>NC_071530.1:126553145-128036895 GCF_026979565.1 Vidua chalybeata | reverse complement strand
GGGATTTGGTGATTTTCAATTCCTTAGAATATATAGACGAAAAGTCTCTGGAGGAATAAAGTTTGTATTTATGTTTCATTCCTTCAGTGTGCAAGGAACCTTCTCTGTTTCTAAGGAAGGGATTGATGCTAGATATCAACTTATGACAAAATTACTTGTAACAGCAGGGATCTAAACTCATGTAAAAGGATGGGGGAATCCATGTTTAGTCCAGCATGACTGTGATTTGTCCATCTGTGTTTGTACATAGAATGTAATTACTGGCCCACAGCTCTGCAGCACTGCAGTCCTGCAGAAATACGGTATTTGTACTGCCTCAAGAAGCAGATACCAGCTCTAAATGCGTGCTATGAAATATTCAACACGCCTTGGTACTGCAGGGAGTTTGGAAGGCTCGTTGCTAACACTGGAGTTACAGTGTCTTGTTTGATTTCGCACTCAATACGGTTTGTGCCAGATGAGGACGCCACATGGACAGCTGATGTCTGTCAGTAGTGGCTTGGGGACCTAGAGTGCTGAGTAAAGGTAATTGAAACAGTAATTAGATTCTAATTAGTAGCTGTTAAGGCATCTGCTTTCTCTAGCTTGCTTTTCCTTGCAGTATTGTGCAGTCTTCCTGTGTGACAAGCCACAAACAGATTTAATAAGTGCTGTGTGATTCAGCACTGATGATGAAGCTTCACAGCTCCACGTTTTGTTGACTTCTCACAAACAAAAGTATTTTGAGTTTTGGCCATGACACAAAAAGCACATAATGAACAGTGTCAGCCATGTGTACAGCAGAATGCACATCGATGGTACTAACACCTCTCACATTGTTTTAAATAGTCACAGGAATATGAAGGGGAAATGCAGACAGCTGGCCCAGCCTGCCTGATTTCCTGCTGTCAAAGCTCACGGTTGTGCTCTGTGGCACAAGGTGCATGTGGTACTATCTGCAGACCTAGTTCTGTATTATCTCTCCAGCCCTTTTCTGACCTTTCTGCACATGCCATGGTACTAATTGTTCCTGTAAGACGTTGGTTGGTTTCAAATATGCCTAGACTTAATGTAGGTGAAGCAACCACTTTGGGAGGTCAGATCCACAGTTACAGTATTAGCTGGGCATGTTGTGTGCATACACTGCAAATTCCAGTGCCTGAAGAAACAGGTGTCTTTGTGCTTATAGGTGAGAAATTTCTTATGTAGAACACATACCCTTCATAAAGCCAGGAATATTTTTGTTTTCCAAATATCTGAAACTGCTTGAGGTGCCTGCAACTTCAGTGCCCGCACTGATCAGGATTATCAATCTATTTGTCTACTTTTCTGGCTTCAGGTTAGGAGCTTTAGGTTAGTACTAGACAAAATAAGCCTGTGCTAAGAAGTGGTGTGCCTAACCCTATGTTGTTGTTTCTGGGCAGTATGAAGCATGTTCTAGGGTCTGACTTGTTGCCCTGGGCTCAGCTGGGCCTTCCATGAGGGTGCACTGCAGTGACCCTCCACACCTTTACTGTGGTTGAGCTCACCTAACTTTAATTGTCTGGTTGTTTTGGCTCCCAGCAGAGTCCCAGCAGTGGAAATCAAGTACAGTTCATCTGATTGTATAAAAGGTGTTTCCTTCAGGAGATAATGAGGCAGTCCCTGACCTGTTCTTGCTGTTCCTGCCTAGCTCCCTGCTCTCTGCAGGACTGTGGAAGGATCCTATGGTGTCTTAGCCCAGAAGTGTGCTAGACATAACTCACACCTGATTCACTGAATCCCATCATTTACTGTCTGGAGCTTTGAGATCTGTAGAATAAACTTTTTAATCAACATCAAAGACGTGAGATCCTGTTTCTGGGCTCACCTGCTGACAGCACAGAGTAAATGTGCCACTGGAAAAGGAACCAGTCCTGTCTGCTCTTTAATCTGACTGATTCAACCTAATTTCTACCTACATTCCTGAAGCCTGTCTTTTCTACCAATAGCTTTCAGCAATCTGAAAGACAAGGTTAGACTGCCATCATCACAAGCAGGAACTCTTTGATGTTCTAAGTAAATATGTTGTGTTGTTTATGTTTCACTAGTCTACTCTAAATAGAACCAATGTCTCTAACAGAGCAAGCTGTCCTGAAACTTTACTAAGCAGATATATTGCTTGGCAGTTTGTGCAATGTCATAGACACAGATTTCCTAGTCACTCAGCATAGAAATTACCCAGGAATTAAGCACATGTGGAAAAAACCTCTTATATGTAAAAAGGAGAGTAGGAATAATACAATAATTTAAACAAACAAATTTTTTTTCTAAGCATTTTCAAGAGGATTGTAATGCCTTTCTTCCATGTGATAAAAAGAAATTTCTTTTTTGGTCATTAGGAGACTTACTTTTCCCCTTCTATTTCCACAAATACAGCCTAACCTGTTGCCTTTTAGCTGCAGTGACAAAATCATTGTTGTAGCTAAATGTATGGTTTGCCAAGAAGTTGTTCTTGCAGGAGAAAATATTTTGTGGAGTCCCTTGGATCTCTACCATTGCTTGGGCAGCTTATCAGTTCATATGCTCCTGTTGTTTATCAACTGCTGTTAAATCTCTGCAGGTCACATTCTTGTAATAATTTCAGCTTTAGCTACCCATAACCTGCAATATTTGGCTATGTTGGTATTCATAAAATAAACATGTCTGGGAATGTTCTCCAACACTGAGACCAAGCACAGAATAGCCCATATCCAACTGTTAAACTAGTTTAATCTCCAAAAATGGGATGATTGCATCCAATCTGCCTGCAGGGAATAATCATGGTAGGAGCTAACTTCTGAGATGTGCCTGTAAATTGTTTGTGAAGGTGCTAGCTGGTCCAAGTCAAAATAATGTTTGCGACTTTCCTAATGGTTAAACATTAAAAAAAAAAAGTAATTCCATTGCCTGGAAATTTTTCTTGATGCTGTTTAATAATTGCCAATAGACATATAACATTTATCACTGTTTTGTTGGTCTTTTCTCAAAGTACAGCACTTTTTCTTTCCACTAGCAAGGTGGTATCTAGATTTGGCCTGGATTTTGTTGTTTTTTGGTTTTTTAAAACTCAGCTGTACATTGGATACTCTTTTGGATAGTATTGTGAGAGCGTTTCCCAGCTCTCATCTGGGAATATTTCTGGTTTTGGGCTGTTTTTGTTTGTTCTTGGTTTTGTTTTTGTGGCTTTGTTTGGGTTATTTTTATGGTGGTTTTGTTTGTTTGTTTGTTTGGTGTTTTTGTGGGGTTTTTTTGTGGTTTTTTTTTTGTGGTGTTTGCTTGTTTGTTTTAGTTTTTGTTTTGGATAGTTTTGGATTGTTTGTTTGGGTGGGGTTTTTTTTGTTTTGTTTTCTTGGTTGTTGGGTTTTTTGTTTTACTTGTCTGATTTTTTGTTGTTTGTTTTAAGGTCACTTTTAGCACTACTGATTCAAAGTGGTGTAGGTCAAACCAATATCATGCCTCTTCATTATCTTCTTTTTTACATATATGACTTAAGTTTGTTTCTTTGGAAACCATAAGATAACTTTCACTGTGGATTAAAACAACATATCAGAACTTAATTTCAAACTCATGGTACTTACTCTCTCAAAAACCTTACCCATTGATATTTTTACACACTGTAGAAATCCAGTGGCCTGATTTGTCCATTTCACATGTTCTCCACGTCAGTAATCTAACTTTTTTTCTCAAGTTTAGTCTTTTAGTATGTAACTTTGGTCTTTTACTTCAGGATGCAGCTTTAAAATTGCCTTTTTTCTGTTTGGAACCTTTCTGTTCAGCTCTTGTGGGTCTCCAGCCAGTACAGCTTCGCTGTTTGCATTCTCCAGTCAGCATGATTTCAGCAATGCTATTACAGCTCTGTCAGGATAAACGTCAAAGATTTTCTTGCAGGGAGCAGCGAAACAAAGTATTGTTTCTGTCTTTGGGTGGCTTTTAAAGTCAGAATATATGTGAATGTTTTTCAGTATGGATATGCCAAATGCCTGGGAGAAGGAATAGCTTTTTGAAAATTACTTCACCTGGAGATCAAACCAGGCATTTCCATATTGGTCATATTAATTTTAAAAGTTTTGAAACCAAAATTTCAATTAACAAAGTATCTAATGTCCTCAGTAGATTTTCTTGGTTTATATATAAAGTAGTAAGAGCCCAAGGCTCAGATTTTAAATGGTGTCTAGTTTCCAATATATGACTCAACTGTACTGTGAGTCAGGAGCTGCAATACCTGTGAGTGTATGGATCTTTACCAGGATGAGGAAGAAAAAGTTCAAGCATCACTGCAACATGAATATTTGTCATGGTTTGATGCCAGCAGGCAGCCAAGTCCCATCCAGGAGCTCACATGCTCCCCTCACAACAGGGGTGAGAATCGCAGAATAAGCTGAGTTGGAAGGACCACAAGGATCATTGAGTCCAGCTCCTGGCTCTGCACAGGACCACCCCAAGAGTCACACCATGTGCCCAAGAGCATTGTCCAAATTCTTCTTTTACTCTGACAGGCTTGGTGCTGTGACTACTTCCCTGGGGAGCCTGTTCCAGCGCCCAATCGCTCTCTAATACCCAATCTAATCTTCCTCTGAGACAACTTCAGACCATTTCTTGGGTCCTGTCACTGGTTACCCCAGAGAAGATCAGTGTCTGTCCCTCCTCTTCTCCTCACAAAGAAGTTGCAAAATGCAATGAGGTCTCCCCTCAGTCTCCTCTTCTCCAGGCTGAACAGACCAAGTGACCTCAGCTGCTCTTCATTCAGCCTCCCCTCAAGGCCTTTCACCATCTCTATTTTCCTCCTTTGGACACTCTCTAGTAGCTTAATGTCTTTCTTACATTGTGTTGACGAAAACTACATACAGTATTCAATTCAGTATTAAAAGTGTGAATTCAGATAAGGACAGATTGAGAGGCAAAGCTAAAGTTATGCCCAAAAGTAAAGCAAAGCAAGGAATTAATTTCCCACTTCCCATGGGCCCTCAGATGTTCATCCATCTCCAGGAGCGCAGGGCTCCATCATGTGTAACAGTGACTTGAGAAGACAAGCACACAACATCATATATGCTATGGGATGTCCCTTTGGCCAGTCAGGGTCAGGTGTCCTGTGTCCTCTCTCAGACTTGTGCCCTCCAGCAGCCTACTCGCTGTTGGGGCAGCATGAGAAGTAGAAAAGCTTAGCACTGTGTAAGCACCACTCAGCCACAGCCAAAGCATTGGCATGCTGTCAACACTGCTTTTACCACAAATCCAAAACATCGCCCCAGATCAGCTGCTTTTCCATCCCAGGAAAACCAAGCCCAGTAAAATATTTCTTAATATTCTGCACAGGTAATAGCATGAATGCTCATGATACATTCTATATATTAGCAGTAATGCAGAGCAAAGCTTGTTCAACTGAGTTTTTAGCTCTGCCTATGGATGAAGGCATCCTGGTGTTACACAGTTTTCTCAATGCCATAATGTAATGGTCATCATCTAGGGAACAAAAAAGGATGGGGAGTATGATATCTTCTTTATTACATCTTCTTTATGACATCTTCTTTTATTACCTCTTAGATTAATCCTTTGATTAAATTCTTAGATTAAGACTTTGGAAGTCTGAACCAAGGAAGCTCAAGAGGAAACCATGGTAGATTTAAGCAGGCAGTGGATTAGGCAGCTCAGTGACAAATATATTTGTAGCTATGTAAGTCAGGCAAGTTAGGAGAAAGAAGTTTTTATATATAAACATTGGTTTGACTTTTAGAGTAAGGTCTAAGTCAAAATATTAACTGCTTTCATTCAGAGAGCCACTGTTTCTGTCAAACTTGGAATCTATGATATATTTTTGCCTGGACATTTTCAGAGTAGTGATTTTCAATTTTTTGATTTTCAGACTGAGAACTTCTGCATCATTATGTAGTAAATTGAAACACATTTGCCTTCTCTTACTTAAAGGTCATGCAATTTTTAGAATGGTACTTGGATGTCACAGAGTCAAAAACACTGTTCCAGCTCACTGACTTCTGGTGCCTCTGGAATCCGGGTGATAGTATAGATGTCTTTTTTATCTGATCAGTCTGGTCCTGTTTCTTTAAACTACAGACTGTGCAACTTTTAAAAGCACTTCCAGTCTAATAAGAGAACTTTTTAGGTTTTTATAAATTTTCCCCATGTTTTTTTGGGATAGTGATTAATTTAGGACATCAAGATAAACAGGAAACCCAAAAGCTTCTCTTCTCATCTTTTGTAGTAAGTCTTTGGGGGGTCTAAAATGGTAGTATGAGTTAAGAGTACTTTTAGAGTAATTTTGCTTTTACTCATAAGAACAAAAATTCTATTCTTTCTTGACCTCCAGTGGGAACATGCTGACTTAGAGCTGTATTGCACTTGGTTTTGTCTCATCTCTGTATCACAGCTTGAGAGAACAGCAAGATGAGCACTGGGAAGGATTCCCATCGTGCAATTTCATTCTACACAGAACTAAATTGACTAATCAGGGAAACAAGGTGCTTGACCTTAAATATATTGCAAGCATTTGCAGGATCAGAATCTAATATAGATTTCTGGAATGTATTCTTTGGTTAAAGAGTGGAAAACAACAGGTAAAGTAAAAGAGTACCTGCCTCTAAAGATTGCTTTAAAAAAAAAAATCATGTCTCCACTGATTTATATTTATGCAAGTATTTATGTCACTGCTTTCTCGTCTCTGCTGCAAGAATAAATATGGGCAGTGTTTAAACACTTTAAACCAACCATATCTTCCCTAACAGAATAACTGCATCCCTGAGAACAGTTTGTGCTGTCTATATATTCTGTGGAATTAAAACTTGAAGTTATCTTCTAAATATCAATCTCCACAAAATGGAAAAGTAGACCTAAAATGAGCAGATAATTAGGACGGATAGGAAACTGTCAATAAGATTTATGTTGTTGATTTTGTCATTTCCGCTGCACTTGCCATTGTTTCAAAACTTTAATGTGCATTTCTTGTTACCTGGAAGACATACTAAATTAAATTTATCAGTGTAAATGTTTTCATGAGCAAAATTTCAGTGTTTGCTTTCCAAGTAGTTTCACAGTCCAGTGAATTGCAGAACATTTACAATGCATGGCTCTTAACACTGATGCTGCAGAAATGTGCTGAAGTAATACCTGGTTGACATTTGTATGAATTGTATTCCTGTTCATTTTTCAAGGCTGAGTTACCTGCTGTCATCTCAAAGAGATATGGGAAAATGGGAGCTGTGTAGTGAGATACAAGTCTTCTTAACTTTGCAATCAAGCTCTTTCAGTGATCTGCAAAAATGACAAGGTGAAGGTCACTCTTTAGCAGTCCATGTGGGATGATACAAATTGACAATAATTAGAACAATAATATTACAGTTGGTGTGTAGAACTGGACTAAATATTGTTTTGTTTAATTGTTGTATTTATTCTGGCCAGCCTGATAGAACATATGCAACTCTAAATTAAATCACACCTGGGATGAAATCTTCAGCTTAGTTTTGGATATCTCTAATTCTGTTCAGATGTGCTGTGTGAACATCTCTAGCACAGAAGATCTTAGAAGTACATCTCTGTGCTGAAAGAGCTCAGACAGTGCAAAATACTGGGGAATAAAGGAACTAAGCTAGATGACCTCCTAAGTTTCTTCCATCTTTACTTTCCAACTCTCTATTAATGATTAATAATTTCTTCAAGAAACACATTATTTTTTAGCAAATAATATGTCTTTCAATTCTCCAAAAAGTCTTGTCCTTTTTCTGTCTTGCAGCATAGTATTATTTTCTTTATAATGTGCTCTTTTCTAAAATTGTTGTCTGCTTTAATTTTTTTTTCCCAAGGGTCCCATATACTTCCTTTTTCAGGTTTTTCTCTGTTCCTCTATTGCAATTCATTTTGCAGCCTATAGTGCTGCTGGCTGTATAAATACTGTGATATTTTTGCTGACTGCCAGGAGAGAAGCCAGTAGGAAAATGGAGAAGTGAGAAGGTAGCTTTGTGCGGTATTTCTAAGACCTTATCTTCATATTTTTGCTAATAAAATAAATTACTTTTTCAGAAATAAAATATCCCACATACCATTAAAAATGAGCTCACTGACTCAGTGGAAGAATTTCTACTTCTTTGCCCAGCTGCTGGAGTTTAGCTTATATTGTTATGCAGATACATATTTACAGTTTATGAGGTAGGACCAGGAGATTTGTCAAGGAAATTGGGGGAACAGAATAAAACTCTAAATGCCAAGATGAGTGTGTTTTGCTTTCCCATTCTTTAACCTGTATGAATAATATTTCAAGATTGTTACAGCAAGGTTTATCTATTTCACCCCATTTTGACCTTGAGTTCCTTATATGGTCAAATAATCTTCTTGGATAAGATTTTCATCTCTACTTCTTTAGTAGATGCATAAAGATGCTTAAAGATGCATAAAACAAAACAACAAACAAAAAGCAGGAAGGTGCTCCAGAAACCTTTGTTCCAACTCTAAAGGGGTGAGAGGGAGGTGTTTCCCCTAATGTAAGCACTACAGAGGGCAGCTTTGTAGCTCATCTTCCAGGTATCCCCTTGCAAGCCCTTGTGTCTGTGGGGAGGCAGGTGCCACAGCACACCTCCCAGGGCTCTCTGCCTTCTGGGTTATAATTGCTGTGTCTATTTGTAGGTAATTTAACCCCATGCCTGTGAGAACTGAAATAGCAGCAGCTGTTCTAACTTTTCCACATGAACAGAGTGTGATCAAAAGTTATATTTGTCATCCCTAAACTAGTCTGGGGAATGCCAAGATTACAATGTTGAATATTCATCCCACACACACACACACACACACACACATATATATATATAACCATATATATATAGTTATGAGTACTGGAGAATATGAGTGGAACCATTACATCTGGAGACTTGGATATTTGGATGCAAGGCAGATTAAGTTGGTTTTGGAGGGAATATGCAAGTACATGATGTTGTTATAACAAAGCTTGCTAGAATGAGGGCCTCATTTCATCCCCAAAAAAGGCCATCATTCCCTCAGAATGACTCAGTGTTACCTCAGACACAAAGGTGCTGGTGAAGGTGAAATACTGTAGACTTCTCTACAAAGTGAATAGCAGGCAGGGACATAAGCAGGGACATGGCAGGGACATGAATTTAATTTTGGCTCCTCTTCCAGATTGCATTTTGGAAAGTTTCGCCCCTCTCTTTGTTAACATTAGGAGAAGACCAGCCTCCTGGAACAGGTAGTACGCTCTGAGTTACCTGAAGCTGAGTAGTGCCAAGGCTCCCTCTCACTTGCATTGTCATTATCCATCAGCCTGGCAAAAGGACTGTAGGGCCCTTGGCATCGCTGGGACTGTGCAGCAGTCTAAGTACTGCACAGTAATTATCCCGCTGGCAGAACGGAACTCAACCACTGACTGCAGAGTTTGGAGGTGTAACGCAAAATAACTTTGGAGAGGGAAGCCAGGAGGTACTGAGCATCACTGGTCATCCAGACATCGCCTCTCACACAGGCACAGATAGATTGCTGTTATGATGGTCACCAAATCTTTGCATAGCTTGTCCTGGAAGCATTAGTGTTGAAACTGACTTTTTGCCACAAAGGACAAAGCAAGAGATGTGTTCCAAACCCACACAGAGATCTGCAGCCCTGTTCTGTGCTGGTGTGAGGAGTGCTCTAGGAGCACCCTGAGGCTGGGAAGCACCAGGTGACAGCATCAGTGCTGTTGTATCATTGAAACTGCTGCTCTAAGCAACTATAATCAGAAATAAAATAGGTCACTGTAAATCACAGGGAAACCTTAACCATTATTGCTCAAATTGCTGAGTATGTTTCTATTCACTGATTGCATTCTGCTTACAGAAATTCCCCTTGCAGCTGTCACTAGACAGGATCCCTTACATCATGACACTTACTGCTGTGTAAACTTAGTCCCTGTAAATGACTGCTGTGACTGTCTTAGCTGAGTGACTTGACAATGAAAATAGAAGAAAGCCAAAAACTCCATTAGCACAACAAAGGAAAATGCTCGACAAATGCTGTTATACAATTGCACTCATGTATTCATATTATAACTCTCATAAATTATTCTTTATGTCAAATACTATAATAGAAATGATCCCAGCAACAAGAAAAGCTGCACTTGTGGTAATTCTTGTAGAGTGTCTGGGAAATGGTGTTTTCACAAAATCAATAATTTCCATCCTTATTTCCTTAATATACATGAGAGTTTTTGCACTTTATCTGTGTTATACTCCAAGTACCAGTACAAGATCCTATGGTAGTAAAAGTTAGTAGGACTCTGATGGTGCCCCAGGCTGTGTTCCTCTGTACTGCTGTGCATGTCTTGCACAGTGTATTCAGTTGTGCAGTGTGGTGGGCTCATTCACTGAGTTTGATTCACTGGGTACATTATTCAGTCTCTCAGCAAAAAAAAAAAAAATTATCTGAATAAATCAGAAGAGTTGGTTTTTCTAATTTCTTGCAGATACGTACCTGCAATGATAGACCAGTTTTACCATGTAGTTTTACCTGACCTACATAAGTCTAGGACTTCAGCAGTTTTTATTGTTTGCCCATGGTTTATGGCCTCCACAGGGAGTTCTGAGTTCCCTTTAAATTCATCTTCTCTCACTGAATATGAATAAAAAGTCATTTATCAGAGTATTCCTTCAAATGTACATCTTCTTTTTGAGCTTCAAGTGAACACAATCCATAGCTGCAGGGTGTAACCACTTTGTCACCAAGAAGTCTTCTGGCTTTACAGCTTGTGGGCATCTGGTACAAGTCTCTTTGGTTCTCCACATTTCAGACTGTGCAAGTATTGTCCTCCCTCTCTGCTTTTCAATGTACTAAGTCTCAAATATGGGTTGTACTCAAAACAAGGAGGTCTACAGTGGAGCAAAGATGCACCTGCAAACTGTGGAGGACCCCACGCCACAGCAGGTGTCTTCCTGAAGGTGGCTGTGACCCTGTGGGAAGCCTGTGCTGGAACAGGCTTCTGGCAGGATCTGTGGAGCCCTTGAGAGCGGAGCCCATGTGGATCAGGTTTGCTGGCAGGACTTGTGATCCCACAGGACCCATGCTTGGAGCAGGCTGCTCTTGAGGGACTGCACCCCATGGAAAGGGATCCACACAGGGGCAGTTTGTGAAGAACTGTAGCCTGTAGGAAGGACTCATAGTGGAGAAGTTTGTGGAGCACTGTCTCCCATTGGAGAGACCTCATACTGGAGCAGGCAAAGGAGTCCTTTCCCTAAGGAGGAAGCAGTGGCAAAACCAAAATGTGATGAACTGACTGTAACACCCATTCCCTCTCTCCCTGCACTGGTGACAGGGAGCGAGTAAAGAATCGGGAATAATGTTTAGCCCAGGAAAGAGGGAGGGATGTGGGGAAGGTGCTTTTAAGGTCTGTTTTTCTTCTCATTATAGTATTCTGATTTTGATTAGTAATAAATTATACCATTTTCCCTAAGTCAGCTGTGTTCTGCCCATGATAGTAACTGGTGAGTGATCTCTCCCTGCCCTTTTCTCAACCCATGAACCTTTTGTTATGTATTCTCTTCCCTGTCCATCTGAGGAGGGCAGTGATAGAGTAGCTTGGTGGGCACCTGGCAATCCAGCAAGAGTCAAACCACCCCACAAACTAAAGCAGTATGAACTACTGTGAGGATTGAAATAACAAAGAGCAGCAGTCAGCATGCATGAGCCTCAAGCAAGAGTGCCAACAAAACCACATTTAAAAATGATTCCAGAAAAAAATACCTTAAACTTCCTATTAATGTAGAACAGAAAAATAACACAGAGACAGCAGAAAATCAAATAAGACTTAGACAGCAGGTCAGAGAGTAGGGATACCATTGTTCAAGCAGTTGCAGAGAAACAGAGTGATGCCAGTATCAAAAAGTTTGGTGTTTTCATCCACAAAGGTCAAATGGTTTTTGTTCCTTGATCACTTTACTGGGAAGTGTTGATGATGTGCTGTAGAGCTAAGGCAGTTTTGTTTTGAGTTTTTGTTTTGGTTTGGTTTTGTTTTTCTCAGTGGAATTTTAGCTACAGTGGGAGTTATGCAGCTGATTAAATAAAGTTTATATGTATTATCTCACAGAATGGCATCTCTCTGGAGTAAAGGGTGAATTGCAACAAAGATAATCTGTGACCTCCAAAAGCAAAAAAAAAAAAGTTAATGTATATTTCAGACAGCACTAATTGCATATGAAATAGGAGCTTCACATTTCAGCTTGAATTCAGAATGTTCAGGTGACTTTTTGTCTGTCTTATCCCTCAAGACAAAAATCAAAATAGCTGGGTGTTTTTAATTTGGCTGAAGTTTTCATAGTTCCAGCAGTAAGGATGTGTTGGTGTAGATAAAAGGAAAGAAGCTCATGTTGCTAGCTAAGCTCACCAGGAGGGCTTGGACTGTAGAGGGTTGAAGCAGCTCACTGATGCCACTGAGCTGAAGCTATTTTCTTGACAGATATTTAAAAATTTCCAGTTAAATGGAAACAAAAATTCCCTTCAAACTATTTTCACAATCATGGATCATGCCTACAGGAAACTGTTTTCCATTGTTTTAGAAGAAGTTAAGAACCATGTCAAAACTGTAGACATTTTTATTGCTCTCCAAAACTTCCAGACTAATTTGGGATTTGTTTTTTTTTTTTTGGGGGGGGGGGTGGTGGGGGAATATGTTAGTTGTAGGAATATATTTCCTGAATATAATTCACCCCATGATTCACAGCCAGTTACATGTGATTGTGCAGCATGTTAGCATGGCTGAAATTGTGCAGGGTATTTTAATGACCCACGGCAGTTTAGGCAGTACATGTTGAAAGAAGGCCTTGAAGCAGGGTCAACATCTACTGATGCAGAGGATTAGGTGTTCTTGCTTTGGAGATTTGACCAAAAACCTTGCTCCTGGATGCTGTGGTGGAAACTTTACATTGTCTTTTCAGGTGTGTATTTTCTTGGAAAAGGACTGTATACTCAAAGTGAGCTTCTACCATCAGTAAAACTGTTTTTTTCATTCAGTAGCTACAAATTTCCCTTTACACTTGCTTCCCTCTACTGGCTTAGCTAATACTCTTCCTCAGATTTAGGCAGCTGTTAATCATCTATTGATCCAATCAACTCAATGAATGGCATTGTTGTATGTGGTGGAGGACAAGGAGAAGTTTGGAAATGCAGTTGCTGTTGCTGTTGCTGTTTGTGCCCCAGATTTCTTCTGATGCCTGTGTTTAGATACTGCATGAGAATGCCCTGGGTCAGTTGATGAAGCTGTGGCTTGCCAGCACAGCTCTCCCGGACCCCATTGAGGAGGATATCAGCTCTTCCATTCCTACATGGAGTGCATTTTAAAGAATTTCCCGAGTCTCCTGCCCCCACTCTTGATCCACAATACCTACAGTCAGCAGTACTAAATGCTCTCAGATAAGGCCAGGCTTGAGGATGGGTATTCTACCGTGCCTTGGCCTAAAGCCAGGCTATGTTCAGCCCAGAGCCCTGGCTCTAGATCAGAGTGTTTGTGAATGGCTTGTGCTGACTGGATCTGTTTGGGATCTGTTTGTGGGTTAGCTCTATGCGTCCAAATGTGTAGTATTTTCTCTTTAGTTGTTTGATTGGAAGTTTCAGAGAGGATGAGGGAATTCTGCTGAACAAGTTAGGGTCATTAGACCAAGACTTGCTGATATGTTGAAGGAAGTTTGCTAAATCATCCTAATACAGAGCCAGGGATTAGTGGCAACTCATTTCTGATCATAAGGGGAATAAGGGTAGAAGACTAAATGAAGAAACAACTGCTTTTGGTGAGAAAACTTCGTACTGAGCTTGCCAGTGGCTAACTGCCATTGAAAGACCCTAAGTATGAGGAATGGTAGGATGGCAGCAGATGTAAAACATTTTACCAGCCTGAGTAGTATTGAGTTGCTCTGCTCTGGAGGCTGCAGAGCTTTCCATTTCTGAGTTATTTTATTGGACAAGGTTATACATGGATAGATAGCAGTTATAACCCACCTCGGCTAGAGCAGGCATAGTCCATATTCCTTGGGGAGATTTTAAATAACTTTCTAGGGATTGTTTTGCTTCATCTGTAACAGCTGGCTGGACAGTTTATGTAATTTATTTTCAGTCCCACCTGCTGAATTTGAGGTTTTTGTGAAAGTTATGAGGGCTTTTTCATCAGGGTCCTAAGCAATTTTTGGCCTTGTTTGTTTTGGTCTGTATTTTTGCTGTTGTTTTGTTTTGTTTGGTTTGGTTTTGTTTGTTTGTCTTTTTGTTTTGTTTTGAGTGGATTTTTTTGTTTGTGAGGTTTTTTGCAGGGCAGGGGTGGGGGGTTGGTTTTTAAATCTACACTGTTCATTAAAGTGATATACTTAGTGGCTTGGTGTAGTGGTTTAACTTCAGCTGACAACTAAGCTTGCTCCCTTTCCACTGGTGGGATGGGGGAAAGAATCTGAAGACTAAAAGTGAGAAAATTTCTGGGCTGAAATAAAGGCAGTCTAACAGGTGAAGTAAAAGCCACATATAGAAGCAAAACAAAATAAGGAATTCATTCAGCACTTTGCATGGGCTGAATATTCTCAGCCATCTCCAGTGGAGCAGGGCTCCATTGCACATAACAGTGAATTGGAAAGACAAATGGCTTTGGTCAGCTGGGGTCAGCTGTCCCAGCTATGTCCCTTCCCAACTCTTTGTGCACCCCCAGCCTCCTCACTGGCCAGGCAGGGCGAGAAGCAGAAAATTCCCTGTTGCTGTGTAAGCACTTCCCAGAAATAACAAAAACATCTTTGCATTGTCAACTCTGTTTTCACAACAAATCAAAACCGCAGACCTGTAGCTGTTACTGTGAATAAAATTAACTCTATCTTGGCCAAAACCAGCACCCTCAGGAGTACAGATCAGTGCTGTGTGAATTCACTTTCATGTTGGCAATGCATTTACACAGCAAAATGGCATCTGTCAGTAGGGGGATTAGAAGGGTCATGCAGACTCAACATAGTCTAGTACTAAAGAAGTAGATCAGAAAAGCGGTTGCTAATTCTTTATGTGGCATAAAGGTTTCAAATTCAAGGCTGGAATAGAAGCTGAGGAGTTGTTACCTTATACAGATGAAGTTGTATGGCTGTTCAGTGGTACAAAAGGAAAAAACAAACATTGTGTTTGTGCTTAGTTATTGGGATTTAAGGGTGTGTGCTCAAATATATTCCTGTGGAAGAGGAGAGAGAGGCTGGTGCATACCCACTACACACCAGCCTCCCACCTCTGATACAGAGCTGGTTATGCACCCAGACACTGAAAGAGATGTGGGGTTCTGCAGCCTAAGCAGAAAGAAGAGCAGACTTCCCTCCTTTTCCCATCTTGTGCTGTATGTAGTCTGCTAAAAGGGAGTAATCTGATGTGGCATACCTGATATAGCTGACTTAATATAGCAGTGGGGGGCAAGGTGAGCCACTTTCTGCACAGTTTGGAATTGAATGAGACTAGGACAAAGGAGGAAAAGTCCAACACTGAAATTGTTCTTTTTCTTCACATAAAGTGCTAATGTTACCAATGTCATCAGTTTAAGTGTTGGCTTCCCAACTGTCTTATAGTATTTAGCATTGGCTCTGAAGTAAAAGAAGCAAAACCATTCATTGTATCACTTTTTATATATGCATTAATCATTGTCATTCAGCATAATAGCAATTTTATAATTACAAGTGCTTGAAATCCGATGTTTATATTGCAGCATGCATTTTTCTAGTGATAGAATGTCCAAATTGTAAAACTGAGTCATGATTTCAGAGTTAAATACACACTTAATGAGCAGTACCTCAAATTGGCACACGATGGCAGGATGATGACGTTTTAAAGCAAATATCCTGAAGCACATTGTTGGTAGTCATAGAAACTAGTTTGAAATGTAGTCTTTAAGTGCGTTTTGCAGAGACAAATATTTTTCATTTTGCATTTTGAGGTGCAGGTGATATTACCTTTTCTTTTTTTAGTTAGTCTTGAAATCAGCTACATGTTTCAGGTCTGGCATTCTATTTGGTGGAGAAAATAGCAGTTAAGAATATAATATATGTAGTTCTTGGCACAAGCCCTTCAAAACATTCAGTGGAAATCACTGAATATGTTGTTGTGCTTGGTTTTTTGTTTCTTTGTTTGGGGTTTTGATTTTTGGGGGGATTGTTTGTTTGGTTTTTGCTTTTTGGGTTTTTTTTCAGGTCCTTCTTTCCAGGAAGATTTGTCCTCATTATATTGCAGCAAATCTTTGCTTCTTCACATGAAACCAGACAGCCTGAGTTCCTCATCAGTGAAGAAGAGTTGGAAGTAGTTGTGAGAAGTATTTTTCATTTGCTCCTACTGAAACTCTTATGCATCCAAAATTGTTGAAATTATTATGTAGAGTCTTTGATGTTTCTGAGTATCCAGATAGTGACAAATTACTTTCAGAAATGAACTCTTGAAACAGTCCAAGAAGTTGATTAAAGTCTACATATCATGATGTCTAATTTTCTGATATTTGATTTTGTTGCATTAAAACATCTATTTGGTAGGAAAATAATCCAGATACTCTATTATCACAACACAGAGTCAAGGAAGAATACCAATTGATTTTGCTTTGGGCCAAAACCAGTGGCAGGTTCTTCAGTGGAACCCAGTTGTCCATCTGCATTTATTCTGGTTGAGAATGGTTAAGGACTGAGATGTCACAACTCCGCAGAAGCTGAAGCTATTGAGGAAGGATACAGTGCCACAGGATACATTCATCAATGCAAGGGAAAAAAGTTTTGAGTAAGCTTAAAAATATGTGGCTGTGGTAAATTCAGACACTTCATGATGTTATGATCTCAGGCTGCTCCAAAGCACACACTTCTAATGTTTTCATTTGAGATGAATGGAAAGCCTTTAAGAGCTGCCCCTCATCATCTGACACTGATGATTCTGCTCTTTCAGAAACCTGAAAATATCTACATTTCTCAATACACTCAGAATGCTTTGGTTCACATTCAGTTTGAGAGAAGAAAAAAAGGAAGATTCTGAGTGAAATTCCTAGTTATATCCTCCCCTCCATCTCCCTTTGCCCAGTTGCAGTGGCCTTCACCATGTAGGAGTATTACGCCAGATATTTATGCAGAGACAGATTATCCTTTCCCACATGGCATGTTGACAGTACTTTTAACAAACCCACACATTTTCTGAAGATTTATTTTGAGACTAAAATGTTATGATTTTGGATCTAACTCTAACAAAAGAAGAAAAGCAAATGAAAAAAAAACCAACCCAACCAGTTGTACAGAATAGCTAGAGTGGAATGAAACATCTTGCTTTTTAATGGAAATCTTCAACTCTGTGTATTCAAAACAAGCTGTAACAACTTCACAGTAAAATAGTTTTGAGGTTTTTTTTTGAAGTTTGCTATTACCATCATACATATGCATAAAACATTTTTGTTATTCAGATAGTAATTTGCATGAACACCAAGGCTTTATCTCAAATGCTCATGAAGAAGGCTGTTCTTATGTTGGGTCAACTGGAAGTTATTCTCCTTTACTGTAGGACTTTCCATTAATTAAATTCAAAGAATATGTTTGACTGCTGATGCCTGTTACACTTCAGATACAAAAAACCAACATTTCTCTTATGAGAGTCAGTAAGAAATTGAAAAAAATGTTGGATTTTGTTTCTTTGTTATTTATGTTTTAGGGTTTCTTTGTTACTTCTGTTCCACTTTCTGAGTGCCTCTTTGGTTCTGCTAACTGATGGAGAAGGCCTAGAGTGGCCACTCTTTAATTGTATCAGTATAGGAATTCAGGTGGAAAACTACATGAAAATCAGGTAACAGTTGGTCCAGGCATTTGAAACCGACACCAGCCAGGAATCCCTAAACGTCTGATAGTTCTGTATGAAACAGAGCTGATAAATGGGGACATGGCTTAACAACAGTGGAGATGCTTTTATTCTATGCTGGTGTTACTATATATACACTAATGGTTTGCAGTTTCTCACATGCATCTTCCATAAATCATGGAAGGATTAGCTCCCAAAAGAAGATAAGCTAGATCTTGTACGAGAAGACAGCTACTCAGTTTAAGAAAAGGAGTAGCGGAAAGCCTATTCTTTAAGATATTTAATAATGTTCACTCTAGCATTGGCAAATATCTTTACTTTGAATCGCAGAATCATTGAATAAATTTTCATGAGAGAGAGGTAGAGGGGGAAGATCATTGCTTATTTTGATGCAGCTCAGGGTATGATTTGCTTTCTTGGTAGCAATCACACATTGCTAACTTAAGTCTAATTTTTAATCCCAGGCAGGGCTGCTCTCAAGGATAAGTCTTTCATTTTTCTCAGGATTCTTAGCATTCATATTTTGCTTTGCTTTAGAGCTTCCAAAAATACAGTAATATTTACCATTTAAACTAATTTTTATACATCTTGAATTCTTTTTTGCAAATTGAATGACAACACAAAAGACACCCAAGGTCAGGGAGTGAATTTGTACATATTTTCATAGACCTGAGGACTTGAAAAGATTGAATTGCTGTCTTTGTTTCAAAGACAGAATTTGAGACATTAGGTAGGTAAAAGAAAAGAGATTGATGGGTATAGATAAAGGAGATATGAGATTGAAAGCCTGAAGAGGAGAGAAAATTTGAAGAGCAAAAATACGATACAATCCAATTGAGCAGAAATAGCGAACAAAAAATCATCAAGAGACTTCCCTTAAAAAAGACAGTAGAATGGAGATATATTTTATAGGATGCTATAGTGGATTAAAGGAAGCCTAAAATGAAAAGCTATATGCAACAAAGGCATCTGTCAGATAGGTTTCTCCTTATTCTTTTCATGGCTGAGGGCTTCCAGCCCTTTTCACATTTGGTTGATTTCACAAAGTGTGATATCTCAGAGGGTCACATTCGTCTTTGGCTTTTGTTGGTGAGAGGTACAGAGCAGATCCCATTGCGTGTTGCTCCTGTTATAACAAAACACCTTTCCCCCAGGAAGAGTAGGTGGAAAGCTATACAGAATGCTTTTATCCAAGTACATGGTAGAAATACAAGAGTCAGAGTGTAGACCACTTTCTATCCAGTGGGCCAAATGCACACTGGAGTTAC
The DNA here is from genome assembly GCF_026979565.1 of Vidua chalybeata. Classification (NCBI taxonomy): domain Eukaryota; kingdom Metazoa; phylum Chordata; class Aves; order Passeriformes; family Viduidae; genus Vidua; species Vidua chalybeata. The sequence goes on along the minus strand of NC_071530.1, from coordinate 128,017,852 downwards.
ACTGCAGATTTTAGCCAGTAGAAAGTCTGATGCATTAAAACATCCTCTTTCCTGTTACTTTGCAGTTTTCTGTGGCAAACTACAGTTTTTCCTTCCACATTTCTGCAACATCACTAGACCTGATCTTTTGAAATGTTAAAATATCAAAAGTATTACATCTAAGTGATGCCCCAGGTGCAGCTGTGGCATGGCCCTTTAGAAAGTCAAGCCTGTTGGGCAACCTAACATGGCTGGTTCCCCCCAGACAGTCAGATCGTCAGAGGGTGCTGCTGCCTGATGTGGGCAGCAATGTGCTGTGGCTGCCGCTGAAAACACATCACAGGCAGAGCCTGAGCCGTGGCAAGGCATGAAAGAAGTAAATAAGCTATTCCAAATCACTTCTGCCAATAACATGAAGTTGCAAATTATTTCCCTAACAAGTGTTTCCCTGTATCAGGAGCCAACTTCATGCAGAGGCTGATGGACCCAGCACTCAGAAATTTATTTTTAAGGGGTGAGAGCAGTATGGCTAGCAAAACATAAAGATCTTTTGCCTTTTCTAACCCATCGTACAAAAAGTGAAGTCAACACAACCCAGAAATATGCACTCATATCCCAAAACACCAACCATATCCTGGGCTGCATCCAAAGCAGTGTTGCCAGCAGGTAGAGGGAGGGGATTCTGCCTCTCCTCTCTGCCTCTGTGAGACCCCACCTGCAGTGCTGCATCCAGCTCTGGGCTCCCAACATAACAAGGACATTGACCTGTTGGAGCAGGTACAGAGGAAGGCCACAGAGGTGCTCAGAGGGCTGGAGCACCTGTCCTGTGAAGACTGAGAGGGCTGGGGCTGTTCAGCCTGGAGGAAAGGAGAGTCCAGGGAGGTCTTAGGGCAGACTTCCAGATCCAAAAGGGAGCTTACAAGAAATCTGTAGAGGGGGCTTTTTACAAGAACAAGGGGGAATGATTTTAAACTTAAAAGAGAGTAGGTTTAGATTAGATGTTAGAAGGAAAATATTTACTGTGATAGTGGAGAGGCAGTGGAACAGGCTGCCGAAAGAAGCCATGGCTGCCCCATCCCTGGAAGTGTTCAAGGCCAGGCTGGATGGAGCTCTGAGCAACCTGATCTAGTGCAAAATGTCCATGCCCATGACAGTTCAAACTAGATGATCTTTAAGGTCTTTTCCACCCAATATGTTCTATGATTCTAAAGTAATTTTTTTTTAATAGGAAGCATGGAATTTGGGCCAATATAGTTGCAATCTTTCTGAGTTGACTTCTAAAATCTTTGTCCCACCTTTCATCCTCTCAGTTCAACTATTGTAACCCTCTCTTTACCATGGCTGTTTACTTTGCACTTCCACTAGCAATCTGCACGATCAGCTGAAACTTGACTGAGCTGCACTTCACCTCTAGCTCATTTCTGCTCTTCTGTCTCTCCCCTGACTACTTGGTCCCTGTGTTTTTACACATTTGCAGGGATGCACAATGCTTTTTTCAGTACCTCTGTCCTCATTCTCTTTCTTGACCTCTTTTGTGTTGCTCTGTACTACAGTATAGCTGAGACAAAAAGGCTGTGACAGAGCATATCTCCTTCACTCTCTTGCTGGGAATTATTTATTCCAGGAAACCTGTTATGTTAGTCTCACCTGTCTTTGTTGTGTTGTTTAATATCAAGCACTTATCCAACAGTGTGAATTGCAATTAACATGAATTATACAAATGACAGGTTTTGGCCTGATTTTCTCACATTTTCATAAGTGCTGAGCTGCAAGCACACTTTTTCTTATAAATTTTTTCCAAACTTCAGAGTAGGTGCTTTTGAAAACCTTTCATGACTAAGGACATCAGACTTCTGAAGAGGGACATCAGTGCATGAGTAAAATGTACAGTTTCCTGAAATCTAGCCCTGACTTCATGGACATTTCTATGTTCTGCTGTGGCTTAGATGTGGATGATGAGGGGCTAGAAAAGGTGTGGGCAGCTAAAGAAGAGCATATGGAACATGCTGGTTCACAAAGTTGAAACCCCGGTGCAACTGTGATTTTTCTTCCTGCTTGCATTAGTCAGAAAAAGTTTTAGGTAATATGAATATGTCAGGACACACGTCTTCTCTGAGGTATAAATCATGTCTCTGTCTAAACATTGCTTCCTTTACTGTGCATCACCACATACCCTAGAAAAGCACACATTTTTGAATCCTAAATTGGGTCAGTACTTTCCTTTCTTTCTTTAAGGAGTAAACATTTAACATAACACACATTGCAGTGTGTTCAAAATCTCTCATTTGTTCCTGCAAAGCTGAGATAGTGATGCTATTCATGGTCCCAAAAGCCATTACTGATGTTATGTGCTCAGCCCTGGCCTAAATGATGTTGCTATTTCATCTGGAGGCATCTTTCTCTCCAAGCCATCTAAATCCAGACTTCTAATGCCATTTGTCTCTTCAGTCTTTAGCTACCACCTGACACTTATGGCTAAAATGTCTCTTGGGTGTTGTCTGTGAAACCAGTTTGTGCAGCAATTGGTCTCCTTTCAGAAGAATACTATATAAATGTAAGTCATTAATGTTGTCATTACCCAAGGGACAGGATGAACATGTGCATATATAGTTTTTAGTGCTGGTGTAACTACACCATGCTGTAAGCCTATTTAAATATTATCAGTTTGGCATAATGGTTGTTAGTTTAAAGCAAGAACAGATACACATCATTTATGCTTCTATTAGTTCCATTTTGAGAATGCTATTAAACTTAAGGAAATTTTAGATTGTGAATTTATAGGTTGATTTTAAAAAGAACAACGACACAGAATAAAAAATTAAAATAAAAAGAAAAATGACACAGAATAAAAAATTAAAATAACAGAATCATAGAATGGCTGAGTTTGGAAAGGACCGTCAGGATCATTTAGTTCCAACCCCTTGCCTGGGATAGAGAAACCTTTCACTAGAACAAGTTGTTCAGAGCTCCATCCAATCTGGTCTTAAATAACCCTCCTCATGAGGGGAAGCACTGACCTCTTTACTTTTGTGACAGGAGACAGGACTTAAGGCACTGGCCTGAAACTGAGTCAGGGGAGATCTAGGTTAGATAACAGGAAAATGTTTATCACTCAGAGGGTGATTGGGCACTGGAACAGGCTTCCCAGGGAAGTCATCACAGCACCAAACCTGGCAGAGTTTAAGAAATGTTTGGACAGTACTCTTGGGCACATGGTGTGGCTCTTGGGGTATCTTGCACAGGGCCAGGAGCTGGGCACAGTGATCCTGATCAGTCCCTTCCAACTCAGGACGCTCTATGGTTTTATGATCCCATGATTCTATGATTCTGTTTCTTGGGATGGGATATTCACAACTTCTCTGGAAAAGCAGTTCTGTTGCCTCAACACTCTCACAGTAAAGTTTTCTTTTTTCCTAATGTCTAATCTAAACCTAATCTCTTTCAGTTTGAAACCATTCACCCATGTCCTGTCACTCCACACCCTTGTAAAATCTCCCTCTCCATCTTTCTTGTAGGCTCCCTTCAGGTACTGGGAGGCTGCAACTAGGTGTCCCAGAAGACTTCTCTCTCCAGGCTGAGAAAACCTAATTCTCTCAGTCTTTCCTCATATCAGAGGTGATCCATCCCTTCAATCATCTTGGTGGCTCCCTCTGGATTTGCTCTAAGAGGTCAATGTCCTTCCTGTGCTGGGACCCCAGAGCTGATGCAGCACTGCATGTGGGGTCTCACCAGAGCAGAGCAGATCAGAGCAGAGGGACAGAATCCTCTCCCTGCTGCCCACGCAGCTTTGGATGCAGCCCCAGACACAATTGCTTTTCTGGGCTGTGAGTGCACATTGCTGGGTCATGTCCAGCCTGTCATCCACCAGCAACTCTAGTCCCTCTCAGCAGGGCTGCTCTCAATCTGTTCAGGCTTCATACTGGAACCAACCCAACCAATAACAGGCAACATAGAGATACTATTTTCTTAAAGTAACAAACAGCAGTAAAAGTGTACCAGCCTCTACCTTCTTCACCTGCTTCTAGATTTTCCATCCTCAGATCCCAGAAACTTGAAACCATAGTAGAAACAATTCATAAAAAAATCTGTCAAATCTGTCTACTTCTACAATAGGATTATTCATCAGCAGGTGGATTCCCCATCTGGCAGTAAGTGACCAAAACGCCGAGACCACTGCTGCCTCACTTGCAAATTGTTTCACAGTTTAACCAGTCATACTATTGAGAAGATATGCCTCCAGCTCAATCCAAATTGTCTGCAATCATATTGCTTCCTTTCTCTTGTTATCCTGAGCAGTTCCTCCCCACCCATGTGTTTAACCACTCTGAAATATCTGAAGATGGCAATCAGATCCTTCTGAGTCACTGCTTAGCTAAGCTGTATGCATTTTGAGCTTCCTTTTTTGCCATATAAGTATTTTCAGACATTTAACCACTTTTCTCCTCTTTCTTGTGAAATCCACAACATTTACTGAAATCATTAGAAAAATTGCCACTGGCTGAGCATGGGAATCACTGGCAAGTCTTACACAGATGGTCTCTTCAGTGGCCTGTGTGTAGCTAGAGCTATGCTATGAAGACAATGTTTTAGCTACATAAGGAAGTGAAGTCTCAGCCCCATTAAAAGCCAATGCCTACATTCATACTAGCTGCAGCATGGCCCAGTTTAACCACCCAGGGCATCACAAACAGTGAACAGGGAATAATGTGTCTTTCAGACTTTGGTGGTTGAATGATAATTTTATTTAGATTACTAGTCTGAGGAACTGTGTGTGATTAGATACACAAATAACCTTTTATATTTTCAATTTATTTACATTTTGATTTGGAACAACACTTTGAAAATTATAAATATTCTATGAGATAGAAAGGTTTTGGCATTTTGCCTTAGGAGAGCTCATAAACCAACATTTTTGAAAACTTCTGTGAGCAGGGAACTGACTCTTGGCCAGAGAAGGAGCCCAGGAAGCCAGACAGCTTGTCAGAACTTTTGACTGCTCCCTTCCCAATGAGGCTGGTAACCAAAAATCTGTCCATCCTTAGAGCTAAGGAGCCTGGAAAGTAAGACAGGTCACACCAGCCTCCCTGCCTGCTTTCCATCAACAGTTTTGTCAGGTCTCCACAGAGTGTTGTTATTAAATCAAGTCAATATTAACAGCCAGAAAATACCTGTCAGAATATATTTTTAACAGGTTGAACTTTAATTCTTCAGCTGTCCTTTGCAGGCAGTTTTCCATTTCTCTTTCCATTAAAATGCTTTCAATTTGACATGCCAAAATAATCTTTTGTCAAAAAAAAAAAAAAAAAATCCCGAAAAAACCAAACAAACAAACAAACAAACAAAACACAACAAAAAAACCCAAACCAAAACTCATAATATAGCAAATATAAAATCACTTATTACCTTTTGCTCCTCCAAAACTAATTTTAAAGGAAGAGAGAATAGCGCTTAAGTGCCTAAAAAAATTTAGAGAGCTTATAGGGCAGTGTAACCCAGTTAGATTAAAACAAAACAACAAAATGACAAAACTAAAAGAAACGCATGAAACCACAACATAAACAACCACCAACCAACTAAACCCCCCCCCCAAAAAAACCAAAAAAACCCCAAAAAGCCCCCACAAACAAACAACCCCAAAAAAGTCCAAATCCACAAACCAGCAAAGAATAAAATACCTAAGCCAACTGCTTTGTTATCTGTGATTGTTATTGAAGCTGAATAAGGAGAAATAACACTGCCAAGACTGTGTCAGGTAAAGTAACTGCAGGAAACTGCAGTAGTGCACATTCAGACTCTCTGGCCCCACTATCCTTGCAAAGTAGAAGCACCAGGTAAAGCACTTGGAGAAGATACTAGTACAAATTAGCACATCCAATTGGTCTACATTCCACAGCAGTCCTAGCTCTCATAAAAGGAGCAAACATCTTTTATATTTCTGCCTTGATTTTGTTGAGGAACATCAGTGAAGTTCTTGTTTCTGGTTTTGCTCAGATTTTCTCATAGATCTGGGATGAGAGTCCTGCCCATGACTGGTTGTGACTAAGGGTGATTGGTGTTGTAGGAAGACAAGAGGAAGAGGACAGCATCCTGGTGTAATGGGACCAACACTTATAAACAGAGAGATGGGGGAAATCTCCTATTTATTTTCTCGGTCATGAGTCAACAGAATTAATTTTTTCTTTTTAGTGTTATATGGTGAACATAGCATTGATGAAATAATGTGGCTGCAGCATTGTATGTATGTCTAGATTTGTTTTCATGCTTCTTTCCCTAGGTAGCTTACAACATTCTGGCTCCCTGTGCTAGTTGTGACTGGGATAGAGGCTACATCTAGGGTCATGGATAGGTCCACAGCAGGGCAGGTACATCTCAAAGCACCTGTTGCATTTGTCCCACAGCAGGTGTACCTCCAAAGGGATTGTGGCCCAAGGATAAGTGTATGCTGAGGAAGGTACACCTTGAAGCACCCTGCTGCAGCATGGATTTATCCACACCTTGAGGCATCAGTTCCTGGGCAGGAAGCCAGGCTGGAGCACCTCAAAACACCTGAGCTGCATGTTACAAAATTTGCAGTGGCAGAAACCACCTGAACCAAAGGACCACAAGTCTTACAAGGAGGTGCAAGTGCAGCAGTGACCTGACCTGAGCTGCTTTGGTGCCCAGTAACTCCATGTAACACAGCACCTCTCCTGCCCTGGGTCCCCCCATAACATATGGGGCCCAAAGTCATGGGACTAAATTAACTCGATGGGCACTTTGTAGATATTGGTGGGCATTTTGCATGTGGCCCTGCAAAATGTACACTAACAGACTGAAGCAATGTTGTCTGCATATTATATCAAAGGATGGGAAGGAAAGTGTGGTTGATGAGGATGAGGATGTGGGACCTGAATATCATGTAAATGGTATGGAATAAGGGGTGGAGAATGTGCTGGTTTTGTCTGGGATAGAGTTTTTTGTTTCCACAGTAGCTTTTATGGAGTAATGTTTTGGATTGTTTCTGGAAACAGTACTGATCATGCACGGATGTTTTAGCTATGGCTGATCAGTGTTTACACAAAGTCCGTGCCTTTTCTTCTTCTTACATTGCCCTGCCACTGAGGAGGCTGGGGGTGCACATGGAGCTGGAGGGGACACAGTTGGGACAGCTGACACGACTGGCCAAAGAGATATCCCAGACTGTGCGATGTCACACTCAGAAATAAAGCTGGAGAAAGAAGAGGGAACATTCAGAGTTAGCAGCATTTTGCCTTCCCAAGTCCCAGTTACAAGTAATTGAACCCTGCTTTCCTAGAGACAGCTGAACACCTATCTGCTGATGGAAAAGCAATGAATGAATTCCTTGCTTTGCCTGACTTGTGTGCACAATTTTTGCTTTACCTATTAAACTGTCTTTATTTCAACCCAGAAGTTTTCTTACTATTCTCTCCAATTCTCTCCTCCATCCCACTGGGTGAAAGTGAGTGAGTGGCTGGGAGGTGCTTATTTGCCAGCTGGAGTTAAACCATGACAGTTCCACCCACTTCCATCGCTCCAATTTAGAAACCTCTTAATTAGCAAAAGTAGCAGGAAAGACTTTGGAGTGCACTCAAAGGAGAGCACAGGGGCTGTTGTCAAAAGGCAAAGCTGGGGGATGTAGCTATGGAAAGATGACTGTATCAGGAGGGATGGAGTCATTTCAGCTAAAGTAATGGGAGGAGGGACAAATGGAAAGGAAAGATCAGAGGAAGTCCAAGGTTATTGGTGTCTGTGAGCCTTTGTGGAGGCTGCAGCCTAAGAAAACCTCCATCAGAGCTTTTCCCAGACTATGCTGTGTTGTTACTGGATGATTTTGTGTGTTTTATAATGCTTCAGTGAATAGGTGTCCAAACTGTCAAACAAGTGAAATCGGATATTGACACTGCTGTCAAAAGCACCAGTAAATTATCTGGCCTAAATCTTCATGAAGCCCTTTGTCTAAAAAACAGCCGTTTGAGGCTGTAAAGAGTTGGGTCTTGGTGTCTATGAGTGGGAACAGAAAGGGGAGTGCTCTGTCCTTCAGTTAGGCATGGCACGTAAAAAATTCAAACATGTCAACACAGAAATATGTATTTATATAATACTTCCAAAGAAAGATTTTCTGGATTGGCAGAACTTTCTGTAGGTGTGAATTATTGTTCAGTAATGATCTTCAGTGCTACACCATCACCCATATGAAAGGGGTCTGCTTATGTGGAACAGTTACTGTGAAGAAAATCAGGAAGCCGAGGTCCTGCCCTTGAGTGTTGCTGGTACAGTGAAAGTGGTAGGTCCTTCTAGAGTATATGTATTGTAGAATCATTCATTCAAAAGCTGGAAGCTCTGCCAAATCTAGGACTGTGATCACTTTAGGGTTATCCTGGTAGAAACTGAGGTTACTGTTAGCCTCAGTAAACAATTCAGTTAAGTATGAGCTAGCTGCCCGTGGGCATAGTGTGGCAGCCAGGGAATCTGACCCTTCCATTATTCCAGTTTCAAGTCCACAGACCATATATCTACTTCTGAGTTCCTAAAGTTCAGCTTAATTCCTATGTTTTGATGCAAAGTATGAAAGTCATCTGGAGAGAAAGAAGACTAAAAATGTGGAAGGTACAAAAGTTCATGCAAAATTCCTGAAGTCTGGCTGGATTTAAGAAGTAAAATAGAGGACACATTGCTGTTTATTTTACTCTTCTGCCCACTGCATGTGAGTTTTCTTTTTTTTTGTTTTTCCTATGCTTCCAGTGGGCGATACCAATCCAGTCCTATACATAGGCTTGTTTAGACATTTTGCATCTTGTTTGCTTGTCTGGGGCTGTAATAATGAGGATCCAGCTGTGCATGGGCCTCATATCTGACACTCTCATTCAAATGAGTTCTAATTGTAATATCAGTGAATGTGTTGTCTTCAGGGCACCAATTCCATTTCCAAAGAATACATACTCACTGCTCAGAAACTCTGGACATCTTTAAACAGTTGAATCCTGCTGCTATAAAGTCCCCTAACTGCTAGTGTATAAACACATCTCCCTAAATCAGTCAAGATTGGATTCAGATTAACAGATACTTCCATTTATAGAAACATGTTAAGGAAACCCTAATTTCAGAAGTAGATGCTGCTCCTGAACTTTCCTGCTTTTTTCTTTTCTGAATAAACTTGAAGTACCTAATGAACATACAGAAAATTGGAAATTAATTGCAATATGTATGTTTTTGAAATAATCAATACAAAACTGTATGAATTTTTTTGTTTCCATTAGCAAAACCATCTTCCTTTTCTTATACTTTCAGAACGTCGTAGTTACTGAAGTATGTCTATACCCTCGGAATAATCTAAGTGAGAATTTTTTCTACATGTTCATAAAGATATTCAAGAAATATCAGCAGCTGTGTATGCAGATAGCTGAGTGAAGCTGACATTTAAAGTCCTGCAAATTACATAACAGCTACTAATATATAAAAAAAAAAGATTATAACTGATGAATGAAGAGCTGTGAATTAACATTTAGAAATTCAACAAAGCTGAGGTTTCTATGTGAATGAGTATGAAAGGTGAGCAAGATATTTTTAAAAGCTTTCATTGTACGTCAGCAGAGTGTGTGTCAGAAAGAAATTATTTTGAGAATGCTTTAATATCACAGTTGCAGTAATTAGCCTTTAGGTAGGTAGAAAGCACTGAGGTGGTTTTGTGTTTTGTTTTTTTTTTTTTTTTTTTTCTTAATGGAAAAGTTTTCAGAGCTTCCATTTTTGCTGCTTCTAGAAACATACCCTGAAGACAAGAGAAGGGAAGATCATGGATCTCTGGAACAATTTTATGAACCATTCATTTTCTTGAAATCCTTTAATGAAAAAACAAGGTTGTGATGTGCCACATAACTGTACATTTTTCTGAGGTAATCATGGGTGGTTGTAGTAGAGAACGACATATTTTGAAAGGGCAGAGTTAAGAACTACTTCTGAAGGTAGAAATTACAGAGGCTTACAGAAATACAAGCTACTATAAAATAAAATTAATATAAAATAAAGTTTAACATAGACGACTAAATGAGTGAAGTTATATCTACTGTGCTGATTGTGATAGCTTCAAGATTTGTCCTGGAGGATCTGGTCATTGGCAGAAGTATTTTGGTGAAGCAAAGAATGTTTGCTGCCGGAGGAATCAGCTCATGTGGGGATAAGCCCAAAAGTCACTCAGTCTTTGATTTCTAGCTTCAATTCCAAAGCAATACTTACACCAGCACATGGTTGTCTAGGGGCAACCATGAAGCAGACTGAGCTCCATGCTGTAAAGTATAAATCACTACAGCTGAGGTGAGCCAGAGTGAGTGGGCAGATGTTTATGTAATGCTGTGTCAGGTGCAAATCATAACTGGAGAAGCACACAGTCTTTGCTTACTTTATATAAATGCAGTAGAAAAAAAAAAAACCCTTGCATCTCTATAGATGCACAGCAGCAATGGGGTGACCATGGGGTGACCTTCTTCCAGCTGAAGGCTTTGAAATGGTTACTCTAGTTCTCATTCACAGATCCTCCTGACCTTTCTTGGGGGTAGTAGATGTAGGTTAGGGTTATCTTCTCATTCGTACATTCCTGTAAAAAACTCAATTCTATCCTTTTCTTTGCCTTAGTTGGTTATATGGTGCTATATAGTGCTATAGTGCTATATAGTGCTATATAGCAGAGGAGATTCCTCATTATCAGGCTGGCTTGTGTGTGGGGGTCTCTATTTCTCATGTGGTAAAATAAATCGGAAAAGAAAGGGTGGACAAACTGTCTGATACACTGTGCAGTTTCATTGACTAAGCCATGTTTAATATCTCTTACATGAGACACAAAAGCATTAATCTTTGAAAAGTTAGAAGCATTGCCATCCACATAGAGCTTCGCTCTTCTCCATTCCACTGCAATGATAACAAAGATTAAATAATGCTGAGGGCAACAGACAGGAAAGCTCCAAATATTACTATGAAATGACAAAAAGAAATAAAAATTCTATCTCTAAAAAAAAAAAAAACAAAAAACCTGGAAAAGTGGAGTGACTAAGAAAAAGTATGTCCTACTCACAAGCCAAGAATGGAGAAATAGAGCATGTCTTCATTTGTGGTGCTAGAGAGATAATGAGTGAACCAGTGTGCATATTCACTCCTTGGTGCATAAGATGAGCTTATAGCTGGAGCAAATGGATAGGTTGGTATTACTGGTACTCCTTTGGTAAGGGACTGAGAGGGTGAACTGGAAGACTGAGGAGATACCAGTGGGAAAGGTCCTCTGGTCTTTGTGTGGTTCTAGGTGCATGTACAACCTACCTGAGTGTAAAAGTGAGACCTGAAGCAGTCATGTCCAGATACCTGTCCATCAAGCTAGTAGATGTCCAAGAAGGACACTCCTCAAGGATGATGATACAAGAAATTTAAGAGAAAAGAAGTCCAGAACTTAAATTTTTGTCGCACTTCAAAGTTTAGTGATACTAAGTGTTATCAGTCAGGGATTCACTTAATCTCAGTGGAAAAGATAACCTGTGATATGTCAATATTGATGATTAACCTAATCTTCCATCAAGTCAGGGGGGATGTGCTAGATGTGGGTTTTTTCATACTGAGTACTCTGAATTCTGTGAAAAAGAGTCCAGAGGAAATATCCTCTTAGTTCATTTATTATCTTTGGCTGAGCAATGACTCACTTGCACTAAACTGAAACCCAACAACAGCAAGATGGCTATTCTCTTTCAAACTAAAAGCAGGGTCCTGGGAGGTTCACTGGAGCTTCTTTCTTCTATTAAATGTAGCAAATATCATAAATGGATGCAAGTATGTCATCATTCTGTGCTGCCATTGCCTAATTTGACATATTTAATGTAACATTTCTGAAGCAGACTGAATGTCTCTTACTGCTAGTTTATTGTTCCTACAGTCTATTTCCATACCCTGCTTCAGATCCTTAGGGTTGTCTGTGATGTGATAATGTGTTAAGAATTGTGACTTCCCTTCTCTGTGTTAGGCAAAGGGTATGTGGATATTCTCAGCTCAGTCAGAGAGAAAAGGTTTTCTAACCAGGCGAGAGCCTGGAAAGCAGTTGGAAAGAATGTAAATAATTCTCTAATCTATCTTGTTATTCACATTGTTTATAGATATGCTCTGCCACTGTGCGTCATTCACTGCACACCAATGCTGTGGGATGATTTTACTCTAAGACCAATGAAATTAGTCTTCTCGATGTTCTCGATATATAGAGTGGTACATTTAAAATAAAGGAGAGTTCATTTTCTTAGCCTTCTGATCTGGAGTTCTTTGTTCCTGTCCTGCTCAACAGCGTCAAGGGTCCTTTGCAAATTCATGTGGGTGACTTCATCCTAGAACACAGTATTCTGTCCTAGAGCAGCAATGGCCTTTCATAGTGGGAGGAGCAGCAGAAGGGAAATAACTGCTCTGCTCTGGTCAGGGGGATGTAGGAGCAAGTACTTGGCTTTTGGGGTGTGTGGCATTCCTCCTTCAGATATTCTTCAGAAAGGAGCCTACATTGCAGGAATGACCCAAATGCTTGAATGTTACCTGTGATACATGAATTGTTCTGAGAGGACTCTTAATGCAGTAGCCCTTATGAGGGGATAACAGCAATATTTAGAAGTTATGTTTCCACTTTTCTTTCCTCCCTTTGTATCAAACAGATTCTCAGCATTCAGTATTTAGAGAGGTAGCTTAGTAAAAGAGAGGTTATTTTCTCATTATCTCTTGAGCCATTTATATTCAGTTTCTTGCTGGTTCTTAAATGTCAGGTGTACACAACATGCATACATTTTTGGGTTTTTTGTTGTTTTTTTTAAAGAATTGACAGACATAATTACTTCCCCTTCATAAACCAAACCAAACCAAACCAAACCAAACCAAACCAAACCAAACCAGACAAAAACAAACCAAACCAAACCTTTCCTAAGCAATTTCCCCTAAAACTCAGCTATCCATTGTAGCAGTGGCAACAACCACAAAATAATGAATCTAGTTTAGGAGAACTGAGAAATAATTCAGTTTTATTTACTTCAGCAATGTTTAATAACATTTCAGAATTTTCTTGTGAGGAAAATTTCTGAAAAGAAATATCACAACAAATATTCTACCTAAGGGTAGAAGTATGTTGAGCTAGTTGCAATGGCTATTAGCATAACAATGGCTGTGGCTAAAATGGGTATTTAAGATATGAGCTGAAAAGCAGATCTGCATCAGTAAGAGCTGATCTTTTCTCTGTTCTTGAAAACCATACTGGTAACTGGTAAGAAGCCATCTAAACTTTTGAGGAACCCTGTCAAAAAAAAAACCATGATGAAGAATTCCTTTTCATCCATCGTTCTCATTGGATAAGCCACAAGAGAGTAGGTAAGGTGTGATCAAGTGACTATTAAATATGCAGAATGGAAGGAATTACTGTCTTATACCATCAAAGAAACACCTTAAATTATCAGTGTACTAAATTTAAATTATTGCAAGGATCCAGTATCTTGTGAAAAGAAACTTGTGTGTGCTTAGATGATAATGGGGCAAGAACTCATCAATAAACAGCCAGTGAGAGAAGCTACACCACAGGCTCTATGAGGAACTGGGAATTATTCAAAGGTGCTGACTTCAGTTATTCTGCAGGGATATAGGAAAAAATAGCTGCCAATCTAGATCAATAAAGAAAATATGGATCCATGGAGGGTGCTTAGAGACTGTGGTTGTACTCTTTTAGAGATATGGGTTACTACTAAAGTTATGACCACAGAGCTCATTTTGAAAGACATTTTCTCTAAGGCATGGGGAAAAAAAATTGAAGCCTTCCTTAATTCTTATCATTAACTGAGTACCAAGAGTAGAAATATTACCTGACATGTTTTGAAAATGATTGTATTTATAGGTGATTTAAAGACTTAAAAAGCTAAGTCCCAAACACTCAAAGATATGGAGTTAGATGCCTAAGTATCCTTGAGGATGTTGATTCTATTGTTCAACTAAGTTCCATAAGCTCATGTATGCTTAGCTAAAATGCATATATGGCATACATGTTCTTTGTAGTATTTTTAACTGAAAGAATATTTCTTCAAAAGAAAGCCCTTCATAGTGCACATTTCAAAATTAATTTAACCTTTCAACTTCAATCTTTAAGGCTGTGGGGATAAAAAAGTGGTCATATTAGTATTTCTCAACTAAGAATTGTAATTTCATTCTCATATTGTTGTTCTGTGGCTGCTTTTTTGTCTACTTACCAAAGAAAATACCAGATCACTCTGGACAAAATTAAAGCTTGAAAGAGCTCAACCTCCTAGAGAGAATGTCATAAAGCTATGTCATTTAGAAATTGAAGGATTATTAGGGATATGAACAATATTGATTGAGCAGATCAAGATACTAGTTACTGGGCTGGATTCATCACAGCCATCAGAATTTCTCTGTGGATTGAAGGTATGTCTCAATGACTTACATACATTTAGGCAGTTTCCATGCTCTTCCACTGAAGGCTGCCTGTGGTTGTTTGGATTGGAAAGCAATATATATTGCTCACAGGAGCACTTGTGATGTTCTTATGTTTGCCTTGTTGAATCTACACAGGACAGACTCTGCTTTAACAGGTAGAACTGTGTTTTCCATGTTACTGTAATTCCAGTTCCCAGTGCTGATGAGTTTTAATGCCACATTGGAAGGCACAAAGAGATGGCAAGAATTTCCAGTTTTATGTTTCCTTTCTGTGAACTGGGATCCCATTTTGTGATATAAGTGACTAAAAAAAAAAAAGAAGTGACTAAAAGCTGCCAAAGTTGTTTAAGGAAGCCAGTCTGTTAATGACTGTTATAATATTTTCAGCATATTTTCTCTCAGCTGCTAGCTGAAGTGTTGCTCATTAACCCCCAGCAAAGTTCAAGGAAGCCCCCAGGCAGCTGCTCCCCAGGGAGCATTCCCAGGGATGAGGCATCCACAGCTTCTCTGGACAATCTCTTCCAGTGTCTCACCACCCTCACAGCAAAGAATGTCTCTCTAATATCTATTCTGAACCTACCCTCCTTCAGTTTGAAGCCATTCTCCCTTGTCCTACCACTACGTGCCCTTATTAAAAGGCCCTCTTTAAGTACTGTAAGTCTGCTGTAAGATCTCCCTAGAGCCTATTCTTCTCCAGACTGAACAATCCCGAGTCCTTATAGTTACTTGTTTTTAACAAAGCAAATGGGGTAATTCAGCCACCTGAAGAAATTCAGTCATTGACTTAAATCAGTAATTTAAGAATACTTATGATATAAAATGAATTATGCTGATTTGTTCAAATTTTGGAATCTGGCAGCATGGTTCTAGTTTCCAATTATCATCCAAATATCCCAGGCTATTAATTCTAAATTTAAATTTAATATTTTGATGTATCATACACCATATTTCATTGCTTCCATGCTGTGGTATTGCAAACTCTGTTTCTGTACTTTGATAATATTTTGAGGCAGCTGTTTCAAAATCACCCTCAAGTCAATTTTATGAAATCATTATTGCATGTTTCTTCAGTGAGTACAAACACCTGCATAACTTAATCCAGATATCAGGAATGTGTATGAGGTATAAAACAAAAACCTGTGCATGCTCTGGTTTTTGGTGTTACTTGCGCAGTTCCAGACATTCAGAAAACTTTCTAGCTTTGTAAAATCCTACCCTCAGGAGTTTAATAACTTTAGAGGAACAGCATGTTAATGTTGCAATTTTATCTATTTTATGAGTGGACTAAAATATTTGTAAACTATTGCTGTACTGTATATCAGATTTTCCATGTTGCTGTGGACCTTGTCCCATTCATATCCCACTCAGTATTTTAAAGGCAATGCACAATCAAGAGGAAACCTGGAAAGTGTTAAGTCATGAGAAGGATATTATGTTCCACTTTTTTTTTTCAGTTAGGCAGATAATCCACTGAGTTTGGTACAAGTGGGAGATTAATAAAGAAAAAAGGGAAAAACGTGTTTCAAAAAAGACTGAGAAAAATTTAGGTAGGGATTTGGATTTGATTGGTTGAAGAGCTGTAAAATAGGTCATCACACCAAGGGCAGTTTTCAGCTTTTCATATGTGTGATGAGCACCTGTGTTTCTTAACCAATAATCAAAAAATTGCAAATCATCTCAGAATAGAAGGAATAGCTTACAAAGTTATTTCTGGGCCACTCCAGGCAACAGAATAATATTGAGCTTAGAAATAGTTGCATGATAACAAGAGACATCTATGTCTACAGATTTATATATGTTTGCCTTCTGTTTTCATATGATCAGACAAAAATGGGGACTGTATAAGCTGTATAGAACTAGTTTTTACTATTGATGCAAAATTATTTTTGTGACCTCTTAAAGATTTAAAGAAGAAAAATTGCAAGGCATAAAATATTAGTTTAAATTATTTTATAGGAAAAGAGAAAAATATGTTAAAATTCAAAGAAAGCTGTAATCTTAGAATGAGGATCATGTTATTTAAATCAAGGGGAGTGCAAACAGAGCCACCCAATGTCATTGCACACCTTGGCATCCCCAGGACACCTACACAGCTTTGGAAATATTTTCCAGGGCTTACAGTAGGGCTCCACATTCCTGAGGGTGTAGTTGGAAGCCAAATGGCATAGCTGCTAATGTCAAATGTAGAGAGCCCTCCTGAGATTGCTTTGATGCCTAGGAGTTGGATGTCTCAGTCTGATGTTGTCAGTCTTAGGGTCCCTTCAGGGTCAGTATGGAGAAATTGAGATATCCTGAGCTCAAATTTTCTAACCCTAAAGCAGGCCAGTTGTATTTCCATCTGAAGCTGCCTGTTTGATGATAAGGACAATCCTAGAATGACTAACTCAGACACTTAGATGTGCAGAACTCTATTAATTTCCCTGCCCTGAATCAGTGAGTGATGTGAAGTGTCCCAGATGCCCAAAGGCTACCCTAGAAGGGTCCCTCACTTGGCCCTGCCAGCCAGCCCAGGAAGCACCCTTGGCCCTATGGCAACTTTAAACCTTTAATTTAAGTGAAATTTATCCTGGCCCTAAGAGGTTCCTTTAACAAAGAGAAATATTTTATAGCCCTAATTCCTCACTCCCAACACTGTTTATGCTGCTGTTCAAAAGAGACAGGATGCAGAATGGAAGATATTGCAATTAATTCTTGAAATGGTGTAAAGTGAGTGAGAACTTGTTGATGCTCCAAATAGCCTTGGACTTCAAAATGGGAGTGTCTGTAGCTGCCACACTGGGAGAAAAGAAATGTTGAGAAAGATGTTAACAGGGAAGAAGCAAGGCTATTGAAGAAAGTGTTGTGGCCCCTGTGATACAGCTTGTCTTGACTGGCTCTGTATTGTCAGCAAGGCTGGGGTTCTGGAGGCTGCACAGTTCAGCTGAGTTTTATGCAGTGTGAGCCATGTAAAGCTGTCATCTTGGGATGACTGTTCACTAACTGGAAGGTAAATCATGAACTGCAAACATTTCCTCCCCTGCAGTTAGATGTGTCTCCTTTTGAGTGCTTCCTGGGCCTTTTTAAAGTGAAAGCAGCATGGAGAAAATGGGGAAAAATGGTGAATGAATTGGGATGGCAGGCTGCATTTGGCTTATTGGCCATTCTTTGGCCATCTCTGGTCTAATCTGCATCTGCAAAGCTATCACAGCTGGCTTAGTTCTTGCTGAAAATCCTCCAATTCTCACCTTTTATATAGGAGAAATTTACAGGGTTTATTACAAATGAATACTCATTCATTCCAGATCTGTTGCTTAGGAAGGGAGTGTATGGAATTTTACAGGAGCACTTCCTGCTTAATGCCACAATGCAGGAAGAAAGTTAATTAGAATAAAATTCCAAAGATAAACTTCAGATCAGGCGATTTGTAATGTTTTAGTTTTCTCTCTTCTGCAGAATCTTAGACCTAGCTCCAGCAGAATACACACACTCTCCTTTCAGGGACTAGTTGTGGTTTCACTACCTGTTTTGGCTTATTCCCTTGACAGTCTCAACTAAGGGATGCACCTATGAGCTTTCTCTAGGGAACTATGGCCAGGAACCAGGAATTTACCAGAGCCCTGCTATCAAAACAACACATTACAAATGCTTTGCCCCAGTGGCACAAAATGTTCGCGCCAAAGGATAAAAACTAAACTATTCAAAAGGACGTTGAGTCTTTGGCCAGATTTTTAGTTTTAACTTGTCCTTGTGGGGAGAAAGAGATTGTGCAAATCATAGCTGGCTCAGTATAATACTTGATTGAGTTCCATCCAACAGTCCTCAGCAGACAAGAAGAGCACTTGCAGGTAAATGTTTTTGCTCCCACACACATATCACACCCCTAAGGCACAACACACTGTCGCTCTGTGGGAATGATACCTGGCATGTCTGGTTGGCTTGTAGAAGCTGGGAATGGATGAAACATAATTAGAGCAGATGGTGTCTCTGAAAACTGCCAGAATGTAAGAACTCTCTAATGACCACACTTAGATTTTTCAAAATCCTCTGGTTTAGTCTGAATTGGGTGGATTTTATGGGATTAAAAAAGAGCACATTCCTGATACCATGAGGATTCTTGTCAAATCTCAAGTACTTAAATCTACAGACAACCTGGATATTTTCAGTAAACAGTCATGAATTTTAAAACCCTAACCTAAGCCTAACGTATTTCCTCTAGCTACAGCAATTATTCCATTGTTTTAATGGAAACCTTTCCAACAAAATCAACGCTGAGGCAGAACCTGGTACAAAACTTTTGAGTCTGAACAGTTAAAGTGTGACAGGCTTACAATATGAAGAAAATTAGGTGAAAAAAGAAAATATTCAACTATGGGATTTACTATCAGCAGCATTTGTAAAAGTATTTCATAGCTGGTTTAAAAATGTACAGTGATACATTTTTTAATTAGGAAAGTTCATATATTTCAGCATCTGGGAAAACATTTAAGACATTAGAAAACAACTGTTGAATTTTTGTATGGATTAGCAAAATACAGATGAGGTTATTACCATTGAATTCCCTTCTTCAGCAAATTATATCCATTAGGAGTAAGACCTGAAATGCCCAGTAGCCACTTCTCATTCAAACTTCCAATATTCTTGCACACAAAACTTTATGAAGTTAAATAATAGAAAAAAAAAAAAGTTCCTATTATTAAAAAAAGTCACTTTCATCTCATCTGCAGAGTTCTTGATTGTTCTCCACAAAGGCTGTTATAAGGTTATCTTTGGATAAACCTTTGGGATTTAAAACAAATTATATTCAAAAGTTATCAGGAATAATTCTGTAGATATCAAATCAAGAAACTAAATTAATTATTTTATTTAATCAGGAAGCAATATGTCTACCTACACCACCTGCAGATCATGAAATGTCTTTGTCTCATCTCTTCAAGGTTTTCTTTTCACTGGCTGCTGATTACATGACCTCTGGCAATAAAGTATTTAATAGTATTATTTCCATCTGTCCACCTGGATCAGATTTATAGTGACATGTTGGAGTTTGGGGTTTTTTTGGCCACAATTTAAATAATGACCTAATTTTTCATACAGTGCACACTAAATTTTTAAGTATTTGGAAATCTCAAATATAATTTAACTAATTGATCTTACTTTATTGCTTCTACTGAAAGTCAACATAAACAGTTTCATAGCATTTTTACTTTCTTATCAAAAGGCCTGTAGAGTACAGAATAGGAATTGTTTTATATCTTCTTTTGCAGAAAAGAGCCAAACCTCCTGAGTAATTATGGAACACTACAAATTCAGAGCAGCAATGAACCTCAAAAGATGATATATCCTACCTTTTTCCCCAAGGACAGTTCATTTATATTTGAATTCATGGTAGGCAGATGGCTGTGCAACACTTTATTAAAAATACTCATGATGTAGATTTCACAGGCTCTGCAAGCCATAATTCCAACATTTCACCATTTCAAAAATTTCAAAAAAATTTCAAAAATTGGAAAATATTTCCCTGTGGTTTCTCTAAATCCATTGATTGATATCAGTTGCTATACACAGTCAGCCTTTATTTTGTTAGGGTGGGTACTTTTTTTGTAGTATCTTCATTAATGTCTTAGGTAGAACACAGTTCTGATAGTAGCAAAAAGGGTTTCAGGGGGCCTTTTTCTTAATGTCTTTTTCTAGGAAAACAATCTTTTCTTAGTAGACTTGAAATTTATAACTTTTCATCTATGAAACTCTTTGCACTGTGTTCTTATGATGAGAATTGAAGGAAATAATACCCATGTTTGTCACATAGCTACACATAGCAGGTCAGGTAACAATTCTGAGTTTTTGTGATCCAGGGCATGTATTAATTGTGTCCTGGTCATGTATCAGTCTTCTCCTTACTGTCCTGTACCTGTTTGGTGTCCTGCAAAAAGTACTGTTATGTCAGTCAAGGTAAGGTCTGAGAGATTTGTGTAGCTAATCTGATCATATCATGAAACATTATTTTTCTAAGTACTGAGGTGAGAAATTTTACTTGCAGCACTGTAATTATAACATTTTTTTCCCCACTAATTATTAATATAAAATATGCCTACTCAGTCAAAGCATTGTCTCTATACACACACACTTGCCATTTTCAGTATTTTTGCCATTAAACACCTGCTGAATTTTCATGACAGTGGGGCTGCTCACGTGCTTGGAAAACTTTTTTGGATCAATTATTTTCTCATCGACAATTTGCATGTGTGTGTCAGGTTTGACCCCAGCCAGGAAATAAGAGCAGTGAGCTGCTTGCTCACTTCCCCTTGATGGAATGGGTGAGAGGAGCAGAAGAGTAAAAGTGAGAAAATCTGTGGGTTGAGATACACTGACAGTTTAATAGGTAGAGCAAAAGTCACATGCACAAGCAAAGAAGAAAACAAAAAAAAGAATTCATTTGCCATTTCCCATGGTCAGCCCTCTCCAGGAAAGTAGAGCTCCATCAAGAATAGCAGTGATTTGGAGAGGCAAACACCATCACCCTGAATGTCCCCCTCTTCCTTCTTGCCCCAGCTTTTACTGCTGAGCATGGTGCCATATCCCTTTGGTCAGCTGGGATCAGCTGTCCTGATTGTGTCCCCTTCCAAGTCCTTGCGTACCCCCATCCTCCTTGCTGGTGGGGTGGTGTAAGAAGCAGAAAAGGCTCTGATTCTGTCTAAGAACCACTTAAAATAATGGAAAAATCCCTGGATTATCAACTCTGTTTTCACCACAAATCCAAAACATAGCCCTGTACTGGCTACTGTGAAAAAAATTAACTCTCTATTGATCAAAACCAGCACAGTGACCTACTGGCTTCTTAGCTTATAAGGTTTCTTGGCACAGTTAATTGAAGAGAACTATGTATGTGGTCATAGAGCAAAGCTCATCTATTCCAGGTGGGATGTCCTTTAATCTGATTTCTGACTGTGCCTGAAACATTCAAGTAGGCCTATTTTTTTTCCTCAACCTATGAAGTTCTGCTGTAAACCTGTTATTCTATCCTGAAATAATATGTTTTATATTCAGATGGAAAGGGATAGGATACATAACATTATTTTCCACCTTCCTTCCTCAAATACTCCATTGCTTTGCACCTTGACCCTCTCTGAGAAATGGAGTTCTGACATAAAACTGGAGGATTAGTTTTGAGGATAATCATGGTGTTCTATCAATGCCTATTTCTACCAATGCATACTTTCCTGAACAGTGGAGTTCTTAAGGGAAGAATTTCAGGAGCAATATGAGGGCTTTTTTCCCTCAAAGACCAATGATATTGTTAAAGAACAGAGAAGCTGCCATACAAGGCCACACAGTTGCTGTAAGATGCAATTATTTTGATGTCAGTCATTGATGCTTCAAAGGAAAACATACAAGTTTTGTCATAAACAGAGGTAATAAATCCTGCTTGGTCCTGATGTAGAAGAATTAAAAGTTTGAGAGCTGCATCATGAAGGCTAATATTTCTTCCAGAAGTGCATTGGTATGAGCTATTAGAACTCTGTCTGTTAGCAATACAAAGTGTTCAGGCTTCTTTCAAATTAAATTCAATTCCTGTATTTAGCAAATTCCTTCAGGAACAGGTTTCATGAATTATGCTTTTACTGCAGGAAAAACCAGTTTTGATTATGCCACAGTGGAAAGTGATTTCCAAATACAGGAAAAGATGCAGCTCTAAAGAGCTCACATCCTCAGCTATTACAAGAGATGATAAACAAGACACTGCAAATTTCTGGTGTCTGAGCAAAAGTGAATCACTTTGAAAAGGTTGCAGTTATATAAAGGAGTGGAGGACAGGAACAGGCCAATACATTGACTCAGAAAATGCAAAATTAATCTTTATATGGGAAAACAGTGGACATATGAAAGGTTTGTTGTGAAACTGCAGAAGTTAAAGCTTGCTTTCCTGTTCTTGAAACAATTAAAAAGTGCCCTTGAATGTGTGGTCAGGAGAACTGAGAAGACAATTACTATGGCTGACCAGCATGCCTGTTTTATATTTCCACAGAATTTGTTATTATGTCCTTAAAACTGTGGTTGCCAGGAGGCAATTTGACAACAAGATTTAATGTTATACTAGAGGTTTGGAAACCAAAGCATGATTATCTGTAACCAGCAGAGAGTGAGCTCCTGCAGATTGACAGCAATGCAGTTAAATATCAGAATCTAGCCTGGTTCTCTATATGAGCAATGCTGCTTAAAAAAATTTAACACAGTGATGGTTTGTAAGGAAGGGAATAGTTGGCTTTTTTTTTTTCTTTGATACTTGAAAAAGAAAAAAGAATGATGATTTAAGAGACAAAAGCAAAATAAGTAAATGCAAGCAACCAGTATAAATACATTTAAAAATACGTGTTGTGTTCTTCATGCATCTGTGGGAGAAACCAGAAATAATTATTTCAAGTGAAGTGTGGGAGTATCATGAATTATCCAACATTTCGTAACAGTTACTTATGCTTTCTCTTACTAACAGCTAACAAAGTTTGTGTCAATGAGCTTTTTCATTTGGAATCAGGATTTGAGGGTATCATACAAAGGGTTGAAGAATGTGTTTTAAGAGATTAAATTTCAGGTAACTAATGTGATATTAAAATTTTTTTCACCAGCTTTTACATTAGAGATTATATATGTGAGTGAAGTCAATGGGACTTCACGTGCCAAAGAGATCCATGACCACAAACCTTAGGGAAAGATCAAGTAAGAATAACAGTAACCAGGAATATGATATAAGTATTTTTGTGTTTTCTGAGCTTTCTTTAACATACCAGATCTCATAGTTGCCTGCTTTGAACAAGTGGCCTTTGAACACATGGTTGGATTACAGACCTTACGAGACACTTTCTAACCTGAATGACCTAAGAACTGATGAGGCCAAAATGTTCAAACATTTTTCTTTTCATATGTGCTACTATGCATCAGACAGAAAGGTTGTCTTATATAACACTGAAATGTCATTTTCCAATAAGATTCACATGGAAAATTATTAACTCATACCCACTGTTTATTTTTTAACCAATTGCAAATATATGTAATCATGTACAAAATGTTGTGGATTATGACCAAGAGCAGCTGGATGATACGTTGCTTCCATATAACACTATTACATATTCAACTAATATGCTTAGAATTCAATCTACTTATGCCATTACATATTTTAATTAATATTTCTATTTATAGGGAGATCACAGATGTATGAATGTTTCAGTCTCCATGAATGGCTCTCTGGGATGATGTAACCCAGTGATAAATGAAAACACAGACAGCCAGACACTGTGCTGACCTTTATTTAGCTTTTCTTGCACACTGCTAGTTCTGTAAAATTTCTGTGGAATACTACTTCTATTAGGTACTTCTTCTATGAAAGAACTTGGTGAGTACCACTTGCCACTAAAACACAGCACCTTGGAGAGTATTCTGAATAATGTATTGTAATACTTTTTAAACTCAAAATCCAAAACAACTCTCAGGAAAGTTGATTTGCGTTTCTTAGCTTCTTAAAATTTCACAACTCCAAAAATTCCAAGAGAGCACTGATCTCTGAAAGCTACAAATATAATTTCACATTTTCTGCATTATTTAAACTTATTTATCTGTTATGTCCAAAAGAATGCTACTTCTGACTTCCTACTTCCCTTCCTACTTCCAGTATGAAGTAGGTATATTGAAAGTGTAGCTAATATTGCTTTCGTGATATCTGTACCTGCAGTCATTGGCCCTAACTGGAATTGCAATTTGTTTCTTATAGTGAAGATTTTAGCTTTTTTTTTATTTGATGCTTTATTTCAAGTCTTTACAGTGATATATATATGAGCACTGCTTTTTGCCTCTGGGGAACTTCCCTAACTGATGCTGACTGAAACTTTAATCTTTCAAAAGCTACGGCTGTTCAGAGTTATTTTAGCAGAGTAAACAACTGCTAAAAGAATTATTGAGAAATTAAAGCAACCACAGGAATAGATAATTTTAGTTTCTTAATTGCATAAATTAATCCTTGCTCAATTATTTTTTACACTGTCTCTACAACTCTTCATAATAATATCTTAAAAGAAACTCCAAAATGAAGAAATTAGAAACATAATAAAATTCATAAAATGCTGTGGTTCACCCCCACAGCAGGTCTTTTTTGTGTGAGGAATCCCTAAGGAATTAAATAATTTCTGTGTGAAAGATGTTCCAGCCTCATATTCACTAAAACGTTCTTTTGATTATTTAATTTCTTTTTATGCAGTGTAGAAAAAAAATGCATAAGTAGATATATTTTCTTATAAAAGTTTCTCCTCACAGCAACTACTACTGCGACGCTCCACTAGATATATTCTGCAGGATGGATATAAGTCTGTGCAAAGGGACTGAAAAGGAAATTAATAAGCTTTATTGATTTGTCCTATTGCTCTGAGGAATGAAACTGGGAACCTCAAAAGTTTCCAGTCCTTCTCAGCTACAATAAGTCAATCTTTAGCCTCCAGAGAAATAGCCAGAGATTTTACTCTAGTGATCCTTGTGTGTGAATAGAAGCCAGTTTTGAAGAGAAACACAAATAATATCATTGGCTAAGAGTAAAGCAGAAAAAGATTTTTATCAGGGAGTTGGTTTCATTGCTTTTCAGTACTTTTAATTCTGTTTTCATACTATTCAATATTCAAGAACAAGTTCTCAACTTTTTTAGGCATTTTCTCTCACAATTCGGGTCACATTATGGATGACGATTGGCACTGGTAAGACGTACTTTAACTACTACAGCGAGTCAGACAACTCCCACTGTTCTGTGTGCAAGTGACCCCTACCATGTTAGCAATATCTTTTTAGCTGCATTTTAAACACAGTTTCAGTGCTTAAGGGGAAAAATTCTTGGAAGCAACTGTTGCTTTTTATCAGCTTTTAAAAGAACCTGACAAACCACAAAGACTCCCACACACACATGCAGAGAAAACAGAGGGAGAAAGAAGGAAATCTTGTAGGAAGAAAAACCTGAAACAGAGTTGGGTCACAAAACGAAACAAGAGAGCATTAGATAACTCTTTCCTGGAGAGGCCCTTTAGAAAGCACCAATAAATCCTGGATTCTGTTCTGCATTTTTTGACAGAGCCTTGTTGGAAAGCTGGTGACTGCTTTATTCAGACTTTGAAATACTTTCTACCTGAAAGTGCTTACCAGAATGGTGAAACTGAATCTTGAAATTCCCTTGGGGACAGGGAAGAAATGAGTCAGGCTTACACTTTTTTGGGAAGTTTGTTACAACCAGTAGACTATTATATGATGGAAAACCGTGGATACCTCACTATTAAAAAAAAAATGTTTATTATACACTTATATATTAATAAAATATTATCTAGGTCTATATTTAATATAATCAAAATCATCAGAGTTCAGTTTGACTCTTTAAAATAATGGTCTAGCCCTCTCTTGAAAGGATTCACAGCTGTGAGGATTAAAGGGGCAGAAGTTCTTATTCCTTGAACTGCGGGACTTGTCTGTAACATCATCATCCTGGCACTATGTGATCATTTTGAATTAGAGTTCTTTTGGTTCAGGGTACTGGATGTTTGGGCTCTTATGCTGAGCTAACTTCCTCCTAATATATAATGTTCTGTGGGAATATTTGTAAGGTAAGCTTCTTTTTTTGGACATTTTCCACACATTAGATACTGCAGCACCTGACCTAGAAAGCTCTTTGTTCTTTAGTAGATCTAAGGGAACTTGAAAGATTATCCACAGGGATATGGAACAGGAGGGGAATGGGAATAAAATTAATTATGACTGTGCTCAGTTCCTGTGCAGCGCTGCAACAAGTGGAGAGTGGAACTGGAAGATACAGAACAGCCTCATCTATCTTTATAACTGGTATCTATTGAATTGTTTGAGACTGAACTTATATAAAATACAATCCTGTGATCTTCTCCTATTTTGTATGCACTTTTATTCCTGTTCAAAAACTGAAGCAACCAGGAGGCTGCCCTGGGCTGAGAACCAATCAGCATCTGCAACAGACTTGCTGAGAAAGGAAATAGTTCTGCAGCTATGTCTCTAATTTTATCACATATCCAGCTGGGAAAGGATGAGGGACTCACCTGAATCCTTCTCAAAGAGAAGTATCTTTAAAAGAAGAGAGAAAATAAAATGTAAGTAGAGAAAGCCAACAGTTATGCGTTTGCAAGGTTGGACATAACTTTTGGTTTCCGTACTGTTTCAGGAATGAGAATCCTTTACCTCATCTGACATCCCTCTGGAAGGAGCTCTGCATAGTCAGAAATACCATTTTTCAGATGCTGAGGTGTTGTTATATTTGCTGATGACATAATTTCTTTTTGTGCCTGGGACGGCTTTGCCTGCTTACCAAATGGATGATGCTATGGTGAAGTGGATGTGTGGCTGTTTATCTGCTTCTCAGGAAGCCCCAAAGCAAAGCAGATATTTTCAGCAGACTGCCATTTGCATGTCATTTTCTTTCACAGTGAGAAGAGAGCTATTGCTGAACAAGACACTTCTGGCTGCCTAATGGAGTGACTGATTTGCTGTCTGTCATTACTGACAGGATAACAGACTTTGGGATAGGGTAGTGGGGTTGCTGTTCTCCCTGGCAAGATAAATTACTCTGAAGAATGATCTCATACCTGTACTGCAAAATTGTTTGGTTTTTTTCTTGTTCCATAACTGTCCAAAAGTAGGCGCTGCCACATTGCTGGGAAGGGCTCTAGCCCCACCTGTTGTCAGTCTTGCTGGATATGCTGTGTACGATTAAAATAAAATCAGACAAGACCTAGTCAAACATTCCCTTGGGCTGAAGTTTCTTGTTGTGTGACTCCTCAGGTTGATTATATTTTCTTTTAAATTTCAGCCAAAATATTTATTTTTTTTTAGTTATTTAGAATATTAGAAAAAAAAAAAAGGGGGGGGGTTGTTATCACAAGTGAAAAGGAGCTCTATCTTTTTTCTGCCATAGAACCAGGGAATAAGATTTGAGCAAACAGTACCGAGTACCTGCTTTGGAGATCTTTCAGCCAGGCACTACAATTGAGCTGAAGCCACAAAGAGAAACACAGGAACCTATGATGTAAAAAAAAAAAATGTTATTTTTCTTACTTGTTGTAACAGCAGGTTAGAGATACATTAAACTGATTACCCTGGGTCAACTGATAATTTTCTGTTTGATCTCTGTGCCTGTATTGAGTCTGGCTGGGATGGAGTTAATTTTCCCCACAGCAGCCCTCAGTGCTGTGCTTTTCACTGGTTGATGGAAAGGTGATGATAACACACCAGTGTTTTGGTTACTGCTGAGCAGTGCTGGCACAGCATCAGGGCTGTTCCCCACCATTCCACTCCTCATCGGTAGGCTGGAGGTGGGCAAGATCTTGTGAGGGGACACAGCTGACCCCAACTGACCCAAGGGACAAGCTGCTTGTCTGCCCAAGCAACTGTTACATGTGCTGAAGTTCTGCTTCCTGGCAAGTGGCTGGACATTGTTTGCTGGTGAGAAGTAGAGAATAAAAACTTTGTCGTTTTCTTCTGCTTGTGCATGTACAACTTTTCAGTTTTGCTCGACCTACTTCCATCTCATTCTGCCTCCTTCCCTCCCCTGACCAGCTGAGGAGAGGGAGTGATCCCATGGTGGGATCTGCTGTCTTTGTCATTAGTGGGATACCAAAACTGGGCTAACAACTCTTTCTGTCATAGGGGGTGGATAACTGAACTCTCTCATCCCTTTGTTTCTGGGAGAGGGAAGATAGGAGAGGAGAATGTGTTTGTATTGCATTCTCTTATATAAGCACAAGCACAGTGGGGCAAATTTTAATCCTGGTATTTCCACAGCTTTTAATAACTGATTTGCAAAGTTAATAATGTGTTTTCCATGTGAGAGTTTTTGTGTTTTTTGTGCTGACAAACCCAGAACATCACAGGAGCTAATTGTGTACAAGGGCAGCAGCAAAGCCCCATAGACCTCATATTTTAACAAAGCCACAGCAGTGACTGATGAAAAGGTGAGGAAATGCCCGTATAATGGGAAGAAAAGTGGAATGTTCAGCTTTAGGGCATGATAGGTTTTCTGTCAAAGATAAATAAAAGAAAATTGTTTACTTCCTACATTGTTTCTTTAGAAGTTCATTTTCTTTCAGTTATGGATTTATTTAAAAAATGCCATGAAAATGTTGAAGAAAGAAGCTTTAAAAGATAGCAATGTACAGATGCACTACTAATAAACTGGCTTCAGGCAGCCACAAAGTAAATTTTGAAGGTTTGAATAGAAAGATAAACCATTGTTATGGGCTCCTATTCAATCAGCTCTGAAGGATTTCTTCACTGAAAGCAAACCTGCTCTCCAGGGGATACTGTGGCTTACTTACTGCTCTAACTACTCCATAATCTTCCACATCAAATCTCTCAACAGGAGCTTTGAACTGTCTACCTCCTTGGAGAAGATTTAGCTATCTCTGTCAGACCACATGTCCTTAATAAAATCAGCTGCACTTCCTACTGCAGACCTGGATGAAAATGCAAACCTTCACCAGCTGGCAGAGAATTTTCCTTTATTCCTAAAGGCAAAATGACCCAATGCTTCAGAGAGGACACTATTGATAGGCACAGGGCTAAAGTGTTTGTGGTACGGAGCATCAGATAAGTTTCCATGAAGCCAAATGTTACCTTCCTTTTCCCCACAAGACAACATTCATCCTATCACTTGAAGTTAAAAAGCAAAATGGCAATCTATTGTCTCTATTTCTTTACTTTCATATTTTCTTCTTTTACAGTCCTCTAAATGTCTGATTTAAAGCTTAAAATCTGAACACTTCTAAATTCTTTGCTCCCAACTTTGGATATAATGACTCTTTTTTACCTGTGACATCCAAATATGTGCTAGGCATGTAAACAAATGTATGTTTCCTCTATTTGGGAAAAATTCAGCATGGAAGACTGTGCACAGAGCTTATGCTCTGAGAATTTGTTCACATCTACAAGGTGTAGTGGGGGCCAAGCAACGGAGTAATGTGGCTTCCTGCTCTGGAGTAAGATTTATCAGCTTGCCTGCACTCCACTACTTGTAGAATGGCTGTTATTCATGCAATGAAGATAATACAAATGTTCTTGGTGTTGCAACATTATAATTTATGTCCTATCTTTGTAAATGCTGAAATAGGTATAACAAAAGTTTTCTTAAAATAATAACCAGTTAGAAAACCTTCTGATACCGTGCAATATTTGGTGTTGATCTTTCCTATTTTCAAATTGCCTTTCTTTAGCCAAGTTCTCATTTCATATAATGTGAATTAGTCAAAATCAGAATGAAACAAGTAATTTCTGGTGAAACGTAATATTTTCATTCACCCAATATATTTCTTCCTGATTGTTGTTTTGTATACAAGGCACATTTTGTTTGCGGATTTATTTATTACTTTCATTCTCTTTAAAAACACAAAGTATTTTCTCAGTCTAGGGCACAAAATGAAAAAACCTGCATTAGCAGAGCAGGAACTATGCTTTTCATTTTGCAGATTGTGCTCAAACCACATTCAGTTCCAAAAGGACACCAAAGGAGAGGTGCCTGGGGATTATCTGACTGCCCAGGAGGTTATGGGGGCAAGGTTAGTTGCGTTGGCTGGGACTAGGGCAGCAGCTGTGGCACGGTCAGAGGAGGTGGCTGT
The DNA here is from genome assembly GCF_026979565.1 of Vidua chalybeata. Classification (NCBI taxonomy): domain Eukaryota; kingdom Metazoa; phylum Chordata; class Aves; order Passeriformes; family Viduidae; genus Vidua; species Vidua chalybeata. The sequence continues at coordinate 127,987,808 of NC_071530.1, read as the reverse complement.
CAGACCTGTAAGTGTGGGATGTGCCCTGGTGGCACCTGCAGGGAGCTCTGTGCACAGGTGAGATGCAGCTCTCAGCAGCAGCACTCCCCTGGTGCACACGGGTCAAGGCTCGGGCGTGGAGTACAAGAATCACAAATTGGCATCCTGTATGATCTTGCCACTTACGGACCTGTTCCTTCGCCCCATCTGACTACAACTGATTTCCATGAGCTGAACATCTGTCCTTTGTGGTCTGACATGCAGGTCTCAGCTGGCTGGTGGGTCCCTGTGGGCCCCTGATGTGGTGGGTGTGAGGCACAATGAAGTCCCAGAGAAGTGAAGAAGCTGAAACAAAGCCCCAAGTTAGCAAGGAGCAAGAGTGAAATCTGCCACCTCTGAATGTCATCACCTGTATCTTGACCTCATCCTGCTTCCCCACAAACACCATGATGCAACTGTCTGGCAGAGGGGTATAAAACGTCACAATGTCAGCACAGTGGCCTCCTCAGCTGAAGTTTTGTGGTGCAAACTGCATCACAAGGCTATCCTGGGGACTGAAACAGGCTTGTAGAACTGCCCCTCTAATCCCAGGGCCTGTGTCAGACTCCCTGAGCCTGCAGTTCTACAATGTCACTTCATTATTCATAGCTTTCAGTGCTACAGCCTCATTCCCTAATTCTGTTTTCCTTCTCATTCTGCCACTACAGAATTCCATAGGATTTTTTCATGCTACCCAAACTCTTTCTTTTTTCCACTTGAAACTACTCTGTAACTCCCCCTTTTGACTGGTTAGTCTCTGAACTGGCAGTCTCTCACCCTGACGGTGTAAGAGTGGACAGTCAGTGAACCAATATAAAGTGTTGCTTATACAGAGCCATGGTTGTAACTCAGCACTTCAGGGATCGCCTGCTGAACTCCCGTGTTGGCCATACAAAAGGAAGTATGTTATTCCCTCCCTCCTTCCCTCCCTGCTGTGGAGGGCACTGGGGCACTTGGACCATTTGATGTGCTCCATGTCACCTGAAAAGCTACGTCCATCTTTGTGGATGGGAGTAAGGTCTTCCAGCAGAGACCAGCGCTATCTGTGTCACACAACACCACAGCATGGAGCAGTGGTTGGGACTGAGAACTGGAGATGAAGGAGAGGCTGCTTGAAAGTGAAGAGTGGATCTGAGTTTTGGTTTGGGCTTTGGTGCTGCTGACCCAATGTGATGAAAAGTTGTGCTTATACTGTTCATACAAAGACATTATGAAGTTTCTTTATTTTAGAAGAGACATGGAGTTTAGCCTGGAAATGGGAGGGCTCTGGGGCACCTTATTGTGGCCTTTCAGTATATAAAGAGGACTTAAAAGAAAGATGAAGAGAGAGTTTTTACTATGCCTAGTAGTGACAGGACAAGGGACAACAGATTTAAACTGAAAGATAGTAGGTTTAGAAACACAATAAAGAAGAAATTCTTCACTATAAGAATGATGGGGCACAGGCACAGGCTGCCCAGAGAAGCTGTGGATATCTCAACCCTAGAAGTGTTCAAGTTTGGATGAAGCTTTGAGCAACCTGTGTAGTGGAAAATGTCCTTGCCAATGATAAGGAATTTGGAACTAGATCTTTAGACATCTTTCAACTCAAACCATTCTATGATTCTATGATACGAAGAAACAACTTAGTTATACTCTGTACCACGTTGAAGAAATGTCATTGTTTTGAATTCTTTGTGGCATTTCAGCAAACCAGGGAGAGAAGTTTTACCCAGACTTTCTGACTTAAAAATCTACTCTAATTTGATTTTGTCTTTTTTTCCTTTTAGGGCCCAGTATCTTCAGCTGGTACACTGAAGGTTTATTTTCTGTGAGGTTTAATCCAGTCGGAGTCTTGCATATAAAGAGTGAAGTGTGAGGAAAAGAAAGTTTGAAGATATATGTGGATGTATAGGAAGACAAAAATTACTAAAAGATAAAACCTATTAAAAACAGCCAGGAAAGTCATAGTTACCTCTCACTTATGCAGCCATGGGTTTAGGATTGTGTTTCTAGAATTTATGGTTTGGTTTAAGAGACTAACACAGACTGTTTTGGAATTAAGGGAGCAATGAGTCTTGGTTTGCTGTTAGGTTTCCATTGGGGAATCTAACTTCTGCTATTGATTGCCCCAGATATTCAGTCTTTATTTTCAAGCTAGATATTACACAGCAGCATTTGCAGTCTGCCTGTCAGATTAAAATCCCCTAAGATCACTGAAACTTTTCTTCAAAACACAGCCACAGTTAGGCCCAGGAGATGTGCCGTCTCCAGGGAGTTTCGTGCCTCTGAACACAGATCTGTCCAACTGCTGGAGTGACTCTGTGAAATCAATTGCATAATTATTTACATAAAACATATCTCAAATAAACTATTCCAGGATACTCTGCAGAATTAAATAGTATAACTATACATGGGGAAGCTTTGCTGTCAGACAGTCATGTGAAACAGGTATTGATTTCACCGGTGAACAGTTTGCAGTCCAAAAAATATCAATACATAAAAAGGTTAAAAATGCAGGGTAGAATTTTGGTGTCTGTCTGTCTTTCCATGTACAAGATGGAAAGTTGCAACACTGAAGTCCAGTGTTACAAAGTAAAGACATGATTTGTGGTCAACAAGTTTTAGCAACAAGCATTTCAGATCACTAATTTCTACTGGTCTTGTTCTTTCAAGTCAGTGTAGTTCACACTTCCATCTGTCAGCATAATCATAGAACCATAAAATGGTTTGAATTGGAAGAGACTTAAGGATCACCCAGTTCCAACCCCCCTGCCATAGGCAGGGACACCTTCCACTAGACCATGCTGCTCAGAGCCCCATCCAGCCTGGTCTGGAACACTCCCAGGGATGGGACACCTGCAGGTTCTCTGGGCAACCTGTTCCAGTGCCTCACCACCCTCACAGGAAAGTATTTCTTCCTAATTTTTAATCTAAACCTACTGCCTTTCAGTTTAAAGCAATTACACAATACACAATATCACAATACATCTTACATGCTTAAAATTTATACTTGCATCTTTGTCTTCACTTCTCTCACTTCCCTATTGATTATTATCAATTTCTTTCCATTTATGCAAAGGCCTGCTGTGTTCATAGCTCCAGCTCTCATTCATACTTTACTACTCAAGACTGTTTATGACATAACTTTTTTTTAGTGTTCTCACAGTCTTGTTGTTGTGATGTTCCCTGTAATGTTTTTGGTTGTACATTTTTTTAATAACTGGAATTTTTTATTATTATTTGTTTCAAAAATACTTTTCTGTGAAGCATTCTTAATATCCAGCATCCTGAAAAATGCATTCCAGATGAGGAAGATAGGTGCAAACTTGCCTTCAGACCAAGAATTCAGGCAGTCTAACTTCAGGTATCAAACCTGGGCAGTAGTATTTAGATCCTCACCCCTTTTGTAAGGGAAGAAAACTTAGGGTCTTTTGAGCCCTCAGTGGCTCATGAGGAAATTTTATGAGTTTGAACACTTAAGTTGCATTTGAGTAATATCCTACAGCCCCTGTGTACTTCCACAGGGAATGTTCTACATATTTACAGTCTACAGGGGAACTTTTTGGTAACAGAAAGAACAGAGAAAACACTCTACTTTTGCTCATGACTCTTCCCTACCCAGTTCATTTGGCCTCCTATTCCTTGAGTGTCCTGTGAGTGTGACAGTGATTTAGAAATGTGCTGTAAAATAAATTCAGTAACCTATGTGAAAGATCATGTTCTATAGTGGAAAGAGTTGTAAATCAGATATACTGATAGCTATGGATTGGTTTAGAGACTGAAATCAAAGACTACCCTGCCTGGTGAAATAACATTTCCTTTTAATCAATACTGTTGAAGAAGCAAGATATAGTAACGTGAAGAATTTTTGCAGTGACCACTTAAGATACCAAATAGGTTTCACTAAAATCTATTCTCTGACATGTTTGTTATGACTGTATATTACAAAAAAAAAAAAAAAAAAAAAAAAACAACAAAAAAAAAACACAATTAAGGTGTGACGGTCTTCCCAGTGTGACAGTATTATAATGACCAGTAGAAGAACCACTGTCATTTTACAGCAAAGATATTCCTTAAGCACAGCATTTACAGAATGGAAGAAATGTCAGATGAAAAGGAAACTTACTTCATACTTTTTCTCAAAATTATTAATAAAATGATTGGTAGATTAGAAATATGTAGATTAGATTGAGAAAAAAATCAAAACCATCTAAAAAACAAAAGCAAACAAAAGACTAAGGAAAAGTAAAAGATTTTGAATTTCAGCTTATCTTTAAAAAATAAATATTTCTTATTTCTTAATTTTCTTTCTCTTCCTGGAAGGTAATTAATTTTTTTTCCTTAATTAAAGATACATCTGTTGAGAGCAGAACTTCATTGGTGAATGTGTGCTAAAAGGTACTTTGGGTGAGGATGTTTTTGGAAGGCTTTAATGGGGACACCTAACTGGAGGTTATTTGCCTAGCCTTTCCTGAAGCTATGTTGTCTGAGCTTTTTTGCCATGCTTAATGTCACATTTATGATGGAAACATAAAACTCTCTTGAAGAGTATGTTATTAATTTTTGGGATTGCATAGCATTTCTGGAAATGTCAATGCATTTTCAAAGGCTTTTGAGAGTTCTGGCAGTTCTTCAAGGAAATGCTTCTAAAGGGAGCACAATCCTGTCCGAACAGAGGAGGACAAAAAATGTACTAGGAGATCAGGTTAGTTAAACTGTGAACTCTTCATTGACATCTAAACCAAGAAGAAAGACTAGAGAGCAAAAACTATATCAGGGCACTAAGGATGGATATAAAAAGACAAACTGAGCAAGTAAAAACAACATCAGTAAAAACAACATGAACAGTGCCATGAAGAAGCATCAGGAATGATTTGGGATTCTCAGAACTTTCAATCACTATATTAAAAGGAAGAGAAAGACAAACCACAGTCCATACTTTTCTCCTAGCTAACGGACAGGAAAAGTATATAAAAAAGAGTGCCAAGAAGGCAAATTGTATATATGGTTTTGAGACTGTCTTCACCAGAAAGGTCAGCTGTGACCTAATACACCTATAGACAAAAATAAGAGGAAGACCTCTGAGTGCAATATGGAAATTACAAATTAGAGAATAAGGTAGCTAAATCAGTTGGTTTTAGCTCACCTAATCTGACAAACTTTATCTTAAGATAATGCATGAAGACTAAAGGAAGGAAGACTCTTGGAACTGGTAAAAACTGTGTGCCCCTGGGGAAAATGAATTATGTCTTTAATAAAGAGAAAAAAAAAAGGATACAAGACATTACATAGTAGTTATTCTATTGTCAGTTTTACTTCAATCACTGGGGGGAAAAAAGAAAAAAACAAACAGAAAATGAAATTATTAGAAGCTGTGGAAAAGTAATTGGAGATGGGCAGCAGCAACAGACTTGGATTTCCTGAAAGCAAATCATGTCAGACCAGTATAATTTTCTTCTGTAGTAGCAGCTGGCTTTTTGGATAGAACAACAAAAATAAAATCCAATATTTAGGTTTCTGTATGATGATCGCCTAAGAAAGTTAATGATATCTGTTTCCTCTTACAGAAACTGACAGGCCTTACAGATTGCTGGTTTGTTTATACTTAATTTATGCAGTTCTTCGAAAAGCAGCTGTTTTTCCATTTGATTTTCTTGGACTTTTAATGTCGCCCACAGAGCAAAAAATGCACTATCATTTGAACTAATAGAAGTAGTGATCCAAAAACTTTGAAAATATTTAAACCCACATTTCAAAACCATTACAGGCAGGGGGACTGAAGCTAGCTTTAGAGGATGTGAAGCAGGTGAAGAAGCTCAGGATTGGGCTTGAGAAATACAGAACTTGCCACAAACATCACATTGTATTAAAAAATGTATGAAAAAAAATTTCTATGAATCAAAGGAAAAAGTTAATTACCTTAAAACAGAAACTAAAAATTTCCTTCTGAAGAAAAAAACCTCCTCTGTATCCCACTTGTCTGGATTCAAGCTGCACATTTTTGCCCTTTACGGCCATTTCCTTTTTTAAACCTTATTGCTTGGAGTTTCCATGGCTACCGACCATGAACTGAAATCGCTGTGTAATATGTTTTATTTCCAGCCAGAATTGTGCTCTAGCAGTCAGTTTTGAGCAATTAAAGGAGACAGGCTATAAGGTGGACTTGACAAAAGCCTATGGGTGGTAAAATGTACTGGGGTTTCTGGGCTCCTTGGTTTGGACTCACAAGGTGCATTAGCATCATTACAGATATAGCCTAGTATGTAGTAAGTCTGATTATGAATTATTTCAATTCTTGGTGTTAAATTTGCTACTTGTGAAGACAAGGGCAGAGAGACAACCCCCATCCTTGAAGTACTCACCCTTCCACTCTTGAAAAGTTAATGTATCTTTCCTATTTTGTTTGAGTGGAAGTCCTTCATCTGTTTTGGCATGTGAACAAACTATTTTCTGCTTACTCAAATATTAAGTGTAGCCTCCACACCCCCGATGCAACCTGCCAAGTGAATGGTACCAGGTTAATAGGAAATCTAGAAAAAAGGGGAATGAACACACTGACAGACAAGTAATTTTTGTGTTTTAAGAAGGCAGAATTTATTTTTAATTGTGATTATTTCCCATTGCACACATCCAAATTATAGAATTATTCCTAATATATCTGCACCGATATAGGTAGGCTAGGTTTTCAAATGGGGAAGACATAACTACTTAGTGCTGCCTGGTGACTTAAAAGGTTTTGTAATTCCTACCTTCCTGTTTGCCTGTTTTGGTAATAACAGGCATAGGCTTCATAGCAGATCACCCTCTGCTCTGCTCCAAGAATAAGCACTGTCAGGCTAAAATAAGTCTGTTCTGGGACACCAGTGAGTCAGCAATGTTCCTTCTGGTAGGAAAAGTGTCAAGGCCTCACCATAACCTGTTAATACAGTGGGAGATGCTGTCCTCCAAGTGTGATAAAAGGCACAGGAGAATTTCCTATTTAAAAAAAAGCAGGATGCTACCTGCTTGGCCACCTACTCATGTTGGTGACACTCACACTCTCTTGCTCAGCTGATTGTGTTCTGAAGCCATCTTCTTGTGTCTGTAGTGACTAGAGCATCACTTACTGTTTCCTGAAGTCATTTTCCTACCGCAAAGTTGTTTTGATTAAATAGAGGAGAAGCAGTTTTCATTTGAAAGCTGCTTCTCTTCAGAGAGCTTGAGGAGATAAAGATTGCAAAAAACATGATTCTTAAAAGACTCTAAGATGAGAATTAGTTTATATCTCACATTTTCTCATAGTTTTATTGGTTTTTTTCCAGTGCTCACATTTGTGTCTGGTAGATTTTTTGCAGTTGATTGAAGAGATTTTACTCTCCATTATAGATCATGGCAAAAGAAAAGTTTATTCACACAATTAGCTGGACCCAGACTTGTTCTCACTTAAGCACCTGTGAGTAAACTGACTGTGAGGAACTGATTAAAAAAGGGAGCCAGAGTCCTACTGTATAAATGAGAGTAACTCTATTTTACCAAGCCCCAGTGAGCCAAATTTCAATACCACTTACCCTCTGTATGTTTGTGTGTCCACGCTACTCATGTTTGGTTCCCAGAGTACAGAAGCCTCATGATTTGAGTATTTTAAAAGCAGACAGAATTCAGACTACTTCTACACCTCACCCTTTTAGGGACATTCTTGCAACCATCATCTATGCAATACTGAACCTGTTATATCACCTTAAGGACGGGGATGTATCCTGGTGCAAGTGGCTGATATATACTCAAGTAAGCATCTAAAAAACTTGATGGCTAACTCTGAGCTGGTTACTCTATGCTGTCTTTACAGTTTCTGGAGGGAAAAAGTTGCCTAGGAGCCACTGCCCTTCGAGAAATGTATCTGAGATCTGTTAACCAGTGGAATTGTCATTCAGCTCCCTACAAAGAGTTCCTTTGTCATCCTCCATCTCTCCTGGACCTCTGCTGTCATTTGTTTTGCTGCACTGGCACTGACCCTGAGCAGATGAAATCACTCTGAGTTGCTTGAATTTGTTCAAGCAGGTATTTTCTTCTGGTTTAGTTCTCTACCAGACTAAGTCAAAATGGCTCATAGAAAAGACTCACAAGTACTGAGCTCAGAACAATGCAAGTAGTGGGAGCACAAGGATAGATTTGAAAGTGATGGGGCTCTCAGGGTAGCTCAGTTTGTTTCCCTGCATTTTGAACAGGCAGGTGCTGGGCATGTATTAAGGAGCACATCAAATGTTTTGTGTTGCATTCACAAATTGGCCCAGAGCCTGTCTGTATCTGTGTAAAAGCTTGTGCCAAAGTCTGTGAAGGTGCTAGGAACTCTTTTATCTCAAGTTTCACACTCAGAATACAATGAAATTCCCTGAGTATTTTCACTTACCACTGATTGCAATTCTCTGGAGAAAGAGGCCACCTGAAGAGGACTTATTTAACTTCTTCAAGCAGTCCTCAGAGAACTGCTGGAAATCTAAGTTAATTCATTTAGCTTGTCCTTCCTCTGCTCTGAAACTCCAGTGCCACTCACTGTTACATGGAAATCTTCTTGTCTCTATGAACCTTCTTCCTGTTCCTCTGTGCTGTGATCCATCAGATATTTCCAAACTGCTTATAAAAATATCTATTTGCATATGCAGGCATCTTGCTCTACAGTTTTCCTAAAAGTTTTCAAAGACTGTTTTCAAGTGTCTCTTACACCACTGGTTCTCTGCATGTCTGTGTCTGTTCCTGGGGGCTTTTAAAAGCCTCATTTTGGTGGAACGCAGCACTTACATGAGATTGACTGGCTCCCTACAGATTAAATGAAGGGGAAATGGACCACCCTCCTAACGGACTGATGCCGTTCTCAATTCACTGCTCAAAAGTTTGTTGATTCATTGGTCAAAAGTCTACTTCTGGTAGATTTGGAAGCTTTTTGCTGTCACACCTGGCTGTCTGCCGACCTACCCATCACCTGCCGTCCAAGTAGTCAGAACTGAAATTCACCCAATGCTTTCCTTGAAATCACTCTGGATCCAATGCCATCTGGACCTACCCTCACATAAGTCTAAAGCAACCTTAAAAAACAAAGAGCACATTTTTATTCTAGTGGATAGACAGCAATATTCTCACCCTTCATTGAAAACAACGTTATGTGCCCAAAGAACATATAGTAACTATGACTGAAACAGTTAATCCTGCACACTAGAGAACTAAGTTATAGTGAAAGAGGTTCCTGCTTTTCTAATTACCTCATAGCAATGTAGTCAATTTCAGTTCAAGCATGGGGCTAACATTTCTGCCAAAATATAGAACAAAAAGTAATTTCTCTTATTTTTTTTCCCCAGTGATTTTGACATTGAAAATTCTAAGCTAATTACTTGATGACAGGGATCAAAGGCAAATCAGTTAAGACACTTCCCAAAGACAGCTTTTGATAATGCTCTTTTCAGTGTTGTTCTCTGATTAAAAATATCAATAAATTTGGTTATCCAAAGAGAAAGGGGAGGGAATCAGTGAGGAGATGAAAGATATTTTCATGCAGATCAGTTTTCAATATTTTAATGCAGATTGGTTTTCATTTATGTAGATTGAAGGTAATTATGGAAAATAACTAACTTTATTTTATAGAACAAATCCCAGACAGCCTGCAGATAATGTAAATTTCAGTTTTCCTTCTCTGGACTAAAAGCCACATATTACACCCAGGGTGATATGACACTCCCTTTTCATGTCTAAGTTGAACAGAAGAGTCATGGCATCATAGAACACCATAATTCTGTTCTGTTCTAGAGTTTCTATGGGATCTCTGGGGCTCATTTGTTTAATCCCTTGCTTAAAGCAGCAGCAAGGGCCTTGTCCAGCAGAACTTTGAATACTTCCAAACTTGGAGATTCTACAGCCCCATTGGAAAACCTGTTCCAGCACTGAATTTTCCACAGGAGGAAAATATTTTCTTGCACCTAACTGGAAATACTCTTGTTAGGACCTGTGCCTGTTTCTCCTCCTGCTTTTGCTCCTTGCCTACAAGAAGAGTCAGGTCGATTTTCTTTATAGCAAAGTTGGAAGTTACTTTCACAGGAAAGCCAATCCATGTCCCTGTTCTCAGGAGAACTAAAAATCCTGTTATTCTCCCTGGCAAAGATTTCCTGAGATTATCTTTAAGACTTTCAGTAATGAAGATGACACAACTTAGGTAGCTTATTGATGCTTATTGATCTTTGTGTTAGGAATTCACTCCATGATATCTAATTTATATCTTGTCCTTCAGAAAATTAATTTTTATTTTCCTTCACTGTCGGGAAATAAAAAGTCATATATCACCACCCTTTCACTATATTTTCAATACTTTTCACTGTATTTTCAATAGTGAATTTTTGTCATGTTCTCTTATATGTCTCTTTTATTTCAAAAAACCCTGAGTAACCTCTGCATTGATGGATAGATCACATTTTCTAAACCTCTCAGTATTCCTGTTATTCTTCTTAATGTGGCTGCATTTCTGGTAAAGTTCAGTGCCCTGAGCTACATAGAAACAAAAAGATTAATTGCTTCATAAGTTCTGAAGAAGACAGTCCTGTTCATTTGGTATGGTGATTTGTTTTGTTTATAATAACATTGCATTTTAGTCCTGTCATACAGTTTGTGGTCCACAACAGACTTTAATACTCCAAGGTATTCTGTCTTTTTTTGGTATATCTATATCTATATATATATAGATAGATGATATAGATATAGATGTAGATATAGATATAGATGTAGATTAGATATAGATATAGATATAGATATGTTTGTGCAGTTGCTTTTATCTTTCACTGGATTGGTCCTTGCAGTTCATTGATTTTTAGGTTGGGTTTTTTAGTTGTTATTGTTTTCAACCCCTTTTTTTCCACTCTCAAGTAATTATCTTGAATTCTAATCCTGTCCTCAGTGGTGTTTACAGTCTGTTTTGTGCCTTGATGTCTACACACTTTGTAAGAGATTCTGTTCCATTAATTCTTCCCATTAATCAAAATATTCATTGGCATTCTGGTGAGTGCCCTGACAGATCTCACATGACATGCTGTAGCAATTTGGTGTGATCTACTAATATTTACTCTGGAATATTTTACTGTAAAGCCACCTTTTGACTATTTTATCCAGACCATTTTTCTCCCATGTTCTTGAAATTATGTTAGAGAATGTGGGCACCTAAAGCAATATTTGGGGGGAACTGAGACAGTGAGCTCCAAAACATCAGTCTAAACAATTCTCTTTACTACTATTGTGAGACTACAGTGTTCTCCAGCACCTAGATCTTCCTGTTTTCAAACACATACAGTGCGGCTGAGAGCTGGCTCATACCTAAATCCATTCAGGATCCTGAAACTAAACATAAGGATTTTCACTTTCTGAGGGGCCTATTGAAACAGGGGCACCTTTACATGCATGGACAATCTTATCCCAAGATGTTTATCTGTTTGTCAGCATAGCTATATCCTTCCTCTGCACAGCAACAGCTTTGTGACAAACACTCTTCCTTAAGCACCCCTGTGTCTTCACCATGGATTTTGCCAATAGACCAGTGTCAACTCTGTGGGTGATTTTCTAACACCTCTAGACAATACATGGTATGCCAACAAAATCCTGTGGCGGAGACCTGGCTTCAATTTCTTCAGTTTCAAACAATGTGTTTGCTTTTAAAATCCTCCTCCCTTCCCCTCGGCTCTAAATTTACACTTGTCATTTGAGTGGTGACTCATACCCTTCTGACTCAGCCGCATCTAATCAGTGGCCTATTGAAAAAAACATTTTTCTCTGACTTTGAAGAGCCATGTGTCAGTTTGCACACTAACCACCAATTCATACCCTAACAGCCAACATGAAGAACAATCTAGACAGTCAGCCCTTCATCTAGGTTCTGAATAAATAGTACCCAAATGACATATTTGCTCTGAGATTGTCCAGTTCAACTAGTTTTGCAGCCCTGAAAAGAGACTTATTATCTTCCAATAGCAGAAAGGAAAAATAATGTTGGCATTTTTTTTTTGCTGAGGTCTTCCTCCATGCCAGGTCAACAGACTCAAAGAAGCAAAAATGTAGTGCACATTTGGGAGCAGAGTCCTTCCGAGACAGTGACAATCTCTTATCTACTTGTGTGCAGATGTGCTCTAGATATATCTACATTAGCATTTTAGTTCAGATCAGGACTAGGCATTTTACAATAACCCTGTCTTATACTTCCCATCTTCTATTTCACATCACAGAACATTCACGGAAGACAGAAACTGGATTCCATCTGGCTAAAACCAGAATGGAAGATAAACTCTAGGTTTTGCACCTATTTCACTAGAGCTGCTAATGCATTTACACCCCAGGGAAACAAGTTGGAGACCCTCCTGAAACACATAACATGCCATACAAAGTTTGTTTACCTCAGCATGTTGGGCTGTCTTGCCAGGGGAGACATAGTCTTTGTCAATTGCAGCACAATTCCCACCCAGCTCCAAGATCCTTAGGCATGCTTACTCCCCCATCCCTGGCTGTGTGTATCTGCTGTTTTCCTAGCAGTGCATCGAGGCATTGCTGAACAAGTCCTTTTCGGGGGTTAAGTCATAGAAAAGTTATGTACTATTTTGGAAGGGTAGTTAACTGAAATCTTTGTTAAAATCACTAAGTCAATATTAATTGTTTTCTTGAGGTCCTCTATATTTTCTTTGGCTTTTTGGTCTCGTATTGAACTGGTTGGTTTTCTTTTTAAGAAGTCAAACAGCTTAAATGATTCTCCAAAACAACTAATCAAAATGTACAGTCTTTGTTACAAACTTCCTGTGTTTTCAATTTTCTTTTGAAGTCTATTAAAATGTGTCCCTCTCATACATTTTTCTTTAGGTGGAGCTCTGGAGTTTTCAGCATCAGTTAAAAAGATTCACCGACACCTGCTCCTGAAAATACAGAGTTAATGAGAAGTCATAAATTGGTAGGGGAAAAAAAATGTCATCTTATTTCAGACTTTTCTATGTGTTCTGGAAGTGATCGTCTGTGATTCAGGATGAAATGCTCTTTTATCATTCTCATGTTATTCTCCCTTTCAGAGAGTTATAGTTCTAGTAGGGCTTTTCCTTGCTCTCACTTACTTTTACATTGAAAACCAAGTGATATTCAGTAATCACAGAGATTTCCTTTCATTCGACATCTAAATTTCAACCACTCAGCCTTGTATAATGGAAAAGTTCCTACCGTAATATTCATTCATCTTTGGCAGCTCTTTATTCCAGATCCTTACAGCTAATTTATCCTATACAATCCTCAGAAGCTGAGGCACCTAACTCAGAGCAGTGAATTTTAAACTCCAGGCTGCCAGATTTCTAGTCACTCAGGAACAATGGAAAAGAATTAAAACTTGAAAATTGACCACTTGATTCTCATAAAAGTCCTTGAAACACAAAACTCTTCCTCTTGGGCCATTAAAGGAGAGGAAAAGAACTGTTCTTATTCAATGCCAAATAATTAAAGAAAGGTTGTGCATCCTTTTTCTTAGGAAGCGTTTTGAAATCTATATCGCAGCTTTACAAAATAAAGAGGTTCAAATTAGCCAGAAAGGAAGTGGCTTCATTGAAATATCTATTTTAAAGTGTGTCCATTTAAAACAGCAGAAAGGGATTGTAACAGTTGCTGTGCAGGCCTGGAAAGAGATCACAACCATCAGAATTAATCTAGTTAATTAATCTGTCTTTCGTTATGAAGAGTGGCCAACAATGGCTTCCTTTCGCCATATTAATAATTTCACAATGCTTATAGGTGGCTTTAATGCAAATTTGTAGAATTTATGAAATATGCCAAGAGAGAAGGGATTCATTGTCTTGGTAAAAAGGAGTCTATTTAATGTAGGTATGTTGGTCAGATTGTGCAATAGTGAAAGAACTATTTACTTTCTGTCTAAGGAGGATGGCAGTATAAGTCTAGAAATTCTGTAGTCACTTCACCTGACAGCATCAGGATTTCCTGCTCACAAAAAATGCAATAAGCCAAAGAAGGAAAGTGATAACGTCAATCACAAGCAATGACCTTGATATCATTTCAGTGTGGCAGCATATCATAAAATACAGCAGACTCAAAATAATTGAATCGTTCTCAAAAATTCAAACTAAAAAAATAAAGGGCTGTTAGAGGAAAGCCAAGTATTATTTACCATTTCTTTTTTTTGCCCCAATAAAATCTACTTGCCTTTAAAGTTTTAGATCTTTTTTTTTATTTTCTGACTTGCTTCAAAGACTAACCCCAAACATCTGAAAATGAAGACTACATGAAGGAAAATTCTGAATTGATGCTATTCTCTGAATTCAAATTCAAAAGGATGAATCCCAAAATTTTAAAATCCTTCTGAAAGTTCACAATTTTTTGAGTGGAAAAAGTATTTTCTTATGTTTTTATTATTATTAATATCTGTAACATTAACAATAAAAAATAAAACCAAAGAAATCAAGACAATGAGAGCGATTGACTTGAGATATGGAGCAACGTCTCAGTTTCACAGTTCAATTTATTTTAATATCACTACTTGTTTAGAATTTTAACTTTCAAAAATCTTTATGCAGAAAAGTTTGTGTTGAACTCTATAGTCACCAAGTTTTTCCAACAGTTTAGCTTTTTCTTTGTCTTTTAAAAATGGAAACTTCTTTCTGCCTGTAAAAGCTCCAGGAATATTTTGGCTAATAGAAATGTTGACACATGTTCTTAAGAATGTACATGTGTTTTTGTTTGTCTAACATCATTATTACTATTTTCTTAAATTCAGTGTTTTCCAAAAAAAAAGGTTTTGACAGTATACACTTGTTGGCTAATACTAGTCTAATACGAGTTATGAAGAACTTCAAGAGAGAAATTTTTCCCACCTTTGTTATGGGAAACAGAAATAATGAAGCAGATAGAGAGATACACTTATGAAGGCCTTTAGGGTCTAAAGATGGATTTTCCATCCTTGAAGCTTTTCAAAATTTCTTGGTTGAAACAATCTCTGTTCAAGCCTCAGTTATTGTAATATTCCATGATTTTTTTTTCCCTAAAGGACAAAAATACTGAAAAATATACTTTTCCTTCTCAGGCTGAAGCAAGCTCTGGAGACCATGCAAACCTCATTAGAAGACAAACAAGTCTTTTCCATTGGCTTCTTACCTATCAACTTGTCCTAGACCCGTTCAAGTCTCCCTGATTATTTCCCTGGGAGCCTTGAGTCTAACTTGGCCTATAATACAAGATAAATGAACCTATAACCCTACCTCACGTGGGTTTGATGAGAATGAAGGGACTGCAGGTTATGAAGTAGCATGGCAATAAAGTTAGCTCAATAACTGCAGTAATTCTGTGAAATATCCTGAGTTGCTGCAATAAAAACATGCCTACCTAGTTGCTCAGACATTTCTGAGTAACGTCCCAGGG
The DNA here is from genome assembly GCF_026979565.1 of Vidua chalybeata. Taxonomy (NCBI): domain Eukaryota; kingdom Metazoa; phylum Chordata; class Aves; order Passeriformes; family Viduidae; genus Vidua; species Vidua chalybeata. The sequence continues at coordinate 127,972,409 of NC_071530.1, read as the reverse complement.
ACAGTGTGAACTGCATCTCATATTTCATGAGCATCCTCCCCATGATGGGCTTCACTTCCTTCACCTGTCTGAAGACAGAATCCTGTACTTGGGCTACTGAGAAAGATGAATGGGTTGTTTTGGTTTTCAGTCATGTGGAATGATTCAAGACAGTTTCTTCAAACAGTTCTCCTTTGCTCAGTCAAAGCTATGCAATAGTTTTAAACAGGATAGTGAAAGGTCTGTGTACCTGTGTTTTATGCTGAAAACGTCTTAAACTGAAGGTGGGGACTGACCCACTGCCTGGGCCATCCTTCGCAGCCTGTTCTCTGTCGCCCTGATTTTTAAGATTTTCTAAAGCCTTCTGAGTTTACATTCTTGTAGAGAACTTTCTCATGCAACTTTCTGTAAATAACCTATTGTTTTGCATTCCTTCATAGAGGAAATTTGATGTACTGGTAGTTTGTCCAGTGTCATTGGAGAGGTGGCACGTTCACCCTCCAATCCACTGGCACCTTTTGAGAACTATAAATGATTGGAGTCAGAGGAAATAAATTAGTCTCTTCATCATGACCATAACTGTAGTACGTCGTTTTTTCCTTGTGTCATCTAGTGACAGTTCTCCATCAGTCTGATTTTCCCAAACAGGCTTATAGCCTTATTCACTCACTTGCCTTCCAGGAGAAGTCCATTAGCTTTTCAAAATTCTTTCTTTTTCAGGTCTTGACAAGGCATATTACTTTCCTAGTACCTGGTTAAAAACCAGTTTCCAATGAATGTTCCACCTCTGATTGTCTTTCTCTCTTGGAACTGTTTACCTTATGACTACCATTTTTCTTCTTTTGTTTGCTTTACAGCTCGTCTGTTTTGACATTCCTGTGACAGAATAATAGCAAGTGATGGACTAAATTCAGTTATACATATTATTCATAGAAATGATATAGCTATAAGACTCTAGCCTATAATTTTTTCTTGAGTGATGAGAGGGCATGCTGTGGTTAAAACCTAATGTGCTGATAAATAAATTGCAACTGTCATACTTTGATGCTGTGCAGATATTGGCAGCATTTTCCAAAAGCAAAATAAGGCTATTCTCCACAAGTCACTGAAAGGGAAGGATTTTAAAGGATCAACAGAAATCAGATAGAAAAGACAGAAATTGGTTTTGTTGATTCAAATATAGAGAGTATGATGACAGAGTGTATGTTAGAGGTATTTCAGTCAGATAATCAGCCTATACATCAAAGTGTAGAGGATATTTAAAACTCAAATAAAATAGAGGGAGAGAAAGAGAGAAGAGGGAAACTTCTTCCCTGTGACCACCAAGGAAGAGCGGAGTCCCAGGACACTGTCTCTTTTGGGAGGCAGCGGCTGTCTAATGCAGCAGGGGGTAAGGACGAAGATGACAAGATACCTAATGATTTTTGTCATGGTTTTTCCCCAGCATTACACATATTTCATTCTGAGCCACTCCTAGTCGCCATTGTTTCCACTTCTTCTGCTATTAGCTCTGAGGGGTGTATACTAAGAGAGTAAAAATTTTGCATAGTAGCTACTGTGCACATAAATTATTGGATAATATTTTTTAATTATTTAAATTGCTGATCTTTACCTTGTTATTTTATCTTATTATTATTGTTTAGTTTTCTCCAATATGATTCAAGGTCTACAAAACAAGAGGTAAGGAGCAAGGATAAAGAGGGGCAAAATGGTAGTTGCTTCCCATGAGACCCATAAGAACTCACCCTGAAAATACTATTGAAGTTTAAAGGTGCAGGGCCATGAAGACAGTGCAAGAATAAAAGACAAAAAGGACCACTACTGAGGCTTAAAAATGCATGCAGAAAGGTAAAGCTGAGAATAGCATAAGGCAGTATGTGATATCGAGTGCCATTTTGTTTCATATATTTCCTCACAGGTTTATTTGTGAAATATCAGCTAAGTCAATAAACATTATTATTCCAGTTTCACCTAGACTTTAAAAACTGTCTTTATCACTTGACAGCTATCGTTAGCATCTTCCCTAAATGGCCATTTCACCCCCATGTGAATGCACAAGCTCCTATACGTGAATGCACAATCTCATATTTGCTATGTGGCTATAAAAAAATTGCAAGCATATTACTTCCACAACATTTTTCTGGGTTGTTTTAACCAATTATTTTCTACTGTCCATGTGTCTGTCTTCTGTAATCTGTTGCGGATCAGGGTTTTTTTTGTCTAAACTTAGAAGGCCCTTTAGGCAAGGAATTTTTTTTTTTTTTACTGTGTATTTGCAGAGTACAGTCACACCCGAGGAACCAGGCAGTACAGCAGCAAAAATAACAAATAGCAAAATAAAATATGTGACGTGTTGTCACAGCATTTATGAAAGTTAATGCATAGCAGTCCACGTGGTTGAGTATGTCCCCTTCTTAAGCATCTCAGCCAGTCTTTCCAGCCATTATGAATCCTTTTATTAACATGTGCCATGGATGAACACTGGTGAGATGATCTGCTCCACACAGTGCGAGAGCAGTGTGCCCCAGCAAAGCACAAGGAAATGCCTTTGCATCTTCGGGGCCATTATTTGGTCATGGGAAACAATCTTAGGCAAAAACTGGCCAGTAGGCTCACTAGCTTTTGTGAGAGGCATAGTACTGAAAACTGATGGGAAAACTGTAATTTTAATTAAAAAAAAAAAAAAATCAAACAAAACACTTAAAGTTCTCATTGAGATTCCTCCTGAAAGGAATAAGACTTGTGTATAAGTTATCATTCCAGGCCAGAGCTGAACTGTTGGATATGATTATCATAGAAATGTGACCTTTCATGACAAGACGTTTGAAGAGCTTGACATTTGAAAAAGAATAAGGTTCAAGTGGAAAGTGGTGAAAGTGGTCAAAATTGAGTATTTGTTAAGAAGTTTACCTTAATGGACTGTAATGAATATAAAGATATGCAAAACTATTAGGCAAATTAACCCAAATGAAATGAATTAGAGTAAATTAAAATATTGCTCAACATTGTAAACAACCTTTTGAAATTTCATGAGTTATCAGTTAGTTAGATAAAATCCAACTCTAGCCCTCAAAATCAGCAAGAGTGAAATTTTACACTCAATTGAAATTTTGCAAACTTCATAAATTTAGAGGAATTCCTCTGATTTGTTAGAGTCTACATGGAAATTGGTGTAGGAGTATCACTTATGCTGTCTCTTCCCTTTTAATGCAGTCACTATAACTCCAGAAACAGCCCACATCTTCCTGTTTACGTTTTTTTTTTTCAAAAAGCCCAGTCATTTAAAAGCCTAATCATTTCCAAGCTGGTTGTTGCTACCGGTAGCAAAATTACATGTTTGCTGTTCATCAAAGCAGAAAACCCAAACCTTGCCTTCTTTCATCACTATTTCTTTAGTCAGAAAAAAGTCTTACACCCTGTAATCAGGGATGAATATTATATAAAGACTGGTTACTTCCACAAAGTAAGGAAGAGGACATGAATGGGACACTCTAAAGAATTTTATCTCAAAAGATCCTATAGCACTTTATATATAAAGATTGTTTCATTTCAAAGCATCTTAAAAGAGTTCATCTGGTGAGGAGAATTCACATGTATATATGGAGGATGGGAGAAGATATGTACTAACTTCAAAATTAAACCATAAAATTCATATGCATTAACTTCAAAATACAGCAATTAGTTGCTAAATTATGCTCATGAAATGTTGTAACTCAGGGTTTGTGTGACCTTGTCCTTTGGTTTTGCTCTACATCTGCAATTGGTTACAGTCTGTTCCATGCTCTTCAAACACTCCTAGGCTTGTAACAGCCTTGTTACTCTAATTCCTCTGCACTGGATTTTTTTCCATTTCATTCTTTCACTTTGGCAATCTTTTCCCTGTGAGGGATACATCATTTTGCTGTAGCCAAGTTAGGCTTCTCAATCTTCTTCCCATCTGTGCCACCAGCAATTAGAGCCTTGCAAGCTTGAAAGAAGGGTGGTTCTCTCTGTTTGAGCTTTGCACCACAATGCTCCAGGCAGCAAAGGGAGGGCAGGGTGAAAATTCAGTATACTGAATTTTTTACAGTACCTGCAGCCCAGAGATGGCCTGTGCTTCTTACAGGAGGTGCCTGCAGGATTTGCCTATTCATCAAATTTCAGTCATGCTCTACTGATGCCTCACAAATTTAATAACGTCTTGTGAATTTAGAAATTTTCTGGTGGAAACAGGAAGGCAACTGGCAGTAGAAGAGTTTTCCTTTAAAGATTTTTATAATTTCTGCTCCAAAGCTAGAAACATTCTGTTAAGCACTGCTAAGGTTTCTTCATTCACAATATCTTGTTCAAGCCCCATACTCAAGCAGAACCAGCTAGAGAATTTTGTCCAGAACCATATCCATTTGCATTTGGTATATCTTCATTAATGGAGCCTCCACAACATCTTTCACACTAAATAAATGTTTTTGTGTGTTCAGAGGGAGTTCCCTGTTTCAGTTTTGTGCACATCAGTTTCCTCTCCTGTCAGTGGGCACTAGTTAGAACAGTTTGACTCCCTCTTCTTCATTACCTCCAATCAGATATGTATTCACATAGATAAGATCTATGAGCCTCCTCTTTTTCCAGCTGAATAGTCTCAGCTTTCTCAGACTATTTTTGTATGCAAGATACTCCCTTAATCATCTTAGTGGCCTTTCTCTGGCCTCACTTCAGTAAGACCATGTCTCTTCTCAAGTCCATGTCCAGTATCTCTGGAGTGCCAGGACCAGACCTGGTACTCCAGATGTCTCTCCTCAGTGCTGAACACTGAGAGAAGAACCAGCTCTCCCCACCTGCTGACAACTCACTTTCTAACGCAGTGCAGGCTGGTGTTGTCTCTCTTTGCCACAGGGACACACTGGCTCACGGTCAGTTGCTTGTCCACCCTGACCCCAGGTCCATCTTTCAGAGCTGCTTCCCTGCCAGTCATTGCTCAGCCTGTCCAGGTGCCTGGGGTTACTTCTCCCCTGATGCAGGACTTAGCATTTCCTTTTCCTGAACCTTGCAAGATTTCTGTCATCCCATTTCTCCACTTGTCCAGGTCCCTGTGCATGGCAGCACATTCAACTGGTCTATTATCCACTCTTCCCAGTTTTGTTTTTTTGTTGTGCATTAGGCACCAAACAGGAAGCTTCTCCATCAGAAATAGCCAGATTATGTCAAGTGAAATTTTAAAGAAGGAGGTCATTTCAAAGCAAAAAGACAGCATGGAAAACTTCTATCAAAACTATTAAAAGTCTGCAAAATTTTAAGCAGCTGAAAATACAACAGGAAGCATCAGGGTCACCATTATTACCACTGGAGCTACCAGCTCCATTTATCATATCCTCATCATTGGCACTGGCAGAGGCAGCCAAGCCAGAACTCAGCACACCCCCACATTGTGTTCCACCAGCTGTCTTACACTGAGCCTGAAAAAATGGGAATGACATAATTGAAATGTACAGTATCTTGGAACAGATAGTCTTTTTGTCCAGACATTTCTTATCTTTGATGGTTACCCTTTTCTCTCACTATCTATTTTTTGCCATGGAAGGCAACAAGACATCTGAAAATTTAATATAATATTATGACATACCATGCACAGAGAGCCCCAAAGTATTAAAACGACACATTCATTCACACTCATCAGCTCTGCCTTGCTAATTTTAAGTATTCAATCAATGAGGTAATTTATCCCTTTCTGAAGAGGTTACTCTGAAAAGAAATTTTTAGAAACATAGGATCATTGAGGTTGGAAAAGACCTTTAAGATCATAGAGTCCAGCCATTAACCCTACACTGCCAAGTCCACCACCGCACCCTGTACCTAAGCATCACACTTAGGTGGTTTTCAAATACGTCCAGGGATGGCAACTCCCCCACTTCCCTGGGCAGCCTGTTCCAGTACTTGACAACCCTTTCCCTGAAGAAATTTTTCCAAATATTCAATATAAATGTCCCTCAGTGCAACTTGAAGCCATTTCGTCTCATACTATACTTGTGTTCAGAGGAAGAGCAATGAAGGTATTTTTAATGAAAGATGGATGTACTTCATCCAGAAGTCAAGCTTTGAACAAAACACACCAGAAAGTTGAAGAGGGTTGGCTGGAAGCTTAAGGAAGTGCTGAGCTGGTTTTGAAATGTGGCTTTAAATGGAGTAATGGCACCACAGCTGACCTGACTGCTGTGCACTACTGCCTCATGCTGGAGAGACCCAAGAGACTTCTGCCTGAAGCAGAAAGACAAGGCAGACCATCTTCATAAAAGTGTTCAAAGTTTATTATGTTTTAAAGAGAAATCTCCTATTTTGCTGTCAGATAGACAATTCTTACAAAGAAATCAACAGAATCAGATTGAACTTTAAATCACTCTTTACCTACTCCCAAATAGACTCTTAAAATCTGCTGAAAAATATAAAAGGAGAAACTGATTTATTTTTTCTTTTTTCTCCCCACAAGAATGGTGTCTGGAGCTTGTGTTTTGCAAAGGAGTCACAACTGAAGCATAGCAAATTGTGAGGAATGACACTTCTTTTACGCAGCATTGATTATTTGTGTCTGTGTGCACATGTTATGGGTGGCTGTGCTGCTCCTGCTTTCTGTCAGCTGGTTTCAGAGTTTTCTGTGTGCCCCTTCATCTGCCTTATGAAACAGAAAACCCCATTAAAGCTCAAAGGAGGATTAGAGTATATCTTTCCCCTGGCAAGTGTGTCAGTAACAGCAGCATAAAGGTAGGGATACAAACTGATGAATGCCCATTCTGTTTTCTTCTAAAAGACCATCAGAAAAGTATGAAAAAACACCCCATAAAGTTGGGGAGAAAAGGAAAAGGAGAAAAAGGGAAAAAAAATGGGAAGCTTTGTTTTATATGAGTGTCTGTCCATTACCTGTTCCAGGAAGGACAGAACTGACTTATAAGAGAGAGCCTTGTGAGGAGTCTGAATAAATAGTGGAGGTCACAACTATGGGTCTCTTATTTGCAGCACAAAGTTATGAAATGATGGAGTATCAGCTTCCTTAATCGGTAAAATGCTTTGAAAGATTTGTTTTTCTTGATATAGGTAAATAGTCTCATCTAACAGTGGCATTAATAAAGTAGGGATGTTAGGGATTGGATACTATATTGACAAAACCAAGACTGCAGGGCTGGAATCCTACTATTGGAAAGATAAAATCATTTCCATGGTAACCATGAATAAATTGTTTTGTGAAAAAGAAAGAGAGAAAGGAGTGTGACTCAAACCAGAACTGCTCAATCCATCTCATAAGTGAAATAAAAAGCCTGCAACATTTTAAGCAGGAGAAGATGGAACTATAGCATATGGAAAGTGTCTTAATAAGCTTCCTTTGGCAAACTTACTACTCCTCTGTGTCTGTAATAGCCTTTTTTTTTCTTTTTTGAGTTTTCTTCTTGTATCTTTTGGTATATCAGTCATCTTCCGTCTTCCGCTTCTCTTGTACAATATTTTAGATAATTGAGAAGGTAGGTTTTTTTGGTTGATTTTTGTGCTTTTTGTGGGGAGGGGGACATTAAAAAGAACATTCCAGACTGGGGGCTTAAGTCAAATATAGTTCAAATCTCAATGACTTTAAAATTACAGCCATTCAAGCCAAACAACTTATCACACTAGCACTGACCCACTGTTGTGGCCAGCTCAGCTGACACACTGCAGTGGTCACTTCAGCTGCCTCTGAATTGATGTCAGCTGTGTGTTTCAGCACTGCCACAAAGGGGATCAAATAGAGAAAAAGAAATTGTTAACGTGGCATTTTTAGAGATGAACTTTCACTTAGGCCCACAAAACACACAGATTTTGTTTCTGCTTGCCTCTTACTATTTTATCATCTCTTGAATGTAATGGTTTTGGGAGAACAGGAAAAGTCAAGTGTTTTCCCACATAAGTTATCAGCATGAATTAAAAGGTTAAAAGACAATGAAAAATAAGTTCAAACTTTCTAAATACATTTTATGTACTGACTAGGTTCAAGTATGGGGAGAGTAATGAGAGATGCAAGGCAAGGAATGTATAATTTCTTCTTCCGAGTTACACTATTTTATCCAAAAACCTGGGTTGTCACATATAGTGAAATAGCATCTTCATAAACAGTTTTCTTTCCTCAGCTTGCCTGAATTCCCAAATTAATTCATGTGACAACAGCAGTGCCGTGGTGCCACATGGTGCCTCTTAGCCTGCCTATCTGGATGGATAAATCTGTCAGTGTTGGAAGCAGTTCATCCAGGTTTGGTACCTATGAGCACATAATATTTGTTTTAGGTGAAAGCCAAAATTTCTGGTTTTGATGTCTAATCATCCAGTCTGCATCCTTTCCCTTGTTGTGCTGTGTCTAGCACTGCAGTGACCATGATATGACTGAATTTTATGCTGATTTGGTGAAGCTTTGTGTGTTCACTTATATACTGTAGCCTACATTGTACATTTGCTTTTGTGTGGCTGCTGTTGCTTTGTGTTTGTACCTAGTGCCAACTTGGCCTTACCAACCATTTACTTTTAGTTATCATAACATTATTTTGAAGTTCTTCCTGTGAGTCACTGTTTGTTTTCTCGGTACATTTTCACTTGGCTTTTCTTGTCTGCAAACTTTGACATAATAACTTCCCTAGCCATAGCTATTGTAAATGACTCAATATATTGAGAATTAATGATTAGAAGTCGGTTTTTTCTTCCCCCAAAAATTGTCCTTTAGTTATAATTTCCTGGTTTGTGTTTGTGCATTTTGCACATACTTGGTGCTGTCTTTCCTTGTAAATTTTTGATCTTTGCTACCTGGAGGATTATTTTTCTCTGCATCTGTAAGAAAGTCTATTCACTATGTTTGCTCACATCTGTATCCTTGGAGAGTCTGTGTACGTTCTCCACACTTTCATATACAAACTCTTTTTGCCTTATTCCTAATCCCTTATGAAGAATTCAATCTCCCAAGAACCAGGAGCAGGGTTTTGTTGATGTCGAGATATAGTGTTTCCACTGATCTTTGATTGCATACCTTGACACAATCAAGCACTTCCACTATTTTCTTGGGTCCTTTCTCTGTTGTCCATATAATACAGAGAATGTGATAGTGCAATTGTTGCTCTTACTGTTTCCTTCTTTTCTCCTGGCCTTTCTCCATTTCCATTTGTATTCAATATTATGTATGATTTCCAACTAAATCCCTATTCAGGCCCATCTAACCAGAATATTTTCCCCTTGTTTTTGTATTTTCTACATTTCCCACTCCTCCATTCTCCCATTCTTTTTAGTCTCTGATTATAGATCTTGAAAATCCTGACATATTTTAGTTTCTGAAATAATTCCAGGATTTTAATTCTGCAAGTGCAGAAAAATATGTAACATCTAGACCTGTACAACACTCTAGATGTTCTTTCACAGTAAGCAGCTGCTGAAAGCACTTACTGTTCAGTGCTACTAAATTAAAACACAAAACCTTTTGTAACCTAAATTAAAACACCTTGGCAAACCTTGAGATGTGAACCTGAAAACATCTTGTAACAATCAAACACTCTTGAACATTTCTTGCTAGGGTTTATGTAACTATATGATTCTTTAGGCTTGTTCACAAAGGATGTAAACTCAAGTTTCTCTCTAAAACATTCCTGCCATGTCTTTAGAAACAGAAAGATCCTGAAATGGGCTGCACAAACCTCAGTCTGGGTGTGGCTCCATACACCTGCATGCACATTTGCATAGTTCAGAAATCAATGCTGTAGAGCACAGGACTCCTGATGTAGGGGAGTGAAGCAGGTAAGAGTACCATCCTGTTCCACAGGTCACAAAGGGAAGAAAGTGCTTATAACATACAGCATCACCTTTTAAAATGGCATTTTATTCCATCAAAAATTAAATTATAAGGAATAACTTGATTCTCTACTGAGAGATTTACCTGAAAATTATGAAATTGTTTTGATGAGGATATATATTCCTTGTTGATGTTAAAACAAAACCTCACCCTTCAGTTAACTTCTCAAATTATCAGATTATTTAACATAGTGTTTGAAGCTGCTGCAATCTAGTGCAAGGATCATTAATTTCAGTCTTTAAGAAGTAGTTGTGATTTCCCAGAGGGTCAAGCAATCTGGGAGCTTGCATCCCATTTTCAGAGGCAACAGGCATATTGTAGCCTTAGTCCCTTGATTTACAATGCCATGATGCAGCTTGCTACCTGAGCCATCCTTGGAAATGAAGCTTAAGCTGCATCATCTTTAGAGATTATGGCACTAAATCTGTGTGTCCATGCTCTTCCCATAGTGACTGGGGTCCTCGTAAAAATTTGGCAGCTGGTTAAAGATGCCTGCACCCATATGGAAGGATGGGTACTTTCTCTCTGCACTGAGACATGTTTTATGAAGGCACAGATCACATTTTGAGGCGGTGTGTCTCTCCCATTAACTGAGGCTGCATTCCAAATAAATAGTTTAGACCAGATGTTTTTTGGGAGACTAAAGTTAAGTAAGAGAAATTTAATTGTCAGTAATTTTCTTCTATTTCCCCACCACTAAAATCCAGACATCTCACCTAAACTACTGAGGCTTGTGTCTCTTCATTTACCAACATATTCCCCTTGATTTGGTTACTTTTTAATGGCTGTTTCTCTACATTTAGCCACAGGGGCATATAAGAAATGTGATGTCATCTGGGCAGAGACTAGCAGTACACAGCTTGCTTTGCCATAAAGATCAGGGCAAGAAAAAGCCATCTGCAAACCAAAACAATTGCTCAGAAAGGCATGACAATATTTCAATGGTCTCCTGTTTGGATATTGACTTTCACACTACCTGTGAAAGCACATAAAGCATTTGGAGAATGAAGCAGGCATTGATTACCTTTCCACAGCTCTGCAGGTTGTCCACACAGCTATTCATCTTGTCTGGCAAAGGATTTGAGAGGGCTGTAGCAGGAGCCTTTGGGGCCAGCCTGGCAACGTCAAACCCGAACACAGTTGAAAGGTACCAACAAGAAACGTTGAACTGGACATTTGTGTTTATTGATCTTAAATACCAAGTGGTGTGGGGGAAACTGTAATTTGTACATGCTGTAACTGTTTCCTGCACCTTCTCAGTTAAGAGCTCAGAGAGTCCTTGGACCTAGTTAAGAACTCTGAGGTGCTGTACATTACTCTGTTGTTGATAGTGCAGCAAAAACATGTGGGTAAAATCCCCCATGTTTGTGTTGGCTTCATCAAACCCTCACACAGCAAAACATTCAGGCTGTCAGGTGAACAAATCTTTGCCAGACCAGTAATGGAACTTACATGTGCTTTTCCCTAGGGCATTGCTGCTGTCTCTCCTCTGCAGATTTCACTTTCCCTTGGAGGAACACCTGCGCAGACTACATGGCTGCAGCTGTGCTGCCATATTTACAGCTAAACACACTGTGATATCTTAGCTATGCTAAAGAAGGGATAACTGCTTCTGGAATCTGCTGCTGCACAGGATGATGATGCTTGGAGTAAGTAAAGCTCCCAAGGGGTCAAATTCCCCATGTAGGCAGTCATGGACTCACAGGTATGCATACATATATACAGCCCTCTGCACACCACAAACTACAAACTGCAATTTTTAAATGACCCTTTCCTGCACAGAAGCCACCTACCTTATAGCATTACTCACGATCCTACCCCAGGAAGTGGTTGGTGGTCACTGATCACCTCACGAGGTTAAAAAACATGTCAGAACACAGTGGATGCTTCAAGTAACTTGTACTCCCTCAAATAAGCTTCCCTGTCCTGTTTTAGAAACAATCAGAATACACAGCAATGTACTGATGTGTCTTAGCCCAGAATTTGAAAAGTACCAGTGAAAAAGTTTATTTGTACCCCTTTCCTGCCCTGGATATTTCTTCCTGCTGTTGTTGTTGTGTAATGAATAAGAAGCACAACTGTTTGCAGCTCCACTTTCCAAGTTCAGCTCCAGCACCTGTGGTCCCCATGGAGCATGGGGAAGAGTAGGAATCTCATCCGCTCTTTCAGTTCTTGTCCAGCTCTAGCTGTAACCTTTAAAAAATGCCTTGAGGTGCAATTAGGTGCTGTACAGTTTGGTTTGGTTTTGTTCTAAGTTGCCTGAGACTTCAGAGTGTAATAGACCTTCGGACTACAGGGATGCATTAAGAACAAACTTCTTGACCTTTTATTCTTCTTGTAAATCATTTAATGGAGCTTCTACTGAACTTCTTTAAGACACCAATGTCTGTTCTTAATCTTTGCACTATCATTTAAGTATCAATCAGACATGATCTAAAATTACTTTAAACTACTACAGACAGAATCTTTAAAGGAAATCTGCAGTACGGCACAAAATTTCTTGTAACCATCAGAAGATAATACAAGAACACATCATGGGTAAGTTTCTTTGGATGTAATGTAATGAATGTAATCCGTAATTAACAGCCATAAAAGAATTGATTGCCTTTGTAGGAGTGTGTAGGCAAAGGCAGACATCAATAGGGAGCCCAGGCAGAGATTCACAAGCCAGGCATGTGGTTGTGACAAAAATCACTGGAATGATATTTTCTAACTGCTCAGTGGCATATATGCTTTCCCTTGGATGTTCCTATTAACCTTTCCTATCCATGTGCTTCCCAGTAATTGGGGTTTCTCCATCACAGCTTCACTGCAGTTAATCTTATGTGGTCATCATGATACTAAAGATTTACAGGGTTCAGAAGAGGATTTTGCAGAGATCAAAAAGTGAATCCTGCTGTAACACAAAAAAAGCAACAAAAGTTACTGGGTATTCCAAGTACCCAGCATAGTCTATTTGTTTTAATAGGGGTCACTAACCTTTCCTTGCAGTCATCTTGTGCCTTTTTGTATCACAGGAACAAGGCCTCTAGCCTCTACATTAGGATGAAGTTTGCCCCCCAGCAAAGTTGATCCTTTACTACAATTATCAAAGGAGATCCTTTACAGCAGTAATCAGATCTGCAGCTACGGCAGCTCAAAAAGGAGAATACAGAGATGACCTCTATGCCTCTCTAGCCTTGATTCACTCTGTGTCTGGAAAAAAAAAGACTTCTACACTAACATTAGACTTTTATTGGCCCTCTGTTCAGAGCTGAATTTCCCATCAGGCAATGGATCTCTAGGGATAGTGTCATATGACACTGAAGTCCTGGTTTACCTTTTTTAAATAGGAAAATTTTTATCTGTATTTTAACTTTACCTGCATTTTAATTATCCCTTTGGGTAATTGCTACAGAAACGCAGCATGCCTTTTCCTTAGCCATTTCTCTAATCTCGGGGAATATGAGGTGATACCAAATATTAGCATCAATTGCTTTTACTGAAGTTGAGAAGTTTGGGGAATCTTAAAATTATTTAAAAAAACCCTATATATATATATATATATATTAAGTGAGGTTACCAAGATTACACTTGGGTATCTTCAGTTTAAACCAAATTTTTACAAAAAACTTCAGAAAAACTTTTATCTATCAAAATGTTCAGAAAGAATCACTCTGGTTTCAGTGTGTTAACAAAGCAACCACTCAAGAATTCTAATGCTAGACTGCTGTTTTTCCTCCATGCAAACTGATGAAGAACCTTAATGTTATATTGCCACCTTTTCCAATCTGCCAGCACTTATTGTGCCTGGGGGAAAAAAGAGGTCCTGCCACTGCTATCTGTCCCACAATCCCCCAGGGGTTTGGCAGGAGCAAAGCCTCCACTCTCTGGTGGCCAGTTTTGGCAGTACCATACAGACTCTCTGCTGCAGCTCCAGGTGCGTTTAGAAGAAAACACGTCTTTGTTTTCTTGCTGAATTTACAGTGGTTCCAAAGATTTTTCAATAAACCTAATTTTGTCTAATTTTGGACACAGTCCTGAAACTTTTGTGCCTGAGGTTCTATTGTGAATTGTTGTCTATAATTAATATTTGAGGAAAACCCCTACAAAACAGCTTGATCTTCTGCTACTTTCAAGTTGAGGAACAGATGGCAAAATAGTCAGATTATCCAATTTTAATTCTTCACATTTAATTTGTAGGCTAATAAATATTGAGCAATGTTGGCTCAAGTAAGATGCAATGAATATACTCAATGGGAAAGATGGCTTGCAGGCAGTAATTACAGCTAGCACAACCACAGGTCTCAAAGCTGCAATATTATGCATCTAGCTGGCATATCTGTCTGTACAATTTCTCTTCTTAGACATATGTACATGCAGTATTTGAGAAGCATCAAATTATGCTTCATATATTGATCAGTTTGTTCTGTGTGAAGGACTATTATCAATTTATATTGTGTCAATGTCTGAATACAGAGAACTGATAGAAGAAGCCTTCCTCATTCCCCTTGTCTCAGTAGCCCCTGCATACGTCTATCATTTTGTGAATATACCAAAATGGGTCTTCTGAGTTGCAAGTAGAAGCATCTTGTGGAGAGCAAACACTGCCACTGTCTGCTTGCTGGCTGTGATCCCTGAGCTCTGCTCAGGTCAGAGAGGAGCAACATTCAGATCGTGCTGCTGACATAAGCATTGCCACTGATGTGACTTCAGAATGAACTGGTGTCAGCAACTAATTAGGTATTAACTGTCATCCCTATCATGTTTTTATATTAGAAGTTCTTTTATATGTGTGTTGGATCTTTCATTCAGGTGCTACCATGTCCACTGTGCATGGGTTACCCTCAGCAATCTGGAGCTGTATCTACCAAAACCAAAGGTGGGCCATGCCACAGGACTTGGTGCTGCTTGCAGCCTCAGCCACCCTGTGTGAGGCTGGTTCCCAAGAGTGATGCCTCTAATCATCAGCCTCTGGCACAGCCATCAGCAAGAAATGAGTACAATGACATGTTTCTAACAGCCCACGGACACATCTCGGTTGGCTTTGAAGATTTAAAAGGTCTCCTTACACTGAACTGATGCTTCTGCCACCAGCTACACTGAGGTTCTTGAGGCTGTGGTCAGTTTATTGCTTCAGGGATGCTGGCACAGGGCGAGTTTCACCAGGTACCTTGTAGTTTCAGCATACAGTGAAAGCCACTTGCCCAGAAATGCTTCTAGAGATGATGGAAAGGGATGAGCCCCTCCAAGATGTGTTTGACTACACCAAAGCAGAAGTGTCATAATGCCAAACTGCTTCCCTACCTGCAATTAGCTCTTTCCCATTGGCTGTAGAAGTGTCTGGACAATTAGTGGACATTCAGTTTTCCGGTTGACTGTAGTGAGGTCAGAAGTAGACAGAAAACAGATCCTCTGGGAATTTCTGACTAGTTCACTCCCTGCTGAGCATCCAGACATGAAGAGGACCAATGATAGCAAAACATGATGCCTAAATTGGTGTTTGCCTGCATGCTCAGTGCTTTATCTAAGGATCTAAGAAGAGCCCAGGAGGTGATGCAACTCCTCTTCCACAGACCCTATCTGCACCATTTGCTGGCCTCCCATCAGCTGGTGACAAGAGTTTCTTTTGTTGTTGCAAGAGCTCAAACCCCCAGTGCACACACAGACACTGAAACTTACTGTGGGCTCAATTTCACCCCACACATGTAACAGCACCACCAAGGAGTAGGAAATAAAATAGGATCAGATATAAAATTGAACCTAATAGAAGCCAAAGAGTCCTTTAATTATATATTTTGTTTCTTACCTAACCTTGAATTCTGCTAAAAAAATAGTATTATTCAGGAAAATACTGTCCAGAATCAGGTTTTAGCAGTGCTGCATGATAAGGTCTCATCCAGAAAATGGAATCAACAAAAATGGGTCACAGTACCTTTTCCTTGGCATCAGTTCACTCTATAGAATAATTTCCACAGAAGTTCTAGAAAAAAAGCTACTTTCCAAAACATCAGTGCCATATTCTGCCAAATCGTTTTGTCTACTTTCCTGCTTTCTCATTCATGCTGTGGATTCCTGTCTTGTTTGATGAGCTCAGGTGAAAGGCCAGCAAGAGAAAACACAGCTAAGCTGAAATTGATAGTACCTTTAAAAGTCTTCAACAAAATCATCTGCAGTGAAAAAAAAAATCTCTGTCTATGATGGTAAGCAACTGTAAAATCAATTGCAAAAAGTGGGAAAAGTTTTCAAATATTACTTTTGTACAAATATCTGTCTTTCACCCATTTATTTGTCCACTCTTTGCTCCATAGCTGGTGGCTATCATGTACTATTGGGTATCATTTTTTTTGCACATCTGCATAAAACTATACCATGCCAAGTTTATTTCTATTATATCATTATACTGTAAACAGCATCTCAGATCATGTTGCTTGCCTTAGAACGACACAGTGTGACTAAACTACAAATGATTGCTTCTCCCAAGAAACTCATAGCAATATATATTATTTCCAGATGGAAGACCCACTGTGGATTCATACAGCAATTTTCACAGTGTGAAAACAACAGCAAAATATCATGGACTAATGAGAGCAAATACATGTAGTCAGCATTGCCAGGCAAAGACTACCACTTTTATTTGATTGATTGAGAACTGTTCACTGACACAGCTATTTTTTGACAGTGTGTGTGTCTTCTATGCCATTTGGGTGTGAGGCAAGTAATATACCAGGGTTGGGGTTTTTTTCCACTGACAAACATCTTTGCAAATACTGAGAGAAACAGGATGCTACAGATTGTAGGAAAATGAGTTTACAAGGGAGAGTGACTGCAAGTAGCAATTATCTCCACTAAGCTATTTGAAGAAGAAAGGAACAGGGGAAGTGAGCCATTGCAGACTGAAGCTAATGCTTTTGTGCTTGCAGTCCCAGCATTTCCTTTGCCCCACTAGAGCTTGTGTTGCACTTGGAGGCAAAAGTCTAACTAGGCATGGCTCAGATAAATCTGCTCTCAGGTACCTCCTGCTGCCACTGTTAGCAGCAGAAAGTACTTAAAGTAATTTGCTTGCAAGTGTTTGAAGCTTTCTGTATCATCGACTGAGTCAGAGGTGGTAACCATTGGTGGAAGAAGTGCTGCAGCTGGGGTGGTCCTGTGGGATGTGCATTGAATATGGGTCACAGCAGGTTATTTTGACAGAATAAAAACAATGTGTTACTGCCATCCTGCAAGGACTGTGCAGAAGAAACATCAGCAAAGGAACCTTCAGGAAGTTTCATTTCACTCTCTACAGGATGAGGGTTTCAGTCTGCAGACAAAAGCTAGTGGTTTCAGAAAAGAGCCTTAGCAAGTGTCAGGACCTCCTTTAATCTGCCACAATACTTTTTATCCAAGGGAAGAGAGTTAACTTTTGCTGTACTGCAGCTCAGTTACCAGAACATAGTGATCTTTTCAAGTGCTTCATTGATGGCACAGTGGGTAATTAAAGGGATTAGTGCCTTTACATCAAACTTGACATGGAGATACAGGATCAGCTGACATTTGGCCATGCTCAATTGGCATTCCCTTTTCTAAGCTCAATCCTTCTGCAACCTGCGCTCCTCTCCTCGGTCATTTGCAGTTATCTGAATCCACTGAAAGGGAGCTATGGGTGCCTTTGGGGATGTTAAATGGAGACTGCAGGCCTGCCCCACCTGCTGAGGAGGAGGGGGGACACAAGTTTATGGGCACATCCTTGCCTGCCTAGGGCCAGTCAGTGCTTCTGAGCATCCTGCCAAGGACCAGTCTGGAACCAGGGCCAAGTGCTTAACAGGATGGTCCAGAAAAAACATAGACTGTTTTGGATAGTCATACACTGCTCTGGCTATTGAACATCTCTCAGGGATGAACCATGTTTGTAATCCTGCACTCTTCTACTTATAAGTCCAGGCAAAGTGTTACCAGTAAATGAAGTTCTTAGTGATTTTCCTTTTGTACCTCTGTAGAAATAAATTGACTTCACCACAGTATTTAAAAATTTAAGACATTTTAACCAATGATTAACTGGGTTAGTGTTATTAATGAAGAATGACATTGCTAAGAATGTGATTCTTCTATTTCCAATAGAGAATGTAAAAACTTGAAATATATTGTTAAAATTTTCTAAGTATGTCAAATATGTGTTTATTTTGCTAGCAAACTGAATGTTTTATGCTGGAGATAGAAATATTTGTTAGTTGTTGTTCCATTTCTGTTATTTTCATTTCTTGTTTTCCTTCTCTCCATGTAAAACTTCCAGAAGCACAAAAGCTTCAGAACAATATAGAGGTTTTTGCAATTTTTGTTTATGGATACTGGAGAGAAAAATCTATTACCTATTATATCATAAAGGCTGAAAAAAAAATTGGTAGAATACAGACCTGGAATATTGTGACCTCTTGTGCTTTATTCAGAGGTATTTAAAATCAGAAATGTCAGTTACAGTATTAATTAAGCATAGTTTGACAGGAAGCTTAGATTAATTAAGTAAATATCTGTCATGGCAAGTGAAAAGGGGATCCCAACCTGAATAGAAAAAAACTGAGATTTTTTTTTTTTAATTTTGGTGTCTGGTGCAGTCATGCTAAAAGCAAGTTTGTTTATAATCATGGGACCTATTGAAAGTCAGTATCACTGCAAAGAGGGTGAATACAGAGCAAGTATGTTTTTAAAGAGTTTTGTTGATAATAAAGCTTTTTGTGGTGTGATCTCAGGATAGATATGCTACAAAAGCAATACTTTATACTGGAAGATTGTATCTTTACCTCGTGCAAAGTCTTGTGATTGTAAATCAGTGCATTCACACATTGCTGTTCAGGGTGTTCTACAGGGAAACCATCCAGCAATACTCCAGGATTACATCATCTACCTGGAGGATAGCCTCCAGGAGCACTGGATGCCTACCATAATAGGATGCACTTTCATAGGTAGATCTGTGAAGAAGTGATAAGAAGTAAACAGTAGCTGTATGCAAAAACATTAGGTATTCAACCCAAGAAATCAGACTGTGACAAGGACAACTTCTCCATCTGTCTTCCTTTAATTGATGCTATCACACTAAATGTTTTCTTGTCACTTGAAATCAATGGGAAAATCCCCAGGTTATTTCCCTCCCTCTCTGTATTTTTGTCTAGCATTTTTCTGGGCAAGAACTTCAGTTCCTGTGGTTATATTCTTCTAAATGACTCAACTGGATGAAGTGGTTTGCTCAGAAAGAAATATATGTATGTCCAGCCATGCAATCTTTCATAGTACATTGAAGTGGGGAAGGAAGGCCATTGCTAAGTCAAGCACTGGCCTTTACTTCCTAAGGCTAAGTGAGGTAGCTGGTTAGTCTTATTCCAGCTGAAAAATTAACAGCTCCTGGTATTTTTAGTATTCCCATTTGAAGAACTTGATTTACAAAGATTGGGCTGGAAAAAAACCCAGTGAATATTGGAAGAGAGCCCTTCTTATTCCTGTCCCTTGCAGTGGTCCCTACACGGCTGCAGAGCCAGCGACCCTGGCTCTCGGGTCCTGGCAGGGGGAAGGTGCCGGTTCCCATGGAGACTGCATTTCAGCACAAGAGGAAGGGAAACCGGGAGGGATAGAGACAGAGGCACTGTGAAGAGCCAGAGCAACCTGCATGCCTTGTCACCCATGGTCACATCTTCTTTATGGGCCATCCTGTGTCTCAGGCAAAGCAAAATAGGGTGTCGGTCTCCTGCTGCCCATAGCTGTGCTGGGTTTACCTGAGTGCACATTCTCTGGAGCTGTGGGTTATGCTCAGTCTTGCTTTTCCTAATTAATATGAGCCTCACCAAAAAATACTCAATTTACATACTAAATCTGGGGATAAATTTCATAACAATTTCTGTTATTTCCAGATGTCATCACAAGACTTCAGTGAGGGCATCACTTGAACACAAAAAACGGACTGTTTAAGATTCCCCATTTTATTTGTGTTAATGATCCATCTTTAATTCATGAACTTCTTCTATTAAAATGAAAGGATTTTATGAATTAATGTTTTAAATTCAGTAGTCTATGTGTGTCTTACATTTCCTCTCATCAATTTAATTAATATTCAACAAATTGTGGGATATAAAATTGTAGCTTTTGAAAAATTATTTACACTAAGTATTTTGAAATTAAATTTTCCATATCTGAAATGTGATAGTTGAAAATTCTACTACAAAGAATACTTATTTTAAATGTTTTTTATTTTTAATGGTTAGTCGCTGTGGCCCAAAGACTTAATTTTAAGTCAAAACATCATCGAGGTCAGATTGTATTTGTGGGACACACAAAAGTTACCTGGACTGTGTAAGTTTGAAACCTAGTTAGGAAGCTTATCTAAATCATATTAGTTAGGAAGGTAAAGCTGGAAGAGATGATGTGGTTTAGCTTACTAGTCTGAGGTAGAACCAGATCCTTTGTGCACAATGTTACCTGACTATAATGCCCTCAGTGGAGGAGATTCTGCACCCTCAGTAGTTACTGTCTGCCTGAATTTCAGTGCACTTATAGAGTCATAGAATCATAAAATGGCTGGAGTTAGAAGGCAAATCATCTCATTCCAACCCCTTTGCCATGGGCAGGGAACCTTCCACTAGACCAGTTTGCTCAGAGACCCATCCAGCCTGTTCTGTCCCCATCCAGCAATGGGGACTCTCCAGCCTCCCTGGATAACCTGTTGCAGTGTCTCACTATCCTAACTGTAAAGAAATTCTGATCTAACCCTGCCCTCCTTCAGCTTAAGGCCATTCCCCCCTGTCCTGTCACCACATGTTCTTGTGAAAAGTCCCTCTCCAGACTTCTTGTAAGCCCCTGGTATTAGGAATTTTTTTTGTGCTGTCTAGCTTTCCAGGCAACAAAACTGCTTATAATTAAACTCTACTTTAATAGCACAAACAGAATTTTTACTGGTCACTGAAGAGGGCTCATGAGAAGAAATCTGATGCAAACCAATTATCATTTCCATTGTTTTTCACAGTGTGTGCTGTTTTGGTTTTTGCTCTTAAGAAGCTTCACAAGCGTTGTATTTCACTGCAACTCCATCCAAAAGATGGAGTTGAAGTGAAATACTTGTCTTTAAACAATAGTATTCCTAGAACAGGTACCTCAAAATCTTGTTGAAGGGAAGATAATCAAGGGACTATCTAACAGTATCATTCTGCCTAACTCTACCAGGTTGCCAGAGCAGGTTGCACTAATGAAGGAGGGTCATATTGAAGAAAAATTCAAGTGAAGCAAGGTAAATTCTGTAGAAATATTAATCTTTACTCTAAAGTATTTTGTCTGAGTGGGAACAGTTTCTACAGTACTGATCACATTATCAATATGGTGACAAGTGTGCTACAGAATGGTAAGGGAAATAAGAGAGATTCTGAGAGCAGAAGACAAGTATTAAGATAAGCCAGAAAAAAAACCCAACCCAAACCAGAACCAAAACAACAAATAACCCACATGTTTTGTGGTTTTTTTTTTTTTTTTTTTAGGCATCATCAATGATGAAGCTATAAAGAAGAAGATGATCAGAAAGCTTATAAGAGGAGATGTACATCTTTGGTATACTTTCAAGCATTGCACAAGATCTGGTTCAAGATGCAGCAACAGAAGACAGGACCCATTTTTTCATAGCGACCATTTCTGTAGGAAAGACAGAAACCAAAATAGTCTGACATGGACATCTTTTAAAAACCAGGATTTAAACAAAGAGAAGAGCACATCTTAAAAGATTATCAACAATAGTTAAGAGAAGAAAAACCATTGAAAGAACCATGAAGAATGTTTAATGAGACCCAAATGGTGATTCAGAACCTATATACACTCTTAAAATTAGGATTTCATAAAGACCAAACTGATGCAGAAAACCAAATTGAATGCTAAAAAAGATAGTGCCTTCAAAAAAAGCACCTTCAAAAAAGCACAAATAATTATGAAAGCTAATGAATTCTGCATACAATTGTACACAATCAGTTTCATGCCAGAAAATATTTCCAGAAACAATTTGCTAAATGGCTATAAAAAGTAAAAAAACTTTAAAAATATCTAAATAAGAAAAAGTCCCAGAGTCAGTGAGGTCAGTACAAGATGGAAGTGAAAATTGGAGCTACAAAAAAAAAAAATCATCATTGTGCTTTTGGTGCTTTTCTAACTAAACTACTGGAAGTGTGACTTGTAATTTTGCAGGAGTTCAGCCTCCTGAACTTACAATCACTACTTTGTAAATTCAGAATCTCTACACTTACAGGTAATAATTATCTAATGTTTTTACAAATGGCCATTACCTTTCAAGGTTATCATTTCAAAATGCAACATCACAAGAAGATACAAGTGTGTAGGAGACAATAGAAGTCTATATTTTTAATTGGGAATGATAGGACTGAATTTAAGTTAGTTTTCACAGTTTTCAGCCACTTAGGTGTAAATAAGAAGATTCATGTGTGCACATAGGTATACACATTTCACATTGTAGTTCCTTCTATTTAATTCCCAAGACTTAATGGAAACTGCAGTTTGGATAAAGCCAGTCAAAATCTTGACATTTAATTTGCACATGCTACATTATTCAGTTAGTTATAGAACATTATATCTACTTTTAATTAATATTTTTCTAAGCATCAAGTAAGTGATACCAGCAGTCCAAAAATGCATTACATCTGTTTGAATAGGATTCAAGGGTCAGTAAAAATAAAAATAGTAATAGTACTCCTTGAAAAAGACAGTTAATTACAGTTCTATGAAGAAGAACAAGACTGAAGAATAAGTACCTGCTACATTAGCACATCATTTCACATGTATCATCCAGAGTCCTTAGGCAGCTGAGCAAGAGTACTTCAGACTAAATTGTCTGGCATTTGTTGGCAAGGACTCTGCTTTAATACCAGCTCCCTCCCTAGAGTTATTTCTAACCATTGCTTATCTGTTTTCCCTACTTTCGTTTTATTTCCTTCTGTAGCTTTACAATGTGTGATAAAAGCACTTTCATCTGGTATTGCTTAGCATTGTTATGTGACCTTAACTTTGATGAATTAGAACAAACAGACATGATCCTCAGAATACAGGCAGGAGGGAGAAATTTATTTTAAAATTCAGCAGGACTAGGTTTTTTGCTCTCAGAAAGGACTCTGGCTGCTCACATGTCACTGTCAGAAGTAAAATGAGGAGTCATATGGAGAGATTATTGTCCCTTCTCTTTTATCCAAATACTGCTGTGACACCAACACCTAAAGACTGCAGGTCCTAGAACCTTTCTGAGCCATCCCAGGACAAACATTGCTCTTCCAGACTATTTCTGGGCAGATCTGTGAGATCACATGTGTGAGAACATCTCTCAGTAACAGTCTGGTTGCAGATGGACTGTGTGGAGCTTGTGGAGGCCATGCCAGGTATGGAGCCAGGGTGAGGAGATGAGCAGCTCATCAAATGCCAAGTGGCACAAGACGTTTCAATACTAATAAAGTGCATGCAAATATTAAATATATCTTCTAATTATGAAATCAGATTTAAAGATAATCCCCCTCACTAAATAATGCACATTTATTTTCTCTTAGCTCCCAATTTCAAAGTTATAGGTTTGACTTCCTGCAGAATTTTCTCTAGTCACAGAACACAGAAACTTTTTTATGCACCTCATAAATGCAAGCTGAGACTCTCACATAATTACAGGTCTCCAAACAATATGTGTACAGGAGCTGGCAAGGCTACACTGGATATACAGTTTTAAGACAGAACAGCCTTTGAAACAAGCAGAGAATCTCATTACCCAGCTGCATAAATCCATGGTTCAGTCACATCTTGAACTGTTGTGGGCAGTTCTCCTCCCCCAATCTCAGAAAATACAGAATATAACTGGGAAAGATCATGAGCAGTGTGACAAGCACATTCAAAACTATATTGTTGAAAATAGTACATTAAAAATATTCAAAAGCTGGAACTATTTTTTTGTAATATGGGAACTTTAATAAGAAAACATTAACTGTGAGTGAGGAGTAGGGAAAAGTGCCATATTAAAAAAATGCACAGAGAGGTACATGGGGAATGGCTGCTCACAGTCTCTGGCAAAGCAAGAACTACAGGTTAACAGAAGTAAGCAGATGGCAGATTCAGAGAAAATGAAAGACATTGATTTTTCACATGGTGCAGGTAAATACAGATTTTTTTCAAATGCAAAGCATTTACGTGAGTTCAAAAGATGAAAAAAAAATCAAAAGAAAAAAAAATCAGGGCTGTTAATTACAAAGATGACATCTCGGACTCAAGGAGTCTCCAGAGCCAGAAAAATATTCTAAGGAAACATCATTATATTTTTGACCTTTTCTTTTTCTCTTCTTCTAAGTATCTGCTTTTTCCTGCTTGGTGACAGGATATTAAGGAAAATAGATACATTCATCCCATGCTGTGAATACAAAATCTTTAGTTTGATTTAGAACTGCTAAATTAGAACTAATCAAAATGCTCCTCAAGATTTTTTCCTCTGCATAATAACTCCAGAAGGTATGATGTAGATTCTGGTTTTGTTTCCTCCCATTATTTCTATGAAAACCACAAAGTTGCCTTCTGGGCCCTGAGCCTTCTTCTCTCCAGAAAGCTCTGAATGTTGCTAGGGGATCCTTAAGTGACAAGGCAAGCTCAAGTGTAAAGGACATGCAAGATGTAAAGCTGCTTTACATTATTTCATCACCAAGACTTTGCATTTATGCTGGTGCATTTGTTCAGAGAACACTGAGTGCTGTTCCTCCTTTACAAGGGCACTGCTAGTTCCAATACAAAGCTTACAAGTTCTCACTTTAAACCATGCCATGGGTCCCAAACTAATTCATACAGCATGAGCATCTTTCTCCTCCTCCTTGGGCTGGGAATCCAACCTCTGCCTCGGACCTAATGATTTTGTGAACTGAACAGCTCCTTCCATGATGCTAGGAGGCAAACTACCCTTTTCCAGTCTGGTCCAGGCACACAGCTTTTGCTTTTGTTTTTGTACGGCAAATGGGACCAGAGCATTTGTATGAGGGAGAAAGAAGCTGTGAAGGATGGACCTGGTATTATGCAGCCTAGCATGGGTAAAGGAAAGAACAAGGTTTGCCTCTGGACAAGTGGGCTGGGGGATCAGCCTCAGAGGTGAAGATCATGTTTGGGGAGATTAGCAGTTATTCTGAATGAAGAATAATGCTAAGACCCACATTTACACTGAGAGGTTTAAAATTAGGAAGTAGCATAAAATTTCTCATTTCTCTCTTTAATCAAAAGACCGCTTCATGACGTTAAAGAAGCAATCAACCTACAAATGATGTCTCTGAAGGAATAACTGCATGTTGTTCATGATAACAAGTGCATCTTCTGTGAAAGATTGAAACAGTAATCACTGTTTCAAAATATCACTGGCACACAAATATCTCCGCTGTTATTTGTAAAGGGGAGTTACAGAATTAAGGCAGTGTATAGTATATCTGACATAAAAATTGGCAGTTATCTAAAAATATGTAGTCTCCGGCTGGTAAGTAGGTAAATAACATAGTGCTTAGCAGGGATCTTTATTCCAATACTTCCTCCATCACTTTGCAGTGCACAATTTTGCTTTCAGTGTTGAGATACATATTGCTTCATTTAAAATTAAGTCCTCTGATTGTCTCAGTGGGTATCTCAGGCAATATTTGAAGTAATTATGTTACTTCAAAAGCAGCACAGGAAAACAATATTGTGCCATTTTATTTCTCTTCACAGCTGTCCAAACAATGTTAAATGAATCAGAAGTGCTTTGCATCTAGAGAAACAATATCAATTCAAAATCTCTCCAGCACAGCAAGAGCCATTGAACAATTAGCAGGAGTCCTTCTGACTAAATAAATATATTTTGCACTTCTGAAGCAATCCAACAGAAATACACACCACCAAGAATTAAAAAAAACCCCAACCTTTAACAGTATTAACATGTCACACAATACAGATTATTCCATAATTACTTCAATTTTTTTTTTTTTTTACAGTAGAGATGTATCTATAAAATTTAGTACACTAAATGTCATTCTACTTGGCCTGCATGGAAAATCATTCACATCTACTTTAGGTTTTTTACTTGACATTTATCATTTTTGTTGCTTCAGTGTCCTCTGTCATGCTCCAGGTATCTACTTGCTTAAAGTAGGGTCTGGAAATCATACCCAGGTCACACACAATACCTAAACAAAAAGATAAGGAAGTCTTAAAACCTGACCTGGCTCCACACCTGTTTAAATGCAATATAAGTAAGTACGTAAGTATTTAAGATATGAATACTGGTAATAATAATTGCTAGTGACACAAATTGAGCTGTGGAACAACTTTCTTGGGGAAATGTTTTTTCCCACTTTATACTTTTATATTCCTGTAATACTGTTTCAGAGATTGGGGGAATTGCAATCAGCACAGTCTGAAAAAGCAAGGTATAGGTAAACAGAGAAATATCTAAAATAAAAATGGTGATATGAGTAATCAGTGATGCCACAGTGGACCCTTACCAAATAAGAGAGGTGCCATCATCAAAGGTATGACTGTAGCCTCAGCCCAGCATACTGCTAAAGCTAAATTTAACAAAATGAGTGTTTTTCAGAATGAAGCATCAGTGGATCATGTTTATGTATGAAAAAGATAACCAAATGAAATTAAATTCAACAAAATTCAAAGGTATTTACTTTGTGCCTCAAAGAATCTAAGTAGCATTTTTACTGGAAGGTAATATTCTATGATCCAGGTGTGGTTATGAATATATTCACATTTTGTCCATCAATTTTAATTTTTTTTTCTTACTTCTTGTTAATCAAGTAGAAAAAAATTACCTTTCTAATTTATTTCTTACAGTATTTATTGCTTTCTTTTTAGTGCCATCTATATAAGGACATAAGCACTCCAGAGAGTTGCTGCTGCTGGAGGTTGGATTTCAGATGGACAAATTGAAGCTTTCAGGGCCAGTCTAATGTGCATAATGTGGTCTGATGGAAAATACAGGTATAGCTACCATGTGGTGACTGGCACTGCTTAGCATTCATTTGGATTCCAAGTTGCAATGGAGAAATGGTGCAAAGTTTGGACACACAACAGTTATCAACATGATGAATAAAACGTAAGCATCTTCTCTTTTTTCTGCGCATCATGAAGGAAGAAAAAGTCCAAATCTTATTACAGAAGTAAAATCAAAGGCAATTTTCACACAAATGGGTTGTTGCTCACAAAGCATTTTCAGGAGTCACCTGAGAGATGGGAAGAGAAATTCTAATTTTGTTTCCCTATTGCAATGGGTAGGGCACTTCTGTGCTCTCTTTTCCCTGTTTATAAAATAAGGACAGAGCAATAATGAGTTCTTAGGTTTTATGATTTGTTTAATGTTTGCATAGCACTTTAAAATATCAGGAGTAACATTAAAAAAATAACTACTGGATGTATAACAGCAAACACAAATACCTCTATTTCCAGCATGCTACCTTATATTAGTTCTATATTTTCTTGAAATATAACATAATTTTTATGTAATAAGAAATAAATTACTAGGTAACATATTAAGTAAAAAACTTGGCATGAAATACCTTAAAACAATAATTTACATCCCAGGAGAAACAAAGGTACTTAAAAGATGCTTTTACAATAAAAATAAACTACTAAAAAGTTGGCAGAAAATCTCTGGGCATAATTGCAGCTGTGCTTGTTTCAAAATGCCTATTAAATCTGATTCACCAGGACTGTACTACTAGCATGCCTCTGCCTATGGGCAAAGCCTAGGCAATAATTTAAACTACTTTAAATTGAAAATTTAGAGCTGTTGTAATTAATTGTGAATCATTAGAAACAGCTCAATTATATTAAAAAAAAACACAACAAAACAAAACAAGATTGTTTATAACACAACAGATAATTAGGAAACTGCTGCAGAATCCAAAGATTTGCCAGAATACATGTGGTACAAGAGCAAAGAAGAAAAAACGGCATATCACAGACATAATCATGCTTGTATATCAAACCTCAAATTTTCTGTCATATCCTTCAGCACTGAATCTTCTGTAGGGTATAGTGGAGCCCATCCCCACTGGTTTTTACAACCCCTAGGTAAATCTTTGTGAATGTTACCTAAACCTGGGCTGAAGAAAATTTGGAGAGATAAAACAGCCTGGATGCCCTCTGATTTGGTTTGTGAGGAGGAGTTACAAGGATTCAGTTTGAGAGGAGGAGTGATCAGGATGTACAAACTATAGATACACCTACATGTTTAAGCCTCTTTTTTGTCATCAAGTAGTTTGTAAGATTAAATATGGGGTTTTTTGTGTGTCTTAGGATTGATAAGAAGGTTTAGCAAGTGCCACATCGTACTCATGCACTTGTGACCCTGCACAGGTACCCTCAGAGAGGGCTTGATGTCTGTCCCAGGCCCACAAGGAGGGCCATGTGTCAACTGGAATGGGGCATACTGCAGAATGTTAAAAGATCTTCTGCATAGTGTTGGTCATTATTTTTCTGATTTCTAATGCATTACAACTGTATGCTCCTATCTTCTTGGTATTATCTTGATAACTTACTTATATTGGTTTTTGTATGATCTTCTCCTAAAGCAAATATTTACATCTAGGAAAAATCTTCTGTTGAGATTCCCATTTGCTAAAAAAACATTAAAAACTACCAAAAAATGGAAATTGCAAAATCAAAATATCAAAATATATGCTTGGAATTCTAGCAGAAGAATGTTACCCTTTAAAGCTTGTATGATCTGGTAACACAGAGAAACTGCTTCAGATCTGGCAAAAAACTGTTTCAGTCATACTGTCCACATACCTTGAAATCACACAGTTCATAGAGCCTGATGAAGCTGAACCTGTATATTTAGTAGAAATCTAATGACACATGGGCTTCTTGGACAGTTTTACAGTTGTGTAGCCACTCAGCATAATCAGATTATGCTTGAATATTTTGAAAATATGGGAATCATTCTGGCATAACAAACTAATGCCTTACATTCTGCATTGTATTGTCAGAAGTGACTTGCAGCAGGAGATTTGCAGGGAAACAGAAAGAACAGATAACCTCTCTCCTTTCTCTGGGTTTGTAATTTTCTCCAGTTAGGTAAAACGCAGTTCCAGCGTTGGTTGGGAAAAGCCTCTGTGCTGGAACAACAGAGCTTATGGCCATTCTGTTCCTAGCATAGTTTCTGCAATTTAAAAGAGAGCAATAGACCAAAGAAGAGAATACAGTCAAACTGTGGCCAGCTGAAGTGAATAGACTCTGTCTGAATGGTAGTTTAGAGACACCTTAGCACTGACTTCAAATGTGCTTCCGAATGTACTTTTCATAAGGAGGAGATGCAATTAAATTAAATTCCTCTCCAACAATAGTTTACAGCTACCTATTATAAGCTTGTGAAAAGTGTCAGTGGAGATACTGAACACATCTCTTGCCAATTTGAACTTCTCTTAAAAATTAAATTTTCTGTACATTCGCACAGTATTATTCTGTTTCTGTCTAGCAGCACTTTCTATTCTATTCTAGAGGAGCTGTGTTCTATTATTCACAGCTAATTTTAATTACTGTATCTGTAATTTCAGCCACATCCTAATTTACCACATTGATTATCCATTAAGATCCTGTGAACTGTAAACTGTTATTTCCATCTCTTCCTCAGCAATCATGACTGTTATTCACTCAGTCTTCCCACTGCAGAGCTTTCTATTCAGAGATGAAGTTGGTTGATTATTTATTTTTGTAGTAATGGTGTCCAAAACAGTTAATGTTCATCTGACTGCATATTTTCCTCACTGGAACAGTAATGGTTTCAAGCTGCACTATGCAAGACTGAAAGTCTGTACAATGAGAAAGAAACTCATTCTCTATGCTCTTTCTCCTGCTTGGAAAAATATGCTGGTTTTGATTGCATGGAAAGCCATACTCAGAGTCATGTACCTTTCACAGCCATTTAAAGTCTGGGAAGAGTGGTCTGCACAGGGAGGTGTCAGTTCTTAGCAGCCACAGTCACTCCTAAGGAAATTGTAGAAAAGCTGTCAAGTTTGGGGATTAAAACTGCTTGTTATTGATGGCTGGGAAGGAAGACCATGCCTGTGAGAGACATGAGCTGCTGTGGGATTATTCTGCATTCCCACCTGCCCGAAGCTCCCCGCTCGCTTCTCCGGCTCTGGCCATGGCTCTCCACTGCAGCTCCCACCATGCACTCTTGAAGGAAGCAGATGACCCCAAGCAAAAGGGATATGATGTTGTTGCAGCACCCCACAGGTTAAGCAGGCTCCCCAAAAGCAGGGTAGTATGGGCTGTAGTGACTTGCTTAGAAACAGACCACTTCTGGTTGCCCATTTTGCCAAAGTCTTGGTTCTAGGAGATATTTTCTCCCCTCACACCCAGGCCCTTAAAAGAACTGACTTGCTCTTTCCCCACAGAATGTACACATATCTGTCAAGACACCATTGCACCCTCTTCATTCATCCCTGTGAAATAGACTTGTCTTTCTTATACCTTCTGTTTTCTACCTTTCCTTTTCAGTAAAGTTGCAGCTGCCAAAATTACAGTGTTTCCTCACCAATTCCTCTAACCATGTAATCCTTATATCCTGCTTCAATTTTCTCTTATAGCAGAGCATGTTCTTGATTTCTAAGACTCTTTTGTTCCATTTTTCTTAGGCTCAGCTTTATTTCCTGCCTTGTTCTCCTTTCCCAGCTCTGGGCTTATTTTAGATGACCCTAATTGTGAGAACATCTTTCCATTTACTGTTTCCACCTGGTTTCATTCTTCCATATGTTCATCCTCAGGAGCTTCCCACAGCTCATTGGATCCTCAGTGCCTTTAGACTGTGGATAAATCAAAGGCATGGTCTGGCCTTGACACGCTTCACCTGAAGTGTTGCATAGCTCTAGCACAGACTTTTCTATATCACTTTGGATAAGTCATGTGCTTGCAGGGCTTTCATTCATCATTTGAAAAATGAGGATAATGTAATTTTTTTTTTTTGCTTTCCCTTGCCATATATTTTTTATTATGGAGTCAGCTCAACAATTTTAGAGCTGGGTAAAGGACTTCTGATGAGCTTATGGAACTAATGGCAGATTTTATTGCAAAAAGCCCACAGGAGTGCAGAAGGTAGTGTTTCTCCCTGTTCCTACCTACCTTTACTTAGAGCTTTACTTAGAGGCAGGTACAGAATTGCATTTGAAGCAAAGGCCAGCCTGTATCCCCATGTAGATGGGACCTGGGTGAGCTGAAACACCCCCTTGGGCTGACCCTGCATTAGAGCAGGAGCTGGCTCTGTCTCTGTGTTTCTCTACTCTCTCCCTCAGCCCTGCCAGGTTGAGTCCTGCTGGATGCTAGTACTCCTCTGACGCAGAAAATGAAAGTTATCTGTGTTTTTCTAATGGGAAAAGTAATTTGAAATTTCTATAGGAAGTGCACTAATAAGTGAGTCAGCTTTGTTTGTCTAATAATCCTGCTTTTCATTTTCCTTTTGAATGGATTTAGGAATTTTTAGCCAATATGTATACAAATTCTTATCCTGTATTCTTCTAGTGACAGCAAAATATACTTTAGAAAGTAGAAATAATGCCATATAGCTACAGAGATCTGACAAAAATAAAGCAAAGGAAATTATCGTGAAGCACAGAAAGGCCAACTAAAACTGCTATAATTTACCTGCTGTGAAAAGATTCTCTTCCTGATATTATTGCTGGAGCTACAGAATCAGAAATTAAGATTTATTTAATTTTTTTAATTGCCAACAACTCACTGCCCTTTAGAATTTATTATGAGTGAATAACTACATCAGGCATTTGCCAACTTCATTTGGGACACAGACCTCCAAAGTGTTTGGAGGTTTGGATAGTGAAGCTGATTTCAAATGCTTGCAGATGCACCATCTGTGGCTATCAAAACCCTCTGCAATACCATAAATTGTTGGAAGCAAACATTTATCTGAAGATAAATGAAAGGCAAGATGACACTTAATGGAAAATATTACCATTTGATTTCTCTTGGAAAATGAAGGAGGAGCTATTCTTTTCTGGACTGGGAAAAGACCAGTGTCTCCAGCTTTCTGGGTATCAACAGGAAGCCACTTACTATGAAAAGTCTCAGGTCTGTAATGCCAACCCCCATCATGCAATTACTTGATTATCAGATGTTTTTTGTCCCCATGTCCCCATGATGCATTTCACACCCATGAAGGTTCTCCATAAGCATCCTGAAAGCTTGAGCATGAGAGTGCCAAGGAGCTTGACTGACTGACATGCGAGAAGTGACCTGGGCATCCTCTTCACCTTGTTGCAAGAAATTCCTGATTTGGGAAATGATTCTTTTCTGCAGATGAACAGGTCTTTTTGTTGTCCAGCTGTAGGCACAGGTTTTTAGTAAATAGCCAATATGATCATTTTCCTTCCAACTTGATCAGATGACGTTTAAAGCTATTGTCATCTGACACTGTTCCCTCCCTCTTTCTCTGCTAAGAAAGGACTGATGTCCAATTGCTATTTAAGAACCCACAGAGACACCCACTGGGCTGAGAGCCCTTGGCTCACTGGGGTGTTTGGAGACTCTCTGTAGTGTTCATACAGGTAAAATATTTCTATTTTAGATTACTATATATAGTCTGTTAAACTGTGCAGAAATGTCAGATGCCAGCATGTGCACATGCCTCCTGATACAGCCTCATATGTAAAATATTGAAAAAGTCCTTTAGTTAAAATGTCAGCACATCTGATGTGGAGGAATAGGAGAGATATTTTTTTTTTCCTTTTCTTTCTGTAAAGTTTGAAAAAAGATTTTGGAAAAAGTGGAAATCAGTGTTGTGGGACAGCATCAATGAGAAACACACTTTAAAAGCATTTATAAAATGTTTGAGCCAATAGGAAGTGAGACCTAAATTGGATTTCTAAAGGAAAAATTGAATAAAAATTTTAAAATTTAGAGCTTTTTCCAGAAAACTGATTGCTTTGCAACATCTAAATAATCTATGACATGTCTTCAGACAATGGGATGTTCTAACATATCAGTTGAGGGTTACATGGCAAACAATGTGTCAGTGGGTCAGAGCACTTAAAAGGAGGTAATGAGTTGTTAACACAGATAAATCAAAAGGGAGTCTCTGATTCAAAAAACAAGTTTGATAACCACAAAGCGTGTGTTCCCTTACTTTACAGTTGGGAACTATTTAGAGCTCTTCAACAAGAATATGGTGTGGGGTAAGTAATGACCATTAAGTAACAGATATTTTGTCCTGAAAATACTACCCTGCATGAAATGAAAATCCATTCTTTGTTTTGGGAAGGTGTGAAATACATGAGCAGGAAGGCTGAGCAAGGGCTGCTGAGGTGATTGCCCCTAAGCCACGCTGCTGCCACATCCCTGAAGCTACAAGGGAGTCCTGAGCTTTTGTGCTTATTTGAAGGGAGAGACAGCATCTTTCTAACAGTAGGAACAAGGGTATGCTTGGGGCTAATCCTGATGTCATTGCCAGGAAAGCTGACCATACTCCCCTGCAGCAGAAGTGGATGCCCACCAAGACTTCCTTTTCTCAGATAATACTCAAGATATTTGTGGGATGAAAAAGATTTCCTCCTTGGACCTTTCCTTTGTGGAACAGTTCTAGTGTTTCTCAGAACAAGAGGGAGTGCACATAACAGGAAGCCCTTTACTGATTATCTATAAATGCATACAGGGCTTTATTTAATATATTCTCTGGATTTTGGATCATAACACTATGTATTGCTTGTCATCAGAATAATTTAACTGAAACAATGGTAGTCCTTAAAAATATTATTCTAGAGTCCAGCAAAAGTATTCTTTGTCCTGATGCACTGCTTACTCACACTTTCACAGAAAGCTTAGCTAGAAATTAAAGAATGCAAGTGCTTTCTGAGTGGGGTGTTTACTAACAATGCAAGAACCTCAACCTTTCAGGTCACCAACATCTTCAGTTTAGGGGACTGTCACTATAAATTCCTTAATTGTGTCAGGTCCACTGAGTGAGTGAGGAGATAAGATTTTGCTATATTAACTCCTTTGGACAAGGACTTATGTTACACCTACACCTTGCCTAAATTTGGCACAATTTAAGAAACTCTGAAAGGTTAAGGAGAAAGAAAGCTTTCTCTTTCACAGCAGAACCTGGCTCACAAGAGTCCTGAAAGTCTCCAGGCACCTCTGAAGTCATCCAGACTCATCTCAGTCCTTGGTGCTTAAAGTACTTCCCACATGTTTTAGAAACTCCTTGGAAGCTTGAAGATCTGTGAAATTTTCTTCTTCAGTGAAAGTCAAAGGTTATTCAGAGAGATGTTTATATTTAGTCCAGTAAAAAGTATTTAAGCATACTTTAAATTTTCTGGTATGGTTATTTAACAATTTACAAGAGCAACCCCTTTTTATATCTTTTACCAGGTTTCCAAATAGCTAGAATACTTAGCCAGAAGAAACCAAGTTTTTATTTTCCCTGCTGGAGGCATTTGAATCCAAAGTGTGTCCATGACCACAGTCATTGCAAGAAGCAGTACCTTCTGTAACATACCTTGAAGCTGAACTACTGCACAGTTAGGAAAGTCTGAGAAACAAAGTGTGGCTGCGTTTCCTGAGGAAGTATTCATCCAAGATGATACAGTCCAAAGATCTCTTCCTCCTGGATTTTTCCTGCACATGTTGTTCTAGATAAGCTCTGGATTCAATGGCAGTAGCAGTATATGAAACATTTTGTGTCATTACTTGACACTGTTTTTTCTGAAATCTCATTGTCTTTATCAGTAATTTCCACCTCAAGGTGAGCCATATGAAATGAAATTACATATTTTAAGAGGTGTTAATATTTGCTTCCATTATGTTACATTTATCCTCTTCTTCCAGGGTATTTGACTGTTCAGTCTCTGTCCCAGCCTCTCAAAGGGAGCCTGTAGGGATATGCATGATGCTTGATAGCCCTGGTCAGGATCTACAAGAAAACTTAGCAATCTGATGAAAAAATGAGGGAACTTAATGATTTTTTCATGTACAGCTAAATCTTCTGCTAAACGGAGTGATGCTTAATTCAAAAGAATACCCAAGGCTTCTAGTTTGGGGGAAGGCAGAACAAATGGTCACTTTAATACTTAGAAACTCATAAAAAAAAGGGAAGATTTCAAAATAAAAACACTGGTCTCAGTGACATGTGCATGAAGATTAAGGATCATACCTGGAAGCAGAAAATTAAAATATATTTCCTGTCCAGGTGTAGACATTTATGGACATCTGTCAAGGACATTAAATTGTGATCCTAGTGAAATCCTCATCCTGGTTTCCCTTACTAAATGAAGTTCGGAGAAGCTAATTCTGTCTGTGTAGTATATTGTGAAGACGTGACCCCTAATTAAGCAGCTGTAGTAATAAGGCACACTGAATTACACAAGTGGTCAGATGTGATATTTTAACACACATGGTATAGGAGGTGGAAGACTGACAAGAAGGTCAGCCATGAGCCTCCCAGTCCAATTAGCAGGATGAGAACTGAAATGTTATTATTAATCATGTTGTCATCTTAAGACTGAAAATAAATAATTGAGCAAGGCCCACTCACGGTGCTTACCTAGTCTGAGCAGCACTGTCTCAAGACGTGCCAAGAGCTTTTCACATTTTCTACTCAAACATGAGGATGACTAAGACACCAAGATACCACAAATAAGAATAGGGGATCTACTGGGGATCATAAGAGAGTTGGGCCAATGTCCAGTATTAAGAAACCTGACTGTGAAGTGTATCAATGAAAGGTAAGGGACACTTTTTCTAACTGTATATACACTGAGAAAAGATTTATAGGAACATTCAAAGTTAAAGATATATTGACGTAGTTCTAGCCAAAAGGTTGGGAGCAGTCAGAAAGCTTTTACAAATTATACACGGAGACATTGTAAGCACCATAGAGGCTTACAGGTAAATAAGAAGGTAAAATTGATGGCAACCTGGATGCTGATATTTAAAGACAGCAGTTTGATAAATTGTCAGGCATTAAAGGCTTGGTCAAAACAGATATTGATAAAAGGAAGTCTAGATGTCATCAGTAGAATAAATAATAAGGGAAAATTATCAGAATGTGTAGTGGATGATGTTAGAAACAGTAAACATCATAATCAGATATTAAACAGCTGGTGGTCTAAGGTTGTTCCAAAATTAGTAGGCTATGCAAATATAGGAGAAATAGGTAGCTTTTAATTAACCATTTGATATAGAATCCAATGAATATCTGAATATATATTTAAAAACAATTGGATAAAACAGTTGCTAGATAATCTGAAGGATGAATAATACTGTGATAAATGCCAACTGACTAACAGGGGAAACATATGGTTTGGTTAAGACTACTATCAACAACTTGACCCCTTCTTTTGAGATGAACTTGTGAGGAAAAGCCTCCATTTTCAGCATTAGTCCAAAATCTGATGGCACAGACTAAAGGTAGTTCTGTGCCACATGTAAATTGCAATATGAATGGATTAGTGTTCTGTGCAGATTGATGAAAGCAAGTCTGTGCTCATTCATGAAGAGCAAAGGTGTTCATTCACTGTATCAGTAGACAGCACATCATTCACTGACACAGCAGTCTGCACAGACTAAGATCCAGATTATGAAGTGATGGTTAAGAAGATCAGCAGAGGCAGAGAATAATGAGAATAGCAGTTCAGGTGACTGGCAAACTTATTACACTGAAAGCAAGTCAAAGGTGCGTGAAATGGATTAAGAACTGACTCAGAATCCCATAAAAGTGCTGCTCTGCACAGGATTTAGTTGTGCTGCACAATGTGAACACTTCTGCTTAAAGGTATATACAGTCTACAACAAAGTTCCTAGGGGAACAAACCTGAAGGTGTCCTTACAGTTTTACTGTCTGGTTGGAGCTCCTTCACTATGGCTTCAGAGAGAAATAGTCCCACAGGGTTCCATGCTTTGGTTTTTCCTGTTTTACCACTTCATATTTTTATGATCTTATGCAAATTTAGCTGCTCTGTCCATTGGCATAATTTATAGATCCAATGTTTTGATGTACATCAGTTGAAAACTTCACATATATCCCCGGCATGTCTTTCATGATACCATGATGTCTTGTCCTAGCTAACAATGCTGCAAGAGATCTTTGGTTTTCTTTTCCCCCTCTTTTTTCTTATTTTCTGTAGGATCCTTACAAACATCACCACACACCTTATTTGTTTCTCACTTCTACTGGTAAGAAATTGCCGTGGTGCTGGCTTTACTCTCCTGTTTAGTCTGTACTCAAAGTTCTTTCTCCATAGCTCTCAGTCTTTTAGTTCAGTATCTTTTTCTTTCTAGCTACACTGGCAGAGGCAATCCCAGTCTGCTCACAGCTGCTCCCCATGACCACAATCCTAGCCTGATGCTTTGACCAAAACTTTCTTCTGCAGATTAACACTGTTGTAGCTCTGCAGCTCCATTTACTGATCCTCACACATCAGCAATAAACTTACAAAAAAGGGCAGAGTGTGGTCTTGTCAGATCCTCCTCTCAAGGAGGACATTAACAGGTCAGATAAACTTAATTTTCCTTCTTCTCATCTCTGCTGTAAGTTCTTCTTTGAGTTTATTATTTCAAAGAAAACATAACACTTGACAAGAGCAAAGATTTTTGCTTCTTTTTTTCTGTCAAATACTCTCACTATTCCCAAATACTTCCCTGTGTGTACCTTTCATGTAAAAATTACCCATTGTGTAATTTTTGAATTGCAGTCTCTTTTGAAGATGTGTATTAGTGTAGCACTTCTCACAAGGACTTCTCCCCACTGAACTTGTTTCTAAATTCCATGGGGGAAAACCCACCTAGTGAGAACTGAACCAGCAGGACAGCAGATAGCAGTCTGTATTTCTGGAGCAACCACATACAGCACAATGCAAAATAGCATGAAATTTGTCAGTCTGTCAGTCTAGGGTTTTATTCTCCCCTCTTCACCATAAAAATAAAAGGTGTGCACCTGTTGCACATTGCCAACATCCCCTGAAGACACACACTATATGGCAACCATTGGTGAGATGCAGGACAGTAACAGCCCAAAACAATATGTTCCTTTTTGTGAGAAATAACTTTGATGGCTGCTGTCAAAGTTGTACACATATTATCAGTCTTAAGTTTTTCCTTTCAGTATTTGACCACCAAGGTGCTCTCTAATTAATTTTTCCCTTCCTACAACTTTATGTGAAAGGTAGACATTAACCCATTTTCTCAAGAGAATCTGCACTGCGCCAGGTTTGCGTTTGCTCTGCGTTTACTTGCTCATTAGAAAATAAATAGAAGTGCTTCAAAACCAGGATGGAACTCTTTATCATTTGTGTATCTAAAGTTTACAGTCCAGTTTTGAAAGGGATAATTGTAAATCTAAAGGGATAAGTCTCACTGATGCTACTGAGAATGTACTTTCCCAGGCACATAATTTTAAAAGGTTGCCCTAGTGCATGTCTATTTTAAACACAGATATGCAAATAAATCATCCCTTTTTTCCCCTAATATCTGAACAACAAAAGCTGATTTTCTGACATGCAAACCTACAGCAGCTGTCTGATCTTTTAATCTGTTACATATGCTTCATCTGGTGCTCTCCCTGTAGGAGAACACAAAACTGCTGTAGACATCATTACACTTCTTGCTCTGCAAATTCAAGACCTGTGCCCTTTTGTACTCCCAAAGTGCACAGAGGATCTTAGTCAAAGCTACTTAGCAACTGAGGGATTTAGAAAATACACTGTGCACACTCCTCTGGCCACTGAGCTGTAGGATTTTGGAAGCAGCTCGCTCTTTCTCTGCTTATCATTTTAATCAATTAAAAGGGTTGTCCATCCTGTGATAATCTCCCTTCAACTCTTACAAGATCAAAAGACTCCAGCTGATTATTGTTGCAGATTAACAGGATATCAGACAAATGTTAATTTAGATGTTACAAAGTCAGTGTCAGTATTCACTGAACATCTCTAAGGTCTGCTGAGCAGAGATGAATATGATTAAGAAAGAAAAAGGAAGAAAGTTTGAGGTATGGCTATTTTTGTCGTCTCCAAATCCCAGACATACATGAAAAACTGTCTCCTCAGCTCTGCTCAAGGAACTGAGATGGGAAAGAATCCTTTGCATTTTATTCATTCAGACCCTGACAAAAAACACCATCCAAACCCTATTTTCTTCTCTTTTCCTATCACACACAATCTGGGAGTAAAAAGTACCTCTGATATTAGTAGGTGAAAAGTTAAAGTACAGGATAGAGTAGTAACGAGTCTGGGTGGTCTTTTAGAGTCCCTCATAGCCTCGTTAGAAAAGATCTTATTTGCACAAATTTAGAATCTTTATTTTAGGGAAAAAAGCCCTCAGCATTGTTCCACAGAGAGTGGGAATAAAAAATCAGCCTGTCATGCCAAACTACATAGTAGCTTGGGGGTGCAGCGGAGCAGTGGTAGATGACAGAAAACTTGAGCCCAAATGGCACAATCTAATCTTGATGATATTTTATCAACAATAATGTCAACTCACCCTTCGCCCTGTTTCCATTCCCAGCTGTCCAGCTTTAGCTCTGCCTGATTACACTGTTGGTGGACACCACTTAAACATGAGCTGCTCATGTGAGTCTTGAGCTAAGAAACACTTGACTTTAGTGGCAGGCTGATTTCTTAGAAGACTCTGGGGATGGTTTCACCTTTGGGCAATGCTAGTGACAGGACCAATACTGATGTGGTGTCCACTTGTGTCAACCCTACACTGTTCAGACCGTAGTGAAAATTGAAAGTGTTTAAAAAAGGGTTACAAAATTATTTGCCATGTGGCACCCATGCCTGAGAGAGCGAGATAGAGAGATTTACAATGTTTTTTTCTGGAGAAATTAATTATTTGCTTTCTGTATGCAGATATCTATCTGGGGAATATGTCTTTGATTGTAAACAGGCCTTCTGTTCAGAAGAAAAAGGCACAATGAGATTCAGTGATGAAAAATAAAATAGAAATGCAGTCTAGGAACAAAGTCTTTATTTTTCTACCTATGATGACAGCTAACAGATGGTGTGTTCTCCATCATTGAAAGGCTTAATTCGGGGTTAAGTATATTTCTAAAAGTTATTCCATAGTTCATTCAATAACTCATTATGAATTTGATGCTGAGATGTGTGCGCTGTTATGGGATATGGATCTTTGGCAAGTATTAAGCATAGTATCAGGTTGTTTCACAGCAAAAATATGTCCTTGCTTTTTAAACCTGTTATTCAAATGTAAGATCTAGAGGGTAAATGGCTACTGGACATGTTCTACCATAATGTACTCATGTTTGCATTGAGACTTTCTAGCCCATGACCTGTGTACAATATATAAACACAGTATGCTTTTGATAACTAAATATAATCATATTAGCTCTTGCTCTGTGGGTATTAAACAGCCCAAAGCAGAATTCTGCTAGGACAGTTTCATTGCTTTCAAAGCACTAAAGCAATGTAGGCTGCACAAGCACCTTTGTTCTGCTCATTGTTCACAAGAATCCTGTTGATACTATGGCAGAAAGCAGTTCAGAGAACTTTATTACCAGAGACACTAATATATAAATTATCTTGAGAATACTTTGAGTGAGTGCTTCTTTTTTACACCTCTTTTTGCAATATCCAAGGCATGTCCTTTTTGTTGAATTTAACATTTTTGCAGTATTTTTGCACATCAGTAGAATATGCAAGACAGAGTAATCCTCGGCCAAAGAGATCCAAAGAGACCAGCTTTTTGCATCTGACAGCAGCCACTACAATGGAGCTTATTTTTCAGTATTCAAAACATAAAAATAGGTATGTATGAGGAAATCTGAATCCTTCGGTCATATCTTGTCTAACTTATGCCAGGCTTTGGTATCATTTATAGATAAGCACATGTACATACATGGTTGGTAGCATATGTTATACATTCTATAGTATACACATATCGTTCTATGAAGTTTATACATAATATGATTATTACTGATAATTTTTATCTCAATATATTATCCCTATATATTATCCCTATATATTTTAAATGTGTCCTTCCTGCAACTTAATGAAGTGTCTTTGAGATTTTGTTATGAGACGGGAATGAATGAATTTTCTACTCTTCTTCCTAAGTTATTTGTTATACACACAAAGTTGTAACATTAGGGTGCAAGGTTTGAAATAGGAAAAAGCTCTGTGCAATTCCACCATGATCAAATTATTTCAACAAATGTCACATCAGTGCAAAAAGAGACAATCGATACATACATCAGCTGACATGTCTTTATTTATCTAATGAGCTCTGGAAATTCTTTATTCTGTACTAGCTTGCAGTGGAGCATTCCCAACAAGTGCACAGTCCTGAAACAAGTGGTCAGGGTAGTGGGCACGGTGCTAGCCTGCTGTTTGGTGAGATTTTTTGTTCCTTTAATGATGGATTCTGAGTGTCAGGGTCATGTGTCTTTCTTGAAACAAGTTCTAGTTATCCCATGTGGTGACAGGACTTCAGTTTGTACAGAAGCAGAGCACATGTATTTGTGCTGTTTCCAAGCACACCTTTGTAATATAAAAAATGTTTTTCTCAGAGGTGTATGCATATTCAAATGTAGATTGCTCAGTGAAGTGCCTGACAGAAATATCTGGGTCTTTTTGGGAACAGGGCTGCAGCAGCAGATGCAGTCCTGTGCTCCTCGGATCCTGTAACTCTGACAAACCTGTCCCAATTGCTGTGGCAGGGAGACTGTTCCCTGATGTGCCAGAATGGCACTGTGTAGTTTAAAATGACACCAAACTCTCACTGATCACGCTGGAAATGAAGATATTGTAGAGGAATATGTGAAGATGTAGGGTAGGAGACAGCTGTGCTGGCAGGAGGATGTGAGGGGCAGTAGTGCCTGTGCAGTGAATTTCCTGCTCATCCTGCCTGTGGGGCCACACACTTCCCTCCCTACGCTGTTTGCTCTGAATCTCCAGCCCATGGGGATTCAGGAGGTTGATTTGGAGAGTTCAGTGCATGTTCAGGCTTGCTTCTACATGGTGCTAAGGTGTGGCTGGGGGAAAATAAGGCAGGATGAGATCTTCCTGAGTCATCCAGGTTATGCATAGCTTGAAATGCTGGATATAAAAATTTAGGTCTCCTTTTCACTAGTCCTGGGTGACTTCTAGAACTTTTTGTCTGAAGTTGCCAATGTTTGCTCTAATCCCATTTTTGCTATTGTGCTAATGCCTTTAATACTTCAGTTATCCAGCTGTGATTTCCTCTTTCACAATCCCTGGGAGAGACTGACCTAAACTGAGAAGACTAACACTATGGTGAGAGAGATAAGCTTTAAGGCTTGCTAAGCTATGTCAAAGCTTCAGAGCATTTAAGTCTGTCTTAAAACCAAATCTCTTATCCAGTGAGCTGTCAAGCCCATTAAGAACAATTCAATTTCATTTTTCATTTACAGCACAACAGATTCTCCAATCTGAAATGCACACTGCTCCTACATACTTAGCTGGCAATAATGTTAACTTTTCTGCATGTTATAAGTCAAAATGCTAAAAACTGCAAAATAAGCTAACAAAACATCTGATTTAAATTCAATCACAAGGCACTATTTGAAGTATATTCTTGAAAGATACTGATCTAAGCTTTGTATAAACTCATAAACATCTATTAATAAACACCTGTTGATAACCATACATCATCAGGTGAAACACTTACTGCCCTTCCTCTTTATTTCTTTATTTCTTCCAAAAGAAATAGGTCCCAACAGACTACAGTCACAGCCTGCTCTGTACATTGAGGTCATTATTCTCATTAAAGTCCTGACAAATTTTCTTGGTTCAAATGATGAACTGGAGCAGGCTTGGCACTGCCTCCTCATTTCTGAGACCACATATCCATATATCCCTGGAGATAGGTCCCTTGTAGCAGCATACTTGCAAATGTTCTCTTTTTAATTTTTCCTCTTCCTCGTTTTTTATCTCTTTCCCCCCACTAAAGGAGTCTGACTCCTTCAGTAAGCCCATCAAGTGACTTGCAATGTAGCCAGGAGAAATGCCACCAGAATCTTTAACTGAAACAGAAGTTTTCCTTCCTTTGTGTTTCCTTTTTATTATCATTCCTTGATGAATTTGTGTTACCCTTAGTAGAGGAGGGAGAGTCTCTTCACATGCACTTCGGAAGTGTAGGCATTCTCCTGGAAGTGAGGATTGTGTTAACCTAAGGTTAAAGATATTCAGGTTGCTACAATTCAACAGAAGCTTCAAAAGACACAATAGTCAGGTAACCCAGCATGATCTCCTTTGACTCAGATGAGGGGCTGCAAATTCTAATTCCTTCTTTTGATTGCTCTGGGGAAAGATTTTTAGTCTGACACCAAACAGAAAAATAATTTCAAAATCAACTTCTTTCAATAGCCAAGATCCACAAACTATCTGCTCTGAATTCAAATAGCCTCCTTATGTTTTTCAAAGATTTTTCCCTACACCTTTTATTACCTAAGTCAGCAGTTAAGTAGAAACAGCAAGAAACAGAACACTACCTATAAATGTATACTACACTGGTCAGTATTTACTGTTACTTGAAAAGTATAATAGAATTGCACATAACATCTATAGTGAATCATTTGATACACTGTCATATTGTGAAGAGTCTCCAAAACACACAAGGAGAAGTTACAAATATTACTTACACATGGTGGGATTTCCTCTTCTGGTAAGTGATGCAGGAGTTCAGGCTGGGGAACAGGAGAGGACCTAGTGGCTTAGGATAATGTATTTTAATGCAGGCAGGGACAGCTGTGATAATCTCAGTGAGCTTCTGTATCACAGGCCCAGATTTCCACACACTAATGCCAACGCAGTCCTTCCTCCCAGCCAGCAAGGATTTGGAGGGAGAAAAGGTGGTGAGATGCAGCAGGAGCAGCTGTGCTTCCCACAGCAGGAGCAGCAGATTCGAAACACCATGTGTGCCCTGCACAGGCTAGCCTTAATACAGCTCACTGCTTTATTTCAGAATATCAGCTTTTCCATTCCAAACTCCTCTGCAACCTCTGTAGCTCTTCATAACAGTACAAAGCTGGGATTTGCAAAAATTGCCAGTCTGCTTTTAACCTGTGGAATCTTAGGTAATCCTCACATCCACATAGGGCAGGAAATGGTTCTGGGGCAGTGTATCATCAATTCCAAGTAGTGAAGTGAAGGGGCACTTGTGGTTGCTTCTGTTTGCTGCAAGAACTGGTCAAGATTGTTAGCAGTAAGTACCTAATCTCATCATTAGGCTGCTCAGTAACTGGCTGGTTTTTAGCATGTTTAATATTTTGGGAAGCATCAATTATTATGACAGAGGTTGGATTTATGATTCCTCAAGGCTAAGGTCATATGTGGCAATCATGATAAACTGGCATGAACTCCTGTCCAGCACAAGCCAGAGACCATGTTGAAATGCAGAGCAACAGAGGGT
This sequence comes from Vidua chalybeata, assembly GCF_026979565.1. Taxonomy (NCBI): domain Eukaryota; kingdom Metazoa; phylum Chordata; class Aves; order Passeriformes; family Viduidae; genus Vidua; species Vidua chalybeata. The sequence goes on along the minus strand of NC_071530.1, from coordinate 127,928,236 downwards.
GGACACCCACATGCCTCTGCAAACCACTGAGTGATGTTTGCCCCTGGCCAGCAGCTTCCTGGGGAGTCACAGCACCTATGAAAGACTTTCTATCCAAGTGTGATACATCTGAACATGATCATAAATCCAAGATCCACCTACTTTAGTCAGCTGTTCCCATGCTTAAAAACATGCCCCCTAGTTTCTGGTCTGAACTCTTCAATCCTCCAAGTCTGTATTTTGTTCTTCTTTCTTATTTCAGTCTGTTTCCTGGCTCTGGCATAGGTTTCCTAAATAATCTTGGGTTACTCACTTAATCTCTTCTTACATTAATTCATCGTTGCAAGGGGGAGTTTACAACATTTCTCTAACCTCTCTTTCATGTCAAGATCAAAGACTCCCTAGGGCACAGATCTTTTCTGCATCTTGACACATTTTCTTAAGTGAAAGAACTGTTATTTCTGCTGTGGCTTGTATAGTTGTGCTATACTAGACCCTAACAAAAGTTGCTTTTTGCATTAAACATGTCAGCATCTTTGCAGCTTTGTGTTATTTATGTTGCAAATTAAGAAACAGAGTAGGTAGGTGCATAAAGTCCTTATTATTGCAATAACTCTCCTTCTCTCAGCACACACCACAGCATTCACCCGTATTTCTATAGAAGATTCATGTAGTGAAAAATTTGTATTTTACCGTCTTACTCCACATCGTGTCTATGCAGGTGTTTGGATCTGGGTCTTGCAGAAAACCATCCTTTCCAGGAGAGGCAAAGGAACAACTTACAGGGCTGCAATCTCCCAATTAATCTCATCTGGGTGTTGGGTTCCTGCTTGCTGCTGTGATCTAAGGACTAGAAAGTCCATCATTTCACCTCACAAGGTAGCAGGATCCTATCCCAAATACTGACCTAATTTTTAAGTCAGATACATAAACAGACAGTAAGAGTATCTCTGTTGACTGCCTGTGACCTTTGCCAACACATAGTTCCTGAATGTTCTTACTAGATCTCTTATTTTATTGGTTTTTCTACCTGTATGGCCAGTAACACAAATTTTGACCAAAATCCCCTTGGGCTTTGTTGATCTATCAGATGTGTTAATCAAAGCACAATTTTATTACAGACACAGGATTTAAAAGAATAAAAGCAAATTACTAGTAACAAACAACAGCATCATTAATTATGCCACTAAAGTACTACAGAGATCTTTGTAGGACTTCATGGAGGTGAGGCTGTGAGGCTGTCTTTTTAGGCCATCCTACAGAGCTGGAAAACCAGATCAGGGACACAAGTGATGATTTATTTTATCCTACATCAGCTGGAGGTCTGGTCACTCCAGGTTGAGTAATGCAGAAGACACTGTCCCGATGGCTTACCCCTAGATGGCACTGCTTGGCAGCCTGGCTCCAGCTCCCATCCTTTTCCTTGGCTTCACAGCCAAGGTTTTGACTTCCCTCAAGGCTGGGTGGAGAACAGGACAATGAGATGAAGGAATTAAATTTCTGCCACTCTTGGCTGAGGTGGGAAATATTCCCTTGTCTGATACTTGCAAGTCAAAGGGGAAATAAGTTTTCAATCAGTGTGTTAAAAGGCATCTGGACAGCGTTCTTTTTATATGCATGAAGCAGATATTTTTTTCTGACAGGGCTTCCTGCTGTTAAAACTAATCTTCTAGAGACATCAAGATGGGAAGGTGCATTGTTATAAACTTCTGATGTATTTGATTCTACTGCAATCATAGGGAACAAGGATTGACGTGACACATCTTTCCAAGTTACCCACCTTTCCCTTATTAACATGGTACAGCTTGCAGTTTGCTTTTGGGTGCTTTAAATTTATCAATATTTTGGAGCATTTTACACAGGATTAGAAATTCCCTGTGAAAATTGATAGCAAAGTGATATCTGAATATTTAGGGTGTTTGGATTTGATTTAACAGGATGGATTTCTTGTGAGATGATCACAGTTCTTCAGGCCCACATGAATAAGCAGACCAAATTTTGAAGTCTAACAATAATCCTAAGCAATTTTCCATTTTTTAATTTCTGTAATTATTTCAGGTTTATTTTTTTACTTGCGCATTTACAGTGAAGATACAGCAAAGGAGGAAAATATCTTTTTTAAGGGCTAACATCAGATATGACACAGCTACCAATAATACTTGCTGTAATTCTTTCCCAACCTATCCCCGAGTTTCCTTTCTAGCTCACAGAATACTTTCGTGAGAGTACATGTAGGCACATGCAGTTGCACCTTGCAGAAGATGGACAATCAGTCCTCCTCATGGTTACAAATAGTAGCAAGAAGTCCACCATGCTTACACTCTTAAAAATAATAACAAAAAACACTATGATTTTTCTCAGAAAATGCATCAGTCTGGGATGACTGGCTGTTTTAGAGGTAATGCTGATTCAACTCGCTCTGCCAGCAATTTACACTTCTCTATTACCTCAGCCTGCCACAGTCCACTTTCAATTCTGAGCCCACGCCAATAATCCAGTTACAGGAATAGTCTTTGGGGGTTTTCAAGGACTTCTACTGTCATTTTGTTTCTACCAAAAGGGTAGTAGATTGCATGTAGATTGTGGGCTAGACTTCCACCTTTTCCCAGCTCTTCTCACATAAGTTTTGATCACTGAACACAGGCAAAAGGACACCCAGGCAGCCTCCTGAGCCCAGTCAATGAACTACTGAAGAATCCACAGAGGCCCATGTGTCTACCAACCAATGTAATTATTCATGAATGAATAAAAAATAGATTGTTCAAAGTGTCCTATCATCAAACTCTGAAAATTCAAATCTGCATTTAAACCATTTGGGCAACACTTTCTGACTTTAATTCAATTCAGACAGCTCAGACATAGCATGATAGCAAAGAGCTAGGAAAAAGTTTGTGTTGATACTGATAAATGCACAGATTCACACATCTTCCAAAATGCAGCTCTATTCCTTGTCTATCAACCTACTTGGTAATCTTTCACACTTGGCAATTATTTTCAACCTTCATTATAGAAGACAAATATAGACTTGTAACACTTGGATATGGCTGGAGTTCTTTCATAATCTTCTTTGGCAGTGAACTGCAAGTTAAAAGATTATAAGGCTTAGTAAATAAAGCAGCAGTCTTTCACCTGCCAGACAGATTTCTGTCTTAGTTTAACCTTGATTTATGTGATGACTTTGGTTTTAGTATGCTTTTAAGCAGATATGAATTTGTGTAACCTGAAACTGTTGTACTACATCCTGGATGAAGGGAGAGGCTTGGTTCTGGAGCCTGTAAACCCAGGCCAAGATTTAAAACAACACACACTCCTAAAGAATAGATCTACACATGTAGGACAAGGTTCACACAAGCATTGAGGTGTGCTTCAGATACACCTTCAAAGGAAGCTATGCTATTTGTGCATATCAAAGATACATTTCAAGTAATCAGGAAATGTTTTTAAGCTCTGAGCACCACTTTGTCAGAAATTCCTTGTTCAGTGCTGCACTGAGATACTTGAGTACCTCTCCGTTACCCCTCAGGGATGACATCCCCTCCTCAGTACCGCGGGTGCTGCCATCCCAGTCTTAGGGTCACATAAGCTCTCAGTCACAGGGGTGTAAGCACCTCTGGATTTATTTATGACCCAGTGTCTTCTACTGCATCTGCATTGAATGATACATCTTTGGGGTCTTGACGTTTGCCCACAGGACTATTCATACACTGAATTTCCCTTGAGTCTGTGACCTGGAAGAGAAGAGGTTGATAACTGGTACCAGGTGGGTTTCTAACCTAAGGAATGAACATCACACAGCCAGCATTGTACCATTTTTTTTTTGCTTGATTTCATTCAGTATGCATTAAAAGGGGTTAAGAGTGGGCTAATTTTGAGATTTCTAATTAGAGGTATAAAAATATGCTGGTGATTGTAATTTTCACCTCTAGCAATGAGTGTAGTGTGTTACTGTAACTCTTCAGCTACTATCTGTTGACTTGGCCCCACAGCAGTACATAAGAACAGCAACAGTACTGTGACTGTGGGACAAGGAACTCCTTCTCTGTGGCAAGGGCAGAGCTACAGTTCTCATGCTCAACACCTATGGACTAACCTGCTCATCATGTGAGAAACTGTTGTCAGCATTGCTTGGGCAAGACAGTGAAGCCTGCGAGCTGTGGCAGTGGTACCCACCCAGCCTGGTGCTACTGGAGATGGACCTCACACTTGGAAATACTGGCTTATTTTGTCTTCAGCACACCAATTTCAACCAGTGCCATAGCATCCCTGAAGGAGAATTAACCTGAATATTATTTTGGTCAGCCTCTCCCATTTTACCTTCAAAATTAAATCTACTTGCTGAATAAGACAGAATATAAAGTTTAGTGCTGTTCAAAATCAGAGAACTTTTCTTTTGTGTGTATGTGAATTTGGTGGACTTTGACAACATAATTTTGTAAGTTATATGCTTAATATTTTGGTGGCTTGAGGATATGATATATAAATTTCTGGCAATGCATATTTCTAATATTGACTATGTATTTCTAATTTGAATAAGTTTAGAGTTTGTGTTTAATAACACCTTGTTAGCTGCAGGCCTACTCTTTGGGAGAAAAAAAATAATTCTTTTTAAAGTCACTTCCCTGTTCCACAGGCATCTCCAGACCTCCTAATGTAATCCAAGAAGTGAAATGCAATAGAGCAATAAGTGAGCACTCAGATGTACTTCAGCTTACGGGGCTGAGGCAGTGCCATCCCACCAGCTGCACTGTGCCAAGTTCCTCCCGCTGGGAGCCCACCCACACAGCTTGCTGCCAACTGTGGCACTTTCTTCCCCACAGCTGCTGCAAAATCTAATCCAAATGTGTCTGAGGCCTCTGCAAGGAGCTTGACCTCTGGTCTGAAGCCTTAAATAAAGCTGGAATACTTCCTTTTAAGAGGAGAAAGGGAACAGAGAAGAAAATATAATTCAATTATGTTTTTAAGAAATTATACAAATGCAGTGGAAAGTAACTTCCAAAGTAAGATGCTGTTAAGAGGCATTGGTAAGGTGGCACTTATGGATAACTCTGTGTCTCGCTATCCATCAGACTTGCAGAAGGTCCAGAATAAAGAATCTGACAGAACTATACTTTAATGGCTACCATTTACACAGCTAATTTCTATTTGGCATCTGCAGAATGCTTATGGGATAATAGCTATTTAATACAACTTTTGACAGTAGTCAAAAATAACATAAAGACAGGCAGAGAACCAGAGGCAGAGAAAAGATTTCTGTATTTTTGGATTGTGTTTTAAAGAACAAAAAATTGCAGAAATATCTTCATGTTTTCTCTTAGGACTGGTCCTGGGCTAATGCTAAATCCAGGCTGAGGAGACGTTTCAGAAAGTGATGGTTGGCCCAGACCAAAGGCATGCTGATGACCAGGGCACACATCAGTGGCCTCAGCACACTTCTACTGCTGGTTAATTCATTAATATAGATACAGTCTTCGTGCCAGTTCCCTTCTCTCATCAAAACAACTTAAGGGAAAGACCTGATGCTGGGTTTACCATAATATGATTAAAGAAAGCTCCTCTCAGAGACAGTGCAACAGAAAAAGCTTCTGTATGAACTTCTACTTGCTTGAAATTACTACCTTGATTTGCAGCTCTCTTCTAATATTAGGAAATTTTTAGGTGTCATGAGGCAGCAATTTCTGCCAGGTACACAGTCAGAGAGGCAGCCTTGCTTCAGCTTCTCTTGGGGCTTCATTTTGCTCCTCTATGAGGGGAACCAATTTGCATAAACTTTCTATGAGACCCACGATGGGAGAAATGTCCTTACCTCCTCTATAGATTTCTTGGTCTCCAAAGATTTCTTCCATACCTCCACCACCTTCTCCTCCCCACATTTGTGTCTCTATCTATCACAGAAAATGCTTGCTAATTTACTTACAGGCATAGAGGCTGCACAAATGAACACCAGCACAGGACATATAATGGAAAAATATTATCCTCCATCACAGAAAGGTCCAGGACCAACTTCACATTGGGACACTCAAGAAGCCGTCTCAAAGGATGTTGTTTTTTAAACTTCTCAATAAATTCAAGTCTTCCAGGTCATCCAGAATCATTCAGGTCTTCAAATTCAAAACTTTTGGTCCCAGAAATTAGAATTCTACAAAAATATTTTTCCTGTTTTTAAAACTAACACCATGTGAGATCAAGAACACTAAACCAATAAATGCATTTTTTTAATAAATTGTTTGAACCTTCACTGTTTAGCTTTAAAATCCTTGAAATTTTTATTTAAGACTTGCAAGGTCTCTGGTAAATCAACCTCTAGCAAACAGATAAAGGAAGTTTATCAGTATTTCTCTGAATAATTTTGTGGCAAAACTTTGTTGTTTATAATTCACAGTTCAAGCTGTGTGAACATCTGGGGACTACCTCTTTCATGTCTCTTTTGAGTGGTCAGGGGAATACTCAGGGCTTGGGTGCAGCTGGAAAGGTCACAGCTCAAACCATTTATCCCTCAAGAAACTGCTGTGAGTCTGCCTTCCAGTCTTGGAGTCTGTCAGATGCCTGATCCAGGCAGCGCAGCGGCTGACCCCGGCCTCCGACGTGCTTGTCAGTGATTATTTTCAGGTATTAATTCTTAAGACCTGTGGGATTAGAAGGATAGTTTTCACATTCTCTCTAAGGAATATATAAGGGGATGGTGTTAGCAATATCCAGGATTTCATTTGAAAATGTTTTGCCTGTAAAGAGGCATTACCTTTTTGAGAGACGTACAGCTTGATGCAGAATTTTCTGCCTTCAATAAAATATTATCTGCCTCTAAGCTCAACATATTTGTTGTATGTATCATACATGTCAGATTTGAAATATCTTGTGTACGTGTTTGTATACACGTACAGAATGCCTATAAATACTCACATGCCAGATGTATTCAATAAACATGCAAGAGTACAGAACAACGCCTTAGAAAATTCCATTCATCTCTCATGAAAGAGGGACTTTTATTTTCTAAATATCTAAAATACTTTTTAATGCTCTCGTGGCAAGAGGCAGAGAATCAGTAATTTGCTGGTGACAGTTTTATAAGTCTATTTGTTCATGGCTATTTATACACTTGTGCTAAACAGAGCAACCAAAAGTTACACCACTGTGTTACGCTGCGGTCTTTTAGACTGCCAGAGTCAAATTCTAGTTCACATCATAAAAATAGTGCCAGCAAGGATTGCATAACCTTGTAATCTGCAGCCACAATACCAACCTGTGCTGGCACCTGTGCAGGGGAGCTTTACCTGCTTCAGACATAATCCGGAAACACACACTAGGTGGGGGATTTGTGGTGCCAGGTCACTGAGGGATCTCTTGATTTTCCTGCCTTGGAAAGTCATCAGCCTAATGAGCAATTCCACCTGCTCTTCTCATGACTGGTTCCAAAGGAAGATGTGTGGCAGTGGCTGCAGCCATTGCAGCAAGTTGGTGGTCGCCAAAATGCTCCCCCAGAAAAGCATAAACCTCGCAGAATCTTCTTTTTCAACTGATTTGTGTGTCCCAAGTAATTACAGATTAATATGAATTTAGGTAAAATCTCATGTTTGTGAGAAAAGGCAGAGGGGAGAGAGTTTTCCAAAGAGTGGCTGGGGAAACAGATCCCCACCACACCTGCCAGTGTCTCACATGTCCCCCAGCACAGCCCAGGGCACAGCAGGAGGGTACGAGGTTTGATTCCCTCCCATCATTTGTCACCTCACTACAGGTACCCTGGGTGGAAGGCAAGACACTCTGGAAGCCAGAGAGTGCTGCTCTTATTTGTCCCTTATGTAAATGCTCTACACAGTGCAGATAGGTCCACATTCTGAAGAATAAGGGCCACCAAGTCAGTAACCTGTATCAAGGGAGGTGTTGCACCTAGCCAGCAAATAGATGGCTCTTAGGCATTGCTTCAGCAGGAGGGAAGCATGATCATTGGGCAGTCACTGAAACCAGGCTAGAGCTCAGTATGGTTTTATTCCTGAATGTTTCTGAAAGACCAGCTCTATATACATATCCAGATGTTTTCTTGTTGTAGTAATGTTAAAAATAAACATGCTACTTTATGAAATAAAACAAAAGAAAATAATTTTAATCGTTGAAAAAGAGCAGAAGATAATGTTCTTTATGAAAGCATTTGGCATGACTGCACTGCTTACATTTGCAAAGCCAGTGTATTTATGGAAGCCTAAGACGAAATAGAAAGTTAAGTCCAGAACGGATTCCTTGATCTGAACTTTGAAACTGAGGTCAGAAAATTGCAGTGTCAGTCGTGGGGGATGTCTGAGCAGGTGACAAACAGCAGCACTCACACTCCTCCCTTCTTCAGAGGTGAGTTGTTCTCAGTCCTCAAAATCTCACAGACTGTTGAGCTCTCTCATCAGCAAACTTTTAATTGAAAATGTGATAAGCTACTCCCTCTCTGTAGGAAGCTACCAGCACTTAGGAGATCACCAGGGTAGAGCACCTGTCTCTGGGGATCCCTGTGCACTGTATGAGGCTTTCCTTGAGTGAGAGCCACAGTTAATGATATGGCCCCTCTTCCTGCAAACAGCAAATGCCTGCAAATGAGGATAAAGGAACAAATGACCTGTGGCTTGGCAGAAGTTAACTACTCAACCACAGGATAAAAACTGAGGCCAGTGTAATGAGGCAAATAAAAATAAATCTTGGCAATAACTTCCATGTTGCAGGCTGTGGCTGAGACTTTCAGATCCATCAAGAGTTTTAATAATCATACAGAATGTTGACAATTATGATTCTGAAAAAAATTGTCCATGGCTGAGAAAAGAAGTAAACTGATTATGGTCCAGGATTGATTTTGGGCTGGGGATGTTTATGAATATATGAAGTGGGTATTTAGAAGGCCTGACAAAATCCTTTGTCTTTTAAAAATCAGCGATTCTAGCAGAAGGAGTTTTAGAAAGCTAACAGATATAAGTCTTGATAAGTCTTCTACAGAAACATGTTTTAAAAAAGAAGGGAAGGTTTAGTGACAGGTGTTTCTCAGTCTTCATATTTAATGAGGAGCAGGGATGTCAAGCAGCAAATATTAGCATGAAGGGATTAGGGCAGGAGCTGTTTAAATACAATGGACTGGATATAGTCAAAATAATGATGCACTATTAGCCAAATGCTGCTACGTTTCTAGAAGGAATATTCTGCACAAGAAGTGCAGAAGTGCACAAGTGTGTGTTACCACTCGTGTGTATAAACATTCTGAAATAATTTTTCACTGGACACTTGGAATAACAGCATGTGAAGTCACCTGATCTCCAATCAGTGCTAGACCCATGGATTATCCTGCTCCCAGAAATGTTGTGTGAATTTTTACCATTTTTCATTACAGAAACCTTGCCACGTCCTTTTCTGAGGTGTGGCCTCTACAGTTTGATTCTCTGCACACATCTTAAAACATAAGAATAGATAATCTGTGTTCAGACAAGGAGTGTCTACCTGGGTTCTAAGTACTGGTTATTTACTGAGTATAAGAAGAAGATGAGCAATATTTCTTTAGTAACCTTCTCTGCTCACAGACAGCAGCAGATGAGAGACTTCCTGAGCAAGGCATGGCACCTGCATCTTTGGAGCTTTACTGGGCACCTTTTTCTATTTTCATTTAATCTGTTGCCAAATTCATTTGTCCTTTTGTATCTAAGACACTGTAGTTTTTGCAGTTTCTACTAATCTCTCTAGTTCAAAAGTACAACTTCCTGGTCCAGGATTTCTAAGGTTCCACAGGAGCTCTTATTAAAAACTATCCTTGTGTGGACTATTTTCCTTTCCTTTTTTTTTGGCAATGAGTTTACTTGATGTGCAGGTGACAAAGCTTAACATGCTTGTTTTTAAGCTGTTGCAGACTAACTACATTTAGTGTGCTCTGGTTTAAGCTCATCTTGCTTGAAAGGCATGCCATACCTCTATCACTCTCCTTGCTCATCTGTGACTGTATCTGAGAGGGGAGATAAGCAAAATGCAGAGTGCAAGAATGTAATCAAGTTTGTTTGTTACAATAATGACATTTAAAAGCTAGATCTCTATGTATTGTCTGATAGTACTTAACCTTGTGTTTTTATTTTAAATTATAGAGAGTACTGAGATGACATAAAACAACCCACAATAAATCTAAGATCCATCTTTTGACTAATAGTTAATGTCAGATATTTTTTGTAAGTGCATTTCTTTGCGGCTGTCAACAGTTGTTCAGTTCAATATAATTTGCAGTTCTTTGTGATCAGCTTTATTTTAAACCACTCTAAATAATTTTGTAAAGTCAGAAAACTTATATATACTTATGTCTTGAGATGAATTTATGTGATGAATTTATGAATTTATTTTACCTTTTCTGGCTCGTGTATGAAAGAATACCCATCAATAGAATCCCAAGACAGTACTTTTGAAACACATCATTTCTTCCTGTCCTCTTTCCTACCTTTTGTGTAGCTATTACTTTTGCAGAGGGCCTTCCCTTTTACCCTGTGTCAACCTACCTTCCCTAAGTATAACTTTTTGGAGAGGTATATAATAGAAAGCCTTTCTGAAATCCAAGCCTGGTAAATAAAGCACCTTCATATTGATAAGCAATAGTTTCATGAGTTCTCCAGGTACTGAAACAGGCTTGAGACTCATTAAATCTTCCTGCAAAAATGATGTTAATTCTGCCCTATTAAATCATATTAATGAATGTATACTGTTAGTATTGTTATTTTTTACAGTTTCTACTAATGTCCCCAGTTCAAAAGTACAACTTCCTAGGCCATAATTTCTAAGGTTCCCCAGGAGTTCTTATTAAAAACTAGCCTTGTATGCACTATCTTCCTTTCCTTTTGTACTGAGGCCAATTTAAGTGATAAGTTATCCACCACAACTGAAAACATGAACATTTCAAATCTGAAAGACCCACTGGGCAAATTCTATCAGCTCTGGCAGTGCTCTATCGATTTTTTTTAAATTGTCCTGAAACATGTTTTGCTGACTGTTCTGACTGAGATGGTTCCCCTACTCTTTCTCCTGTAAAGAAAGGCTGTGGAAGTAAGACCAGACTCAGGCTTTGACAAATTGACTGCTGATGGAAATATTGCACTTAGCTTTTCTGCTGCTTCTTTATCTTCCTTGAGCAACCCCTTTATAAGTCAGCTATCTTTCAGTACCTACAAGTTTTCTAAAAGATATGCCATTTCTGCTATGGCTGGAAAAGTTTTGCTACTAACATTTATATAGCAAATCAAACAATTGGCTGTTTTGTTGAACTTGTTCTGTCCTGTCTCAAAGTATTTTTACATTCAGCATGCCAGAGTATGTGATTCTTCTAATTTGGAGATTGTTTCCACATACCTTACACCCAGAAATGTCTTTTCTCTACAATACGAACACAGTCTCTCATGACCTTTTAAACTTTGTTTGGATAAAAGTATATATGTGAGCTTCTAATCTAATGCTTTTATGTAATAGCCCTCCCACTTATAATAGTTTTATTCTTTTACCAGGACTTTTTCATTTCCTTTGATAAACTTTATCATCTTCATGCAGTTCCCAATTTTGAGGCTAAGCGATACTGGAGTGTGGGGCTAGGAGTCTTTTTCCTGTTTTTTGGGAGCTTTCCACAGTTCTACATGGCTTCTGGGTATAAATATATTGAAGTCAGCATTACAAGGTAGTTGTTTAATAATGCTTCAGACTAGGGCTTGTGAGATGATCCCATGAGGACTACATCGAATCATACTTCTCTGTTTATGAGTTTTCTCCAAACCAGCAACTCCAAGAGATAGTAACTTTAAAACACCTACTATGTCCAAAATTGTGGCTTCAGTATAATGTCCCATGAGGGACAATGGTGCAAAAGGAAGTGGGGAGGAATGACACCTGTCTTCATTAGCATGTTTTCTGCCTTTTTTGGATTCTCTCTGAACTCTCTTAGCAGTTACAATCTGTATCATCTCTGCCCTGGGTGATTATAGGGCATTTTCATACTGTCAGTCTGAAGTTGCAGTTGCTGGGGATCCTTTTTAATTGCCATGAATATACTGATAAAGAATGTTGTGCATTGATCAAAGTCACTAATTTCTTTCCATAATTTCCTTAATGTATAACATCCCACCCCTGCTCGAACAATCCATTTTTAAATTCCTGTTCTCTTGTGTGATTTATATATTGTTATTTCAGTTTTCCAAGATTACCTTTCTTCTATTGGGTTTCTGCCGTGCTATGTAATAATAGTCATATATCCTTGATATCCCTTTGAGTTGGTATATGGACCTGTTTTGTACATAGACTTGTTTATACACTTTAACAAGCTTGGGTCTGCTCAATGGACCACAGTGCTGGTTGGAGCTGGGATATGTCAGCAGCAGGTCTTTAATTGTTTCTCCCTGGAGATAGTTCAGTTTCAGTGATATTCCCCACTGTGTATGCAGAAATGCCTGCTCAAGTATACAGATAATAGCTTTCCTTTTAATGAAAATAAAAACACACCCTTGTGTACTCAGCATACACCCAGATCCAAATGCCTTACTGTCTAGTGAGGCAAAAGATAGTCTACACCTTCAGCCTCTAATCTGTCTCATTCTTCACATCTGCACCACTGTGTCTTTTAAAACTGTGTTTCAAGAAAAAAATCAAATTTAGTCAAAACATTCAGGGGAGAACAGGGAAATACTGTGTCCCAACAAAAAACAAGCAACCAAACACAAAACACAGCAAAAGCAGCAGAAAGTGGCTTTTGAATTCAAGGGAGGAAGTTTACTCAATGTGTTAGCTACAGAATCATTGACATAAGAGATATTTATGTTGTCTTGACAAGTGTGAGATGGAAGGACAAGTGAAGCTGGGAGAAGAAAGTGAGAGCTAATATTCAGCTGTAGCTATTTGAAGTGTAGAAATGTCATCCCAACATTATGAAGGATGGGGAACTGCAGAAGGTCTGAGAAGCAGCATGAGGAGTAATACCAGGGCTACTAAAAGAAAAAAGGACTTCAGAAGATTTCTTTTTAGAAAGGAATAACAAGGAAGCCACTAAAATATTTGCTTCTGTCTTCTATATTCTTATTAGTTTAATCCTTTAGAAAGCATGGCATGAGAAATACAACTTTCACATTAGAAGATACTCAACTACCCCATGAAAACAGGAATGACCAAAGCATGTGGGAAAGATTGTTTCACAGAGATCATGTGAAAGATACTGGCTGTTTGGTGGAGGGAAGAGCTTCCAGTGGGAGGTATAAAAGAAAAGGATATGGAAAGACGTGGAAGGTGCAGTCTCTGCTCCCTTGAAGATGGGAAGGAAATATGAGAAAAGTTGTATGCAGATGTGAAATTAAGGGGTGTACTTTAAAGTATAACAAGACAGATTTGAACCTGATGTGGAATGAGAAGACTTTAGCAGAGATATCTCTGAAGGAAAATAATTTAGTCTGAATGGATACGAGGTGGTGTTTTGTTGTCTTTAGTAGGAAGCTATGCTCAGCTGCTTGCTAGAAAATAGACTTGTATTCATGATAATGCACAGCCATTTTAGGGAGTGGCTGCAACCACAGGTGTGGGCATACTGAAGATGTAGAAGGAAAAGAAGAATCTGTGTTTTCTGATGGAATACAGTATATATCAATGCATCCCTTTACACATATTTACATATTGCTAGCTGCTTCTGTGTTGCAACTCTGGTGGAAGCCTGGACCTCCAGGTCACCAGCAAAAGGCTTGGTGCTGATGGAGGGGGAGCTCTTCTCAGGGTCACCTTTTAGCATGCACAACAAAGTGTCTCAAATGGAGGCTTTCACATCATTTCATTCACTACCACAGTTTTCCAGGAATCTGCTGATCAGCTGTCGGGCTGGCAGGAACTCAGTGACTTGCTGGGGGCCAGCAGTGATTCCTCCCTCACTGGCCCCTGCAGAGATTGAGCAAGTGGGGGTGTCAGACTCTGCCTCTGCTACAAACAGCCGAGAAAAGAACAAGCTTACATCCTGATGAGTGGGGGTGAGAAATCAGCCAGGGGAAATACAATGGTAATGCACCAGTTTATCCTGTAAAGGATTCAAAACAAAGACAATGGTCCAAAACGGAACACGGCAATGGATGATATTATTTAAGAGATATATAAATCTCTGTTATGTATCTCACAAAGGAATAAGGCATTTTTTTCCTCATTGGTTATTATATTCCAGCCTGTCATTTTGTTTAATGTACATAATACTAGTTCTGTGAATTTTGTACAGGTAGCAAAAACCTAAAGATTGCATATTACTGACACTCTATTTTTGAGTGGATAAAACAAAGGTAATGCTTGGAAGTGTCTTAAGTAATGCATGATTATTTTAAAGTATATGTTTATCTAAAAAAAAGTTAGTTTTCAAGGCAGAAAAGTATTGTTTTGTAAACAGCTGCTTAAAAATGCCAATACGTTGTTTCCAAAGGCTTGATAAAGATGATGAAACCTATAGGTCTAACTCAGATATACCTTCTAATATACCAAAACTGTTGATCTCCTACAGATTTTATGCCAGAAGTTAAGAAGTTTTAATATCACAGTTTAATCAGTTTTAATTCACTGGAGCACACTGACCACTCCAGAATCCCACCACTAGGACAGAGTGCATCTTCCAGGAGAGCCTGCGTGCCAACGTATGAAAGAGAGACTGATCCTGACAGAAAGGAACAAATAAAGGAAGAGCACTGCATCTACACAAAGCAAGACCAGAAAAGCAAAACCCTAAAAATAGCAATCAAGAAACCCACTACTGAAAATCAATGACTAGCTGCTGGATTATGAAAGCTGAAGTTAGAGAAACAATTGACTTGTCTCATATTTCAGCAAAAAGATTATCTGGCCTATCAGCACTGAGAAAAGGAAACACAATAAAAACCCTCTTCTCTTACTCATTTCCACTGAGAGCTGTCTGGTTAGGGGTGACAAATAGGCAGTAGTTTGTCTAACATCGTTGTTAGGAATTAGAAGCAGGAAGGTGCCTGCTAATGCCATAATTTTATTTTATAATATAAAGATGGAGGCTGGAAGGAAGAATATTCTTGTCAAAAAAACCCAGCTCATATAATGCCTGCCATGGTTATAGTTGTCTGCTCTTAAGGCAGAGGGAGACTGCTACATCCCTTTACACAATTTCTGCTGCCATGCAATCATTTTCAGAAGAAGAGCTGATATTGTAAGATTTTAGCTAGCAAAGGCAGTACAAGTTTGACATAATAAAAGTTTAGTTGTAATTTTCCACTGTACCCATAGCTAGTACTCACTGGATTAGAATGTGCTTGTTCTCTTTCACTGAATACAGCTCAGAATATTTCATTTCAGTTTCTCCAGTCTGAAATCTATCTAATTGGAAGTATTTATTTCTGGATCAATATTTTGTTTAGTCTTTTTTTACAAGCACATAATGCATGCAAATAAGAAAAGAACAAAATTGAATATTACATCAAATAGTCTGGATATAAAAAGTCATTGTCACTAGCATTATGTTTTGACTTCAGAATTCAGAATGAATTATTATTTTGTAAAAAAGTACTTCTGTCTGCAAACCAGGCTCATGTGAGGTATGTCCTCAGTGAACCATGGTGACATACATCATCAATGACAGCAGAGGAGATATGTAAGGGAAAGTTTTTGTCCAGCTAGCACTATATAAAATCCTTTTCAGTGAAGGACATAATCACTGTCAGGTGAGAAGAGCCATAACCTCCCTGTGAGCAAGGACTGCAGGGAAGTCTCTAGGAAGTGAGATCAGTGCCTTCCTCTACTGCAGCTACTAAAGGGTACCTTTTGACAAATGACTTACCTTCTCTTATCTCAGGCTTCCTCCACTAAAAAAATAAAGATAACAATATTT
This sequence comes from Vidua chalybeata, assembly GCF_026979565.1. Lineage (NCBI taxonomy): Eukaryota > Metazoa > Chordata > Aves > Passeriformes > Viduidae > Vidua > Vidua chalybeata. Next base: position 127,912,419 of record NC_071530.1, on the reverse strand, counting down.
CCATGCTTTACAAAATGTTTTGAAGTTTAGAACAGTAGAAAGCTGGCATATCGTGGTCACTTTACAATAGGCCATGTGAGTGCATAAGATAGATGCTACAGCAAACAATATTTTTGGCCCTGTGAGTTACCATCATTGTGCTAACAATAAAAAAACTGATCTCCTCAACAGCAGGAGAGACAGCACTACCAGGAAATCTCTCATTTCCTTGCTGTAACAACAATATACATCTCTCAAATCAGAGTATGTTCAGGCTGGGTTTGAAACTGAAACACTACATATCAGCATCTAAGGTGAAACACAGGAGGTTCCCTCTTGAGAATCAAGAAACACTTGTTTACAGTCAGGGTGACTGAGCAGTGGCATGGGTTTTTCAGGGAGCCTGTGCAGTCTCCATCATTGGAGTTATTCAAAAGTTTTCTGGACATGCTCCTGCACAAACAGCTTTGGGTGGCCCTGCTTGAGCAGGAGTGTTGGGCCAGAAGACTCCTAATGTCCCTGCCAATCTCATCCATTTTGGAATTCTGAGAGATTCTGTAGCAGATGTCAGATCCAGAAAAGATAGCAGCAAATTTCCAGCACTCTTCAGTTAATGCACTGAACTGATGGAAAAAACTGTATGTAATTTTCCTTCAGGCAAAAATCATTTGGGGAGATGTGGTGTGGTATTGGCAGGAGAATCCTAGGAGTTCTGATAGCAGAAATGGGATTTTAAAAGCTTGTTCTACATTTACTAAGTGACACGTGAACTTAACTGGGATATATAGATTTAGGAGGTTTTATGACTCTTCTGCAATCACTGTACTCTAAAACCAGGTGAACATTTCATACCCTTAGGAACTGTACTACTGGTCTCATTATCATTGCAAAGCTAATCATCATTCCCATCTATCTGAAGATAAATATTTTCTTGGAAAAAATGTAATATTCTCTGTCATCTAAATTATTTAGAATACTGAGAAAAGGCTTTGCTCGGATTTATTTTCATTGAAAACTTTTTGTTATCATTGCAATTTTCAGAATGCATTGCCTTTTAAGTGTAAGTAATTGAAAAAACATATGTCTTTCTGCTCCTGTGTGTTACACTTCAATATAAATGTGGACTCCTTGAAAGTAAAGACTAAAATTATGCAAAACCTAAATTTAATTTTTGCTTAGAGATTGTCAATAATATGATATTGACACTTAACAAAAAGCTAGGCATTGGTATAGGACAATTAAAATCTTGGTACCCTTGAGCAAATTCCATGGAAAAAATAAATGAAAAATGCCAACAATAAAACATCCACCTGACTAATTATTCTAGATATAAATTAATGAAAAAAAAAATAGAAGAACCAAAAAGGAAGTAAATTACTTACCAGCAGAAAGGCTATTCCCTCATTGTGTGAGAGCTCAAAAATGATACTGTCCTTTCTGGGAAGGCATTCATCAGCTTGTCCTAGATTTTGGGGTAATTTTAAAATATTTGGCTGAGGAAATAAAATTTTTAAAGGATAATGCCCATGTGGAGGGGAGGGGAATTTTTTTTTTTTTTTTTTTTTTTTTTTTTTTTTTTTTTTTGGTTTTTTTTTGGGTTTTTTTTGTTTTGTTTTTTTGTTTTGTTTTTGTTTTTTTTTTGTTTTTTTTTTTTTGTTTTTTGTTTTTTTTTTTGTTTTGTTTTTTTTTTGTTTTAGTACTTTCCAATGTATGGTATGCTCGTGAGGACACATTACTTTTTTCTGCAAAAAACCTATTTGGTGTTGCAACATGCATATTATGTTTTGGAAATACAGAGCTGAGGCTGCCAAAGCCCCTGATTGTTCACACTCACTGTACATTAGTTCCCCTCCCTGGCTTTCTTTTGGAGAAATTAAGTATGGAGGCAGCTCAGGCATGGTGCACCCTGAAGATGTGCTTTGCTCCACAATAGCTGTTCATCTCACTCCAGAGCACACGAGATATATAGTGGAAGCCATAGCATGGTGCAAATCCCAGCCACTTATTTTAAAGACCCGTGAAATATCTGCATTGAACAGATTGCTTGGAACCCTGATGTTATGAAAAAATACACAGGTGACTGTAGGCACTTTGGGAAGCCATGGCAGGACACAAAGAGCACCATGACACTGTCACAATGTGTCCTGTGCACTACATCCCAGGAAAGAGGAATGGGGGCCTGCCTACATGGAGGCAATGTTTCCAAATATGCCTCATGAAGATGTGCTGAGCAGCTTAAAAGAGAGGATTTTTTTTTTTATTCCCAGGTATGTAGGAAGAAATTTCTTCAGGTTGTGGGGAAGGTGTTTTGTGTCCTGCAGTATGAGAAAAGCTGTGGCACTGTGTCTTAGCATGGATAACTTCACCATGAGAGCCCTTTGAGGAGAGATCTGGCATGAGAGATCAGGTTCACCAAAATTGTCCCTTGGTTTAGTGGCTTAAGATACTGAGTGCTACTGAAAGTCAATGTACTTGACCACTTAAATTGATTATGTACTACTGCCCTGCTCTGCAGAGAACAGATTGCTCAGTACAGTCTTTTGATGTTAGATCTGCTTTACTAACATACATTGAAACCTCACATCAAAATTAAATAGTCTATTTTTATTGTTAAAAGGCACTTGAAAATAATCAGTAAATGCAAGGACTTTCTGGACTGTAAATGGACAGCAATATCTTACTTTGACTGTTACTTTCATCTTAGCATTCATAGAGAACAGGTTGCTCTTACATTTGGTGACTGTCCAGGGGCCAGGCTTTCTATAAATATAACACACCTAATTCATAACCATGCAGCTAATATGTACTTGTTATCTAGGGGATTGAATTTATGCACCTAACTCTTTGTAACACTAATTGCTCTGTTGTAGGTTGCAAGGTAAGTCCTTTGTGCATAGGGGAGAAAAAAGCTTTCTCACTACCTGCAAGTCAGTAGAACACAAGATTAAATTCATGCAGAGAAAAACTCTTTCTTGATCATATAGGGCTAAAATATAACTTCAAGGCTCAATTTGAAGAGGGGATAATGCAGAACAATATGTCCCAGAGGAAGCACTGTGAGACATTCTGCTTCTTGGAAATGCTTGGAAGCATTTTAATGCCTGAGAGTCTCACTATATGAGAAGGATATACCTGCATATCAAGGCTTGGCAGTCCATGTCTTAGTGCCCAGCACCTTTGTTTGGTGACCTGGAAAAAATGAATATACAGAGTCTGTCTCCCCTCAGGCAGTACTGACATCTTGGGGAATATCACCTGTAGAGCATTATGGGACAGAACAGGTGTGGTGAGTATCCCTCTTTAACCTCAATTTCCTTGGCCAAATGTTGACTTTTGCAAGACCCCTCAGAAACAGATAGAAAGGAGCCTCTTCCATTGCATTCTCCCCCTTTCCATCTTCTCTTCTCCCCCTCTGCATCCCCCTGCAAGGATCAGGAAGACTTCAGCTTACAGGGATTATCATGTATGCACTGACTTCTTAAAGAGGAGTGATAAAACAAGCGGCCCATCACACAGGAAAATCAGAATCATGGAGGTGACAGAAATTAGAACATAACCCACATTTCACTTGGACCTTTTTGGGACCCTTAGTCACCTTTGTTTCTTTCATAACATGTCCACACACAGAGCTTTCCAGAGAGAGCAAAATGGACAGTAAATATAAAAAAGCAAATTCTTCCTTCCTCTCTTTCTTTTAATTTTCTACTATGCTACAGTGACTCAGAACTAAAGCCAAAATCCAAACTTTTAATTTTGAATTTGGCCTACAAAAATTATAGATTGACCAATGTAGTTTTTTTGCAGGGAGTTAGAGAAGATGATTTTGAGATATTTCAACATCCACTGCTCCATGTAAGGAGTTACTGCAAGTCAATTAAAAGAATCAGTTAAAAATAGCTTTCCCTTGATAAAGGAGATATTTCTCTCATTAGGACACATTGCTACGTTCTATAACCTTACAGGGAAACAGCATTATCAGCTAAACTGCCCCGGTTTACTTTCTTTTGTCTAATTCTGTAACACCCACGTGTCTGACAGAGGAACCAGTTATGGTAGGTGTGGTGGAGTATTTTACCAGTATTTGTCCTGGGACCTGATGTAGATGAAAATAAAGAAAATATATTCAAACTCAGGGGAAATTAGAAAATTATCTGTTTAAGGAAAAAAAGGCTTATGCAGTTTAGGACAAAAATCAAAACTGTTTAATTTTGCAAAAGGAGGAAGAGAGACGATGCAAAGCAGCAGATTTGGAGAGAGTTACTTGTATAAACCAATATAATTACAGGGAAACTTGGACAGCTATGGCCCTTGAGAGTGCTCCTTGAGCTGTATCCCTAGAGAGGTGGCCTGAAGGCTTCTCAGAACAGGAGCCCTGCATTGAGAACGTCTCCAAGATGCAGAGATGAAAAAGGGATACGGGCACACAGGCCCACGAGAGCTCTTGCATCATCAGATCCACTTACTTGCTCCTGCAGACTACCAGCTTATAACATCCATCTTACAGCTAATCAAGCTGCTGGATCCTGCTACTGGGCCTGAGATTTCTGTCCAAGAGTGCTGCACAGAGCAATGGCCAGGTGTGGTACCTGTTGCTTTGCAGAGGTTTTCCCCTGTGCCCTTGTACAACTGCTGAGGGCTCTCTCCCATGGGGCTGTAGACAGAGAATTTGCCCCAGACCACAGAGTTATAGTTTGGGCCCAGTTATCAAGGTTATCTGAAGCTGTAATGTATTTTTCATAACAGTAAAATCTGCTAGTGAACTGATTTATTTTCCAGTAAAGATGCAGATAGTTTAGAGTGGGAGGTTTTCTCTGTGTTCAGATATTTCTTTCTAAAACTGAAATCAAGTATTTCTTTCATAACATTTCAGTTTAGCAGGTAATGTAGAAGCTCTCTTCATTGTAGCTTTGCTGCTGCTTCTGCAGCAGGGAAAGAAGTTTGAAAGTTGCAAACTGCAGGAAGACATGCAACACTTGTAGGCTTTCTGATAGAGCTTTGAGTCCTGTGGGAGCTTTATGTCTTTTGCTTACAATCTCAGAGCAAGCAAGTACATTGAAATGAGCACACATGAGAAGCCCAGAGCTCAGGGAAGCTGCCTTTGATGCCATGCTGCAATCACCTGTACCTGCTCCATCTACAGTGCCTCAGTGGGCAATGCCTTTCTCCACCCAGCTCCATTACAAAATTTTTAGCCATAGGGTTTCAGTGTTTTCTCAGCCAAACCCATCCTCCCCCTCAACTGGTGCATGGCACACAGAGTGATCACTGCTGGTGGCAGAGAGAGTAGCAAAAGTAGAACTGAGATTTACGTTTGCCATTCACATCTCAACCCTGTGCCAAAAAAACCCCACGAGCATTCTGGTAACACTCAACTCTGAGTTGAGGCAGTGCTTGCCTGTGGACAGATGCTCCAAGACGGGCATGCAGAAGGAGCTCTCACATCTTGCAGCCCCTCCCATGGTGTCCCTTGTCCAGACTCTAGACTATGGGACTACTCCTGCACTATGCACACTGGGGATACCTTTAGGAAAGGCTCTGGGGAAGTATGAACATTAACCAATGAAGGGACTGGACTAGGAGCAGACCATGGAACCCTATGGTCTGGCAGAACATTGCCATATTCCCAGGAATTCCTCTCAAAATATCTGCACCCATTCTTGCCCATGGCTGGCAGAGAGCTTTTAGATGTGTCACATAAGCAAGATGCCTCTTTGACCCACACAGGTTTTCCATCTTGGTCTGAGTGCATCAAGATTTTGCTGTAGAGCATAAGAAAAAGCAGTTATATTTCTGCCCGTCAAACAACCAAGGGCAAGCAATCACCTTTCCTCTTGTTACAGAATATTGCCATGGTTTCATGGAAGAAAACAAATATATATTTCATCTTCTGAAAAATATAATGATTTTACATTTCCCCAGTTCCTCCTTATACAGTTCTTGTCAGACACAGGAGCACACTTATTTATTTCCCATCTGTGTTTACAAAGTCTTGCAAATAGTCATATAAGATTTTTGACACCTAGAATTATGATTCCAGGGCCAGGATGTTTTTCCCTGCTCCAGCAACACACAGCACCTGTAAAACTGCCTTCATTACCTTGCTCTTGGGGATTTCCCTTACGTGAATTCACAGTTTATAAATCGCTCTGGATAGTAAAGCATACTGATCCCCAAAGACACAGTTCTTGCAGCCTCACTCAGAAGGTGTGCCATATCACTTAATCATGTTTCTCATAGATTCCAGTGCTGAATACTGCAGCAGCTTTGTATCAGAATTTAGATTTTGGAGAATATCTGCAACTAACTGAATTCTCCTTCCAGCAGCAGAAGATGTCTGTGTGTCAGTTCACACAGTAGTTCACCAAGAAGGTTGTAACAAATTATTCCCAGGGCAATCCTTTTGGGTCAGCAGTGTGCAAACAAATTTTCAGAAAAATTTGTTAGATTTATCTGAAATTTTCAATTAAAATGTTTTATTTTCCCATAAGCATGAGGATAATAAACAAAAGAATCCCTGTACTCAATATGTGTCTCCTTCAGAAATTCTTCATTTTTCTTGGAATCTGGTCTGAGATACCTTCTTTAAATTTTAGTATAGGCTTTTGCTTTTTAAATGTTTTAAAGAACCATTTAGTTCACGTGTTCATTAAGTTAGACGAAATTTAGTCTCTGAAAAATTGGGATTATGCCTGACAGAAAATCCTTGAGTAAACAAATTCTTGCAAAGAATACAAGTTCAGATGCTGTTTCTGTAAAAAAGGGAGCAAGGTCCAATTTTTTGAGGTTATTTGAATTGTGAGTGAGTTCAAGGAAATTAAGACCCCTGATGCTAAGAGCCATTTAAATAGAGGCCTTTTGAATAAATGGCTCCAATGTCTGTTGCCTGTTTCCCACAATGTTCTGGTAACAGCAGAGTCACTAAAATGCTTTAAATTTTAAAGAGTAAGGTATTAAAATGAATAAAACACTACAGAACCCCAGGTGTCCAGCTAAGATTCCCCGCAGCAGAAAAACACCCAAACAGAGCTGATTTTTTCATATCTTTGACGTGAGAGAAGGTATAATGAGCTCAACAGTATTAGTTTCTAAGGAGACACATGCAGAAATTAGCTCCATTTTTGCTTAATAATATGTTAAACAAAAATGGTTTTGATGTTAGACTTGGTGAAAATGAGGTTTAAATCTTTTTTTTCATCTGCTCTCTGGGATGTTCTTATTTGAACAAAATAAAAGTCATCTCTCTAAATTAATGAGACTATTCATTTCAGGATCTTAGTTTGTAAAGTGTGTATGAGATCTAGTCAACATCTGTTAAATTAAAACAGCTGTTCAAGAACAATTAAAATTTTTTTTAGCAATTTTTCATTTTGGTCTGTGTTATAGTCTGGTGCTGACAAGTAGATATAAAGTGACTCAGATAAATTCATGCTATCTTCATAATAAATGTCATTTTCTGGAGCTTGTTAAAATTTTGGATTTGAGGAGTTAATTAGCAACATTTTCCCAGTGAACCTTACCCTCTTTAAACAAATATTTTTGGGTTTTGGAGTCATTTTACCCTGTGGAAACAAAATCTTTTGGAAATCTAGAAAAAGAAAGAAATCAAGGGGCATTTAAGCAATTTAAATAGTTCTTTCTCCAAACCTAAAAAGTGACGGAGATACTTCCTCACTCAGACTTGCTTTCAAGTATGGAAAACTGGAGACACTTCCACAGTGAAGACAACTTCCTGCACAGCACATTCCCACTCTTTCCTGCAAGATCTGCAGAGCAGCAAGGCCTGTGGGGGTGGTGAGTTTCCCCGTGGGACACAGGGTTGCCCATCATTCCCATTGCCAGAGGCAAGGAATGTCACACTGTCAATAGATCTGCTTTTAGCCCAGTCCTTTAGCCACAGTGAGGGGGTTTAAGAAGAAGAGCTCAGGTGTTTCAGCGCCACACTGAGATGACAGTATTGGCACACTGCATCCTTCCAGAAATTTCTGCAGTATTTTTAAGTACCTTGAGTTCAAGCAACTAAGGCAGCAATTGTAAAGGCTAGCTTTACCTTGGTTATAGTGACTGACATATATATAGTGACTGTAGAGAGTTAAAAAAGTTTCCTTAGTCTTTTCCATTGCTATTGCCTGCTTAGTCATCAGGATATGTTGATTATTTGTTAACATATTAAATATTCATTTCTGTGGGAAAATGGCTTCATTTAGGATATATCCACACCTGCATACCCTGTCCATAGATGCATGATAACTATATGGTTACTACTGAGCTAAGCCCTGAGGAGGTGCAGAGGAAATTGTGTTCTGGTTCCAGCAGTGAATTCTGCATGGAGCTGCCTGGAGAAGTTTGCCCTGAATCCCTGGGGACGTCAACCACACCAGACAACCTGTAGTAGAGCTGTGGCACTGCAAAGATATTTCAGAGACACCAAACTATATCTGGCATCACAGCTGGTAACTTCTTGTTAGGGCCTGATGCTTTACTTCAGCATTCACCCCTTTCTAAAGCTGGAAGGAATATTAAAAGCAGAGACCTTTAGCACATCAGCCAAAGTTTCAAATAGCAGATATCGCTAACACTTCTTCAATTCCTTCTGAAATTTGTCATTGCAAGTCTAATGCCACTGTCATTCTCATTTTTTTTCATAAATAAATGAAAAAATAAACAACCTTTAGACCCATGGAATAACAAGGGATATAATTTTTTTTAATGACTACATTTTTCCAAGTCAGTGGAAGAAAATTCGCTGTGTTCTAATCTCTCTGGCTCATTAACTCCAGAAATCTGATAACGGTTTTAATGTAAAAGAATAATGTTAGGTTTTAAATGGGGACAAAATAAAACATGCACAGGAATAAATTAACCTGTTACATCCCCCAAACAATTACTTGTGCTGACCTGGAATTTGCATAGACAAGTGCCTTACAAACAAGTACACAAACCCATGTTTCAGCTCAGAATATTGAAAATAATTGGAAAATTCTGTCCCTACAGATAGACCCTATGTTAGGGGTCTTCTGATCTTGCTCTTTCCCACAGTGTCTCCAAATCCAGTGCACAGTAGCTGCAGCAGGTACAACAGGGCAGAGTAAGAATTAGCAAAGCACAGAAGCACATGTGTTCCTTGGACCACCAAATGCAAAAGCAAGCAACATTAAGGCTTTTATTAAATCAGAAAAGTCACAACTGTTGTTTCCATTCCAACTTCTAGTGACCATTCGTCAAGAAATCTCATGTTCTAACATGTGTTTTGAGCTCCAGTTTTGGTGTAAATATGCATTAGAAGAACAATCTCTTGGTTGAAAGGTGGTAGTCCTTAAATATTATGTAAGCTGAGAACAGCCAAACTTTTTATCTTTGGAATTAGATGGAGGAGAGTGGATTAAAGAGACCTATGGAAGATTACAGGCAATTTCTCAGAAAAGAACAAAACCACTCTGGGCATCATAAAAGGAGCTTGACAGTTTGAATTGCAGAAGTCTAGAGGCAATGAGCACAAACTGAAACACAAGAGGTTCCTTCTGAGCATCAGAAAACACTTTTTCACTGTGAGGGTGACTGAGCACTGGCACAGGTTTCCCAGAGAGACTGTGGAGACTTCACCCTTGAAAATATTCCCAGGATGTATGTACATGGTCCTGGGCAAGTGGCTCTAGGTGGCCTTGCTTGAGCAGGAGGGGTTGAACCAGATGACCTCCAGGGGTCCCTTCCAACCTCAAACCTTCTGTAGTTCTGAGAGATCAGAACAACTAGAAATGAGCTAAATCAGAACAACTAGAAATGAGCTAATGATTACTAGGTAACACTACCTAATAGGTATGAATTTGCAATGCACATGAGGAACTGTTCCCACTGACCTTCACGTGTAACCTCAGCCAGAGTATAAGCAGCAGAACCTCAAAATTGCAAAGTTACAAGTTATGTGGGGAAAGGGGAGTTTAAGAGAAAAACTATGAATGAAAGTTTGTATTTGAGAGAAGAGTAATTCTTTGAAAATCTGAGCAAGGCTCAACCAAGTCATGTAATCTCTTCATCTGCTCTCCATCCTTGGCAAGGTCTAAGCATACTTCACAGGGCAACATGTTCCTGCGGGATATATGGGCAGCAGCAGAACATTTTCCACTCCTAGGGAAAGGAAAAAGGCTACTGCATTTATGTGTTTTCTTCAGGATAGTGTTGAGAACTTCAGAAAACATTTTGCCATAAGTATTCCAGAAGAAAAAAAAGAAGGAAGTTGAAGGGGTGGGTTTTTGTTGGCTCTTTTTCCCAAGTGGAAGTATATGAAATACTTCATCAGACTGAAGGCACTGTTTGGCAGTGGAAGGAGGAAATATTCTGTAAATGTGGTTTGAAAAAGAGTTCATGTGTTGGAGAGGTCTGTGTAGTGGAGGCTAGGTGTGGAGCTGCACCTCCAGAGGCACCAGGGAACCAGCCGAAATCACATGTAAGAGCCTAAGGAACAGGGAGGAAGACAGCAGCTGTTGAGTTTGCCAGCTGGAGTCTTAGGGGGGTAGGTAGGGTACACATCTGTGTTTCTGAATGCTTATTTATCATCATCACATGCTTTGTCTTGAAAGATTTCCTGTTGCTCCAAAATGGGAATGAGTGATCTCTGAGATATCCACAGGTCTGCAGTGAGCATCTGTGTGCCTTTCCTTTCTTAAAGGCAGCAAGCAGATCTAGCTTTAGAGACTGGATGCACTCCTTCCTCCTGGTGCAATTGGATCTTTAGCTTATATCTGAGGCACCCATCACTGCAATGTAATCACTTGTGATATGTAAATCCTTACATGGTGAAACAGGACTCATTTTAGGAGTGTCTGAGTCCACCAGGCTCATTCTCTGCAGTCATGGGGTGGGAATTCCAGGTTCATCCTCAGATAAAACACCCTGCTCTCAGGACACTGATGTGATGACAAAGCATATGGTAACTGTGGAACGGCAACACGATGCCATGACATGTGATGCCTCTATCCTCTATCTGCAAGAACAGGAACACCATCACTTGCAGACATATCAGATTTTTCATCAGTTAGAAGTACAAGGTCTGAAACATGCTGCTAGCTCCGTGTCCATACAGACCAGCTTTTGGAATTGAGACGTAGATGTCCCTGGTATGGGCTAAATCAGGTTTGCTGCTGGTCTAGCGGCTAAGCAGTGCCTCTCTCTGCTCCTTTCAGAAACTTATCACCCACTTTTGGAGAATCTGAATTCAAAAAAACAAGCCTGTGTCCTGCCCATCAGGCAACTGCCCAACACAGGCTGGGTTTGAAGGAACAGCACTCCTGGAGATAACACCTGTGGATGACTCAGAGGTCAGTATGTGCTAGTGACCATTCCCAATTAACAGTATACCCCTTTCATCTTGGTTAGGTGTGCAGATGCTCCTTAAACAGCAGACAACCAAATTCCTCTGGCTCCCCATACCACAGTGGATATCACAGCACCTCAGGGAAACCCTGCTGGAAACAAAAGCTATATAAAACTTGTAAAAACACTGACTAAGAAACCCATCCTCCTTTCTTTTACTGGTCAAGCGGTGATGTCTTCCACTCACAAAAAGTGATCCATGGGTAACTAACTACCTCCTCTACCTTCTCTGTATATTGGGCTTTTAATCTTTAAACTCCTTAGTGTGGCCATGGGCAGAGAGAGCTACACAGACAGGAGGTGGCAGTCTGTATCCTAAACATAAATTCTGCCCTTCCTCTACTTTGCTGTTGGTTCAGAAACCAATATTTCATTTGGACTTAACATATCAGGAAGCCACAAACCACAAGGACAAGACACAGCTTCTCTGGCATCCACTTAAGCTTTGTAGACGAGGAAAAGCTAGACCTAAAATCATATCCAAGATTGTCTCTCTCCAAGCATCCTAGGAGTGTTGGAGTCTTCAGGGGATAGATAGAGCAGAGGCACTACCTTCAGATCTGGCTCTTTCTAGTTACCTTAAATGGAAGGCTGAACCCACCTGCATAAGAAACCACCTGTACAGGGCCACATACCCATCCTAGGTGGGAAGTTTAGCTGAGGCTCTGCCTGGAGTGCTTTGTGTCTTACTGTGACTCTGGCCAAGGATAGCAATGTATTGTAATAGCACTTCTCACCTGTCTTCAGAACTATTCAACACCCACTTATGGGTTATGCTGTCAAATATAAACCCAAGATTATTAGAAGTGACTACTGACAGTCTGAATGTGTTTTTGAACAGTTATCCTAGGGTGACTGAAGGAACTTTATTTCCTTAGAAAAACAGGAACAACAACAAAAGTTTGGGGTTTTATTTTATTTAGGACATGGAAACTATAACTACAAAAATAAGCTTTAAAATTGCTGAAGAGTTTCCATAAAGGCAAACAAGAGAACAAACAACAAACAAACTTACGTTTGAGAATATAAATTTTCTTAAGCATTTGGATAAATAGAAATTTCAGCCAGGTTGCTGAGAGAGGCTAACTCATACAAGAGAAATTTCCTCCTCCTACTGGATTATTTTTCTGCTAAAAGAAGCATACAGGGAAGGATAGGATGACAAAAACCTGCTTTATCACTTTACAAAAAAAAAAAAAAAAAAAAAAAAAACCAAAAACAAAACAAACAAACAAAAAAAAAACCCCAAAACTACTAAACAAAACACTTGCCATGCTCTGGAAAGTGGGATGGGTGAGTGGTGAGCAAAGGACAAAGGGAACTTCTGAAAGCCTCATTTTTCCAGTCAGCATGTAGCAGACCTTCCTAGAGACTTCTCTTCTCAGTTTACCATGGCAAAGGAAATAATAATTCAGCAGCTTCTGAATGCCCTGGCAGAGTAGGCAAGTGTAGTGACCAAAGGTGGAGGGAATTGTGAGATATTTATGAGACAGTTCTGTATGAATCTCTATTTCAGTAGCACATGATATCCCAAATTAGATATATCCTAGAGGTAGCCAGGCACTAAATTAGAAAGAGGATCAATTTTGTACAATACACCTTGTTTGAGTTGCATGCCAGTAGGCAATCAGCAGCTCCCTGGAAAGGTGCCTTCTTTCTTACAGAGGATTGGTATGAGTTATACTTTTTAAAAATTGTTTCAGGTTTTCAGAAAATGGTGATGTTACCAAGCAGCATTCTGAAGAATCAAAAATGTTGTGTTTCACATGGGATATAGTTCAAAGGTGGAATTCTGACACAAGGTGTCGGGGAGACCAAAATATCAGTGCATTCGGCAACATAACAGATTGCTGGAGAATTTATAGATAGATGCAGTTTTCTACTCCAGAGATCGCTAAATGTTTGGTTTGTTTTTTTTTTTTTCACAGTGGAGAAGTTATGATAGGGAAAGAGAGTAAATTAAGGAGTAATATCCAGGAAAATATACAAAAACAAGCATCAGCTAATCATTTCTGTTTTTCACACATAGTCTTCACAATTTTCATTACTGAGTGCTGGAGAGATGGTTCTCTGCACAGTCTTTTAATTCATTCTTCATTTTTTATATTTTTATTGTGACAAATATTATGATTAGATACTTTTGTGAATATAAGATACCACTTATCTTGATTGTTTCATAAGTGCTCAGCCACCAATGCTCAGCTCACTTCCAACCAGAGCTAAGAGCAAGGAGGAGCATGTCATAGACATCAGTACTTAGGCAATGTTGATATCCAGAAGATCACATTTCCACTATTAAAGGCCTCTATCTACAAAGTAGGCAAGTTTGCCCTTCATTTGAGCAGTCTCTTGAGATTTACACAACTGCATAAAGTTTAGAATAGGCGGGAGGGCATTTTAAGTACTTGCTATAAGAGTCATGAGATTTCCAAACAAAATTCCAGGATTAAGCTTATCAAAGTTCCACAGCTACCTAGTTAGCCTTTGATATGACTTGACTCAAGAAATGAGAAGAATCACTGAACCAGTCAAGGCCTTCATTCCCACACACAAAAATTAAAAAAAAAAAAAGCCTAAAGAAGGTGAAATTGCATACAGGCCAGTCAGCAGGTTTGGTGTTTGTGTTTGTACTTTCTTAATTGAAGCTAACAGCTCTGCCTGCAAGAAGTCAGCTGACAGAGATCCAGTTCTGCACAATTTACAGTTTGTGGACGTACAGATTAGAGCTGACTGCAGAGTATGCACAAGCATTATTTTTTGTGAAACCATTTGCCTGACAGCTGCCTTCTCAAGAGGAACAAGATACAAGCTCATTCCGGTTTACAGTTGATGGAGGAAACAAGAAATCCTTTCTGGTGTTTGGGTGGAAGCCAGGCATGAATGAATGAAAATGTAGATCTACATTTTTCTTACACTGACAAAGGATGTATGCTTCTTTCTCTACTTTAGTACAGGGAACAGCCTGCCATCAGCTCTTTGAAAATCAAAACAGATTTTTGAAGGAAGCTTACCATTTATTGATTCAAGAAGTGCATGAAAATCCTATCAGTTGTACAAAACTTGAGGAATCTTTACTCAAAAATCTTCTGAAAATTTAAGAAAAGAACTTGGGAAACATATGAACCATTCCCCTAATGAATGATTGTTCAAATTACAGTGAAATAAAAGTTAGTGATCAAATAAATAAAGCCATTCCCACCATTCCAGAAGTCTAATTTTGCTAATTATGAATGTTTCAAGTTCTGTACTAAATTTAGGAGCTCTACATGAAATCTTGGCTCGATTGAAATTAATGGGAGTTTCTGTCATTTCGAGGAGGTTCTAAATTTAGCTAAATGAATTTTCTCCTCAGTAGTTCAGTGCCTTCTCATGGTTTTGCTGACACTAGCCAAATCTACATGTCCTTGCACTAAACACTAACAGCCAGTGTTTTGGGTTTTTTTCACATTAAATGCTTGTTTCAGCCAGTATTTAATTATTGGTCCCCACACTCTACTTTGTTTTCATACATCTGAGAGAAGCCTTTACAGTTTGACAACACTGAATATGTTCCTTAAAAAACTGACTGAATATATTCAGTGTTGAATACATAAAGGTGTCAGGCATAAAAGAGTTTAGAGCCTCACAAGGCAGAGTGATTTGTAAATTGTAAAACTGCAGTTTTGACTGTCCCATAGTGAGATAACCTGTCTACTGGTAGTCTCAATAGTCTTTGAAAGTCTCCTAATCAATTTTATGTATGTTAGACCCCTCTGTTCTTACGAAATGGGAAATCTTCAGAGATGGAAGAAGTTTGGTAATTGGCTTATTTTGCTTTTCCTTCTGAATCAGGCTTGATGAAAATTGTAAGATATGTCACAAGCTGATATGTGTAAAAAATCCTTCCTTGATGCTTAGAATTTCCACTGGTGACGTTGGGGCTAAATTGGGTAATAGAAAGCAAAGACCTGGGGATGTCCCCAAGTAACCTGCACAAAAATAGACAAGTAAGAGACAGCAGTAATGACCAAACTGTAATATTTTATTATGCAGAGGTAAAAGAACCAGATATGGTGGGGACAACATCAAGTGATTTGTGTTCATCTTTATAATATATTCTTTTTCTAAC
The DNA here is from genome assembly GCF_026979565.1 of Vidua chalybeata. NCBI lineage: Eukaryota > Metazoa > Chordata > Aves > Passeriformes > Viduidae > Vidua > Vidua chalybeata. The sequence goes on along the minus strand of NC_071530.1, from coordinate 127,896,965 downwards.
AGGAAAACACAATACAAAATGTCAACACATTAACACCAGGACAGCTAGCACTGATGAAGCACATGTCCAGAACAACTTGTGAGAAAAGGAAAATGGAAGGGGGATTTCCTGGTTGTTTTTTTTTTTTAACTTCAGAGAATCACGAAGTTTCTCTGCATCCTAATTGTGCAGAATATCTCAAATCATCTCTAAACAAGATAGTAAAAGAGTTTAAGTCCTTTAGGAGGTACATCAATTAGAGACACAAATGCATCTGTAATGCTGCTGGGATTCAATCTGGTACCTTTTTAATTTGGCTTCAGATCTAGGATTTCCATTCTTTCCCTGCCTATCAGTGAAACAGCTGCATGCCTTTCCAATAGTATTCTTTCTCTCCAAAGCACTGCAGCTAGAAAAGGTAATATCAGCTTCCTTCCTTTGCAGAGGGTAGACTTAGGATGAGGCTTTTACGAACCCAGTATTTAGTGATATTTCTGAATTTGTATGTTAATGGCTGCCCCAGGAAAACATGGAAAAACAGTTGAAATTCTGCAAATATGTCTTCCTGGGCAGCCAGAAGACACCAATGGACTCCAGCGTCCCAACAGGTCCCATATTCTCAAGCACTCAGGCAGGCTTCAAGGCAGCTCCAAGCGTGGGTGTGTGGCAGGCAGATAGATCACAGCTCTGGGTACCGTGGACAGAGCCATTGGCTTCAGTGGGACTTGTAGTGAATTCATTGCCTGGAAGAATGACCAGCAGGCTGCTCCTGATACCATGTGAAAAGACAGACACAGTCTCTGGACTTTAGGTTCTATTTCCATACAAGAAAGGCTTATGGATAATAAAAGAGGAACTCACTGTAACTATTTAAACAACTCACTTCAGGAAATACTTAAGTCTCAAATTTCAGAAAGCTGAAGAGATCTTGGAGGACATGATGCTTCTGTCCCTTCTGTATACGTTTCCTAGTGTTGGTTATCATCAAAGAAGGATGATGAGCCACATAGATCTACAGTTTGTCTCAAATTCTGTTATTGTCTACAGATTTCTTGTCCAAATACAAGGTGGACAAGGAGCACAGAGCCTAGTGGTGATCAGGCCTGGGTTTTGGCAGCATTATCCTAACTAGCATTTGGAGAGAAGTCAGTAATAATATAATCTGTACATCTTTTACAGGTGGTCAGCGAAGGTGAGGGTGGTGCCTAGAGTAGCTGCATATGAGAAGTTTGGTAAATACTAAATGCAGAGGTGGAGTTAAGGAATTAGAATTAATCTAAGATTGATGCTTATTGATCCAAGCTCGCTGCTGTCCAGGGCTGTCATCCCTGGACCTCCCGCACATTTCATTAAGAGATCCAGTTGTCAAAATGCACTACTCTAACCTGAATGTCCCACTGTCCTCTCTTGAAAGACTTCATAAAAGTCAGAGTCTGTCAGCTTGGAGAATGAAATTAATTGTTCCTCCTCCATAACTTGAAGCTGTCTAAATGAATAAGCTGAATAAAGATCTGCCAGTTTTCTAGCTAGCAAATTTACCCAAAAATATTTTATCTGTCTTTGTAGTCAAATTTCATCCTTCTCCTTCCCTACTCACCCATCATACAAGGAGCAAATCTTGAGATCCTACCTTATCCTAAATATCCTGATCACATATACATCATAGCAGAGCAAACGTAAAGGCTGTAGTGAAGGCTAAAGGCATTTAAGTACTAAGAGTCTCTTGACAAGAGAAGTTGTTAAGAACCCAAGAAGACATTGATATTTTTATACATTGAGTCTCTTGCAAATTCAGTTTATTGACTTATCAACTGATGCAGTACACAATAGGGATTTTCCTGCTACAAGTTTTATTTAGAACTGGCAGATTCCAGTAAAGCCAATTTTGGCTTAATTCTGTTTATGCAGATGTAACATAGAAAATCTGTTGAGATGCTCAGCTGAGCTCTGTGTTCAGTAACAGCTTCATTTCACAGCAGAGTTTGGTGATAGTAACACCAAACCTCATCCAGATAAGAACCTTTAAAGATATGAGCTGCAGGTTTGCATTCAAACCTTAGGACTTGGCCTATCACTCATTAAAAATGCTGGATATAGTTTAAAAACTCACTGTGGTGAATGTGTTAGACCAGATAATGCAGAGCTAGCTGAACCTTTTAAGTGAAAAATTTATTCACTCAAATATACAGGGCTTTTTTGGCTTAAATTCCTAAAGAATTTTTTTTATAAATCATATATACTTAAAAAAAAACCTAAATTTAGAAAGGGCATTTAAAGTCTGTTTGTCAATGAACCCTCCCAACACTCAGACTCAGTATATCATTCTGAAGCCAACTTAACACTCAGCAACTAATTGAAAATTAACAGATTTTTAACTTTATTTCAATATGTCAGAAAATATAAAGTTGACACGGAATATCTCATTTAAATTATTCTACTCTTTTGCCATGAAAACAAATGGGATTATTGTGTATCACTAATGAAATTTGATTATTTGTTGTAAACATAAAAAAATCCATCTGAAATTATTGCTCTTTATAAAATTGAAATCAACTTTCTAAGCCTAGTCTAGGGAAGCTATAAAAACTCCTGGTGGGGAACAGCTTCACCAGGGCAGATATAACCTTAGCTGCCTGAGATCCTGCACACACAGGAGCAGCCAGGAGGGCAGGGACTCACTGCCCCACAGCAGTGTCACACAGCCACAAACATCCTGAAAGAGACTTTGAAACTCGAGTTTGGCCTTTCCTGTATATTTTATCCTTTATTTAATATTTTATTACATTTAGTCCTGTTGTGTACTTAGGCAGAGACCGCTGTGGACACCACTGAAAAGACTGAGTTGTAAGATTCTCTGCCCCAAAATGTGCTGAGAAATATTTATAATCTTGCAAGGCTGGGGTGTAACCAGACCCACATTCTTTCTCACTGAATCTTTAAGTGGACCCAGGAAACAAAATATCAGCATAATTCTGAGGTGTGGTTGTTTGTAGCATGTCAGTGTTAAATACAGAACCCCAAACCAAAGTTACTGCTTAAAAACGAGCATCCATGACATGAAGTACTGTTGTTAAAGACTTGTCTCAAGTGGGCATTTGAAAAGCTTCAGCTGGAGCTTATACAAAGAAAAGACATTTTTTTCTGCATATCCTGTTGAATTTCTTTAACAGGATCAAAGTTGAAGACACACAGGATTTCCATAAATTGCACTTTTGGTCAAAGTGTTGTGAATGCTCAATATACTCCTTGATCGGCCCCATGCTGTGCAGGTTGAAATAAAGCAAAAGACAGAGAGTAAAAAACACTGAACAGAAAAATCAGTATTGCTATTGTGCCTGTTTATTGTTTGGAGCAAGAATTTGAAACATTAATCTTATTCCTTTTAGCTATAAATGACTCACTTTTTGCCAAAGAACAGCCATTTTAAACAGCTGATGTTATCTTTATCTTGATAAATAAGGAAGCATGAAAAGAGAGAAAAATCAAGCTCTCCAGAGAGTGACATTAGGAAAAGAATGACACCCACACCCCCTAATCCATCACACTCCACAATCATACACAAATGTGGGCAATAACAATGTTTGTGTATAGTGCAAAAAAAAAAAAAAAGGATTTTAGGATGCTTTAAGGGAAATGTTTTCATTCCTGACATTTATTAATGCTGTGTATATTGAGATTGCAAAGACAAAGCAATAGACTTGGACCCTCGGAAAATGGGACTAGTGGTGAATTGGATTAATAACTTCCTAGAAAAAAGAGTCCTTTTCTCTATGCAATTTTGGGTGGCCCAGCATGCAGTGTTATATAATTTAGATGTAGTTTCCTGGCCTGGCAGAGTTATTCAGAACCCACAGCAGACCGCTGTTGTGGAGACAGCCAAAAGGCTGAAGTTATTTACTTAAACTTACACTGAAGGACAAGGTGACCTTCACCAAACACCACATCCTCTTCACTGAGGTGGATGAGGGGCACTACTTGTCCTCTGGCAAGAGGCACATGAAGCCAAGCACAGCAGCAGCAAGGACCTGAACCCTGAACCATAGTGTCTCAATTGCTGGCAAGAGGCAGACTCCATTTCAGGGTGATGTAGACTCTGTGACATCCAGCTTGGTGACAGTCTGGGCTGTCAGACACAACAGTTTCTTTATTTTGACCATCCTGATCACTGTCCCGGCTGCCTAGGGAGCCCCATGACTGCATAGGGAGCCCTGTTGCTACATGGCCATGGTAAACTCTCCAGCTCATACTAAACATACATAAGCTGTAGAGGGCAGCCTGAATCCAGTTCCCATTTCTCTCCACTGCTTAGAGAAACCAGGTCTGGCAGTGTGGACTATCAGGTGTGCTGCCCTTGAATGCAAGACACAGCATGAACACCTAAATCTTTGGTACATCTGAGTAAAGGTCCTAATTTTCCTCATCTGGAAAGCCCTAGGCTAACCACGGATTCAATAAATAAGCAGATCACTGTTGCTAAGATAGTCTGGTCTCCAGTTCTTTCTGACCTAGGTCTTTCTATTGAAGCTGTCAACAGAACTAATTATAACGTCAGACATTTCTTGTGCTGAGACATTCTCTGTCAGGAAGGAAATAAGGAGCATTTAACACTGCTCTGTGGACAACTTCTAGAAGATAGAAAGGTGTGATTGTGGTCAATATGTATCAGACTTGATTTACTTACTTTAAAAGAAAAGTATTTTCTTTTAAATAGACTGCATGGCAACCAGGTCCACAGACTGCATGGCAACCAGGTCCATTTTACAGAAGCATGTTTGTTTGTAGCCTTGCAAAAATGCAAAGGAGGGTGAAAGGTTTGAAGGTCAAGGTAAAATTAGAGGTCGCAAAGAAATACAAGAGATATTAGATAAAATAAACAAAATAAAAATATGTAATATCAAAACAGATTAATTTTAATTTTTCTTTAATTTAATAACCATTATTTATTGATTAAAACTGAAAAGAACATTTAAGAAAAATTAAAGGACAAGGAAGGACTTTTCTTCCTAAATGAGAAAGAGAGGCAATCTTGATTATCCTGTTCTCTTAACCTCCAGGAAAATATTGGATTTACCATAATGTATGATATCTGCTCCTGTTTATAAGAAGGTTTCATGCTGTGCATATCAACATACTATCGGGGCCAACAAGGGCAGGAGCCAATTTGATTTGCAAACCCTCCTCCTGCTAAACTAGGACTTAAAGCAAGTGGGCTTTGTCCTCCAGGTTCAAGAGCAGAGCCTTTGTCTCCTATAAACTTCAGCTCACTTTAAATCTTATCAGTTGAACTGTGCAGCAGTTTTGTTAGATCCCATATGGGCCTGGAAAACTACACACGTAATCTCAGGATTCAGGGTGGAAGGCTTGAAGTAATCTAAATATGAATGACAGAGGAAATCCTTTGCTTTAATCATCATCCAAAAGTTTTCACCATACTCTAGACAAATTTCTTCATCCTTTTTGGCAAGTAACTAGGTTAAAAAGTAAGACCCACAAATTTAGTACCCAAAAAAGTTCCTTGAAGAAGTTTGCATTATTTTAGTAAAGAACAGGAGCTCAAGATAATTTCCTCCTTTGCATTCCTGCTTTGGAGATAAAAATACTAGAAATCACACCTTGCTTAGAGATCAGACTCAAAAAATTCATAATTAAAAAAAAAAAAAAAAAGAAGAAGAACTGGACTAATTTACTAGGAAAATAAACAATATAGCTTTGGCCACTGACCAAAATGCCACCTTCTATTGAACTACCTTGCATATGTAATGCTTCTCCCCTACTCTTTTCACATCCCACAACTCTGATGATGGTACTAATCTAAACTTTGGATAGCATGCTATGCTTGCAGTCTCTGCAACTACTCTTTTAATACTGCAGCTGTTTTTTACCCCTGAAAAGAGACATCAGGGTGGGGAGAGAAAATGCAAACACATCAGGTTCCTGTACATAAACCCTGAAAACTTTTTTAGCAGTGTAGCATGAAACTTTGTGTTAGAAGGTGAGATGGAAATCAGCCTTAGCTGTGAAGATTAAAAGCAATCAGGGTGTTATCTCTTCCAACAGCTGTTGGATTCCCAAAATCTTACATCAAGAAGGGGCATAAACAACTTGGTACTCAGCTTCCCTATCTCATTGTGCTGATTTACTTTCAGGATGTAACAATTATTTTACGCTGGGTGAATGTGTGCAGATTGTGGAAGTATCTCACTCACAAATCCCTTAATAAGACATTGCATTCCCCAGCATATTGCCTTACCCTGCATCCCATCCTGATTGCACATGCTTCAGCTTGAGAACAAAGCTGGAGCCAAAAAAGGGAGCTTAACTTGTATTTATCTCATTGATACTGTGTTTAAAAGAGTTATCCCTTTTAGTGTGAAACTTCTGCTGAAAAGAGGCTAATGAGTGGGTAAGGAACAGAGATCCAGTTACTGCCTGGATGCATAAATTCATGTTCTCTGTTCTAGACGCATTTCATTTGTTGATTCATTTCCTATTCCATTATTCCAAAGTGGTCTCAGTCACCTTATGATTTATTTCTTAATAATAATTTAGGGAGTCATATCATTTACACTCTGTGTAAGATTCTATATAGGATTCTAAACATTCTAAGCAAGGGTCTAGCTATGTTCCTTAAAGCCTTGCACATGTTTTGCTGCGCAGGATCAAGCCTCCCATGCACTCCTGGGTCCCTGTGGGTTGCACAGATGACACAGCTGAGGAGCTAATCACAAGTCATAGTTTGCTTGCTGTTTCAGCAAAGCCAGATGTCCCTGCACTTTCAACTCCTTTTTGGCCTCCTACTCACCCTCTTTGGTATCAGCCTTTGTCTTTTTCCTGAAGGAATTCTTCCAACTTTCTCTTATGTCTGGGACCATAGTACCCATTTCTCATCTGCATGTACCCTCTGGACAGCTGAATTTTAACACCCATAAAGCACTCCACAAAACTGTTCCCAGTGACAAACTCAGCACTTCAACCAAATTTCCCAAAACCAAACCACTCCTACTTTCTCAGAAGCAGGAACACAATTTATTACAACAGAAGAAGAGCACATCTTATTTAAAGTTTAACCACTCATCTTCTAAAAGAGACTGAAAGATGTATTGCTCTACAGCCAGCTATGTTTACACTAAGGTTATGCCATTTCTTTATCACCAAACAGACTGTGACCATGGTGTTAAACAGCCTCCAAGACAAACTGTGTGTGTGGGTAATAGTCCCCAGTTTGCACTGGCCCTCAGATTTCATGGAAACTGTATGGAAGAGTGGCAGCTAGCCTGGGCTGCAATGGGGACAGTCTAGCATAGTATAGAATAAGATTTTACTGTCCAGTGACATTTCCTGACACCATTTGACAGCACAGGCACTGCAGGGAGCTCTGTTAGCTGCTGGCCAGTAGAGGAACAATTCTTTAGAGGTCTGTGGAGAGTATGTGTGGCTTCAGTGTGTCTCTGTCCTAGCTGTAAAACTGTAAAAATTCTTCCCTTCATGGTGAAATCTTTCCTGTTTTCCTATCTCTTTCCTTCAAGAGACTTTGTATGGAGAGACAATTTGGATTTAAACAACCAGGCTTTAAAATCCTTCAACTGTATATGTCCATTAGAATAAGAAGAATAATTGTCTTTCCCTGCTGCTGAGGAATGCTTCTCCATGATCTAACAAGGAATTAATGAATGTATGAATGAAGAAAAAAGATGGCACTTGCAAGGAAGCCAGATGCACACTTAGTGAAGGTGCGTGTTTCCCTGCTAATGTTCCCACAGAATTGGGCCGTGTCAGAGTTACACAATGAATATGAAAAAGTTGTGCTTTTAAGATCACGAGTTCTCTGCCTTGTAAGAAGTTTGATAAAAAGCCCCATGCACTGCTCCCTCCTCCACATGCTTGTGGAGGTCTCATGCATGTAAAAATCTGTTTCTATTAACCTGTCACATATGACAGTTCCTCACACCATCCCACAGCCAGGCAGCAGAAAAATCTGCAGAGATGAAGATGCAAAACACTTAATCCTCTAATACACTTCTCATAATATCAAGGAAATTTAACACTCATAGGAAAATGGTAGAGATAACCAGCATCTTGCACTTAACCTCTGAATATTAATATCAGGGTCAGCTCCTGTATAGGCAGACCCACCAGTTCCCATCAACCCTGATGCAGAAAGAGCCATCTCTGGACTAAGAGGTTTGGTTATAGCTCTGGGCTCCAGCTGAGTCTGTTAGATTTGAGGCCAGCTATGGTCATGGAATTTGTGATGTCACTCTCCATCCACATGGAAAGAAACATCTTACAGAAGTTGAAGCATTATCTTGTAGCAGTTTAAAGTACTGCTAAGAAGAGCTGGGTGTGAACCAGTTAAGGGACAAAGGGTTAGTTATATACACATCTATATGTTTAAAGGGGAAGAAAAACTTCTGCTTTCACCTGCTTTCCTTGAATTTTTCACATGGTGGTATTAAAGCAGGAATTTGCTGTCAGTCCTGATTAGAAGGCTGCACCAGCTAGTACATGGAAGGTGTATGGTTTTCTGTAGGAGTACACTTTCTCCTGCTCCCTCTCTGCAACCAGACTGCTAATGAACTTACTGCTTATTCAGTTACAGGGCTCCTCATGAAAAGCTGGGAGGTGTTTATGGCCCCAAAGGCTCATAAATGAGAATGGTAAAATTATTCCTGCTGACAGTGCAGCAGGGCCCTGAGAATACAGCTAGCTCTAATAATACTGTCCAGACATCTCATGCTTCCAAGTTAAAGAGCAAAATACCTAATTGAAGCAATACACATGTCCAAGATAAAGCATAATATCCCTTAAAAAGGAGTTTCCAGTAACTTGTGTCCTCAGCAAGAAGCAATTTACATGCACTCGTAATTCTACTGTATTGGGTTTTTCTGTTAAGCAGATTGCTGCTGTTTTAACAGCTCTTGTTCTGCTTGATGAAGATATCTCTACTATCCCAATTCTACTTTTTGGGAGGGATGTGGAGACATCTTGTGCTCTTTAAATTACTAACTTTTCTGAAACAGGATGCCTAATGAATCAACATTGACATGAATTTCTGAATGTCACTTCCCTGACTGAGGGTTTTGCTGATCCACAGGGTTAACTGTAGTTTTGCTTTAAAATTTAAGAGCCCAGTTTTCATGTTCAGCAGTGTTACGGACTTAGACTGTTCATGTTTTCTTAAAGGAAGGCAAATACAGTAGTAGAGCACAAATGAAAACTACTCCCACTGTACACTCATAGAGACTGAAGACCATTAATTAAAAATCATGTAGAACTGATTAATGTTTCACACCACTGCAGCTGCTGCAATGTGAAAAATATGACCATATTTTTCAAACCTTTCTGGAGGTTTGAACAAGATCAATTACATTATAAGGCAGCAAAATGTACTTAAATCTCTGAAGTGCCTTACACTTACTTGTAACACCTCAAGGTCAGTATTAAACAGGATTCAATAGGCTGCCCTATTGAAGTCTTTGAATCATAGATTCATAGACTACTTTGGGCTGGACAGGGCTGGACAAGCTGGCCTTGAATGTTTCTAGTGATTGGGCATTTGCCACCTGTCAGGGCAATCTCTTTCAGTGGTTCACCACCCTCCTTGTAAAAAAAATCTTCTTTTTCCAGTTTAAATAGACCCTCTTTTAGATTAAATCCATTACCCCTTGTCCTGTGTGAACAGGTTCTACTAAAAAGTTTGTCCCCTTTTTTTTTTTTTTTGTGCCCTTTAAATATTTAACAGCCTCAATAAAGTTTCCCTAGAGCTTTCCTTTCTCCAGGTTGAACAGTCCCAACTCTCTTACAGGAAAGGTGCTTCATCCCTCTGATCATCTTCATGGCCCTCCTCTAGTCCCACTCCATCAGGTCTATGTCTTTCCTGTGCTGAGGACCCCCAAGCTGGACACAGTGATCCAAGTGGGCACAAGGGAAGAGTAGAGAATCATCTCCCTTCACCTGCAGACCATCCTTATTTTGATGCAGCCCAGGACATGAATGGCTTTCAGGGCTGTGAGTGCACATTGCTGACTCATGCCCAGATTTTTCTCCACCAGTATCCCCAAGTCCTCCTCCACAGGTCTCCTTGCAATCCTTTCATCCCGCACCCTTTATACCAAAGATTTCCCTGATCCAGGTGCACCACCTTGCAATTGACCTTGTTAAACCTCATGAGTTTCCCAGAAGCCCGCTTCTCAAGCTTGTCCAGATTCCTCTGGATGGTATTCCATCTTTCAGGTGTGTTGACTGCAGCACTCAGCTTGGTGTCATCTGCAGACTTGCTGAGGGTGCACATGATCCCACTGTCTGTGTCACTGATGAAGATATTAAACCATATTGTTCCCAGTAAAGACCCCTGAGGGATGTCCCTTGTCACTTGTGTCCATCTGGACATTCAGTCATTGACCACTACTGCCTGGTGACCATCTAACCAGTTCCTAATCCAACAAACAGTCCAATTTACAAATCCATCTCACTTCAATTTCAAAGGGAAGGATGTTGTGGGGACCCCATCTAATGCCTTACAAAAGTCCAGATAGATGACATCTGTAGTTCTTCCCTTGTCCACTGATGTAATCACTCCATCATTGAAAGCCACTAGGTAGCTTATGCAGGATTTGTTCTTGGTGAAGCCATGCTTTGGTCAGAATTTTGTTCATAATCAGTTCTTTGTAATTAAGAACATCCATATTGGTTTGAGGAAGGTAAAAAAAAAAATGTCCTACCCATCTGTTATTTGTCTTCAAACTCTAGTCCTTTAACCTGTTTCTCATAGAAGAAGTGACTCTATGCAGCATTTGGGGAGGGAGTGAACAGACCTGCCCATCATTTTCATTAAATCTTTTTTGTTATGTGTATATATATATATATATATATATATACAGTAATTTGCAATTGGCATGGGGATCGTCCACTTTGATGTTGCATTAATGTTGATAAGCTTGTGCTGACACTGAGTTCAATGGCTGGAGAGGATATATATGTGCATGACTACTTCCATTGAAGTAGAGGGACTTATGAACTGTAATGTGCCTGTATGAATTGTGTGGGGCATGGTGGTTTTCCCATCCTTGGAAGTGTTCAAGGCCAGGTTGGGTGGAGCATTGAGAAACCTGGCCTAGTGGAAGATGTCCCTGACCATGGCAGGGAGGTTGAAACTAGATGATCTTTAAGTCCCTTCCACCAAAGCTTTTTTATAGTTCAATGTATATATATGATTTAAAAAATCACTCCTGTTGCACATGGCATCTGGAATAGAGCTCAGGGTTTTCATATTCAGAATTCAGCAAGCTGATGGAATAGGTCTTCACCCAGAATAAGGTTACAAGCATGACACCTTCTGGAAAGACCCATTTATACAAAACCAAAGGAGGAAATTTGAAAAAATAGGTTTGGGTTCCTTTAAGCCTTTTTAAGAGTTTTAGAAACTCTGGACTCAGTTTTTCCAAACAACTGGGGCAAACTCTCCAAATCCTGCATTCCAAGCCATACAACAGCACTTCAAAGCTTTTCCTCAGCATGTATTAAAGTGTCCCATTCATCAACAATATGCCTCAAAAATATTGCTTTTAGACCTTTTTTTAAATAGCTTCAGGATGTGTAAAAGATTTGGGTTTTTTCTCATGTCACAGAAGCATGTTTGGATATGGTAAATTAACTTCTGCTTCTAGTCTTCTGTTGCCCCTTGCTGGGATTAAAATACAAGACGCGTGCTGCTGGCGCTTGACTGCTGTTGGGGATCCTTCAGTTATTTTCTTTCTTCACTTCAAGTTACTTGTAAAGGATGAACCAAACCCAGCTGTTACTGAATTACTTGCAACTAAATGAGAACATTTGTGAGAGAGGGACTGACAAAATGGCTGACATACAGGATGTCATATGTCCTGAAACCTTCTTACCTGTATTTTTGATGTCTTCCTTTGAGGTGATCCTCTAAATCTAGCAAAGAATAACCTGAAAATAACACAGAGCTGAAAAATATCTCCTGGATACTGAGTCTTTAATTTTTTTTTTTATTTCAGGCAGGGTGCCACATGAACTCTTTATTGCCCTACTGAGACCTGTACCTGCTCTATTGCACCATAGTCAGCTGTCAGGCAGCAACTCACAGAGCCACCATTTCTCCCTTGCAACACAGGAAATGCCAAGTTTAAAGTTCATAGGGATAGGAAGATATTTTCCTAGCAAAATAAAAAATTACAAAGGCATTGTGTTGTTTTTGCTACTGAAAGAGTTCACCAGGCTTACAAAGAAACCTAGTGCATTAATTTCTCCTCAAAATAAAAGTAGCAAACTGCAGGAAGAAATAAGCATATTAATAAGGCCAGCAACAGCTCAATATCCAGAGCAGAAAAAATCCAAGGGACACAGTAGCACTGTTGAAGAGAAGAATTACATTTCTACCACCTGAATAAGATGGTGAATTCAATGTGAGCCTGCTTGTTGAAGAACTGCAGAGAACCTCTGTGCTGGATCTGCTGGGATCACCTGGGATAACCTTGGCCAGTGAGTATCTAAAAGAGCTCTTCCACCTGACTTCTGCTAAGTGCACTACAGCAGGTGTGAAGTCAAAACATATGTGGGCTCCAAACAGTGCAACTAGATAATGAAAAAATTACTCTCCATTCAAATTTGTTTGAGGATCTCCTCAGCCAGATGTGTCAAAAGTCTTCTGAGGCTTTTGATAATTAACATTATGCATAGAAAATCAACTGGAAATGTTTGCAGACATACAAAGTGGGGTCTTTCACTGAGTTCCCAGTGAGCCAGGGTCAGCTTAGGGCTGGGGACTTCAGGGGCTGCCCACAGGGCCAGGAAGCTCTCAGCCATCCCAGTGCCCCAGCCAGGGAGCAGGGCAGCTGGGGTAGCCCCAGACATCAGGCACCTCCCTGGGCAAGGGCACAGGCTAATCTGTCCTCCAGCAACATTTAGGAGGTCACCACAAGAACAAAGGGGTTTGTGGGCTCTGCCTTCACCTTCCCTTTTCCTCCATTCCTTTCTAAATGGCTGGGCAATCCCTGACTGCTACTCTGCAGGCTGGCAGACCTACTCTGAGGAAACACTGCAGGGAACGTTTCAGATGAGAGAAGGTGGGATGGAAAGCATCACTCAGTGGGTTCTGCTATCAAGTCCTGCTTTCTCAGCCTCTTCATGCAGCTGAATCACTACGTAGCAGCAGCTCACAGCTGGATTGAAAAAGCTCCCTGAGGACCTGAGACAGGCAAAGAGACCTTCACAGAGCTGCTCTTTGCAGAGCTAAGCTTAGGAGAGCGTGGGGTTGATATCCAAAGAGGAGTGATAAGAGATACTCATTGGTGAAGGGGAAGGATGCTAAATGGCTTATTTACAACATCATTTCCTCTTGACTGGCAGATGCTATCAATATTTGTGCATGTGTGATATGCTTCTCTATTTCCCTACAATTATGTCCATTTTCTGCACCCTAATAAACAGATTTCCTACAATTAGAGAGAGCTAGCAGTTGGATGTTCTGCCAGTACAGGACACTGCTCAGTGATTTGGAATTGAACCTTGCTCAGTCACTTGTGAAAAGCAGTCCTAGACATACTGAACCTGGCCTTTTTTGCTACTATTAGTTACCTGGCAGAGAGTTTACAATTGTCCTGGTATGTTTGCCCTGACAAAGCTTGGTTCTGGACACACCTGTGAACTCTGGTAATCGAGTATTCAAAAGAACATCAAAGACACAAATTATTTATACTCTGAAACTGCCCCAATCTTTTTACTTTGCTCTTAGACCAGCAGTAGTAAAACTAAGACTTGTTACAGAGATAATAGGAATTTTAGCAAGCCATCTAACTGAATCCTTTCAGGAAAGACAAAGTGGCAGAGCACAATTGAATGGCCCAATTAACCTCAGCATAATATCTTCAATTGGCAATATAAAAAGCAAATGCTAAAAGTTCCTCATCTAATATCATTCAATCCTCTGCCATGATTACTTATATTTTAGAAATGACCAGAGCTGAGATGCAGTTTAGATACTAATTCATGAAGCTTTTTTTTTCTGTCAAAATAACAGTGGCAGAAAAAAATGCAATTTGAAACTAGCCCTCAGTCTAGGAGAAATTCAACTTTTGGATATAAATAGCAGCAACACCTGCCTAACCTAAATGCTCATTTTCTTTTAAACTAGTTTAATTTAAGCAATAGAAGTTACACTTACTTTTAATGGGCAGCAGCTGTTCATTAAATTTATAATGACATTTGGGTACCCTGGTGATAGACATTCAGAAATATCATATACATAGAGACAGAAATTCATTAGTAGCACTACTGAGATGGCTTGGAAGTGAAATTAACTTGAAAAGAGACACTTGTTTCACCTCCATCTGCAGTTTGAAAACCTAGAGGGTTATCTAAGGCATATAAATGCATCACAGAGTGGTATTAGCCAAAGCCCATCCTATAAAAAATCTGAAAAATTTTCACTGTGAAGACATACACACACTTAGAATTTTTTTTCATGGAAGTACTACCACTGAAATATACATTGGTTTCACTTTCATTTATATACAGAGATATACAAATTTAATATAGAGATTTATATATTACCACCAAGGCAGTGGTGAGTGCATTAGAGGTTATGCATGTAGTGGTATATGCCTGTAGTGGTATATGCCTTTCTGATGGGCCCTGGCTCTGTCCTTTTGATGATAGGTGGATTATTTTTAACAGCTCCAGCAGACAAAAGGATTGACCCACACATTATGAACTAACACAGAAAGTAATTACAGAACTCTAGTAACCAAACAGCTTTAGTCTTTTAGTCTTTTATGAATGCTGTCTCTTGGTCCATTAACTATACATTAAAATCCATCTCCAACCTCTTAGCTTGGGTCTCTTCTTCATGTCAACTCCATTTCTCCTCTCTGAAAGTAGTTCTGCTAGGATCTACCTGTACCATCTTACCTATACATATAAGGTAGATGCACTACAGCCCAGAGAACTCAGCAGGGGATCAGTACTAAAAATGTTATTCCTACTTGCATTAATAAGGCAGCCAAGGTCAAATAAAGCTGTGTGTATGGACTCCATGGCATTTCAAATAGTCTGCAGTGAGACCTTTGCAACCTTTTTTACTTCAGTGCGATTGCCAAATGTTATCCTTTGCATTTCATTAAGCAAGACTGTTGATTATACATAGGAATGGACTAGAACATGACTGGATTAGAAGAAAACTTGTAAAGTGACACACAAAACCAAACAGCAGCTTTGTTAATTTGGTTCAGCAAGAATTGAATGATACAACCTCCATCTGTATTATTTAATTGTGTGGATCAGTAGGAGCAGATTTATACAAGAAAAGAGTCTGAGAACCCAACGTCCACACAGTAACTCTCACAGGGTTTTGTTTTGCCTTTGTCTCCAGAGCAGCTCTAGTCCAGTCCCACACACTGAAGACCTGTTTATGGTTGCAATGCATTAGCTACACTACAAGAGAGCATTTTCCCCTTTAGTTTTATGCAAAAGGAATCCAGTTCAAGTTTCAAATACATGACAGGAACTAAAGCATGAGCAGAGACATTTGTTTCAAAAGACTCTTCTGATCCAAAATAGTGCATTAAAGTAAATAAAAAGTATATAAAGCAGGTTTTTTTTAATGTATAGAAGTGAAAGCTCACACTGGAGCTGCTCTGAGGACTGCATCTGAATAACGCTGATAATTTAGAAGCATTATACCCTCACATAGTTCTCTCTGTGCATCATTCAATTCTTTTTTCTGTTAAGTCCTCCTGTGGCAGGAAACTCATTAGCAAATTCTTTGCTGAAAATAATGCTTATGTAAGTTGAAGAAAAGCACATCATAAGAAGAATGTTTTGATTAATTTGCTGTTCGTTAACGGTACACCTCTGTGGCTTAGAGTAAGTTCTCTTTTGAAGACAACTATAACAATTATACACAGATGCATTTTTTAAAGAAACTAGTGTTCTGAGAACATTTAATCACTTCTAACAAATGTTTGGTCTTTGTTTACTTCAGGTCCCCATTTCAACTCTAGCACACAGTTGCGATACGACTGGTAATCTGAGGTCCCAGAGGGCTTCTTCCAAGAAAGCTACAATTGCAGAGCCATAAAAAGTCTTCCTGGTGTTAAAAGGTGAACAGGTTTATGTGTCTTGTCAACCATGAATCAGAGGTAGAGAACATATATCAGCTTTAAACAGAAAACTTAGAGTAATTACCTTTTCCAGCAGGTCAACTTGGGTGCTTACTATGATGTACCTTAGTCTGGATCATGCTTGCTTTACTTCCAATGTAATTGCAAATCCAAAACTTTGACCCTAATTCCTTAAATGATATGCACCTTTTCATGACCTTTGTCAGAATACCTAGCTTGTGTGACTGCTAAATTGGAGATATTTTTCTTTTTATCATATTAAAAATTAGTGTTCATTGTGAGGAAAATTAGTGTTTATTGTGAGGAAAAATTAAAACAAAAATAGTAGTTTTGCATTTTTTTCCCCTGGGAAAAAAAAAAAAAAAGAGTTTAAATGAGGGCTTTATTTCTGTACTGCATCTGTGCACTTCTCCATTTTAAGGGGTACTGTGGTGATGAAGACATCATGAACGTTTTGACAACATCAACTAGCTACAGGTGTTATATCACTCCCAGTAAAAAATAGCTGCCTTAGTAACAGCACTGTGCCAAGCTGGTACTAGGTAGTTATGTCTGGCCAACATAACCTGCCACTAGATAGGGTGCAGTGCTACACTTCACTGCAGTGCTACCATGTGAGGTAACAGAAAGGCCCCTTTCATTCACTTATTGTTTCTAGGGGTAAAGTGACACAGTCCTCACACACTGTGTGTATTTCTAGGTTTCTAAAGAGCTTTATGATGCTTAGGATGAGAACATGTCTATAAATATAAGTAGGCATACTCTCATTTTCTCCAAGTTTGTAATCTGCCTAATCTTTTCAATAGGTTTGCCCAGAATATTTTTTTTCTAGCACTTGGTTTCAGCTAAGCCTGGTCTGCTCAAAAACCTGCTCACAAGGTTCACTCAGCTGCTGAGCAAAGATTAGCTGGAGTGACTTACCAGTTGATAATTGATTAAAAGAAAATGGCTCTTCCTCCCAGACATCTTCTCACTTTTCCAGCCTGTAACATCAGATGAGTGGGAGTTGCAATGGTCTGCTATCACTGCTTCCATTCCTGTTTCTGCTGGAGCAAAGAGGGCAGAGAGTACTGACCAACAAAAAGACATCAGAAACACAGCATGGTATTAACAGCTCTTGATCCTTAAGGAAAACAAAGGGCCATATTTCAGGCTAACAGCACAACATCTGCCAAAAATCTGCACGGAGCAGTTATAAACACAAATGGGTACTTTGTGAGCACACTTCAAACAAATAACTTGAGAGAGCAGGTAGTTTTCCAAATGCCTTCCCAGTTTTAATCCCAAGGCAGAATGCTGTGCACAAATCAAGCAGCTCAATAGCATTACCCTATGGAAATGTGTCCCCAGGGTCCAATGTTCCCTCTTCTTTCTCTAGTACCCCGAAAATGACTCCTGTTAAAACCAGAACTTGTTGCAGAGATAAAAAGAGCTCGAGGAGTTGTGTCCTTACATTTTCACCAAATAAGAGGGAAGAAATTCAAAAGCTTGATGCACAGAGGAAGTCAATAGGAACATCATGGAGCTCTGTGGAACATTTCTTCCTGCCCTGCGGTTAAATCAAGTTAAATATTTGTTGCATTTCTTTCTCTATAGACAGAAAAGATCTGAATGCCTTCAGTTTTGAACTACTGTTATGAATACCAACAAAGACGTAGAAACACAAGGGATCTTAGCTGTGCTCTAGCCCTCCAATGTATGGTCCTTAGAGGGAGCCGGCCTGGCTTACACAGGCTGACAATAGAGCAGCATTTCTAGAGATAGGCAAAACTGGTAACCCAGGGGAAAGCCACCTAAGTCATTAAAGCAGAAAAGCCCCAAAGAGGTGTCTTAAAATCATCCCTTTTGGCAGATGTTAACTCAAAATCTCCTCCCATACAGGAAAGCACTGAGGTCCTCAGGAAGACAGAAGTGGCCTTTCAGGAATTGGTGTTCTGCCCTGACTACAGGAGTTACACTGGGTGCTGGTTAATGCTGAACTGGTGCCACAGTGCTTGTGAATCTTGCTGAAGTTTGTTTCTTTTCTAAACCAATCATGACACAACCCTTTCATTCAACCCTTTGATGGGGATCTGCTTCCCCTGTTGGTGTCTGCAGCTGTCTGAGATGCAGAGATCTGCATTTAGCTTCTGCTTTTGTCCTAACAGGGTTGAATGCTGAGCATGAGAGGGCCCTGTCTATGCATCTATCCCCAAGCTTCTTTGTGGCCTGCAAAAAAGGCATCTCCTCCCTGCCATAAAAGCCATTCATTTTTGCAGAGAAGAGGGGAACACACATTTTCTCTGTCTAGTAGTTGAGGAAGTTTATATGAGAAATAAGACACCTAAGAGTTCCTATGGGGCTTATATCAAGTAATTTTCAATAAAAGATCACCACAGAAAATCTGAGGAGTTAATTTTTTAATTATTCAGGAACTAAATTGGGTTGGCTGCATAAAATGTTTCACCTGTAGTATTTACTGCAGATGAACCCATTTTGCCTCAAAGTGCAGCACTTCACACCGGCTGCCACAGCTTAGCCAGCTTCCCTGGTCCCAGCTGGAGCCACAAGAATAGTTCAACTTTCTTTGCATGGCACTGAACTGCATGACATTGAACTTCCATTGCTTCTGCATAGAGGGATCTTAGTCAGAAAAGTTTTGTTTCCCACCTGAGCCATCGCAGTGACTCTAACAGTCCTGCCAGCTGACATCTCCTTTCCTTACAAGGAAAAGCAGGTATGCTTCATCAGAAGTGGAACCTAAATTCAGAGTGTTTTTCTTCTGAGCAAATATTACAGGAATAGTCATGAGTCTTTTTGACTCTGCAGCCTGCAGTCAGTCAAGTAAGTTCATTACCTTAAATACAAATAATAATTTCCAGAAGAATGCAGTGAAATTTTCCAGAGGTCTCAAGAATGATTAGGGACTGTACAGTTTTGGAAACAAACCTTGTGCTTTCAAATAAGGTTTCTTATAGCCTTCCATATTACAGGGCTAGCTTAGCATGTCATGGGAAAACAAGAGGGACTTTAACAAAAAAGCATTGTTAAACCTTCCAGTTTTCCCACTACATTTCTTTAATCCATTCAGAAGAGACTGACCTTTTTTCTTTTACATTGGTCTTCTATTCTTACCATATTGCACAACTGAAAATCTGACATCCTTAGCTTCTCAGGTGTTCATTTTCACCATACTGCTCCAAGAAAGCAAATTCATGAATGGGGAATTGAAGCACCAGAGAGCCAAAGAGCTCCCAGAGCCATTCAGGGAGTCGGTTCAGGGAGCACTGAGTCCAGACCTCCTAAGTCTAACAGCAGGACCTCAGCTATTCAATCATCCTTCCTTTCAATTGCACCATTTACCTGTCCAGAGATCACTTTCACATGATAAGTCTTTTTAATTTAAAATATACTTATATTTTCAGTGTATGTTCATAACAAGAGAACCAGAATATTTTTACTGAATTATGCTCATTCTCTATCAGTTATTTATGAATACCAGACCTGTCTTTCCTTATTCAATAAAACCAGTATGTATTAATTTAAATTAATGCAAATAAGGATCATTGATTCCTCTGACCCCTTTAATTCATTAGCCAGGCTGATTAGTTTTTTAGATAAAGTTGAAGGGAAAAAATATACCCAAGGTGAATTTTGAAACAACTGTGTCAAACTGAAACTGAGCCTGGAGTGATCCTTATCTGCAAACTACAGGATATTTGTTCCACTGAACGTCAGAAGGATAAAATCTGTCTAAAGTCTCATGTTAGCAATGGACAGCCACTTAAGAGCCCTGCATCTGAGAACAGGCTTTACTTTATTGACCATAAAAGTAAACAGTGTTTTATCATGCTCCTACTTAGGCAGCAAAATACTCTGAGATGGCAAATTTCTAAGTTTTCCATACTGTAAGTATACAATTTTTAATGGGCCAGTAATTGATTGAAAGACAGTCCTCAGCACAGAGGACTTGTAAAACACATCCATTGCACCACTAAATGTTCTGGCCATGTATTCTGACCTTTGCCTCCAGACTTGGGAGCTGGGAGCTGGACCAAGGCAGGGACGAAGATTCTTACAAACCAAGTGGAAATTTCCAAGTGCTCAGTCTGGTTGGGGCCGCCCAGGCCCCAAGGGTATTACTCACAGTCCCTAAATGCTGGCTGTGATAATGGGGTATTTTAAAGCATTTCTTCTCAGAACAGGTATGTCTCCTTTTACAGTGTAAAGAACACTTAAGAATGGGGCAGCCACAGACAGTACTCCTTCTCCTTGGACAAAGGAACATGCACGACACAATTCAGTGTCAAACAGCTGCAAGGGCAGGATGGGAGAGAACCCCAGCCTGAAGTACCCCACCACATGCTGACTCATGGGCAGAAAGGAGAGGGCAAAACTGCTCTTTACACTTTTGGAGATGCAGGAAGAGAAAGGGGAGAAGCACAAATCCTGGAGCAAAATATGTTCCTCACCAGGGTCCACAAGAATTGGAGTCCACTGAAATCTGGAGCAATTGTAGTTCTGGGAATGATTCTCCTCTCCTGAGCTCAACATACCCCTCAGCAAAGAATGAGGGATTTGAGGGAAACAGAAATAAAAAAAGGTGACATCTAGGGCTGCATTAGCAGGTGTCACAAACCTGGCACAAGAGCACTAGGGCTTAATATCTGACATTCAGCAGAAGACCTGACAACCTCTGAAGAGAGAATTGAGGCAGAGGACCCATGCGTCCCAACTTGATGGTTGCCTTATGGTCATCCACTCTACACATCAGTAAAAGCACAGCTTGCATTCCTTGGTTATTTAGCTCTGAATCACCGATGAAAATGGGAAAATATTCCTTGAAAAATGTACCTGTGCACTTTATATGCTTGTTTTCAAATGTGAGTCATAGAGTCAAATGCCTTCTGGATTTTTAGGTTATGCAGAAGAAATGAAAGACAAGAGATTCCCGTGGATAAAGAGAATTTGTCACATCTATGCCATACCCAGCTGTCAGCACTCAAGCCTTAGTAACAGGGTGATAAGCAAGCAGAACCAGTATGGAAAGAGTTCTGTGTCCTTCATCAGATGCAAGTCACCAGCAAGAAGTTAACTTATACAATAAAAATTTAATTCAAACCTGTATTAAACAAACTGGAACTTTTTATGTCTTACATGTAAATAATGTCATGTATCTTGGAAGACTGATTAATCCTTTCTTGCATTTCATATTACCCAAGTGAGCTAGATATGAAGTAGTGTCCTGGATAGTTTTAAGAGATACCTTTAGAAACAAATCTGCACACCTGGGACAAATCTGCACACCATTTTCAATACAAATGCATTTCAGGCTTCCCTCAAATTCCTCTGGAGAAAACAGAATTCTTTTCTTCTGGGTCAGATTCTTGCTCTGCAGGCAACATTTGTACTAATACCTTGTAAAACAAAGTATTTCTAAGCTTTGCCTACATACAAATGAAGAAAACTGGGATGCATCAAGTTTGGAGGCATATTTACTATAGGTGCAAAAATCTTCAATACTGACCCTGCAGGTCTTGAAGCTGTAAATGTCAAAAAAATACAAATCACAGCAACTAACATAAAAGTGATTTCCACTTACTACTCTTTTCTGAATTCCCTTCCTTTATTATATTTTCATCTCTATTTACAGAGCCCTGTGGTGCTCCTCATCACTTTAATGAGGAAGCACTTAGGGGGCTTTTATGCCCTCTGACCTGGGTATTCACCCTCTTCCTAGTCTCCCCTATATGTCCTGTCCTGGTCATTAGAGATGCTGAAGGATTTCTCTAATTATTGAGAGTAGTTTCCTCACCTGTCCAGCTGCCTTGGTCCACCAAGGTTCCATGGCAGTTATCAAACTGATTTTTCTCAGTACCGAGGGTCACCCCAAGCTGGGGATCATCTGGAGGCCAGTTAATCTGATGTTAGGGCTGCTTTGTGTGGGTGATACAAAGCTGATCTAGGGGAGTGTTTGGACAAGAGTATTTGGGACTCCTTCCAGTGGTGTGAGATTTCTTGGGCATGGTGACCTGGTACTGGTAATGAGGTACCATATTGAGCCAAGACTGCAGGAGCTGGTAAAATAAGTGTATTTTCTGCTAAAGCCTAAAGGACCTCTCTCCTTACCTTCTCCTAAATAAAACCCTGCAGGAAAAAAAAAATTGAAAAGGAGCAACTAATTTGCTTGTTTTCTAACACCACAGAAACTGACACATTTGAAAGTTTTTATTGTCTTTTTCTCCCCCCAGAAACTAACAAAATAAAAAAGACTTCAGAACAGTCTCAGTTGTACACAAATGCACAAATGTTTGCTTAGAAAAGATTCAGGTCTAAAGTAAGATAGGAAAAAAAAAAAAAAAAAAAAAAAAAAAAAAAAAAAAAAAAAAAAAAAAAAAACAACAAAAAACCAGAAAAGCTGATAATGGAGACTGAAGCCAAGGTACATCTCCCAGACTAGCATTCCCTGACAGCTAACATCATTTGCATGAGCAGTAATTCATATTTTTATAAACACCACATACTTAAAGGCATTGGAAAGGCTTCAACATCATTAAGGAGAGCTACTAAAACAATTGTACCAAATTCCCTTTGATGGTTCCAGACACTTTTATGTGCCAATGCCAAACACTTATCGGTGATCCCTCTATAATTGCTTTGCTTCTGCTTTAAAGAAAGTGATTGTACAAAAACTATATATGCTAAAAAGAGAAGGAATGAGAAATTTTACCTGGTAAGGACAACACCTTATAACAAAAATAGAAACCTATATTTAGGTTCTGTTACTTCATGCCTGGTTAATCTGGAGAGCATGTCCGGGAGAGCAACTGGTGTTAACCAGTCTGAGAGTGTGATGCCTGCAGCAACACAAACTTGTTAATCTTAAGTTTAAAATAGATCTTCACAAGCAATTCAAGTTAACTATATCTGATCCAACTAGTTTTATCTTAGATTAGTCACTTCATTTCATCTCTTTCAGAGCTGGGAAAATGTGATACAATGTCTTGATCATTATGTAGCCTGCACTGAATTGTTGATACAGTATATTTGTGGACTTTCCAACCTTATAGCTTGAGGTCAGTGGAGTTAAATGAAAAATCAGACAACTAAATATGAAGACCATTCAGGCACAGTTATGCATGTTTCAATGGCCCTTGCAGTTGTAATCATAAATTAGCTATGGTCCTGATTAAAAAAAAAAAAAAAATTATTCCACTTAGGAAATTCACTTTCTTCCATCTTGAGCTACAGCACACACCATAAAAAAATCCTAAAACTGATAAGGATGATGATCCTTACCACCTTCAGGAAATTATGGTGAGCATCTGCTGCTTCTAATGCTTAATAGGATCTGTGTGTATTTGAGTTTTGGAAAGTCATACAGTGTGTTCACAGGTGCCTAGATATAGACTTTGGAGACAGATACAAATCTCTAAACTGTATTGCCTTTAGCAGGCAATTTGACTAAACAATACGTATTATTCTCTTGCCAAACTTTCCTCCTCTTAGGAGAAAGAAAGATCAATTTGACAAACCGAGCTGCGGAGTGTTACATTTTTACTTGTTTTGTAGCACTTAACAACTCTGGTTCCAAGAACAGAAAATCACATAGGCCATTCACTTAGCTCAGTGCAAAGATCCTGCTTGTACTCGGGCTGCTTCAGGGGGGTCACCTCTGGTGGGATTTCCTGGGCCATGTCGTCAACATGCACGTGACAGATACTTTCTGGTTGCCAACAGTTTAGCAGCACCCTATTGCTGTTTGCTTGTGCTTTACTGTCTTTTAATGATATGGAGAGAGAGGAGATCATGAATTGCAATTACCGGTGCTCTCCCCATGAAGAAGTGACCATGAAGAAAGCTTCCGCTGACTTTGTTGCCTAAAGAATCCAGCCTGCCCACTGTGCCTCCTGTGAAATCAAAGCCTCCTCCCACTTTCTTGAATTGTATCTGCTTTGTACATTAGTTTTAAGAACAAATGACCTTGGAGCTGTATGTGTAGCAAAAGGGAAGAATATGAGTCCTGTGTAAGAAACTGGAGAAGTGTTATGGCTTTTATATCAACATGCAAAGCATCGACAAGCCAGACATACACATGTGTACTGTGAACTAAAAAAAGTCCTGCCCTGGCATCCAGGGAAGATGCAGCTTGCAGTATTTCAAAATACATCTTCAGGTTACTAGAAACATTACTTATAAAGATGAAAGATTGATCCCACTCTAGGAACTTGGTTTGTCAATGGAAAATGTATGGTGAAAGAGATTGTTCCAAGTCTTTAGAAACAGTACTGGAAAGGCTCACTGAAGTTAGCAAACTTTTCTCGAAGATAAAGGCTCTGTGTGTTCCAGAATCTGAAGAGCAGCTATGTGAAACACTCCTAATTCCTCCACTTATCTGTACACTAGAGAATATCATAGACAAGAGGAAAAATGTCATTACAAAAGGCATATAGGATATTCATGAAATAAAGGGAAAAATAAAGTTTGGCAAATCAGAATGGCATAAGAATGGCAAAGTAGAATAAACCTGCTCTAAAGTACGTGAGGTACCCACAGCGCAAGATTTTGGTCAGTCAAGCATATGCTCCATTACCTAAATGCAGGACTTGAATGGAGCTTACCACCAGAAAAAAATATTTACTTTCTGGTGTGTCTGTCCTTTAGTCATCAGAATGACTTCAAGAGAAGCTACTGGAGCTGTCTACATCAGAACAGTTCATCTCCTTAGGTATGGTTGGATAGAGTCATCCCCCATACAGATGGAGGGAGAAGAATAATCCTTTCTTGGGTCCTCCTTCAGGTCTAACTCAGCCTCTGTCAAGCTGCAGCAATGCTTGTGTTAAAGCTCACAAGTTCCACTGTTTCTCAGTTGGTTTATTCGTTTGTTTTTGTTTGTTTGTTTGTTTGGTTTTTTTGTTTTTTGTTTGTTTGTTTGTTTTTTGGTGGTTTGTTTTTGTTTTTGTTTTTGTTTTTTGTGGCTTTCTGGGATATTTCTCTCTGCCCATTCTGGCCACAAATTCATATATTTTTTCAGGCTGTTTCACACTCATTTTGAGAGTACAGCTTTTATCTATCACTTTTGCCTTTTCCATGCTTTTCCATGGCACAGAGGCAAGTACTTCCTTATCTTCCTCCAGGCTATGGGAAGAGTAGGGATGTGGTGTGAAGCAGACAGACAGACATTTCAAAATAGTCATTTTGAAATGGAGTGACTGATACAGCCAGTGAGACATTGCTGAAAAGTTGTGGGAAACCTCTGGCCATTATTCTCATTCCCAGCAAGTCTGGGATAGGTTCACTGCAGACAAATTGGCATCTGAGAGCCAGCCCAAGCACCTGAATATGTAGGATTCCCATGCTTCATGTGAAGAGCCCTACTACAACTAATGGTGGAACACAAAGAAAATCTGTGTAAAAATCCTGCTGGTGGGACTGTGGAAGACACAAGGCTTTCTGGAAGTGTCTCTATGATTCTCACATAAACTGACGTGGGACTAGAAACCTGGAGCTGAGGTCAGTCTTGTGCTGCAATTGGTGAGACCAAGACAAAACCACCTGAGCAAGTAAGTTTGTGCCCTGAAATTGGAGACCAATTGAAGTATGAATGACATATTTTTCCTGTATGATTGGGTGCCAAATGTCATTGTTTTTGCTTAGTTCAGAGCTATTTAAATATAGGATGAACTTTTCCCTTACGTTGCTTCCACTTGGCCAAACTGGCAGCCCTGCTGGTGGCCACAACTAGTCCTTAGTTGAGAAGAGAAAGCAAGCTCCTCAAAATCTCTCCACGAAGGCACTAAATACTCACATTCATTGATGAGAAATAATGCAGCAGGTTGGTCTGCACAGCCCTTACACTTCTGCTGGCTCCCACAGCAGCAGTGCTGCACGAGGGACGGTGGGAATGGCCGTGCAATCCAGGTTGATCTTAATCAAAAAGTAACAAAGAACTTAGTGAGTTTGAAAAGAGGACTGTGAGGCTAAAGTTGTAAACTGATAACAGGCTGGACACACTGCACTGTTGTGTTGTGAAAGCCTAACGTTTAGCTTCTGTTTGCTTTAACTTGCTAACATTTTCCATTCTCTGGCTGTTGTAAATGTCATTTCTTTCCACAATCATGAGGTGAGGCCCTGATCTTTGCTCAGAAAAGGGTCCAGCTTTTATATCAAACCTTCTAATCATAATTTTACTACAAACCTTGGACAATTTTGATAAGTGGTTATGTTATGAATTGTTGCAAGGAAAGCTTCTAATCTTGAACTTGAGTGCAGGCATGTAGAATGGATCGATTTTTGAAATAAAACAACATAAATGCTTTTTAATGTACCATTGACAAGGTTCCAAGAAGCCGCTGTGCTTATCAGATGCTGCAATCATTTCCAGGAGCTACTTAGAAGAAGCTGTCAATTCCCTTCAAAAGTAATATGCCTGAGAGAATTTAAAAAGGGATTCCTTACTAAATTTCTCTTTTCTAATTTTGAACTCATCTACAAAGTAAATTATTTAAATTTCTAAAAAACTTTTTTTGTTTTTTTAATAGATTGGGTGATGGAAAACAGTACTCTGAAGTCTGCTTGCACAGTGAAATATTCTGTATTCTTAAAAAAAATCACATGCATATTTTAATCTGTGGATAAGAAAGAAGATAAGAAGGTGGAAATATGAAATGTAGAATAAAAATTAAAAATAGAATAATGCAAAAATCTATGTAAAAAGAGCTCATATAATTTGGGAAATAAACAGCACATAGAAGAATTACTCTCCCTTTGGTATACGGAATAACTAGGCACTGATCTTTAGTGAGAGCTGTTAATAAGAATGGACTTTACAGATGAATTATAGTTATGGTATTTGCGTGGAAAAAGTAAGCAGTTACATGCCTGCTTCTGTAGACTTCTAGTTGCAGTAATAATTGATCACACATATTTTTGTCCATACCAAGAACTCACAATGCTGTGCAGCAGCATGCAGTGACTGAAATTTTTATTATAATGGCACTTATATCATTTTTGCTGAGCTAGTTTTGAGTTCAGTACAGTTGGAAGATGAACCTGTTCACCTTATAATATTGTTTGCTTTATTTATTGTTTTTTCCATAGTACCCTTTGAGACTCTTACTGTGTAATTTTATGGCTTTGAAGTTGTGTGGGTTGACCTGTAACTGTAATAAAAGAATTTGGAATGAGATAACACAAGTTTTTCCATTACTTACAAAAGGCTGAAGCTACTTATTAAACAACTTCATATTCTGTAGCTTTGCTAAAATTAGTACTTTTTCAAGCAACTGTTATGTTGTGGTAGACCCTTGCAGCACACAGATTGCATGGGATAGGCCTGTGCTGTGAACCCAAACAAGAAAAGACTATGGTTTATGTTTTTAATTCAACCTTTATGAAGAACACTGCATTTCCTAGTTACAAATTAACAGTATGCGATCATCCTACATAACTACTCTGGGACACAGGTTGTGTTTCTCATGATTCATACTCTTCTTAAAGAGCATTGAGTTCAGCTCAGATGATGCGAAGAAAACAGAGAGGAATATTTCTCTCTCATTCTGTCCCCAGGGCACTGACCCACCAAAACACTCAACATGGATCCCATCACATCTAATGTACCCCTAAGTTCCATGCCTTTGTTCACACAATCAGCTTTTCCTCCAAGTAAAATAGTGCCCTGTGGATGTGCCTGGACTGCAGGGCAGGTGTGCCCCGGCGTGCTCCCCACAGCCCTGCTCCCCCACTCATCAGGACAGCAGGACCTGTGGGTGTACTATTTTTCCTTTCAGCTGTCAGCTCAAGTTTCTTTGCAAAAAAAAAGGAGTCAGTGCTCAGGAAGTGAGGACTCTGGGAATGGGGACCACTGACACACACCCAGCTCTCCTCCCACTGCAGAGCTAATGCTTGGCCAAAGCATGAATACTGCCCTGTAAACTAGACAGTCTGAGTTCTCCAGAATGCAAATGTCCTAAATACTCCATAGGAGCTCTAAAATCCTCCAAAGAGGCGGGCAAACCTTCTAAATTAGGATCCTAAATTTCCAGCTGTCTTCCAGTAAAACGTCTCACAAGGCAGATCTCTGAAAGCTTTAGTAACTACCACCACTATTAGTAGTACTAACATCCCAGATAAGCACTTGCTAGACAATTAAACTCTGCTGAATTTGCTTGGAATTGCATGCAAAAATACATTACCCAAACACTGGAACAGGAGAAAAGTAAAAAAAAAAAGAAAATAAAAATCCAGTCTGTCATATAGCAACAGAAGCCACTAAAAAGCCCACAGAAACTCACTGAAAATCAAGGTGAACACTGACATTAGTGAATACTGGATGTTAGTAAACACTGGATCAGGCTCTTGCAGATAGCACTGGGTCCAGTGATCTGCAGCCCATCCCCAGTCAACCATGGAGAACACTCAAGGCAACAGCTGAAGGTCTCCTTGTGGCAGGAGTAGCTTTGGCTGTAGCAGCAACTGCACAACACCTCGCAGGCCTCCAGGGTAAAGGTATTATGGGATTGTGGTAGGTGGGCAAAAGGAGCTGCTTTTCCTGGCATGAGTTAGGTCATCCCTCAGGCTCTTTTAAATCTCATAGTTAGCCAGTTAGCCAGCAGCAAAATACAAGACAATACAAAATTAGGCATTATCTTGGGAAAGCTGAAGTTAAATGCAAGAAAGCTGCATGATTTCACTTGTTTTCTGCTTGGCTGTAGTTGGTCTATAGTACCGAACAGATCATCAAACAGATCCCATCCACATCAGGGCTATTTCTGGTGGTACTGATACTCTGACAACCCAGTGAAACCTTTCATGTATGAAAGCTGTTTCCCCATGTCTGGAGCCACAGGCTATCATGCTCCCTGCTCTTGGGAATGGCTGGGTTGGAGTCAGGTTAGTGCCACCTATGAGGTCCGTGCTGGGCATCCATTTAGTTTTTGAAGGACGGGAGCTGCAAAGTACAGAATGAAATGTTCTGATTTCTCTGAGGATCTTACAGGGTGGGGAGACATAGCAAAGCATGGTTGCATAGACTATTGGTCTTCTAATGCTAACAAACCTGTTGTTGAGAATTGCCTTGTCATTATGCTTCTTCTTGGAAAGCCACAGATGAGACTGTAAAGATATAAAGTAGATTAGAAAGGGATGAATTAGGCCCTAGCTTCACCTGTCAGAAGGTTAAGGCTTGGATTATGCTGCAATCTGAATTCACAATTGACTCACCAATTTGCACTTTATATTAAAATATATTTTAAGTCCTCAAAATTATTTTGGAAAATTCTGTCTTGTGCATGAAAAATATATTTCTGTCTCTATATAATACTGTCTGCAAAAAACAGCAAAGACTTGTGTACTATTTACATAATATATTTCCTGTGCCAATAGTGGTTTACCATAATGACTGTATAATCCAAGGGCAGCTTAACACAGAGAGCGCATTTCAATGCTTCATTTTCTTTTTCATTTTTAAAGAATACAAATGCTGATTGAAATGTAGGTAAAGAAAAAGTAAGCAATAAACTATTCTGTAGTATTAGCCAAATATTCTGAAAAGACACATTTCCCCAGCCACAGGCAGCCATACTTGGTGGTAGTTGCACACATTTCAAACTGCATTCTAGAGCCCAACAAATTCTGCCACAGCCCAAACCAGGGACCAACAGTGTTCCAGCTTCTCTGCCTGGTTATGTCTCAGGCATAAGCTTGGGGATCTTATTTGAGTACGTGGATCAAAGATTTAAAAGAAAAAATCTTCCAAGGTTTGGATTCCAAGGATCACTTTATAAAGCTTATTTATCATCTGGTTTGTACATATGTCACCACTAAGACTGACCATAGCAGTATTTCTTATGCTATGCTATGCTATGCTATGCTATGCTATGCTATGCTATGCTCTGTATAGGTACAAGTGTTTTCATTTTTTGAGAATTAACATAATCTTCATACTTTTTCTCTTATGAAAGACTTCCAGTTATGATATTTTTCAGATATATATTTTAATGTAAGAGTGTAGAAGAGCAAGAGAAACCTTCTCTGTATCATGAAAAGGTTATAATTAAAATCTCTGAAATCACTTGCTTCAAAATGCTTCTTACTGTTATGGTTCCATATGGAAATATTGGCAACTTCAGCCAAAGACCAGGATTTCCTTCCACATCTTTCAGGAATGACTGTGCTGCTAATAGTCACTAAGGATCTAATAGGAAAGAAGAAATTCATAAGGCAAATCCAGCCACAACTCAGGATCACACAAGAATGTGGCCTTTCAAAAGAGTGGTGACAAAACAGTCCCTGCCTTTGATAAAACTTCTGATGAAGGACTGAGAATAGCTAAGTAAACAACTTCTGTGTGTGGAGCTTTTGTGTCATCCACGTCGGACATGTTCATTTAGAAGTTTTCACATTTGCATCTCTTTTGATCTCTGCTCAACAAAATCAAGTTTGTGATGCTTCACATGTTGCTTAAATTTTTGTGTTTTTTGGCTGAGAATTACTCGCCCTGTTATTTATTTGGGGGATATTCTATGTTATAATTTCCATGTTTGATTTCCACACATCTTCAGAAACCCTTGAGCTATTATCATTCAGTGCTTTCCTGAGAGTGATGAGAGAAGTCTGGTAGGTGGAGTTAAGAAGTCTCAGAAAAGGCACATACAAAAACAAATATTAATGAAAAGCATTTGAACAACATTTGAAATGTTTTCAAAGAAAATCATCATCACTAGGATACTGGGTCAAATTCCCAGCTGGCTTCAGTGTAGCTCTTCTGATTTCTGCCAGATATGGATCTGGCTCATGTAGCTCATGTCAAAATGAACGACAAGGCTTGGGCTACTCAGTAAAGTAATTCATTAATCAATGTATGCTTATCACCATAAATATAATTTCTGAAAATGAGAAGATTTTTGTCCTTGCATAAACCCCTCTAGAATCACTGGGAAAATTTGCATGGACTTCATTGGGTTATGGATCACATCCTGTATACATCTTCATTTTTAAATCTTTTCCAGTGCTTCCTCTTTCAATGGAAATTAATAGCTTCTTGAATTGAAATGACCAGTTTCCAATTTAGTTTTGCATAAGCAGAGTCCAGTGGGATTAAATATGAATGCTAGCTTGGTTATTCATTAATCATAAAAATATGGTGCCCAGTTAGTTATGTAAGTGATTATTTTGGCATGGAAATGTCTGCTACTTTTATGCCTGTGCAGAAGTATCATGTCAACTGCAGCAGAGAACTTAAAAATCCATTCACCTTGATATATTATTTTATAAAGAACACACAAAGATGCATAAATGCTCTGGAGCCAATACTGATTTTGTAGATGTTTGCATAATGGGAGGTCAACGTGTCCAAGCATCTGCATTCAATTGTACAGTTACGGGGAGAAGCAGCAAAAGTTCATGTGAGACTTCTTTTAAATCCTCCTGGCCACATATGACCTATGTAAAATATTTTATTCTGAGAACATTTTAAAATGTAAACATTGCAGCTCCTGTTCGTTTAAAAGTCTGAACAGTCAGATGAACAAGGTTGAACTGGCCCCAAACAATGCTAAATTTTTCGCTCCCATTCAGCTACAGTCTTTTGGGTCAAGGAAAAGGGACAAGAACAAGATGTGATGTGCCATTGGGAAATGGTAAGCAGCAAGGAGCAAATCAACATCAGATGCAAGTCAGAGGTTTGTTGAAACAGGTTCAGTACTTGGTTTATTTTCCTGCAGGCTTGCTGGAAGCTGAAATTCTGCACTGGACAGGGTAATTCAATATGCTTGGCGTATAAGAAGTTGCCTCACTGGCACAGACATCTTCTATCTAAAAATGAAGGAAATGCTAGTTCCACCTTTGTCTCCTTCCAGTGCCCTTGCGTCACTGGCACCCCATTGTCTTTTCCAAGTACAAAGAATAATCCCAGGCTTGATTCACTGTGCTTCCATTTGTTGAGGCCAGAGCTCTGCCATGTCTTTTCTCCTTGTAAAAATAAGCCTCATGAATTCTCTCTTTTCTGGTCACTATTGCTACTTTATGGAAAGAAATGTGTTAGGTTCAGATTTTTTTTTTCAAGAAAAGATGTAGGCAGATTACAAAAGTTTCATGATATTGGTCCCACTGAAGTCTCCTACTCTGAGAAAGCCATGCCTGAAAAGTAGTTCCTAGATGGGAAATTGGTCCAGTCACAATTTTTTATTTCTTTTTTACATGGTGAAACACAGAGCCTGATTGTAAGAAAATATTAAAATTTCTTCAGCCCTTTCGTAAGTATAATGGGTATTTGTGATGGCAAAACTAGTCTAAACATTTTTTCACTAATACAAATATTTTGAACTGAAGAGATTAATAATCAGTTTCTTGTGTCTTTTCTCTTAGATGCTGTTTTGTTCAGTAGCTAAAAAAACACAGGCCAGACTGGTGCATCTCTTGTACAACTCACAGCCAAACGGCAGCTCCAGAAGGAGAGAAGGCTGCACATAACAGGTGGGGAAACAGGAGAATGGAAAGATGGAAGGAATCAAGTATAAGGTCTCATGATTACTTAATCACTATGTCCACATCTTGTTTCATAATGCATGCAAGATTTCAGCCACCCAATCTACTGAAATCCCTCTCACAACATGTCAGCCTTTAACTAAGCATCCCCTCTCATCCTGATGGGTTATCCATCCCCATTGGCATTTTGCTGTCTTCTGCATTATCCTGTTATTTTTTTATGCTCATGTTATTTGTGAGTCTTAACATACTATTGTCCTACTGTTAGTCATGTTGACCACTTAACACATGGAGATTTCTGGGTTTCCCAGCTGTTTGCATCTCTCATCTTTACTGTACTACCTACTGCATTTGCCAAGTCATCTTGACCATCAAACTATCAGAACTCCATGTAGTATCTGAAGGATACTGCTGGAAGGAGAAAGGCAGTTTCAGTGCTTCAGAGTATCCAGGTAGCCCTAATGACTAAAATTAATCATCCCAAAAGGGACTTAGCATTATCAGCACAGCACCATGTTTCCCCACTGCAAGAGGGAGATTTGTGTAAGCTGCTGTGTTCCCTTCCTCCAACTCACTGCTTATAAGAGAGCAAGCCTCCAAAGCTGGTCTACCAAAAAAAAGCTCTTGCTCAGTCAGAGCAGACTGGTAGTGTCCCTCATGCCTCTGCACTTTTTCTATTCTGTCTCAATAAGGATATCTCAAGATTCCATTCTATCTCAGAAGGAATATCAGGTAAAGGGTTGCAGCTCTTCAGAGATCATCTCTGTGCAAAGCTGTCTGCAGGTCTGGATTGGAGATGGAACAGTGAAAAATGGGTTCCTCGCAGCCCACATGGCGCCATAAGTGGTTGTTTTTTGGTTTTTTGTTTTTTTTCTTGTACGCAGGCATCCTGAGATGCTGCAAGCCACGCTCTAAAATTCAGGACCCTCTTCCACATGGAAACCCAACGGCTAAACTGGGAGGCTGTGCTCACCCTCTGTCCCCACGTCTCATGGGCATGCTCTCCACAGCAAGGGATGCGCAGTAACTCCTCAGTGGGTCATTCAACGCTCTGCTCGGGGCTTCTCGCTCGGCGCCCACACACCCCTCCTACGTCGAGGGGTGTCAGTTCCCGAGGGCTCCGCCGCCGGGCTGGCCCCGGCCGCGGTGCCGCCGTCGGGAGACCCCGGCCCCCCCGCGCAGGGCGGGGAGGGCACGCCGGTGCCCGCGGAGAGGGAGGGCAGCGCCGGGGGGAGTGGCCCGGCCGGGACGGCCTCATAAATAGCCCTCGGCGGGGCGGCGGCGGAAGGAGCCGTCGGAGCCGCCGCTGCCGTTCCGCGCCGGCCGCGGTCAGAGGCAAGTCAGGACCGCGGACAGCGCCCCCCCCCCCGCGCCGCCCCGCGCCCACCATGACGGCGGAGACCCACCTGCAGGGCGTGGAGATCTCGGCCGCCCAGTTCTTCGAGATCTGGCACCACTACGACTCCGACGGTGACTCCTTTCCCTCCGGGACGGCGGGGGCGCGGGGGGCGAGGGGGGCGAGCCCGCGGGAGGCTGGGGGGACAGCTCCGCTGCCCGCCCGAAACCGGCCCGGTCCCCGCCCGCCGCCCGCAGCCTCGGGCGCAGCCCCGGAGCCATCGGGGCCGGGGCCGGGGCCGGGAGAGGTGCGCGGGGAGCCGCTCGCCGGGAGGGAACGGCCGGGTCGGAGATGCCCCTGCCGGCGCTGGAGAACGGAGAGAGAGTTTGGAGGGAGCGGTGACGGCAGCCGTAACTCTTTCTGTTGTTCATTCAGGCAATGGGTTCATGGACGGGAAGGAGCTACAAAACTTCATCCAGGAGCTGCAGCAGGCACGGAAGAAGGCAGGCTTGGTAGGTTAACGTTTCGCCCCACTTTTCCATCTTCTAAGGGAAAGAAGAGTTTTCTTGAGCAAACTCCAGTGCCCTGGTTCCTTCTGTTCTCTCTTGTCATCCCACGGTTCATGCACCTACCGCAGCGGGCAAAGCTTGGTTAGAAATGAGCAAGTTGCAAATCTGATAAATCATCTCCTTTGGAAAGGTGAAACCAGGGTCCACCTCACTGATGAGCGGCTCCCGCTCGTACCTTGCAAGGCTACAAGCTGATACTTCTGACAGTGCTTAAAAAGAAAAGTCAAGAAATGTATGGATGCTGTAATTTTGCCTTGGATGGGACCTTATCCCATTGCAATTAATTTTATCTGATACAGAGATGTACTCATTAAAACTGGCGGGGGGGGGGGGGGGAGAGAAGAAAAAAAAAAAAAAATTAGGAAAAAAAAAAAAGAAGAAAAGGAAAAACCCAACACTTCAGGGTAGTTGGACTTAATTTCACACCTAATGGGCAGCACGGGCTGAAATGCATTTCTGCCCCTTGGTGGTCACTAAATAGATCTGCAGATGACTCCTAAACACTTATTGCTCTTCTCCAGGTGTATGAGTACCAAATCCTGGCTGTTTAAATAGCTCAGAGAGACAGCGAAGTTTTTGACAGTGTTGTCAAAACATGTCTGTGTACGAGTTATTGAAACTTTAATTATTAATTATCTCCAAATTATACCCATACAGGGGGAGAAAAGATAAGGGAGAAATAAAGAAAGAAATTAAAGATTCTGTGTAAAAATACAGCGACTTTTAGCATCAAAGCCCAATATATAACTTAATGGAATCAGTCTAAATTAATCTATGCTAAAATAATTCTGAAGAAACAGAAAAAATATAATTTAAGTGGATGGTGTTTGCCTGGAGAAAATAGATTAATACTTCCTAATAAGAATGCCTTCAGATTGAGAAATAGCTTTTCAATAATTAACTTTGCTTTGAAATTCCTATATATTTTAGACCTAAATGCAGAAAAAAATAATTAATATGAACCTTAGTTGTATTTTGTGGAAAATTGTATCATATAAACTTTACACATATGAAAATCTGTCTCTCAGCAATGCCTCTAATGTTACTGCAGTCTAGGTAGCAGTTAATTCTTATAAGAGATGTTGGTGTAGGCTCTAATTTTCCTAAGTGTAAGTTCAAACTAAAATTAAAAATAAAATAAAGCAAAATTGAAGTTAAAAAAACCCAAAACAAAACAGAAAATTAGAAAATCAATGTGGGTGTTTTAGAAGGAAAAAGTAGATTTTTTTTTTTCACAGAGAAGTTAAAAACCTTCAATGTATTTCAAGTACTGCAACAGAATAAATCTCTCCTCTGTGCTAAAGGGCAGGAAACTTAAGTTTGCTCGGTAGAAAGAAGATATTAAAGCTTTTTTATATTTAGTATGAATTGTATTGTTAGTAGAAATGCTAATATATTACTGAGTAGCTAAAAATTGATTAGAATCTCAATGTAAAAAACATTTATAATTTTAAGGTCAGGATCTTTTCTCTCTCAAAGCAAGTGTGCATCTCTTAAAAACATAGCCTACTCAAAGCAACACAGAAACCCTTACAGGATTATTCTTATCTGCTACAAATGTTATAACGTATGTGGGTTTTTTCAAATAACTTCTGCCAATATCTGACACTGTATTCTAAAAATGCTCAGATGTTTAAGTTTTTCTGTCCCATATCTCTGATTCAAACCGAGCTTTGGAACGCTCTGCTGAAAAGAGCAATCTACAGTAGCAAAACCAAATTCAGCACCTGGTCTGTGGGCTCTGGAGTAGAGCTATATGTCATCTTAGGTTTCAAATCTAACCTGATTCTTGCATTTGAAGGCTCATTTGCTAAACAAGCATCTCATTAGTTCATTTCTTGTCTCACAGGATACTAATTCAGTATCTTTGAATATGTATTCTTTTGCACACATTGAGAAACTAGTGTAGGTTATATGTCATTTCCCTGTCTGTCCTTCTTTTAACACTCCAAAGCTTCTTTATCATTAACTTCTGCATTTCAGGTCACTCTTCTGCTGACTATTTTTGAAATATTCAATTATGCATTCTTCATAGCTGGATTTTACATCAGCCGTGACATATGCATTAAAGAATCACATTGATGCTGTCATTGAATAGGATGGTTTAATATTTCCCAATATTCTTCCCAACTACAGAACTGCTCTAATTATGTTCTGACGCTAATCCTTGCATTAATCCACTCAGCAAGCCTGTACTTTCACAGCTGCTTTTTCTCAGACAGAGAGGTAGCATGCAGCTTGATTCAGGCTAGCCCCCCTGAAAGGGGGAATGTCTGCTCAGAAGGTTTAGTGCTTGAGCTTTGGTAACATTAGGCCTTTTTGCTTCATGCGTTATGGTAGATACTGAATTGGTATAATTTATCATGGTTCAGCCATGCTAAAATAACTCTTTTTTAAAGATAAACACTACAAAAGTGTATAAACATAGTTTCCATTTATTGTGACCCACATTTATGCAATACATTCTCTATTTGGGACTGCCAATTGCCAAGAGAAACCCTGGGGTATAAGTGACCAGCACAGATGTTGGTAAAGTGTCAATAGGTGTATTTTGTCTGAGCTATTCCACATCCATTTCTCACTTTCTCTGCCTGTATAGTTGACAATATTTCTCTGCAGAAGTGTGTTATTTATGAGTACAATTATGTGAGGGTTTCTGTAGTGCCAGTTATCCTTACATTTTCAAATCGTATCAGAAAACGCTAATTTTTTTCACTTGTCGGAAAAGTATCTTTTCTGAGGTGTCTAAGGCATGAAGGGCTAGTTTCTTCATTTCAAAAATTGAGCACTGCATCTGTATCAGGTTTAGCACTAGACTTGGTTAAATTTAGGCAATATTTTTGACCAAAAATATATATTTGAATAAGATAACTCGAATAACTCTTCAAGCAGCTCATAAGCAGGTTAAGTGAACACCAAAAAACTCACCATAATTTATGAATAATGAACTAGAGAATAAGTTTCCTGGTTTGTTTAACCTGTAATCAATTGTGCCTCCTTCAATGGCTGGACCCTGTCCGGCACTGCAGAACTGCTATTAGAAAGATTAGTAAAATATTTAACCAGGACTAATTAAAATCCAAGTGTCTAATTCCCCATTTTATCTGCTAAGCAAACTTGTCCCCACTTTG
Source organism: Vidua chalybeata (assembly GCF_026979565.1). Lineage (NCBI taxonomy): Eukaryota > Metazoa > Chordata > Aves > Passeriformes > Viduidae > Vidua > Vidua chalybeata. The sequence goes on along the minus strand of NC_071530.1, from coordinate 127,859,347 downwards.
GGATCATTAGATGAAAGGTGACTTTGAAGTCCATTTTATTAATAACTACATCTCTAATTAAAGCCACAGCAAATTACTAACTTGCTATGGATGACTTTGACAGAAATAGGATACTAGGCCGTGACTGTATCAGCTACAAGGAACTGACATTTTAGTTAGCTTTGGCAGGTGAAATTTGGGACAAGCTACAATGGACTTTGTACAGCTGAGAGTCCCTGTGTCTCCAGTGAGAAAATCACTTAGGTACTATATAATCAGATCTTTTATAACAACTAAACCTTTTATTTCCAAAGTCTGACGTAACTTCATCTATAACTGTAGAATTGTCCATTGTTTCAATATAACTGTAACCCTATTCTTGCTGAATGGTTTCACTAGCTTCCACCTCTAAGAAATACAATGAAAATTAAAAGTTTAATCAGTATTGAAGGTTGGTGACATCTCATATCAAAGAAAGGCAGGTCAAGTTGAAGTGTGAAATCAAATATTCAGATTTTTGCTGCAAGGCTGGCACTTTTTGCCATAGTCAGTGAGAATAGTCTTTAGAGAACAGATGTATAGCAGGGACCATAATTTATATGGACAACAATGATGGCTTTATTCTGTCAGATTTAAGGTACTGCTTAAAGTTTTCTCCCGACTAAGTCCCCCTTTCTACATTTAAGCAGTGACATTTTGACTCTGTTTCCATGATAACCAAATACTAAACAGTGAAAAATATGATATTGTGATGAGATCCTTTAAGACTAAAATAGCATCCATTGTTCAGGAAAAATCCACTCAAAGACGTGGAAAGACTATTTTGGTGTTCAGATGTATTATACTGAATTTTTTTCCTTATTTTGAAAGATTCTGCACTGCCTTCAAGTTACTAATTTAAAAACGAAAACTGAGAAAATGGAGTAATAATTGCCTATGAACTTCACTGTCACCATCTTAAACAAAGGAACTGTTAGACACATCTTCCAACATATCTGTCTTTATAATTTTTTCATTCTGTAAACTAAAATAGTGTTCTAAGCATTTAGATGCCAATCATTCACACCAGCTATAATGTAATTGCCTAGGAAGTAAAATGAAAAAAAAAATTCATTTAAACTTGACGAATGTAGCTGTAATGTGTGAGTACTTCATTAAATGTGGTATGTTATTTGGCAAATAATAGATTTTTCAAGTATGTTTACATATGTTTCTTGTATTTTAAAGTAATGATTCTATCACTGTAACTTTGTAGGATTTAACACCTGAAATGAAAGCTTTTGTGGACCAATACGGGAAATCTACTGATGGAAAAATAGGTATAGTTGAGGTAAGACAGTTACTTTGTAACTTTACTTGAAGAAAATACATTTAGCACAGAACAATGTGAGCATAATATGCCAATACTTCGGATTTTTAGATACACAGAATATTTCTTCCTCACCCTTAAGATCTTTTTTTTTCTTGTCACTAATGAAACTTTTTAATTAACAAGTAATGCATTCCTTACCACATTCCAGACATTTCACCACAAGTCATTTAACTTTTCTGTCTTTATTCAATACAAATAAGCATCAACAGCAATTTAAGTTTTCCACAAAGAATAAAGTTCTATTTCAGAAATTCAAATTAAAAAGGTAATTTGATGAGAAGTAATGCGATTTAGTGCTACCTGTGATTTTGAATTCATGCTCTGTCACCATTCCTAATAGTGATGATAACATCTGAGTGAAGTTAATTGGGCAGTCACTGTATGTAGTCTATTCTTAAAAACCCCAAATATGTAACCCAAGTAAGTTAGCATGTTAATCATGGCTAAGAATTAATTTCTTAGGATTTCCTTTCTTGAATTTTAACAGAACTGCAGGCAGAAAATTCTCACATTCCTTACTCCCATTTTCTGAAGAGGCTGAAGATAACCAGCTTCTCCTCATACAGCTGCTCAACAATTGTATAACTTAGACAACTTGATAGGAAGGGGGGAAACCATTGTGTTTTCTCTGAATTTCACTCTTCAGCACTGCAATTCAAAAGGGAGAGTTTGTGGGGTTATAGGGTTACAGTTTGAGAAGTCACTTCTCTGAGCTTAAATCAACGACTCATTTATGTCACTCTGAGTGCAGTGAGACTGCAGTTTTATTATTAAATGATATTGTGGGTTTTTTTCCTAATAATAAGAAATCTGACCTAGAGAGCTCATTAAGAAACAGCTGGAAACAAGCCAGGCCTGCAAAATTTCTACAGTGACCAACTTTGAGTCAGTATCTAATTTTAAAACTGAGAATTGAATAGAATCTGTAGAAGTCAATAGAAAGTATCACTGCTGATACAATCGATCGTTTCAAGATACCTTTTCTCCTCTGTCATATGTCTAAATTTTATATACTTCTTTAAAGGCATATGTAATTATGACTAAACTACCACAGAAATGTGAACAATTTGTCTCACTTGCAGCCACAACTGATTTTTAAATGTGCATCTTTTAACAATACTTAGCATTGATCAAATAGCTTTGCATCTAGAAAGAAGTAGTGTTTATTTGGTACATAACTCTTTTTGTTTTGGACCAACAAATATTAATTTATTTCCTATTGAAGAATGTTATTTAAATTAGTCTTTTTGAATATCTGTGGAGCCAGCAGTGATGCAAGAAGAATGTGTGAACAGTGCCTGAAAAAGACTGTGGCTCTTCAGTTAGGAAAGATAACTGGAAGTTTTACCTTTCAAATTCTATTTCTGATTCTGATATTGACTTAATGAGGGAAGATGAGCAAATCCAATAGGGTCTGATATGGCTCACCACCCCCAGTGAAGGGCCAAGCATGCTCAGCATTCACGGAAGCAACTGAATAGTGATAGTAAGGAGTTCAGTGACTGAAGGGACTTTCTCCCTTAATATAGCAGTTCCAAACCCAATAGCTGTTATTTTGTTTCCCTTAAATCAGCATGAAGCTCGATTTGGAAAGTGCTGATGGAACTCATGAAATGTGTGGTACGTGCAGAGCAGTTCGATATTAAAGTTGGTACTTGGACTTGACTCTCCTTCCTTATATTAAAAAAATTATCCAGTAATTCCAGATTGTTCCCATTTACATAGTAGACAAATCGTTTTTCTGAAAATTGTGTGACAGCTGTTTAAGAAAACTTATGTAAAGCCATTCAGACTCCCAGCCCTCAAAATGGACACACAGCATTTGACAAAGAATGTGCCAGCCAATAATGAGTTTTCAGGAAAGGTCTGTTGACTGAGATAAAGAGGAGGCCTGGATGGCTTCACAGAGGAAGAAGTGGATTTTCAGCTCAGATTAAGTGTTGATTCTGTCTTTGCAAGCACACTGCAGTTAGTTCGCTGGCTATTATCCAGTGTCCTCCAGCTAAAGGCAGAGCCTGACCTGCCCACTTTCTTTCCATTGTGTAAGAGACCTTTAATTCACCTTTTGTACTCATTGAGACCAATGCTTTTACTAAAATGCTGCTGTGAAACTCAAGGTTTCAAAACTCAGAACTGCAGCAATTTCACATTCAAATTATCTGAAGATTACTGCTGCCAAAAATTCAACTACTTATTAGCCTAAAATATTCTTTGTACTCCCATGCTCTATTATAGGATTTTAAAAAGCAAATTCACTCTATTAAGCAAAAGGAATTTTAAATAACATTAAAGATCATCAGAACTTACTTAGACAACAATGTCTAGAAAATAGTTCTGATATTGTTTTAGGTACTGAGAGTATTTTTTCTGCTAGGTAGCCTATAAAGACACACCTCAGCCTGCAGCTGACCAGAGAGAAGTCAAACCAGTCTCAGGCTTTGTAGTTGTCCTCTATTATTTGCGATCCAGAGACAACCAACCTTCTCCATAAAAGCAGCAAAGCTCAAGGCTCACTAAACTTCTATTGCTGCTGTACATAGACTTGCAATGGTCTGCACTCTTACTCAAAGATGCTCACAAAGTCCCCCTGTGCTTATCTCCACAAAGAAGTCATCACTTAAAATAGCACCAGGTTTCCATCTTTCTTCTCGATAGTGGTATAAAACTGGGACTGGGAAGTTGAACCAGTTTCCACACAATCTACTCATCCCTTTAATACTGCAGAGTTTTCCACAAAAAGCAATTTAATGCTTTCTCCTGAGACTCACAAAGGGTGAGAGGTATAGCTTAAAATAAGGTAATTTTCTTTCAGAGGTAATATATTCTGTGCCTCAATTACAGTTTGGTGCTGCTAATAGGCTGTTAATGATCCTTTGGACAGTTACTATTTTATGGTGCCCTTGCAAAATTCACAGGAGTTACCTATGTCATTGAACGACATCTTATTTATATTTTCGACACAAGCAAATCCTTTTCCATTGTTATAATCAGTCACTACACCCAAACTATCTTTTTTATTCTGAATATTTCTTCCATTCAACATTTGCTGTTAAATAGGAGCATACTCTAAAAATCAAAGATTTTCTGTCATGAAAGAAATAAAGACATTTTTTCATAAATCAGGACTAAGTTACACACATTTAGCTATTGTGTACACATAAATATATACTTTCCCATAAGTGTATATTCTATTTATAATGGAGTAGGTTTTTAAAGCTGCTGACAAAAACACATTTCTTGGGTTGATTTTGATTTCATGTTCATCCACTTAGCAAAAGCACTGAGAAGGCTCTGATGGGCCTGACAGCCTGTCATCAGCTGCACCATTTCTGTAAGGAGAGTGCTCTGATGTGTTTTTTCAGCTGTACTAACACTAAAAGAATTTAAATGATTCCTTGCATATATGATTTTAGAGAAACAAGAGATATATCTCCATAACTTTGTTGTGTCTGTCAGGTGAGAGCTGAAGACACTAATGGCTCTGCTGGTTCCCAATAAAAAAGCCTCAGCAATTAGGCAGTAGCACTGAAATAGGCAGAACAAAAGATTTGAGGGTGTGAAACGAAGGCAGAAAAACAAAAATTTGAATCAAAATTTTAAGATGGGACTCCAGAAAGTCTGCAGATGTCATTTTACATAAAAGAATGCTGCTAAGAAATCTGTCTTTCTCCATTTTCTCCATAGTAAGCACAGCTGGTCTATTCTTCAAGTAAAAAGTTTTTTTTTTTAATCAAAACATATTTCATACATTTTGAGTACAGAAAAAAAATTGAGCTTTTGTTAAAAACAAATCATGATTTTACATTAAATTATACAGCATAGTTTCCATCTTCTACATTTGTCACTTGCCAAAATTGAGTTATAGTAAATGAACATTTTCAATAATCAGTACAATAATGTCTGATTTTAAAAAAGCCTTTTGTAGAGAAGAGGCATTGGAAGAACCATCCCTGGTTTTGCAGGGCTAAAAGCCCTCTTGATTTCTTTCTGGTATTTATAGCTCTTTTTGAACACATCTCTGTGACTGACAAATGAGAACTGCCATCCCTTACTCTCCCTATTTTCTGTTTTTTTTTCTCCTGGCTTTTTCTTATATTTAACCATTTATATTACACACATGTTCTTCATGTCAGTGTTCCTTTCTTTCTTGGTATACCTTTCTTGGTATCTGAGTAGTCTATATTTCTGTTTTCTCATTCATGGTCCTTCACACTTATCCTCTGTGAATCCTTGTGTTATGCTTTCCCTTCATGCTGATTCAATGGATTTTAATACAGATTCTAATTCTGCATGGGTGAATTTTTTTCCCCTTTCCCTGGCTACCCTTTTAGTAAAGTGCTACCTCACTCCCTTCTCTCAGACCTCAAGTTCTGTTTGACCTTGATGACTATGACAAAGCTGCAGGCCAGAAGCCTTTCAGAGGCATCTTCCAAACACTTCAGCTAGCAGGACGAAGCTTCCAAGCGGGCCACAATACGGCAGCAGCAGTATGAGCACAAAGAATTCTGTACACTTTAAAAATCTTCATGCTCTGTTACAGGCTCAGCTGGCCTGATGAAGAGCCAAAATTTAATCTTTCTTAAACTCTGTTACAGCTTGCTCAGGTATTGCCAACGGAAGAGAATTTCCTGTTGTTCTTCAGATGCCAGCAGCTAAAGTCAAGTGAAGATTTCATGCAGGTACAGTATGAAAAGTTGTCTGTTATAAAACCATCGAAGACCTGCCTGCCATAAAGATATCATTAAAGCATTTACATTCTGATTGCAGACATGGAGGAAATATGACAGCGACCACAGCGGCTTCATTGATTCTGAGGAACTTAAGGTAAACCAGTATCTATGAGCATGCACAACATGAGAACAGGTGTTGGGTTACAGCCTTGTGCTGCTATCTCTTTCTTCAGATACATCCCACTTGTGCATGTTTTTGCATTTCAAACATGACAAAAAATGCAATACAATTAGCTGATGTTTTTATCACCAGTAAATTATTTAAAGTGAAACTCTAATCTGATCAATGCTTTTTAAGCCATGTTTTAATTCAGGTAAGTGTTGGTATCAAATGACTTAGGGTACCAGGTAGCTCAGAAGTAAGGAAGATTAAGCAAGATGAGTCTCTCTAACAGCTATGTTGGGTTTTGGTTTTTTTTTTTTTTTTTTTTTTTTTTTTTTTTTGGTCTCTTAGGGAAAAGAGCTGCTTTGGTTTGTTTTTTCTTAAGAGCATCACTACTATTAATCACTATGCTGCTGGACAGTTGATCAGTTGATTCTGTCTCAAGTACCATGTAACCCTACAATTTCCTAACTCTAATACTGTTAGACTAACAAAATGGAATTGTGCTGCCTCTGCTTGCTTAACCTAGTAGGATTTTGGTATCGGCTTTAATATACACAAATAAGAGCAGAATCAAGGTTACCCCATTAGGCATCTCAGCCTTGCACAGTTAAGAAATCTTGAAACAAGAGTGATTTTATTTCCCTAGTCATACAACCAACATTAATTTGCTGATGCTGAGTTAGTGTCACAGAAACACAGGGTGGTTGTTAGGAACCTCTGGAGGTCATCTGGGCCAACCCCTCTGCTCAAGCAATACCACCCAGAGCAGTTGCCCAGGACCTTGTTCAGATGGCCTTCGCATGTCACCAAGAATGAAGACTCTACAGCCTCCATGGGCAACCTGTGCCAGTGCTGTGTCATCCTTGCAGTGAAAATGTGTTTCCTGATGCTCAGAGGGAACATTTTGTGTTTCACTTTGTCACCATTGTCTCTGGTCCTGTCAGTAGCCTAGCTCCATCCTCTTTGCACCCTCTCTTGAAGTATTTATATACTTTGATGATGTTCTCCTGATGTGCTCCTCTTCTCCAAGCTTAAGCGTCCCAATTCTCTCTGCCTTTCTTCATAGCAGAGATACTCATATACAACAGCTTTCTCAGTAGAAAGGTGCCATTTTCCACAGTTCAACTGCATTTGATTCATTATTGTAGCTTTACATTCAAAGGAATCAAAGCAATTCATAGCAAGAGAACTATCTGTGTTCATTCATCTTATTTGGACTAGTTTGTCCATATGTGGTATAAAGAAGAGTGATGTAAGTTTTAAATAAAGCATCAGGAGATCAAATTGTTCAAAATCTTTCCTGTTCTTCTGCTCAGAAAAGAAATCCATGACAGAAAATTCACTTCTTTTTTTTTCCTTTTCCCTTTCTGAGTTTGATATCTGTGTGACATTTGCTGAGGATCTAAGCTTAGGGTAACCCTCAGGCAGACAAGCCCATTCTTCTGCTGACTGGTTGCACCAGGCCAGTGTTTTTAAAGTTGCAGGATCAGGAAAAGGTAGCACTTGAGAACTCTCCAGCTGTTAGATGATGCCTGCTGACTGCTATATTTTAAAATAGATTTTAAAAGGCAGGGTTGATTGAGGGCCAGCTGAAAAATGAAGGCATTTTAACTGAATCTCTAAACTAATCTCTCTTGTGCTGTGAGGTTTCATTTGCCTCAGAGAAAGAGGTCATTTTAACACTGAAAATAAGACATAAATGTCCACTTTTATTTTTAGATCAGTATTTCTTGGCAAGCAAAAACATTTTTAAGTATTTGCTATGGGAGGAGTACACCCACTTACAACTTTGTAAGTGAAATTTAAGCTGGAAATCAAGAAAACTTTCTAACAATAGTAATGGCAGTAGAGTATGTTGTCTAAGGGGGAGGCAGACTCTTCATCACTGCCTGTATTTAGGAACTGTTTGGCAATAGCTCAGATCAGAGACTAATTCAGGAAGTTTAGATAGATAGAATCCTTTCTTGACACATGAACTGAATAGCCTTTTAATTTCCCTTCCAGTTCTATTTTCAATTGAAGCACACAATAAACATGTTTCTGAAACATCCATTCACAACATTTCAGTCATGTTCTTCATTATACAAGCTACCAGGAAGGGCCTCCAGCCTGGAGCGGGCCAGGCTGCTAGTCATGTTGGGGAGTGTTAGTCATACCATTATTGACATGGCTGCACTCAGGTCCAGGAATGCAAGCATATTTTCTTATAAGCTCTCCCATTTTCTACAAGGGAAAATTCTGCAAGGATAATGACACTCCAGCTGATGACACGAATTAGGTCCTTCATCAGGTCTTGTAATGCCCTTGCTTTACAATTTGGTATCTTCCTTTTTTTTGCTGTCACAGATCTAGTACAGAAATTTAAAACATGGAATGGGTGGAAACAATCTTATTTTTAAAAGTAAAAATGGCTGGTGTTTCAAGTCATGTGACATCAAATTCTCATTCAAATGCATTGAAATTGGCTGTACACATTTAAAATACAAAGTAGGAAGAAGCAATGTTCACTTCTAGCATCAGGTAATGCCATAGGCAAGGACAAAACTCAATTAATCATTGATCTTTTCTGTAAAATTGTTCAGATGCTGCAAGAAGTGATTAGGCATACAAGTTTTCAAGGAGACCCAAGGTTAATTAGTTTAGTTTACTGATAGTGCATATTAAGAAGCAGGATACTTGAAAGCCAAACTTTTTTCCAAATTCACAATACAACAAATGGCATACAATGCAGGAAGTTTTATTAGTTACTTTTTCCAAATAAAATTCAATATTCTAGAACTTACCAAAAGAAACATATACTCTTAGCTGTTAATAACTTTTTTTTCCTACTTATTTGGAACTTCAGTAGTAAATACTAAAGTGGAAGTAAAGTAGTATTTCCCATTACTTTAATCTGAAGTTAGCAAGTCAAGTAAGTAGATAAAAATTCACCTTTTAACTCTATTTATTTTAACAGAGCTTCTTGAAAGATTTATTACAGAAAGCAAATAAGCAGATTGAAGACTCAAAGCTAACGGAATACACAGAAATAATGGTAAGTTTATTTAGAGGCATAATGGGGTTAATGGGCAGTTTTCAGTACTGTTTAAAAAGAAAAGTCCAGCAGTTTTTAACCTTCTTGGTATTTATATAACATCGTGACATGCCATTATATTTTCCCTGTTCTGCTCCCTTGTGTTGCTAGCTGTAAAACCAAAGTCTTCACATTTCATAGGAGCAAAATTGTTCTTATCATAATTATATTGTTTAGATCAAATTAATTTGGCGTTACTTTCTATATTTTGCCTTCTTTCAGTGCTGTGGTGTCTGTCTCTTGTCTTAAAAGACATCACTGCATGGTGGCTTCCTTAGATTTACAAATATCTCACACTTTCCTTCTCCCCTTGCTTCAAGGCAGAAAATTGATATTTTAGATAAACACTATAGCAAAACTGTTGCTTCCTTTGTCAGCCCATCCTTTGAACAATCCATCCATCTCATTGCTATGGCACTCCATGGTAAGGACCAGTACTGACTTCTGCATGGACTTTTCAAGAAAAAAAAAAAAGACAGAATTCTGGTCTTCAGGAAATGTATAAATCTACTTTTTTTGTTTTACCAGCTTGTTTTCATCCTAAAATACTTCTAAAAATCAAAAATGTGCTATGTAGATGCACTTGGCCTCAAATTGGCTTAAAATTGGCTGAACAAAACTTGTGTTTCTCCTGGAAAAAGTCTGCTGGTTCATTGTACCAGTATAAAAAATTTACACACAATTGTCACTGTTCATTTGCTGCTGAAGATAACATTCTCATTCAGGGAGCTTTTTGACCTCCATCCTAAAGTGTGCTGTAAGTTCTGGCCTCTGCAGAGACATGCATTGACAAAGAATTTAGTTAAAAGAGAAAAAAATAAGCCCAGCTCTCCAATCATCTCCACAGAAAACAGAAGGATAATAAAAAACACACAGTCCTGAGCAGCTGCTGGCAGGCAGAGCCAGCCACTAACTCATCAAAATACAAAATAAGTTCACTTCACAGCTGCCACTGCTTACCTCCCTCAAATGCAAATCTATTTTCCTGGGAAATGCACACAAGGCAGATGCTTTTATACAAAGGAAGGAAGTGTTAAAAGGAACCATCCTGCTGTCTAGAAATAAATGTTCATAGAATTGGTTACTTTTTTCTGGTATCCTTTGTCATTTATTTTGTATTAATGAAGTGAAATTAGGCCTTTTCTCATTGCATCACATTAGCTCCCTCTTTAAAAGGATATATGTTTATGCATATATATCAGCACAGGATGTTGCTTTTCCTCTTATCTATAAATTACATCTAAAATTATTGTGATTGCAGGTGATGGGATGGCGTGTAGGTGGTGGTGCTTTCAATACAATGTTTTGTAGTCTGCTGCTTTTGTGACTCTTTTATGCAGCAAGTGCAATATAATGTTTGAAAGTAGAAAAATTGAACTATACAGATATAAATACTGGAAGAGAAAGTCCTATGCAGGATCAATATCTTCATCTACTTCTAACAGCTATTATAAGCTGTTTGTGCTTTTTAAGTGGCAGGAACTCATCCTTTCAAGGCCTCAAAGGAAAAACCTTTAATAGTAGAGTTATTAAAAATTATTAGAAATAATAATCACTTATTTTGTGAAATTATATTAACAAAGTTATTACTATAATTTAATTATGCTTCTTTGGAGAGATTTATTTTCCCATTTTCATACCATCAAGAAAATAGGATCACCTGCAACATCTGTTCATTTTTTTTTTTTAAATATATCACAGTAAAAAAAAATATTGTCTTCACTTAAATAGTTAGATGTGTTCAATTGAATGAAATATCTATTGTTTTCTGTCTTGGGAACTGAATGCCTTGGATTCTACTTTACTTAACCCAACAGTTTTTCATCTTTATGAACAGAAAATAATGATTCTATTACCCAATCATGACATGAAGTCAAAAGTAAAATATTATCACATCAACACTCCTCTCATTTATAAATAATAGCATGCACATTTCTCATACAGGACATTCATTCAGCAGTGTAGGCAGGCTAAGACCTACCTTACCACAGGTTAATCAGAATTGCTTATCTGGTTACTTATCAAGATTTTGCAGTAGAATTAATTACTATAAATTACTTAGTCAGTACTTAAACGTATTACACAGTAAATGTGACCTGGGGACATCATTTCAGGACAAAGTTAATTGGATTTAAGTTTTCCAAATAAGTGTTTTCTTCATTAGGTTGATTAATTTTGATTAGCAATGTAAATTTATATATTCTTTCAGCTCAGGATGTTTGATGCAAACAATGATGGAAAGTTGGAGCTTACTGAACTGGCCAGGTATGTCTTCTGTTTCTTTTCACAAGAAATATCATATACCAAGTGCTGTAATGGGAACAGTTAAATATTTTGACCTTTGTTTTTTTTCTCTCCAAAGACTGCTCCCTGTACAGGAAAATTTTCTTATTAAATTTCAGGTATGAATATTCACATTCTTCAGGTAACCTGTTACATCACACATAACTGGTGTCATTAATGGATTTGTTTTCCTTTTGGCATTTAGGGTGTCAAAATGTGTGCAAAAGAATTCAATAATGCCTTTGAGATGTATGATCAAGTAAGTCTTTAAAAAATGTTATTAGTGGTGTAGCTTATTGGCACTTATTTTCTGAATTTGTGGAGAACTAGCCATAATGTCTGAAATGAAAAATTTATTTTTAACATTTAAAAATAAATGTTTAAACTTATCTTTAATGGTATTTTTCAGGATGGTAATGGCTATATAGATGAAAATGAACTTGATGCCCTACTGAAGGATCTCTGTGAAAAGAACAAAAAGGTAATCCTAGAGGGCTTCTTTCCCCTTAGAGATTAGATTTAACTTGGATTTTAAGGACGCTTTAATCCACCCTAATAAGATAAATATAGATCTTCTAAGTCATAATTCCTGAAGTCAAAGTACAACTAAAAATTGTGGTGGAAATAATAGCAGTGTAAATCCTGAACTAGGGGAGTTTTGATTACACAGTCACATTGTCAAGAGCTTGCTTGCCTCTGAGACACCAGCTAGCAGCAAGCTAACATATGGCTATCATATAATGGATAACATACAAATATATAAAAACATTTTAGTGTGTTACTGTTGGACAGGCTGAGAATACCTGGGATTTTCTCTCATTTCCTGCCATTGGAAGTAAACTTGTTCATGCTGATAACTAAACAGGATTATAAAGCATTATCTGTTCTTTAAATAGGAATTAGACATTACCAACCTTGCAACATACAAGAAAAGCATCATGGCCTTGTCTGATGGAGGAAAGCTTTACCGAGCAGAATTGGCTCTTATTCTCTGTGCTGAGGAAAATTAGAGCTCTTCTATCATGTCCACTTAACTAGTGATGTACTCTACACAATAACTGTGCACTATAAGGGAGTAGGCTGTATTTTTAAACTGCATATAGAAAATTAGCCAGGATGTGTGGCACATTCCTTTCAGTTTGTTTCTATACTGTTTGTAATGTACAGTTTTTGTAACAATAAGATTGATAAAGAGAATGTCAGTGTTTGGGCCAGTCTGTATATTCAAAAAGAAACTAAATATGTGAGGGTTGGTTTTGGTTGGGTTTTTGCTTTCATAAACATGGCTGGAGAAAAATTAAACCTGCTGACATTGCTGTGGTCATCATATCCTTTGACACTTGCAACATTTCTTGTTAAACTACGTAACAAAAAGATCTACACATATACACACATCTTTCCCAAAACAAATAAATGTGGGGTTTTAAAATATAAAACATGAATTCAGATTAAATATGATCTAGGTCTGAAATAGGAAAGAGACATTGGCATGTCTGATTTCAAAAATTTAATAAGGCACTAAGAAATATTTTCAGTTGTCAAACCACCCACTTACAGGTTGTACTCTCTGCAGTCTTACAATTACTCTTCTCATTATGAATTCATAGCATATAGACAAAGCATTTATCTGGAATAGATCTCCATACAGTAGTTGATAAAAATATAGTGTTCTCAATCTAGCTGTTTTATTGAATTTAAACATAGGCACTTCAGAAATAAATGCCGTTAATCTGTCTTGAAATCCTGGCTAAATGACAGGTAGTATAGTTAATACACAGATTAACATATGATATTATAAGTGTACCTTTCATGACTATTGCTGTGTCAGAGAATATGACAATCCATTTTCTAAACTATTTTCACATTTTGCAGGTTATAATTATTCTAGTAAATTGCTGTTTTTACATCATATTCTGTGTAATCTATAATTAAATTTAATATCCTAAGATTATTGGTGTCTAGTTTGTGTATCTCCTGGATTCTTGTATCTGTACCATGTAAAGGACAAACTGACTATTTTAAAAAAATGTGCCTCCTTGGATCTTACACTGAATTACTAGTCTATCTCACTAGCACTAAAGTTTGACAATAAATGAAGAAAAAACAGTACAGATTTTATAACAATTTAGTAATTTAGTAAATGGTGGGCTCTGCTTTTTATTATATTAGAGATGTATTTTTTAAATGGGAACTATACTATGAAGCAGCCCTATCTTCTTGCATCCTTGGGTTTTTTTGGCCTGGCTTCCTTTTTACTTCACACCAATTTTATGCCAGACAACTTCATGAATGTCCAGGCCACTGCTCCCAGTAAGTACTGGAGAAGGAGAGAAATTGGGCTGCCTCTTAATGCCAATAAACCTATGCTGCCTCCATGTACAACTGTTTTGGAAGCAATTCCAGGTTAGCAGATTAACTATATACAACTTCTCAGATGTGTTTCTGTGTCTTATTTAGCATTTGGAAGCAAATTAATTTTATTTAAAATGTGTCTCAAACAATGAGGCTCAATCCTTCAAGATTACAGTCATTGAACTCCCAGTGAAATGAGTCCTTGAATTCCTCAGGTGAACTCAAGCAACAAAATACCATTTCAGAAATGACCTAATAGCCTTGGGCTCTCTCCAGCCTGAGCCTTGGAAAGTTAAGGGGTAGGTGGTGCTGGAAAGGGTCTTGCTGGGAAAAAAATCCACACAAAAAACTAAGGTTAAGCCAGTTCATTCTCACTGTTTTACTCCCACTCCATGCACAGTGATTTAACGTCTTACGTGCTTGTCTCCTCTTTTCTCTATGCAATGTGAAATACAATTGTGTACATGAAGTGAAGGAACAGTGAATCTGCCTATCAGTACAATAAATGATTGATATTGTTCATATTGTCCACTTGAAACACTGGATTTTGCCTTATTTTAACATTTTAAAAGGGTAAAGAAAAAAGCCCCAAACCTTGTGTATAGGAATATGTTTGCTACATCGTTACAGTGAGAGGAAAAGCTATTAAAGTGTTTTGACAGAGTCACCACAGAAACTGAAATCTGTCTTCCTGAACATAAGTAAAGGTACCTGTCTCAGATCCCTTCTGAAGTCACCCTTGTGCTACTGCTGCTGCCCACCAGCTGGCTCTGCTGCAGGGCACAACACAGAATGCAAGTCTCTGTCACCCACAGGCAGGGTTTTTCCTGCAGTTATTTCTCTTAAATAAAACTTGGATTAAAAGACAGCAATTTAGAACCCCAGTTCTACTGTCAAAGTGACAGTGCAAAGCAAATTGTGACAAGTATGGCTCACTCAAAACTGCTGTAAAACCTCCAGGTTTTAAACTCTAAATCACTCCTGGGAAGACTGATTTTTAAATGTCAGGGTTGGGGCAGAACAAAGCATAATAATAAGAGAGGTGATGATAGGGAAGATTTCTTCTTCCTTCTAGTAGACATCTGGTGACCAAAGAAAAATTGTAGCATGCATGAAGATTAATTACATGATGTACTGCAGGTATGCCATATTCCAGCTAAACACAGAAACTGAAACAGAGCTACTTGGGATCCTCTTTAATTAAGCTATTAACCATTTTGCTGCCTATAAATACACTAAAATAAACACGCAAAGAAACACTCAAGCTAACAAATACCAAAACCCACTCTCCTACAAATTACAAGTATGTAGTAAAATATTTTAGCCCATTCTAGTTTAAATATGTACAGGTTAAAACTTAATATATCACTAGGTACTCAAATCAAAGAAGGTGACCTTCTAGAAATTTTAAAGCATAAACCAGCAAACTTAAAGAAAAATAACAATAGTAAAAATGAGGCCCTTCAAACCCTTGGCATTTTAAATGCCGTGTTTGCTGACAGAAGTAAACCTTAACAGTACCAGGTCAGGCAGAGTGGGTGCCTGCTTCCACCTGGGCCCACAGCACTGTCCATCAGGGCACCTCAGGGGCCATTAACACTGCCCAGCTAACCATTATGGAGAATATCATATGAATTTCCACCAACAACTTAATCAGGATTCAACACAACCCTTGAAACAAATATTTTGGCTCTCCTTCATTCACTGCTTCACTGTTCTATCACCAACAGTTCATGGCAGTATCAAAGCACAGTGCTAATCCTCCTTGTTTAGAACTTAGTTATCCAGCTTTGAAAATATTATCCACGCAATATTTCAAGCTGATGAAATTTCTAAACACCATATTCCATGGGCAAATGTCAAATACAGACCAGGGTGCTGACAGTCATCAGCACTTTTATGCAAAATGAATCTCATCAATGAATAAAATACGTACACACTGCTGCTAAACTCCCCTTAAACCTCGGTTAAGGCTATGTTTCTCTACATAAGGTTTGCTTTTTCTGATTTTTACTAAGCCCTCATCATAATCATGGTTATAGCTACTGGTTATGGAGGGCAACTGAAATCCACTCCTACTTGCTGTGGCTTTGAAAAGATACAGAATGCATACTTGGGCACCTGAATATACATGGCCTGATTTTCTAAAGTGTTGAGCACCTCCAATTCCCTATGAAATCAATTTAAGTTGTTCTTCAGCAACTAAAAGCAGGTCAGTGCACTCAAATCCCAAAGACTATTTTATTTTATGGCATATTAAATGATCACATAAAAGACTGTGTGTGGGGTTACCTTTGTTCAAGTGGCATTACTTATTTAGCAGTTACAACACAAGATGCCATATTGGAGGAAGACAATGGTATGAACTTTCTTGCAATTCAGTGTCTTTAGTTACATGTTATTAGTAAGGGAAAAAAAGAAAATATAAATGAGCAATTCACATGAACTTGGAAGCCAGTACAGACAGCCAGGAACTCACAGTTCCCTCAAATAGTATCATCCTCTCCTTGTAAAGCAAATCCCCAACTTGGGAAATAGAAGCAATATTCTCAACAGTAAATAAAATATTCAAGAGGAGAGAGTTCCCGTAACTAGGAGAACTAAAGACTAACAGCAGCTCTGGTATCATAGTGAAGACGAAATACAACAGATTTCTCTCATTTGCATCTTAAATGATTTTCATAACTTGTTGATAAGCCCCGAATATAGCACAGTAACACTTTTGCAGCACTGAATTAATCTAATAAATTCTAGCAGGTTCAAAGACAGTAAATCACCAGCAGAAATAAAAAGGGTAATCTCAAGATTTAATTAAGCAGACAAGATGCACTTTTTGGTTGAAAACAGACAATGAATCCCCTTTGTGGGTGTCTCCAAGTTGAGCTCATGGAAATGATAACACCTTTCACTGATGGACCATGCAAAAGTAATTTTTAAGAAGGTATCTGGATTTTAGGGAAGCATCCTTGTGACTCATGAAAATTCAACTGCCTCTGCAACCCTACTGACTCCTGTTGCAATCTCCAATGTACACCATCACCTTTTCTGACTCATTCCTCCACAGTCCTGTCCCTCCAACTTCATAAAATGATTTTGCCACAAAGCAATACTTTTTTTTAATTCTTCCCTTTACATTGGGGCTCACTGGTAACCTCAGGGTGAGAAATGTAATAACCTCAGGGCAAATATGCCAGCCTAAGTCAGTACAGACACTACCTCTCCTGCCAGTTTAGCTATGTTTGGAATAAAGAAGCTGTGATGACTGTGCTTTATTTCAGTCTGTGAGTAATACAAAGCTGTGGGGTATGCTTATGGATTGGACACCTCTTGAGTCTTAGCAGTATTTTATGCTTTTTTCAGGACAGTCTAATCCTCATCAGCATTTAGGGACAGCTTCTTTTGGAATTTCCAGAAGACACTGCCTAGGTTAAGTAGTAGCTATAAAGCTTCTTTCTCTTATTTTTTTCCTGAGTTCAGATATCATGCGTTGCTACTTGAGTATCAATTACATTGTATTTAGGCAAAACATATACTTGAGATGTTTAGGATACATGTCTTCATAGTAATATTCCTTTCCTGTCCCTACCAAGTCTAACAACTCTTACTGAAGGAAATATGTCCCATCCAGACTATTCCATTCTCCTGCAGCAGTGGATAACAAGATCAGTTACATTTTTTTCACTTAACTACGTCTATATATTAGCAAGTATTTTTAAGTTAAGTAACATGTAACTCCTAAAACATTATATGCCATTTCTAAAACCTGCATATTGTATACACCTTGTCAAGACAAAATGCAACTAACTTGAATAGTTTGAAATGGATGTCATGGGCATAAGCAAGATAAAATAAACCCTATTCTTATTATAGATGCTCATTAAAACTTAAAATGTGCTTTCTGGTTCCATCACTTTATAAACAGGTTTTTTGTCACTTTACAATTAATAACGCATTTAGCTATGAACGGTTAATTGGTACAAGACTTCAGAAGCAGCATCCATGTCTACAAATGAGAAACATTCTGTTAGTAAATAAATCCCCAGTATCTCTCTGCAAGACAGGCTTTAAGAGGCCTCCCTTCAATATTCTGACAATGTCAGATGAAGCTAAATCTGCTATCCTATGTTACTATTATTTTATACACAGGGCAGAGAGCTATATGACAGGCAGAAGTGCTTCCTAGCACCCAAAGTCAAGCATAAACTGGATCCCAATTTCATGCTGAGACTTGGAATATGCCTCTTTTCTTGATCTTTCCCACCTGTGCCCCAAACAGGACCTATGTTTTGTGAGCTAAAAGGAACTTGGCAGTCTTCTTGTTTCAAATGACCAGCTCTGAGGGAATACTGCAAAGTACACCTGGCTACAGAAATGACTTCAGGTCACATGAAGTCTATGGCAATTTCAGAGACTGAACATGGTTAGCTCCAATCTCAGTCCAGTACTTCAACCACACAACACACTTAGCTATACTAAGTCACAGAAATCCACAGATGCAAGAGACTGATAGGAACTTATTTTTATTGACAGCCTGTCACCAGAGGATAACCTACTAAATATTCCAGAGAAATAATTTATGTTACCACATCTCACAAACATACATTTGAATTTTTCTCTGAAGCACTTCTTTTCAAATGTCAAACTCTTATATGGAACTGTGTCCCATACAACGAGACAATATAATTATATGCAAAGGATGATGAGCAAAAAACAGTATACATGGGCCTAACTTCTCAATTAAATCACTTTTTGGGGAAAAGACATGGCTGTCATGTCAGAATTTCATCTTGACAACACACCTACCAAACCCAAGTTACCATAAAAAAGCTTTACATTGTTCTCAAGAACATCTTGAAGGCTGCTCCAATAAACATAGTTGATTTGTTTTATTATCAGTGGCTGCTCAATCCCACACAGGACTGTTACTCAGAGGAGAAAGGCACATGGAAACCTGCACAAATACAGTCCACACTTCCAGCAGAATACACCTTAGCTTGCTTCAGATTTGTAATAAGCCAATCAAGTGACTTCAAAGTCAGATGTTAGCATATGTTAAGTATGCCCTGGATTGTGTGGAAAAATACATGACCACCACCAGCACCTGAAGGAAGACATCTTTAAATTACTTCTACTGTCCTGACTCTTAAATCACTGTATCAGTCTCAAAGCACATAAAACTATGTACATGTTTGTATGTGGGGACAGGCTGGAGCTCTGGTTAAACACACAAAAAAAAAAAAAAAAAAAAAAAAAAGCATCGATTTCATTGATTTCCAGTTGTAAAGGCCAGAGGCTGATAATTTCTTTGAAGAATTCCAGCCATTGTCTGAGGGATGAGGGACAAAATCTACCAACTCTCTAAATTTGGATAAAACAGGGAGAGCAATTTTTTTATCTGGGATAAATTGACTAGATTCAGAGGTAATGCCATCTAAAAGTTTTTTTAGTACCAGCCTGTGAATGCAAATGAAACCTAGGGATTTTTTGTACATTTCAACAAATGAGGTTTCAACACTTTCAGTCTCAGTATACCAACATCCCTTTAACAGTCTCAAATAAATTGCTTTTTATGGAGCTGCCATAGTCACATATATGTAATAACAAATGATTTTTGGCTTCTCATTTTCAAGAACATCAACTTCATAATGACAAAGAGCAAGCTCCTCAGAAAGGCACTGCAGGTCTGTAAATGCCATTTTTAAAGTTCAGAAAAAGATAATTAACAGACTGAAAATGTCACAAAAGATGAGACCAAGACAGTTAGGCATCTCAAGATTTCCTAAGTAACCACACGAGTTACATCTTTTCTCAGTGTATGTAGTCCTGCTAATAATGTGAATCTGTATCTGCAAGTTTAGAACTTCTTACTGAAGTGTGAATATTAGGAGCTAGTATTTTGTTTCTCTCTTCAGATTAATGATTACACTCAGTTATGATAGTACTGAAACGCTATTGGTATTACGATATTAGGAGACACTTGCATATATATGAGAAAAAAAATCCTCAGAAGATAAAAAAAAAAAAGAAAAAAAGAAAAAAGGCTGATTGTAGACCATAGCACAGCTATGTAACACAATCTAAAGACCAATGAAATATTAGTGACCAACTGTTGTTCACTATTGGCAAGAGAATAGATTTTACATTGGAAAAATATACAAACTATATTCAAAATACCACAATTTCAAAATATTTTATTAAAATTAGCATTAAAAATATTTTGAAGGCTATTTCTCAATTGGTTATTTCTAAATATTTATGAAGAAGTAGTGGTTCATTTCCAAGAATCTCCACCATAAAGTTATGTACTTTAGGAGCCTTTTGTTTTTCTAATCATTGCTTCCATCATATCCCACTGCTCTTTGGTAACCTAACAAAACAAAAGAGATTTTATTGGAATTTCATATAATACTTGCACATCAAAGTATCTGAATGTAAAATAGAAAAGAAGGAAATGAATACCCTCTTCAACTCATTGAATTCTCCTGCCATAGAAACATATTCTCCACCATCCATTCTGATAACCTAGAAAGAGCACAAACAGTGTATTTAGTAATTGCGTGATGTCTGCAGTATCCCGTTGTTATGAACTATAAAAATAAATTTTACTGATTTGGGTGAAAAATGCCCATTCTCAAAATAATGCAATACAATCACTTTTAAAAGTTCTTTTTAAAGATGCTAACAACCATGCACTACACTTAAAAGATAAATAATACTTGCAAAGAATTTTAAATCAAGATGTTTTGTTTCATTTCTGAAACCAGGGCTTTAAGAAAATATCAGCAATACTCACACCATCATCAGGTTAATTGTAAAAACAAGATCAACCAAAACTCACTGCTCCATTAACCCAGCTTGCATAGTCACTGCAGAAATATGCAGCAAGATTTGCAATTTCTTCTATAGTTCCCAGACGACCACAGGGAATCCTCTCAATCATCTTCTTCTCAAAAGCGCCTGTTGGGTCAAGGCGGCTAAAAGCACCCTGAGAATTAAAAGGAAAATTAAAAAAAAAAGCTATAACATCAGAAAATAAAATCCAACAGAGATTTGACTCCACATACATAATATGGAAGTAAATATTTGTGAGTAAGTTGTCTACACCCTAATTGTCAGTAGCACAAAAAGGAGGAAGTAGAAAAGAAAAGCAATTTATTCCTGTTGCACTGATATGCATCTACTGATGATAAGTTGGAATTTAATCCATTTGGGATAGTCACCCACCATCTATCTGTGAAAAACAAAAGGGTTTAATTATCCTTTTTTTCCTCAAACACCCTTGATAAACATTTGAGGAAATAACCAAGACTCAAAATTGCTGCATGGACAGAGGAGAGAAAAAGGGGAGAAGAGGAACAGGAAAGTGACCAGAAATAAATTATAGATGACAGAGTAAATAAAATGGAAAAGAAAAAAACATCAAGTTCAGTTAAATTGCAGCAACTGCTAAAGCTAAAGGAAGTAATTGGAAGCTTTAGTTCTTGAATAGCTTAAAATGGCACAGGAAATAAAAGGGTTTTTTTCTGCTCCTCCACAAGGAAATAACCTCCTCACTCAAAATCAGAAATGTATCAGTAACATTTATGTTAAATTACTGGAGTTATGATTTAAAGCACATTGTAATTCATGTAATCATGCCTGCAAGCATGCCATTTAAGTCTTCTACTGCCATGTTTTTAATTGCCAGTTTATAAGCCTAACAGTGTATGCCTTACTCTTTTCCCATCATGACTTAAAACAATATGATTTAAAGCCATGGATATTGCCCCCAAGGCAGAAAACCTTGATTTTGCAATATGCTGTCGGCCTTTTCATGCTTTCAGGAAAATTTCAAGTCGGAACCACACTCCAAATGCAGCATTTTATTAAAAACACACAGTATCCCAAGCAGGTTATACACTATTAGTTCAAAAAAGGAACATTAACTGGATGTAGAACTATAGACATTTAAATCCCTTAACTTGCCAAATGTTTTTCTTCTACTCTTACTTAAAATACACAAGATACAATGCCTGGAGAACTCTTGGTCTGACCCTCTAATGGTATTTCAACATTCCTATAATCCTGCTAATTCTGCCACTTATTTTTCTTTCTAGTGAAAAGAGTCAAAACTAAGTTTTCCAGCGTAGCATCTAAAACTGACAAGAGGGAAAAAGGAAAGAATATTAAATAAGACAAACACACAATAAAGTAAAAAAGAACCAACTCTGCACCCCTCTTCCCAAAACAACAGCAAAAACAACTGTGAAATATTTTACAGAAGAAGTAATACCATTATTAGTTGTTAGTGCTCATAATCATAATAATTTGATCCAATGGGAAATGGATCCTCCTTTCTCTTCTTGCAGGACTGCTTTCTTTATTCTTCCTGTTCCACCTGCTCTGGATTACTTCCTTCAAACCCTCCAGTCCTCCTTCTCACTCACTTCAAAGCTTCTCATTTCCTTGTCAACTTAGTTTTTCTCTTTCTAGTTTTGAGATTTTCAACAAAACTAGTGAGATTCTGTTCTCATACACCTAAAAGAGATTCTAAGATTTTGGAATGTTTCAGATGTTTAGTTTAAAAATCAGGGGTTAGGCAGAAACAGGAACTTTACTCCAACAACTGTAAAAATTCACTCCACTTGACAAACTAAGTACACAGAAATAAGAATCATCATTAAGTACTTTGATATATCAATTCTTTGAAACACGAAAAAAAAAAGGTTCTGTTTATATCAAGTGTAGTAGAAGGGATAGTGGTAGGTCTCAGAAGTTCAAGAAATCCTATTTTACAAAAAGACTAAGAGGGAAGTGTGTTCAGTATTCCAGCACAGTCTTGACTATCAAGGAAATCATATTAGAATTTACAGCTACAGAGAAGTTAGACTGTTGTGAAGTTAAGTCTGTACTACAAAACATATTCAAGGCTGTGTTTCACTTCATGCCATGTACCTTTGTTTTTATTGGACCTGGTTGAATCACATTGAATCTCATGCCATATCTACCCCATTCGGCCGCAAGAGACCTAAAAATTCATTAACAGAATGCATCAATATTTTAAACACAATATTGTAGTCCTATTCAGAAAAAAAGAAATTAAAATTTAATCAAATGTGTAAATATTAAAACATTCCTGAAGCAGACAATTTCTACTTAAAGGGCTTTTTTGTGCTTAACAAAGTAATTTCAGAGAAGCAAAAAAAATCTCAAATCTCATTCACCAACAGAGGACTATCGTAATCACCCTATGCAAAGCAGGGTGAAGGAGAAATGCTTTCTCCCTTGCAAAGCACAGATGATGTTGGCACCTGAATTCCATACCAAACAGGCCATCATCTTTCTGTGGCAATTTAGATTATCCCACAAGTATACATTTCTAACATTTGCAACATAGCTCTCACATTATGTTTTGAAAGAAAACAGAGGATACATTTTAAAACAAGACCACTAGAATAGTTTTGCTTTATGACATTTTCTCTGCATATTGAGTACTTTGGATCTACAATGGTGAATGAATTAGCTGAGTCATAACGTCTCTGAAAAGTACACATTTCCGTTACAGCTCTGTACAACAGAAATCAAGACCATTACTCAGTCCCTCATTTTCTTCCAGATAAAGAATTCTAGTTACTAAAAGGCTTTCAATCTATTCAATTCTTTCTGCTGAAGTACAGAGCAAAGATGTATGTGCTATGAAGGACTAGCCTGAAATTAAAAATAATAGAAATCCTTTTGTTTGCTGAGCACCATGGATATGTCAAAATAATACTGTTCTGAAATAAGTAGAGCTGCAGACTTTAATTTTAAATAGTGAGAGGAAACAAATTTGTTGATGAATCTAAACAGAGCTGAAGCCACACTATACTGCACCCAAATAAAAGGCATGTATTTTCCTCAGACAAAAGAATGTGGAAGGTGCTATAGATCTCAAACAAATAGCTGTTCACCTATGAGAATGCAAGAGAACCTGATTATCAAAACTCTGTGAAACCAACTTTGGAACTTGCAATTGCTAAAATAAGTAGTTCTACTTGTCATTGTCTTGTAAAAAAAAAAAAACAGTAGCAGTTAATACTTCCCCCTGTAAGAACCTGTCAGCATACTATTTACTTGCTAGGATACTGGAGCCTGGATTGAACTCTTGTGGTACAATGAAATATAGGGAATACACTAATGAGCTCCATTTCTATAGACCAATTACCCCATCCTAAGGATGTGGAAACCTAAGCACACATTTTGCTGTATTACTCACTTGCTCATTGCTTCTACACCAGCCTTGGCAGAGGCACTCGGCAACACAAATCCTGAACCGCTCTCTGCATAAATTGTTGTAATAGCCAGGAATGCTGCTCCTAGAAGGTGCAAAAATATTTAAAAAACAACCCCCACCACACAAACCAAACAACCCTGAAGATCAAACTCTCAAGTTCAGGTAAAAGCAAGCTAAATGCTACAGAAGTTTTCAGCTCAAGTGGTAGGGATACCTTTTCACTCTGGGCACTGAAAAGGCATTTTAAAAATATAGTGTCTGAAACTTTCTTTTCAAGCCTTTTTATTTCAGTTCCCTCTGTTGCATGAGTGTTAAGAATTGTTCCAGGTAAGTGCAAATAGCTATTGATTAGGCTCTGAAGGTCTAAGCCCTCAGAGTTCCACTAATAATGAACTTAATGCATAAATTAGTCTAACTGGAGTGACGGCCTAAGATCTTACAGTGTTTTTTCATAAGTTGCCCTAGTCTAGTTGTCACTAACCAGACATTTTGCCCTAAATTCATCAATTACTGAGTGGGGTGAAAAAAAGAACAAAAAAAAAAAAAAAAAAAAAAACCAACAAAACAAAACAACAACAACAAAAAAACCACAAAAAACCCACCAAAAAAACTGAACAAACCCCCCCACCAAACAAACAAAAAAAACCCCCAAAACCCAAAACAAAAACCAACCAAACAAAAAAAGCCAAACATGGAAAAAAATCACCAGTAACAGTTAGATTTGGCATAATCTCAAATTAACAGCTGAGAGCTTGAGTTAATGTTTATGCAGAAAAATAAATATTTTAAAGAAATTTTCAGAAGCCTTTTCTGCAGCAAGCAAATTACAGAATGAACCTGCATAACATTTCCTATTATTATCACAACAAACTCCATTATAAAAGAACTACTTTCTTTTATATGCTGTATTTTATAACAGATTTAGCAAAAAAACATTCTAGAGTATAATGGAAACTGTAACTGCTTATTTAATCTTTCTTTTATAGAATCCTGCAAATTATGTCTGATCAATGACTGGCATGAGCTTACTGTAGCTGGGAAATGAAGGACAAGGGATGACAGTTCACTGCTTGCGTCACACTAACTAAAATAACTGTTCTACTTACTATATTTTAAAAATAATTTCATTAGAATAGCTGCCCAGGGGATATTTCTAAAACAATATACACTACTGATAGATTGCATGTAAGTAGAGACTCAGGGAAAAAATTACAGTAATATTACACAAAAGAAACTAAAGAGAATCATAAACAAGCACTAATTGAAATGCCAGCAGATATCCAGACACCATGGGCCTTGTTTATAAAAAAGGAGTCTTCACTGGGAGTCTTTGAAAGGCAAAAAAACATAGAACAACTGTGAAGTTATCTAGAGATGATTGTTAATTATACATCTTGTAGAATTAAACAATGGGTTTTCTTTTTAAATATAGGTTAAATACAGGTAAGCTAGGTGAACCTAACACAGAAGTAAGAATAACTGAGAATTTTACAGCTCTGATATTTAAAGAAAACTTCATCTCATACACAACTTTTATTTCTAAAAGTTTCTAAAAAACTAAAAATTTCTAAAAAACTTTTATTTCTGAAATTTATTTCTATTCATAAAATGGACAATAAGTGATCAATTAGCTCCCCTTACTTTTCAAAAATAAGTAACATGCTAGCAGATTACAAATTCCTTTTAAATGCCATCACAGACATGCAGTCTAAAAGCAGACAACTTTTATTTACTACGTTAGACTTAATGTAGGTCAGACTGCAGACCTAAAGGACATCCCAGTGTTCTAGAAACTGTCAGATTCGTAGTATCCTCACGACTGCTCTAAAATATTTGTACTAGGTAGCATCACTTTAGAAACTAAGGTCTCTGCTCAAACTAAAAAAAAAAAAAAAAAAAAAAAAAAACAAGCAAGTACAAAGAAAATGAAGGTGAGAAGACAAACACATACATATGACTTACTTACAAAAACATGCCTTAAAGAAAGCCTTAAACAAAAAGTCATATTTACAGATGGACTCCCCTAGAAAGAAGACATGCAAGTAATAGCAAAAGAAATTCACACGTTTTGGAAGCTCAGAAGTCAAAGAAAGAGAGACAAAAATGAAGGTGAATGAGGTCTGGATTTTACCAAATTTGAGGACAGAAGTAAGAAAAGTAATGTTGTTTTCATTCAACAACAGCAAAAACAAAAGCATGTTTCAATTTGTATTTCACATTACTATACGGGCACACCACGTGCACCTGGAAGATCGTATTTCAATGGTCTGCCATAATGATATAGTAAGTCATAGCTGGGGATGGGTTTCTCATGTGGGAATATCAGCACTAGAATGGTGGAAATTAATTTTTCATGTGCTGCTAAAATAGAGAGGGGACATACTTGTATGCTAACAAAAACTGCTATAGACCCACTGAAACAACATTAACTTCATATTGTTATAATTAAATAGTTATAAGTTCATGGAATACTTTTTGGAGAGGGTTTTGAAGAAATTCAGCTAATTCAGAGGTTAAAGAAATACCAGGGTAAATACAAAAGTAGTATTTCAACACAGTGGCTGTACCTAGAAGACAGGATTCAGTAGCGAGGGCATATGGAAAACCATAATTATATCTCACTGCTTTTTAATGAATTTGACATTATATTATTCTGATCTCATAAAACAAACTCCTTGTTTTTCAATTCATAACTGGAATGTAAAATGAAAGCAGTTCTTTGTAAATAATCTATGATATAACATAGAAGGGCATACATCACATTTCCTTTTAAAACAATGAGCTGGTTAAATAAATCTTTGGCTAAATAGTATATAAAAGAATATATAAAATATATATATTATATATTTTATAGAATAGTATATAAAAGAAAATAATATTTTTAAGGTGAAGCTGTGATATTGAATTAAACTTCTAGGTAGTCCAGAATTAAGAATTAAACCTGAGAAAATAAAATCTAACACTGATTTCATTTCCAAAATTCTTTTTCAAATTATCTTAAAGGTAATATGTTTTAGTACTATTAGTCATATAGCACAGCTGTAAATTTTATTTTAATGTAGGACGAAAATTGAAAGAGATATCCTGACTTCTTGTTCATTTAAAGAAATATCCCATGTTCAGTTCAATGAAATTAACATGCACAGAGAAAATTCAGAAGAAATAACAGCTTTTTTTTTTTTTAACACAAAGCTTTATTTTTTTAATTTTAAAAATGTTTTACAACTAGAATTCTGCAATTAGATTTTCATATTTGGCCTCAGTTGGCCTCTGGGTCCAATTCCACGGCCCAATACTACAATGCTGTTAGCCAGATCTACTGTGTGATACTTAAATACAGCTTTTACTAAAAAAATTCCTTTCTAGAAGAATGTTAAAAATTGTATTTCTCTTCTCACATGAACTCTCAAAACTGGCTATAATAACAGTAAGGCAAGAAAAGCAAGTAATAATATGTCACAATGCTTAAGATACCTTTTTGTACTTTAATGAGCTCCTTTCCAATTTCCAGAGTTACAAAAGCAGTACCATTAAGTACAATATCAGTTATTGTTTTCCAGGCATTAGCAGAAAGTCGTTCAGAAGGGGAAATAAAGTTTCCAGCTGCGTTGTTTATCACAACCTGAAACACATGAAGGAAAAGAGTTAACTAAAAATAACTCTTCCTGAGACAAAAGAAGGAAAAGAGTTAACTAAAAATAACTCTTCCTGAGACAAAAGTAAAGAATTTACAAGAAGCTTTTTAGTGTTTCCAGGGACAATAGTAAAAATACCTTCTTTGAATGAGGTATAAGGGGCAGGGGAAGAGGGAGAATAATCTAGAAGAAATCTTATGATCTCCCACACAGATAAAGTATCAGTAACAGAAAATGAGCTGTATTTCCAAACTACTGTACTGAGGAACTGTATAATGTAGAGGCTGACTTAAGTCACTATTTTCCATAGTATCTCAAGTGCATCCTCACAGAAAAGATTGCCCCTATCAAATTCCAGCATCACACCTATTTAATATAACAGACACATGGGAATAGAAGCAAAAAGTGGCAACCTGATGACTAGAGTCTGGATGAAGTGACTGCTGCATAACAGAATTCAAATCAGTTGTGATGAGAATATTATGATACAATCAACATACTGCAAACAACTACTACAAAACTTTTGTTGAATAGATGTACTTCCATCACTTCCTATGAATAATCATCAGGTAGACGATACTTTCACTTCAGGGCACTAAGCATCACATTAGCAGTATTTAGACCAAAAATTATGTAGCCAGATCTACCGTTTTTAATAATATAATGTGCTGAAGAATAAAACTATGTACTATAAATAGAATGGCACCTTGATTCATGTAGGTTTGCACATAAAACAAACTATTTGTCCTGAAGAACTTCTGGGCTAAATTCTAATGAAGATACTGGAATTTTCAATAACAAAACAGAACACAGTATACATTACATGAATGTAAAACTAATAATATACAACAGCCATTAATTATACATATGGACAGCAAATTCAATTTAAAGGCCTTCCTGAAATTTGAAGGAATAAAAATCCAAACACCTTGAGATACTAAGGAGGTTCCTTGAATCACTGAATAAATACAGGAAAGACACAACAATAAAACTAGTGAACTAAAAACTGTACCATATGAACTTTTAGGTATGTAGGACGGCCAAAATAAGCCATGACAAAAGATTGAAAGCAAAATGATTGCTTTCTAATTGGGAGAAACATTCTTGGGAATGGAATGAATAAAATAAAGCTCTAAGGACTTTCAAGTTACTGCCATTAACTTCTGTCTTTGAGATCTCACCTCACATGTAGTATAGCAGTAAGTGATACCCAGGATTCATAAACTAACACCTCATGTCTGCAACTACAAGAAAAACTGGACAAAAAGAAATGAATATTCAATTTACTCTGACATCTATCTTAAATACACAAAATATGTGAAATTAAAGAGAAAGTAAATGCTTGCAAAGAACAAGTCATGGGAAGCATTTATTCAGAAAATTATTGATGCTCTAAATTTGTACTATACAGGAAGAAATCTCCTCCTTCTCTGCACACATGTAAAACCTGAAGATCATGATTCTGACTTTGGCCAAAAATTGCCTTAACTAATAGTCAAAATAATATCCAGAGAATCTTGTCTACAAATCAGGACGGTGAGTTGCCTTATTTCTAACACTGTTATAGCATACAGCTATACAGCTGTATAGCCTACAATTTCTCTACTTTCTACAACATTTAAAATTCAGTAGGTTCTCTACCACATCTATAGGAAGCTCCTTGTGAGTGCAAATCATCTGTAACACATATACAACAGTTTTAAATTTACAGTAAACAGTTTTAAATTTGACTGTCCTTTACAATGATGCTACATTATCACACTTTCTATTAGCTAGCAGAATCCAAGCTGTTATCCCACAAATCAGAATCTGATGATTATCATCCTTCAGACTGCACCAGATCGCCCTCCTCACAATCTGATGTAAGGAGCTCTGTTCCTTTGTGCCAAACTATTTAAAAAACAGATGCTTGGCTTGACTGAAGGACTTTTTTCTTCATTTTATGAGAACTTAATCTTCAAATTGGGACCTTCTTTGTGTATATTAATAAGCTAAGCAAGGATCAAAGAAGACATTTATGGTTCTTTCCCTTCCTGTTTTATGAAGCATTGTGCTAAGATGTAATTCAGTAAACACAGGTAAATCACCTTTTCAGGAGGATTTAAGGGCAATATTCCATTCCCTTAATTCAAAGAATCCCTCCAGAATTGTCCCATTATTTGAAATGAGATGTTAGACCTCAGAGTAAGGGTAAAAATGTTTTGTCTACTTGGCCACTAAATATTTTAAGAACCACAGGAATAGAGTAACTGGTCTAACTATGAGTGTGAGCTTTATCTTGAAGTACTGCCACTGTTCTGTCTAGTGTCTTTTTATATTCCATTAACTTTCTATCTTATTAAGTTTCTTCACACCTACTATGCAAAGTATTTTCAGTAATGAAGAATAAGTTCTTTCCTTTCCCTAGAAGACTTACATCAGGATGTCCTGCCACTTGGATTGTTTCAGCAACAGCATTCTTAACTGAAACAGGATCTCTCACATCACACTGGATGGCATGAACCTAAAGAATAATTAAAAGGCAGTTTTAAAACTTAAAAACTATATCATTCATAAATTAAACAAGTCCACAGAAGCATAAAAATGCAAAAAAAAAATCCAATAAAATGTAGAGTATAATACATAACACATTCATAATTCTGCAAAAATTTACCTTATTCCCTGTTTTAGAAGAAATTTCATCTGCTGTTCCTTTCAAAACATCCAGCTTCCTAGAAATATTAACATCTCTTATATCAGTTAAATGCAATTACAATTCAGATTACTAAAATCTTTTTTTTTCTGAGCAAATATGAACTACAACTTAAAATATGTGTGTGGCACATGCATGCCGCTGATTTTCATCAATTAAAACTCATAGTTTTAAACACAGTAGATTAAAACTAAGCTTAACCACTAACTTTCTTAAAGAAAACTTTAAGTAATTTATAGTGCTACTTTAAAGCAACTCGGAAGTGACAACATGAGAGACTCTAAAGCTAAACAACATGTGATAAGCCAGAAAAAAAGCACACGATCATAACAAACTTAGTTTTAGCTACTACTCTACTAGTATTAATAACATATTTACATTTAAAACTAAACAAATTACTGTTAGGATGAATGTCACAACACTTCTGTTTATTTTGATTTAAAATGAGATTGTTTTTCTATACTTTACTGAAGTGCTTCTAGACTCTACTGCAGTTCTTAAGAGCTGTAGAAAATCATCATTAAAGGAAAATCAGGGCTCTTGTCGAAAGTCAGAAGAGGAATGGATTTAATTCTTTATTGTAATTTAAATCTGTATCAAGAACACCTGTAATAACATTTATTACTGTTCAACACTGCCCACTGCAAATTTTTGTTCTCTTTAAGGCTTTAGTTGAATTTATGACTAATATTTGAGGTTGTTTACTTTGCTGCCACATTTCATGAAAATGTGCTTAGTTTATTTCTTTCTACTGATTTTTATACCATTAAACATTTGCAGATTTATACCAATAAACATTTGCAAGTTTCTAGAATCTACAATATGACATTGCAATTTAAATGTGTACTGTAACAGAACAAATGGAATAATTTTTTCTGGTTTGTAAAGAATAAAACAGTCAGTACTAAATGGAAGTTCTAAAACATCTTCATTAATATTTACCGGCTTGCTATAACACACTTGGCACCTAAACTGGACAAAGCTGTTGTCATCCCTTTGCCAAGCCCAGTACCTCCACCAGTTATAAAGGCCACTTTCCCTTGGAAGGTATTTGGTGGCAACATCACTTTTTGAAGAGGTGAGAAGAATGCAGCTTGTGGTGCACTGCTGTCTTGATGCAGCACATTTGGCCCACGGCTGAAAAACTGGAAGAAAAAAACCCAGAAAAGTTAGTTTTTTTCTCCTTTCTGTATGCAGGACTGTTACACATGATCAGATTTTCCTATGGCAGTGGAGGTAGCAATCATAACTCCCTTATTTTAAGTAAATATATATGAATATAAGAATCGCATTATAGCAACACACATGCTATCACTACCTAAATGCTATCACTAGACTAGGAAAGCACTTGATCTATTTTTATATATTATACTGCAACTAGAGAACTACTGAAAAAATACTTCAGTCATGCTTCTTGCTACTTCATGCTTTTCTTGTATCTATCACTTTTACTAAAGCATGTGGGAAACCATTAAGAACTAATTACTGAAGGACTTGGGCATCAGATTGATATATGCACTGTAATTTATGCATAAACAAATCCATGTGATTTTAGGCTACATATGCATGTATTTACAAATTTAAAATCTTCAGTAACAGACTCATGATTTTGATCCTTTACTACTGCATCCAACCAAACCTTCTTCTCTACTGGAGAACAGGACAGAATCAAACTTCACAACACCTGCCCTAATGGCCACTGGAGCTGCTAAGGAAACCAATGCCATTTCCCAGACAAAACTGGGCAGGGTTACATTATCAGCATCACACCCTATCCCAGCAGAAATACCATGTACAGTACATTAGCCTCAGAAGGATTGATCCCCTGCAAAAAGACACATGATTGGAACATGTTTAAAAACAGACATGAAAAAAGAAGAAAATTCAGTATTACATCTAGAAAACTATGCTAGTAAGAAAATACCCCACAAATGTACTGAGAAATTTGTGATGTCTCCAAGAAAGTTGCAGCAAAAATAGCGAACAAGATACTTCTAGCATCCTAATATGCTAAACTAACTCAAGTCCTAATCTAAGTATTGAATTAAATGCCTTGGGACAGCAGCACTGCAGTAATAATTGAGAAATTCCCTTATTATTTAAAATACAAAAGTTACCATAACCTGAAGCTGCAAATGCTTCCAAGTATGACAAAACTAGATTTACTTTATTTTTGATGTGCAAAACAATTAGAAGACTGTAAGTTATACTTATTTTCTCTGGTTTTACCTTGTACTTGAGCCTTCAATGTGCTTATTTTAATACCAAAAAAAAAAATCTAATACAATTTTGTGAAAGAAAACTGAATGGTTACTGTTGTATGATCCTGTTAAGAAAACTATGCAATTGTTCAATAGACTGACATGAAGAAGAAAGGTAGTTTTAAAATAGTAAAAATATTGCACCTTATTTCTGTTTACTAATTCACATTTTGAACACTAAAATTAAGAGACAATATATTTAGTGGTAGATGATTACTCTGGATTTCCCACAGCTACAATGCATTGGGGGTTTCACAGAGCTTGAAGCTGGCCAGCAGAAGTGTGCACATGGATCTTTCTGTGTGGTAATACATATGCATAGGTAATTCAGGTGAAAACAGAGAGAACAACCATGGAATTACACAGACAATTTAACACAACTTAAAGCATGGTGCTTTAAGCAGGAAAGGGAAATGTGAAGGTTCCCTTTTGGGACTTTCTTAGTAGGCCCTTACTCATCTCTCTTCAGGAAAAAAGCTCCCTCTGGAGAATTGCAGCTCATGGCAGAGACTGCAAATCAAGACGGCATTTGGACTCCCCCTTCCTTCAGGACATGGAGATAACCCCGAGGAGTGCTGAGACTCCCTGATCAGGTGCTCTGGTAGTGACAGACACAGCCCAGTCTTCTTGCTCTCCCACAAAAGAAACACTGCAAGCAGCTTTCCTTGTGCTCCAGGGGGGAAGATTAGGCCATGCCATAACAGAGGAAAGCAGAAGGCTGCACCAAGACTAATAAAGTATGGCAATGATGACCAGCCAGTAAAGTTGTTATAATTGAGCAATCTTTTAGTCAGACTGCTATCATCTCCTTACTGGCTTGCACAAGAGGTTCTATGACAGCATCCATGCAATTTAATCATGCCACTGCTTAAGGCTGAGATTTTAAATTAAATCTCAGGTGTAAACAGAGATATAAAGAAGTCAGTAAACAGCTTTAGAAAAAACAAAGAGCAAACAACAAACACACAAATCACTGACAAATCAAAAAACAACCCTCACCCAGGGGGTGGAAGTGAATTGTGAAATTACTGCAGAAAGCCATCTCAGAAACACAAAAGTAGTCACTGGAAAGAAGCACTGTGCTCGTGGAGAACTCACTAGAAATGGCCTCCAGCAATATCCACACAGTCACAGAATCATAGAATGGCTTGGATTGGAAAGGACCTTAAAGATCATCTTGGTCCAACCCGCCTGCCAATGGCAGGGATACCTTCCACTGTAACAGGCTGCCCAGAGATCCGTCCAACCTGGTCTTGGAACACCTCCACAGGTAGGGCATCCATAACTGTTCTGGGCAACATGTCCATATCTAACCTAAAGCACCCTCTTTCAAACTGAATCCATTTCCCCTTGTCCTGTCACTACATGGCCCTGCAAAAAGTTCCCCTCCAGATTTCTTGTAGGCTCCCTTCAGGTACTGGAAGCCTGCCATAACTCCAACTCGGTCACAAGTCAAGCCACGCCACTGCTTGGACAACAACATTCCAGCCATTTACCTAAATGGATGGCGCTGCACAGCTGTGCTATCGGGGCCAAAGGGCGACACCACTCAAGCGGGCGGCACGGAGCGGCCGGCGGTGGGGCAGCAGGCCGTGTGCCGGGGAGCTCAGCCCGCACCTCTGCGGGGGCTCCGCGGCGGACGGGCCGACAGCTGAGGAGAACCGAGGGGTACTCCCTTCCTGGCTGCTTCCCCAACCCCGGCAGCGGGAACCGCAGAGCCCCGCCGTGCCCTCCCTCTGACGGGACAACAGCGCCCGGACAGAGCCGGGGCGGCGGGGCAGGAGTTGTCGGAACATCTCCGCGGCGCCGCCCGTCCGCCCTCACCCCGGCAGCACAGAGAGCGCCTTACCCGCCCAGCGCCGAACACGCAGCGGCCGCGCACCCCGCGCCGCCACAGCCGCGCCGCCGCCGCCATCTTCCCCCGGCGCGCTCTGCGCCTGCTCCGCGGGGAGGAGCGGCGGCCGGGCGGGCACCGGCAGCGGCGGGCGCCGGGGAACCGGCGAGACCGCCCCTGCCTCGGGTGCTGCGAAACTAGAAGATGTAAAAATTTTCTTAAGAAAGGACGTTCTTTGATGTTTGATCTTTGTATACTTTCAAGCCTAATCAACAAGAAAGGAGCAAACAAGCTTTAAGCGATGTCCAGGTGAAAAACAAATTATTTGTCGGTGGAATTGCCTTGCTAAGGCTTAGGGCTTGACATGTTTCAGTGATCTCAGACCTAGAGAGAGATTAACAAAACTTGGGAAGAGGGACGTACTACTGACAGTGGACACAAAGAATGCAGAATTTATGGGCTACCAAGGGCACTTGGCAGAATCCCCATGATAAAAACTAATAAAGGCAACTCTGCATCTTTCGCTCGTGTCAGCTCTGACTGGGTATTTCTGACGGGGGAGATTGCCCAGTGACCCAAAAGAAAAGAACGACTGAGTATATGGACTAAACAACATGAGAAGTGAGAAAATCATTAACCAATTGAAGATAGAATGCTAATTAATAAGAGAACTAGGCAACTGGTAGCCAATGAACATGAATGCCCTTGTTTGTTAAAATGTTTAAATAGTGAAAAGTTTTGATTTCCCTGTGCTGGCCTTGTGGATTTGCCTTTTTGCACAAAACTATAAATAAATCAAATCTGGTGTGGCCTCTTGCACACCAGGTGAAAGAACCTATTTTGGAACAACACAGAGGCACCTTCTCAGCCACAGCCACTGCCCTGGTGCCTTCAGTTCCAGCTGTGAGAGTTGGAGAATGGTTGATTTATCTGTGTTGAGCACAGAGACTGACAGATGGAAAAAGTAATGACTGACTGATAGTCACCCATTTGCACAGCCTTGGTAACCAGACACAGAAACCTGCAGAGTCGTATCTGCTCATAAGGAAGGGTAAGGGGTTGGGGAAGTAGCATAATAGCTGTAAGAACCAACAGATTTAATAAAGCTTCAGGTTTTGAGGGGAGGACACTACACTTGGTGAATCTATGCAGTTACAAAAGTTGGCATGAAAGACAACAAATCTATCAGTAGAGTAGGTCTGTGCGATCAACTTTTGAGTTGATAAGAATTCCAGATAAACTGATTACACGCTTCTGTGGGAGTTCAGAGGAAGCAGAATTTAAATCCTACAGCTTAGTCATCATTGCCCTGTATAAAAATGGCGAAAGAGCTATTTTTTTCTAAATGTTCAGCATTTAGGAAAAAAAAAATGTTGATGCTCTGTTGGTACAGCAAGCTCTAAAGTAACATCTTTGTAAGTTCTACACACAGTCTGGCAGGCATTGAAGCAATAGTGCCACACTGCTGTGCAGTAGTTGCCACATTTACCATTAAAGCAGCATATGGAAAATATCTGGTAAGAGTTAGAGAGTTGCTCTAAGACTTTACATCGTAACATGCCATTACAAAC
Organism: Vidua chalybeata; assembly: GCF_026979565.1. NCBI lineage: Eukaryota > Metazoa > Chordata > Aves > Passeriformes > Viduidae > Vidua > Vidua chalybeata. Next base: position 127,823,207 of record NC_071530.1, on the reverse strand, counting down.
AGTCAATTCAACCACACTGAGTCTCAAGGCATTTGTAATCACAGAAAAACAAAACAAAACTGCAACAAAGAAAGAACCTCAGGAAATAAACCACCAAAAAAAAAAAAAAAAAAAAAAACCAAAAACAGCTGGAGAAACAGATTGTATATAGTTCATGGGAAGTTTTTACCGTGACAAATACTACAGAATTTAGGAAGCTTCACCGGAACAATGCTAGCAAGAGGAAACAAACTACAAACCATGCACTGGAAAATGCAGATGTGCCAAACAGCGACCTGCGAAATAATCATTGTATTTCTGTGGTGAAAGTGAACACGATGATATGACTGAATGTATTAGTTTTGCACGGCCTGGTTTGTGGTCGCGGGGGGCCACAGAGGTGGCTCCGGTGAGATGCCAGCCCCGATCTACGCTGCCACGGGGCGAAGGGGACCAGCTGCGACACGAGGACAGGCGAGAGCCGCGGAAGAGCGCCCGCCCCGGCCCCTGCCCAGCCCCTCTCCGGCCCCGCCCCAGCCCCGCCCCCGTCTCGGCCCAGCCCCTGCCCGGCCCCGCCTCGGCTCCGCCTCGGCCCCTGCCCGGCCCCGCCTCGACCCCTGCCCAGCCCCTTCCCGGCCCCTGCCCCTGCTCGGTCCCTTCCCGACCCCTGCCCAGCCCGGCCCCGCCCGGCCCCGGCCCCGACCCGGTCCCGGCCCCGCCCCGATCCCGCCCCGACCCCTGCCCAGCCCCGCCTCGGTCCCTCCGGCCCCGCCCCGCGCACGCGCGCCGGCCCAGCGCTGCAGCGGTAGCGCGAGGCCAGTAGGCGGCGCCCTCTGTCGCGTCTCTCCCCTTACCCCGGCCCGGCGCGCGGGATCGCGGCGGCCGCGGCAGATCCCGAGATTTTCTCTTCCCGGCCCGGCCTTGTCTGGGTCGCCGGGGGCTGCCGGGCGGAGCTCCAGGATGTGGAAGCTGGTGCCCGCCTCGGGAAAAGGTGAGGGAAGGCCAGACCGCTCCGCCGCTCCGGCGGGCTGGGCCCGGGCACCGCGGGCCCCCTCCCCGCCCCGACCGTCGCCTGCGCCGGTCCCCGGGCGTGCCGCCGTGCTAGCTTCCACAGGGCCGGCTCCGGCCGGGCTTGGGTGTCCGTGCTGCCTCGGGCCGATGGTGATCTAAGTCCTGGTCTCTCGGGGCGTTCGTCCATGGCGAACCCTCCGTATTTCACTGGAGCACTGCCGACCACAGCGCCTGTTAAGCCTAGCAGGGCTTCTTTTCGAACCTGTGTGGGATGTCTTAGGGTGCTGCAGGTTACAGAGTCCTGCTTTGAAATACCTGGAGAGTTGAACTCTGAGGCAGCAACCCCAGAAACCATGTGTGACTATTGTGTTGATGTTTCAAGGACCATGTGTTGAACTTCGTGACGATTTTGGCATGAAGAGTTTTGAAACTAAATCGCCTCTATGCTTTTCTTTCTTTTCTTGTCCATAGGAGCTTTAATAATAGGTATCATATAATACATATATTTCTTCCTGTGCTTATAAGGAACAGACTTAACACAACTGCATCTGCTCTATTTCCTGTTTCACTGTGAGGAGATTTTGGATGTTCGATTTATTTCCTGGTGGATACAGCACCTAATCATGTTGAAATGAACTGACTTACCTCTTACTACCTGGAGAGCTCTTGAGTGAATCAAAACACTCTTCATTCTGTTCAGAATGATCATTTCTGCACAGTTCATATTTGGAAAGTTATTTGCCAGGGTTGATAACTGGAATTTATCTGTATATACTCATATTCATCAAGAAACATTTTTGTTTCTGTTGACCAGTGGTAGCACACCTTTGGGAGAGAGTCAAGCCATTCACTGCCAGGTGGCAGATACAAAGCATAAGCTAAAGCATAAGCATTGGTCAGAGACTGAACTTACAAAGTATCAATTTGATTTACAGGAAGATCTCCTTACATTCATTAGGAGGACATTTCCCACTGAACATCTTATACAGTTATGTGAATAAATAATATATGCTCAAAAAATTATGTATCCTTACAAAGGTGTGCTACCACTTCTGAAACTGCTTTGTTTATTGTAAAGTGTATCCTTTTATAATGGACAGAGCAAGGAAGCAAGAAAGAAAGAAAGAAAGATGTTTTGTCTATTAGCTAAATGGATAATTTTAAGTAGAATCACAGAATTCAGAGTCACAGAATATTTTAAGTTGGAAGGATCATTGAGCCCCGTTCTTAAGTGAATGGTACACATGGGGATAAACCCCACAACCTTGGCATTATTGGCACCATGCTCTGGCCATAAATGATGCATGGCAAAGCTGAGATTTAGAGGTACTACAAACTTCTCAGTGTCTCTCCCATGTACTTCAGGTATTTTGGTGGGGTTTTTTCCTAAATTGGTATTTTTCTGTCTCTTGTTTATTTCCAGGGGAGCCATATCGGCTTTTAAGCGGTGTAGAATATATTGTTGGACGCAGAAACTGCACAATTTTAATTCAGGATGATCAGTCTATCAGTCGAAGTCATGCAGTTCTGACCGTAAGTCGGCCTGAAACAAGCCCTGTAAGTAGCCACCATTTTACTGCATTATCAATGCACTGTGGAGATAATTCAGGCTGCCGTGACCATGCATACTCTCATTTTGCTCTCACCAGTTTTATGCTTGGAGTAGAACCCTTGATCACCTGTCTTTTTTTTTTATCTTGAAATTTATTTTTCCCCCTTAGGTTTGTTTGCTTTCGTTGATGAATTTAGTGGCATAATTTTAGTAATCCAAGCTTCCTTTTATCCAAGAGTGAAGATTCACTAGGAATTTGTATTAAAGTAATCATAGGAAAATGATGCAATTAAGTTTAATTACACAGACAAATTTTAGTTTCTGGGAAGTGCTTCACTTGTTTTACTGCAGACTTAGTTTCTGTTTCATTTCACATCATTAATTCTGTATTTGCTTAGGGCACGGAAAATAAAAATGTACCAAGGAAATTTAGCAATCAGCAATTTACTGTCAGTAAGTGTTGTGACATTTATGGATGTTTTGAAGCCAGTCAGCAGAAATTTAATTTATGTAACCTTATGTAGTGTTTAAAAGAAAACATGTAAAATATATTTGTCCCTTTAATACTGCAAATAGTGAGTGAATCCAGTGGAGGGCTATGAAGATAATGAGGGGACAGGAGCACCTCAGTTGTGAGGAATGGCTGAGGGATCTGGGCCTGTTCAGCCTTGAGAAGAGACAACTGAGAAGGGACCTCATCCATGTCTATCAGTAGCTGGTAGGGTGTCAAGAGGGTGGAGCCAGGCTCTTCTTGGTGGGGACAAACAGTAGGACAAAAGACAATGACAGAAACTGGAACACAGAAAATTCCACCTGAACATGAGAAAGAACTTTACTGCAAGACTGACTCAGCACTGGAACAGAGTGCTCAGAGAGGTTATGGAGTCTGTCTCTATTTCTGGATACTCCAAAGGAGCCTGGAGACAATCCCGAGCAGTGTTCTATAAGGAAACCTGCTTCAACAGGCAGGTTGGATTAGATCACCTCCAGTGGTCCCTTCACACCTTACCTATTCTGTGTAGTAGCATATAACTGCATGGCAGAATTTCATAGAAACAAGCTGTCAGTGTTGTCATTGGGTTGTGAGCCACTTTGGAAATCCATCAGTATCTAACCTCTTCTCAAGAGATGCTGGTTTCTCTAGCATTCCTCATGGAAGGAAGCATAAGAAAGTGCCCTCAGGTGACCTTAGGCTTTTACTTGCTATTCAGCCCAATGCCCAGGATAGAACTGAGTGGTAGGTAAAAACATAATAAATCTCAGAGCCTTGCTAAATTGCACTAGCTCAGGCTTTGGGGCAATGAATGACTGCCATGCAGTCTCCAGAAAGACAAAGTGCTATCTCCAAAAAGACTAAGCGTAAGAAGCACTAAAGTTCTAAAGCTAAAAACATGTATATTTTCTCTCATTCCTCTACAGCAAAAAACAGAAGATAAATAATTACATATAGCAAGCCTTATTGTCCAAAGTCTTTATTTAAGATGATATTTTTGAGCTGCTTCTTATTTATCCATTGCTTTGATTCATAATGATAATAACTTGTTTCTGATAAAGCTGTCTCATTCTGATAAACTATTATGACTTATTTATGTTTATTTTCAGAGTCAGTCTCTCTCAGTACCTATATTAACAGTAAAAGATACATCCAAGTATGGTACTTTTGTTAATGGATCAAACCTCAATGGTACTTCAGTGTCTTTGCAGTCTGGTGACAGAATCAACTTTGGAGTCTTTGAGAGCAAGTTTAGGTAAGTGTTTTGATTATAAAATACCAAGTAAAAAAAAAATTTTTAGAAGAGTATTTTAGGCATCATGCAACTTTGCAAATGATAAAGCAATGATTAATTTTTAGAAAGCAAAGGAGGTAAGTAGTATTTTGCCTTTGTTCCACACCTTCTTCTGAAATAGTGTTCCATAATATTTTTACATAATTTATTTTGACACTAGGAGATTAAAATTGTACATAAGAAAACATTGGCATTTTAAAAAATAACCTGTCATGTACAGTGAGTATTTTCAGGCTCTCTTAGGCAAAGAACAAAATCCTACACCAAATAAGAAGAAGGGAGAAATGTTTAGAGTTTGTTGGAGCCCTTGTTAGCTGTTCATAATGTAATGAGAAAAGAACTGATGTTGCAGGAGGATGTGAACCCAACTTGAGTTTTTTTTCCAAATTTAACATGGTAGTCAGTGCTATCTGTTTATTTACAGGAAGCACTTCTAGAAATGAAGTAGCAGATAAATAGAAAAAGTCTAATGACCATTAAAATCAATGTTAAAGTAACCAGAAAGTGGCTTTGTGCCTTAAAATTTTATTCAGTTTATCAATGCTGCTGGTATTGTTTATTGTTAGAAAAAACTTGGCATTCTCCTCCAGTTAGTACAATAAATTATTTTTCAATATTTTATGTAAACATACCTGCAACTTGATACAGGAATCATACCATGAGACTGGATACGTCATGGCTATTGTACTAGAAAGTCTACAAAGTAGAAAGAAATTTAAATAATCTAAAAATGAAATAATTTTTGATATGGAATTTGATATGGAAGATCTAAATTATATATAAAGGCTTATGGTCAAGGATAATGGATATGTTAGGAAACTGTTAATTGAAATTGCATTTTATGACACTCATGTTTTTAAGTATTGATCTGTTGGTGACCTGTCCTGTTGAGCATGCTTTTGCTTTTGGAGGCACACACTCAAATTTCTTTTGATATTCCCAGACCTTGCATTATTCTTGAGGCACTAATTCTATGTGATATCTGTAAAAGAGCCACAAGTCCATAGAAATATTTCAGACATCAGGTCAAATTGTCATTAATTTTTCTAAATAAAAATTAGTGTTTTGTTTCTTCAGGAATTTTTAAAGAAGGAAGATTTTACTTTGATCTAGATTAGAGTATGTATCTTTTTTTTTTTCCTTCAGATTTCCATGAGATACAAAATGTCATAGTTAAGTCAGCCCTGTTCATCATAATGATTGGCTGAATTAATTTAAGCAATTCTCTTTTATTTGTTCTTTGCAGAGTGGAATATGAACCTTTGGTTGTTTGCTCCTCATGTTTAGATGTAGCTCAGAAAAATGCTTTAAATCAAGCCATCCAGCAGCTTGGAGGCCTTGTAGTGAATGAGTGGACAAAAGAATGTACCCACCTTGTAATGGTATCAGTGAAAGTTACTGTTAAGGTATGTTGAGCTTTTGCCTGTTGATAGCATTGCTTTGCAGTTTTCCTACCACTGGTAATTAAATTCTAGACCTGTTCAAGATTTTTCTCTACAAAACTGTAGTCAACTCTTCTTTTTCTGAGTTTAGAAGATGTGTATGTCAACAGGAGGTTGAAGGGAAAGAAAACAAAAAAAGCCAGTTTTGAAGACTTAGTGATTTTCATCAGTTGCCTTCAACATTTTCATAACTTCAATCAAGACACCAATTAAAAGCTAAGCTGTTCTAATCCTAGAAGCACAAATCAGTATTGCTTTATTTGCTTGATGTTTTCCACATCTTAAATCTTAAAAAGCTAATGTCAGTTGAACCGTATTCTATTTGAACTTTTTCTATGCAGTAAATTTGCATTTTCTGGTTTTTCAGACTATATGTGCTTTGATTTGTGCTCGACCAATTATAAAACCAGAGTTTTTTCCTGAATTAATCAGAGCTATTCAGTCCAGGCAACAGTTGCCAAATCATGAAAGGTAAGTTGCCAGATCATCGTGTTTACTGTGTTGCAGAATGAAATTTGTGGGAGTTAGATTATCAGATAACTACACATTTATCTGATAATTTTTAACATAATACACAATTCATAGTAATTTTATTTGCAGAGGAATGCTTAATATGATTAACATTTTAATATTCCAGCAATTTTACTGTTCTCATCTCTAGAGTTATAAAATGAGCTCTGGAGTTGGCTTTATGCTTAGAGATGTTACTGTCTCTGAAAAGGACTTTGTTTTGTTGGAATCTATATGTTGCTTCAAACACTTATGGGAATTGATACATAAAAATAAAGAAATTACACTTTTATAAAAGAAATTGTATCAAGTTTATTTCATTATGTAGACGTATTTTCCCAATGTGCTGTTAGTTACTGAGTTTACTGTAGTCTTTGGTCAGAACAGAGTTAGCCTGACCATTGAATTCTCTGAAATAGAAGAGGTTTTCAATTATCTATTGAGAGATGAAGTGAGACTAACATGCACTGACTTTCACTGAATGAGAATAAAATGTTAATTGTTTTCATGGTTAAATTAACTGCGAAAGCAAATTCTTAATTTGGAATCAATAAATACTGCAGAATAGCTCTTCTGGTTATTTTCTTGATGTGAGAAAATGTAAAATAGTCACAATATTGTATGTGACAATTTCATCTGAGCCGTTATTGCTACTCATTTTACCTTAAAAAGGGAGACATTTGTGTTTTGTTTGAGGGTTGTGGTTGTTGTTTTTTTATTGTATGAACACATGTTTTTTACAGGTAAGAAATTCCCACTATGTATATACATTCATATGGTCATAAATACACATATATGTTAGGAAATGGCAATTTATTTTCTTTAGTAGGTGTGATAGTAGCCATTGATGGAATAGTTTGAAGACTGAGGCTGACACTAAACAAGCTTCTGGTGTACTCATGGAAATAGAAACAAAACAAGAGGATTCACAATAAGCTGTGCTTGATATGTGGTAAAATATGTTTCACAGAACATGACACTACCTTGTTACAAAAATACAGAAACCAATCTGGAGCAATTGGTAGGAAATTAGTTTCTAGAAGCTGCTTTACATTAGCAGTTTTTATGTAATATGTCAAATCAGTCATCTGTGAGTGGCTTAAAACTCATTTGTTCTTCAGTTTCAGAAGAAAGAGAGAATCTGAATGAATTTTCCTTCTACTTTTTACTTTTCTTTCTACTTAGACTTCTGCATTGTTTTCTGAGGATGTAAGAAAACTAAACAAACTATTTAGTCTGAAATACTTTCCTGTGAGATTTTTTTTTTCTTTTGTAATACAGGTCATACAAGCCATCAAAAGCTAGTGATTGGTTGTACAACTTGAAATTTGTTTGGTCGAATGATACCTGGTAGTAATGCTGCTTTTCCTGTCTGTTACAGGAACAAGTAAACAGTGCCTTTGTCTTGCAACCAGGATGTGTGTCCATTTAATACAGAAGTGACAGTATAATTGGCTTTTAAGCACTCCCTGAAAAAGAAAGAGATGGATATGTTTACTTTCTGAAATATTTTTGCTAACTTTTAAGATGCTGAGAGAATCTGAACTGGCTAAAATAGTGACTCTAGCAATATACATTATGTAGCTTTCAAAGAGAGTTCTGCATCAAGCTACATAAAACAGCTGATTTAATACATAGATTTATGTTTAAAATAATTGCTGTGTTTTAAATAGGTCGTATTTTTGAAATGTAGCTCATGGGAAGGTGCTGAAAATTCACTTAGCAACTATTTTCATTAAATTTCCAAAAATACTTCTAACTTTGACTGGGAGTCTCTATATTGTGCATTGTAGCTAGAGCTGACCTGAGCTGGTATAGCCACAGGACACCAGACAGCTTGAGGCAATAGTGGTTTGGGTGTGAAATAGAAGTATATTGAGATGGCAATACTGGGTGACACTGTTAATTAAGTCTTTACTATTATTGTAGAGCCAGTTCCTCCCAAAGAGTCTTGGGAAACATTATCTTAAAAAGAAAAAAATAATTAAAGCATCTTTTTTGATTGCAGTAAGACTTCATTTAATGGCAAACCTGCAGTTCCTATATGAATGTGGGATTTCTTGAGATGTTTTATGGTGTTACCCCAGTCCTCAGAAAGGTACTCTCTGACAACTTGTGCAAGGAAGAACAATAACTGAAGATTTCACAAGTGGCTGCATGAGCGCAGTCCTGTGTGAAATAATGTGTTTTATTACTGCAGGCCAGTGTCAATAGTGCAGGGCTTTGAAAAAGAAGAAAAGTAACAGAGTTTTTAACAGAAACTCACCAAGAATCAAAATCTGTTTATTGAGAGATTCAAGGTTGTAGAGGATCTTTTCTAGGTAATGGTGTTACTATTAAAAGCTTATAAGGCCAAATATGAGGAGCACTTCAGAATCCTAACTGCAAAAGACTGTTGCCTGTTGAGCTTAGATCAGCATTGGGTAAGAGTTTATAAAGAAAATCAAAGGTTGTTTTTCTTGGAGACCATAATCAGTTAAAGTTGTATGCTGAAGTTAAAAAATTGAGATTTTAAAATATATTTATAGAGAAACTATAGTCCAGTTTCAAAGCAGTGAAAACTGTTGTTTTTTTCCATTTTAACTTGTCCTTTCATCTTTTAAGATGACTTTGTCCCTTGTATTTATCTTAGGTTAATAACTGTCTCTATGGAATCCTCTATCAGAAATCTTCTGGCATAATAACTACAATCTGAATTGCCCTTCTTCTACTTGAAATTAGTAGGCTTTATCATACCTATTAAGTTTCAATGCAACAATATTTTTGTAAACAGATTTGAACAGGCTGCTGAAATAGATCGAATACCCACCTTTCAAAATGTGGTGGATTTAGGTTGCTTAATTTTAATTGGGTATATAAAGTTTGAAGAATAGATTGTGAAGAATGCATAAGAATGAAGATTATTTAAAGGCACCTGTAACTATATAGCCTATTCATAACACATTTTAGCCTATCATTATTGAATTGCATATTTGGATGAAGTAAAAAATTTATGTGCTTACTTTTGTGTTCAGCTTTAAATATATGTTTACTTTTTGTGTTTGAGGGATGTTTTTCTGTTTACATATGGTCAATTTTTTTTCCAAAACATCAATATTTCAGCATTTCATATATTTCTTCTTAGAATCTGCCAATCTTTGCTGTTGAACTGAATTTTTTTTTGTGTGTTTCTTTTTTTTTTTTTTCCTGCATAGTAGTATGGAAAGGATATATAATCAGCTGTCAGAATAAATAGTTCTGTGTTCAGCCTAACTATGTACATAAACAGCTATTTGGGTAGACATGTGGTACAGTTTGGTTAAAATTGACCTGTAGTTTCCATTCTTTCTGATATATGCCTTCACCTTGCTCTGTCAGAACTGCTGTAGCAGTGAATATGTGGCTCAAAGATCTTGTAAGTATCCTGAAATTATTAGTTAGATGCATGTCCCAACTCCAGAGGTTTTTTGTGCTCTGGGCAGGCCATCATTAACTGGAGCTGAGGTCACAGGCGGTGACAAAATTTAGGGCTTCAGGGTAGAATTTTATTTTTGCCTAATATGTTTCCCAGCTAAACTCTTGCTCACCTTCCCTATATTGGACGAAATAATAATCTGCAGAGTGAATCCCTTCAGTTCTCTATCCCACCAGCAAGAAAAGTGTACTTGTCTGCTGTCATATTATAGGCTGTTCTTGAGTGTGGTGGTACACAATTTGACACAGTAAAGAGAATGAGGGGTGACTGTCCACACGTGAAGGATAGAGGAAGCAAGATGATTAATTTTGTGTGGAGTTTTATTATTATCTAGAGTAAGTGCAGAATGAAGTTGCAGTCTCATTTGTCAGTATTGTTACTAAGAACGTGGATGTGTGTACAGCACTTTGGGTGAATGCATTCCTTAAAGTGTTTTTTCTTAGTTACTGAAGTAGAAAGTCTTGGTCTTATCTTTGATGTTGAGAAATTGGGGGCTGTGTTTCTTCTTAACAATCTCTTGAAAATTATTTATGTAAGTAGTTTTAACAGAGAAATGAAGGATTTTAACTTCAGAACTTTACTCTTAAACAGAAAGGACTGTGAGTCAGTACTGATTAAGCAATCTGAATTTTGTAACTTTCATTTTCTGTTCTTGCAGCTTTTATCCTCCAGTTGATGAGCCTTCCATTGACAGTGAAAACTTGGATTTATCTGAGCATCGTGAAAGGAAAAAAATATTCAGAGGAAAAACTTTTGTATTTCTAACTGCTAAGCAGGTAATCAGGCTTTGCATTGCAGAAATATTGCAGGAGTAGCTAAGTACAGATTTGTTCACTCTGAAATCACACTCATTCTGGGTTCATCAGGAAAGAAGGATTTCTGTGTATTTATCCTACAGTACAGTGACCTAAGCAAGATAAAATGTAGAGGAGGAACAGAACATATTACATCTGCAGCAGTGCATCAGTGAGAAGTACTACACTGATACTTCTGTATTCTCATACCTCTGAACTGACTTGCATTCTAAGATTTTTTTTTTTTTTTTTGCATTCTCTTTATAGCACAAGAAGCTGGGTCCAGCAGTTGTTCTTGGCGGAGGGGAAGTAAAGCTGATGACAGAAGGAAGAAAAGAAATGCCTTTACTACTTTCTCCTGAAGTTTGTGTAGTTGATGTGGGTTTGGCAAACTCTCAGATCTCAGGATCTGACTCTATGACAAACTGGACTGATTCCATTCTGACTGTCTTGGAAAGGTGCAGCATTGTTCTCTTGTACAGCAGTAGGGTAATTTCAGAACCTGTACAGAGACTTTGTCATGGTGTTTACATACATATTTAAGCAGGAGGCTGCTTATAAAGAGGGCATTTTTACATTGTTCTAAGTATTTAGCGGAGTAACTAAAACTTCTGGAAGCAGTAAAGAAAGAACTTGGCAGTTCTGTGAGGATTTGATGGAATTCTGTTTTCTTGTCTTTTTATTATTTTTTGGTAGAACTCAGTTCTACAAAAATTCATTGTAATGAAGCTGCTTTAAAATTACAGCCAGCAAGTACTTTCTCTTCTACTATTTAAAAGAAGTTAAAATTAATATAGTCTAAGAATTCAAAATAGATAATTTATTATATTTCATTGATTATATGTATTTCATCAAAAGGAGATGAGATGGCACCTTGAGGTCATGTGGTTCACTGTTGTATAATTATTTGTATACATTGTTTTTGAAGAACAGCTTCTGTTTAATGAAAATTACTTTTTGTTTTGGTGGTAGTTTCGTTTGAGAGGGCAGACTGCATATATTATAAATGTTAGGATTATCATTATGCCATTTTATTAAAGCAATGAAACAAAATCTCAATCCTAACACATAAACCTAGTTTCCTGCTAGGTAGAGAAGACAGTACTCAATGTCTCCTCATGACTGTAGTACAGAAGACTGCGGGGGGGAAGGGTTCCTGACTTTTAAGAAATGGTCAGATCTTCCAAGTCTCTTTTCACACATTTTTGAATCAGGGGTAAGGCATAAGTGGTTAAATGCCCAAAAATCAGGAAAGGAGAGATATATGGGCCAGATTACTGAAGCTACACAGTGGCTACAGCGGCAGAAAACATGGGAGTTCATACATATAGGACATGGCTATAATGAAGGGTAATTGTGCTGACTACTATATTGAGAAAAACAGTAGTGTTTTTTGGAGGCTGATTTTTTTTTTTTGGAGGAGGAATAGAACATTTTGTACTTTGCCATACCTGTGGTCATTTGCCTAGTTGTCTTTGAATCTGTACTGAAAAGCTTTTTTTTTTTTTTTTTTTTTTTTTTTTTTTTTTTATTTGTATATTAACAGCAAGAATCTTAGGGCTATTCCAGAGGCAGAAATTGGATTGGCAGTTATCTTCATGTCTACAGAAAAATACTGCAACCCTCAAAAGCAGCATGCTTTCAAAGGTAATTGGAAGAAGTTAACCGCCTCAAAGAGGCAGTATTTCTTTCTGTGTAGGAGCATCAATTATGATGTTCAATTTGTTCTGTTTTAAAAGAACAGTAAAAAGAGTGACATTCTATGAAAAATGTATATAGCTCCAAAGGGGTAATTGGTTTTTAATGGTCTTGCAGTAAATTGCAATGAAAATTATGAGTCTTAGATGTAAATACAAAAGTGGATCTAAAACTAGCCTAAAAGGCAGACACATAGAACAGTGACATTGAAAGGAAAGGTACTTTAAAAACATCAGAAGTTGATATGTTTAGTGACCACTGAATTCATATGTATGTGGTAGCTTGAATTCCATGCTATTCTGTCTTTTCCTAAAAGACTGGGGTAATCAGGAAGTAAAAGATGAATGTCAGAAATCGAGAGAATAAGAACGGAAATAATTTGTTAAGACTTACAATTTTTTCTTTTTTTGTCCTTTGCTCTAAACAGAATTTGCTTTAGGAAAATACAGATACCTCCTGCACAGTTCAAAACTAAAAATAATCTTTCCATAAGTTAAGACAATGAGACATGATCACTACATTTGCTGAAGTAGCAACTTGGGAGTGGAAGTTCCAAGTCTTGACTTGAAGCTTGTATTTGCTAATGTGGTAATAACAAAGTCTTTGAGAGACAGAAAGAGATTTTATTTGTCTCTTTTCATGCCTCTTCATATTATTCTATATTTTGTTGCTATGAAAATTTGAGAATTATGTTTTATAGATATTCTGGTTTGTTCTACAAAATATTGTTTCAGGTAGAAAATCCTACCATTATTTAAAAAAAATCAAAGAACAAACCCCCTAAGTTTGTCTTTACATGCAGGAACATTACTTACTTGAAAATGTATTTTGAGTAAAGACTTATGCAATACTGATAGAGATGCTGATTCTTGTTTCCAGTCTGAATGGTTCAACTGTTTAAAAGTTAAGTTGTCTGAAATTGTGTAAACAGACTTTATATCAGAGTTTAAAGGAAGCAGTGTTTAAAATTGAAAAAACTTGTATCCCAGATACAATAATCACATAAGGGATCATCATAAAGGAGTAAATATAAGAAATTTTGTGCTCTGACAGTTTTGCATGATCTATATATTGTGTAATATATATTTTATTTTTTGCATAAAATATACACCACATGATTTTTAAAGTACATTATGTACATACTGGCATATGTTTTCTTACTATGCTTCATTGTTATTTAAGCAGAATTTCATTATTTAATCAGTAGAATATTTAACTAAATCTGAATTCCAGAATATGGTCCTTTAGAACTATTTCTGTCAGTTTTTTTTTTTTTTAATTAATAAATCTGCTTTTTTTAAGGAAAACTGCTTTAAGATCATTTTACAAAGATCTCACGTGATCAGGTAGTAATGTGCAATAGCACATGCAAAGAAACACAGATTTGATGTTAACCTTCTAATTCTTCTCTTGTTTTGGCCTTGCAGCTGTACCTGAAAGTTCTGCATCAGCTGTTGTAGGCCAAGCCATTTCCCAGAGTCTGGCTGTGGATGAAACCATAATGCCAACTGCTGCAGATAGCAGCACCTTATACATAGCTGATACAGAAGAGCAGACATGGTAAAGTATTCACAGCAATTTCTAAGCTAATACTTGCAAATTAAGCAGACTTTGTGGCAGAGGAACTGTATTATTGCCATGGGGAAAGATATACAGGTTAGAAATGCCATTTACTAAATTGCTGTCAATTGTCTGCAGTGAAATAATTTCTGGTTTTGGGTACTAGATTACAGAAAGCATCCCATAGGATTTAGATGACTTTGAAGTGTACATGTAGATACTGCGTATCTGTCTTGACTGTTTGAACTGTTAAAAATTTTTGAGCCATTTCACTATTATAAAAATGTATCGATCATAGCAGATTTTACAGTTTGTTTTTAGCACATTGTTTATAAGTTTATTCAAAGTACAGCTATAGCTTTTTTAAAAAGTGTATCTCTGATTCAGTGTATCTCTGGTAACCTCCTGTGTGTCATTTAGTATTTCTTTCCTCTCTAATCTAGTATGGAGTTAGAGAATACTTCCCAGGTGCATCAGCAAAGGAAAACGGCTTTCCAGGATACAGCTGCCAAAAAGAAAAGCAGTGGCACAAGTGGCAGTGTAAATGCAGGAACATCAATACCTAGAGGGAACAGAACTTCTGGGTTCAGTCAAAGAAGTCAGCCTGTCTCACCATCTAAAATTTCAGAAGCTGGCAAACCTCGTGAGAGTACTTCACGTCACCAGTCAAACTCAATTACAAATTACTTCCAGGTTTCTAGAAAAAGGTATGTTGAAATGTTCTTGACATTACTTCCCTTATTGGTATGTTTGTGATGTTTCTGGAAAATTTTAACTCAAGCAATGTACTTTTAATTTGACACATACTTAAAAAGGTAATTTTTAGATCAAATTCCTAGAATGGAAAGTTTTTCCTCAAGGGTACTTTAAATTTCACAATGCAGTCCCTAAAACCCTAGAAGCTGTTATGTTGTGGGTACAGCTAATCATACTCAAAAAGGCTTTTGTAATTTCTTTCTTTTGTAATTTATTTCTGGCTAAGGGAAAGAGCTGAAGAAGATGAAACATCTGTACCCAAACTAGCAAAATTGGAGGAAAGGTCATCGCCTCTTCCCAAGTGCACTGAATCTACAACTTCATTGATCTGCAGCAGTGAAGCAAAACAGCATCAAAAGAAAAATAACATCCTTGACTCAAACCCAAATTTTGCAGAAGACATGGGTATAAAGCCTATGAGGGAAAGTGTCAAACTAACAAGTGATAGAACAGACACTGAAACCACTTCTAGTGAAAATCATGCACCAAAAAAGAGAAAGGAATTAGATGATTTATCTAAAGATACAGAAGCTCTAGAAATTGTGTTTGGAAGTGAAGACATAGACTGGGAAGATCAAATGGCAGATCATGACCAGGAAGCTCAAAGCAGTAAACGAAAAAAACAATGTTTGGAAGCCAAAGGAAGCAGGTTTCCAGAAGTAAGTGTAAATCATCAAGAGGAGAATAAAGTAGTGGTAAGTTTTATATTCTTCTCAGATGCCTAATCTTGAAATTTGCAACCTTGTTAGAAGGATGCAATTAACTCCTTTAAGGAGAAGGTTGCCTGCATACAGGAAGTGGCTTTGTAAAATGTTTGCTTAAATCTCATACATCAATTTTTAGTTCAAAATGATTATTCTTTTGCACGTGAACATTGTAGTTTTACATCTACCTAAAAGTTTTTTCATTCTTCTGGGCATTTTTTAATTTGTTTGTTGAAAGCTGCTCGTATTCTGAACTTTTCCTCTTTTTTTTTACTTTATATACTGTAAATAGAATAGGAGAATATATTCCTGGTCCAAGAAAAGTTTCTCATACTGCCTGTTGCTGTGTTAATTATAATATTGTTATTTATACTAAGATAGTACTCAATTATCTTTTTCTAATTAATTTTCTAAAGAAACTTCTAGTTGACCTCTTCTGTTGAATACCACAGTAGTGTCCAACATCTTTCGAGTCTTTTGATGTTGTATGAAAAGATTATTAAAATTCCTGTATGAGAAATTTTAAACCAAAACCAACAAAACAACAGCAAAACCAAAAGACAGCTTGTGTTTTTATGATTATTTTTCTGTTTTTGATTTTGACACTTAAGGGAATTTTCTAAGAGGTATGAAGAAAACAATACACCTTGAGTTAACAGTGGTCACTTTGTTGAAAAAAAGCAGGTTTGTAAATGAAAACAATGTTGAGAAGTCTAGAGTATTAACAATGCAATAGGAATAAGAGCAAAAGGGGTTTTTTTGTTTATTTAGAATATATATTTTAACACTTACTATCCAGTCCATTTACAGTGTAGGCAGTGTTTAAGTGTTTAAAAGTTTGAATGCATGATTAACTGGAATTTGTAAGATTCCTTGGACCACACAAGAATTAGTAATTTATGCATCTTTAGGTCAGACCAGCTTGACACCTTGTTGATGCTTTACTGGAACGTGCTTCTGGCAAAGTGTGAACTTCATTATAATGCTCTTTTTTTGTGTGTGTTACTAACAGGCAAACTTTAAAAGACAAGTCCTATAATTTAGAGGATTTTGTTTCTTCCTTTTTATACTATCAGACAGTCGGTACTTTTTATTAGGTCTGAGCACTGATGGACTAAAATTGGTGCTTAGAATAGTCTATTGAATTTTGTTGTTTGGTGCTTGGAAACTCTTTCTAGTCTAACTTCTTGTCAGGATTCTGAAGGAGAAAAAAAACCTTACATGCAACTAAACTGGTACTTTAGCAGATATGCACTTAAAGATTTCTGCTGAAAAGAAGTATTTTCATAGTTTAATAATTACCTACTTTATTAATGCAAAATACATTTCCAGTGGACTAGGAAGGGGATTTAATGATAAAGCTCCCCAGGCAAATTTGATAACTATTTTCTCTAAGTATAGATGCACCTTGTGTATCTGGCAAGACAAAGAATGTGAATAATTGACTCAAAACCTACAGGGTGCATAAAGCTGATTTGGTATTTTATCAGTCATTGAAAATAAATGATGTAATGCAAATCTAGTTTTAAACTATAGTTTAATAGTTTAAATCAACCTGCAGAACACTTTCTTGTCCTGATAATGAAATGTCCTTTTTACACACATTTACACTTCAAATATCAAATTGAAAATGTTACTTTTTATATTCAAAAGCTTTTACAGTTTTCCAGAACCTGCTAGAACTTTGAAGATCGTACAGATGGACAAAACTTCCTAGTGTATAAGGAAGAAAGAAAAAAATCCCAAGTGAACAAATAGTAGTGATTTTTAAATAGAGAAAATCTCCAACGATTGTTACAGTGTGCATAAAATCATAAAAAATTTAAAGTATAGGGCAGATTTTTTTCCTGTCTAAAAATTTATATTTATTTGAATATGTTTATTCTACCATAAAAAGCAGAAAACAATTCTATGTAATTAAATTTCCATTTCATTTCAGTTTTATATTTAAAATAATTTTTAATCGAATAGAAAGAAGAGGAACTTGGATCAGTTCTAACTTCAGAAATGGAAAGTAATATCAAGGAAGAGTCTCCAGTCTTGGTAAGGAGCCAGCTAATTGTATGTTTGAACAGCAAACTTTAAGAAGCACTACAAAAACACATCAAAATTTTGCTCTTAATAACATAGTATTTTGGGATCCTATTTCAGGGTAAAGGAGGTTTGGAAGATTGTACTACTTAACATAATCATATATAAATTTGAATAGTGCAGTCCAGCTTGTAGACTGTGGAAAAAAAAGTAGTTCATCTGTGTGTTTCTGTAATGGCATTTGAGTGGCTACTTGAAGGTGACTGAAACTACATGCAACTGTACTAACTCTTTGATGTGGTTAATACTTGTACTGATGATTTTCTTAGATTACTACTTAAAGACCTGCCAGGGATGTAATCTTGTCTGCTGTAAGATCGCAACTAAAATGGAAGAGATGGAGCATTGGGAAAATAGATGTCATATACAGTGATCAACAGTAGATAGCATGCTAATTTTTGTAGGTGAGATGAAGGAAGGAAGGAGAGGAGAATTGCTTGGAGTGGCAGTGAGGCAGAGGAAAAGGAGACTAGGCTGAATGAAGCTGAAATAAAAAAATTCTGAAGAGATAGAGTGTAGCCAGTCAACAAGGGACAGAATAATACCATTTCACCTACATACAAAAACCCAAGAAGAGGGAATGCTGAGCAGGTATACCAAACTGCAGGGTCAGCTCAGATTAAAGGACTTCCAGTTATATTTTACTATAAGACAACTGTACTGCATCTGGGCTGAGCTGTCCTTGAACACAGTTTAATGTTACTTGTGTACTTGTCCTGTGCCCAGACATCCTTTGGAATACACATAGATGTAGCCCCAGGCAGCAAAGTGTGCATGCAAATTTGCAAATGAGCATTCTCATGGACAAGAAAAAATTGATTCATTAATATAATTCACTTTACAGCCCTAGAGTTGGGTGGATATCTGTAGGCTAGAATCGAGCTGAAGATGTTCAACTCTGTCTGCCATGGAGTATTTAAATATATATTTAAACACAAGCAAATCAAATTTACTCTATTCATTCTATATAAGGATGCTCAGAAGTTCAGACATCTTAGCTTCTAGCACTGCTGCTGCTTTCCCTCGCTGTTTTGTAATCCTAACTTTTCCTTAGCTCTGCTCTTGATAATTTCTCTACAGTTTGTACTGTTATATATGCTCTATGTCTGTTCACATACTTGAATGCTTCTTCCTTTTTCTTCCCACATAAGAACCACAGCAAACTGCAAGATGACTCCAGCAATCTTCCTAGCAGGCTTCTGTTGACAGAGTTTAGATCACTAGTTGTCAGCCGTCCAAGACAGAACAGTCATCTCCCTGGAAATACCAGCTATGGAGGAAAGAAAAATTTCAAAATGTTCAAAAAGGTTAGTGTGTTTTTTAAATGGTCACAAGATGGCACTATTTAAAAATATTAAGAAGTGTTCCCTTCACATTGTAGAAATATATTACTAAAGATCTTTTATAAATTGACAATAACTAAAGAAACAATTTAAATTCCATATTATACTGTAAACAGTATTTTGTTAATTGAAGAAGTACCAGGTTGACAAAGGCTTACCTTGTGCTAGATTATTTAGATACTTACACTCCCTTATATCCCAAGCTGTTACTTGGAATAAGTTGTAAGTAATAGCTACCATAACTTCAGGTTGTACTTCCAAAACCTAGCAATTCCACTTCTCCAAAGACTTATATATACAGCATAGGCTGATTCAGAATCTTCCATTTTAACTAATAAACCTTGGATTTCTAAATAGAACTAAATCTGTGTCATACAAAAGTAAGATGATTGCTTCTTTGGGTCCTGAAGACAAATGCAAAATGATTCTTAGTATTCAGTGTAAAAGTACTTCAGCTTATATTAGAAATAAAATAAAAAAGTAAAATCATACGGTATGAGATTACTAGAAAGGCACTTCAGTAAAATACTATGTATAGAATGTGATCACATAATAGTATTCCTGGGAGTATATATAATAAAATTCCTGGGAGTATGCTCTCATTTTTAGATGATGTTTTAATTTTCTGATAATAATTTCTTTTCCACTGTTTTGTAACATATGCTTATGCAGTCCGGCAATAAAATATAAACTGATGTTTATTGATATTTCAAACTCCACTTAATGCACTATGAAATTTATTTATTATATTTAACTTAACAGATGTATTTTTGTTTGTTTCTTTTGGTAAAAGGAGGGAGTTAATAGCTTTCTGTAAATGCTTTTATAACTTCAGTCACTTTTAAATATGATCTTTGAATGTTAATCAAAGAAAGACTGCCTGACTTTCTTCTGTGATATCTGAATAGACTTTCTGAATTTGTTAAAATAGATCTTTTATTTGCACTATGCTTGCCTTGTTGTTGTAAGAATTTATTGTCCAACAGGTAGCTTACCCTGGGGCAGGACAACTTCCACACATTATTGGAGGATCAGATTTGATTGCTCACCATGCTAAAAAGAATTCAGAGCTAGAAGACTGGTTAAGGCAAGAAATGGAGGTAAGAAATTAGTTTCTAAACATGATCAAATAAAAATTGACTAAAGTAAGTGATCATACCAACCTGTGATCATTACTGGAGTACTTCAGGATTTTATTTTTTAAATAAAACCTCAGCTGGTTAGTTGTCAACACATTCTCATGGGAGCATGTACAGTAGTAAAGTTATTGAATGTCAGACGTCAGTGGTAACATTCATCTTTTTCTGGTTATTTAAATTCATTTTGCATGCAACACTCATACAATCAGAAATATTTATAGAAAGCAAAATCAGTAACCTAAATGAGAACAATCTTTTGATGAGTAAAATAAACGCTACATAAACTTGTGACTTGTGAAAATGTGACAGGGAGCTGGAAAGAATTTCTGTATGGCTAACTGTGTTCAAATAGTTGTACAGTACCGTTGATATTGTACTCTTGAATAGAACAGAAAATGCATGAGTAAGATTCTATTGGAGTATATTGAAGCGATGTAGTAAGAATAAATTTAATATTTTTTCTTTTGTGCACCTCTTTAGGTATAAAAGTCCTAAAAAACACTTACCACAGCAGTTCTCTAGCACTTTCATTTTCCAATAGTTTCCTTAAAAATACTTGCTGATGAGTCATATTTTTTCCAGAGCCTGATTGAGATGCAATTGCATCAACACTTATTTCATTTTTTTAATCCCTGAATATAGATAATGTAATTAAAATTTCCCTTATATAATCAGATTTTTAAAACTATATTTCTCTAATGGTGCTTAAAACCTAAAAAAGCACGTTTCTGACCAAAATTGACACCTTTCACAAACTATTCAATTTCATTAGTTGGTAGCAGTAGCCAAATTTGGGTAGTGAAATAACTTGTCTAATGTGAATATGCACTAAACAGAGTACTTAGAGAGAATTTACTTTCTTGGGGAAAACTCTTAGTGCAGGAATATTGCTTTCCTAGAGGGTTCATTAGAATTATCCTTAACAGTCAAATATTAAATAAACTTTCTTAGGAACAGAACCGACATGCAAGAGAAGAATCACTTGCCGATGATCTCTTTAGGTAAGATTTCTATGTTTGTACTTAGAAAAATGTGTATTTTTTTGCATCACATTTTTTTGGACAAATTTTGATTTTGGAAAAGGCTACTTTGACTGTTCTTTACAAAATTTAATGTATTCCCATGTATAGAACATAGTCAAAGTGATTCAGCAATTTCTCTGGAAAAAAAACTCTCTATTCAGGCTTCATTTAACATAGAAAATGGGAGAAGGTGAGGTGGAAAAGATAACATGACATGATGTTTGTGACTTCAGCATCTCTGTAGCCAGTCACAGAGAGGGTTGAAGCTGCTGTTGTTCTGATATGAGATTTCCATCGTGTATCATCTCCTACTCCTATCTGCTTTATCTCCCCACTCCTCACCTGCCCATAGAATCCATATCCAATCCATAGACTCTCCCATAGAATTTGCTGTCCAGAAGACATTAGGTGTTAGAATGAACATGTTACAATGCTATAACAATAAAATCAAGTAACTGTTTTGAGAGTTAATACAGGGTCCTCATTTTGTTTTGCAAAAACTTCATTGCTTTCTATGTTTTTTATGTGAAGAAACAAGTGACCAGTGTTTGACTTCTCACCTCTCATGAATTTGACTAACACCAAAAGTTGTGCATTTGGGTAGAAAAATGTATATGGTGAAGAAGGATTTTTTTTCTGAATCACTGTCAGACCAACACGATACTAATATACCAATACATGTTAGAGCCATTCAGAAAATCATACTGCATTAACAACTTGCTCTGTTCATTAACAGTTAATAATGGAGCATTTCTTTTAAAGGGTATACATTTAATTTTTGAAGTCTGAGTTGTATAGCAACAACAGTGACTTCTAATACCTTTCTAGATACTTGGTGATGTAATTTTGCTCACAAGTTGTCACATTTTTCTGTCTAAGCGTAAAGTCTTGATGAACGAAAGCAGAATTAGTGGAAGTAAAACTGCCTGATCATTCAGTGCTGTCTGTAAGTTATTCATGCATGAATACAAAACACATCAGAATTGTAAAGAAATGACAGGAGTTTGGGAGATGAAGCACTAATATGGAAAAGGCCAAGGGATAGCAGTGTCAAGTAGAGTCAAACTATAAGCATATTTCAGTAAATCAGGTAACTAGTATATCCAGAAAGTAGCTCTAAATTTCTAAGTCAATCAGAAGCTGTATAAAGGGCAAGGTAGGGCAAGGATCTGCTTTATGTAAGAGTAGGAAGCAGCAGAAAGGTTTTGTCTGAATGAGTTGTGGCCAAATGTACATCATTGTAAACATACAGGACCCCTTTTCCTTCTCTTTTGTTTTTTGTGGTGTCCTTTTCCAGTAAAGAGCTTAGTGTTGGGACATTAAAGGCTTGGAGGAGCTTGTTCATGCATCAGATTTAAAGGTTGTAATTAGTTAGGAAATCTGAAAATTTCATTAAAGGTTATCTTAAGTTCATACAGAGGTTCTACCGTATGCGTCCTTCATTCAAATAGTAGTAACTGTAGTTAATTATAGGAGTGTAGTCAGGGAAAGGACTGAACACTGGTGAATATATAATAAAGCTGTTTGCATCACATTGTATATCTATATAAACTTTGAATATCATTGTTTTACTTACTTGTGACAGATTTTATTTTTTTGTTGCAGATATGATCCTAATGTGAAAAGAAGAAGATAATTTATAACCTGGATTTACAGTGTTTCTCTGGCAAAACCTGGTTTCTGTTCCTTAGGTTTCCTGGTTACAGCGTGTATGATGTTCCTATATATGACCATTTGAATATCTCTTATTGTAAGACATATTTTCTAAGTCTTGCTTTTATTAAAAAAAAAAAAGAAAAGTTCCTTTCACTGCTTGGTACTTAGAGATTGCACCATTCTCAAGGCCTTCCCATTATTTACTTTAGAGTAATGCTCAGTAAAATACTGTAGGTATTTAGGATTTCATTTTAGGCTATTTCTAATGTGGTTATCAGTACTGTTTTGGGAAAAAAAGGAAGTTAGCATCAGGCTATTTTTTTCTTTTTTCAGAAAGGCTTTGTTAATTAGGTACTTTCAAGGGTATTATCTTAAGAATTGAAAATCTATTGAGGCTGAGATGCAACTGGTATTTGATATGGTTGATATGATCATTATATGATTCATAATGAACCACTTCTCTGTGGTTCATTTTATAGAGCATATACTATTGTTACTCGTACAGAGTATCTTGGAACTGAAAAAAAATCAGCTTATTTTTCTCTTGCTTAAACATATTTTCATTTACACCTTTAAATCAGTGTGGTTGAATGTTCATATGTTAAAACCTACTTTGAAGCCAGACAAAGAGCTGTTAAACTACAATTTGGAATTTTAAATTATATGACTCATTTCTTTCTCTCATGCCTTTACTTTTTGCAATCACTATGTAAAAATACGGTCTTCAAAATAGTTTGATTGACAGTGAAAGCTATGAAACAATTACCTGTTTGTGGATTAGGAGAGCTCATCTTAATGATCTGAAGATTGCAATTAGTGAGATTACCCTGGAAGTACAGTGAGAAATACTTTCCAGACTTCCTGCTCAGGTGTATGAAGTCTGTCTCACATACAGATAAAGATGGACAGATATCACATACAGATTAAGATGGACAGTAGCTCTATTGCATCCTATTTCAAGAGGGAGGATCTCCTTCCTCATGTGAGGAAGTAATCTGGTTGATGTAACTGAATTGACACAAACAGAATCGCTCCCTCTGCCAAGAGCTCCGAGCATACAATCAACATGAGCTGCACCATTTGAAGCCGCTCTGTTGTCTCCATCAGATCTGAGGAACAACATTGCGAGATCTGTGCATGTCAGGAAAGCAGAAGTGCTGAAGTCATCATGGTTGCAACATGCATCTGCATATTTGGCCTTCCAAAGCCAATGTTTTCTTGGGTCTGTCTTGGCATCTTCTTGCTGGTCAGCAATGTCCAGGTGATACACAAAGTGCAGCCCAGTACTTCTGAGCGCCACAAAAGCTGTGAGAGTGTTTGCATCAGGGCACATCAAATCTTATTCACCAAACACCTTTAAAGAGACTTAAGCAGTTCTTAAGCAGTTGAAATTCTTTCTGAAAGAGATATACTGACTGTTCTATCCTCAGGTGAGTTTTTTTCTGCTATCACTGTGAGAATTTCCAGGTTTTCTGGCTGAAGACCTACTGGTCCAACAGCCCTTGTAGACTGCTGACGTTTTGGAATGTTGTTACTAAATTCAAGCTAATAGCTTGGATAGCAGAGTATCAATGAACAAGATTCTCCAAGATTCTTCAGAAAGGTTGTATTTACAGTTGTAAAAAACAGCTGGAGAATTTCTTAAGGTGAAAGGACAAGACATGCAATGTATAGGGGCCTTCTACAACAAAGGCTAAATCCTTTGCTGCTCAGACTGCAATCTGCTAAGGGCTCAAACAACCCTGTTGGCATAGTTGAGAGGACTCTTTTGTTCATTTTTTATGATTTAGGGCTTTTCAAATCCAGTATCCCAGACAGCTGAATTAACCAGCTTTGATACTTTTTTTTTTTTTTAATTTAGTATTTAAGAGGTGTGGGTCCCTTTCAGCTCAGAATATTCTAGGATTCCAACTTGAGGGTGCCTAGTAGGTGCTACAGGTGATATATTTTGGTTTGTAATCCAGTTTCAGCTGCTGTCTAGTTGATGAAAAGCCTGCACATTAGTGCACCTGAGCTTCTGCTATTTCAATATGAAGTTAGGCTTGCATTAAAAAGCATAGATGTACAAACCCCTTAACCATGGTTTTAATTGTGACACCAAATTCATGTAACAATTCCTATTCATTATTCTGATGTCTTCCTTCCATTTTAACTTATTTTTTGTTATGATTTTGACCTCAATACATTAGAGGAAATATGCTTGTTGGCTTAATGGTTTGGCCTTCTGTTACTGAAGTTTCTGAGATAGATGGTAAAGGACATAATTACATGATCCAATAAATTTAAATTTCCAATAAATTACATCAATATCTGCCTTATCCCTGGAACTAGTGCATTAACTTCACCTGGTATTTCCTTTATGGTGTAGAACATACTGTTGTAGGCTAACCCCTGAGGCAGCTAAGCCCCATGCAGCCACTCTCACACTCCCCAGCAGGATGGGAGAATCATGGAATCAGAAAAGAGAAGGATGGACAGCTCATGGGTTGAGGGGTTGAGGTTGCCTTACAAGTAAGGCAAAGGTTGTGAGCACAGGCAAGGGCAATCAACTTGCAGATTCTGCAGTTCAGAAATTTTGCTGTGTGCTCTATTTTCACTGTGCAGCTTGTGCTCTCTGGTTTCAACCATTCAATTTCTGGGAGAGCTTGTTTCGTGCTGCTTTTTTTTAGAAGGTTAAAAAAAGTTCAGTAAATCAGAGAAGATACCTAAGGTTTCTTTTATCTGCTACACTCATGGTCTGCAGGTATACCCACCTTTTTGACAAAGTTGTGCTCTTCACCTTAAAAATACATCTAAGCAGAAACTTCAGATCTTTCTTACATTTTTTGTGTGTAATGGAGTTTGAGGGTTTGTTTGGGATGCTTTTTTCCTAACATTTATTACCTTTGTTCACACTGCTTACAGGAAGGAGATGCACACAATATATAAACTAAATATACTTTTTATTAGCAAGGCTCTTAACATACAGTCTTGCATTCAGCAGCTTAGCTGATGAAAACAGTTTAAAGCAGATTGAATTACTGTAGGTACTACTAAAACCATGGATAGGTGCTGTATCCCTGCATGAAAACATGTTTAATTTTCAGTTTAACTCACATCAATTTCAACTCACTTCCCACTTTCTACATCAGTTGGGGAAGCCACAGGTTTTTTTGGGTTTTTTTTTGTTTGTTTGTTTGTTTGTTTTTTTGGTTTTTTTTTGGTTTGTTTTTTTTTTTTTTTTTTTTGTTTTTTTGTTTTTTTTTTGTTTGTTTTTTTTTTGGAGAAGATTACCAAGATATCTGCACTGTTGAAGTGTGATTTCTGTTTTGAGTCTGTCCTTTCTTCTCCTACTCTTAACTCCTCCATCTTCTCCCAGAATGGTGGAGGTTGTGCGTCAGGGCTGGCCTCTCATTTGTCATTGCACCAGTTCCTGTATGTGGAAACTGTGTTTGCAGTCAGCTTGAGTTCCTTCATCCAGCCACCTCCCCATCCACTTCCTCTGAAATGCCAAGTCCCTTCCTTGCCTTCATTCCTGATGTGCGATAGGCTCTATTCCACTTTAATTCCTAACTGAGACAGTAACTGAAGCTTCTACTGTAGACCTACCTCTAACCCACTCACCCATCTTGCTCCAGTCCATGTGATACAAATGATTTCTCAGTCCTTTCTCTTCCTCTCCCATAAAAATGGAGGGAGTCTTGCACCTTCTTCTCTTGCTCTTTTCAATTTCTTGAATCAATGGTCAGTCACATTTGGCTATATCTGGTTTGCATCACAAATTCCCAAACTGATTATTGCTTGATTTTCAAATTCCAATTATGTTCAGGTTGTTCTGGTATCTCCTTAGAATTCAAGCCAAATGTGCCAAAAAATGAACCCTCTTCCTTACTATTATTTCTCCCTCTTCTTGCAATCTCTGATGGCCATCAGGACATTCCAGTGAGATAGTTACAAAAATGCTACACAATATCAGATATCCCTGACTAGCAACTCCCTACCACTTGCTTTAGCACTCTGCCCATACTACTTTGCAGCAGCTTTTACTACTGGAATCTGTCAGTCATTGGTTTCAGTACCAGATCCATGCAAAACACCTTCTCCCTCATTCTGAACACTGCAGCTCTCCGAATGCCTTTTCCTCTGCAGTTTGATCTTTCATTTGATTTGAGTTCCATATTTCTCAAAAATCAAAATAACTGACTTTTCTAGGTGACACTATTTAAATTTTTTGCCTTCAGCCTATAATCAGTTTTCACACATTAAGATAAAACAAGCCCAGCATGCAAACTGCAGGAATATTTATCATCTAATCAAAAGAGAGGTTTTGCTCACAAGTTACTTACAGAAAATGTTCTGTACGTGTTTACATTGCTCATCTTAAAAAAATAAAGTATGATGCAAACATACTCCAGCGAAAGATGAAAACTGACACTGCCACACACAAAGAAATTATATTTACACATATCTCCAAGTCCAGGTGCATTGTGTGTGAGCAAACATAGGTAGATGAATATAGTCCTTTGTGTAATTTCAAACTGGAATTCCAGCATACAACCAGCATAGCAGGTCTAACAGAAATGGGCAAGGTCAGAGTATTGACTCAGTAAATTGTGCCAGTGAGATGTAAGGTAGCAGGATCAGTTCTTGAATAACAGCTCAGTGTTCACATAGCAGCTGGTCCTAGCATCCAAACCAATGAAAAATATTTGTATATATAGTTAAAGGACACCCTAAAAAATGCCAGGATTCTATAGTATTTTGTGAATACATAGCAAACCTAGTTGTTAATTTTCTTTATGTAAGTCTCTAGAGGGTGTCTAGGGACAGTTTATTGAAGCATCCACTGTAGGCTGGTACTTACACATTGCCAGTAATCTCAGAATAAAGACATGGAGGAGGAAGGTGCAAATTAGAGTTAGTCTTCAGAACAAGTTATTTCCTGGTTTTGACGACTACTGATTACGCCTAGGTTTTAAGAGTTGGTTTATGATGCCCTGAAAGTACAAAGTTATCAGTTAGAAAATTACCTAACATGCAGACAGGTATAATATGAACTCAAGTTCAAGGTATCTTGAGCTGAAATGTTCTAGTATCTATAGATAAAACCATCTTTATAACAGCACTTAGATTCACTATAGCTACTAAATAACACTAGAAATGCTTTTCCCCTGCCTATAATACTTGTTCCTTACACCAAAGTCATTCTTGACAACACAATTCTCTGAGTAATTCAAGCTTCAAAAATAAATCAAACTGAAACTCCCAGTGTACCATATTCCCAAAAATACACTGTTTCAGAAAAAGAGCTGTTTATAATTCCTTACTTCAGGTTTGTATCCCTAATGTCACCAAAGCCTTTCTTTTTCTGTCAAAGATGCTTCAATTTCCATTCTTTCTGCTAAGTAAAATCAACTGTTATAGTTATTTCAGACAAAACTTTTCTTTCAGGTTGGGCAAGGGGAAATGGGGAAAATATTTGTACAAAAAGCTCTCACATCTATTGAATGCTCCTGTCTTGCTCTCACTCTAAGAACCCAAAAATTATGACAGAACATTGTTATTGTAAGGTTCTAATGCGTTATCTAAATTAATGTAACAGTATAAACCTTTTGGCATTTTTGGTTCCCTAACTTACTCAAAATTAGATCATTACTGTATGGATGATAATAAAATCAGCTGCCTTTAAAGCACATGTGTGCTACCTCTTCCTGTTAGAAATGTCTGGGAACACTGTCAAGATCCTGCTATTACAAGAAGATACCTACTTGCTTTTCAGAAGTAGAAAATATGGTAGCAGAGTAACAAAGCCTTATCTCTTGGCACACTGCGTTGCTGATCTGGTCCTATAGCTTCGTCAGCAAAGACAGTTTCTCATACATGTTGCATTCTGTGTACCTGAGTTAATGGCCAGTTACAAATCCCCGGCCAGGTGCTGGATGAACAGCTCCAGTGCAGAGCTCTTGTCACAGACCCAGATCTCCCCCCAGGAGGATGGGACACCCCCAGCCTATTGACACTTCAGCACCTGTATGTCTGCACTTCATGCTGCTCACGTTCTTCAGTGCTTTCCTCCCATCATCCCTCACTGGTCACTTGTCAGCAGCAAAGATTCACTACAAGTTTGCAAATTTTACTCCCTTTCATTCTCTTTTAAGAGCATTTGGCCTAAAAATGGCCCTTCCTTTCAACTGAGTATGCAGGTCAGGCCTGTCTCAAAGTTGAAGTTTTAGTTTGATTTCCTCCAGCTTTGAGTCTCTGGACTTCTGGCTCTAGCCTTTTCAGTTCTTGAACTGTGAAAGAAAGAAGCTATAGCCACCTCCTTTTACAAAATTAGTATTTTTCATTATGCAAACATCACTCTATGCAATCATTAAAAAGAAATTGCCTACATCCACCAGGCCAGAAGTAAAATACAAGAATTCCCTAAGTGCTGAGGACAAAGGACCAGGAGCTGTAGGATACACTTTGGTGTCCCTTTCTCAGTGCATAACCACTGTTCCTGGGAGCCATACTCTTTTCATGCTGTCACTGGCAAGCTCAAGCTTCTAGTCCAAGACAAAGCAGTTTACTGAGAGAGAGAAGAATCTGGTGTTGTTGTCACCACTCTCTCTGGATTACTTACAGAAAGGATTCCTGTGTTTACTCACTTGGGTGAAACTTAGGCTTACTCCTTTGTGGAAAAAGTTTTAAGCACAATTCAGTCAGAAGAGGTACTGGAAAGAGGCAGATTGTTAGGAAAATCTAGTAGGAGAAATGTTACTCCAAGTTCAGCATCTGGATACTACTTGAAATGCTCTTAGCAATAATTTAACTAGGAAACACTTTCACAGCATTAAGAACCAAATCCAAGTGTAAAAGCTGTTTTTCCACTAGCCTATTAGAAAATACACAGTATGGGTTAACACAGCTTTACAAATTCTGTAAATCCAAATTAACTTACTTCAGCTAAAAAATATGTTCTTCCTGTCTGCATTTTCGTGATAAATCTTAAGTACTAAGTACCCTTTTAAAATTCACTATGTTTAAAAGTTTATTCTTTGCAATGAAAGAAGAGTTGAAAGAAACAGTCTCCCTTCTGTAAATGATTATATTATACAGGAAATTCAAATGCTTTTTTTTTTTTTTTTAATCTGAGAAACAAGGTGTTTCCCCAAAAGAGAACTATTCAGTGCCAACATCAAATTAGCAATAAATGCAGTAGGTAAAACTATCTTAAGGCAAAGCCCAAACTTTTCTATTACCTAGTTCCTCAAAATACTAAACAGGAGAGAAACAGAAATTTCTCTCAAAATCAAAAAGATGAAAATGAAAAAGTCTAGCTACAACTTGAAATCTAACAATTCCTAGAAGACACAAGATGATCTTTTAGCAAAGCTTTGGTTGAAAAAAATATTTTTACACTGGCTTAATAAACATGACCACTGAGATTTCTCTGCCCAACTAGTGGGTCTCATATGCAACTTTTTATCTCAAAAATACTGGCAAGATTGATGAAAAAAAAAACAGTTAAATGTCAAGGTGCTGTAAGATTGCAGTGAAAGATACTTGAGTAAGAATAGGTCAAAGATCTCTACAAAATTGTCACTAAAACACACAGAGGTTGTGAGTAGCTGCAGCAGCTGAGGCTAGAAAAGGGGCTGAAGGTTTTTTCCCCCATTTGGCAAAATAACTTCTAAGTGAATCTTTTTTTTTGCTGGCATTTTAAATGTCTCCTGTGACAAATGAAAAAGCAGTAACATGCCATATGTTGTATTTGGGCAGTTACATTGATACAAAGCTGCAGGAATTTAATCCCAGTGCAGATGTATTCTCAGTAACTAAACTGCAATAAAATTCTACAATCAAGTATTTAGCACTTAGTTAAAATTATTAGGTATCACAGGTTTAGAATTAGTTGCTGTATACAGAGTTTCTTCCAGAGAAGGCAAATTGTAGAATCTCAACTAAAATATGAAGAAAACAAGCTTAGATTTTAGTGGAATCAAAATCAGCTCAATATCAGTATAAAAAAGTACCTTAACTAGTACTGACAATGCATGGCTAAAGCCAACCATGTGGACAATGCAGAAATTGATAGAAATGCTCCTTTGTTTGTGTTTATGCTCTTGATTGGCTCCAGACTAAAATTTATTATTAGCAGTGGCATAATTTCATAAATTATTTTGGACTTTCACTGAAATAGTAATTTTAATCCTTGCATCCTTTACCTTTTCAACTTCTATGTCCAAATTCTGAGTAATTTACTCAGATGCATAAAGACCTGCAGTAGCCACAGAACCCTGTAATTCAGTAGGCACAGAAAACAGGCATTTACTGAATGCAGCTATCTACCATTTATGACAGTTAAAGACAGCTGGGAAACCAGCAACCACTATCAGTTTCACAAAGCCTAACTTCCTTTTTAAAATCTGCTGAAGTTCAATATGGAGATTTTTAATCACACAAACAGAATACTTGAAACTAACACGGCATTCTTTAACACAAAAAAAAAAAAAACCCAAACAGAAAAATTACACCTTTTCCATCATATTGGACCTGAATTAAAACATTTGGTAAAGAAACAGTTAAAACCAATCACTTTTGTCTATTGAGAGTTCTGGGAATTCACTTTGCTAACTTAACCTCATGATGGTAAATAACCTATGAGTGTGTTTAGTTGAACTAACTACTGTAAAACCCAGCAAATGATATCTAGGTCTTACATTATGGAGCAGAAAGATGAAACTTGGATTCAGTGGTAGGTACAAGTTAAGTCCTTGTCTTTCATTACAAGTTTTAAGATTTAAAGGAACTATTGCATATTAGTTTTGAGATTGGTTTGTTTTTTAGGTGGCTGTAAGATATAAGCCTTTCTTAAGTTTCAAAAACTGCAGGCTAAAATATTTTACTGTCATGTACTGCTCTAGAAAAAAAAAGAGAACCAATTTTTGGTCAAATGGGAGATGAGAATATCTATCACCCACCCCACCTTCATCAGCCAAGTGATCCCATTCAGTCTTCCTGAGCTCGGAAGCAAGAACCCCTTAATTTTCTCATGTACCTAATTTTTCAGTAGTACACTAGATATTCATGATATTGACACTGTAATAAGAGCACTTACATCAGTACTTTATTGTTTATGTTAATGCATTTTCTCAGAAATGTACATATCACTGTAGGGGAACATCTCATGTTAGTCTTTGTGCACTCACCCAAGTCTAGGCATAGTGTGAAGAAACATTAATGGATTGTGTCAAATCGTTAAAGATTAAATGGGAATGCTTATTCTTTTATTCCAATTACCAGGATAATTTAAAACTGTTGAGGAATACTTCTTGCTTACAGAAGTCCTTCTTATAGTAGAAACCATTTCACTAAGTGCTCACTCCAAGTATTACTGTGGCAAATAAATAAAATTCTTATTTCAAGCAGAAGGCTCCAAATTTGCTTTGGGACAAAGAATCACTTTGTACTAAACAAGCTTTCTGCTTTTAGAAGTTATTTCAATTTCATGGTAAGAGTATTCTTGTCGCATTTGACACTCAAACGAAAAACCACTCTGGTAGGCATTGCCTTTCACAGACGAAGTCTGCTCTTGTAGTTGAGCAAGAGATGACAGACAGGCAGGCCAAGATAAGTTAGTCTCATTTTCTGTTTATCTGGAAGTAATTCCAGTTGAGATCAGTTGAAATAGCAGATCAATATTTTGTGTTTTTAAAGAGTGAAGTATCATAATATCAGCATCCTTTACCAAGCAATACAAGCGCAGATTACTTGTACACAACAGAAATGTGACTGCTATCAACTTTTGCTGCCAGTGAGTTTTCTGTTAAGACTACATCTGTAATCCCGGACGTGAGAGTTTCTAATGTCTCGTTTATGGTACCCCATCACCTCCTCCATCCCCACTTTCAATCAATTCATGTTTCTTCTTTTGTCTTATTGCCAAGCATCGTGCAATGCCCAGCGCACCTCCTTTTAAAAACCGTACAAAGTTGTCTCCTACCAGAGGCCCTAAAGCAAAGAGGTTGGCTTCTTTAGTGCATTCGTAAGTGTATGGATCAATCTCTATAGGATTCCCCTTGCATGTGATGGGCTGATTAGAGTGATGACCTATGCTATGCCCTTGGTCCTTTAAAAAGAAAAGATTTGGATGAGAACCTATCAGAACTAAGGCTACAGAAAACTTCAAAATTTTCTTCAGTCCAGAGGCACTCTGAAGAACACATTTCATCTCAGGCTTGAAGGAAAGTACATTGTGTTCAGGGAAACTAGTGTAAGCAGAATGTTGATTAGAGTCCACGGTATGAGACTGAGTACACATCATATGATAGACCTTATGGTATTCAGGGTAAAGCTTTTTAGGTAACTGTTTGAAAATTAGGCTTGTATCAGTAACTCTTCTACGAAACACATGGACTACTGGGATGTTGTTGTTATAGGCACATAGTACTGCATCAGCTGCTGTTAGTCCAGCACCCACAATCAACACAGGGTCTGCCTTCCCACGTAACTTTCCTTTGCTGATTGCAGCTCCAAAGTCAGACATGGAATGGAGGACAAAAGGAAAGTCTTCTCCTTCAACTTGCAGTCGGCCAGGAGAATCAAAGGTTCCAGTTGCAAGAGCCACATTCTCAGCAAAGAGGCAGAAGGGCACATGAGAGCCATCTGTTGCTCGTTGATAACCTCTGACTTCCCAGTTTCTCTTAATAAGTGATTTCTGTCCATCTTCCATTTCTGAATGCTGTGCTGTAATATCTTCATTTTGATGACTTCTACCTTCATCATCCTTTTCTCGGTAAAGCCTGGATACTGATGTTATGTAAACATTGTCTCTGAAATTCTTTTGGAGACCCATGACTTTAACATAGTGTTTATAATAACAAGCTATTTCCTCTGGCATTACTCGATCACTCTTTATATTTCTGAAAGAAAAGTGAATGGTTCCAGTTAATAAATAGACCTTATTTGTAATTTGAAAATCAGATATGACATACCACATGACAGGTCAAATTTATGAGGACTTAATCTACTCAGTGTAAATGACACTGAGTTCAGCATCTTTAAATGCATTTGATTTATTTGTTCTCTTGTTTCCTGATACACAAGACCAGCTAACTTTTTAAATATAGTTTTAAGTCTTTATAAAATGCAAATTGCTATGGTGATTAACAAATTAGGTGTAACAAAGCTCTGGAGTATCACAGCAGCTCCATATGGAAGTGTTTTACAAAGTTTAACATCCCAACTATCAACAATACAGTATTGGCTAAACTTGTACCCAGTGAGAATACACTTACTTACAATCTAATTAATTAAATGCCATAGTTAAGTGCTAATTTTGAAACTCTAAGTTCAATATGTTACTGGAACCAAGTATTCATTATGCTTTACAAAAGACCTCTCCCTCGGGTATGGTTAAGTTCACTAAGTATCAAATGAAGTAGTTCCATGTCACATGAATGAGCAAAGCAAACATGACACAGAGTGTTAATGCAACTATGTAAACAGGATTGTGAGGTTCAAGTGTTCAATAAAAAACATTTTTGCACTGCAACCCTGCTATTACATCTGTGCTTTTCTCATGATTATTGCAGTCTTATTTAAAAGAAAAATAGCTGACAGTGTAATTATTTGGAACAGCTGCTTGAATTTTGCTCCTTCTTTAGAAGTAAGCTCTAGGAAGAAGGCAAAACAAACTGTAGTGAACATCACGATTGCCACTAAATTACACTTAAAATCATATTTACAAGTAATCAGGCTACTCATTTTCTTAGACTAAAAATATATTAGCACATGTTCTTTTAAATGCTCAGGTTACTACTCTGAAAATCCTCATGAGATATTTATTGAAGAGAATAATGTGACAGTGTGACACCTCTTGCAAGGAAACTTAGGAAACTATTCTACATAACTAGAATTTTACATTATCATCAATCCTTTTAAATAAGCTTGTTTAATTGTAGTATAACAGGTCAGCATTTCTGGCTTTAGCATTGTTGAAAACTATAATACATAGCTTCAGATAATAAGCAGGATTTCAGTTAATAAGGAGGCAAGATTGCTGTGGTTATCTAAGAAAAGAATTAAAAAACAAAGCTACAGTTTCCTCACTTCAAGTGTTGCCCCGAAATAACTAACAGTCTGCCCTTAAAGACATATGCTCAAGTAACTGTACTTCTTCTTTTCCCATACATGGTACAAAACCAATTTCCTTTAATATTCCTAGAACAAAGTAAAAAAAATTTAAAATTTTAGAAAAAGCTCATGTAAAGTGTTGTTAGGTTCATCTGCTGACACAGACCTTTATGAACTGAAGTAAAACCAGTGAGCTTGCACAGGAGTAATTTTTCTTCTCAAGTTTTTTCAAGAAACTTATTGCTACAAATTAACACATAAATACTGACTTATTCTCTTAAAATTAAAATTCATAGACTTCAGATGCTGCAGTTTTGCCTGTAAAAGCAAATGGTGAAATATATAACTTCCAGAATTGCAAGAAAGCTGGTGTGCACAGCAACTTCAGCTGCATGGGTGTTGAAAGAGGAACTTGCAATACCTCCTTCAGTGGATTCCTCCATCTTCCCTCACCTCTGATCAGGACTGCTTTCAGCAAGTGCCTCTTTCTGAAATGCTGCTGGAAGACACCACTGCCTGTACGTTTGCTTTCGGTGCACTCACCAGCAATTATTTCTGCCTGACCATTGTTAAACTTTTTTCCATCAGAGTACACACAGCAGAAGAATTTCCAGTGCCATCAGGCAATTTAATAAACTAAACAAGAAGCCCTCCTGTGAACAGTGAAGTTTGAATATTTTCCATTTATCCGTATTTTTATAGCCACTAGGATTCCCAAGTAGATTCTGCAGTATCTTTACCTGCGTTTGCTAGCTGCCCACTCCTTAAAGCTGAGGCCAGGCAATTCCATCCAGTCTCCAAAACTGATGGTTAACATAGAGCCCTCCATGGACTATGGAGAAAACATGAAGATGCATGATCAGACACATTTAAAATTCAAATTTCAATTCAAATGTAAAATTTAAATTCAAAAAAAAAATTCAAATGTAAAAACCAGTGAAGCTCTTCTCATTGTACTCATTTAGAGCAACAAAATACCAGAATACAATATAAAACCAGGACATTAAATGAAGAACTGAAGAACTATTTCTGTGTTACACTTAGATAATAAGCAACCACATGAGCTAATAAAGAAGGTGAAGAGAGAGCATGTAAAAGGGAAATTAAAAGCAAGTTATTTGAAATACAAAAGAGGAAAGAAACACAAAACTTGTGAAAGCAGCATCATATAAAGACACCACAATTAAGATTGTGTACAAAAGCACCTGGAAACAATGCAGACAAGAAAAAAAGTTATAGAAAATACTCTTCATTATAATTCATTAATTGTGAACTAACAAAAAAACTGGTAATGTAAGACAGCACTCATGGTCACAAACACGCAAGTAAAGGGTAACTTCCCCCTTCCTTTCTCATATCCCCCACTTACTTGGGCTTTGCTAATGAGCAGTTGAAACTGCAATTGGCACTACCATCTAAAACAGCCCTAGAGTAAGGCAGTAAGAAAAATCCCAAAACACAGCGTTATCAAGTTACTCTAGGAGCAAGATGAAATTTTTACTCACATGCCAAGCCCCACCAGGTGGTCCTTTCCCAAGCACTATGTGGGGAATATAATTATGTTGTTCCAACTTCCAGTGCAGAACAGGCGGGTAGTCATAGCCAAAGTCAGCATCAGGGTGAAGCAACGTATCAAAAAGCACTGCAACTGGGTTTGAGGAGCGTCCTTCCAGGCCTTCTGACAGGTACTCCAGATCCTGAAGGATGACAAATTTCAAACTTTTAATGTTCATCATGCTATTCTGATGTGCAGAAGTTGAATTGCAACAGAAAACATAATTCAAATTGCCTTTTAGGTAAAGGTATTTAATGTAGAGATTCAATCAAAACACTTTTCAAAAATAACTGCTATGATTCAGTTTTTTATAACTCTGAATAGTACATCTCACTCATTTAAAAATTACATGTTAATAACAGTTATTCTGG
Organism: Vidua chalybeata; assembly: GCF_026979565.1. Taxonomy (NCBI): domain Eukaryota; kingdom Metazoa; phylum Chordata; class Aves; order Passeriformes; family Viduidae; genus Vidua; species Vidua chalybeata. The sequence goes on along the minus strand of NC_071530.1, from coordinate 127,786,684 downwards.
GGCAAGTCAGTATTTGTAAAACAAAGAAATATGTGGACAAATAGAGATGAGAGCAACTTAGTAACATCTACATTTATAGACAGCAGACTGCTTTTACAAAGGACTGCTAATATTTCTAGGAGCCCCATTTTGATAAATCAAAATTGGAATCTAAAAACATTAAGCTTTAAACATCAAATAGAAAAGGCTCTTTTGAGAGCTCTTAGCTAGTTCCAACACTTACTGTATTATATCTTAAAATAATGAAGATAAAATAAGCATTATTTTTAGAAGTAAAACTAGGATTGTTTTATACACCAGTTAATGTTGAGAAAAATTTCTAAACTTTGTAAAGTTCACATTTCAGCATCTATTAACCAGTCTTGTTCTAAAAATGGCAATGATTGCAAAAATTATACAATAGCAAATATTTGAAGAGAAAATAGAGATTTGAAGAAAGAACTGCACATAAGACCAATTTTTGCTGACAAAGTACAGCTTAGCTTCCTAATTAGGCAAAATATCAGGGGGTTGGGAGAGGATGAAGTACATGAAACACCTGCAGCCAAAACTTAGGCAACTTACTCTCCTGCCAAAGAAAAAGCCCTTGAGACCTAGGGTAAACATCACATGCAAATAGCACAGCACTGAAACAAAAACACCCTCCAAAATCCAAAGCCAAACAAAGTCCTATTTACCCCCTACAAACATAAATCCATGTTTGTATTTCAAATCAATTAGTCACAAAGGCAATACAGTGATAACATTGTCAGCAATCCCTCAGGAGTACAGTGAGGTGAGTGAAAAACAGTGTTAACATGGCAAACCAATGGACAAGTGGAAAGAAGAATGCTGGAGAAGATTTAACTAATCAAATCAGACAGAAAAATTGGGCCTGTACATGGGTAACAACTACAGCACAAGAGCAACTGTCAATACAACATAAACGCTGAAGGATGCATACTGCTCCAAAAAGAAAAATGGATTGTATTTATAGAGGATATATGTCCCCAGTATAACTAAAAATAAAATCTTAGTAAGAATTTTAGTATTTAAGAATATTTTAACTTGAACTATGTGTACTTTATGTATGTTAGTAGTACGTGTTCCCTGGTGATAGTGCCCAAACATCGCAGGACATGACAACTGGAATTCCTGCATTAGTCACTGACCAAGTCATGCTTTAGACACTCCTGGCAAGTAGTAAGAACACAACAAAGGGCAGACTGTAAAACCAAAAAACACAACAAACTAAAAGCCTTCAAGCGCCACACACAACACTACACAGCCTAGGTTTGGATCTAATGGTCATGAGCTGATTCTATTTAAATTAACAGAATAACAAAATAATTTATTAATGCACTAATGCTTGCAGTACAAAAAGAGCTAGACAAGAAGGCAACCAAAGCTTACTTGATCAACAATGGAAAGATGTCGAGCTTCCTCTAATTTTGTATGTAGGATGGGGTTTGGATGTATAGCTTCAGGAGACAAATATGGCCTGTATCCAGAGAGCAGGTAAGAAAGGCAAATTCCTGAAGGCCCATTTCCTATTAAAGAAAAAATTTACTGCTTTAGTAAAAATGTTTATAACCTACAGTTTGTTAATCACTAAATATACAGCAACAAAATAATACTGAAGTAGTATAATGCCAGATTGTCTTGACTTCAAAGCAGCTTATAAACTTTGCAGTAAAATAGAGCTTTTTATAGGACCGTCCTCCAAATAAACAGAGCATTTTTTTTTCAGTTAAAGAGAAACAAATGTGTGACTTCTATACTAGGAAGCAAAATGCATATAAAGAAGTTCCTTAATTTACTATGTCAAATTCACTATTGTGTGAAAATTGCCAGACAGATAATGGTCTGCCTGTCAGTCACAATGATAGCTGAATATTATTGCCATCTTACAACTTTGCATTCCCACAGGCACTGTACAATACAGAGCAGAAAGACAATCTGGATTATATGCTCTTCAGGTCCGTACATAAAATAAAGGGAAGAGACAAGCAGAAAGCTTAAGACTGAAAGTCAGATGAGAAGTTACAGACACTGCAAAACAGCAACATAAAAGCTAAGTGACCACAGACCTTCTGTGGGTAAGTGGCAGAGAACAAGAAACTCATGTAAGACCACATTCATTGTTCAGGGAGAGTATGAAGTCAAACACTTTTACCAGCTTTGTAGCATTTTAAATTTGTGTATGTGTACTGCTGCAATTTTAATAGACAATTATTTTTAAAATGTTATTTAAAGTATGAGATAGATGGGACCAAAACATTACCATACGGTAAACATTTATATTTATTTGACTAGTATTAAACAAAGTAGGGGACCATATTTATCACATGCAAATACAGAAGTAACATTCATGTTGCAAAGTCAGACATGAAAAGTTACAGAAAGCTAAATCACAATTGTATGTGCTATGATACAAAATTTAAATATGTGGCTATGTGTTGTTATTTCTATAGCTTCTCTTGCTCATTAACTGAATGAAAAACAGTGTTTTCCTAATGAGCCACTTACCAGTACTTTGTCTTTGTTTGGACACATGGTATTTAGCACACACTGTGCAAATTCTGGGTTTAAATTACTAATTCATTCATACTTTAATATAGCAGGCATTGCTGGATATTTGTTCTTACTTCTAACCATTTCATCTCTTGATGTCAAGAATTCACAGATCATTTACTTTTCCCCATCACCTTTGCACACACTATTTTCATCACCTGTTAACAATCCCCTTTCTCCAATGCCTGTCTCTTCTCCTTTTTCTGATTCCTCAGTCCTAAAACCTCCATTACTTCACTGAGGCCCTGTTCATTCCCAGTTTCTTCATACATTGGATCTCTTTTTCCTCTTTCACCAGGCTATACTCACCTGGTCTCCAGTGACAGAATATCCCATACTTTATTACAATGCTGTGCACATAAACTGGTCACAGCCATAGGCTACAGGAAATCATCTAAAGAATCTAAAGACAGTGAAAAAGTTCTTCCTTACTCTCACACTGTTCTGCCCTCCCACAAACAGATCAACATAAGATAGCTGGATATGTTTCAGTCCAAGAATTTAAAGCTTAAAGAAGATGCAAGCCCCTCCTGTCACCCATTTGCCATGAGATAGATGTGAGAGAGAACTGTAAAAATACAGAGAAACTATCCACAACAAAATCAAATGAAATTATGAAAACACATTAATCGTACCAGTAGTTCACAAGCATTTCCATGGCTGAGTAAATTCTTAACTGTTTTTAGAATTATAGCTTGAATGCAGTAAAGAATTTTTTATGTTTTTACAAGTGCACAGCTAGCTTTATTTTCCCGCTGGGCTATAAAGAAAGCTCATCCAGAATGGAAAGAGGAAAATGTGTGCCATAGCCAAGGATGCCATGTTAAAGATCATTCCTACTGGATAAGGCTAAAAGAACTAAATGGTTACCAAATGTCACCCAAACAAAGACTGGCAAGGGCCAAGGAGATTACTGAGGATGGAATGGATGGGTTATGTCTAGGGCTTAAAGGGATCACTTCACAAGGATCCATCTACACACCGCTCCCAACTTTAACCAGCCTCACTTCTCTCTGAATGGAAGTTTTTTGAGGTGAAGTCCAGCAGTCCTGGTGGCCAAGAAGGTCAATGGCATCCTGGCCTGTATCAGGAATGGTGTGGCCAGCAGGAGCAGGGAGGTCATTCTTCCCCTGTACTCAACACTGGTGAGGCCACACCTTGAGTGCTGTGTCCAGTTCTGGGCCCCTCAGTTTGGGAAGGACGTTGAGATACTTGAGCGTGTCCAGAGGAGGGCAACGAGGCTGGTGAGGGGCTTGGAACACAAGCCCTGTGAGGAATGACTGAGGGAACTGGGGGTGCTCAGCCTGGAGAAAAGGAGACTCAGGGGTTACCTCATCACTCTGCACAACTTCCTGAAAGGTGGCTGTAGACAGGGGGGGGTTGGTCTCTCTCTAGGCAGCAACTGACAGAACCAGAGGATACAGTCTAAAGCTGCACCAAGGGAAATATAGGTTGGATATTAGGAAAAAGTGATATCACGGAAGGAGTGATAAAGTACCAGAATGGTCTGCCCTGGACCATCCCTGGATGTGTTTAAAAAAAGACTGGATGTGGCACTTGGTGCCATGGTTTAGTTGAGGTGTTAGGGCATGAGTTGGACTCGATGATCTTGAAGGTCTCTTCCAACCTTGTCATTCTGTGATGCTAAGGTGAATTACTGTCACTGAGTTCCTTAGACCTTTCTGGGACCATCGAGAGAGCTGATCCAAACCCAACTCCTATTCTTTAAGCAGACTGAATCAAAGGGAAAGGAAATCCCTTGAGAATATACTGTTAAGAACACACAGGAAAACCATGCTATGATTTTCTCAGAAAATTCTTGGGAAAAAAAGAAAAAAATCTTTTTAAATGACAAATGTTTTTTATTTACACACAGTGCCTTCAATAAGACCCTCTGACTGCAATTAGGAGATACTACTATTACACAAACTTTAGTTGTACAATTAATATAATCTGAAACTCCATGGCCCTGTTCATTTAAGAGGCAGTAAGAAGTTTGTTTGAATATCAGCAAAATCTTCTCTTGATCAATAGCAAACTATAGTACTATCATCTTTACATTATATGTCTAAATTTAATGCAAATATTCAACTTCAAGTATCATAACAGCCTTGTTATTTGGAAAGGAAGTGACAACATTCCACATAGTAATGATCAAAACTAATGCAGAAGATGAAAATGTTTAGCACAGAACATGTTCTAAACTTAAAGAGTTTCAGCATGAAATTGTTCAACCCTGATGGAATATATCTGTTTCTTCCCAACACAGGTACTGCACAGAAGTTATTAAACCAGTAGAGAGTGTGTTCATACACTGGGGGGGCAGAGGGAATGACAATTATTTTCATGCTCCTCTACTACATTATCAAATCATTTTAGATCCCTTTGAAGGCTCTTCAATGATAATAGGCTGCCAGTGGAGAAGATCAGCTTGCAAGATGTCACAAATATATCTGTGAAGAAGCATTTGGATGATGGAGAAGTGGTCAATGCAGCTGTGTTTGGTATCAGCACCTAGAAAAGTGCTCTAGACAAACTAAGTACTGAGCACAGGTATTTGCATAATATATATTTGCAAAACTAAACAGTGGAAACTGAATCATAAACCACATGACAAACCTATACTAAGGCTGACAAAATGCCAGGACACCGTTCTCTTCAACCATGATGCAGAACTCATCAAGTGATTCACGTCTGTCACATACACCTAAGTCTGCTCCATGAGCACTATTTTAAACTATCATAAAGAGAGCTTTGAGAAAAAGCACTGTACAAACACCAGTCTTTCAAAGTTGTGGGGACACTGTGAACACATTTATTTTGCAACATCAGTCTCCAAAATCTTTGCTTGTTTGCAGGTAGGTACTTGCTCTAGTCCCAACAGCTTTGGACTAGATTATTGAAAACCTTCTTTACTTCAAATCTTTTCTTTATCCCCTCATGAAGTCATGGCAATAATGAGCTGGTGACCAGCTGCTGTTGAAAAACCTTGGCCCATTATGCTGGCACTCTTGATTAAGTTGTGTACCTATGAGCCTCCTTCCTGTTATCCTGTCATTTTACAAGTACAAGCCCTTAAGTGTTCAATCAAGACTACAATTTATTATTTTAAATAGCTGAACTGAGCTGGATTAATTTTGGAAAATATGGGAGAATATTTAGATATTAGTGATGGATGCAACAGAAAAAAAAAGGCAATTAGTGAGAGGTTAGCACCTAACCAACACAGAGCACACATTATGCTTTTCACTCATCCAAATGACCCCACAGATTTCCACTGGTGTACCACTGACAACCTCTGTGCATACAGAAATAGACATATCACATTAATCAAACCCTATGCTATCAACACTAGAATCAATACAGTTCTTCCATTAATACTCCCATATCTGCTGCTAAATAACACAGCTGATTTTTTCAGAGCACAATTTAAATTCAAATATACTCCAACAAGTCCCTTAACGTAATATAATGTTACTGTTGTTAATTATAACAACTGTATTACTCTAATAAAGGTCTTCACTGTAAGGGTTCTAAGCATTAGTTATTTATTGATAAATTATTTCATGCAGCAGGTCTATAAAGGCAATGGCAGTGACAGTGAATCTTTAAAAAGGGAAAAAACTCACCTATTATTACTACAGGCAGAGTAAGAAGGGAGTCCCCAGGCAGAACAGTTTCTTCAATTAAAGGCATTCTTTTAATCTTCCTCCCAAGGCTGTCACCAAAGTACTGAACAAAGGAATTCAAAAGCTGTCCTTCGGTTTCAGTGCCGCTGTAAGTTCTAATTAAGAAGGACAGATGGAAGAAAACTAAAATGAAATAGTGAACTGTTGTCAGAACAGCCTCTTCAAAAATAGTCGCTTTTGATGTTTTATTTTAAAAGCTACGAAACTGGTGAAATCTAGACCAAAACAGATACATTTTATCCAATCTACACAACTTTACTCTTCAGCACAGCTTTTCTAACAGAAGATTTTTTAAAAGTCTACTTTCTTCCAGCAAGTCTACAGAAGGATAACAAAAAGGCACAGATGGCTCTGCAGAAGTGCAGATTCCTAATCTCAGTTTATACAAAGCCAAAGTATAGCCACAAGCATTATTTTGATCCCACACACAGTAGAACTCATTCCTCATTATCCTTATCAAATCAGGAGATACACACTGCCTAGCCAATTAACAACATTAAGGCCAGACAAAGCCTGAAGGAGCAGCTAAGGTACAACAGCAGCGTTCATATCCCTTCCTGCTGGCTGAGCAGTGCACAGGACTTCACGTCAACAAATTTCCATTCAGAGAGAAGTGAGGCGGGTTAAAGTTGGCAGTGGTGTGAGGATGGATCCTTGTGAAGTGATCCCTTTAAGCCCTAGACATAACCCATCCTACCACTATTAAAAGTTTTTACAGAAGGAATTGCCATGTAGTCAGGTCAGCTCCTGCACAGCAGAGTGCTTTCACCACTAGCCATTTTCCTAGATTTTTTAGTTCTTTCTCTGAAAAATACACTTAAGTTTATCTTGTAACTTCACCGTGTAGATGTGCTTCTAGAATACAAAGACTTGTCTTATAATGTTTTCTATTTAATTATTTAGGAGTCCTTTCTGAAACCTTTCCAGGTCATTGAAGAAGCACAGAAACTACCAGTCTAGCTAGAAAGACAGAGCCAAATTAAAAAGTCTGTTACTGCAGTTACTTTGTCAAGTCTTTTGTAAAGTAAGGACAACCAGTTTTTAATCAAAAATACCTGTACCAATAAGGGGATATTTTTCTAGAAAAATTTCTAAAAAAATTTCTCTTCATAAACATGGTTAATTATCAATAATAAATAAAAGTACTCTTATCTATTTCCTAAGACTATGCATATCTTAAAGCTATTCTAGTGTTTCAGCAATTATTTTCTACACAGGATCAAAACTGTAAGAAGCTAATCCAATTCCCAGGGCCTTCAAGAAGCCACGTAAACCATGTTCTGCCTCAACTCTCACAGCACCCAAGATTCTGTTTCAAATGCCTTTCCTCAGTGGGGAAGTCTGAAGTAAACTGGAGACAGAGCTGTGCAGTAACAACAGCAGTAGCATAATCTGTAACACATCTCTCTGATGGCATTGTTAAAAAGAATGGGGAGCTATTCTGAGGTTGCATTTATTTTGGAAAGTACTTGATATCAACTATTCCCTGCAGTACAACAGAAAAAAAACCCCAAATTTCTTGCTTACTGTTTGATTACAGCTGCACATTAGCTCTTGCAGACACCTAACCTCCAAACAGCATGAATTAGATGAAGATGAGGAGTCAGAGAGGGGATATCTAATTATCATACTGATTTTTTCACTTCTGCTTTTAGAAAGGAGCAGGTAGACTATTTTATTTCCCAGCCTTTGCTCAAAGTTGACTAAGGCAATACTACCTTATGTTTTGCAAAAGACAGGCTTAAGGGGAGCATGCATGCTTTAGTGTGGCTTTACTATACTTGCTGTGCTTGATGGAACATAAAAACAAAAGAAACATCTCAAAACTTCTTTTAAGAGATATATGCACAATGCTGCAGGCTACAGAAAAATCTTTTAACAATAAAAATGTTGCTTCTGTGTAGCTTATTGTATCACAAATTACCAAACTGGTGATTTTGCACAGGAATATCTGCACACAACGTGCAGTTTCTCATTCTTTGCATAGGAATACCTGCACACAAAATGCAATGCATACGAAGGAGTGTTATCAGCAGCATATTCTTCCTTTGCAAGAACACCATACCAGAACCCAGCAAGATCTGAAGTTAGGGGCCACCACCTTCCTAACCTCTGAGTATCACTGAAAGCCACCAAGTACCAGCAGTTTTTATCTTGATAAAACTCACGGTAGACAGCTTTGCAGTGGTGGGGACTTCGCACAATCACCTACGGCTCTAGTACTGCAGACATGCAAGTGGGCACAAGATGAGTCAGTTCCAACACTAGTGCCTAATTTATCTTATACTGGTCACTCAAATAACTTGGGGAATTACATTCTGTCAATTGCCCAGATTCTAAATATATGCAAACATGTGCCTTCATGATTTTGCTTTTTTTTTTAACCCATTAAGAGAAAAAACGCAACATACACATAACAGTTTTTCTCCCATTTGAAAAAGCTAATAATAATAATTTGATAACAACTCATAATTTGTTGCAGATTATTAAAATAAATGGTACCTTTTCCAGGTAGCCGTTTTGAAAGATGCTAGAATACACTGCGCACTTTCAGGAAAAAAAAAAAAAAAAAAAAAAAAAAAAAAAAAAAAGAAAAAAGAAACGGAGAAACGGACTGTGGTGGGCGGTTAACAGAAAACTCGTTATATAAAAGGAATCTGAATTTGGTCTCAACCTGACACTTCGAGAAGAGAATTTACCACTGCCAGACTGTTGGATTTCGTTCAGGTAAGCGGGCGGAGCGGTGCCCCGCGGGGCCGACATCCCGGGCGGGGCAGCGCTGCGAAGCCCGGAGCGGCACCGAGCATCAGCGGGCGCGGGCTGCCCCGGCCCGGCTGCGCCTCGGCGCTGCCCAAGGTCACCGCGCGCCCGCCTGGGCCCCGCCGCCGCCATCCCTTCCCCGGAGGGGCCGTGCGGGGCCGGGCAGCGCCGCGCTCGCCGCCGCAGCCCCGCGGAGGCCGCAGCCCCGCCGGTATTCCCGTCCTGCCCGCACCGCCCCCGCCCGCCGCCCCGCGGTCCGGCTCCCGCGCCGCCCCACCGCCTCCCGCCGCCGCCTCACCTGAAGTGACCGGCCAGGGAGCAGCGGCAGCACCACACGGGCATGGGGAGCGCCGGCGGGGCCCAGCGATGAGGCTGCGGGGAGACACCGCACGCCGGCTCCCGCTCCTCCTCCTGCCGCCGCCACAGTGGGACCCGCGCCGCGCGGTCCCTCCTCCCCGCTCACACGCGGCACCGGGTCACACGCGGGAGGAGGAGCCGCCGCCAGCACCGGCAGGGAGGAGGAGGGACGAAGGGGTTGAGCAGAAAGGAGGAGAGGAGAGAAGCGGAGAGGAGGGGAGAGGAGCGGGGAGGAGAATGCCGCTTCCTCCTGCCGGCGCTGCCGCGGCCCCGCTCCCGCAGGAGGATGCGGGCTGCGCCGCCTCCCCCGGGGAGGGCGGGGAGCCCCGGCCTGGCACGGGCAGCCCCGGCCCGGCACGGGGAGCCCCGACCCGGCACGGGCTTAGGGCGGGTGGAAGGCGGCGCAGCAGAGCGAGGCAGCTCCGCGGCCCCGTGAGGCGTGTGCCGTTCCGGAGGGGACTGACATCGCGCTGCGGGGCTGGCGCGGGAGGCTCCCGGCACGCAGCATCCTGCTGTGTCCCATCGGGTTTCTCGTGAGACGCACATGAAGAAATCAAACAATTAAAAATTTTTCGACGCACCTTTTGACTAACAACCACCTATTCGGGAACAATGCTTCATATATGATCAGTTAGTTGCTTTGAATTGTGTCTTACAAATATTTTGCAGGAGTGGTTATCTGGGGAGAAAGCATTCCTTCCCTAGTCACGCCCGTCTCAGTGACTGTGGTTGGCAGGAGCTCAGGAGGTCATCCAGTCCAACCCCCTGCCCAGGCAGGGCCATCCTGAGCCAGCTGCCCAAAACCAAGGCCAAGGATGGAGAATTCATGGCCTCCCTGAGCAACCTGCTCAGGTGTTTGACCATTCTGACAATTAAAAAGTGTTTCCTTAGATTCACATGGATTTTTTTGTCTTTCAGTTTGTGCCCATTGACTCGTATCCTTTCCCAGGGAACCACTGAGTTCCCTCCCATTTCCTAATTAAGTCTTCTTCATCCCCTCCCAATTATAGATTAAGGATCCCTCCAACACTACTCTTCCACAGGCTAAACAGTCCCAGCTTTCTAAGCCTTTGCTCATAGTAGTCAGTCTGCTATCTGAGACATTTATGTCTTACACTGCTTTTCTCTCTCAAAGTCTACCATACAATAAGACTGAATGCCAATAAATCTATGATTATTAATTAAACAATTTCAGCCTTCTGCACAGAGATAAATTTGACAAGTAGGTATTTCTTCATTGTGAATCTGTTCTATAAACCCGCAATACCAAGATATTAACAAAGCTGTGGCGTTGCTGTGTCTGAAGTAGTTGCTGGCAGCTGACTGTCCCAGTTCAGCTCAAGGTTGTTCAATCAACACTGTCATGTCTGTAGAATATTTACTGTTTAATGCTCTGGTCTGGTCCCGATACAAAGGAGGACTTTATTAGATATGTGCTCTGTAAAAGCTTAAGGTAAAAGAACACAGGAACTGAGCTGTACCACTGAGGAAATACAGGATATAGATATAAAATCTATATTTGAAAGGGTGAAACATATTCAGTTAATCCTATTGTTCTTCAAGTGCAGCACCAGGTCCAATGTGTCTTTAGACCAGAATTAACAACATGAAGCTGCATTTAGCTTGCTCTGTCCTGCTCTGTCCTCTGTCTTTAGTCCAGGAAACTGTGTGAATGATTTTTTTGTTGACCAGATAACTCATGTGGGGGCTGAAGAGCCAGCCCAAGAAGGGCTTGTTGCACTCCCCTGGAGGGCTAACCCCTGAGTCACAGACTTTGCTCAGGGTGAGTAAATTTCACACCCAGAGGCCTTTGCAGTTCTGTGTTGATTCATTGTTGCCCATTGGTCCCTCCAGTCACGCTCTGCCCTGAGCCTGTATCCCATTGGTTGCTGGTTTAACCCCGCTCCTTGCCTTCCCTATATAACCCCCTGTTTTTCCCCTGTTTGGGGAGCTTCTGCTCTGGGCTCACTCCACAGAGGGCCCTGCTCTCAATAACGGCTACCACTCTGTGGAACGCCATACAGAGCTCCAGTTTCTTTCTCTGCATTGCCTGAGGGAAAAAGCCAGAGCTGAAAATCACACACTGGGCTGGGAGAAGGACATGCCTGTGCCTCTGAGCCGTCCTTCTGAGGACACTTTCCAGGAGAGTCATGGCACCCTTACTGCTACCTCACCGCTGTGGCAATTGGCGCCCAATGTGTGGCATCCCAAAGCGCCCCTGAAGAAGCGTCTGCTGCAGTTTTCACTGCAAAGCGAGCTGCTGTTGGGCTGCCCATCCCCAGAGGAGAACCCCTTATGTTTCAGTAAGGGCTATCTGACAGACAGCAACCGGGACCCTCGCTGTATAGCTGGAGGAGAAGGAGTAGATCCCCTTCCCTGACCGGCCACCAGGTGACCACCCATCCAGCAGCTTTTCGTTGACCCACGAGGCATCGGCCTGAAGAAAGATTGTGAGTTACATATATTTGGGTCTTTTGCTTTTCATTTTCCTTTTGGTGCTGGGTGGGGAGTGAAACAACCAGGATGGGAAATTAGCTTAGTAGGCCTAAGCTCAGCACTCTTGAGAGGGACTTTTATCTCCAAGTTGTGGGTGCCCTTGTTGCGGGAAATTTTAAGTTTTCAAAGGAGGATTTGAAAGGGTTCATTCATGGGGTTTTCAAACGTTTTCCTAGAGTCAATTGTAATTCAGTTCATATGGATTTGTTTAGGGATGAAGTGGGGAAAGAGTTATATATGGTTCAATCTAATGGGGATTTTTCAATTGCCAAGTTTTTTCCTCTGTTCCATATTATTGTTCAATCTGTTGATAAACTGGGAAATGTTTTGGGGAATGTTCTGGGAAAGGTTTTGGGTCCCCAGTTGAAAATCGCTTCCCCTTCAACCTCTCCCTGTACTCCCAAACCCCCTTCCCCGTCTGAGGGGCAATCAGTGGGTGGTTGTTACCAACAGGCACAGGGTTGCTGCCATCTCCCTGATACCCGCCAACCGCCTCTCTCCCCTTGCCAGGACAGCACTGGCCATGCCGCTCTGGATCTTTCCCCCAGCCACTTCCCTATGTCCACGTGCTCAGTTATGTCCCCCCCTCAGTTAAGGTTTCCCCACAAAATGGTACCGGCAACATGGCCAGCCCTACCATTTTGTCTTCCCCAGATCCAAGTTTTCCCACCCTTAAGCCTCAAAATGGCCACTTTCCCGCCTTGACCCCTCCTTTTCCTGCACCTCCCATTGTGCCCTACTCCCCTCCCCACGTCGTCGATGGGTGTAGCCATGTCGTAACCCTCCCCTTCCATCAGGAAACCCCTCCCCACTGCAGACCCCGTCCATGCCCCCTCCAGCCTGAGCCCCTCCCCCAATGGCCCCTCTACTTCTGGTTCCCACAATACTGGGACCGGAAGTCGGGATGATGGCGACTGGAAGGAGACTATACTGGCTTCCACTGCCTTACACCAGTAGGCAAACTCTAGTCGCCTGAAGCAGCCCCGCGCTGTTATCAAGCGCCCTCCATCCCCTTCAGAGGATGAGAGCAGCGATTCCTCGGACTCTGATTCAGACCTTGAGTATGAGGATTGCTGGGCCAAAATTCAGATGGAAGCCACTTGGCTGGGAGACTCAGCACTGGCACAAAAGATCTTTGCCTTCCCAGTTGTATGTAAACATAGCCGGAGGGCGGCAGCCATTAATTTGTGGGAACCCCTACCCTATGGGGAGTTAAAGGAGCTGTGCAAAGCAGCTGAGGATCATGGTTGAGGCTCACATTTTTTCAACAACCTATTTGAAGCCACCTTCACTGCTCATGTTATGGTGCCACATGATATTAAAAAGATCATGAACTGCCTTCTTTCCCCATGCTTTGGGAAAGGCAATGGAAAAAGCATCTTAAACAACTGGCAGATGCATACACTAAAGATGCTAACAAACCCAATCTAACTGTCCCACAAATGGCAGGAGAAGGTGACTTCCAAAAGCCTCAAGACCAGGCCAAAGACTTAGATGAAGCAACTCTCAAAGACATTGCTGCTGCAAAAACATCCCTGCTTATCATCCCACATGACAAGGTGCCAACACAGTGCTTCACAAACATTAAACAAAGGACAAGTGAGTCTTTTATTAGTATATAGACAGACTAAAAATAGCAATTGAAAGATAAGTAGGGAGCCCAGAGGCCGAAATTTTTAGTAAAAATGGCCGTGGCAAATGCTACGTGTAAAGGAATACAAAGAGCTCTCCCCCTTGATACAGAACCAACTATTGACCAAATGGTTGAAGCCTGCACCAAACACACCTCCACTGAAAATACTGTAGCCTTAGTGGTTGCAAAAGGGGTTGCAGAAGGGATGTCCATCATTTATGTAGCAACAAACAAAGAGTCTAATTGCTGCTTCAGTTGTGGAGAACTTGGACATTTCTTTAAAGACAGTCCCGAGAGGCCTTTTTTCCAGGACCAACATCACCACTCCACCAACCACCAATAGCCTCTGAGACATAACTGGCGCCAGTAGCGTCCAGGAAACTTCCGGCAGAGCTCAGGACAGCCCCGCACTCTGACATCAAATCAAATGCCACATCGCCCCATCCCACCAGAGAGGTCCACTGTCCCGCCCGCCAGATCCACTGGCAGCCATCAGGAGCGGGGTAGTGGACCACAAGAAGCACCATTGGCGATTCCTGAGCGCATCAGGAAGACCCAACACATGGAGCAATACAGGTGGGAACCTGGCACCAGCTGGTAATCGAACTGTCCTTTAACTTTAAAGATGACTGTGTCCATAAAGTACCCACAGGAAAACGTGGGCCACTGGGTAGTCCCGCAAATGTCTTACTTCTTGGGGTCACCTTTCATAGTCGTGGACAAATTTATGTAGTCCCTGAAGTGTAAACTGTTAACCCAGGGGAAGAAATATTTGTACAACTTTGCTGCACAGACTGACCATTTTATCTTCCCAAGGAACTCCAATTGCCCAAGCTTTCCTTTTGCCACCTAACTGCCCAGAACAGGTTCCCCTCAACCCTACCATAATGTGAGCTCAGGCTGTGGGCTCCAGCAAACCCGTTGTGGAGTATGGCCTGTTCTGCAAAGGGGAGAAGATCCACCACCCAGGCATGCTGGACACAGGAGCAGACGTCACCTGCTCAGAGTGGCCAGCCAACTGGGAATTGCAGCCCGTTGCAGGGATGAGCTCCAGGATTGGAGGAGTTGCAGTCTTCATGAAAAGTAAAAGGAATGTCATGGTGGAATGTCATTTTTCCTTTGTCCCAAAGGAAAAATGGCGACCATCAAGCCATTTGTAGTAAGGGAACCGATAACTCTCTGGGGGAGGGATGTGCTATCACAGTGTGGCACTCAGCCTGAAGCATGAGGTGTTGAAAAAAGGTCAGGAAAGATTAGGAAGGGTTGAGTTTATTTGCTCTCAATACTGTTAAGCAAGATGGTAACTAGGCAGCCTAACTGCAAAACAACTTTCTGCCTGGCCAAGTTAAAAAAAAAATTGTAAAAATGGGGGAATCTTAGTGAAGAAATTCTGTTGCAGTTGTAACAGATCCTGCCAGAAAGTCAAGATACTTGTCAAGAGGGACCAAGAAAAGATGCTTATAAAACTATCTTAAAGGAGCAGGTCTGTGAGGTTCCTGGTATATTTTCATCACCTAAATATTATTTTAATATTAATATATTAATATTATTTTAATAAAATTATTTTCAGTGGTCCTTTTCAGATGTTACTAAGTGCTAATGAAATAATACTTGCTTGAGAATAAAGATTAAACAATTTATGTGTCAAAGAATTATTTTACTAGAATAGAAGTTTTGACAGGACGGTTTTATGGGCCTTTTGCACCTCAGGGTGCATTTTGCCTTAACATCCCAAAAGGTGTCTATGTGGTATTCTGTGTTTAAAGAAGAGACAAAGAACTCTGCCATTGGTTTAACTTGTCTGGAAGCTGAAACACCATATAATCACTTGCTCATTGCCCCCAGTGGAATGGGGCAGAGGATCAGCAAAAAGGTAGAGCTCACAGGCTGAGATAAGTACACTTTCACAGAACAGAAGAAGAAAGGAAAATAATAATAACTATAAAAGAATATTAAAAAGTTCACCGTCTGCTCTCCAATGCCAAGCCAGTTCCTTAGCAGTGGCCTAATGTTTTATTCTGTAAATAATCCCATGTAAGATCGCCGATGACATTGATGCTAGCACTAATAATTCTACTTTATATCACATGTAACTATCAAGAAGCACATTCATTTCTAGGGAAGCAATTTGCAATTTTTAATTAGAAAAGACTCATTACCTCAGAGTATATTTATAAAAAGTGCTTTTTTAGAATAGAATTTTCCCCTCCCAATTTCTGCCAGGTATTTCTTTGTCCTTGTTATTTTGCCAAAGTACAGCTCCCAAAGATAAATTATTACATAGGCTACATCTAATCCTCAGTCCCCAAAAACCTGCATAATGTATCTCAGTCATATTTCTGATTATGCAAAAACCTCGTCAAAGTAACTCCTTAACTATAAATTCATTTTAAATCCATATTTTTGTAAATCTGATTTATAATTTCTTAAAGAAGTGGGTCTATCTCTGTTGTGTTACTTTGCTTTCTTTTAAATGTAGTGCTTTGTTACTAACAGCATTTTTTTTGTAAATGTGGGAATGCACAGCTTGTTCCTGACAGTATCCAGTGGATGCATTCTGCTGCCTTCTCAGCCAGTGGGGCACACTTTATAGGGGACTGAGATGTCATAGGAGATGTTGGAAAAAGGGTAACATAGTTCTAAAAGTGTCAAAACTGCATTTGGATTCATATTAATTTCAGGTTTCTCAGTTCTTCTGTTTTGAAACACAGATTGTTCCCAGCCATTGCCCAAGCTGCCTGTTCTGAAAGTCAGGTTACATCTCTTAAGGTTAGTCCCAAATCCATGGGGAAGCTTTGTGTATTTGCATGGATGTTTGAAAAGCGTGAGCAGAAGATTTTGTGCCAAGCAAACTAGTCAAGGCTGGCATATACAAAGGCCCAAGGGATTTGAAGAATATTATAAAGAAGGATAACAATAGTTTTCAAAACAAGGACAAAACCTCAACCTCAACCTCAACCTCAGCCTCAGGGGTTGAAAGAGGTGAAATTATTCAGTTACTGTGGCTTGAATTTATTGCACTCCAGCCTACTGAAGTGTTTTTGTTGTGGGTTCTGCATTCCTCCCTCCTTTAATCTATTCAAAATCCACCTGTCATAAATATCCTATTGCTTTTTCTACTTCACACATTTCTTGAAATCACACTGGGATTGTACTGCCCAAGTGGGGAGTGAAGGAGATTATGGGAGAGCATATCAAGTAGTGAGAGATAGAGCATTCAAAAATAGCTCTTAAATTAAAATAGCTCTTAATTAAAAAGGAAAATAAAGGCTTTCATTTACTGAACTGGACAATGAAATTACTTACTGGGTCTTAGAGTAACAGCTATTTTTTTCTTTCCTGCTTTTCCTATTATCTGCAAGGTCTATTTGTAATATTTTATTTCTGATTGTGTTCTTAAGAGAATGATGTATGTTTGGGTGGCACTGCTGTCCTAGAGCCTTGTTTCTGATTAGGCCTTTCAACTTGTGCAGTAAACCAAATTCAGTAAGTGGGAATGAAAGAAGCCCACAAAATAGGAGATGATGAAAATATTTTGGTGAAAATGACAGTTACTGCTGATTTGGAATTTCACTAAACCTTATGTAGCAGTCACTTCTAGTGTAGCTAAGACCATCAGTACTTTTATGATTCTGCTGCAAAATGATCAAAATGCTAGTCTCTGTTTTTTCTAATATGCTCATTTCCTAAAGTTGACCTATAATAATTAAAAGTGACAAATGTTGGAATTTTTCCCCCTCTATTTCCAGTGATTTGCAGCTTTGTCACAGAATGGGAGACGCAGTTGCTGAAAATTAAGGGAAGTAATTTCTCACAGTATCCAACATCCACAATATGCTTATTTCAAACTTTCTGCCTTTCCTTCCATTAGGCACCAAAGGAAACAAAAGAATAGCCATACAAAAATTTTTTAATCTTTAAATGCTAGATTTGTGTATTCTAGGAGCCCAGTACCCACTGACAGCTTGGTTATAGCTGCACCTCCGTAGCAACAACACTTCAACCACACTTTGCAGTTCATATGAAAGTGCCTCATTATTTTAAGTCACACTGTTTTAATTGTCACATCTATTAATTGCTTTCTGTCTTTGAAAGGCATAAGACTGCACAGACCTTGGAACTGAAAGAGTGAAATAAGGTATGGCTAGTCTGTAATGAGGTAAGTAGGTAGAAAGCAGAGACTGCAGGTTACAGGAGAGGGAACCAACAGGGTGTTACAATGCATGTAACTCTGTATGCTTTAACTACACATAGGTGTCCTAAAAGAATAACAAAATCCAGCCCAAAAAGCAAAGCAGCCTATTGACAAGTATTGCAGAAAGCTCTAGAAACAACAGGATTTTTTGCTCTGTACCAAATATATTATCAAGCCTCTTGTAAGCCTGCCTAACAATAATTTTTCTCATTCTTTTGTAACCCAGTCTTTTGTTTTGCATTGCCTTGTTTTTGCAGACCACAGGAATGGTGTGCAGCTTACTTTTGGTTTTACATGATCTTGAGGCTAGAACTGGGTCGTGGCTTGGCAAAATTTTTATAAAATTTTATCTTAAAATTGTATTTTTAAATCTTAATGTTTTAAAACATCTGTTAAAAACCAAGCAAATTACCTGACCCAATATTGTTGTTTTTTTATACCAAAGGGCATTTAATTTTAAAGGTGAGGAGCGGCAAATGCTTTTAAACTAGAGAACTCATATGATGAAGACAAAAAGATAAAATGTACTGAGTTGGAAGGAACCCATCAGGATCACTGAGCCAAACTCCTTGACATAATGGAATAGTAGGAAATATTTGCTAAGCTCAACTGTTTCGGAAGCAGACAACTGATCATGTCACAGACTACCTGTAATAGCTGTGATAAATTCCAAAAAAAAAGCTTTAAAGAAACTGCTCTTTAGATGCTTTAAGTATTACATAAGGACATTAATTCCTTGAAGAGCATTTCTGTCTGACAAAATTAGCAGCTTCACCACTGCAAATCTTTTTTTTTCCAGCAAGCCATAAAACAAAGTTAAACATTTGCCCACCTCCTACACATTTTACAGCTGAAACATGCATCTTTTTTATGGACTTAGGGAGTCTTCAACTATGGAAGAAGTGAAAGAGGTATAAGCAACCATCCTGAACAGGCTAATTTTTTTTCATTAAATCTGCACGAGTAACACAGTGATGCTGAAATTAGATAAGAAAATCCAAACCATCCAAATGAACCGTGATGCATTACCTGAACTCAACAGTAATAGTTGCTTCACCTTAGCTAGGTCTGAAGGAAAACAATAGCAATTACTTTGAGGAGAAAAGTGGGGAAATAAAATCTAAGGGCTATTTAATAATAATGATTTAAAATGTTTATAACATTAATATTTCTAGATTTCTAGTTCTTACAGGAGGATCTTCATCACTCTGTCTTTTTTTTCTGTCACTCCCGTACTGAATTCTACAGAACCCGAGGGAAAAGTAATGTTTTTTCCTTTATTTCTACAGCATGCAGTGCTGTTATGCTGTAGTCTGGGTTGTAATCATTGGGAATACTACAATATAAAGGCATATTTATAATTATATTTTAAATAAATAAGCAGTGTTCAGTACCAGGTAAAAGCAGATGCTATTATTCCCCCCACTGAAGTTTTTATCTCAGTAGTCAAATATAATTTCCTGGTGACCAGATGTACTGATTTGCATCGTCAAGGAGTTTTTTTTGATGAATGCCTGATGGAAATAAAGTCATCTACCTCCTAGCTGGGATTGCATGAAAATCTATGGAGACAAGTTGCTGTGAACAATTGGTTCAGAAGCAGACAAAACCCTTAATTTTGCTTGTTCTTAAGTGGCTTAGTGTTTCTGGTACCTTTGTTTTGGGCTCAGCCTCGGTAATGAGCATAGGTCTCTGTATTTGCTCAAAAAGCCCCATGCTGTAGTCCTGAAACAACAGATGGAAGTCTCACTTGATAATAGCTTTATTCAACCTTGCTGAAAATGTTAAGTCTAGCAACAATAAAGGCTTAACTGTTCTACATGCCAGCCAGTTGGCCCTTGCATATTACAGAAAACAATTGCAAGCATTTAGCGTTTTAGTATGCATTCAGCCGAGCTACTTGGGAATGTGGGATCTGAATACTTAGCCCTGATGCACTTGCACTGCTGAATGATCAGTATTGGGGACCTCTTCTTTGGAAAACTATGCGTTATATGCATTTCAATTTTGCTGTCACATATTCAGATGAAAGTGAAGATATTGTTTTAAATTTTCTGAAACTCCAGGGATGCTAGGACAGAATTTAGGCTTGTTCATATTACACTGATCTGGCAGGGTAAGGAAGGTATGAGACTCTAGTAACCCACCTGGAACTAGAATTAGGAATGATTTCTGGCTGCTGCCTGCAGAGCCCAGTTAGGCGTGCAGCCTGCATCAGCTGGATCGAGTTAGGTCTGCTTGCCACAGCTGTATCATATGGCTTTGGGAAAAGCATCATCCTTCCTATTTAATGTTGACCTATGCAGCTCTTCTGGCATGCAAAGGCATTGATAAATTAGCAAAGGATTTTTACCAAAATGTGATGTAAATAGTGTAGAGTCTCTTTATTTGCAATTGCTTTGGGTCCTTGACGTGCTCATGCTTGTAAATTCTACATTGTAAAGCTGGTGTAAAATACATTAGAGACAAGAGAAATAGAAAAGTGATGCTTTATATGTTTTGAATTTAGTTTTTATGATTTTTTTTCCCTGAGTATAGGTCGCTAGTTACAATTAAAACTATTTCTCTTGGTAATTTTAAGTATGAAAACCAGATTTTTTCTGGCTGCCTTTAGTTTTTTGATTGCATGGTTATGCAATAATCATATGCAATGTGATTATTATATGATTTTGCTTTTTCTGATATGCACTACTTTTTTTTTCGCTCTTCAGTTATGTTCTTTATTAAAAGAAATCCACTTATCTTCAACTATTCATGACTTTGGGTTAAATACTTGAAGATACTTATGACACTGTTTCTATTTTAAATGTCAGATATACTTTCCTTCTTCTCTTGCTTTAAAACCATTTTAATTTCTCCAAACTCTTTCTCCAATACTTCATGCCTCAGTCCACCAGCATATGAACCTCAGTGTTCAGGCTGCTTGTATTAAACTCTTTTCCTACAGGACTTTTCTTCATGCTAATACCTTTCCTTTATTTGCTTCTATTTGTTGTGATTTATCTAACATACTGTTTAGAAATGCTTCAGCTGAGAACAACCAAAACTACATCACTGTAAGAAATTATCTTAGCAGACTATATATAATTTCAACTACAATCAAAAACTACAGGACTCTTTTAATTTGTTCTTAGACTCTTTCTGGGCAGTTTAAAATCAATCCTTGGAGATCCACCAGCCAAAATTTTACCTTTTGGTGTGATGCTACTTATGGCAGCAGTGGGCTACTATGCTCAGTATGAAACAATGACAGAAAGGCTTCATCTCAGGAGATGATAGGTCATGACAGAGCTTTTTGCATGAAAGATCACCAGAGCTTTTAATACATTAAAAGCAATGTATTGTCATAATCTTCCTCTCAGAAATTGCTGAGTTGTAGTCTAGGCATCCTGTCCTGCCATTCACTTACAAAATCTATTGACTTCATAGTCACAAACTAAAGCCCTGTAGCTTTGGCCATTTATTCTTTCCATAATGCCTAACACTAGCCTCCTGGAAGTCAGAGCACTGTGTTCATAGTACTCCTGATATGTTCAGACTAGCAATTCTCAAGTAATTTTAACAATTTTTTTTTCAGTTGTGATACAAGGATAATGTTATGTAAACCTCTTTTTGGAACATGTGGTTCCTTGTTTTCTCCCTGTTATAAGAGGTCTCTGCTGCATATTTAGGGTACTAGTTTAGGGTCATTGGATTTTTTTATTTTCTTTGATGTCTTTGCTTTTGCTTTGAGAAACCCAAAAGGGCTCCTGTAACTAGCTTGTGTCACATTTCTGATTAAAAGGTTTCCATTATGTGAAAGAAAAAAGTATAGCAGATGCCCAGGCTAAACTAATCTAATCTCCTAGGAAAAATCACTCCATAGCTGTATCCCAAAGAGAAAGAATGCTTTGCTGAGGCTGGGATCACATGCTCTGTTCTGCCAGTGTCCTAATCCAAGGCAAACTGAAATGTTTCATAGCATCCATAAAAGACATCACAGTGCTTGGGGCAACAGGGCATTCAGCCAATGCCTCTAGAATCACTTTTTCTATTGCACTCTTTTTGTTTTAGAATAAAAGCATTTCCACTTTTAGGGGTGTATGGCAATATTTTCAAAGATGTCCTTGTTAACTTTACTTTTGAAAAATTATCTGCAAGCAGAAACAGTAAGTCCACCAACAGTGACCCCTTAAACATTGCCACATATTTGTGGCGTTCGGGACACATCCTGAACAGCTCAGCTGCCTTGTCACATTGAATGATTGGAAGGCATTTTGACATCATTTAGCCTCTGACCTTAAATTTCACTCTCAATAAGCAGAAACCAAAACATACCCCACAAAACACTGAGAAAATAGAAACTGTGGCTGTGTCATCCAAAATGAATCCCTATCACTACAGATGAGACATTTGCCCGCTTTCACACAATAGATGCTTTTATTTATTACCATCAAGACTGGAGCCAATTTGAACAATCTCTCTTTGTATACAGATACTTCTTTTAATTTGTTAGTGAGTTGATCCTTTTAAAATTGCTAATTAGCTGAGCTGTTACTAATGTGACTCAAATAACTGGAAAAATCTCTGATCTTATGATCACAGGGCTGTTCAACTGATGGGTCCACAAGTACCCCTCATTCACCTTATAAGTAAAGTAGCGTTTAGCCCAGAAAGAGAAAACCAGTAATACATGCTGCTCAAATTACCATTAAAAAGAGTGTTCTCTCTAAATATAGCATTTTAACACTTCACATACTTGATTGAATGCTCAATTAATTTCTTTAGCAAAATAAGCACACAACAGTTATTACAAAATAAATAGGTAATTTTTATGCCGAGGACACTTTGTTAATTTCCAAGGTTTCTGGCACATATTGAAGCATCTTACTTGCAGTGCAGATGTTACTGCAGAATATACACCCTCATCCGTATTTTGTGTACTTTTTATTACACTGTTAAGTCCTTCAGTTTCCTGGTGTCAATCATCACACCTGTGTTTTCAGTGCGTAGACACCGTTATTAAATCTAGGTTCACTTGCATAACGCAAGACCGCAGTTCACATTACTACTGTCTGATGTAATTTACAAATAAACTCTAGCATACTTTACTCCAGCCATTATTCCTCTGTATGTTAAATTCCAGTGGTTTTTTTCTAAGTCTTTTGCTAAAAAATTTATATAATTCTTTCTCATTTTACTTCCCTTTCCCTCCTCTGGAGAACCATTCACCAAACCACTGACCCTATCTTAGTAGCTAACAGCCAGCTGGGGAGCAGGGATTTGTGAGAATTCTTTCTTGCCTGTAAATCAATTTGCTGTTTCATCCAAGTCAACAGAGTTCAGCTTAAATTACCAGATCTGGAATCGGTAGTAACTGGCATTTAGCCAAACCTTTTTTTTTTCCTTGAATCCGGACCTTCTTTTGGTAGAAACAGTTGGAATCTGGTTGTTTTCTAAAAATGCCATCTGCTGAAAAGAGCTATCAAATTGGAGCAGAGATCAATGGGGTAAAAGTTACATTCAAGCTCATTTTAATGGTAAATTATAGCTTCATACCAAAACTTACTACCACTAATATAGAACTTAAACTGTTTATTCAATCAGATGATAAGTGTACATGATACAAAACATGGGCTGGGGGTCGAAAGTCACCCTTGGCTAGGTGAAAAATATTGCAAGAACTTCATTTATTTGTGTAAAATTCAGCAGTGTTATAAAAATTAAGACCATATCAGATTTTCTAGTCTAACAAACTACATTTTTGCAAGGATTCCCATCTTATCAACTTTATTGCCCTCATGAGTCTTACTTTTTATTATGCTTGTACAGGATGTCCTTATTGAAATTGCAATATTATTTGACTATGTTCCTATTTTTCTACTATTTTCCTATTATACTTAAAATAGTATGCATAAAGCATCTCTTGTCACTGTAGAAAAATAAAATGCTGTCTCCAGATAGGCAGGTGGTAACTGATATGTGTTTGCTCTGCTTGTAGTCTGTGTGTCAAGATTTTAATTCTGCTCTGGTCTGAAAGCAGAACAGTTGGATAAATGACTATGTCCAACCACCGCTCTCCAGAAGACTTTATTAGCAGAAGAACAACACTATTCTAGTGAAAAAGTCACATGCAGACAGGTAGGAACCCGATAACAATGAACTGTCTGAACCCATCAACAGAGCCTAATCATAAGTTATATTTCAAATAAGAAATACAATTTAATTGGTAAAAGCATTGTTGCAAGGTTTGTTCATGGTTGGGAACAGGAATGGGATGACAACTGTGCATATGCTAATACCTAAATATGCTGGTGGTGCAAATGTTTTCCTGTTTTAGTCCACAAGCCTTAGTTTTATGTAAGACTCCTTTCATGCCAACAAATTCATCAAAACAAAGGTAGGAAAGCTGTAACTTAGAAGTCTCTTCTGCAAATATTACTAATAATACTAATTCAGTTACTAATTCAGTTTAGAACAGAAAGTGATGAATTTTGAGAGCAAGGACATGTTCCACTGCAGGCTTTTTTTTTTTTTTTTTTTTTTTTCCTCTTGTATTTGCAGTAGGTTTCCACTGCAAATCACAGACTTATTGTAATGGTCTTTTCATCAGAGGCCACATTATTACTGTTTGAACAGACACTGCTTGCAAAAAACCCCAAAACCTACATCTGTTTGTTTTTTTTGTTTTTTTTTTTAAACAGGGAATTCATAATTGTGGCTTGGTAGTCTTACTTAAGCACAGTAGTCTTACTATAAATGAGCAATCCAATGAGCAAGGAGAAATTATCTTGTATGTTAATTACTTTAATGTGTGTCAATCAAGAAAGAGCTCATACATAAAATGACTTTTAGCTAGTAAAGGATTTTACCATGTTGCCTGACCGGAATTATTTTGGTCATTTGTCACAGTTTAAAGATATAAATTATTATAAAAATAAATGCTACATAGTACAAAGTTTACTCTGTTGGCAGAACTATTAAATTTTACTTTCTATTTTTCTATAAATATTAAATTACAAGACTGTCCAACATGTAAATATTCAGCGTTAACAGATACTCAAAAGCAAAAAATTGTTTTGTTGTTTTTTTCTTTTCTTTTTTCTTTTTTCTTTTTTTTTTTTTTTTGACAGTATTTAAAGTGAAAAGTTTGTAAAAAATGGTCTGAATTTGAATACAAAATTTACCAAAATAGTTTGTTTGAAATTGACATCATGCAATCAGACTTTCCACTTCTATAATAAGCTGATATGATTGTTGAATTCTGGAAGTAATGAATACACAGTTTGGAATTTGAATACAGCATTTTTTAAGCTTGGTTGCTAGGTGCACATATTTCAGATTACAAATGAACTTAGTTGACACCTCATTCTTGAGAAGGAAAGCTGCTGCCCAAGTAATTCATTAATATGATTACATGAACAGAAAATTAAAAGCATGATCAGAAAATCCAATAGGAATTCATATGGAAAATAATCACATATGTAGACTATTAGTAGAGAAAGACCAGAATGCAAGAAATAACAGTATTATTTTAGGAAATTAGATGTTTTTCTGCAACATGCCTGGATCTTTAGGAATTGTTGAGTGTCTTGAGAAAAAAATGGAGTGTTTTGTATTAACCTACTAGTGGGGTTAGCCCAGTTCTGTACATTTCAGCAGGACCTCTCATGATGATTATCCAAGCCGGAAGAATTGGACTCGTGACATTAAGATTGAGGTATTTTGTATGTTTTTTATGTGGTTTGTTTTTTTTTTTTTTGTTTGTTTGTTTTTGTTGTTTTTTTTTGTTTTGTTTTGGTCTTTTTTTTTTTTTGTTTTGTTTTTTTTTTTAGCAAGAAAAATGTAAACTTTTAAAAAGTAAATGGGATGCAAGAGAGTTAGCAAGCATGATTTGTATTTTGACATATAAATGAGAAATGAAAGTAAGCTCCTCATAGTTCAAATAAATATGTGAGAAGGAACAAGATCAAAGAAAAAGGTCACTGTACCTGAAAAAGTGAAAGGAAACCACAACAGGGTAGCTGAGGAGCCTTATCTTGCAGAGGAAAACTAATGCAGAAAATTTTGTCACAGTACTATGTTCTCACTGCCCAGCTCAGTGTCTTGTTCAAAATACCCTTTATGCCGCTCAGATGGTGTTGGGGAGCTCAGGACATATGTCTCAAATACCCTAAGGAAGAGCACAAGTTAGATACAATAGGTAATGCAAATCTCAGAACTTTTTTTGAGAGTTCCATGTCTTTATGGAGTGGAACACTGTAACAGGCATTTTTGACTTGTCCATGTTTTTTAACACTGACAATTGAGTATAATTGCACCTGGGTAGAAGATGATGCTCAGTAGAGATAAATTCTTATGCTGAAATTCAGATGTCTGCTTGTTATGACTGTCCTTAGAGAAGGCTGAAGAATGATTGTATGACTAAAACTCTGATGGATCCAAGCTGGAAGTCTGAAAATATATGTGAAGATCACCCCACTCATTTCTTTAAATAGACATCTTTTTCAAGGAAATACATACTTGGAAACAGGTTGCTGTTACTCCCTGAAAGCAGTACAGTAGTCAATGAAAAAGAGAGATGTGAAAATGTTTGCTTTACATTTAGCACATCAGGCATTTAATAAAGTAAACTAATCTGAATATATGAAGCAGTTGTCACGTTTAGAAGCTCAGTTTTATAATAAATGCTGTAGTTTGAGATTAAATTTTAACATTTTATAACAAAAATTATGTGAAAACAATGGACAGAATCAGCTTTCTTGAATTTCTGTTTCTTATGCATAATTAGTAAAGCTATTGGTTCTGTTTCTTTTTGCTGGATGGTCTTTCATGGAGGTTACTCTGCTGCCACAGGAATCATCTTCCTCTCTTGTTGATCAAGCTGTGTATCATTCCCCTCTGTCTCTTCACATGTACTTTTGAGCTACATCATGTTTCTAAGAGTCACCAATTTTTTGCCTTTTTGGACATCTAGAAAAAAATATTTGCATCTCTTTTATTTTCTCCATTTTCCTTTTCCTCAGTGTGCTTTTTCAAACACTCCTGACTCCTTATTTTGCTTATGTTCTTTTTCACTCTATGCTTGTATTCAGCCCTGTATTTGTTTAGCAAATTATCTCCTTCTCTTATTACATCTGTTTTTTTTCCTCTTCTGTTTCTTTGCAAAATGACACTCCTAATAAATGAGTCTTTACAAGGAATAAAAGAAATCTGGAAGCAAAAGTATTCAACCTCACTGTATGATTAAGAGTAACAATCAGTTTAATTTAACATTATAAGTTTTCCACAAATAATATTGATTTAATTAATGAGTTTATTTGATCTTTAGATGCCATTGGTTGAACATATCTGTCTGTTATCACCATGCTGTGGTTCTGAATTTAATTTTTTAATTCAGGTGTTTGTATATGTCTTCTTAAACCACAAGTCCTCCCCACCTCTGCCCCTTCCTTTCCCACACACACTTTCTGTCTGAATTATGGCTCTGCTGGTTGGAGTACTATTTGTAGTGCTCTCTCCTTCTTTCTCTGAGCCATCAGTCTAAAAAAAAAAAACCACTGCCTGGTTTATTTTAGCTTTATGGATCACTTATGGAAAGACAGAAAATATCTACTGATTGACTATGTCACATGAAAAATAATGGTGGTAATGCTGTTGTTATGACAGCCTAAAGACATAATCAAGACAGATATTCTTGCTGAAAGCAGTATCTTTTATTAGATCAGCTTGTATCACTGGCAAAATTAGATGAGTTTTTGGGCATGTGAGTCCTTTTTCAGGTCTGAAATAGAAGCAGAAGTCTTCAAAGCTAAGTACAAGCTGAGCGCATTGTCACATTAGTTGTGCTCAGACCATCTCAGATGGAAAGTTAAAGGAAGCAACAGTAAGAGAAAGAAGAGTCTGGGGAGGTTTTTCTCTCACAGAAGCACTGACTGTGAATTCATGGGTTTTGGTATCCAGCAGATTTGTGAAAGCACCCAAGCTTTTCTTTGGAAAAATGTTGTAGGAATCCTTGAGGGTCTGGCCTAAGATATTCAAAATGCAGTGATTATCTTGTGAGACATACTCTCTCCCTGATAACTGGGGAACCTCTGTCCTTTACTTGTGAATGTTCATTCTTTAAGCTGCCCAGTAGTTGCTTAGTTTCGCCTGCATAGTTACCCTGAGAGCACTCAATGCACCTGATAAAAAGTCTCCAGAATTACAGGCATTGGATTTGATTATTCTGTGTTAAGGCATATTTGTTGTGCTGGTAGAGGAGAGATGTTCGTTAAGTTTTGTATTTGTGAAGGGCCTAAATACATTTAGTTTGTTTTGGCCACAGGCAACTTGCCTCTCCTAGTGAATTTAGTGAGGCTGGGGCCTGTGCAATTGGAAGGGAGGATCTGGAGAGCCCTATTTCAAAAGAGGATTATTTTCTAACACATCTTTCAATGCTTGTGTGTGTTCCAGCATATGAAATTGCAAGTGAGAAGCATGTACAAGGGCTTGATGATCTACTACCATTGCACTATTTCAACACTGTGCATGTCCAACAGTTGGACCTGTTTTTCTACTTGTAGCAGTCAGTCTAATAAAATATATTATTAATAATAGAAATGCATATTATTATTAATAATATGCCCTTGCTTTTTAAAAAACAAGTCCTAACATAAAAAAAAAGGGGATAAATGATGTTAAGATTAGCTTTTGTACAGTCTGCATCACTATTTGTCAAGAATGTTGATTGCACTGTAGTTAAAACAACATTTATGAATCACTCTGTGGGAGAGGATTTGCTACTGGTGTTACATTTCACCTTTTCCCTAAATCTTTTTGTTTAGAAAGGAGTACAACATGATGATGAGTGTGTATGAGCCTTGTTAACATTTTTTAACCTCATCTTCATCAACCTTTTTCACTTCTGCTACCAATTATCTTTTTTCGTGACACTGCTGAAATACTGTGTCCATACAGTCCAAGTGAATAGCCTATACTGTCGTGTTCACTGTAGGGAATCCAATCTGTGTCTAAATAAACAGACAACTGCGCCTCCTCTACTTGGGTAAAGATTTACAATCCACTTCTCCCTGGTTTCCCATAAAGCTGTCTCATGATATCCTCTCCTTCAGCCAAATATTTTCCTCAAATGCTTGTTCCCCGAAGCTCCAGCTGAATATTCTGTTCCTATGAAATAGAGATTTTTGGAGTTCACTTGAGTTAACAAAATAAATTAAGCATTTAAATTTTAGCTTGTAGAATTATGTGTTGAATTTTAACCTTTTACTTAAGAAATCTCTGCCATGGTACAAAGGGCATAGGAAAATGCAAATTTCTGAAGCTTCTTGCATAAAGAACAATACCGGAGGAGACCAAGGATGCAAAGAGCCCAGATAAAGGGGCTCCTCTACTTCAAGCTTATCAAGACTGACAGACGTACTCAGATAAGCACCAAAGGACCAAAAGCAAAGGAGAAAAATTCAAAAGTTCAGCCATGAGCAAGACCACAATCTTCAGCCTCAGGACCACCGAGAGACCCCCCACAGGACCACCACAGCAAACCACGCGTGCCCAGAAGGGCGTGGACCTATTTAGCATGAGAGGTGAGGACAGGTGGGGCCAGGGGTTTAATATGCATGGAAAAGTTGTGTAATGTATTGCATATGGAACACCTTTGTGAATAAAGGTGTGGGTCAGGCTGAGGCTTGGGGCACAAGGTTTTGGAGAGCTATCTCACTTGTGCCGGGCGCTGACATACATACCCACTTCATAACGATGCGAGGTTGTGGAGTCTATTTATTCCGCTATCACTTCACCTGCATGACTAAGTGTTCCACAAGAGGGAAGTCTCTAGAGTTTCATCAGGTACACAGTATAGGTGGGTAATTGGCTTTTGTGATGTTTGTAACATGAGTATTACAGCAAAAAATATCAGCAATATTATTTAGTATTAACCATTGGAAAATATACTGAAGTGGTGCTATGAGTACTTGTAGCATGAGTACTACATGCTACAAGTAGAGATGGAGATGACAGTGCTTTTCAGGAAAACTTCCACAAAGCATCATATTTCTTAGTGGAGCACAAGGGAAAAGAGCTTGTAATTATTTGGCAAAGGGCAGTGAAAATGTTCTCACTGTGTCCCATTTGAGAGAAGGATCTGAGGAACTTGCAGTTGGAGTAGATTTTTTTCTAAGGGTTCATTGGTTAAAAACAGTGGAAAGGAGGGATGCCATTCAGGCAGACCATGAGTTTTGAGAAGATAAAGGCAGCACTTTTCCATGGGAAAATAAAATAATAATAGCAAAAAAGGAACATGGAGCATTGCAGCAGTTCTTGATCTCCAGTGCTTCCTAAACTTGAAGTTGTTTCTCTGTCTACTTCTCAGTAGAAGCCAGACACTTCAAGGCAATTCACACTGTGCAATTGTCTGATTTGCATCTAGAAAAATATCGTTCCAAAATGTCTTTCCTTTTGTTTTTTCATTCTACAAAATCACAGGAAACATGAAAAAGCCTGAGGTTTTAATAATGGCATAGTATGCTGGCGTTCTCAGCATTTAGAGGATACTAATGTAAGGATAAAGGCTCCTGTGACCAGTACTTCATAATCTGATTTTAAAATATTGAGCAGAAACCTTTTGTTTTAAAATTGTCTTCTTTCATGTCAAAACTTCCCACAGTGTTTTCTATACTTTCTAGCTGGCTCCACCAGAATTGTTTCATTCTTTCCCAGTAGAGACATATATTATGGAAAGCCATTTGTAATGGCGTATGTTCAGTACCAAATATAATGTGAGATAAATTCTTAGTGCTTTTTGGAAGATGAAATCTCTGAAAACAAGCAGTCCCCAAGAACATACCTGCAGAGGCTCTCCTTCCCAGGGTGACACCTTCGAGGGTCCTCTCACACTGGCCCCCAGTCACCACTGTGCTCAAAAGCCATCACCTCCCCAAGTGATATTTCTCTTTGGTCTATGAAATCATCATTCAGAATATGAAATAATTTTTCAGAATATATCTGAGTCATTATATCCTACAATGGGATGTAGAAAAATGGTTTCATTCCAGATGACCCCCTATAAGCTTATAAAGTATCAGGATTTGTCATCTGGAATAGAGCTTTTTTCCCCATATTTAGAAAACTACAGAAAGCATGTAGTTTTGTTATTAGCTGAGAGTACTATGCAATTCTTCAGTAAAGCAACTGTTAAAAAATTATTTTCCAGAGAAATGCAATTTACATTAGCATTTTGCCATTATTAATTAATAATAATTAATAATAATTCTAAAGTAGAAAATGAAGTATTAATCAGCAATGTTTAAAGAGATGTTGTACATTATGACATACAATATTTAAAAAATAAGGAAAGTTTTCTTCAGTATTTTGTTTTTTGTGTTTGCAGCTGTGGACTACACATTCCAATATGGGTGAAACAAACTGCAGAACATCCTTGGTGACAAGATAACAGGGTAAGATTTTCACCACAGAAACAAATTTTTCAAGTGTTCTTAGACCCAGTTTAATCTTTGTTCATGAGAAAATGAGGAGGAGGTAGAGGGCATAAACTCTAGTGTACCATTTCTGTTTTATGTAGCTGCATTCAACTTTAGCAGGCATTTGTTTGTTTCAATCAGCATGAACCTTGGCAGTTGTATTTAGTATATGTGGCTCAGAATAAGCTCTTTAAAGGCAGAAATCCTGAAGTGCATTGCAGCCACACTGTACTGTGAACTGATTACCTAAAGAACAAAAGGCTGTTCAGAGCTTTAAAGACATAGGAAGCCATGGAAAACTTATTTAATCAGTGTGCTTTAGGGGAAGCTGATGACTTTCAACAGTGTTCATATACAGTTTTGCACACCTCTGTGCGCAAATATTTACTCTCCCTGTTTAACCAAGCTAGTCTGTATTACCTGCACACAACAATATTACTGCTGGCTATCTCATTCATGGGTTTTCAGAGTGCTGTTACAACTTGTGTGTAAACAGCTTAAGGTCTGCTGCAACACAAAGTCTTCAGGGGTCTTAGGCAGTCACCCTCTTTGTGCTTACACACTGTTCAGACTAATGTCAGTGACTGAATAAATACAACTGATACCTTTTTATCAGACACCTTGTTTTTCAAAGGTTAAAAAATTAGCTTCTGTGTGTCTGACAAGTGGGAAGTTCTTGCCTTCACATTTACAACCTGGCAAAGAAAGTCAAACAGATCAAGTGTCTTGTCAAGGACGCACCAGAAGAGAATGAGGTGGCTGGGAAGATCTATTTTCTGCTATTGAGTCCATGTGCTTTAACCCCAGGATCAGACAAATGAATGCAGGCAGAAGCCTGACCTGGAAATAGCAGACTTTCAGTTAAGTTCACTAATGAGGATTTTAATTAGTTGAGTAAGCCAGCATCAATGCAATCAGTAAACCAAGCTCCATGACCTAGCAGCCTACTTCTTTCTGAAGGAAATTGTACTGTAGACAAGTGGATATCAGGCCTTTCTCAGCCATTTTTACATTTATTAGCACAAGTCCTGCTTCATTACTTAGTATTTTAATTTATTTTAAATAACATGGCTCTTCTTAGAGTGTAAATCCATTTTGAATGCTGTCATCTGGACTGGGATGGCCACCATTTCCAACACGGGCTGGTATGGCTCTGTGGCTCATTTGTGAGGACCTGGAAGGAGCCCCATGTCTCCTTCTCCCCTGGCAGTTGGGCTTTTCCCCTCCCACCTTTCCAGGCTGTCATTACTTCCCTTTCATCTGGTCCCAGCAGTGGCCCTCCCCAGGTTGCAAAGGGAACTTTCTGGGCTGTGCCAGTGGTTGTAGGAGCATTGTTCCTTTTAGAACAGCATTGCTTGTTTTAGGACATGGCTGCTCCTTAGGTAAAAACTAAAATAAATTTTTCAGCAGATTTCACTCCTCACTCTGATTCTTATTTTTTTAGCATATTACCCATTGTGAAAAGCTTGACACAGTCTATACTATCACAGCTTGAAATTAATCTAGACAATGTGTCCATAATATGTCTATAATCTGTGATAGAACAGGGTCTCTATCCTTTTAAAGTAGCATGATCACCAGTGGAAACATTTCCTTCATCAAGGTGACTTCTTATTTCCATGGTGTAAATTGATGCTTACAAGAAAAGGCAGCAATGCTTTTTAGCTGAAAGTTTGTGAATATGCAAGAGCATAGTGAATTTTGAATTTGCAAATAGCTTAAGAAGACTGCCTGCATTATAAACAATAGACTTGCAACAATAACAACTGCAATACTTTGTGCAAACCCTGAAATTCCACACCCCACGGAGTGGGTGAAAGGGGAGAGGAGGGCTGAAATACAGCTGGATAGAGAATGGTGTGATAGCTGACAGGCATCAGGGCAAGGAAGAATTAGAAAACCAAGATGGGAATGGTAGGAGAAACAGGTAGCTTCCTTACAAGCTCCCTAGGAAGGGAGAATAGCTGCATAGAAAAGGAAATGTGGAAGGGAGAACACAGAACTGCTTTGCTGGGCTCTGCTGGATGAGTTGCAGAATGTCTCTGTTATCATTGCTGTGGGAAAGCTGTGCTAGCCTGTGAATGCACTACATAAGGCAGCCAAAGGGCAGAGCTAGTGCTGGTACCAAGAGCTATTTCACCAGTAGGATTAAATGGCTCACACAATAGCAGTAGCTGAAATGTATTTCTACATTTTATTTTTATCTCTTTTATAGAAACAGTACATATTTGTACTACATATCTGTAGTAGTGTAGTTCTCATTTATCTTCTTTTATCATTTTATATATTTTATGTATCACATTTTAATTTTATGAAAATGGAACAGGCTGCCCAGGGAGGTGGTGGAGTCACCATCCCTGGGGTTATTTAAAAGATGGTAGACATTGTTCTTAGGGACAGGGTTCAGTGGTAATGCTGGATTAACAGTTAGACTTGATGATCTTGAAGATGTTTTC
Organism: Vidua chalybeata; assembly: GCF_026979565.1. Classification (NCBI taxonomy): domain Eukaryota; kingdom Metazoa; phylum Chordata; class Aves; order Passeriformes; family Viduidae; genus Vidua; species Vidua chalybeata. Next base: position 127,753,088 of record NC_071530.1, on the reverse strand, counting down.
CAACATAAATGATTCTATTATTCTCTCATTCTAAGGAAGAAAAGCCCCATCTGAATCAAATCTGCACAGAATTAAATAAGAGAAACTTGATGCTGGAAACAATGTATTTGCAAGGGCCATAGAATGCCTTTGCAGCTCTCCATTCCATTGGCAAATCTGCATCTCCTAAGATTGAATACAGGCAGAAATGTAAAACACCCTCAGGAATGAGAACGCAGAGCAAAATTTTCAGGCTAGGTCTCATAAACAAAAAGGTTTGGAATTAAATCAGATAGGTCCATAAAGATATAGACACAAAGTCAATAACATTTTAAAACCTTTAAGCTGGTATTTAAATGCTATTGTGAATGAAAGGGCAATGCACAAGAGGTACAACAAGCAATCAAAAACAAACCTAAAAAATGTTATAAATTAAATCCTTGTGTCTTGGTTTTACATACTATTAGGTGGCAAGAGAGTAATGTAAATTTGTGTTGATTTCTGCCATTTATAGCAGATGAAAATGGGCTCCTATTTTTACCCAGAATCAGTGATGTGCTGGTAATTAAAAAATATCACATCTTAAAATAATTTTCTAATTCAGTAACTTTTCTTCTACCCTTTTACCCAAGTTCAGAGTGGATGAAAGGAAAAAAAACCTTAAATGCTCACCAATTAAAACTTTAGCCAAATTCTGTGAAGATTTTTTATTAATTTTTTCATGTCTGACACTTTTTACAGGAGCATGATTTTTTTAAAAAGGAGTGGCAATTTAAATGGTGTTTGCCAACCAGCCTATTTTGACTCTTTTAGAGCCTTCTTTCACTTTTCTTTTCATACTTTCCTTGCTAGACCAAATTCAGATTAATTTGTTTTGATTTTTTCCTGCTTTGCAGGGCATGCCTACAAAATCTTTAACTCAGATGTCATGCAGTTCTCTTCATTATATGGAAGACTTCAAGGAAGCTATGTTACTGAAAGAAGGCCTGTACCACTCATCACTCATATTTTCAGTGAGAAGCAGTAGATTTCTCAATGCCAGAGCAAGGCAGAGCTGCTTTTGAAAATATATCTGGTCAAGTTTTCAGGTAACATAGGTCTTTTTGACCTCACAAACACTGGTTTGAGTTTTGGTCCATTTCTAATGTGCTCAGAAGTATTTTTTAAATTTCAAACTGTGGTCTAATTCTTACCATACCGAGATAGTACTCAGCAGATTCTCTTTTTAATAGTTAATGATATTATATGAAAGCAATAAGCACTTGAAAGACAAACATATTATTTTTTTTGTATCCTGTTTATTCCTAAAATGTAACTGTCTTAGCTTCCTTGAGTGCAAAAATATAATGAAAACTAAAAGGGAGGTAGCAGGTACCAATCATAATAATCAGTCTGCATGGGTACCAAATCTGCAATTATAATTTACAGGTTAAGTGATCATACTATGGAAAATCTGAGAACATAAAAAAGCCTTTTTTAAACTTAATTAGGACAAGTCATTAAAGCAAATCTTGAGGGGGAGGAGGGGGAAAATGAGGCAATGAGAAGAAATCACTGTCCTTAATACTTCTGTACAAAGTAAAATCACTCATGTGAATTCTAGTTATGGCAGTGAAATGTAAGGAAAGGAAGAATAGGGGAAAAGAAAGGGAAAGAAAATAAAAAGAAGTAAACTGCTGGTATATGAAAGGAGAAAGTAAAAAAAAACAGGCATATGGCATTCTAAAATGGTTGTGGGCTTTCTGCTGGCATAGCTGTTGCAGAAAGGTTGATGTCCTTCCACACCAGTTGCTGGTTTCTTCCCTTGTTCCATATCAGCTCTCTGCATTCTGCAATTGTTAATTGCATTTCTGCTTTTATCTGTTCTGTGTTTGTGGTTAAACCCAAACTTGAATCTTTTGATTCTACAGTACTTTCTCCTTTTAAAACCAAAAAGTAACTAATAAAAGAACAAACCTACCTGAACAAATGCCCTTTCCATGCCTCATTATTGCAGTGGAAGGTTTGAAATGCAACTAAAGAATAAACAGAGAAACGAAAAGGCCTGACAGAAAAGAATTCAGCACTGCTCTATTAGATCTCAGGGGTTTTTTTAGGTTAATTAATTTGAGAGCCTCAATACTAGCTGCTGTCCTTCCTTGCTCCCCACAGGCACTGCCCAGCCATGCTAGCTTTCACAGAGGGAACAGCAGAAGCACATAGCTCACACCACTTAAAGGCTGACAGCCTCCAGTCTATCAATGCAGCAGCCACTTCATTAGGATTATTTATATCCTGGTAGATGTCAGAGTGTGAATATTCCTGTTCTGTCTGAGGGATGCTGAGTGTCTGTTCCCTTTGTGCAGAAAGCTACTTCACGTCTCTTCACGTCCTCAGCAATGCTATTGCTCTGAACACCTGGCTGTCATCTTCAGCTCTGCTCAAGCCATTGTCATTTATCCTCAGATCTCCCTGGCACCACAGGACTGCTCTGATGCCTGTGCTCAGCCAGAGCACAGCATTTCTCTGACAGTGCCCTAGAGTGCACTTAGGGGTGAGAAATATATATTGTGGCTCTACTTCACACAGAAATCATTCCTGGCTGATTATTTCCTCGTGCCCATGTTTGTGTTACAGCCTTTTTTGTTCTACCAAAGCAATGTGGTAGAGCCACAGAGCAGCTGAAAACCAGCATGGCTTGAGCCCAGGGTGTTGAACACACGAAGATGATTCACTGTCCAAATCTTTTGCCCTATGTCTTGTTTCCAGGGAACTGATTTTGCAAAAGCACCCTGCTTTGACCCATTAGCAGAAATTGATTACCTGTGCTGTATTCGGGAGACTGCACTATGCCACCCTGGCCTGTGCTGATACACCTTCCCAGGCACACAGGAGGCTGAGCTGTCAGTCCCCATCCTTTCTCTAACCTGGAACTTAATATTTTATTGCCATGGATATCAACAGGACAAAAAAATTACGGTGCAGGAACTCAGCATGCTCTCTGCTCCACTCAGCAATTTAGCCATAATGAAGAATCATAGACTCAGACTCATAGAATCATAGAATAATTTGGGTTGGAAAGGACCTTTTAATAGTCCTACCACCCTGCCATAGTCAGAGATATCTTCAACTGGATCAGGCTGCTCAGAGCCCTATGCAAGCTGCTCTTGAATGTTTCCAGGATGGGACTTTCTTTGAGCTTCCTTTTCTGGCAGACACACCTGCAGCAACCCTTTTATTTCCCTTTGCATCTTTTGCTAAGTTCAGCTTCAGCTCATGTTGGTCTTCCTGACCTTGCCAACACAAAACTGGGAAGTATTCCCGTACTCTTTCCATCTCTTTACCGTCTGGATTTGTAGCAAGCAGTACAACTAACACAGGTACTGCCTGAGAGTAAAGTAAGCAAAATTAAGAAAATAATATGAAATCTGTATCCCCATTTTGCTACCTTTTGCTGCCTACCTCTTACACATATCTTGTCCACTTTGTGCCTATTGTTTATTGCAGATATTACTAGGAGGAGCTGATTAAGAGTACCTTCATGTATTGAGAGAATTACTGGCAGCAGATGGATATCATAAACTGAGATGGAGGGCAAGGATGGCTTGGTATACCACTAAGTGAGCAGAGCTAGGGGATTGCTCTAGAAGGCAGTTAAAGTGGAAGTGAATTCAACAGAGTGATACAGAAAAATAACAACTATAGAACAAAGCTGTCCATGTATTGACATCATATTGGCATCAGGTCAACAGGCATCTGATATCAACATTGTATTTTCCCAAGAGTGTCTTTATAAATATTCCTTCACTACCAAATAGCAGAGATACTTGGGTTTTTCTCAAGTTTTATCTGACAAAAAGATAGAGAAGAAAAAATGGGAGTATAAGGATGGAAAACTACTCAGACATTCAGGCAGAACAATTTTTCTTCATTTCCATAAAATAGCTAATTTATTACCTATTAGCTATTAATAGCTCATTTATTATTTATGCTTAATGTGGAAATTCTGAAAAGGATCCTTTGCATTCATGCTGTTACATATTGAAAACAGCCAGAATGAAAAAAATTTGTCTGCTGCTACAGACACCAAGTAAAAGGCAATCCTATAAAGAAAGAGGAATGTTTGAACTTTAACCTCACCTTCATTGGACTTGCAGCTGGTTGTTGTACATACATATTATTCAGAATATGTAGCTGACACTTTACACTGAAATTAAGCCTGTGTGTGCATCTCAAGGCTTTTGCTGGGACCAGGAATCGCTCTGGTTCTACTGCTTTCCTGAGAGCATCAGGCAGAGGAGTTCTCCCTCTTGTGGAGTCAAATGTGACTCCACTGGCAATTTAAATACTGCTTCCATAATCACCCAGTCTCAGAGACAGACAGGACCTAAGTCCTAAGATAGAAAGAGAAAGATGGATGTAAATTGAAGGATAGGTTGGAATATGATGGCACAATATGGGCAAGAGGAAGGTATAATCAGAAATAAGGTAGTATCACTATGAAGACTATAAGACCCAAACACACACTGTGCATTGCAATATCTGAAATTCTTTTGCACATCAGGCATCTGTTCAGCAGCTTGTCCTTTACTTATGACCATTACTATGAAATTTGCCTTTCTTCTGTTTCTAAATGACTCTTTGCACTTCTACATAGAGGAAGGATTTATTAGTTTTAAACCAGTACGTGCCCTTTTTCTTTTTCTTTTTTTTTTCCTCACTCTGGTATCTGCATGTAGGTAAAATGTTCTCAAACATCACCAAGCAGGTTTTCTTCCAGTCTAAACTGTTTTTGCCCTCCCTCCCTCCCTCCCTCCCTCCAGCAGGTGTGGCTAGCAAGAGCCTGAGAGGAGAGATGTGGGACTCCAGGTGGTTCTTCAAAATGCAGTTTATTGTATCCAAGATGTTACAACAGTCCAGGGTCATGGGTGACAGAGCCTGCATCTACAGCTGTCAGCTCCAGCTGTAGACAAGCCTGAAGACCCTTTAGTTTTGGTTATAATGCATTATATATTTTTCTTTGCTTTGTATCTTAATACATAAGAACCAATCTATACCTTTACTTTTACCTATAGCCTATCATAACTACTGTCATTACCAAATTATGGTTAATACTGTCCAATCACAAGAGTTAGTATGTTACAGTTTAAGTTTAAAATTGGTTTTCAGTTTTTCTTGCAGTGGAGAATTCTTAGACCTTTTTTCCACTTTCCACATCGACACGTTTGTTTGTCTGTGGTATCTTTCTGCTTGGTAAAAACATCCTTTGGTTTGTGGCCAGCTTATCCTTTGCTCTAAGTTATAAAATCTCTTTACAACTCCACTTAACCTTTGCTTTCTTAGTTGTCCAGCAATTGTCAATTTAGACATCTATTGTTCTTCTATATCAAAACTTGCTTCCATCTCTATTTCATTCTCAGATTCTACATTCAATGAGCTTTCTGCCAAGCATACATATCTGTGAGACTTGTCAAACTTTCATCCTTTCCAACCAAGTGCTTGATAGTTTCAACATTTTACATGATAAGTCAATATTAACAAACAGAATTTTAAAAAGAAATCTGGGAAACAGAGTGTTTTATAAAACCATCACAACTTAACTAACATCAAACTGATGCACAGTACAGTGCTTAGTGCTCTAGTATGACTGAACATATGGGGAGAACTTCACATGATAAAGATTGTTCCAGACAGGAGACGTCAAGGCACAGTTCTCGATGTTGAGGCAACTCTATTTACTCTTAGCTGCTTTGGGTTCCACGTCTATGTCCAGGTCTGACAGAGCACAGTAGAAGAGCATCTGAACATACTTTGTTGTTGTAGCTGTACTGGCAAAAATGTGTGACAGAAATTTAAATATATCTTAGACATACATCTGAATTTTGAGGATTTGAAAACACTACACAGATATTAGGAAAATCTTGAAACACTTTAATCAATAGAATTAAGCTTAAGTTATAAATAGCTAAAGGCAAAAGAAGTCAATAATGAAACTGAAATTCTTGTTTAATCTGATTTTCATCAACATTTTCATTGAATTGATAGCTGAATTTAAAGTATAATAAATAAAAATATTAAAGATTTGCTTTTCAAGACTGCCTGAATTTGAGGACTGGAAACTACCCTTCAAGCCAATAATTAATGATTTAATTGTTTCTGAAAATCTGTGCACTCCTCTGACTTGGATTGTTCCATTCCTTGGATGGAAAGTGAAGCAAAGATATTCTGGTATCAGGGTTTTAAAAAGATTAGGTTTAGTATTCACAATCCTACATGGCTTTTATAGAGCCTGCATAGTTATGACACCCACATATTGGAATGTTGTGTACAGGTAAGCATGGTTTTATTTTCAGGACCATGTGATAAAGCAGATGATCTCAGACATGCCACATACTAAAGCATAGCAAAACTTCATAAAAAAAAAGGATTTGGGGAAAAATTACGCTTTCCTTCTTCTGACCAAGGTTTTGACATGGTGACTGGGATATGATGTTGCTTACCAGAGAGCCAAAGTAGACATTTAGGTCGTTTTTCAACTGGCAGATAGACTCCCAAATAATATGCAGGAATGCCTGAGAGGGCAATACCAATGCCAATAAGGGAATTGATTGTGTCACTGTAGAGAGGCATTATAATCAGGAATAGGGAACACAAACAATATACTATAGGGAAGAAGAGGCTAAGCTGTGAAGACAAAAAAAAATACAGCATTTGTTAAAAGATGCAACAAACACTGTATTGTAAAAATACAGGCTTTGCATATTAAAGTTAGAAATGTCAATAATAAAAACATGTGCTGAATCTTTTTGATTGCTTACAATCAGCATAATTTATTAGCTTCCGTGTACACTGCTGAGAGCCTATTATTTGGTGCACATCTGAGCATCTGCCTATTTTCTTGTTTTCAGGTCTGCATAAACTCAGTTCCTTTACAATTAGTAAAAGACCAACCTTTGAAGGAAATACTTTAAATAATGGGTAGCTTTCTCTCCAACTTCAATTCTGAATTGTTATGTGTAATTTTGGTTGGGAACTACCTCACTAGACCGTCAATTACCATCCTGATGTTCTAGAACTAATGGACTGATTTACAACCATTTTTGCGGGCACTTAAATATTATATCATAAATAAGGAAAGATGGGCCACAAAGCTGATAAGAAGACGGGAGCACCTTCCCTATGACAGCAGGCTGAGAAAGTTGGGGCTGTTCAGCCAAGAGAAGAAAAGGTTTCATGGACACCTTGTAGCAACCTTCCACTGTCTTAAGGGGGCCTACAGGGAAGCTGGCGAGGGATGCTTCATCAGGAACTGTAGTGATAGGATAAGGAATAATGGGTACAAACTGAAAGAGGAGAAATTTAGGTTAGGTATTAAGAAGAAATTCTCTACTGTGAAAGTGGTGAGACACTGGAACAGGTTACCCAAGGAGGTTGTGGATACCCCAACTCTGGCAGTAGTTCAAGGCTAGGTTGAATAAATCCTTGAGCAATCTGGTCTGGTGGAAGTTGTCCCTGCCTGTGGCAGGGATGGTTAGGACTAGGAGATCTTCAAGGTCACTTCCAAACCTTGACATTTTATGGTTCTATGATTCGATGAAAGTTTCAAAAACCTCTTTATCAATTTATTTTTCACTAATATTTTTTTAACTGCCTCTTGTAGTGAGCCTTGTAAGGGTCCAGGAGTAGACATTTGAATACCAGCTGAAATTGGTGAGAGTTTACTGGTATAAATACTTGTTTTTCCTTATAAATGTTAAAAATGCAAGTTGATGAAAACCAACTGCTACATTTCAGAAAAGGAAATGGTGTAGGAAGAGTTGTGGTGTTGACTAAGCTGGCAAATGCTGACAGGAATGAAACAGTCTTTGTGTAAAATCTGACTGTAATCCTTAGTAGAGTCAGAGGCAAAACTGCCAATAAGTCATTGTCTTCCACATATTTTGTGGGAAAGATTGGAAATTGAGTGTGAACATGCTTCAGGAAAATTTTGTCTGCTGTGGAAAATGGAGAAGGTTTTTAGCAGGAGGTGCTTAGGATATTCTATGCCTTTGTTTGAACTTTTAAAAAATTAATCAGGATGTTACACAAATGGAAAGAAAATGTGTTTGTAAAAATGATGCAGGAGTTTAGGAAGAGATATTGACAAAGAAGAAATATTTGGGGGGTGTTAATTTGTAATTCTCTTGGTTTTTACTGCATCACTGCAGAGCCAAAATGCAGGTTACCAAGCCAACAAACAGGAGCCAGTGCATGGGTTTGTGTGCCTGCTGTGTGTTTCCATCCTTGCTTCCTGGACAATCACTGGATTAAAACTAGAAACAGGATTTAGGCACACTTTGTTTCTGTGCAGTCTCCCATGTCTAACCGATATTCAAATGCTCTTCTAAGTCAATCATTAAACTTGCATTTTATGGTCTATGACCACTACCCAGTGGGAGGGAACATTCAAAATATATTTGATTATTTAAGCTAACTTCTGTGTGGGCAGAATTGTGGACATTCATGGGCTTTGGAGGCATTTTACTGTTCTTGTTAAATCATGTAGGTTTGATCAGAGTGTTAGTCTCTCTGGAGCCTCCATCACCAGCTCTGCTGAGGTCTGCTGTTCTTCCAGGATGGGCTAGAAACCTCAGACATTTATTTATTCCTTATTTGTTTTGAAACAAAAAATATTATAAATCTGAATAAAAGAAGAATAAACGGTATATATCATTTCAATCTCACTGCAAAACTACCAGAACAGATGTTCTTGCAGACTCTAATGGGTTTTGCTCCATCATCTTGTATTTTGAAAGAATTTCTATGGCTAATAAATAATCTATAATATTAACTCGTACTGTTATGGTTGTGATATTAAAAATCATATAAACACATGCATTAGCTGGCTTTTAGAGCTTTCTTCCTGTCTTTTTTACTTACTTTAACAGGCCGTGGTCTGTGTGGCTGAGTATATCTCAGATATATTAGTCCTGCAATAGATAGACCCACAAAGAGCCAGTAGTTGAAGCAGTAGTAATTAATAAGGAGGAAAACATCTTCCACAAGGAGATAAAGCAAAGTCATTAAGCCCTAGAGATAATAAAAACAAAGACTTTTTAATGTGAAAATAAAGACTGAGTAAAATTATAAACTGGCCTGTTTCCAACCTATTTGTATGAGCTTAGGATATCAGTCCACTCATAAATTGAGACCATTAGAGTAAATTCTGTGCCCTGCAGGTGTGCTATACTGCCTGCACAGAAAGATCTAAACCACTAGGAATTCAGTGTTTATTTTAACAGATGAGCAGAAAAAACTTCCATTTTCCACATGAAAAATGTGAATGATGGTATATTAAGAGAGCATAAATCAACTTGCTAGAGCAAACAAGAGTCCCTATGAGAAGAGTCTTCATAATGAGATTATAATTTTTAGTAAATTATTTGGTGCCAAACAGGATGAGTATGACAATCTAATCATAAAAGATATGTAACAGAGGGCAATGGCAGACACCAAATAAAATGCACATTCAAATACATGGATTATTTATGAAAATAATTTCCTGTAATTCTATAACTTATGGTTCCACAATTTTGTGTCACAAGAGCTCATTTGTATAGTGACACCAGAAAAAAAAAGTCAAAAGGGCTACAGGCATCCAATGGTAGAAATTTAATTTTAAGAGCTTTGTCTCTCCTGTTATAACTACAGTTGTAGAACATCAGCCTACAGCAGGGTCAAAGAGATGTTCCTGACATATTCTCCTCTTTAACAGCTCATATTAAAGACTTAAACAGCTCTTGTCTATACCATTACATCTTTAGCTATTCTCTGTTTTCTCAGCAATGCTATTGTACTTCTCACTAATAGTGTTTGGAGAGCATATGAACACGAATCAAGCCATTCTCTTTCCACTGAAAAAAACCCCTCTATCAGACAAAATAACACCACTCCCACCCCCTCAATGAGTTTTAGAAATTGTGGGCATATACAAAAGATGTCTCCAGGGCACGAGAAGTCTGTAATAAGTCCAGGGCAGAGCAGAGCAATTTTACCCAAGGTCCAAACCCCAGCTGCCCCAGCCAGGCACGAGGCGGGGGTGTCACTTACGTTGAACAGCAGAGCAGGGACTGGTGTGAAGCACTTTATGTGAATCAAGCTCAGACTGACAGGGAGGTGTCCTTCTCTGGCTCCAACATAGAAAAGCCTAAAAAAAGACTAAGGAAACTCAACCATAGGAATAGCTTTTTGGCTTCCTGACAAAGCAAAGAAATAATTCTTTTATTACTCTCTTGTAAGTACTGCTCTCTTCTCAAGTGGCTTTAGTTTATCAAATGGTGTTGATCATGAGAAGACATCTGATTGTAACAATACCTCCATCATAAATGTATGACTTCACATGTCAAAAATTACCAAACAGTAGTAAAGCATACAGATTAATGATTCATTTTCAACTATTTAAAATAAATCTTCTATTTCATACCGAGATGCTGCAATAATTGATGAGTTTAAGCCACTATAGCAAGACATGGCCACTGCTATAGGAATTATCCACTTGGCATGACTAAGGGTTTCAGCTCCAAATGTCTGTAACAGAAAAAAAAAAAATAATGGTGAGGCCCTTTATGTTAGGCACATGGATAATTATGAAAAACTCTCATGAAAACACATCATCCCAAACGTAGTGTCATAGCCATGCTTTTCTATGACACCCAACAGTGACTTAGAAAACTAGAATTTGGAAAAGCTGATCAGCATCAAAATAAAATTGGCAGATACATTAAAAAATATTTTAAAAAAATCCAAGCCTAGATTAATTCAATTATGGGAAAGAAGATGATGTATTGGCTTTAAAGTATTCTGACAAATCCCAACTCTAGTAATCCATGAATTATCATTTTATTTCTGTATAAAATACTGAAAAAGTTTTAAAAAACATTTCAGTGCACAGTTCTGCACTGAAAATATTGCTGTGGTCGTTCAGTGTTAAACATTACACACTGTACATTAGAACGATGACAAAAAACACTGTTTCTTCAACCACTCAGACTTTCTAAAGCTCTTTGATCCTGACAAAAACATCTTTCCTATGATGTAGTGTTAAGAGCAGGATTTTACAAAGTATAAAAGACAATTTTTCAAGAGCATTTTTATTGGATATGTTCTTGATATGCACCTTCTAATATACTGGTACTGTTACATGAAAAAATGTTTTAAGCAGCCTTCAGCATGAAAGTATTTCAACTGTTTGCCAAGCATGCTACCTGACATTTTCCTGTGGTGTCTTTTGTTTGGGTTATGTTCCACAACTTACCACAGCCACCGCATCACTTGTGAGGAGAGCTGTCATGTCCAACACTACATAGTATGCTATATTAGTCAATAAGTAAATAATAGTTACAAGAGGCATTGAAATTGCAATAGAAAGAGGTAGGTTCCTGCAAAAGGAAAATGGAAAAATTATTCCATGCTATTTACATGAGAAATACTTAAATAGAAGATTAGTCCCAGAATGTACACCTCCATCATATCTTGCAATCCATCATTTTGAATCATGGGGTTACAAAATAACATGCAGCCATGCATGAAACAATGCCATAAAAAGCTTAGTTTCTTGCTTGTGTATCTGTCACAAGTTTAAAAAAAAATCCTTATAACATTCATACATGTAAATTTAATACACTGTCTGTTATATGCAGCTATCTAAGAGAACTGTGAAACAATGAGATTTAAGTGCAGACTCAGGTATTTTCTTGATTGGGGCATTTTTTCCCTGACTCATAACCTATGCATGTCCCAAGACACGATGGACTATATCAGCTTGAGTGGCTGACTCAAACCAACTCCCACAGGGCTGCAGGGCTGACATCCCTGCAGAAGGGAGGAGATGGTATTTGCCCATAAACAATAATGCTGAAGATCACATCATAAAAGCCATAAATCTGACACAGTCTTACTCTACTGGTGACAAAAAAATGTCTTGGAAAAATAATTCTGCCTAACTGAAAAGATGCCTACCTGAAAAGATGCAAAGAATTTTAGAGGGCTAGATGCACCTTTGCTTTTCCTTGCTTTCAGCAGGGATTTGTTCTCCTTCTTTAAAAATTGTAGTCTGAAGTGTAGAATACATATATACAGGTAAATGATTCATTAGTGTGATACAACTGATAAATGAGCACAATAATCAGAAAGAGTTCTCCTAGTTACTCCTTCATTTGAAGAGAAGAGAAAATAATTTGACTAATCAGAAACAAATACAGAGTGGCTTGTCCTGCCATCACCTGTCAGTGGTTCAAAGGAAAAGCCTGTGTTTACCTCTCAGGATTCTGCATTTCCTCAGTGACATAGTTGAGCGTGTCCCATCCTGAGTAGGAGAAGAGGGCAGAGTAGAGAGCCAGGGCGATCATCCCTGGGTTTGTTGCTGAACCCTCAAACGGATCTCTCAGGTTTTCGATTTCCCCTGTACAAATGGCAGGTGCCAATTGGCTGTTACATTTCAAGGATTGCAATTTAGAAGGGCACTACACCTGAAGTGTCAGCTAGCCAAAAGGAAATAACACCCCACTGCATCCAGGTTTCATTGCTGTATCTAAAAATGCACAAATTACATTTTTAATTAACAAACAAGAGAGTTTCAGCCAGATGTTCAGACAGCTACACTTGCACAGGGAGAAAACAGAACATTTTCATGTGTTTGTTATTTGGATGTGACTTTTGTATTCTACCAGAATTCAGAGTCCTCTTCTGACATTACTGCTGGCCCTACCGAAGGAGGGAGCCATACCAAGGGCATGCAGTACCCTGTCAGCCAGGATGAGGTATTTGGCAAAGCCATTTTCAGTTCCTGAATCTGTCTCGTATTTCTTCCTAATAGCTGTGCTTTTATTTTCACCAGATGAATTAGTGGCCACTAGAGGGGGACCTCCTTTAGGCTTGGTTTTCAGTGGGATGCTCTGACCCACAAGAGTGCTCCCCAAAACTAAGAGATGAGATTAAAAATCTTTCCTTTCAAAATTCTGCTTTAGTTTAGCTCCATCGGTTGAGATGACAGCCTGCAGAAGGCTGCAGAATAGGAAAAATGTTAGTGAAACTGCATAAGCCTTCACTGCCATGCTGGAAAGGGGAAGAAAGGCCTTACTGAGATTGCAGAAGGAAAGTCCACTATCTAATGAAAATGGAAGTGGGTTAAGTATTAAGAGAAGACAGAAACATGCTGAAACCTCAATTAGGAAAGAAATTAATGTCTTTTTTTGTAAAATGAAAGCACTTATTCAACTAAGGAGTTTATAGATACTAGAAAAGCAATTCAGTCATCGAAGAGCAGGAGACTGTTTGAACCAAAGAAGAGAAGCTATGAGATGTACACATACTTTGGAGAAGCAAATGGTTGGAAGGTAAAAGAAAGAAAAACCCAAAATGTTCAGGAAAAGTTTTTTGGTTTTTTTTTGCTAAAGACAGCTCATACTCAAAATCAGATATATTTACAGTCTTTTAACACAAGAAGCGTGTCCAAGCACATCAAAAAGAATATGGCAGGGCTAAAACATAACTGTTCTTTTCATTAAAAGAGCTGCTTTAAAAGGGGTCATTGACCTGATCACAGCTGATCACCCATTTAAAAGGGTCATTGACCTGATCACAGCTTCCTCTGGAAATCTACATCATTCCTCCTCCCAGTCTTTCCTGTATTTAAGTGCTTGGTTCTGCTTAAACAAAGCAGAGATAAGACCTTCACTACCAGTAAAAGCTCTCAGCTTTTGTGTGCCTCACCATAATGTTTCCTCTATGCTCCCTGAGCCCATAGAGCAATGCAGAGGGAACAAAATGGGCAGTATATGGGACCAGAGGGAGCAGCCCCTAGATCCAACAGCACACCAGTGAGCAGGAGGTGAGGGAATTTTGAAGGAGGCAGTTTGAAAGCAGGGGCAGTGCTGCTACAGAGGTGACATCACAGAATCACACTTTTGCAAAACTGCAGCAGTTTTATGAGGGGAACTACTTCTTAGTGCAACTGTGACCCTTAAGCAATGCTTCTTCTCTGAATCTTCATAGCTCTGCCCTTAGGGCTGGGTTTGGTTGTCCAGGTGTCTTCAGACTTCAACCAACTGGTGACAACTGACTTGCAGAGGTAATGGCTTAGACAGACAAGAAAGCTTTCCTAAAGTCTAATGTAGCTTTACAGTGTAACAGCTGATGCAACTGCAGCCAAGCAAAGGAGGAGGCCAGCAAACATGGAAAAGAAAGCATGCTTGTTAAGTTTTGTAAGCTAATTTAGCAGGAGAAAAAGATAATTCCTAAACTGAAGAGGGGAAACTACCTTTATTTCAATGGAATAAAGGTCAAATGGCTATGAGATTTAAGAATTCCAAAGGAAATGAAAATGTAAAAACCTTAGTAATCTAGGCAGCAGAGGTAGAACTAGAAGAGAATTCACTGTGCCAGCGGTCCAAATTAATAAAATCAAATCTATTGCCATATGCAAAGCTCTGAGGTAACACCAGACTAAATTGCTCTCCAGCTTTTCAGTGTGTTCAGTTCAGTCCAGTTATTGCTGATAGGAGGTGGCTCATCTGCCCTGTGATGCCTTACAGTAACACCATACCACAGTGATTCACAGAACTGCAGTTACAGTCTTTATTTCTAGGAACAAACATGCCCTCCCACAAATCCCAGCTATGATTTACCCCCTCTGGTCCTTTTCTGGGCAGGGTTCTTTGGCTGGGGGGTGGTGCTGGTGGGGTGAGGTGGGGAGAGAATGGTGGTGCTGGGAACTGTGAGGAGCAATGCAATTTGTTTCCCTGTCCTGTTATAGGACAGGTAGTAATGCATGAGTCAGACACTGAGGCTGACTTTAACTAATCAGTAGCAAAGTGCTGTTAATTCAGCTGCTATTTGCTATTCAGACCAAGCAGCACAGGACTTGGCCTGAATAATTAACCCCCTATTGCTTAACAAGCCATAAAATACATCTGATCTTTCATGGCAGACTTTTTTTTTTTTTTTTTTTTCCAGAATAAGCAACCCTTCATATGGAAGTCTTAAAGATCTCCCTACATGGATTTTGAAATCATCATATATTATTAATTTCATAGAATTTAGGTAAATGAAAATTATTCTTACCTTTGCCAATTTTGTAAAGGCCAACCGATATCACCAAGATAAGAGCCATGACTTTTGCATATGTGAAAACGTCTTGTACACGGGTACCCCATTTTACATTAACACAGTTAATAAATGTTAAGGAACCTGCAGAGAAAAAGAATATACATGAAAGGAGCACTGGATGTTTAACATCACTTAAGTCATATTTCAAACCCATCTATCCAGATACCACTACTCTTCCAAGGAGTAAAACTGAATCAAATTTCACTGCTTCAGGACCACACAGATTTATTAAAATGAAATACTTGGTTTAAAATTTACGCAACAGTTTTCTGAAGAATACTGATTTCATGACAGTAGGTAAGACAAAACATATTGATTTTTGAACTTTAGGACTAACTCCTTCTCCTTTTAAATAATATTTAAATTTTATTAAACTCAACAAGAGCTGTTTACATGCAAATGATATTATTTCTTTATATCCTGTATTTCAAAAATTTCTTCATGCTGAGTTAAGCTCTACTTTTGGTACAGAATAAGGACAACTCCACAAAAACAGTTTGCATGCTATTAGAAGATACTGAATTGAGCCAGGTTAGCATGCTATTACTCTGTGCTCATGGCTTAGAAGTTGTGCCATTCACATTTTGGCCTAGAGTCTGAAGATTGCATAGCACGCACTTACAGAGTCCTCTCAAGTCCCATTTTTGACAGAATCTAACAAAAATACCAAATTAGTTGGTTGCAGAGTGGGTGGGATCAAACAGTTTTCCTTTCCTCCTTTTGTCATATTCTCTGTAGTCAGGTTTGTCCCTTGGCTGGCAGCAGGTCCAGCCAGGGGCTGAGCCATGTGCCCATCTGCTCTCACTCTTGCACACACACAGGGCAACACAGGCAACTTCTCCCTCTTGCAATCCCATGATTCAAAACAGAGATAGATGAGGAAAGGAAAGGTCATGGTGTGCATTGGTATCAGGTATGAAGCCCAGCTGCTGGAGAAGAGCAAATGTGGCATGGTCACCCAGAGTGCTCTCAAGCATGGATCAAATTTCTTATCTAGAAGTCATTTCGGTCTTTGCTACTGTTTCCTATAATCTAAACTTCAGTTTTGAAAGGAAGAAAAAGGGTTTTGTAATGCTCAAACAAAAAATAATTTAGAAATCATTCTATATAGTAAGGGCACTAGCATGCAACCACACATGCCCAAAGAACCTCTTGCCTTCATTTTCATAAATGAATCTGTGCATATGACAGTGTCCTAACAGCCAGTTAGACCAGCAAACCATAGACATACATGTATCTTCAATCGGCAGTCACAATTTCTCTCTGCCAAATTGTTGTAATTCTCCTCTCCCCTCTAGTAATACCAGCCCCAAACACAATACATCTGCATAAAAGATTATTAGTTCCTAAGAACATGTTTTAGATAGGTAATAATTATTTTCACAGAATGCAAATAAATAGAAAAACCTTCTCTGGCCACGTACAATTACAGTTCTTAACTTCTGGCAATCACTACTTACATATACACGCAGCTGCAATCAACCTGACTGCATCGTATGGTGGTTCACAGTGAGGAAAAATTGGCTGAACAATATAGTTAGCAAATGTGATTGCTATCACAGCCTGAGTTGTTGGTTCAATAATTAGCAAGGAAGACCAGAGTCTGATGAAGGCCACAAAGGCCCCAAATGCCTCCAGAATATAGGCATAACTGCCTCCAGATTTCATGATGGATGTTCCCAGTTCAACGTAACACAAAGCTCCAAACAGGGAAAAAATCCCACCAAGTGCCCAGATGACCAGCGAGAGTCCATAGGAAGCACTGTACATTAAAACACCTCGGGGTGATACAAATATACCAGAGCCAATCATGTTCCCTACAATTAAAGAAACTCCATTTAGTAATGTGATTTCTTTTTTCATCTGCATTTTTTCACTTGTCTCTGCCATATTGTCCATTTCAGCTTTTGCATGCTCAGTTCTGGACTTTTTATTGCAGCATATTTGCCAAGGGGTTGGCATCTTCAAATCACATTACCTGAAAACAAGAGGAAAGAATATCTTTTGTGATGCATGTGACATCAGAGATATGGATAAGATAATTAACATACAAGGCACAAGTGATACAAAGAACAACTATTTTGCCTGATTTTATCTTGCAAAATTCTGTTCTGGAACAGCACGCTAGTGAATTTTCTTAACTTTCACAGTTGCATACCTTTTCAATGCATAAATATGAAGCCACTGTCTTTGGTTATAGACTCTGAAGGTTTTGTTAACTCTCAGTTCACTATTATTATTTGTCTTGAATTGTAATTCTACGTTATGTTATTGAAAATATTTTAAGGAAGAAGGAGACACTGTATCCCTGGAAACACATTCTAATACAGCTGGAGTATCTTCTACAAGAATACCTCTTCCTAAAATTTGTTCTTATCCCAGAAAGAATTTTAATTTCATTATTATTTGTTTCGTGAAGTGACATTCACTTGAAAACTGTTCTGCTGGGAAACACCAGAGAAAAGACAGAAAAAGAGCCTCAAAACCTCTAACCTCACAATATAAATGTTAATATGAAGGTAAAAAAAAAAAAAACCAAACTTTTACTGCTGCTAGTGATGAGATTGCTGCTGCAGTGAATAATGCAGCTTGGTTAGCTATTAACCTCACTTAACTCAGGAGAAGCCACTAACATTCACAGGGACTGAGTCTGGAACACTCTGTCCCTGGAATGCTTCTGTGTAAGAGTCCAACAAAACATGCCTGTAAAAGCATCTCCCTCTGGTGCTCACAGGACAAGATCCAAGTGTGCTGGGAGCTGGGAAGAACAACCTGACTGCACAGCTCCATGGATCACTCTGCCTTGTGCACACATGCACTGCTCTAGGGCTGAGGTCACGGGGGATGAGGAACCCTGGACTGCAGTGACTGTCTCAGTTCTTGGGTCCTGCTGATGTATAAGGGTGCTTAGACCAATGGCTAATTTTTGGCGTCTGTCTCAAACGGTATTTGTTTCTCCTTCCCTTCTCCCCTCCATACACACTCTAAAACACTTCTGAAGATAATTTCCTCAAAATCCTATGACCTAGATCCAAGTTCCCTGAGTAGAACAAAGCTCATCCACACAACACTTGCAAAACAAAACCCATTTGATTACAAATGTTTACACACTACATTTATACATTGCACATGGTTCATAAATGTATGTTGTTAAAATGTGGGTCAGTGGCCAGTTTAAAACAACCTGTCCTCCCCAAAGTTCCTGAAAGGTTTGCTTTCCTTTGTAAAGTATGACTGTTTTAGCAACCCTGAATATATTATAATTCTATGTATTCCTTCTCAGCTTTTTTGATGCAACTCACTTTCCTAATTGATCAAATAACAAATGAGGCCTGATGAGTACTAAAAATTAAAAGATGCCAAATCTCTTTAAAGATGACATGCTTTTCTCATCCCAATGGCACTTTCTCTAACCACAGGAACACTGTGGGAACACTGGAATAAAGTTAAATATGAGTTCTTGTCAAAAGTGTCCAAGCATGACTGCAGTCTTCCCTTTTTTTCCTGACCTCCTCACACACACAAGTGACTCCTGTTACTTCTCACATCATTCCTCTATGAATAAAAAATACCATCCTGTTTTGCAGGGAGAAATTTCATGCATCCAATACACCATTCATGTATCTTCCTTTAAATTCCTGATGAGCCTCACCTATTTCCTTCTGTGTAACAGAAAGGAGGAAAAAGTCACCCTCCCACCCCAAAATAGAGGCCAATACTTCCAGAACCTGCAGCCTCCATTTCTGTTCTTGATGGCTACGTGAAATATCAGCAGAAACCCCTCCCATGATGGCAGCTGTTTGGAGAGATCATCATGATAGTAGCATGCTAAAAATCTGGGCATAATACTCATTTTATAGCATAGCTGGTTTAAAATGATTGCATGCTTCTTATGCTTGATGTACGATTTTTAATTTTTTTTTTTTTTCAGATTTTTAAATGTGAGCTCTGGCTGTGAGCTGAAATGCACAACTATTTCAGTCAGCACAGCTCAAAGGGTGTGGGAATTTAAAATGCAGTTGTTACCCAGGTGAATTGTGAATGTGGAGCTATGCAAGCAGTGATCAAACCCAGTGGCTATCACTTTTCCTGAAATGAAGTCTCACTGATAAGTAAAATACAGCTAGTTTCCTGTATAAAAGAATACATCAAGTAATTGGTAGGTACAGGTAACTTGTGTACATGGTATCAAACCTGAACTTGGATGTCTAGTACAGATGGCCTGCTAGCTAAAGGGAATTTGATCATTTAAACTTGCAATACTATTGAAGCCTAGTAGCACTTTTACAATCTGCACCTTTCATGAGAGCACAAAGGTAAAGTTTAAATTATATTCTTAAGTAACACAATGTTTTGCATATTTTTCTCTTATCTCTTTTGCAACCAAAAGATTATTTCCAATTTCTAAAAATGTGTAACTGGAACTGTGTAGGGAAGTATTTGTTCCATAAATAAGTGACTGTGGATGAAACCATTATGAAAGGAAAAACATTTAGAAGAAACAGTTTAAAATTCAGTACTTTGAGGCATGTCACAGCAAAACATTTACCGAGACCCTCAAATAAGTCCACAAATAGGTATGGCCTGAGAATCAAAGGGTAAGAGATTCAGTTTCCATAACCAAGATGTGCAACTTCACTGTAAGTAATTTATATCATCTGGAAATAGAAATTTTTGAACAAAATTTTTTAAACAACTTCTGCCTGTCCTTCTCCACCAAGACAACAATTTCTAGCAGCTTTGACAGTGCACTGATTTCATTTAGTGCCATCACAATGTTGGAGCAGTTACAGATTTCTTTATTCAGGACTATGTCTTTCTTAAATAAACAAGTCACTTATTCTTAAATAAACAGTCACTGAGTTGTGACTGATGCTTGTTCTCAGCAAAGTTTTCATGCTATTAAGAAAATTAGTGGGATATAGTAAATAGTCTCCTGTACAGATCTCCCTGTATAATAGCATAAGAATATTTTTTTTTGTCAAGTGTAATATACATAATATACTGCATTTACATTTTGGGCAATGATGAAAACTATTCAAGGATATACCCAGTGTCTGTTGTCTAACTCTTTATCTCATTTATAACTTCTATTTTTTTTCCTACTGAACCTGGTCAATAGTCCTGTCCTACTGTTGTCACTGTCACTTCATCCTCATGCCATCATGTCCCCTTTCTGGGACCATCACTGTTGCTTCTGCCTTGAACTGTTAAGAAGCTTAAGCTGAGAAGCTTACATGTTCAAGAATGCTTCAATAGCTCTTCTCCATCATTTGGACATTTAGGTCACATTTTGAGGGTGCACATAATTCAAGTGAGAGACAGCAAAAGCTACTAACTGAGATAGCTTACTGGGGACAAACATCAGAGCTGTAAGGTGATTTCTTACAGAGGTGGCCATTTTCAGTTGTAAAATCTTGCATTATAATAGATGACAAATATTTACAGAGAATCTTCTAGCATTCAGAGTGGCTTCCTGAGACCAGAAAATTTTAATTTATGCATTAATTAAAAAGTTGAGGTTCTTCGCATTCTGTTTTAACATGGTTGGGTATTGTGATGATAAAACTTTATGGCAGCAAAATTACCAGTACAGGTATTTTAGTAACTCTTGAATATGAAGTCTGAAGAGCAAAGCATAAAAGCTTTCTGATGCTAAGGAAGGTCCTTGCTGTCTTGGTCCCACAGGAGAGAAAATCTACTGTAGCCCAAACCTAAGGAAAGGATTAAAAAGAGAAGCCAGCAGCTTACCAGAGGGTAGGTGATATGCTTGCTTCCTTTAGCAGAAAGGCTGCTGGAATAGAACAGTGCTTCTCTGAAGCTGCTGCTCTAAATAAACACCTCTGTTTCACCAGGATGAGTAAGTTAACACCCATATGAATAGCCTCTTCTCTCACTCTCTGTTTAGCCTTGCCTTACCTGCTATTTTTATTACAGTAGCATGAATATTAAAATCAATAGGAGCTTTCAGGAAAGATCTGACTCTCCTGGAATGTGGTTTCCCCAAACAGCCTCAACTGAGGTCATTAGCCGGCAGAAGCAGGCAACTGCTGCTCTCTATTCCTAAGAAAGTTGTGATAGAAGTAAAACAACAGGAAAGTTGGGGGGGGGGGGAAAATCCTTCATCCATATGTTACTGAAACCATGAATAACTAATGCAGTCTAATTCCTTCTTGCTGATTTAGAAAGCCACAATGGAATTTTTACTACCACTACACAAAGATGTATATGCTGGTGGCATAACTTGCTAAATCAGAAAGTATTTCAGAGGGGTAGACTAGAAAAAAGTTGTAGTTAACTGAAATTCATAGGTATTATTTAATTTCAAACAACCAAATGTTTTTCTGTTTTTTTTTTTCCAAATTTTCTTCTAAGTTTAATCTATGCATTGTTAAATATTAATAAACTCAATTATTTTTCTTATATTCAGTATTATAGATTTGTGTCTTTTATAATAATTTATGACATGATGCATGAGACACAAAACAGGCTGATCTGGTGTTAAGATCTTACTTTAATTAAATAAGCTTTTAAAAAAAAACTCTAGGATAAAAATAATATAAGAAAGAAATTATTTACCCAGTGTATTCAGTTAGTCTTCTGAAGTAATAGGTTGTCCTGTGACATCCTGTAGCAAAGCCAGTATGGTATATATCTACTGAAACAAGTAAACATCCAGAAAATAAAATCTTCTTGGCAGAGGAAAAAGTTAATGAATGCAAGAGCACTAACCTGGGATTTTTGTTTTCCGTGAAGAATGATGTACTTATGTGCCAAAGGGCATCTGGAAGGAGCTGATCCAGCAGGTCAAGAGTCTTGTCACTAGAGCTGAGGCAGGAGATAACAGCACTTCATCATATTGGACCACTAATCCACACAGGAAAGTAAAATATTTGAATCCAAGCACAGATATTCCTCCAACACACCTGAGCAATCCAACCAGAAAACAAGCAGGAGCATAGAATCGTGTTGCACGTTCCATTCTGTAACCGACCATGACCAAATGGAGTAATAAAATCAACACAAATCTTTCTTTTATGAGCCAGTGCTCCTCCTGCTTCTTCATTTTAAAGTAACATCTGGTAAAAACATGCTTTTTGCCATAGACTGAGACAGCTATACAGTTAATGTTTACATAGAAATGACTGTGCTTTTTTAAAACCCTACTCAAAG
This sequence comes from Vidua chalybeata, assembly GCF_026979565.1. Taxonomy (NCBI): domain Eukaryota; kingdom Metazoa; phylum Chordata; class Aves; order Passeriformes; family Viduidae; genus Vidua; species Vidua chalybeata. The sequence goes on along the minus strand of NC_071530.1, from coordinate 127,730,813 downwards.
CAGGTATAGGACAAATTCTTTGAATAAACAGCTTTCAAGCTGTTTTATCTATGAAGGATGAGAGCTCTCTAAGTCTGTCTGAAAAGATTGCACAATTCCAGCTGCCTGCAGGTTTGTGGTTACATACATTATAATGTAGCAGGAAGCCTTTTGGCAACGGGATTGTTTTGCAGGGATGTTGTTCCTTGTTGGACAAACAGAGGCTGAGCACCATGTCCCTTAATCAGGGCCTCTGTCATCTTAAGTTCTTTTTCTTCTGCCAAGCAATGTTCACAAACTATAGCCTAAAGCCCAGAATGTATATTTTCAAGAATGCACAATTACTTTCACTTTGAAATTTGAACTTGAGTTTATCCTGTTTCTGATTTGGGGCATCAAACTGGTTTTCTGATTGTGTGTTATACTGAAGGACTTTGCTGTCAGACCACCTTTATATTGTCCATTTATCCTGCTCCTGAGCCAGCCTCAGCCCTTTGTTTCAAGTCTGTAGAAGCTGCATTTTGGAACATGAAACAAGAGTTTTTTCTTCTTTAATGTCTCCCATGTTTCTATTGGTCTGACCCTCCTGGTTACACACTACTGGACATTTGCCATAGATTTATTTACAGGAACACAACACAAATCAACACTGAGCAATCATAAAGCATGCACTGTGCACAAAAAGGATTTTCCCTGAACATTTATTCTGTAAACACAAAATCTAGTTCCTTTGCCAAGGAAGATTACATTTAATCTTGCATAGATGAATAATGTAAAGAAGTGAATGTGAATGCCTTTGTAACAAGTTTTTCTTACTCGTTTTTACAGTATTTCAGGATTTGATAAGAATGTTTGCTGTGAAGCTGCTCCTATACCAACTTACTGTTCACAGTAATTCTTCTGTGTGTCTTAGTTACATATAAACACACATTTCCTGATTGAACAGCAAAGTAAGGCATGCTTGCCTGAATAAACCTGTGGCATTTTCTGGTTTCTTGCCCACACTTCCATTACTGGTCAGGAAAGCTTTTCATACTCTGCACTGGAAACAAGACTACTTTAATTATTTCCAGAGCCCTCTTCATTCATACCATTGCTCAGCTGCAGCAAACATCTCAGTGGTGCCCCTGCCAAGTCCTCTGCTTCCTCCTGTTCCGTAACTCTGCCCTCTGTGCCTCAGCCAGCACAGGGCCCTGCAGTCCTCATCCACAACAGATGCACTTGCACTGAACCCTGATTGAAAACACACTGCCAAACACCCTCTACCATTAGCTGCAAGACTCTGAATGACAAACAAAGGCCAGCATTTGTGTTATCTTGGTAAAATTGGATCTTTACTTATTTTGCCATGAAGTTGATGCAGGAGAGAACATAGCTCACAGACCAACAAACTTCTTCCAACCACATTAACTTCAGGTATGGGAGCAGAGCACAAGAAGCAGCCATTATTAAGTGGCAAAAATACTATAGGTGCTAAAATATCATACAAAATCTAATGCCAACACACAGAAAATAATATGTGTAGTCCTATGTTTCTATTTTCCCCCATGTACACATAAAAAGACGTTTCTACTTGCACATTTTGAAAGGCTTTCAGTGAGCTGGTACAATGCAGAGAAAAGCTTTTACTGTCAAGTCTGAAACATCAGCAGCATTTCCTCTTGGATTGAATAAGCAGAAAAATCTTTTAGAAATTGCAATACAGAAGTGAGGAATGTGCAAAATACTGTTAAAACAACTGTAAAACAACAGAAGCATCAGACTGTGGCTCATACTGACCCTCACATCTGTCACCTCCACACACCCTTAGCTCTGTGTGGCCAAGCACACAACCTCAACCTGTCTCCTCCCATGCTGACACCAAATCATTCTTATGCCCTTGTCTGTATCTCTCAAGCCCCAGCTGTGGCTGCCCCTTCCCACCTTTCACTTAAGGAAATTTGTGTGTGCCTTACACGTAGGAGAGGGCTGGTTGATGTCACCCAGAGTGGTAGTGTCTCTCCTGGAGGTCATCCTGGACAGGGCTCTGAGCAACCAGATCCAGTTGAAGATGTCCCTAGCCATGGCAGAAGGGCTGGACAAGCTGACCCTTAGCAGTCACTTCTAACCTGAACTATTCTATGGTTGTACTCCATCATGGAGGGAGGCTCAGGGTCCAAGGAAAGAGGAGGGAGATTGGCCCGAGCTTTTATACTGAATAGCCTCAGGGTTTCCTTGGAGGCCTGGGCTTTGGCTGGAATGCTCATGGCTTTACAGACATGGGCATATTCGGAGCTGGGGGTAGAAAATTACTTTTTCTGCAGTTGTGGCACCTCAGGGTGATGGCACATGAAGAGGAGCAGCCCATAGTGATTGCAGCAATGTGACAGCACCATTCCTGAATGTGACTTCACAGGACCACATTTAACATTGTAATTAAGGGAAACCAAGCTAGTTCTGCACTGACAGGCAGGAGTAAGCAGGGAGACTTTGAAAGCTGCAGGATGCTCTTTTCCCTCACGTAGCTGTCTTACAGTGGGTCCTCAGGAAAGTTCCTACTACATGATGAATTTTAGACACACATTGAAGAAATTTTACTTTGCCACCTTGCAAGACACAAATTTTATTTTATGCACCAATAATAATGAACAATTGTTGCTTAAAATGTGATGTGCAGTGAAACACACAGTTCTGGCACCAGCTTTCCTCAGACCTCTCCCTGCTAGACATGATTAGGTCTGCTCTTGGAAAACCACAGCCATCCATTGCACCATAATCCTGGTTTCAGCTAACTTTAATTTTACAGCTTCCAGACAGAAGCAGGATAAAAGGCAAATACCCAGTTCATGTCAAAAACTTACTTTATTAAAAACAATTTTAAACCTCTGCTATCCAATAAACTATACATTGTATTCTTGTAATTCAGTTTACAAAATCATAAAGATACTGAAAAAAGTAAGCTGTTGGCAACCAATAATGCCTACACTGAAACTTGAATCATTGAAATGGGGCAGATCTCACATCTCCATAGGTTTTGAAACAGTCATCACTTAGGATTTTTCATTTATCTCCTCCTTTTTACATGGTAATTTAGGTATATTTCACTATTCTTGTATGTGGAGTTTGGATTTTACAAAATTTTAGATAGCCTGAGCAGAAATTGTAATTATTTATTAGTGTTTGCAAAAATAATCTGCCTGTGCTGTGTTCTGACAAATTCAAGCAAGTAATTTTTTTACTAGTTTTGAAGTCATCTAGATAAAGTCACTAAGGGCTTGTGAAATGAACTGAAAAAAATACCACATACCTTTTCCTCTCAGGTAGCTCCACTTGTGCCTCAACATGTTACCTTCAGATAAAAAAGGACAGCAGAGATGTGATCTGGAGAAGGTTAAAGCAGGTGATAGCAGAAGAGAGCCCAGCACATTACTTCCAGCATGGCATTGATCTTTGTACAGACCCAACTACTTATGTAGTTCATTATATAAATACCAAAAATAAAATTCAGTTAGAAGTTTGGTCTAGCAACATGACATGAGAAGTATTTATGGCAGGTGACAAAGTAAGGGGTGGTAGAACGGCAGGTGACAAAGGTAAAGCAGGTGACCAAGGAAATGTTAAAGAGGTATTAACTGAGGATGCCCTTATGTAAGTTCTTCCTGGATCTCATCCTACTATGATTTCAAGAATAGCTGAAGTGGTTATAACCACACAATGTAAAATGCTATAGCTGCAGCCTTTCTACTGTATCACTTCTGAGCAGAACAAAGATGACAAGCACAACGTCCTCCTTCCCCTTTGGCTCCTCTTTGGACTAAAATTCTTCTAATGCTGTGGTCTGAGGCACTTGCTCCGGCAACAAAATGGGAAAAAAAAAAAACAAACAACCAAAACAAAACAATAAATAATCCTGCAAAAATGCAATATAAACTTCCTCTCACCTACCACTCCCCTCCTGTATGCACACCAGCATGGCTTAAGGAAGGAATTTTATTATACACACAGCAGAACAGCCCTGGAAAAGAGCACCTAGATTTTTTTCTCTCCTATGTGAGAAAGAGCAGATGGAACGAGAAAAACAAACATGCCATGTTAAGATGAAATGTCTCAATCCTGTGAGATGAAAGGAAAGGATGTGTATAAATGGCAAATATGTAAAATGGCAAACCTTTAATGTTTTTCTTTGTCATGTATAAACAAAATATTTTTACAAAATGAGTCAACAACTGTCAAGTGTTTGGCTTTATGATTGCACTCCAAATTATTAATTGAGCACTGACCAAATGCAGGACAGAAGAACTCAGGGTCATTTCTGAGACTCTACAAAGGCACAGTAAAGACAAAGCTACACATAAATAAAATACTATATAGAAACAAGAATCATGTTGTAAGAAATATTCACATGGTTTCATAAAGAAAGAATAAATTTAAAGATGCAGTCTTTGAGAATTAGATACAATATCTGGATAAGGCTGAAGTCCTAGCTGTTTGTTATCTTTCAACTTCTGTACTATAATTCTGGCAAATTCCTCTCCTTGGATGTCTGAAGTATCAAGCAGTTGTCGTACTTTTGATGTCCTTGTAGGTTTGGTGCTTATAAGTTCATAATCTTCTTTCATGAGTAAAAATCTTGACAGAAGAGCATCCAGTGATTGATTCAAACATGCTTCAGTCATCTGATCAATAATTTCTTCTCTTTTACTTTGTATCCACTGATGAGCTACATTCTGTTGTGTGGTTTCCAATACAAAATCTGAGATTGGAAAGGATTAGAAAAAAGGAAGAGATTGTAACTGTCTCAAAATATATTGCCACAGAACAAAGAACAAATTGGGAAAAAAAATGTTAAAATGTTCCAATTTGACAAATTTGGTGGTTAGAGTATTTATTCTATCTGAATCACAGAATAATTTAGTTTAGAAGGCAACCTCAAGGAGGTCATCTGATGTAATGTCCTGCTCAAAGCTGGGCCAACTTCTAGGATAACTCAGGTTGCTCAGGGACTTGTCCAGCTGAATTTTGAGCATCTCCAAGTGATGGTACTTCTGCAGCCTCCATGGGCAACCTGTTCCAGTGTTCAACCTGACGTGGTACTAAAAAGAGACAGGTGGTAATTTACTTTCCAGGAGGATTTTTATTGAAGATTACTGAAAACATCCCTGTAGTTTCCTGCTATCTTTCTCAAGGTGAGGTTTCACACAGTGAAAGAGTGTTGATTCTCATATTTCTAGAGGAGGGATGATGCAATAGATCTTTATAAAGTTGCATATTATTGTGTGGCCCCTCAAAAAATATATCTGAATAATTAATGAATTAAAGTTTCTTTTTGTTAACTTTTTTGCTAACTTTTAACAGTTATTTGAAGCATAAGAATATAATGTAGTGGGCTCCTAACTAACACAGAGGATCATTACAGGTGATATGCTGACAGTTGCTGCTTCTCTCAGCCCCACCATTACTAAATGGAAGACTGGAAAGCCTAAAAAGTGAGAACTGACAGGCAACAAGGTGACTAAGTTTGAGCTAAGTTTTTCTCCTGTTCTGCTGGACTCTAGCACTGCTACAGCAGTAGGAAATAATGGAAATACTATGGGCAAAGGGAATGGGATAAAGAAGACCCATGGCAGCAGGAATCTGATTAAGAGGGGACAAAAAAAAGCTAGTAGCTACAGGTAGCTGTACTTGGTCACATTTTTCACTGTTTTTGCTTACTTTGTAATATAAGTCAACAAGGACAGGATTACTTAATTTTGCATTATTAATATGCATATGTTTTGTTTTCATTTTGCTTGTGAATAACAGTTCCAGTATCTATTTCATACAGACATACATTCAGTGTTAGAACACTTATTGTGGGTCTTGGAATCAAATAGTGTTTGCTTTACCTGAAGGAATCGTCGATGACTGCAGCACATGGGATGCAGAACTTGAGGCATCTGAAATTCTCTTGTCAGTTGAGAGAACAGCACTGTATGGATGCACAAGGAGTCTGGCACTTTGAGTTACAGACAGATTTTCATCCATGCTCTGGCTGCTAAGAGAGTGTAGATACCCACAATTTCCATCTTAGACAAAAAAAGGAGAAGAAAAAGAAAAAGAACAAGCTGTATTACTGCTGTGCACAAATAACATACACCCACCAGAGACTATTTAGAGCAATTTCACAAAAGAAGTCATAAACCAACTACTTTTACATGATATACAACAAATTAGTCCCTATACTCAAATTCTGAGTACATTTATGTGTTACATCGTGACGCGCCGCCGTATTTATGCCCCTCATATTTTACCAGGGCCTGACTATGGTTTGGGGTCCTGCTTTATTTTAAAGAAATATTGGGAGTATACATCTGGTAGATGTGAACTTCAACAAAAAAGCTCTGTTTAAGAGAAAATTTTTGTAGGGACTAGAAGAACAGAAGAAATCCTTTGAGTATTTGGAGTGGTAACTAAAAATCAGCAGGAAAGCAGACTAATTTATTTTGATGAAGTTTGGCAGTGTAACAAACATGAAAATATTAAAATAAAGATTCAGATGGGGGAAAAGGACATGAAGAGCAGTGGGAGAAGTTAACGTTCAGTAGGAAGCCAATGGAAGCTTTTTGTAGTCCATCAAAACAGGATATAACTTCATGAAAGCTTTATATAAACTTTTGCAAAGAAAAGTAAAAAGGATTTCTATCAGAGGGGAAGTTTAACTGTTTCTACCTTTAGAATTTTTTTATAGTAGAAAAAGATGACAGATATGAAAGCAGTAGTAGGAATGACACAAGGAAGAGATAACAAACAGCTGGTGAGAAACGACTACAGGACATGTGCCTAACTCTACAAATAGCTTTGATTAGACTTTCACAGTGTCACTTGATAAAGACACAATAACTAATATGTTAACTAACTGCAAGAATTCAGATGAATATCTAAAGACACAGTGAGGTAGCCCCATGGACAACTCAAGATTACCTGTCCAATGGGGAAATCTGAAGTTGTATTCCCAGCTCTTTCTTGACCTGTAGAAGAATATGTCTGTAAGTACACAGAGCAGGAATAGGAAAATGTGGAAGAAACTCCATTCTCAGTATTTTAAACTGGTGGACTAGAACTCATAGTAACTAGTATTTTATTTCATGAACAAGGGAGAAAGTTGGGCAGAGCTATGTACTGTGAAGCAGCAGATATTATCTACTGCATGAAAAAGGGGATTAGGACACAACCACTGTGAGTGAAAGACCATTTCAGGAAAGTATTTCAATTGGCGGTCCTGGGGTAGATTGTTATACATTTTTAGGCACACATATTTCATTTCCTAACATAAAGACAAAAGCAGTAGGATTGTACTGGTATGAGAGAATGACCTGGACCAGTGAACACAGCATAAGAAAATGCAATCATAAAATCACACAATTGTTTCCATTGGGAAGACCTTTGAGATCATCAAGTCCAGCACTGCCAAGTCCACCACTGCCGTATGTCCTGAAGTGCCACGTCTACACATCCTTTAAATACCTCCAGGGCTGGTGACTCTACCACTTCCCTGGGCAGCCTGTTCTAATGCTTGACAACTCTTTCCATGAAGAACTTTTTTCTAATATCCAATCTAAACCTCCCCCAGCACAACTCAGGGCCATTTCCTCTTATCCTACTGCTTGCTGCTATTGCTTGTCAGTTAAGAGGCCTCCAATTTAAGAGGCCACAATCTTCTCTCAGGTAGTTGCAGAGAGCAAAAGAGCAAAATTTCCTCTCTGAGCCTCCTTTTCTCCATGCTAAACAACCCCATTCCCTCAGAAAAAAATGCTAATGAGAGTTATTCAGAAAAAAACAGATTGACTCAAGTTACTAAAAAAAAAACCTAGGTAACCTAGAAGATTGGAGTAACAGAAATAGAAAAAGAAGGAAAAAATATGAGATCTAGACTTTCTCTTTCAAGTTGGGGCTGATGATTAGAGGTGAGATGAGGAATAAAAACAACCCCTAAGAGGGTTACTCTGTAATGAAGGATCTTGTGAGAAAGGAAAATAAAATTCTAAGGTATAGTAAGTAAGGGGGATTTCATAGACAGAATAAGTTTGTCATGTCTCTCATAATGCTACACAGCCTTAGTTCACTGACTTAAGTTAGAACATGCACCAGGAGGACTAGTTAGGATACTACAAGAATAAAGTTTATTTTACAAAGGCATTTCGAAAGTGTGCATCCCATTCTCTGTATCAGAAATGAAATGGGAAGAGGGAAAAGATCTGTTTAAAGAAATACCCAAGAAAAGCTCACTAGGGAAGGGGAAAAAAAAAGTAAAGATGAAAACAAAGGCTAAAGGCTAGAAGACATGTCTTAACTCTGAAGAAGCAATTTTCTGAAAAAGTATTCTGATTGTACTGATGGAAAAAACAAGAATCTATAGTCATTAACTCAGCTAGACTCTGTAGTCATTAACTTTTGCCTTGGTGCCATGCCAAACCCCTCTCTTGCTAACAGCTACCTGGAATAGAATTTGCACCTGTAACAATTGCATCTGAGTTTGAAAAGCAAGATGAATGTCAGTCTTGCTTCCCACTACAACACTACCTGACGCAGCTATTGGCAAAGTAGTAACAAACTCTTCTGCAGTAAGGTTTTATAGGCACTATTTTCACAAGCTTTACAGTACCTATACATAAACACAATAAAATCTAAACAATGGCTCTATAAAACAACCACCAGCTGCCCAATCAGATTAATTGCACCAACAAATTTTCACTGATGCTTTCCACAAACAGACACAACAATTCATAACAGGAATTCATAGCAGCAAGAAAGGCTAGTATTTATCATTATCTTATGTGATTACCCTTACAGTCCGTGCTCATGCGCAAACTAATACTCCATGTTCTAAAATTCACCAAAACATACTTATTAAGCTAGGTAAATATGAGTTATTCTTTGTCTCTGAGGTTTTTATGCTGTATAGATAAATGCTTCAGTTGAGGTACAGCCAAAGTACCCTGCACTTGCTTTCTGCCATTTTCTCCAGTAACTGGAAGTCCTTAAGCCTCCTGTTATTTATTTATCAAAGTTCTTTTATACATTTCTAGTACAGTGAGTAGAAGTTCAGAATTGTGTGTGTGCTCAAACAGGAGCTGAAACAGGAATTGCCTGTGCTCTCCTACCTCTACCAGAGTACCTCTGGTTTTGCAGCACCTCAGAATACTTTCTAATGTCCTTATTTTATAGCAGTGAAGTCAATAGTCTTGTCTGCTTTGATACTCCTAGTCCCTGCAATGCCAGAGGACGCTCTATTCCTTTGAAATATGTTTATGTTCTGTCAAGGGAAGAAACTCAAATGTAGTTTTAGTTTCACTATATACTGCAATTCCACCTGGGTTCCCTTTTATGTTTCTGGCTTCAGATGTCAGCAAAACCTCAAAATTGAGTTTTCTCAGGGAATTTTGCCAACTTTTATTCATAAAAGGGGACAGCTACAAAAGGTCTGTGCAGATACTTTTGCAAAGCAGTCTGTTTGAGACATTTTTAGTTATTGAATTAAAAATGATGTAGAAATTTGCACTGGAAACTTTGAGTTTACTCAGCTTCTAGAATGCCTTAAAATGTGTAGCCTTTTTTATATTCAGAAGTAGTTCACAAAAAAAAAAAAAAGGAAAAAGAAAAAAAAGAAAAAAAAAGAAGATGCAGTTAACTAATCTGTCAAATCTGCCAAGAGTCTGAAGGGACAAGAAAATATTAGCTCTGCACTCAAAACTCTGAATAGGAAAACTGAACCTATGAGCTGTAGAGACTTCTCAGGTGATAGGAACAGAAAGTCAGAGCTTTAAAATGCTAGTTTTTTACCCAGAGCATTAAGTTTAAAAAATACACTTTTTCCTGACATGAAGAAACCCAACTTTCTACTACAAATGCAGTGTCACAGCATGAATGTAAAGCTGCAGTGGCAACTTAAATTTACACAAACTCAAGAGCATCTCACCTGATGAGAGGATATTACACTGGGGAATAGACTTGAATTTTGATGTATCTGGAGAGATGCTCCGAAGGGGAAGTGCATCGCACTGTATGGAGCTAGAGTATGTTGGCTGAAAGAAATCCAGGTGTATATTGAACAGGCACATGAAACAAATATGAAGTTGCAATTTCTTTAAAAGAGAACCTTCCCATCACCATGTTTGCCTTGCTATCTAAATGCTCAATAGACAGCACAATTAAAATACGATAAATCAGAAGAAAGCATGTAATCCCAAAAAACTTACATATTTTCAAAGATGACAGCAATCTTGTATACAAGTTTAACTACTAGTAAGAACCAAAAGCAGCAGCATTAAGAATCATAATATAAGTGCAAATCTATATTACCCTATACAAGCAAGCTCCATAAAGGTGTAAGGGAGCAGTAGACAATCTCTTACTATTGGCAGGCATTATGTGCTGCATTCCTCCTTGAGGGGATCACCAACTCACAGAATATGTGGAGTGGGAAGAGACCCACAAGGATCATCAAGTCCAACTGCTGGCCCTACACAGGACCACCCCAAGATTCATTTGCCCAAGAGTATTGTGTAAACACTTCTTAAACTCTTCTGGGCTTGGTGCTGTGACCAATTCCCTAGGGAGCCAGTTCCAGTGCCTGATCGCCCTCTGGGTGAAACACCTTTTCCTGATATCCAACCTAAACCTCCCCTGGACAGCTTCACGCCATATTTAGAGCTTTCCCTTATTTAGATGCCCTCTGATTTCTGCATGCGTGCCCTTTTCTATCTTCACATACATGGCTTTGCATTTGTTTCACCCTGGCTCAAGTAATGCATTTTATGCCTTTCCTGACTGCACAGGAAAGTAAAGTGCAGAACAGCTCCTCTTACCAAGTTAAACTTCCTTTAATCTTTCAGGATGCTGACATACTAAATGCAACACAAAGTATTTACCTTTTCAGGATTCAGAGGTATATTTAGAGATATCTGCTCCATATTTGCTTTCTTTCCACTCTTGTAAATACTTTGTGATTCATATAATGACTGGAAGAGAAATATTTACCTGTATTAAATTTCTGCTATAAGACAAGATGACAACACCACACAACACGTTTCAACCAGATACAAGATTAAACAAAGGAAACTGAGGAGAAATGACAAGATTATGCTTCTTTTAGCAAGTGAAAGCTACCAACTCATTTGACCAACTCATGACTGTAACAAAAGCCACTTACCTTTGATCTCTTTAAGAGAATTACTGCTTCCAGCATAGCTATTTCATCAAAAGTTCGCAGAACTGGCTCCAGGTCTATTAAACATTCTAAACAAAGGAAGAGTACTTGGTGAATGGTTTGAAGTGGAAATCAAGTTGTCACTGTACTAAAGTGTCTTTCTGACATTTACAAAAATAATTTGTCTATTGACACGTATCAAACCACTTATACTGCTAAAACAGAAGTTGATTGCTTCTCTTAAAACAGTTCACACCACCAAAAGAAATGTGTACCAAAAGAGATCCAGGATAATGCTGGACCAGGATAATGTAAGTCTTACACTCATGGAATGGAGACATTGGTGAGTTTGCTGTGTTTTAAAGTAGCCCCGTCAAGCCTATTTAGCTGAATAGGACCCAAACACCATAGAGTGGGCTGCTGTCTTCCCACTCCAAAAGAGGTGGTAAAGATTTATACCAGAAAAATAAACAAACACACCCCCAACACAGCAATATCCAGAATATATGCCTAAGGCATGAGGCAGGGCCAGAGAAGATGGGATAGTCAAAGCACTGACCTATCCCATCCAGTGAAACCAAATGACACTGGCCTCAGTGTGTCTGTGTCCCTATGCTATGGTAATTGCTTAAGTTCCCCATCAGTGAGCTGGACTTCCCCTAATTTTGCAATAGTTTTGCAACTTCTTCTTTCTTTTTATGATAGTAAAGTAGTGGCAAAAGCAATGCATGTTTTTTTTTTTTTCAAAGACCATCTTACTACACACATGGCACTAAAAAGAGAATCCAAGTTAGCTCACACTAGGGTACGTAGCCCAGCTAACTTCCCCTTCAGTGTGACCACACACTTAAATTTTTTTTTTTTTTTTGTTAATTGGCATAGGAAAACAAGAATGCATATGGAAATGTCATGATGTGTCTACTTTATTTTTGATTTTAGAAAATATTGTATTTAGATACATTTTCTTGCTTGGAAAAAAAAATCCAGTTCTTGCTTGATAAAGGAGATGCAACAATTAAAGTGTCAGTGAAAGATTTACACTGAGATGCAAATACAAGCAGAAGTCTCTACAACTTATCTAATGTGCAATGGTTCATTGGTGTTGGTTGGGTGCTCATAAATCCCACAGTACTTGTTTTATACTTCACTTCTTCCACTTCCCCCTTAAAAAAAACCCAAATTATCTTCAACAATAAACAAAAAACTCCAAACACAAGTAGTTAAACAAAACATGCTGCTTTTTTACAGGTAAATTAAGAGATGATAAATGCACAAGACTCCAACACCCAACCTGGTTTTATGGTACACACATAATTTCATTCATAAAAGTTTGTTTGCAGACATGAAGGAAGCAGCCAAGCACTTTATCATAAGCAGCAAGACCAAGCACATAGATTTCCTGATATCTTTAACACTTCTCTTTCAAGACTATAGCCTTGCTCTGTAAGTACCATGTTCAACAGAAATCTGGCAAGGTAAACTCACTTAAGAACGACGGTCTTTCATCTGGGTTTTGTGCCCATCCACTTTCCATCAGTCTTATGATAAGCCCTCGATGAGGAATGTCCATTGATAAACTTCCTTCACTCAAGTCTAGTCTCTGTCCTTGTGACACGCTGTACATTATCTGCAAGGGGTTTATAACTTCTGTCAAAACAGACATTGTGAAGTCATTAGAAATATATACAATATAAAGAGCTAACTGTATAGGAGGAGTAATTCCATTTGCAGACATAGAATTTAAATAATCAAAATAAGGTTACATTTCTTGATTAAAGAAAAGGTATTCTTAATTTATGAAACAACACTGTAATTAAAAAAGATACTAAAAATATAATCTAATTTGAAAAGTATTTCAAAGTGTTCTTCAACAAGCTTAGAAATTGAATTATTAGAAAGTAACCTCTATAATTAAGTCTGCAGGTTTCATGTTTAACCTCTAGGTAAGGCAGGAAAAATAAATTAAAGGAAGACATGGCCTTACCTTCAAATGGCTGTTTCCTTGTCATCACTTCCCATATGATAACTGCATAACTGTTTACAGTATAAAAAGTACACAAGATGTTATTTTAGACTACACACAATTAACAACACAATATGCTCAGCTTTACATTGTATTTAAAACATTTTGGTAAATGTCCCGCAAGCACACATGGGACTGACTACAGCTAACTAAAATGATGACATGAATATATGAAAACTAGCGGGTGACTTCACCTAGAACTAGTTAATACTATTAAGTACAGACAAGATCCATGGCATATAAACTCCTATTCCAAATCTGTATCAACTTGGTTCTGCTAATATGTTGTGAATTATGTACATGGAGTTTAAATCTCAGCACACAAATTAAAGTGAGCCCCAGAGAGCCAACTGCTCTGTCCTAAACGCAGTATTCTGGCATCTTCCCACTATGGACTGACATTTCCTGACATTCCTATGGGAAGCTGGATATTAACAGGGAGGATGGCTTTGATCCACAGCTCTATCCCAATACATCCTCACAGAGACAGGTAAGATACAAATTTGCCCTTGGGATGCCCACTCCAGCTTCCTCCCTCCCCATATATGCTTTCAACGTCTGCAGTCTTCTCCATAGGAAGAGATGTCACTCACACACAGCATTCACTTTCCAAAACAGACTCTTGGGAAGACTCCTCTGAACAAATGCCACAAGATTGAACACACATGTGCTTCAGTGACCTTCTTTTCCATTCACACCAACACAAATGGCAGGTGGCTCAGTGAGTACAAACTTGCCCCATCTTTAGTAACTAGTCACTCTCTTCAGCCATCAGGATATATTAGAAAGAGGTAATTTTAAACAACTTTGTAATTTAAATAAGGTTAGCTGATTTCATTTAAAAGCAGCACTGTATTCTCAGTCCTTCTCTTCAACTTTTCCTTACATACTCTACCATATCTGAATGAAGCTCTATTCCATGAAAAGCTCCTAGTATTAATCACAGCACTGTGTTCAAGTACCTGGTTCCAGATTTACAAAGGACAATCCAGGCTAAAGCTTCAGTGCTTCCAAAACTTCAGAATACACTCAAGATGTTGACAAGTGTGGATTTCCACATTTTCAGTCCAAGTCTTTATAAGCATTGCAGCAGTGTCATTCCAGAAAATAACCACCATGACCAACTGCTGTTAAGGCTTGCTCCCCACCCTTGGTATGAATGTACTGAGGTTCCTTCCTACACCACTAAGAAGTACCAAATTTTGCATACAGGTTACATTTAACTGCCTTAGAGCACTGTACCATCCAACAGCTACCAAGTAAGAATTTAAAAAATGAAGTAAAAACAAATAACTGGTGCCTAACATCAAATAATATAAACTGAGTTTTCCTAGCTATTTATTCTGCTTACATTTTAACATTCTTCAATGACAAAATTTACTCATGTATCTTTTAATAAAAGCAGTCCTCCCTGTTAGAAAAGTCTGCTTTTGATGTATTCTGGCAAATCCATGCAGGTTGATTTTTTTGGTATAGCAAATCATCCCTTTTGTAGAAGTTAAGCTGCTTGATTGTAGTTTAAACAAATTGTTTCTTTAAGAAAGATCCTTCCTCACAAATTAGCTTCAATATGTCAACAACACTCAGCTGTGATCAATTAGTTTGACATCCAGAAAACATCCAGCTATTTAATAATATCTTCCATTCAGTTTGGATTCTTTCTACAGTTAAAGATTATTTTCTCAGTTCTACAACACTGCAGCATCCCCCTTTACACTATTCTTGTGTTCCTTTCTTATTTCTGCTTTGCAGCATTTCATTCTGATCATGAGCATGGAACCTCCTGTGTGGCCTTTCTGGTGGTCCTTCACTGTCTCTGCAACTTCATGTCTTCCTGCCTTGAACATCTCTCTTTCCAATGTTGTCTCAGTCTCTCTTCTTTATTCTCACATAATGTCTTTCCTTCCAAATTTATCTGGTTTTTATGCCCTTCTGATGTGTTCTCCTATTTTCTCCTATTTGGTTGTTATTCCTCTGAAAATATTATTTTCTTTCTAAGAAACATTTGTCTTCTTCCTCTCCACCCATTCACTAAGCTGCCAGTCACCCTTTCTTTCCCCTCAATACACCTTTTTTCCTTTTCAATGTTTTCCTTATCCATATCTTCTCATCAAAGGGTAAAGAAAGCAGGTGTGTTGTCGTCTGTAGTCTTTGGAAAGGAATGTCAAGGAACTTCACGTGTTTCTTAAGGGTAAGGGATAATTAAGGGAAATAGTGGTTTCCCTGGAAATCAGTAGGACCCTCTGAGACTGAGTCATCTCTCACCAAGATATAACCACGTCAGAGATCAGTGAAGGTAAAGGTGGCAGACTGCACCACAATGATGTGACAATGTGACTTTGTCACAGTGATTGCCCAGTTCATGTCTCCTCAATCTTCCTTTACACATGATAATTACTCTCAAAATTCTTCAAGTAATCTCACAGCTCTCCAAACCATTTTAGACCAGCCGACTGTAACTCCAATATCCTCAGAGAGATTTCCTTTTGTTATATGGGTCACCACCACTCGATTTACTATTCTACTACTTGTACTCAGGACAACACAAAACTACCACAACTTTCATAATGTAAATTATTCCTTAACGAGATAACTGTAACTACTTTCTCCAACCCCACTACTCTGTTTTTATCTACCTCCTTTCCAAAATTACATTTTCTTCTTTCCCCCAAGTACATTCTGAAAATTATGTTATTTGATTGCACTAATTATAAGAGTATGTGCATTGACTTGATGGTGTGAATGGCTTTCTTCTTTCCCTGCATTGTCTGTATGTGTACACTCATTTACAGAAACCAGTCCCCCACCTATTTCTGTAGTCTCAGCTTAATTTTGGAGCATTACACTTGTCACAGCACAAAAGAAATGAGTCATTAAATCCAGCTATCACTCAATTTTCTATTTCTAAATTAATTTAGCCTACATAGCTATGATATTATCTTTGAAAATAATAAAATTGCTGAGAATATGTTAAAATCTAAGTTCAGTAAATCATATCTGAGCTCAGATTTCAAGCCCCACTAGAGGACAACAGGAGTTACCTGTAGATGTCATGTTTCACACTTGCCCGGGTTTTCTTACTGGGGTTGTAATCCTCAGGTGGCATGTAGATAATTGTCCCTCCTTCCGGCAAGGAGGATTCACTTCGGGACTGGGACATGGATACGACACGCCATTTGGACATGCCAAAATCTGCAATCTGGAAAGGTCAAATCAGTTGTTCTGAGAAGAAAAACTGGTTTTATCTGCTGACAATTGTTAGAAATTCCTGAAATACATCCAGAAAAAGGAGTCACCCAAATCTCTTAACCTGACACACAAAAAGTATGTGGTTCTCCTAGCAACAGGAAACATCAACTCCAGTCCATAAAGCATTCCCAGGTCGTGACTCATGCTATCCCTATAGCACTTCCCTATCCTGTTCTTTTAAGGAAGGACTCATGTACACTATGGCTGAGGAATCTGCTGTAGATACCTGTGCCATATGAAGAAAAACACTTCCTTGTGTTAAAAAAAAACAAACAAAAAATCATTGATTACTTGTAGCTCCCTTGTGAAGAAAGCATAAGTTTAGTATAAATCGTAGTAGCTGTACATAACTCAGCTTGCCAATATACCAAGGCAGCTCCTCTCACAGAACAATTTTAGCGCGCTTCACCTCACTCCCAAAACTATGATGTATTAACCCTGAATTAATAAATTTGATATTCTGAAATTCTGTGCTGCAAAAAGTTGCTGAATATTTTCTTTACTGTGCACTCTGGGGCCTTGCTCCTTTCTACAGGACACCGTGCATCTATATTAAGAAGTAACTGACTTGCATTTACATCCTCAGACATTCATGAGCCAGGGCACCAGATGTCAGATTAGGTTATGGATAAGAAGAGAAACATTTAGCAGAATGCACCTGCTGGCTGAGCTGCAGTGTCTGGCATACATGGGAGATAAGCAGCCAGCTACCAGCTCTGCACTTGTCCAGCATTTGCACAACAGCAAAAAACATTTTCAACAAAGATGCCTGTGCAAGTGCTGTGGCAATTAAGGTAACAGAAACAAGCTTTCTGAAGAGCATACATCAAAATCCACAATGAAAAGTAACCTTTCTTTTCTACAACTCACTCTTATCAAGTCTTCCTCATTGTAATTGGTCTTAACTCATGCTCATTCAGTAAATCAGGGACAGTTAGAAGCACTCCCGTGAACGTGAACGGTGTTACTCTTATACATATGCAGTGTCTCTTCTAACTGGCATGCATAATAACCTTTTCTGCATTTCCTGTAAACTGTACTAATTTAGAGAATCTTGCTTCACTTAAAACCCTAAGGACACTCCTTACAGGAGGCAGGGCAGGTATGCAAAAGTTAACCTCTTCCCTTCAAGTGTCTCAGCAAAGAAACTGTTCAGATATGATCAGGCAGAGCACCAGACCACACCAAAGCTGTTAGGGATTAGAAAGAGAGTGGATAAAAAAATGACTTGGACTAACTCCCTGATCAGGTTTATCAGGAAGCTTGAGAGATGGCAATTCCAGCACAATTGAGTGGGAGGAAGCATGACCTGCTGAGGGTGTGAGCGGAGACAAAGCCATGTGAGGAACTTTGCTGCCAAGAAAAATTTCTGTGAAATGGAGAAAGAAGAAACCAGCAGTGGATCTTTGCTCAAAGGACTCACAAGGAGACCAAACTTACAGTAGCAACTGAAACATTCACTTTTCAAGTATAAATTCAGTGCAAAGTATCTCTTATTTCCATTTACTTGAGTAAAATATTCTATCAATTGTAAAACCAGGTCTTTTTAAAGTAAAGAAACAACAAAACCAACACTTGCAATTATGGAAGCACCTAAACATTTTGTCAGAAGTACTTTCAGTCTCTTTTTCACATCATGGCAGTGGTATTTTAAAAGGCAGAAGTTTTTAACTACTGATACTTCTGCATGTGTTTGCTTGTTCTAAGGAGCTTCACGAAAGCCACCTTCCAACGTACTAGGATTTTAAAGTCCTGTTTTACATGTTCTTATACAGCACCAACAGAACAGATATGTCCATATTGCATGATAAGTATCAAATGGAGCATTAACCTTTGAATTTGACCTACTGCCTATCAGAAGTAACTTGTCAGAGCATCTCAGGCAGGAACACTTTCTATTTTCTTCTCAGGAAGAGCCAGATGTAACTAACCTTGGAAGGCTGACAAACAAGAGTGTCATCACTACTGAGTATCAGCTACTGCTATAGCAGAAACAGCCTAAATTCTATCTTTCTGGTCTTTTCAGACAGATAAAATACAGAGTTTTCAAAAGAAAAACTCTGAAGTTCTGTCTGCAAGGATAAAAAAAAAAAATCCACCATACAATTACATCCTCTCTGTATGGCCACAACCTCACCCTTCCTCCTCTACAATAATGAAAACTCTTACACTCATTCTGGATGCTGAAGAACATAAGAATTAAATAACCCTACCTTGACATGAAACTCATCATCCAGCAAAATGTTCTGGGTTTTTAAGTCATGGTGCAGCAATGGAGGATTCATGTTGTGCAAATAGTTTACTCCCAAAGCAATTTCATA
Organism: Vidua chalybeata; assembly: GCF_026979565.1. Lineage (NCBI taxonomy): Eukaryota > Metazoa > Chordata > Aves > Passeriformes > Viduidae > Vidua > Vidua chalybeata. The sequence goes on along the minus strand of NC_071530.1, from coordinate 127,712,077 downwards.
AAGAATGCGGAATCTCAGGCACCAGGGAATGTCGGGATATACATCTTTCTGCCAAGATAAAACCACAAAACCAGAATATAATCCTCTTTTCTAACAGCACACACAAAGACTTATTTAATAAAAAGAAGAAAGTGACTTGGGCAAACAGTAATCTTTTAAAACATACATTACACAAACTCCTTAAAAAATTGTAATGGTGCATTAAGACTCATAAGCTGTTACAAGAAACATTATCAAAAAAAAATAACTATGCAGTGCTATGTTTCCATTCCCTAGCATTCACATAGTAGTTCATGACTGCTGTACATCATGTTGAACATTTACTACACTACTCATTCATATGGAAATATGAATTACAGATGAACTTCTGCATGAAACTTGTAACCCACAATTTATGAGTCCTACACAAAGAATGGCAAAAATCATATCTGCAATTAAAATTGGAGAACAAAACAAAACTGTATTAAAACTATGCACAAAATACTGCCTTTATAAATAATAATACAGCAAGAAAAATGCAGTAAAACTCAACTGAAGTCTTAAAAGTTATATTGACACTAATGCCTTTATGAAAAACACAGCTGAGCTCTCTAAGGCATGTGTATTGATGAAAGGTGGAGAAGAGACTTTCGTTCTATTGAGACACAACTGAATTAGCTTTGAATAATCATACCTGTTTATATTAGCAATATTTAGCTTCTATAAACAAAAGTCAAAATCTTCATTTTTTAAAAAAAATTCAAATTCATTAAAAAAAATCAATTGTATTGGCAGTAATTCAGAAACCCAGACTGAAGCAAGCATAAGTATTTCAGAATCTAATTAGAGAACAACTGAGATTTTTAAAGTGACTGTATGTAATAATTCAACATAAAGCTTATTATAGGTCACAACATTAAAGGGAAAAGTTTAACAAAACTTAAATCAGCTGAATTTAGTTGTGTTTTTGAGATACAGAAGCTCTGAGCACCAAAACTACTAGGGATACTGTCTTCTAACATGAAATATTATAAATAAAATACTTTACTGTACTAATTAAGTATGAAAATTACTTGAAGCAGCCAGGTATCATATTTAAAGACCATAAGTACACTTACCCCATGCAATAGCTGGTTTAATGACCCATTGATCATGTATTCTGTAACTATCCCCAGAAATTCAGGCTCGTTGCAGATTCCCAAAATTGGCAGTATGTAACTAAACCTGGCTTTGTGTAATATCTCTGCTTCTTTTAGAAGGTGGTTTCTATCGCTTAAAGAAAACAAGCAAACAAATAATATACATTACCATACCAGTACTGCGAAACTCCAAGCAAATGCTGGGTTCACTATATTCTCTATCAGTTATATCCCTGTATGCACCACCTTTTCACCACTTGATTTCTACCATGCTGCTTTGAGACCAAGACAGTGTAAGACAAATCAGAATCTGCAAAATGCAGACAAGACGGCTTCCCTGGTTTTGTTGTACCACACAAATCTATTTCCATCACACATTTCATCCATGTTTCCAATAAATAAAGTCAGAACTTCCAGCTTCCACCATTCATTGTAACCATAATATTAACAGCCAGCTGCATTTCTCCCACTTTACTGAACACCTTCAAAACCTGAGTTTTCACTCAAGCCCAATAATTATCTCCTAGAGAGTGGAGATTTTAATACACATGATTCTCCAACCATTTAAATCTAGTGGATTCTGATGTACACTAATATAATAGGGGCTAAAGGAATGTACTTTTGACTTCTGAAAGAAACTAAGTTCCTTCCTGAAGGAAAAGGAACAACTAACTATCCTTTGTTTTCACATAAAGTGTTCCCTCAAACAGCTCCTGCTTTGAATCACTCTCTGGAAAAAACATCCCCTAGACTCACAGCAAGCAGGAATAGACCAGCCTCATGATGAGTGCCTTTGGATGCCTGAATTTGACTGTGTGCATCCTTAAAACTCTTCATAATTGTGGGTTTGATGCATCTTCACAAATTCAGGCCTTGCAGCACATGGATTTGAGAAGTTCAAGTTTTATTTAAGATTGAGTACGATTCCATCCCTGCAAATAGAAACTATTTGGTATGCCTTATACCTCAAATAGTCTTGAAAAAAAATGAGTTTGTTGTCAGTGAGGATAGTTGGATCACAAAGCATAATTCAACAAAAATTGATCTTAGTGGAGACTGGTACAGGTACAAGTACATGACTAGGATATTCAAATACAGGACATTTACAGCATATTGATCCTTTGGATGTGAGCCAGTCTGACTCAGAAGCAATAGGGCTGTGCTGGGGCCAGGGCTATGTCCATCATGATTTGTTCAGCACAGCACTGTGTTATGTGCACAGCACAGCTCCAGGGTGAGAGCTGGCTTGTGCCCACTGAGCTCAGGGCACACCCCAAAGCACTCAGAGCAATCTGGATCCATCAAGGTAGGCTTAGCACTCACAAAGAAAAGGCCGTCAGGATATATGGGAAAAGAGTGAACTAAAGCCCGCAGCTCTTAGCAGCAGGAAATTTTGAATTTAGATGGATATGAAATTAAGGTCCTTTTATCTATGTGATAGAAAAAGACTTATAGGAAACTCTAGGAAATGTCAGAAGTAAAAAGGCAGCCTTTGAGACAAGCATGGGATGGAAGAGACAACTCTATACCTTCCTCTCTCTCTCCAGAATGACTAGGTTTGAGAAAGTTTGGGTTTTTCCCAGACAGTAAGGCACATTAGCATGGGATTCAGCTGTGGCTGGGAAACAAATTGCGACATACTGCAGTCTATTCCTGTGCCTGTCAGTCACTTCACCTTTGTCTGCTCCATGCCAGAAGGGCACTGAGTAATGCCTAAATGAGCACATTCCCACAAATGCTTCCCAACTGGCTTTGCTCTTTGCCTGGTCACATACCATATTCTGGGATGCACAGCACATGCTTCTCACTTGGGGAATTAATGGCATCATGAACTCATCCCTATTCCTGACAACACTTACAGGCTGGCATTTTATATTGCCTACTGTACAACCAACAAAGCACTTGCTGCTGAGACTCGGTATGATGGATTTTTTTACAGCTTTGAGTTTTCTGACAGCATTTCTGGGCTTTGCATGATATATGGTGATGCCTTATTAAGGCTGACCTAGAACAGAGGCTAGGCAGAGTTAAAGAATAAAGCAGGTATTTATTAAAAGGCCTCAATGGACACACTTTAGGCAGTACAAGAGCCCAGCCAACGCTACATCCAAGATGAAGCCAAAATGGTCACAAAAGTGTGTGACCAGTCATGAGGTCTCACACTTTTATAAGTTCTGCTCCATTAGCATATTGGAGGTAATTGTCCAATTATAGCTTTAGGTTATGAAGTCTGATCCTTCTTGTTTTTCCCTCTTCAGTCCATGTTGTTTATGCTCTTGGGACTGAAATTTGGGTGGTTGTCCTTGGTTCCAAGCTAGGAAAGGAATTGTTTTGCCTAGCTACTCTGTGAAGAGAGCTTACTATCCCTTAATATGAAGCTCAGAACTACATCCTAAAGCAGTACTGATCTGAGAAATAAAAAAAGCTAAAACCTAAGGCATCATGGTAAGTGACTGAATTATTTTGATCACCTCACTTGCCCTTCTAATCATAATTTCACAGGTTAGATGTCCCACTAATCCAAATTCTTACAAGTCTAAAAATAGCCTTGGTGGTTTCTCCCAGCGGTGTTCTGAGGATAAATGCTGTATTTCCAATTAGCTGGGATTTATGCAGACATTAAAAAAAATTCCAAAACAAAAAATCCCCCACAACACCCGTCTGTCCACTCCCTCCCCCAACTTATCAGAAAACACAACATAACTGAGATTCCATTTCTGGCAAGATTTCAGAGATAAAGCCTGTGTATACACAAACCTGGGCAATAAGAGGTGAAAGAGCTTAAAGCAACTTGTCTTATATTTGAGTATATTGAGTCACAAGACTAGAAGCCTTTCTGGGTGAAGCTATCCTACCTAAAGGCCTAATACTAGTTCAAAGAAACCTGAGGCAAAAGCTTGAAGACTAGAAGATAAGACTCAGAGGCAGGTTTATAGTCAGGTAGGCTTCAGACAACCTAAGAAGAGGCAAATTTGCATCAATATGTTAACAAATTGGAACTATGGGGATTGAATAAGACAGTGATGAAAAAGTACAACTTGTTGTCCCCTTACATGGAGTGACAGCTCCTGTAATAAATATGCTGCCACTTGGGTACCTGGAAAACAGGGAACCCGACTGTTACACGGAAAATACCAGTTTTCCCCGGGGGGGGAGGGGGGGGGGTCTACAAGCCTATTATTTTAAGTCAGCTTCTCTTAGTACTGTGAGATCTGGGGGAAAATAATAATTTCGTGTGGTCTCAGAGAAGCTTCTTCTAAAAGCAAGCTCTAATGGATAGAACAGTATACTCCCGATATTCCTCTCTCTATGTAAACACCAAATCTACAGTAATCACTGTACTTCAATATCCTGAGAATACCTCAGCAAAATGGTTAGCAACCAACAGACCCAGCAAGAAGCCAAACTCTGTCAATCCCACCATAAGGAGGGCTCAAGGTGCACAGTGCAGAAGAAAAAAACTCCAAAAGAAACAACTCAATGTCTCAGAGACCGAGATCGAAACCACTCCTTTACAATAATCGAAAGAGAGGAAGCTCCAGGGCCGGTCCGTGCTTTCTCTTGGCTCAAGCTGAATCATCCTCGTGGGATCCCATTTCCCCGTGGAATTAAAGCAAGGCTGCCTACGGAAACACCAGGATCTGATCCACAGACCTCAGAAACCCACGCCGGCATCTTCGACCGGCACCTCGACCCTTTCTGGGGGCTGGTTTAGGGAAAGGCGGGTTCGGCTCGGCCCTTGCCCGGCGGTGCCCCACGCCGGCGGCCCCCTGCCCACCCCGTTACCTGTCTAGCAGCGGCCCCTGCAGGCATTTGAGAGCCACCGGGACCCTCCAGTCGGCGTGGCGGGCGGCGGACACGGTCCCGTAAGCGCCCCGGCTGATAAAACGCAAGTCCGGGAGTTTGCTGGAGGGGATGGAGGGGAGGCCGTAGTTGAGGGCGCCCGCCCGGCCACCCCCGCCGCTCATGCTCGCACTCCGCCGGGCTCAGCGGGGCCCGGAGCGCCGCTCCTCCGGCCCCACTTCCTCGCTTCCCCCCGCACCTCCCTGCCCCGCCTGCTCTCCAGCTGGCCAGCACTTCTCTACTCCTTCTACCCCACCGACGATCCACTTCCTCACGGAAAAAGCGTCCCACGGTTTGCGGGTCGGGAAAGGCGGAGCAGCCGGGATGGGAGGAGCGAGGCGGGGGAGCGCGGTGCTGCCGTGCCGTGGAGCGCCGTGCCGTGCCGTGCCGTGCCGGGACAGCGGCCTCGCCCTTCGGGAGCCGCCGGAGCGCTGTGGTGGGCCGCGTCCCTCGGGCCGTGGATGGAGCATCCCCCCCATCCCGTCCGAAGGAGCGTCCCCTGCGCTGCACAGGAGGAGCATCGCCCTCCGTCCGGGGCGCGGGCGAGTTCTGCGCTCGAAAAATGATGCAGGATGTCAGAGCCGAGGGCAGATCGCCGCAGTAAATTGTTCGCTGCATAGAATCACAGAATGATGTGGGTTGGAGGGCACCTTAAAGATCATCTAGTCCCAACTCCTCTGCTAGGATAGGACACACCTTCCACTTGACCAGGTTGCTCAGAGCCCCATCCGGTGTATACTCATTGCTCAAGCGAAGTGAGGAAAGCTTTGTCTCATGCAGTCGCTTATCTCCTCCACGCTTGTCCTAGGAAAATTTTTCAGGATAACAGTATTTCAAAAAGATAATTTCGCAATTTCCAGTAAGTGCAAGTTCACCCTTGCCCATGCTCATAGAGAGCTCCCTGATACATGGATGTATTTATGAGAGCTTTATGTGAAGGTTGCTCAGGAAGCTTTTGTAATGCCTATTCACCAAGCCAAGTTCTCACAGACTAGCAAAGTAATTTAACTTAAAGGTATAGATTAGTAGCTTTCCACAAGGATTGACAGTTCCACAGGATGAAATAAAGGTAAATAGAGCAACTCACTTGCCCTTTCCATGTGTGTGGATCATGGGCTGAGCGCATGTAGCTTTTCACCTCTCTGTTCTCCCACTCATGGATATAGACCAGAGAATGAGGGAAAATACCTACTTTTTCAGGCTATAATATGTTAAATATTTCTTAGCATTCATTTTAAGACATGGCAGCAACTTTTCAATTCTGTCTACGTCTTAGCACTTTAGCTTTATGACTTTGACAATTGTCTTGTATTTTGGATGATTTATGCTTCAAGATTAAATGCTTCAGCATTATGAACGTATGAGCAACCATGTAAAGCCACCAGTGACTTAGTCTACTTTCAGTTTTCAGTTAGTCCGTATCCTCTAGACACACTAGGTAGTTTCCCAAAACTGTAATCTTGAGGCAATGTTTCCAATATGCAAGTTTTGGGTATCTGTTTATGCATATCTCTCTCTGTATTAACCATGTTGGTAGTACCATTAGTCATACAATTTTAAATTTGGTGTATAAGGAAGATTTTGTTTTCAAAAGAAAATGATATGCAAAGGACAATTACCATGAGCTTGCATTATAAAACCACTGTGTAAATACATACTTACAGTCTTTGCCATTAAAATGTCCCTATACTGAAGATTTATTTGTGCATCTTGTTACTGTGTGCTGTGTTGATTTAATGTATATTTATAGTGTTAAGTACACTGACTGAAACCCCAGGAAAATTATTGTAATTCTAAAAGTGGATGTGGAGGCAGCACTGTTGGAGCAGTGCCATGCTTCTCTTGTCATGCCTATTCCAGGTACAGTGTTCCTGGAGCTGTAGTCCTTGTGACACCCCAAACCCTAACCCCAACCCTAATGGCAGCTTGGGGCAAGGCTGAGGTCCTAGAATAGATTAAACTTTTGACAAAACTAAAGTTTTTTGTTAAATACTGTTTCAAAATGATAGAAACAGTATTTATAGCATGTGGCAGCCTGTGTTTTACTTCTTTGAAATTTAAACTTGTGAGATTTTCCACACAGTCTTTTTCATTTTTAAGTGTTGGATCTGAGTCGTCCTTTCACATGGAAATTTCCTGAAGATCCCCACTGATAATGAGGTAAGCAAAGTCCACAGCAAAGAGGATATATTTTCTGTGTGTGGTTTTCATAGTGGTTTGATTAGTGTTGTTGTGACTGTAATTTACTTGAGTTTAAACTGGAATGAAATGGTTCTGAAAGTGTGAAAGCTATAGTGAGGGGCTTAGTCTTCTGTCAGCTTGCAAAATCTAGGAGGGCAGCCAGCTACTATGTGATCAGTACATCATGATGCTGACTTGTAAAACACTTTCTATTCCTTGTATCTCTGTAAAAGATCAAGTAAAATAACTACTGAAATTAAACACACTTTCCATACTGAGGTGATATTTGCTTTTTGACATTCTTCCCTGTGGGCAGCATAGTCTGGAAAGAGCTTTGGCATTTTTACTGTAAACAGGTATTCACATTGATGTTGAGAAGAGGCATAAAATACATATCTCTCCCTGTGCATCTCCACCTGAAAACCAGGCCTCTTATACATAGATATACATGCATCCTTTTATAGTCATGTGTATGTTTTAAAAAATTCACACTACCTGCATGTAAAATACTTTTTTTTCCAGTTTGTTTCAGTCTTGTCCATCCACCAAAAAATTATAGTGCCTTCATTTTTATGGATAAGCACCACATCTAGTTGTGGTTTTTTTGCAGTTCACCTGATGGACTGTGTTTCCACAATGGCAGGAATCACTTTGTTGTCAAGACAAGATGTTCAGATTGAAAGAAGCTATGGTTGCATGATGATGATTTTATATCCAAACAGCCTTACTATATTTTTGCTGTTCGACAGACCCTGTTGCTTACTAAATATTCTGAAAAATTTGGGGAAATGGTGCTTTTTTCACCTTAGCACATGATAGTCTCTGAATCTTATTTGTGTCTTAGGAGCTGCATAAAATACCCTGCTTTAGAAAATGAGTTTTCATTCAGTAATCACAATGCCTTCGTCCCTGCTTTTTATTTTGTGGATTTTTCAAGTTTTATATAAAAAGACAAGGGATTTTTGGTTATAATAGCCTTTTTAAAAGGAATATTGTGCCTGAATATTTTGTACTATCCACATTGCACATTGCTTTTTATTTTGTGGATTTTTCAAGTTTTACATAAAAAGATAAGGGATTTTTGATTATAATAGCATTTTAAAAGGAATATTTTGCCTCAATATTTTGAATTTTCCACATTGCAGGAATGAAGGACTTTGGTAGTAACCTCTTCAGTTGTGTTTGGTCTTGCTGAAACAAGTATTTTTTTCTGAAATAATGCATCAGGTTCTTAGATTCTGGCTGAGATCCTGTTTTGCCTGCTGTCACGCTGGCAATGTAATGATACACTTACTCAGATCTATTGGTAATGAGTACTACAACCATGGAAACCAACAATCTTTGAAATCCTCTGTGTATTCTCCTGCCAGCCTCAACCAACCCTTCTTTATTAGCATGTGCACACTCTAGGTGGGCTGTTCCTGAGCATCTGAGCTCTTTTGGAAGTTGCTACCTATGGTTTTAGATGTCTGTTGACACAATTTTATATTAAGAGAGCTGCATGAAAGTACTTGTAACCAGCTATTGCAACATGTTGACACTACCCAGCTGACTGAAACGAGGAGCAGAGCTGCTGAGAAATTTTCTAGCAGTTTGGAGAGAAGGAGGGAGGGAGGGAGGGAGTGCTTAGGGTTTGATGTTTCTGAGTCACCTGGATTTTTATTTCCATGTTGTGCTAATGTTGGTGTCCATGTGGTGGTGACACATCATGAGTGTATTACCAGGATAAACTCTAGTGCTCTTTTGAAGGTAAATGATATTTCCTTTCAGCCCTAGCAGTTTAACAAAGCCACCTCACACTTGAACCATTTCAATGGTTTTTTTTTTTTTTTTTTTTTTTTTTTGCTATTTTCACTGAGCTTCCTCTTTTCTCCACTTGCTTGTGGGACCTGAGCAACTTTATGAAGGTAGTCCTCTTCCTAGCCTCTGGCTTTGCATGAACTCAGTGAAGCTTTCATTGTGGAAGTAATGCAGAGGCAAAAGTTTGGCAGAGGAGGAAGGAAAAGAGGGGGTGATTTTGAAAGATTCTCCTTAGACACAATAACACTGTGGTAGTCTTCTGTACCTGTCTTAGCATGTGGATTCAGTGGGGCCAGGTGAAGCCCAGGTCCACCCTAGGTGCTAAATCCAATAAAAATGTGTTTGACCATTTTTAGCAACAAGGATGACTAGCATGGGATGACTGTCATCCATCTGAAACAGAATCTGCATCAGAAATACCTGTTAAGAGTAGTTTCTAGCTCTAATTCCTGAACCACAGAGATTACTGGGAGAGCAGTATTTCTTATGAACCAAAAAGGATTATTCTAATAGGATTCTTACAGAATTATCTCCTGTTGGAAGATGAGTGCCAGGCCTAGGAGCATTGCCTGACACCTCCAACTTTACAAGCATGGGTAGTATTAGGTATTCAGTGGTCTGCTGCATTCAGGATTAATCTACGTGCATTTTTTTACGCTGGGTATTTCCTCAAACACTTCAGCTTCCCCCTTCCCCCTACTCCTAGGTTTTAACCTTTATTTTGTATTTCAGTCTAAAATGCTGCTGTTCTTGGTGTTTCCCATAGAATTAGTTCAGCTGAGAGAAAGCTGAAAAAATTTATTTCATCAGTGAATTAGAACAAGTTTTTTTTCCCCTTTTATTTTCTTTTTGAAAATTTAAACTATTATACAAGTGCAGCAGATTTGATGCAAAGCCAACAGGTCAGGAGAGGGGATTCTGCCCCTCAGCTCTGCTCTGCTGAGACCCACCTGGAGTGCTGCATCCAACTCTGGGATACCCAGCACAGGAAAGACATGAACCTGTTGGTGCAAGTCCAAGGGAGGCCAGCAAGATGATTGGAGGGATGGAGCACCTCTCGCACAAGGAAAGGCAAGGGAATTGAGTTTGTTTATCCTGGAAAAGAGAAGGCTTTTTGCTATTTGCAGCCTTCCAGTACCGGAAAGGACTGTACAAGAAAAATGGAGAGGAACTTTTTATAAAAGCATGTCATTACAGGGGAAATAAAATCAAATAGAAAGAGAGTAGGCTTAGATTAGATATCAGAAAAAATTCTTTACTGTGAGGATGGTGAGGCACTGGAACATGTTGCCCAGAGAAGTTGTGGATGCCTCATCCCTGAAAGTGTTCGAGTCCAGGTTGGATGGAGTTTGAGCAAGCTGATCTAGTGGAGATGTCCCTGCCTATGGCAGAGGGGTTGGAACTAGATGATCTTTAAGGTCACTTCCAACCCAAACCATTCTAGGATTCTATGATTCAAGGCACCTCCTGGAGTGTTACAGTAATTTCAGTTCCCAGAAATACATAAAGTGTTGGAGCTCTGTCCTCTAGCTTGAATAGCTACAATTCTTTCCAAATAGCTGTCAAGCTGTCAGTCGTGACAGAGTCATAAAGGAGAACAACATACATTACTTAACTACAAGAATGCAAGACAAGGTCTAGATAATCAAGTGGATACACAGAACCAGGTGGGAAATGTGGGAGTTAGAAATGTTATACATTTACTTTTTTTTTTTTTTTTTTTTTTTTTTTTTTTTTTTTTTTTTTTTTTTTTGTGATTTGTGTTGGCACTTAAATAAGGGGAAAATTGGCATGTTTGTTTGACAAACATCTATGTGTTTTGAAATCAAATTAAGATGCAACTTATCTGTAAATGAGGAGTTAAGACTTGTAAGAACTTAGCATACTTAGTAGCATACAGAACTGCATTCATAATAGGAAAAGTAGCCCAAATTTCCAGCTCCAGGTTTGAAAACCTTTCAAGGTCAAATTTTGCCTAGATTCTCTGATTCTGATAGTCAAAGCCTCAGTAATTTCTTTAGTAAGTGCAATTACTTCTCATTCATTTAGGAGCAGGTATTTCCTGATGAGTATTATGTTGAAAGTCTCTGACTTTTAGCAACAGCGCTTATACTTTGAAGGATTTATGGTAAGCCACAATGAATCAACCTGTTAATCATTTTTTCAGGCATAAACACATGGCCTTCACTTCCTGTTTGCATAAACGATTAGCATGTGTCATCTGGGAATAACATAAGGCATATTTTCATCACAAATATAACACTTTGCGGTGGGGTAAATTCTAGAAAATAGTATATTAAAAAAAAAAAAAGCCTAAAAAAACCCAAACCAAACCAGACAAAAAAAAAACAAAACAGAAATGAAGGTGGAATATTTTCTTGAACAATATATATGCAAAACCTGTATTAAGTGAGGGCTCTGTTTATACAGAGTACAACACTTTTACAGTTTCAATTTGTCTGAATGCCCATAGGTCATTAACATGACCCTTTCACAAGTGTTTATAGAGTGGAGCAGATGGACCTTTTCTGTGGCTGTCTTCCATGAACATATTGACACTTGGTCAATATAGGAAATTCCTGTAAAGATTTAACTGGCCTGGGGTTACCACATCTCACCTTTGTACAGGGTAAAATAACCCAGAAGGGCTGAGATTGTAGTTGGGCTGGAGCAGAAAGACTGAGTTTGGAACACATCTGAAGTGATCTGAGGAATGAAGGTGTTCCTCTGGAGTGCAATTCAGAAAACTGGACACATCAACATGATTCAATTCTTGCTGGCAATGGCAAAAATGTAATATTATCATCTTGGGTAAAGCATGTGAGAAGCAGATAACCCCAACAATCCTAACAGTTAACAATGTTGGATCTTTGGTGTCCTTTAGGCATCCCAATGGCATCTCCTGAATCTGCTGAATTTAGAAGTATGTGAGATAAGTGAAAAACTTTTTATTGTACTCAGACATCAGTGTGAACAGGCTCAGAACTTCCATGGTGAAGCAAAACAGTGCCAGATTCCCTAAGTCTTCATTTTAAAATAAAGTTTCATGCTTAAGAAAACCTCCTAATAACTTTTCACTAAAATGAAGATTTAGCACACCACACAGCTGCACATCTGCACAGCTGCACATGCATGATGATCATCTGGTTCTTATGGCTAAATGGAAATCCTGGAAGAAATTTGCTGGAGTTCACTCTGATGACTCTGTGGGTAGTGAGGTCCACTGTCTGTTAGAATGCCTTAATATACTTTTATGTTAAAAAGAATAATCCCTCCTTATTAATAAAAGGCTTGCATATCTTGTTCCTTTTCCAATGCAAAGAGCTTGGACTGAAAAAGGCAAGCTCCTACAAAAGACAGACTGTTTCTTAAAACTGTGTGAGTATTCATGTTGTGGTCATCTGATAGAACTGCATACCACTTCTCTACTGTAGTCTTTCAAGTATGTTGTTGATGTTATTGTATGTTTCACATGCCACCTTGTGGTCTTCAAGGAAAAAGAGAAATTGTGTATGATTTGGCAAACTGGAAATATATTTCTGTGAAAATATTTTCAATAAGTGAAAAACTCTAGTATAGATTAGTGTCTCAGTAAATTTATTGAAGCCAATTTTTCAAGAGTTTTATAAAGAATATCTTTTAATACAAATACACAACATTATAAAAATACAAAATATTTTGTATATTTTGTATATTTTTGTAAAATATACGATAATAGCATCAAATACAAATTAGTTTAGTACCTGACCTTCAAGATGAAGGTATTTATATTGTAGACATTGTGCTGTACATATAGGCAAAATAAAAGAGGAAATATACAGGATGTGAATCCTTTTCAGCTCTAGCATAGAAGCATAGGCAAGGAAACAACTGTGATTTAGTCAGGAGTACTGACTTTTCAGGAACTGTTGTCATGAGAACTTGATTTGGGAAAATCTATCAAGTTGTTAGGATTATAGAAGATTTTCACTACCTAAAAAAGAGTTAGATTTTCAAATGGGAAAACATTGCAGTTTGAAAACAATTAAGAAGTTTGTTTTCCTGTTGCATCTTGAGTGTCAAAATGGGAAGTTTATCTCATTTATGTGTCAGGTAAATGAGAACCTCTGAGAGAAGTTGAGATTGGAAATTTTAGTCTAACCTGTTTCTGTAAGGCTAGAAGGGTTTAAAGTTCTTTAAGCAGGAAATAATAAATATTTTTTTTTTTAATTCATTATGTCTTTAGGACTCAAAGGCTTAAGCTTGGGTTAGAAATATTTGTATTTCAAATAGCACAAACAACCCAAAAGATATATTCTGTTTTCTTAAATAGTGTCTAAATTGATCAAAGATAATTGATGAGTACAAGGGATAGATGGGAAAGAGGGAGAAAATAACAAGGCAGAGGACAGGTAATATGAGTTTTGTGCATCTGATATTTAAAAAAATCTTCCAGTGTCCTAATTATTCATTTATTATGCAACTGTTAGTTGTCCAATTCTTTTTATTAAGACCATCAGCTTGGATGATGGGAAGGAGATAACAGCTTTAGGTTGGCTTATGTAAGATGTTAAACTCACTAAAAACTTCTGTGCTCGTGAATGTATATCATCATACATTGCTCTTCTAAAAATGTTTGCTTTTTATGTGCTATGTCTGCCTGACAATTAAAAAGGAATTATCGGCCTTTTCTGATATCTAAGTGCCTCATACCTCTTTGAAAACCATGGTCATTGTGCATTTTGGAGTACAAATTGAGATTTTATTTTTATCCTGTTATAGAGTAGATGCCTGCTTCTAAGCTTTTGGATACCTTTGCAGCAGTCTATTTTGGTGTCAGACAAATAATACACATGATTAATTGCTTTATTGATGGAAATGGCCAGGAGACCTAGAAAGACACACATAGAATATATTGGGCTGTAATTGGGCTGTGACCTTTCAGAAGTACTTTTGTGTAATGTTCTCACAGGGAAGGGTTGGCTGGAAAGAGCTGATTTTGTGCTGTATAAAGTAGTGATGGGATGACCTTGACTGTCTGCAGGTTCCCATCCAGCTGCTCTATCACTGCACTCCTCAGCAGGGCCCAGGGGAGGAATGTAAGAAGAACTCATATGCTGAGATGAAGGCAGTTTAATAAAGAAAAAGGAAAGGCTGCACAAGGAAGCAAAGGGAAACAAAAAGATCGATTCTCTACTTCCCATCATCAGGTGACATCCAGCCAATGTCTGGGAAACATGGCTTTGGTATGCATAGTGGATTCTCTGGAAAATAAACACCTAAATGACAAATGCCCGTCTTCCTACTTCTTTCTCTTAGTTTTAGTGCTGAGTACAATAATTATTTGGTATGGAATATCTCCTTGGTCAGCTTGAGTCAGCTGTCCTGGCTTTGTCCCAGCCTCTTGCCCACCCCCAGGCTACTGGCCTTTAGGAGTGTGGGGAGATGTTGGAGAGTTAGCCTTGATACTGTGGGAGCAGTGCTCAGGAGCAGCCAAAACACTTGTGTGTGACACTGTCACCTTTCTAGCTACAGGTACAAAGCACAGCACTGTGCTATGGGAAGGTTGGCTCCATCCCAACCACACTCAACACAATCTCCATGCCTTATTCCATACCATTTGCATCATGTTTATGTCCCACATAATTTAATACAATTATACATCTTCTAACCATCCTTTTTTGTTTAAATCTCATTACTGAAATCTCTTCTTAGCAACACAGCTTATGCTACATTATTTAAATGATCTTTATACTCAATATACAGATTTATACATTCTCATTTAGTATTATCCTGGGTCACTTAACAGATACTTATTATTCTCCCATTCCATGGGCCTCCTCCACTCCTCCAAATGTTTATAAATAGAGGCTATGTTTTGGGGCCAGCTGCCATCTGTGGCAGCAGCTCTCTGACCACAGAGAGCAGGCACAGACTTTCCCGGGCATTTTCCCGGGGAAGGCCGTGAGAAGATCATGTGAGAGGCAGTCTGAAGTGTCCTTCATTTGCCTCATGACCATCGCAAGGACCCTGAAGACCCCTGACAGGAGTTCTGGCCTGGCCGAGGTGGACGTGGACGCTTGCCAAGTGACTGTTAGCAGGTGCACTCGCGGTGCTTCTACAGAACGCTGCATTCCAACAGGCTGTGACAAGCGGTGGCTTGTCCTTGCATGCCTGCACCTGCTTCACAGACCAACGGGCTCTTCACAATGGCCCATCAATCTTCCCACCTTCTGGCCAGATGCCACTCGCTTTGGGTAAAGATTATATAAACTGTAACTTTTTGGAAAGACTTCGGTGCACCCCCACGGATGACAGTGAATCTACATGGCTGGACCATTGAGGATCCCGTCTCAGACGGTGGTAGCTATATTCCCCTTCCCCTCTTTACTCTTTATTTCCCTTTTCTGTCCCCTCTACTGCATTTGTTGTTGGTACCTAAATAAAGGTGCATTTGTTGTGATTAGACTGATGATCCCCTGCTCTTTGCCTTTTTGCACTTTTGGGATCAGTTAATGAACCATGATGACACCCCTCATGAACGGATCGTGACAGATCAGAGAAAGAATGAGAAACAATTCTTATCTCCACTTGTTCCACCTGCTGTTGTAAGCATGTAAAATGCGTCATAAAAATTTGTTTACCAAAAGATAATTTCCTAATTAGATACTAGATAGTGTTGAGATTGATTAACCAATTAAGCCAAAGCTGTATCGGACTAACTGAAAGGGTTACTGAGTTTCTTAATAAATATGATATGATATGATATGATATGATATGATTAATATAACAATTGATCAGCCTTCTGCAATCATAGAGTCAATACTAATTATTACCCAGTTAGGAGCCTACAGCAACAGCCATCCTTTTAAATTGTTTTTTGTACGTTCTTTGGGAGCTTGAGAGACATCTCCCTTGCCTCCTGTGCTGGTTATCACTGCACTGAGGTGCTCCAGGAAGGGTACTGCTGCAGGTCTGTGCTGGAATAATCTCTGTTGCAGAAAGTTTTTTGATACTTCAGCCTCCTGTGTACACACCAAAGTCTGCTATATTTTTCATCTGCTTAAGCCCCATTGTAAATATTCATTATTTTAGTACTCTCAATTAGTTTTCTTACAGAAATGCTGTTCCAATGTAGCATATCAGGCAATAATGACTTGGGAACATCAGAACAAGAAAACAATAAGCAAATGAAACAGGATGTTTTGTGCATACCATATGAATTTGAGAAGGGGGTTGCTTATCCATATGGGTTGTTATTACAATGATAAAAGGGTTTTCCTTTTCTGCATTATCCTTCAGCTCGTCTAAAATCTCATACCATGTGCAGAAGGTGTTACATGTCATACAGACAAAAGACTACTCCCTCCTTGAAATATGAAGATCAAAGTTTTTGCATTGGACTCTTAGCATGTTCCCTCAGTATAACTCTAGATACTGACGAGAACTTTCTGATGAAGGCACATTCTGCAAATGCAGGGCATGATATGGAAGTGTGTTTGAGGAGAGAATGTTTTATTGAGATGTGCTCTGAATGAGAGCCATGTTTGCACTCAAACTTGTGAAGAGTTCCAGTGATTTCTGAAGTTTGTCACTGATGGAAGGTGTCTGCCCTCGCAGCTAAGGCTACATACAGCCTTAATGCATGAGCATTTTAAAATGTAGAAATGAAACACACTAATGAAAAAATACAGAAGTAAAAAGGATGGGGATTTTTTAGTATAAATCCTGTCTCACTGTGGCAATGGGCACTGGGAAGGGAGTGAAGAATCAACATATTAGGAACATGATTTAGTGAGCACCAAAACCACGAGTGGTTCATTGAGTGTCTGACAACTGTGATCTCCCTCTCCTGCTGCCCAAGAGAGCAAAGAGTGAAGTTAAACTGCACGCTGACAATCTGTAATGAATCCTCCTCTGCAGCTGCTGTACAAGCAGTGTGAGCTGACCTAGCGCTGTGTGCCACTCACATTGTCTACACATTGGCATTGCCACCGCAGCAGGGGGTTTCGTGCCAGTACACAGCGGCGCTTAACAATGACCGCTCGATGTCACTGTTGTCATTCAAATCCAGACTTGAAAAGACTTCAGCTGTGTTTTGATATTCGTGAGGATGTGAATGTGGCATTTCAGATGAGCAGCTTGACACATCTTTTCAAACTGCTGTTTAAATAATCAGCTTTATTAAACACACTCGAGGACAGATTTTTCTTCTCTGTATTCCTCAAGTACTTCTAGAATATAAGTATAAAAAATGTTGTGATCTACATTTCTTATTTTTTGTAGAATCCCTTTTAAAATATACAAAGGCAAATTTAAGGTGCTATGTGTATTACAGATCTATGGGTAGAAGCTTTTACATGTTAGTATATTTTTAGTGACTATCCTTCATACACAAGCACATTTCAAGAGATCTTTCAGTATTTTAATTTTTATAGAGGTGTTTATTTGATGCAGTTTTAAGTATTCATGTACATTTTGTAGTGCTAGAGAAGAACACATGACTTTTTGGTAGAACAACTTTGAACAACATTATTATCATCTTTGGTAACTATTTGCCATAAATTGCTATTAATTATTGTATTAGAGTTAGAAGAGATGAAAAATATTTTAAAATAATCGCTCAGATATTATTTCTTGGTATATTGTCTAATTTGCATTTGAAAGGAAAATCAAAATAAATGCTGATCAGCTTTTGCATTAGTTGGTTGAATTCTGTATCAAAGGGTTTAAGAGGGCAAGAAAGAGATTAAAGAGAAGTCTCTTTCAGTATACTCATGAATTTCAGCATGGGGAGGAAGTGCCAGAACGACAGAGCCATTTAGGTATAATTGTCTAAATCCCTGAAGAACTTTACAAAGAGTGAAGAAATTTCAGACCTAGATACATTTCTCTGAGTCAGGTATTTATTTTATGGCCTCTACAGAAAAATGCATGAAGTCTTGAAGACTAGACACTTGTTGACACATATTATTCACTCTTAGCATAACTTAAGCCCCTGGGAACCTTATTTAACTGTGGAAAAAATGGCTTTGTCCGTCCTTCCCCTTGGTGCCAAAGCTTGTATGAGAGAGTTTGTGCTGCCTTTGCCAAAGAAGCTCTATCCTGAAGAGGGGGATGTTTTAATGTATGTTTTCTGTCTTACTTGATCACTGGCAGAACAGCTTGGAAGCCACAGAGTCTTGCAAAACAAGGATAACCACAAAGGGAAAGGTGCTAGGTACTGTGGCAGTTTGATGAAACACATCTCTTGAAGGATATCTTGGAAATTAATTTTAGTTGTATTCCTTTAAAAAATTTATTAAGAGAACACACTGAACTTTCTAGATATCTGAGAGTGTGCATTTAAGGCAGGTATTCAAAATATGAATGTGCTGTTGTATTTTTTCTCAGTAACAGAAGTTTTAATACTGTTAATAAATGCTTTCAAAAATAAGGTTTGAAATTCCTTCCACACCTTTTGTTAGCAGAGATGGAAAAACGGAGTATAATTTGGAAGTACACAACTTGAGACATCTCATTTAAATTATTGAAAATAAAATTAAAAAAAAAAAACAACTTACCAAAAAGCCAATACTTCTCTGCTGAAATGTGCCTGTTCCCTCTGTAGCAGCCATAAACATTTAAGTTAAAGGACATCAAAACAGGTAAATACAAAATAAGCATCCTTGAGGGTGGTGAATCTCACCTCTTTATCATTGGTTTATCTTATTTTTTCAGAGTTTGAACTCTAGGAGGTGTTTCTAAAAGAATGTATTTTATTTTGCCATACGATGAAAATCTAATCTTTTAAGGCCAAGAAGATAGCTTTTCATAACTTCTCTTATCCAGATGAGTATTCAGTTTAATTGAGGTACTCATTCTTTTGGAAAAAAAAAAATTGTGTGGCCTTATATCTGAAATATCCTTTCTCTTCATGATTTTGATAAAAGCATTGTTTAATAAAGATCACAAAGAAGTTTTCAAAATCCTGTGCCCTACCTGTGCTGAAAGAAGATTTTTTTTTTTTTTTGGAGAGACTTAATTAATGAAGCAAGCTGCTGAATCTCCTGCATCAAAAAACATTGCAGGTGAGGGTATTCTACAAATTAAACTTCACTACCATAAGTTGACAGCTAATACAATATTTGGTTTGGTGGTAATTTTCTGTCAGTCATTCTTCATGTGCTTGCATTAGACTTTTCATGTCCTTGCAATTGCATCAATTATTTATTTAAGCTTGGCTTCCATTGGAAGTGCTGCCTGCAGCACCATCACCTGAGCCTTGACAGCTGATAGAAGCAATAAAACAGCTGGACGAGCAGGAAGAGGACATGTTGCATGAACTTGGGCATTACTCAAGAGACATGACTTGTGTACTTATCACTGACAGGTGCATTTATGAAGCCTGTTGGCCCAGAGGAGGTCAGTAAATGTTGCTCTGTAAAGCCATTCTAGCTGGGTGTATTCACAATATCTCTGTGTGTTTGTGTTTTCTCAGTGTTTGTGTGCTCTTTCCAGGAGGTTTATCTTTGTTTTTAGGACTGTATTGTTCTGATTTTCCAAGGAGCAGGAAGTGAGTTTTGCTTTTCTTTCTGTTGACTCCTTGAGGGTGTCAAATGTCTGTTATTTGAGTATTCATTGAAAGCCCTGTGTTCCTTCTAAAAAGTCTTTAAAACTTTAGAATATTTCAGTTGGAAGTGACTTAGAAGGATCATCTAGTTCCAGTGCCAGTGACAACAAATGCCAGCACAGCTTGACGATGGAAAGGCTTGGATATGTAGGCATGTCACAACACTGAAAAGCAGGGAGATCTCTTTCTTTATAATTGTAACCTGTACCTATATGCTGTTTTACCTAAAGGTCTTTAATTGACTGTCAATAGTTTCTGTGAGAACAGCAGTAGAAGCAGCAGTTTGTCAAATAAATTATCAGATTCTATTCTCCATTTTATCTGGGGCTTTCCTCAGTATAAGATCAACTGTAAGGGCCGTGTGTGTGGTGGGTTTTTTGGGTTTGTTTTGGATTTTGTCTGTTTGTTTTTGATTTTTTTTTTGTTTGCTTGGTTTTTTGGCTCCTAGATGCTTCTCATTCAACGTACTGCATAAGTCTAAGCAAGGGGCACATCAAAGTTACCTGCAGTTTTAAGACTTTTGCTTTTCAGCAAAGTCCCATTCTCTTAAGTATACACTGATTTTCTTTTCTTGTAGAGTCTGATATGTGAATAACCTAAACAAATATAGATGTGTCTTCATCTAAACAAGTTAGATTCCTTTTATGGTCTCATTAGAGAAATCACCACTTCTGAATCCAGTTATCTCATTCTAAAGTAGATGCCTAGGACATGTGCTTCAAAAGTGCAATTTCTGCATTTTCCTGCTACCTGTACAGTGGTACACTCAATCTGTTGTTAACCAATGCCAATTAAAATTTTGGGAGGGATATTTAGTTTGTGAAATAATTCAACCTGCAATGGACTGTAACTGTTGTTTCCACAGCCAGTGCAAACTGCTGCTCTTGCTTTTAGTGAACTAAATTTTTGGAGACTGGATTCTCTTCCTAATTATTAATGTAGAAGGGCTGGCTAAATTTTAAAATAGCCCACTGACAACCTGCTTGTCCTGTTGATTCTTAATGTCTTAGGAGTAGCTGGAAGATCTGTAGCCTGGTTTCCAAAGACACATTTTCCAGAACCCAGTATCGCATTTCCAATGTAATGCAGCAGTGGCTTTGCTGTGGCAGCTACTCTATGAAAAAGGGGATTGTGTTGTTCCCTGCTGTTCTGGAACCAGTTGATTAGCAATTATGATTGCTGATGTCCTTGATTGATGAGTAAGAAAATATTGTTTGGAATTTAAACTTTCCTTTTCTCTGAACTATGAAAAAATAACTCATTTCTCCAGTTAAATCTTGTGAGACATTTAAACGATTGCCTGAAATGCCACTTCTGTTTAACAATATAAGAATGTAGGATGGATGTATCTGGCACTAATCTGAGCCATAGTTTCCATTCTGTCTCAGGGTACTTTGTGACAACTTTACCACTAATGCACTTTGCCATCAGGAAAGTGCTGAGTAAGCTTGTGCTGCATCAGTCTCCTATTGTTACACACTATTCCACATCTGTCAGGCAGAGGGACATAACTAAGCTACTGACAGAATGCTCAGGCAAGCAGCTTTTTACAAGTGAAGCACTCATGATGATTTAGTGAGTTATATTCCTTGCTTTGAAACTCTATCTCTGCACATAAAAATCATATTTAAATTATGCCATACTCCTCCAGGCGAACATCAGAATACCCCTTTGGAGCCAATTTTTAAATGAGATCTCAATTTTTTTCTTTGACCTGTATGTCAATAAAGCAGCAGAATTCCCTGAATATTACAGGTAAGAGCTATTGTGAGTTTAAATGCTGAATCAACCATTTTGGAAACTGTGTCTGACCTGATTTTAAAGACATTGTTAATAGATGAAAGTTTACTATTGTTGATAAAAAATTACAATGTGGGGGGAATTTCCCTTACTATATAATTTTATTAGGTACCAGATTTTCCAAGAAGCTGTGAAAGGTTTGATCATGAAAATCAGTTAGACTTTCCTTCACTGCAAAGGAAATGTCTCCATTCATAACAGAGACTCTCTTCCAGTGATTTTATAGCACCAAAAACATTAGTGCACTGGCATCAGGCCCTCAAAAGTACTCTATGAAATGGTTCTTTTGAGAATCATGTCTATGCTAATTGTATAATAAATTTAGGAGTATTTTTAGGAGCTGCTATCACAAGCAGTTATTGCCATGACAGCATGTTCTTAAATATTTTTAAAATTGACAGATTTAAAAATTATTAATGATTCCTTATTATCTCTTCAGCAACCAAATGGTCTTAAGAGGCTAAACTGGTATATAGCATATGTGTAGAATCTGGAGATGTAGATTTTTCAGTTCAGAAGTTGTGGACTGAAAGCAATCAACTAATTCTTCTGTTTGCATGCAAAAGAATTTTAAAGATAGATACTCATAAATCATAGAACATGAGTTAGAAGGGACCCACAAGGACTGTTAAATCCAACTCTTAAGTGAATGGCCCATATATAAAATAATGCTTTGGCAAAGTGTCTCATGTAACCTGAGATACCTGAAGGCAGAAAACATTCATGTCATAAAACTAAAGAAATGAAAGGCTGGGGAAGACTTTTTTTGGGTGGTGGGTTTTTTTTTGTTTTGTTTGTTTGTTTGTTTGTTTTTTTCCCAATAATATGAGGGCAGGTCTTACAGGAAGGGAGATGGTGGCGCTTGTCTAGTTGCCAGTCTCAGAGAAGGGAAAGGCTGACGTGTTGGGCGCAGGGCGCAGCGCTGTGCCGGAGCCCCGGCAGGGCTGGGCCGCTGCAGGTGAGCTCGGCCCAGCCCGCTCCCCGCTCTGGCACGGCCGCGCTGCCGGCTGCCAGCTCATCCCTATCCATTAGCAAAGCAGCTGAGCAAGCACTCAATATCCCAGCGCCGAGCCTGTCAGCAGCGGGGAGAGGCATGTTCGTGGCCTGGCAGGCTGTGGCTGCTGCAGCAGAGGCAGCGCTGGAGTGCTTAGCTTGCACTGGGCAAGCCTCGGGCCGCGAGCTGTCCCTGCGCACGGACAGTCCCCAGAGGCAGCCTCTCACTGCGGCTCTCGGGCTGCAGCGAGTTCCGTCAGCCCGCAAAGCTGCAGAGCCCAGAGTGACGCTTCTGGAGTGCAGGTACCCGCAGGAGGGAGAAAGGCAATAAAGAGGTTTTTTGTAATAGCCATAAGCTCCATTACAAAGTAAACTTTGTAGGTAATGGAATTAAAAATAGAGATTCACCCGTTTGCTAGCATTTTATATGTCATTGATACTGCTACATTGTAATGAGATGAACGTTAAATATATCCTGCCAGAAATTTTTTATGTGATTCATTAAAGCTGGTATACATAGCTTTATAGATAACATCTTTTATTAAAGTAAAATTTAGCAATTACAGCTTCAAGTTATCAGAGTTCATAACAGAAAAAATAATTTAAGCAAACATACAGACACAGATCTGCATACATGTTCCTTCTCAGAAAATACTGCAGTAAGTACATGTAAGCTAAAAATTCTTTCAGATAACATTTTAATCAACATTGAAATGTACTTCCATTAAAAGATTAGAAAGGGACCTTTTCCTGCCTTTGCCTTGTCACTGAATAACACCATGGAGGGTCACAGATACAGGTATCTCCTGCATATGAACCTGACCATTTGTCACCAGGAGAGCCCATGAAGTGATCCTGGGCTAACTGGAACTATAGCACTGCTTATACTGTCCTTTTGAGAAAACCTGGTCTGTTAAAACAGAAACTTCTTCATGCTACCAGCTCCTATTTTGTTTTGGCTTTGAAGAAAATATTGCCTTACAGTTCAATTTTAAATGCTAACATCATCTGTTCCTCAAATAAATTGGGACAATACATAGTCTCTCAATATTTTTGCGAAATACTTTGAGCCCTATCACAAATTATTTTTTTTCCGTGGGCTTTGCATTTTTACTCACATCTCCATGCTTTAAGAACAGTCCTGTGGAATTTTTCATTAACTCATCAAATATTACAATTTATTGCATAATTTTCACACTGCACAGTATTTCTTCTGATTTATATTTTGTTGACTGAGCTGCATATGCTCAGACATATTTTCAGACATATTTTTAATTGTTGCTCTGAACCATGGATACCTAGGAAAGCTGATCACGTACACTTTCATAATTTAGTGTCTCTTTCAAGGTATTTGCACTTTGATTTAAATCCAGCATTTCATAAATGTGTTTTTCTTATTTATATCAAACTTTGGTTCAAATGGCTTGTATCCAGATGAACATGTTTTTGGTCAGAAGTATCACAAGATCACTAAAATTGCAACAGCAATTAGCAAAAAGCTAATGAATATATCCCTCTCACATTGGTGGCTTGTTTTATAGCATTGTATTCAAAAGAAGCATAAACATTTAGGCACACTCTGAAGAAGGAAAAAGATCACTTAATTCTATGGGGCTCTTTTATTGAGGGGATCTGGTATCCCAAAAGAAAATTTGGTTGTATTGCTTTACATGCATGAAAATGTGGGCAAAAAAGGGTTTGTGCTTTGAGAAGTACAACTGCCCTAGCAATTAATTTAAAAAAAATCTGTGTAGACTCTGTGTGCTTTTCTCACATGTATTTTCTACAGTTGATTCTAGAGGAAAATGCAACCTAAATTATAATTCTTTCTAACTTAAAAAATCAGTTTAGATATACATACACAAAATCAAGTGGTAAAGTTAAAAATACAACAGTCCATGAAAGGTATTATCAAAAAAAAAAAGAAATAAAAGCAAAAAAAGTTAAGCTAATAGATGTTGGGCACACTGGGGCCTTTTGCTTTGCTATTATATATTTCACCACAATACATCACAGCAGAGAAAATGCAGTATGTAGTCAGAGCAACTGTGCAAGGAATGAAGGCCTTGCCATACTTTTTCTGAAAATGATAAGATTTCTGCCTGACTGGTAGTCATGCTGTGAAGCTTAATTAAAGTTTATGAAGCACATCAAGATCTTTGGATAAGAGGCATGGTACTATGAACTTGGTAATTTGTTCTTTCTAGCACTAAGGAGTGGAAGACTAAAATACAAATGTTTTGATCTTGACATGCCACCTTTGGTTTGGTTAGAATTAATTCTGCATATGGATTTAACCACAAGGAAATACAAAGGGGCTTGTAATTTTTGGCTTTATTACCATGTAAGAGTATTTGTAGTGGTCTGAAGTATCATAGTAACCTTTTCTCTGAGTTTACAATATTAACAGTTTTCTTACCCGCTTCAAAGGTTATCCTTGAAATAAAAAATCAGTATCATTATACAAAAAAAATTCTTATTAGACTAAAGCAAGTTCTCAAATGTAGTTCTACAATAATTTTAAATATTACCATTTGTTTTTCTAGATGTATTTTCAAAGGCTTGTGCTGCAGGAAAGTTGTAAGAATTGCACATGGCCATGTTTGTTCATGTATTTAATAACAAATGATGCAACTCAGAGTGTAAGTAAGTTGTCCCAAGTACATTAATCTGGCTGTGCAATCTCAGCCGATGACAAAAAGTTTTACGTGTTCAAGAATCCTGTGGCTGAGCATTATTTTTATATGTCTCATTCCTTATTCAAACTTGTAAATTCTTAGTCTTGGAAATCACCCTCTTCAACAAAGCTCATGTTTCATTATTGGTTTTGTGGGGAAAAAAATCACATGATTAAGGCAACCTGGATAGGGCTGAAATCAATGCAATTTGATATTTACATGCGCCTCTTAAGCAAATATAGATAATTCTTTTTTAATTAAAAGGTAAATCAATGCAAAAGATAACCTGGAATGTGCTAGTTTGACAAATTTTATAAAATTCAGTAAAGTAAAGTTGAATTTTCAGTAATCTCTTGATCTATTATACCTGCCATCATTATATTAGAGTCCATGATCATGGAAATACAACCTACAAACTTTTCTTGGTGATATATTGACTCAGGAAGAAATTATATTAGTGAAAATCACGGAAGAAATTATATTAGTGAAAATCAAGCAAAATATTAGGAAGTTGAATTATCATTGTAGTCTTCTTTCTTGTAGTTTTCTTACTTATTTAACTATGATAATTTTAGTGATTGTCTTGATGAGAGTTTTACTGTTTTATCCACTTTTATCTTTATAGTGGTGTAAGTCAACCTTCTACCTTTTCCTTAAGTTCTCCAATATTTCATGTTCACATATTAGTTTCACACTAGTAAGGTTTTCCATGAATGTGTTGGTGTAGCTACTTCCAAGCTTTTTCAGTTTTGCTGTATCTTCCCTTGATTCCACCTAAAGTCGGTGCATAGAGTGTCCAGTCAAGTGGGACTCAGAACAGATGCCTGATGAAGCTGCCTTAGGTTAGGCAAAGTAAATAGTGCTCTTAATTATAAATCTATTTCCTCCCTAGAACTTGCTCAGTTAGCAGATCTCACCCTCAGAACTTCTGTCCCAGTGACAGAACCTCAAGGTGAGTTCCTGAGTAATATAAATCAGAAGTTCATCTAACTACATTCATGCATCTCAGCTGAGGCTGTGGCCTTCAATCTTTATTTTCATGGTCTCTTTCTTTTTCCTTTAGAATCAATACATGAGCTTGGAGAAATTTCTACTTTGCTTAGCAAGTGTACTTTCTGTAAGTCATTAAGACTAATCAAGGTGTAAATCAAAATCTCAATGACCACATTAAAACAATGGCCAAAGATCTTAAAAAATTTTCCATGGTCCTGGAAACAGTATCAGAGTGTATTTTCATATGCCTGGAAATAGAGTATACTGAAGTTACACCACCACCACCACCATCATCACAACAACAAAGGAAAAAAAGGACAAAGAGCTCATCAGTGACAAATCTGATGCTTCTGATCAAGCCTCCAAGTGAATCTTTTGATGTCTTATTTTGTACTGTGCCTTAATTTAACACCTTCCCTAAAGCATTGCTTGTTTCAGTGTTTTTGTCTTACCCTTTCAAGAATCCTTAGGATCAATGGTGCCATTAGTTCTACATTTGTTTTCATTCTCTTATTGTGTTTTCTTACCAGCATTTGTCTTCTTGTATTATTTGCCATTCCCAGCACTTGCGTTATTTTACTATCTGTCGTTTGTTAGGCAGCTCATATTTCCAGTACTTGTCATTTCCCTTTGCATTTAATTTCAATATTTGTGACATGACTTTTTTTTCTTCCAATGACTCATAACTCATTTGCTCCCAGTGCTTCTCCAAATGGCTGCAGGATAGAGGCATAGATAATGTGGAAGCTTGGGAAGTTTAGAGAGGTGGCTCTCATAAATGTATGTCTTCTTCATTTTCACTGAAGGGCAGAAGAGAACAGAATAATTTAATACATTAGACAAGACAGCTTTCTTACTTTGACTGGAATTAAATTATTGGCATTGGACAATATTTATTGATACATTTCTCAGTCATGTCAGAAATATCTAGTAAGAATTTGATATCTAAATATGCTCAGTACTGATTTTCAAAATTATTAAAGAAAGGACATATTTGTAAATACTTTCTTCATTGTGCATATTTCCACATAGAGTTCAGCTAAAGTATAAAAGATTTTCTGTTTGTTTGAAAAAGAAAATGCGGAGATCCTTATGTACAAATAGCTTTTGAGGGTATTACTCTATGTGGTGTTGCTTCAAAAGCATGTTTGACGATGCCTTATGAATGTAGTATGTACTTCTTATGAATTTGCAGTTAAACCCCAAAAGAAAAAGCATGTCAGGAGAGAATTTACAATGAAAAATAGCTAAATGAGTATCTTATAAAAATCCTTACGTATAGTATAGTATAGTATAGTATAGTATAGTATAGTAAGGTATAGTATATTATGGTATAGTATACTATGGTATGGTATAGTACCCAATATCTATCTGAGAGGTAGAGGCAGAACAAGGACTATGTTAGTGAGGAGAAGGAAGGTGTAGCCACCAACTCCAGTGTTGTTGAGGATGTAATCTCCTGGAGGGTACATGCAGTAATCAACTATGCACCACTCAAACAAACACGAGATGGGGTTTGGATTCCCAAAGGTGGTCTGTGCAGGATTTCAGCTCCTCAGCTAACCACTGTGCTGGTTTCACTTTAATGGTGTTTGATTTTAGTCTCAGGGAGGAGATGTCTGACAGTTCAAGCCTTTAGCCCACTGCTACATCTGCCAGCACTATGGACTGCTTCTATAAACTGCTCAGCATTCTTGAATTCTTTTCCCTGATACAGTCTTTTCCTTTCTTTTGTTCACTTTGGAATAGAAAGTGAGCAGTGATCCCCTCCTCCTTCATCAGGTGATCCATCAGGTTCCATTGCCTTTTAAAACACTTGCATTTGCTTTCTCTCCATTTTAACCATGTATTCTGACATCAAGACACATGAACAAGCCTGCAGTCCTTGAGAGGATATATGCTTGAACTCTGGAAAATCTGCTTTTTGATGTCTTTCCTTAGAAGTAAAAATGTCAAGCTGTTGGGCCTTATGCTTAGTTTCATTTTGATTTTTTCCTTCATGTCCATAAAATTTTCTGGGTACCAGTAGATGTCACTGCAGTCAAAAGAAACTCATCAGGGGGTTTTCATTATGAATAAAATTGCTTTCTTAACAAAATACAAGTGATAAAACATTATTATTTCTAGTACTACTCCATTTTTTTTTTTATTTGGCAGATCAAACCCTTGAAAGGATGAAGTGTGCCTCAAGAAGAAATTCAGGATTTAGGTCCAGGTTATTAACTTATTTTGAAAGTCAAGTAGTTAGAAATTTCTCAGCAAAATGTGTTTTCATTGGAAAAAAAAAGAAGGTGATTCATTGAAATAGTTTGTTGAAGTGTGATGCTCTAATGAAAAAGTTGTAAAAAAATCCATCATGATTTCTCTAGTGTACAGTAGAGATTGTTCAACATTGGGAAAGGAGATCCAAGGCCAAAATATTTCAAACTGCTTTGTTTATGGATACACTTTATAATACAGAGTACTGGGTAGTCTATGTAATTCTCTTTTTCCTCCCGGGCAGCACTCGAACCCCTTTGGTAGAACAGGAGAAAAGGAGAAAACTCAGGATAGATGAGGTGAAAGAGCATCTTTCCTTTCAAGTCTAACTGGGATATCTTCAGAAGGAAGAACAATTTTTAGTAAAGGATAATGTCATAGGTAAGGCCGAGATCAATATATTTATGTTACTTTTGCAGTTCTGTCAATGAATATTTATTTAGTATGGAGAACTACTCACACTGATGCTATGTTTTTCTCAAAATGAGGATAATACCTACCTCAAGGAATCCATTCACTCCTTAAAAATGAATATGAGTTCTCAAAGGATCACACAAGTGCAAAGCAGTACTGATTTTCCCACTCTTGTAGTACAGACAGTTGTGTTAAACTCCATAAAAAATCTTTTCCATCTTCCATGGTGATTTTTTTTGGTGCAGATTTGATGTTTTGAGGCATGTGTAGATATTATACATTGAGATGGCATTAGGATATTTCAAAGTTCCCAGTAAAAAAGACAGACCATATTATGTAATATCTCAACAACTAGCACCCTAGGAATCTAGAGCTCTGTTAAGGTCTCTGTTCTGTTCAAGTATGTCAGAAGATTGAATCTCTCTCTCTCTCTCTCTCTCTCTCTCTCTTTTCTCTCTCTCTCTCTCTCTCTCTCTCTCTCTCTCTCTCTTCTCTCTTTCTCTCTTTCTCTCTTTCTCTCTCTCTTTCTCTTTCTCTCTTTCTCTCTCCCTTTCTCTCTCCCTTTCTCTCTCCCTTTCTCTCTCCCTTTCTTTTCTTTCTTTTCTTTCTTGTCAAATGCCTGAATCATGGTTCTGTCTTGGGGTTCCCCGAGATCGTAAAAAGTTTTTCTTGCCAGCCCCGCAGCCAAAGAAGTAGCCCAGATGTGTCGGTTTTGCTTCTCAAGGTTGTTTATTTTCTCTTATCTGTAACATTCTTTCTCTGACCTGCTGAGCTCTGTCTAGCAAGTTGGATCGTGGCATTCTGTGTGCCCTCTAGGGTGGTGTTTACATTTTATGTACTTTATTTATGATTAATTCCCAATACCTATCCCTTATGTTAGACAGTGTGTCTCTACTCTAAACCAATAAAAAGTGTCACCATCACAGTGAAAGATGGAGGACAAGAAGAAGGAGAAGAAGGACAAGACACACCCAAATTCCTCCATCTTGCCTCCTGAACCCCATTCTAAAAAACCCCAAAATTCTACTTTTTCACCCTGTGTTACATAAACTCTTGTGACCTGTAAATCTTCACACAAAGTTGACAGGTTTTTCCATGGGCTAAAATCAAAGCCACAGGTGTTTTGACTTTGTGCCAAGGTCTCCAAGTCCCCTGCCAAGGTCTTGAGACAGCCAGGGCAGCCAGAGGGATGTCCTGGGTTCCCACAGTTCTGAGTAGATCTCTGTACCTCAGTCATTCCTTTGGGAGACACTACACTTCACATGGATAACTGCATTGCCTGTTTGGAGAGAGCATATGGGAAGATGACTTAATAGTCCAGAAAACAGAAAACCTGCTGAGTATGTGGGTGTGTGAGTTTCAGATCTGTGAACTGACATACGCAAGGCAAGAACGTCATAGTTGGATTTTACCCCTGAGTGCCTGCCTAAAACTCCTTTAAGGTCAGTGAACATCTGTGTTCTGTCTGAATTTGAGCAGTCTGGCTTTGTCATTTAGAAGTAGAGGGAGTACTTCTCAGTAATACCTTTCTATTTGGACACATAAATAGTTTCTGACAAACAATTATCTGCCAAAATTTCTGACAAAATTTTCTGACAAAATTATCTGCCAGCTTTACTTCAAACAAACCTAATTTTGCAATAAAAATGCTCAGTGGTAGAACATATAGGGAGTGACTTGCTGAATGGAAAGTACATTTGTTTAACTGATTCTCTCTGTTGGCCAGTATCATCTAGGTTAAAAGTTCCTGCTGTGTGGGCTCAGGGTCATCATGGAATCACATTAGACATTAAAACCAAAGTATGCATCATTTTTGCCTGACAGTGTATTTTCATGTGCAGCAGGCACTTTCCTCTAGGGACCTGCTTTTCAGTTAGAGGAAATGAACCATACCCATTGCAGCAGAGAAATTGCTGAGTGAAAAGGGATATGTTCCCTGGACAGTGATGTGGCTTTGCTGGCAGTACTTTACTGTGGTACATGCCTCATGATGCAATGGTATAAGAATATAGTCACAGAGGGAAGAAGAGCATTAGACAGACCAACGTGAAGCATGGAGCAATTTTGGGTTTCATACAGGTGAATATTTTTTAAATGTAAATGGTATTTGTAGTAGTTGTGAAATTACACTATTGTCAAGCCTTGGGCCACTAGAGGAAAAGAGCAGTACAAAATACACCCAGTCATGGCAAAAGTGAAAAAAAAAAGATGTTACTGCAGAGAGCAGTAGATGTAAAAAACTAATACAGTGCTTAAGGTCAGATTTTGCTGCAACAGCTGCCAAGGTGTTGGTGTTGGAAAGTGTTGGAAAAGTGCTGGAACTACAGAAACTATAGTTGGCTCTGTACCATCTCCTGTCTTCTCAGCAGAAGGAATCTCTGCTCCTGCCAATACAAAATAAGTCCTGCACTGATTCTGAGACAAAGCAGCACTACTGAATAACAATTAAATTCACTTAAAAACCCAGCTCAAAGCAACTGAGTGAGCATTTTACCTGGAAGCTGTTCATCAGAAAGACTTCCACACAAGCTCAGCAGGTGTTCAATCAGTTCCTTAGCAGAAGGGAAGATATGACTCTGTTTTATGGGCTACCATAAAATTGGAGCCAAAGAATGTAGGAGCTATTGGGTCATAATACCTTATTAATAGTATATATGTAATTGAAGGAGGCTGAGAATGTAGTCTCACAAATGTGAGTTCCCTAAAGCTACAGCTGGGTAGACACTACAGATATAAGGCAGACACATCTATAGACTTTATGTCTAGGTGTTCTAGTTTGGATAAGCAGCAAGAGTGTGAATTCCCTTGCTGACCTTAGAGGAATAAGCAGGATCAGACTAGGCCTAGTTTTCAGGAAAACGTTAAAAACTAAATGTGGACACAATATCCTCGTCACCAACAATGTGGACATCACATCCTTGTCATCTACCTCCCATATTCTCTTCTTTTGAAATGCTTTAGAGTTCAGGTTAGCTTATATGGCTAAAATTCAATAACTTGGCTCTGATCCAAGAGATCTGACTGGAACACTTATGCATGAATTAAGGTCTGTGAGATGTCAGCTTTCATTTTAACCTAACTTTCCCTGTTGTATTTTATATCTGGTCTTTATTTGTGGCATGTGGAAGAAAACATCTGTATCACTTTTTTTTTTCTTTGTGCTTACTTTTGTTGTAATAAATGTACACTATATGCTTTTGTTGAATGAGAAGTGGATGCTGTTCCAGTCTAGAATACTGTGTTTTCTGTAGCGTCACTGTCTGGTGAATACTGCTTTTGCTTGTGGGATTCATTCACTAAGAGCAATTTAATGGCTAACACCTACTATCTTCAGTGGTTTGTCATCAGTTGTCCCCAGTAACTTTGCCTTCCAGAAGTCAGTCTTTTATATCTAAGGCTGATTCATTCAACCATCAACTGGTAAAACAGTAAGACCAGGGATATAGGTCTGAGGAAAGTGGTATCATGAAATAAAAATTAAAGTAGAAGAAAACTGTGGCATTTAAGAAAATAAGGCTAGTGAGATGATACTTGTATAATTAACCTGCTACTCATTGTTCTGCCAAATGGAATAAGAAATTCGTTTTTTTTCTTTTAAAATCATGATTGATTGCATTTTTTATGAAGGGACAAAATGCATTTGTGATGTATGATGGCTAATATGACTATAAAGATATTTAATTGCAAGGAGTTAATTCGAGAGTAAAAATTCATTTAAGTTTTAAAGATGTTTTGCTTTGTGTTTGATCCCCCTTTTGTTTCACACAGTGTTGTCAGGTCCTGAGTTGCATCTTGTTTTCTTTGCCTGTTTCCAAATTCAAGTTATAAAACTCCAACTTCACCAATACAGAGAGAAGACCATGCAAGTTGTTTTACTGCTTTTGCTGATACAGGAAAAACAATATGAACTATACTGTGCCCTTCTTTTATATAAGACTTTAGTGGTTATCCTTCTGAATGGTCCCATGGTTGTAGAATAGTAATAATCATATAAGCACTACTTTGGGGTTGACAGGCTGAACCTCCTTGGAAAATGAGAGAAGAAAAAAAAAAATCATGTTCTGGAGAAAACAGAATGAACTAACTGATAGAGCAGGACAGGAACAAAGATCATACATGTGAGCTGATTCTTATTTTACCAGACGTGAGAAAAGAGGAACACCTCCAGAAATTCAAGTCTGTTTCTATTTCCAGCCTGTGTTTATTGAACTCTGTTGTTTGTTTCTGTATTCCTAAATGGGATGGGAATTCTTCTGTTGGACCTCTTTTCAACAGAATGTGATGCAAAGAAGCACCTGTTAGCATTGCTTTGGTGAACTGAATGCATAAATATGCCAATTAGTTTGATTCTGGAATTGGATATGGTTTTCTTAACCTTTTACATTCCCAGAACATACAATGTTATTTTTTTCTGGAGAATCTGTATAATAAAAAAAGCTCTAATTAGAGTTGGAAGCAATGCTAAAGACAAGCTCCTTTAAAATTGATGTCATTATCTTGAAGAAAATAGAAGAACATGCCACCAGTTTCCTTGAGAAGGTACTGAAGCCTTCATTCACATATAGAATGAATCAAAAAAAAAAAAAAAGAGTTGTTGGCTTTTCTATCAGAAATTTTACCAGTCTTTTGCTAAGACAAAGTTAAAAGGACTTCTGAAATAAAGTATATAATCTTTCCACCCCTACCACTCTCTGATGTCAATGAGACTTTAGAAAAGGTTACTTGCCTGGAATTGAATCCAGTTGTGCATACACTTGAAAAGAGATTTTGGATATCAGATGCCTGTTTGCTATGCTGGGATTGCTTCAGGAAGCTTGAAAAATGTTCTCTACCTGCTGTTCTGCTCTTGGGAGCTCTGAGCATGGAGAACATTTTCAAGGTCCTGTTCACAGTAACACTGCATTACATAGGAAAACAGAAATAAAATGACCCACAGTCTATACACAGCCATCTTCCTACACAAAGTTCAGCACTGTCCAGCTCTTAGGCAAACTCAATTGCCTCCTTCAGACTTCCTCTGCCCTGCCTCTGTAGCAGAGGAAGTTGCAATAGTTTCATGACTGAACCTTAGCCCTGAGTTCAGTCATCAATGTTCCTGCTAACATGCTAAATTTGTATCTGGGCTTGGCATGTCAATGACTGGAAAGCCCAGACTTATGGATTCAGTCAGGATCTCCATCTCAGCTCAGCATCAGAAAGTAAGAACCTGAGGCCTTATCAACCTTAATGTGCACTTCTAGCTCATTTCAGGTCCAGGTCAAGAGAGCTTTTTACTACACTTGAAAGTGGCTTAAAACACAGCAGAGCAGAAAGAGAATTCTGTCCCCTCAATTCAAAAAGGACACTGAGGGGCTAGAGTGTGTCCAGAGAAGGGCAATAGAGCTGGTGAAGGGTCTGGAGCACAAATCCTATGAGGAACAGCTGAGGGAGCTGGGGGTGTTTAGCCTGGAGAAGAGGAGGCTCAGGGGGCCCTTATTGTTCTCTACAAGTACCTGAAAGGAGGCTGTAGTGAGGTGGGGGTCAGTGTCTTCTCCCAGGCAACCAGTGACAGGACAAGAAGATATAGTATTAATGTGCATCAGGGGAGGTTTGGGTTGGACATTAGGAGGAATTTCTTCACAGAAAGGTTGATTAGACATTGGAATGGACTCCACAGTGAGGTGTGGAATCACTGTCCAGGGAGGTATTTAAGGAAAGACTGGACATGGCATTTACTTCCATGGTCTAGTTGACATGGTGGTTGGTCATGGGTTGGATCTCAATGATCTCAGAGGTATTTTTCAACCTAATTTATTCTGTGATTCAGTGATTCTGTGATTTGTATCTGTGTACACTGGTTTCAGCTCCAGCAGCCTCTATTTCTAGTGACAGGGCAAGGAACTAAAATATGAGATGTGATACCTAGTGTAATTCCTGCTTCCTTCAATGTATTCTTACATTCTGTGATTGCAAGCCAGCCTGCTGATTTTGGCCAGGAGTCGCTACCAGGTCTCAGGTGACAGCTGTGACTAATGACTGAGATACTGGAAGGAGTAACTGCAGCTCTCTGCACCAGGATCATGATTTGCTTCCTCATGCCCAGGCCAGGAGGGTGGTAGATCAGTGTCACAGCTTATGTGCTGGCTCACTTTCCCTGGTAAACTCACAGGCATGCTAAACGTGGCCATTTCCCACAAGAATACTCTGACTCAGCATTGCATTTCTGTGACAGCTCAGATTCTCACCTGACCTTCTCCTGAAGCAGCAGCTGTCTCAGGAGGTAATTTTATTATTTTTCTCCCAAAACCTCTCGTGAGGGGGCTTTTAAATATAAGGACTAAGATCTTGAGACACCATTATTTTCTTGGGAGAAAGAAGTCAGTTAAATTTTTTTTCATTACTCTCCCATCTATTATGTTGAAGTTTTTTTTTTTTTTTACAGCCACATTGTATCCCTAAATGTTTTACTTCTTTCTTTTAATTTCTACCTGGCCATTTATACTCCCTTCCTCATAACCACATGGCAGCCTCAGATAAAATAACTGAAAACTCAGATGGCACATATAATGCTCACAGCTTAATATAGTATAGATTATGTTAGGTTATGTTGTCTGTGCATAATGTTATTTTATACTTACAGATGTGTGGATATTTTAAATATGTAAATGTAGCTATGCACCTTCCTGAGAATTTTTCAAGTACATCCAATATGTATGAGATCTTGATTTACTTAAAAAAACCAAAAAAACCCAAAAAAACACAAAATAAAAAACAAACAAACAAACAAAAACAAAACAAAACAAAACAAACCCAAAAACCAAACAAACAAAAACCCCAAACAAACAAACAAACAAACCAAAACAAACCTCTAAAAATCCATTGAGATGATTCCAGAAGAGAGCCTGACTATAGCAAAGACACTGAACATCTAAAATAAAATAATATCTATTTATTCTGACATGTGGAAAAACATGTCCAGGAGCTAGCAAATCAATGTAAAAATACATACTGCTAACCTTCACAGAAAATTCAGGGCAGCATAATACAAGTACTCCTAGAATTCAGCATAGATTATTATGCTAATATGGCCATAAAAATAGGAGCATATGGCTGGAAGAGACAGTCTAGGTCATGATCTAGTAGACAGTCTGGATCATGTAGGTTAAAACACCCAGTGCTGTGGGCAACTGAGGAAAAATCTCTAGTCCCAAAGGCTGTAGACACAAGTAACAAGTAACTAATCCCCTAGACTGCAAAGCATCTCCATCACCCTGTACTGAATTTATAGTTTTACAGAGGTTAAATGTGGCAGCTGTGCCATGGGAAGCATGAGTGAAAAACAGAACTTCTCTCTACTAGCATAGTATATGTTAAACAAAACTCACTCAAGGACTGACTACTTTCTTCTCTATATAGAAAGCCAAGAGAAAAAAGTCCTTTAAACTAAAACTTGGGGGAAAACCCCCTCTCTTGATCAGTAACTTCTTTAACCCTTAGTGTCAGCCTTAAGCTGTACAATGGGCTGTGACCCTCAAATGTATCTTGTAAACTTCCTCCCTGCAGCTATGATGAATACTTTTCAGTTTCAAAACTGAAAGCAAAATCTGCCTCTCTTAGAAACTGGAGTGTCCACCTGGGGAAATCCTCCCATGCCTCCATATGTGACATGTAAAATGTCTTGAGAACATGTTGTAAATTCAATACAAGCTCATAAAGTTCCAGGTACTTAGGGTATGTCTCTGCCTATGACATACGTGAAGTCTGATTGACCATGCCCACAGCCTGACTCAGAAGCTTAAAGACGGTCACCCTATGTCATTTGGGATGCTATAACTTACCTGAAAAATCTACATACGTCTGGCAAATACTACTCAGATCTTGTAGAAGAACTTTTCTGGACTAAGAGGTGGAGGCCAGGAGCAGTGCCTGAGGATATGGCACTAGCTACTGCTGTATAGAGGACTGAAGTGAGCCACCAATGTCCTAGTCCCAGACATTTCCTTACTCTGTTATATAGCTCTACCTATACATCAACTGAAGTTCATCTTAAAACAAATTTAGCTTAATTTTTGCCCAGAGCCTGTGTGGATGCTCCTCGGATACTAGGAATTTCCAGAATAGATTTATTCATGATCAATTTACAGTAATTTGATTTTATGTTAGTGCATGTATGTAGCTTAATCCATTCTATTCCTCCAAAGACATATTTCTAGAGTCCTCATTTATCCTCTTCCACTTCTTTTTTTGCTTGGCTAAACAACCCTGGCTAAAAACCTCTGCAAGGTCTCATTGTAAGTCTTTCTCATTACTTAATCATTTCTATAGATTGTTTCTGCTTCTCTTCCGGTTCAATTTTATCTTTTTTGAACATAGATGACCAGCCCAGCACACAATATTCCAAAGGACACCTCTAGCAATGGCTTGTTGCAGTGGCAATTCTGCAATTCCCTATCTCACATTAGCATTGTGCTGTGCGCCTTTTAACATAAACAACTACTCAATTCTGGAAACATTTTATAAATTCTGGGCACTTAAAAGTAATAAATCTGAGGAATAAAATGTTTAACTTGCAATTTCTGTAGAGCTAGGAAGGTTGATATAGGATTTTTGTGCAGGCAGGAAATTTTACGTAGTCTGTTTCTTTTGTCTTTTGCTCACTTCCCCATTTCCTCACATGCTGCCAAAGAGATTTTCCATCAGCACTTTGTCATTTCACTGTAAACAGCCATTGGTTCTTCATGTTCTCTGTATATCTGTAATCGAGGACACACTTTTACCCCTTTTTTTTTGTTAGTAAGGAAGATTTATCTTCATCATGTATTTTTTATCCCTTATCTACAATCAGCATCATTTGCTGGTACGTCTATGCAATTCAATTGCCAAAAGGCACAGATGTCAAGGTCTGAGACCATTACCAGCAGACTCTTGAGAGAAAGAGCTGTCACAGTATGCCATAAACCTATGTGAATTTAAATGATGATAAATCACATGGTATGTGATTTATGTTGCAGTGACAGAGACAGAAATCCCAGTTTGTAAAATGTAATCAAGATACTCACCTTACTCACAAAACCACAATGTTTCATCTCAGACTGTCAGGAAATAAAGTTTATCTTTATAGAACAGAGATAGTCATGCTTAAAGATATTATAAGAGAAATTTTAACCTTGGTTAAGATGCTTAGGAGAGGAATATATACAAACTCTTTCCTGTCACTAAATGCTTATTTATTCCTTATTTATTGCAAACTTATTCCTGTCACAACCCACCATCCGAACTGCAAAGGACTTGCTCCTCAGTGTTGGCATTTAGGTCCTGGAATGTTAAATGGTTTTGCATTTCAAGTTAAGTGAGCTACTTACAGAGTGGATAAAGCAGGAATAAGTTCAAGCTAATATAAATTGGTGTCACCTATCTTTCTAAGCACACAAACATGAAGCAGAGGAAAATAGAGAGGAATGCTAAATAGGAAATGTAGGTAAAATCCTTATTATTAGTGTTTCGATGCTCCACCCCAATATGAATATCACTGTTGTGCAGAGAATATTGGTGGAAGTTTTTACTCTTTTCTCCTGCTTCGTTCTAGAAATATCCACATTCCTAATGCTCCATTTAGTGCCTACAAACTCTATTAATTTTAACCTTTTCTTTGTTGGCAATACTCTTGTTCTAGCCTCAATTGTCTTATTTTCTTGAACGACTCTGCAGAGTCTGTCATTACCATTTGTCACTCATTAACCTGTATAAAACTTTCCTTTGGTAAGAACAACTGAAGAGGCTTTGTCTTCTGTGTTATCTTACCCCTCACTAACATAATATAGGAATTACATGAAGACTCCTTTTTTCTCCAAAGGTAAAGACAAAACTCCAGAAGAAGTAATATTTGTGTTGCTTGCATTACAGTAATGAACCCCAGCTTCTCTTTTAAACAGAAAGTGCAAACACTCCTGTGGCAGAGAAGAATCTGCTATTGAGCCCTAGAAATTATTAAAGCCAGTACTAACAAACTGTTTTGTTAGTTTTGGGGTGGTGACATAGCACATGAGCAACCTACCAATAATATATTTTTGAGGACCTGGTAATTCAGATATGGACAAAATATCTCCAGTATTTCTGTCACTTAACAATGTCCTTAGACCTCATTCAGTTATAGACTTCATCACCTACCATACAAGTGCAAGACACTGCAGCATATCTTACCCATTCCCTTAACACTTAAACACTGCTTAAACAAGCCCTTAAACACTGCTTCTGACATCCTTGTGGAGGCTCTCAAAAGCCTTCTCTTCTGTATTTGGCTGTTTTAAGGCTTGTCTGTGGATGCATAACGTTCACCTCAACCCTTGACCCCTGTGAATTTGGCTTCCGGATGGAATCCTGGCAGACAGATCCCTGTCAGCAATTTACTGGAAGGATCCTGCCCTCATCTGTTTCAAGATCTCTGAACAGGAAAATGAGAGGAGGGTTTTGTATTTCAAAGGACTATAGAGCTCAGGGATGGTTTTTTAAATTGAAATTCTGGCTGCAAGAGTCATTAAATATAGTTCTGCTTCTCTTCTAGACTGTGAGATCAAACAGCTCAGGCAACAAGAGGAATATTTGCTGACTTACGGTACATGTACAATTTTTGCAGATTGGTTGGCTTCATTCTGCAACTTACTATGAAAAGGACGTAAAAATGTCATTGACATGTCTGGTTTTGTGCTGAAAAAATTCTATGCTAAAACATTTTTCCTAATCTGCTTCTGAACTTTTTCTTCATGGATATTCAAGTTCTAGAACTTGTTTTTCTGGAGCCTGTTGATAGGTTTTTAAAGAGACTATATGGTTTGAAAGTTATCTCAGCTTTGACTGGCTGAACGCCATTTGATTTGAAGGATCTGGTAGGAAAATCATTAATTTTTATGATAACCCAATCTATTAATGGCAAAAAGAAGCCATAAAATGTTATGCGTAATTTCATAATGTCCAAGACCATAATCCAGAAATCTTGACTCTGTGCTCACTACAGAACCATAATTTTCACTAAATTCATCAGAGCATTCTCTTTCACCTTAGGGTAGAAATCACATTACAAAACAATACCAAAACAAAACAAAAAAACAAACAAAAAATCCCCCAAACCCCAAGAATACCCAAAAGCAAACAAAAAAATCCCTGCCCTATTAATGATTTATAAGAGAGAGCCAGTTTATATTCAGTTTATCGCATTTCAGCTTCACAAAACCGAACCCCCAAAATATGGGAGCAGGCAGCTAAGGCAGTAGAGTATCCCTAAACTGAAACTCAAGTATTTGTTTTAGCATGGCTAACCAGAAGTACATGTACTTGTACTATCTGCAGTTTGAGTGTGTGGGCACTGCTGATTTGCTGTAGTAAGAAATGTGGAGTATTTGGATACAGTTTCATTACTTAAGCAAAAGTCTGTTAGTGGAAGTTAATGTTTTGCATCTAAAGAGTCCATTTCACAATTACACTACTTAAAAGTGGTTGGTAGCCAAAGTGAGAGAGAAGATTGTTAACTAATATAAAATATCAAAAGAATTTCTGTTACTTCCTAGGAATTAAGAATGTCTCTGAATAATCAGAACCTATAAATATTCCATTATTGCTTTTATTTTCAATAAAAAGAAACTTCCAAACCAATGGAATGCTGATGTTTTCTCCATAAATAATCTGAAGATTCATGAGGAAATATGAGAACATGCAAGACATGCACCCTTTATGTAAAATATACCAAAAGAATCTGCAAATTTTTGAGACATGGGACTGCCAAGTGTGAAGGAAAATATTGGAATACATCAAAATGGAAGAATCTTGATAATAGGTATGGGATCTGGTAGGAAATGTGCAGAATGATGTCATCACAGCACAAACCCCAAGAGACTGTTTACTGTACCACACAGAAAAAGACACAGGATCATAAGAATTCATCAGCACATATAGTTTGGTGAATGGGCCATTGTAAGGACCCTTGCAAGAATGATTTGTGACACCATTTAGTTGACTGACTGTCCTGTCCTTTTTGAGAGATTTGATTCCATGTTCGAGTGCTACAATATAGGAAGACCCTATTTGTTTTCTAAGCAACACTAAGTGTTTGTGCAACAGCTTACATGAAGGAAAGGAGGATTTAAATCTCCATGTAAATACTCCTAGCATAGTTATTCACCTCTTTAGGTGAAGCTGATATATTTGTGCCTCTTCAAAAAGAAATAGAGTCATAGAAACACAGAATCATAGAATGGATTGGGTTGGAAGGGACCTGACACAGGCAGGAACACCTTCCACTAGATCAGGTTGCTCAAAGCCTCATCCAATCTGTCCTTGAACACTTCCACGCACTGGAGATTCAAAGCTTTTCTGAGCAACTTGTTCCAGTTTCTCACCACACTCACTGGAAAGAATTTATTCCTCTTATCTCTTTATATACCCTCTTTTACTTTAATATTGTTGCCTTTTGTACTTCCACTTCAGGACCTGATAAAAAGTCTTTCTCCATCTTTTTTATAAGACTCCTTTAAATATTGAAAGGCTGTATTGAGGTCTCCCCAGAGACTTTTTTCTTCCAGGCTAAACCTGGAAGCTAGAATACCCTCTAGAAATGTCAAAAAAGTTCTGCTACTATATTTCAGCAAAGGCATGATAGAATAACATGGCTTGCTGCAATCACAGAACCATGGGATGAACTTTGGCAGAATTGCACAGACATACCTGACCAGGGACAGCAGTTCTGACTTGAAGCTCAGATGAGCCCTCAGAGCATGACTCCCTCAAGGTTAGGCAAGCTTTAGTGGAGCAATTCAAGTGAGGAGTTAAACCTCTGCCATGGAAATGTACATGTAGAAAGAAACCTTCTAAAGAGAACTGCAATATCATAGATGGGAAGCCAAATGATTTCAGGAACTAAACATAAGAAATTCAGTACTTCTACAGTGTTAGAGTTTTCTATTAAAAATTTAGAACTTAAATCCCAAGCCTGGTTTCTGATGTTGAGCCCTCACATTCTTTTGGGCTCAAGGTCCACTTTGCCCTGAACCATTTCTGGAAGCTGAGTTTTGTCACCTCTAGGGCTTTCAAAAATGCTGAACCACCTGCTAAGGAGTAGTGGGTAGGTCTTACTGTTTTTGTAGGTCTTTGTAACTAAGCATAGTGAAAGATCTCTTTCTGAGATTGTGTGTGGAGCAGCTGGATAAATCAGAGCTGCTACTGGAGTAGTGCTATCTATACAGAGTGAGAAAGTAGACTTGGCAAAGGGCTCTGGCTGTACCAAGTGGGTCCCACTGGCAGATGAAACTTCAGCAAGCTGTCTGAGTCATCTTATTATGCATCTGCTCCTTGTAGTTTATCAAGGCACCCAGGGCATTGGTTAGTCTGACAGAGCTGTGAGATTCAAGTTAAATTACACCCCATGCCAGCACTGTCTATGCTGAAATAATAGTTCTTTTTCTCCTATTATGGGATTGTTATGAGATTTAAATTTATATGTTATTAGAATTTGCTTTTCAGATAATGCCTCTGTTTTTAATGGGTTCACTGAATAGTTTTAATATACTTTCTCAGATGTCTTTATACAGCAGAAACAATAAGAATAGCATTGATAATGAAAGCTTTGCAGTACTTACTGTTCAAAAATATTTACATTTTGAGAAAGTCCTTCTAGTGAAATTTTTACAGACTTTTTCCTTTTTAATGTTTTTTTTCTGCATTTCAAAGCTTAATGGTTTTATTTTCTGAGCCAATAACCCACCTTTGCACTTCCTGTAAGGTTGTGTACTAAGCAAACCTATTTGCATTAAAGATGATGACATTTTAACAAAGTTTGGCTGTAAGATTTGTTCAGTACTTTTGCCAAGCAGCAGCATACATTGCTAGAAAAGTTCTTAAAAATCTTTGCAAAATTTTTCTTTTGGTGCCATGGGCATCTTTCCAGCTGTTATTTCCACTGTTCTCTTGCAGAGTGAAGCCTTGACATATATTTGCAGACTTGACTCATTTATTTAGAGAAATCAAGACACCCTTGCAGGTATAGAATGATTGCAGAAATGAGGTTTGCATGCCTGACCACTGCTACTCCTCGTACCAGCCTAGTTCTTCATCATAGCAGTTATATCCCTCCACATCAATTATAGAGCATGTGAACTCCCTCAGTCCATCTAAACACTGACCTTCACTGTGGCCCCTCATACTGTGAAGCCTCTGGTGCTTATCCTCCCTAAATGAGCAGCTCCTGTCACTTCAGCGCCCCTCACCATATGGCTCAATATGCAATCCATTTTCTAGGCATCAACTCATGCATGCTGCATGGGGTCTTAAAACAATCAAGGGTCAATTCACTCCTGGCTGCTCTGTATGTTGTTTTGGCTGTGGCTGAGATAATTTCTGGCCTCACTGTTTCCTTGGAGTGAGAAGGATTCACCAATATGGATGTCAGTTGGAGCTGCCAAAAGAATGTTAACTGGTGTTAAAGTTATGTCAGGGAGCATGGAAATGAGCCAGGGGAGCAAACTGGCAAGTACTGGACCCTCCACCTACAAAAAATAAAGACTTCTGTATGTGCAAGCCTGAAAGGGGAATGCAAAGAGGTGAGGGAGATCTTTATCAAACCAAGAACAGGTGAGAGTGCTCAGGAAAAATGACATCAACAAAAGGGAGCAGCACTTACTACACTTAAGATTTGTGTTAAAGAGGTCAGGGAGCAGCTGCTGGCTGAAAAGGAGCCAGTCACCTCCATCATAATTCTGATGCATGGCAGGCTGTGCATGCAAAGTAGTCATAGTGCTATGGGTATCCAAGGGTGGTTACTATGACCTCTTTCACTGACATGACCTGTTAAAATGGTAGCAATAGCTGATTTCTTAGAGATTGTCAGGAAAATGGATCAGCTGTTTGTGGCCATGATGACTTGTCCCCTTTGGGCATAGATAGGATATATATGATAAAAAAAGCTTTAATTGATGACACGAATTAATCATTAAAATTGATGAATTTTTTACAAGACGTTGAAACCCTAAATTACACTAGTTTGGTACTTGAAAGATCAAGTATATAGAAAAGGAGTATTCCTAGCTTTGTTAACACAAGGAGAGACATTATTTGTGAATTTCTTAGATAAGATTAAAAAATGAGTATACAACAGACCTCACTTATGGGTCTGTGGATCCTTCTTTGAAGAGTGACCTCATGAGATATGTCCAGAGGCAAGTCTCCTCAGGCTAGGGCAAGTGGGCAATGCAAAGAAGCTGACGGTGGAAGATGAGCTATCTGGGTGATGGTCTGATGAATGGATTTTTTTTTAGAGATTGCTGTGTTTCTTGATTGCTTGTGTGGCCAGAAGTTTTCCAGATACTAAGAATTTTGGTGGCTGACATCTGGGATGTGAATGAGCATGTTAAGATTTGTGAAGCCAGTTGCACTGAAAAGATCGAGGACTAGCAACTGGAGGTGCGTTGCATCCTGGGTTGGTTCAGTTAGGGATTTTAATAAATATTAGTTAGTCGGTTCTATGTACCCCCATTTTCCACTCACAATGGTTCGCTCCAGGTTGTCTACCATAGGAGTTTTCCCATGTCCATCTTATAGCCACCCCCTGTTAATTCCTGAAAGTTCTGTGTCAGTCACCCCATCCTTGCAATCCCATTTGTCCCAGAACCCTGTACCCACCTCTGTTATGTTCCTGTAGGTTGCTGTGGTCCACGTCACTCCCCTGTCATCTGTCCCCATTGGCCGAGGGGGGCTTCCACCCCTGGCTGCCCGCCCCCTATATAACCCCATGCCTCCTTTGTTCAATCGCCATTTTGTCCACACGTGCGTCTGGGGACGGCCACTCAGCCACCGCAGCGGCCACGTGGGGAATAAACATTCTCCAGCTACGCAGGACAAGGTGTGCCTTCTCTCGTCCCTTTGCTTC
Source organism: Vidua chalybeata (assembly GCF_026979565.1). Classification (NCBI taxonomy): domain Eukaryota; kingdom Metazoa; phylum Chordata; class Aves; order Passeriformes; family Viduidae; genus Vidua; species Vidua chalybeata. Next base: position 127,667,518 of record NC_071530.1, on the reverse strand, counting down.
AGCTCAGTGTACAGCTATGGAAGCAGTAAACCCACGACGGAGGCTCAGCGCTAGAGCCTCTGCGCACGCAGCAGCCCCGGTCTCACCAAAAGGCAGCACCTAGCCGGGCGCCCCAGCTGCCCGAGGCCGGGGCGAGAACAAAAGCCGCAGAGGTGTGCAATCTTACTGAATGAAAAGGACAATTTGTGTTCTGAACTTCAGGGGAAATTTTATGGTAGGACTCTGGATCTCACTGGATGAATAAAAACCACAAAGAAAATTGCAGGAGTAAGCAGACACCCTACTAGGAACAGGAAAAAGTTATACTTAGCAATGCAATTATCTTTAGAAGATCAAGTAGTATGGGGATAATGTGAGACATGCCAAAAGCCTTCCTGGGCCAGACTTTGTGAAGGAAATTAAACAAATAGCAAAAGGTTGTTCAGCTATATAAATAAAAAGAACACAGGAAGACATGAGTCCACTACACAATAATGGCAGAACAGAGTTTAATCTTGCTATGTCCTCAAAAATAAATGTGGGACAATTGAACACAAAGCCCTTGGAGTCTAATAAGAGCAATTTCTTCTGTAGGCTGGTGTTCATTAGCTGTCATTGGTGGAAGAATCAAAAATCTGATGTTTTTGTCAGCACCAAATCTTGCATGGACTCCAATGAGATGTTTATCAGTCATTAGTAACTCTAATTATCAGCACGTGTTATCAGTACAGGTGAAGAGCTGAGTAATATCCACATGAAAACCATCATCAGCTTTACATATAAATGGCTCAAATGTGATTTTGTGGAAAGAAGAGAAACAGTAGGATTGAGGGCTATTGATTACTTGTGTATTGTAACTTTGACAAAATCCTGCAAACTTCAGCTATTTTAGAAATAAATGAATAAATAACCACAACAATGTACAAAATATGTACTATCTGAATTTGGATCTCTCTTATTTCTCTTATCTGACAATGTTTTTGTTGCATGGCAACATGATTGCTCTTATCTGACAATGTTTTTGTTGTATGGCAGATAGAGATGCAAGGCTAGAAAAAGTGTTCTTGCTTACTGGGTTTGCAAAATTTTCAGAGGGTGAGACCATTGACTTTTCCAATATCCAGAGTCAAATAGGACTAAAATACTTATATCTGTTTCATTTAGGCTCAAGTGCTTGCTAATTCCCACCTGCAGTTTCTCAGTTGCATAAATACTGAACTGAAACAACCAAATTTGCCTTCTTGTAGCGCACCTTGTATAGCAGCAGATTTCCATGCTGAATCAAGTCCCTTTCATTTTCATTGTTTGAATAGAGCATTGATATAACTGACATGGTGGTTCCTGTTACCTGGACATAGGGAAATAACCATATTGGTATAGGGAAGAAAGATAAAGAATATTTAGAAAATGTTTTTTTATCTCTCCATGAAGAAGATTTACTGTTCTCAATGCAAAGCTCCTACACAGTGAATCAATATTCAGATCTGAATGTCTCTCACACAAGAGTCTGTGTCTCAAAACCTGGTCTAAAAAATGCTGAAGTGAATTAGAAAATTTCTTCCATTTACACAAACTGATTTTTTGGTCTTACAAGAATTTTGAACAGGTCAGGCCTATAAAGTGTGGGGGAGAGAACTTTCAATTTCTAGTCCTCAGATGGAGTTAATGGGGTTTAAGAAGTTAAGTAATTGCCTGAAGCTACACTCTTAAATTTCTTCCATTGAGATGAGTTCATATCCAGTCCAGGATTCTATGTGCACAAGCACATCTATTCACTCAAGTAACGTGGTGTTTTTAATTCAAAATAGTTGACTCTTTAGTAATATAGGCTAATCACAAATGAAGCACTAACACAAGCACTGAAATACCTCTTTAATGCCAGTAGGCTTCCATAAGAATCCAATAGTTCCAACAGGGGATTTTAGGAAGCACAAAGAAAGACTAGTAATCATTTGGAAAACAATTCCTAGAATACTTCAGCTTAATATTGTGCAAAGGTAGCTGTCATATGAGGAAGTCCATAATGAAACTGGTAAACTGAATAACTGATAACTCTTCAGTAAAGATCTATGCACCTGAGAACCCAAGAATTAGACTCAGATATTCAAAGACTTAAATGAAATATTTCGTGCACAGGAAATGTCTATTTCTTTCCATGAATGGAAAATTCTATTCTTGGACAGGACAGGACTTATATGATAAGATGTCTAGCTAGGTGTTCACAGTAAAGCTTGCACAGCTAACATTAATTAATTAAATTATCTATGCAGATTTTACATCTTAATTGCATTATACATAAAATGTTGGGTCCTAAGGGACAATGATGTCCTAAACAGGATAGCAAGAAAGCATAGAAAGCAAGTTCATTCCAATATGTCCTTTTGGAGGACATAAGGCAGTTTATGTTATTGTGAATTTTTTAGCGTGTTTTATTTTGTGGTCAGACACTTTGGTGCTGTGATTCTTCAGAGTTTCTGACAATAAAGACAAAATCAAAAGCTTCAGTAAAATTATGATTGTTCTGTGATGGCCATTGTGGTGTAGGGCTTTTGTCTTGTGTTCTAATATTCCTTACAGCTATGAATAGTTTTGTTTGGAAAAATAGCTGTTGTTGACTTGAATGAAAAACTTGTTGATTTAAGACAGTGAGACATATATTTATTTGATTTGCCTTATGTCTGTGCTTCTGAAGATACATTTTCTTCCAGTGGCATACAAATTAATTTATAATTTTTTTCTAGAACCAAATAGTTCTAGAAACCTTACACTTAATATTTCTTGTATTTATGAGGTCACTTTATACTGCTTCTTCATGCGGCTTGCTCCTGCATACCTTAAAGATCTCTTTCTTTTTTTCACTCATGACTTTTGGAAGGTGTGCACGGCTTATGCAGCACCAAACCTTTTCTGCCTTTCACAGCACCCCACCAGTCAGGAGGCTGGGTGTGCACAAGGATTTGGTTGGGGACATAGCTGACCCTTGCTGATGAAAGGTGTCATGCCCAGTCTATAAAGCTTAGGAAAAGAAGGAGGGAACATTTGAAATGATGACTTTTGTCTTCCCAAGTAACCATTTGGCATAATGGAACCCTGCTTTCCTAGAGATGGCTGAATATTTGCCTGCCCATTGGACGTGGCAAATGAATTCCTTGTTTTGCTTTGCTTTACCTATTAAACTGTCTTTATTGCAATCCACAAACTTTCTCACTTTTGCTGCTCCAATTCACTCCCCCATGCCACTGCAGAGGGAGTGAGCCAGTGGCTGTGCAGTGCCTAGTTACTGGCTGAGGATGAACCATGACAATCCTCTTGGTGCCCAGCACAGGGCTTAAAGATTTTTAGATAAAAGGGGGCTTGGTTGGAATAAGCTAGATCAAATTTATAGCTGATATTGCTCTTTAGCTATGAATTGACAGGGTTTTATGCTTGCCATGGGATTTGCTTGCTTGTATAGTAGAGTCTAGTGCTTCTTAGTGACTGCTTTTTTTGCTTTCACAAAATGTATTTCGCTTTGAAAAACAATGAAGTCTTAATAACATATCTGAAACCACAAAAAGAAAACCCCACACCAAAGAACAAACAAACCCACAATAAAATGTTCTTTGTGTTATAGTCCTCCTTGGTTCTTTGATATGTTTACTCTCTTGTATTGTTTTTATTTGAAAGTCAAGACCATTGCAGACACAAATATTTGTAAAAATACAGTTAAGCTGATTAAAAAGTGTTGCTGCTATTTCATTTGTAGAGGAATGGGCCTGCTGAAACCTGCAGCAGTGTATGGTAATGTCTACATTTCATTTGGTGCTTTTAGTGCAGAGCCAGTGGAAAAGGGAGGTTTGTGTCTGCTCCTTTTCACAGAAAACCCCATTAGAGTCTCTGTTTTCAGACAGTGAGTCATCCATGGCCATGTGAAAACACAACTTTCTTTCTTTTTGTTAAGCACTGACCTGTTCACATTGTGACAGATGAACCACACCTACCTCATAGCTTGAGGTAGAACTTTCTGTTCTTTTTTGCCTTACTTCAGCACATACCACACCTGTGCTTCTGTGTTGTACTTTCTAGTCCAACATACACTGAGTGTAATGGAACCGTTACAGAAATTTAAAGTGTGAAAAGTTTTTAGGGAGTAGTAATGTCAGATTTTCCATTCCTTGGCAATGAATGGGAAGGGGTTGAACACAAATAGTGGTGTATAAAATAAGGCACCTGTTAGCAGCTGCTGCTCTGCCTCGAGTCTGCAGCTCTGCCACGCTGACGGATTACTGCTTTGTGTTGCTTGATGCCCATCAACTTACTGCAACTAGCTGTACTTCAGGCACTACGTGTGTTTACACTGAGAAAGAAAAATATTTCAACACCTGCATGTTAGAAATATGGAGACACATTCATCTTCATTTTGGGATGTGATTGACTTTTGTGTTAAAAAATCAAACACCTATAGCTGTGTTTCAAGGAGAGGAATTAGAAGTACCTTCCCAAAGTACAACTAACTCACATACTTACCTCGCTTTCATGATTTGCTGTCACTGTAGAGACAGGCAGTGCTTCAATCAAGTGATACACCTGCCAGAGTATAATACCCTGTATAGTTAAAGTTTCTCTCCTAAATTACTGTCTGTAGCTGGATTCCCAGAGTGTGGGAATATATTCAGTGGTGGGTGTTCAGTGTTCTACATTCTACCCCAACCACAGTATGGTGGCATCCTTTACCCACTTCTGCCCACCCGTACACATTCCTGCTTAGTCTTAGTTCCCCTCCACCACTAGCTTGACTTTTACTTGTTACTTACGGTACCACTCAAGCCTTTCTAAAGTGTAGCTTAAGGGATATTTTATTTTTTTTCCCATTTTTATTCTTTAGAATTTAAATCTACTTTTTTTTCTAGGACTCTGTTTTTACTCACATATTTTTACAGCTATGCCATCTGGCTTAATGTCATTTTTCACCTGAGACATCAAGCTTAGTAGAAGAAAAATGCTTGGAGGAACATCAAAACTTCATCTTTGGCAAGGCTCTGTGCTAGAAATTTGAATTGAAGTGCTTAGATTCTTTGCTCCATAGTCTTCAAAGAAGAGCTCATTGAACTTGTGATTAGTAGTTCTGAGTTGGGTTTTAATGGCCATTTTAGAAGTGGAGGCCTTCAGCTGTAACCAGAAGCTTCCCCCACTTTCGACAGAGTCAATGTTAGACAGCTCTAAGATGGACCTGCTGCTGATCAAGGCTGAGCCCATCGGTGGCGATGGCAGCGCCCCTGGGATAATGAATGTAAGAAGGTGAAAATGACCTGCACAACTGCAGCCAAAAGGAAGCAGTGAAAATATGTGACAGCTACAACTCTGGAGACACCAAGACCACTGAAGAAGGAGGGGGAGGAGGTGCTCCAAGTGCTGGAGCGGACATTCCCCTGAAGTCTGTGGTGAGGCAGCCTGAATGATCCACCACTGAGATATACAGTTGCAGGTGTTTCTGTAAAATATTTTTCCATTTCCAAGAAGGAAGTCTTGGACCACACCTTTGCTTGTTTTAGGGCAACCCTTTTTGCTTTTCAAATTCCTCATTTCAGGAATCTTACAGTTTTTGAAGTCACGTTGTAATACCAGTACCCAAGAAGAGTGATTGAGGAGATAGATGCTTACCTGAAGACAGAGGGAGAGCTGTTTATCAGGAAAGTTTTCTAAAAAGTGGTCTCCACAGCCTCACATAAGCCACATCGAAGAGTGTAGAGGACTGCAAGAGGCTCTCCTGTTCCTGAAACAGTATCAGGTCACAGATCTGACTGCTCATTGTAATCTAGCACATATTCATCTACAGAAGTCTTTCTTAAAGGCTCTGAAGTTTGCCCACAAGTAGTTCATCTTCCCTGTGATTGACAATCTGGGCCTAAAAATAAGTCCTTTGTTAAACTAATTTCATAGTAACATGACAGAATTTGTGGTGTCATCATTAATATGCACTAATTATATTTGGCAATTTAAGATCAGAAAGCCATATTCAAAAACCTGTATTTCAGGCAGAAACATTTTCATTCCTTAAGACAGTAAGTGCATTTTTCCCTAGGTTGATTTAATCTTTTCCAAAGATTATCTTCTAGAAAGACACAATCTCCTTTTTTTCTGACTTTCCACTAGCAGTTGTGCTGAATTCTAAATATTCTTTTTATCCTTGAATTCCCTGAATTTTTTGATGAATCCACATATTTTCCACCTGGAAAAGAACATAGTTCTACTGCCAGTGACTTGGTGAAACTTGTATCACTCTCTAAATTGTGATGCACAGTTTACCTTGTCTTCATACACCTTTCAGCCTATTCTCTTCTAGGCCATCAGATGACCATTTTTATTTGTTTCATGATTTTCTTTGGTAATAGTACCATCCACAGTGCAAATCAAGATACAAAAACCAGTACCCTTTTAATCTTACTTGTCAAAAGATTCCTTAAATGCACATGTTGGTGACATCCTGCAGAAAAAGCTGAGCCAATAAAGTTATATTGTAGCACTGTGAGAAACAGAAGAGAGTACACACACTCTGAAAAAAAATTCACCACTAATATTCAAGTAACACAGAAGTTATTTAATGTTGTAGCAAAGTGTTTGAAATATGTCATGGGACACCTACCAAAGGATTTCTTGCTAATGAATAAACAAAATAAAGACAATTAAACTTACATGCTCATTCAAAATGTTATAAAATTAGGTCTTCTGGGTGTTCAACTGTGAAAATATATTTTATTACCTACTTCTCCCTAAGAATATGAAATTAGTTTAGAGAAACACAAAAGCTATATGGAGACATGTGATCTGTTTGAACAAAATCATGGCTTGAAAGTGAAGATTATGTGCATATGTTTTGTTCTGGAATACGTATGCATGTTATGCTGCCATTTGTTTTCCCATTTAATGGTTTTCAGTGCAATGACTTGCAGAAAAAAAGAGTATCCATCACATCAGATTTTGGGTTGGAGTTTCTCTTAGCCTCAACCTCTAAAGTAGGAACAATTTTCTTCCTTGTTTTTGTCAAGATAGAATACAATTTTTTCCAGTGATAAATTCTTGTAGATATATTGGGAATAGACTGCATTATGTAAAGTTTAAGATATGGCTTTTAAGTGCAGTTTTGGCTGTTATATTTTTTTATTTGTTCGTTGTTTGCTTGTTTTTATTTCTCCCTTGACAGATTAACCTGTCTCTAAAGAAGATCCAGATCTTCTGGTATTGTCATATGCAGAGAGTCAGTGAACCAAATTTTTTTGCCTCACTTTACCAAAAGACATTTTAATCAATTTATGTACGAACATTGTTTTCATATATTTTGAGGATGGCATGAAAAACAACATGACTGAAACAAAACCAGGACTTATGAACTACATAAAATGAAAAAAATGAAAAAAGTAAAGAGATTGTGAGAAAGAGAGGAGGTGAAGGAAGATCCTGGAAGTCTTTGCACAAAAAGAGGCCCCTGCATCCAACCTAGCTGACAAAAAAAAAAAAAAAAAAGAGAAGCTGGAGATGAGTCATCCAGGCTTCTCTACAATCTTGGATTCTGCACATATGTAGGCATGAGTGTGTGTTTGTGACACATGCAAAATGATCTACCTCACACCACGGGTCCAGCTATGACAGCAGTCACTGAATACGCTCCAAGACTGAACATCAGGGAAGAAATGTTATTATATCTGTTCTGTATGTCAGGCTCATAGTGACATGCTGAAATGTGTTAAACTTAATGTTAAAGCCATAAATGGCAAGTCCATCAAAACCAAAATGAGTTATAAATCTTTCAGTCAAATAAAAGTGTTTCATTTTTTATTTCTTGTGAAATCTGGGAAAAGAGTCTGTTTGAGGGAGGAATTCAATGAGACAAATGTAGTTATTAAAAATCGTATGCTTTTCTTTTGAGTCATGCTTCACAAACAGGTGTACTTTATTAGTAATCTTGTATTAGAAAAATAGACCCTTAATTAGGGTCTTAAGACTTTTTTTTTCACTACATTTCAGCTAAGACATTAAGATTTGTGTCTTTTTATGTTTTATAGCTCCTAGTTAAAAATACATATGCCACTCCCTCTAACCATGAGACAAACAAACAGTCTAAAAAGTGCATTATGACTACAAATCTTCAAATAACTGACATTTAACACTACCAAAAGAATAAGGAGGGCCAATTTCAGCTCAGAGGACCACAGACTAAATTGGGAAATTCTGTCAGAGCCTGCTGTGCACAGGAGAGCCGAGGGGAGGAGGTACAAAGGCAACACTCACCTTTGCAGAGTGCTGCACTTCAGTCACCTTTCAGGTAAGATCAAATTCAGTATGAGTCCCTGGTACAGCCTCCTCCCCCAGGATGAGAGATCCAGTTCTTACATCTGCACTTTCAGGTGAATGAACTGGAGGAAAGAATAGGTTGTTACAGTCTTTAGGCAGTGGGAGTCTAGTACTAGTGGAACGCTTGTACTTAGTTTGTCAAGCTTGTGTACTGAGTGATCATGAGTGAAGAGCCAGTTTGGAACTTTTAGGATGTGGTTCTGACCATTTCAGGAGGAGTTTTCCTTAGAGGCATGAAAGTTTTGTTTTCATTCCATGCTGGTCTTAAATTCCCATCCACCTCTCTGGAAAAGTACATATAAACTATGTTGCATAAACTGAAATATATCGGACTGAAAGCAATAATTCACAACAAATGGATGGCTATTAGAGTAATTTGGTCCAAGAAACACTTTTAGGGTTCAATAACTTTATATCTGCCATGCTTACTGTCCTGAAATATGAAAGAACTAATCTTCATTAAAATGCTACCCATAAAATGTAACCTTAACTTTTGGGTTGTTTAGGGAAATTATTAAAAAGTGATAAAATTATACCTATGCTAATGCTGGCCTTTTATTCATGATGCTTGATGCTATGTATAGATATTTCAACTTTATCTTATGCTCCTTGATTAAAAGAAGTGGTCTACTGCTACACTAATGGACATCATTTATTTCACCTGTTGGAAGATACAAGATATTAAAAATTTGTTATCTGGAATAAGCCCTGGTTTCATTGCTACAATGTCATAATTACTTGATGTTAGAAATAGAAAAGATGCATTTGAAAGGAACAACCACTGACACCAATTCCACCCTAAAAAGAATAAAAATCCCATAATTTGGTAGTCAATGAGGACTTTAGTCTTAAAACATTTATTGTTTTTTCCTACATTTTCCCAGGGAATTTTTTTATATAAAGGAAGTGTATGGTCATCCTTGGAAATAGTTGTTTTCCATTTTTATTCTACATATTCCTATTGTAACTAATTAAAGTCAGGAAAAGATGTTATCCTCCTTTTTACAGGTGAAAAATTAGGGTGCAGGGAAAATAACTGATCATCTCAAGTAACACAGTCAGTTTCAAAATGGTCTTAAACTCTTCTAAAGTCTACATACTGAATTAACCATAAAATAACTCATTTATTTAAACAAACGAAATTCATTTGTTGGGATGAATAATTTATCATTCTCTTGCTAAATGGTGCCATTACATTAAAAGAAAGCTAATAGTTCTGGCATAAGATAAATAATTATGATTAATTTTACATTTGTATTGCTTTATCACTAGCATTTAGGTGTATATTTATTATGTAGTATTTTTTAACACATCACGGAATCTTTGGTCTGAATAGATTTTAGAAGGTTACACAGTGTATCTCCAGATCCAAAGCAGCGTTAATTGTACTTGTTTTATCTCTAGATAAACACTCACATCAGACTTGCAGTGGTGAAAATTCCACATTTCCAGTAACCTATCCTGTTGCTTTTCTACTTTAATGTTGCAAAAGTTTTTGTAGTATCTAACCTCATCTTCCCTCACTATCTTTTAAGATTCTTCTGTTTACTGAAGGCATAAAAAATATTTAATTCTGTCTCTTACTTCAAATATTTTAAGTGATTTGTATACCAGTAACTGCCATGCTCTCCTTCCAGATTCCTTTTCTTTAGGCCTTTTCCAAAGTCTTTCAATCCTTGACACCTAACCATTCCTGTTGATCTGCCTTGGACTTCCTGCTTTTGTCCCACATCCTTCTTAAGTATAGCCCAGGAGAGATCTCAGTGGAAATAGGTAAAGAGGGAAGACTTCACTCACTGACCAAAATTAAGTGTTCAACATAGGAAGCTATCTCTGTTCTGAATAGCTATATGAGTTAGCCATCCAAGTTAGCGATCCTTTTCCCTGTCCAATAGTTTTGTCACTTTGAAAGCTGTCCTGTAAATGCTAGTGCATGACAGAAAATTTTGGGGGAAATGGGATTTTGTGATGAGAAAAACTGTCTTGTGTATAATTCACTTACAAGGCTGAGTGGGTCCTGCTCACATTTTTTTATTGGCATTTAAGGCAGTGTTTGCACAAATACATCTTTGTTTCCAGGGCCTCAAGCAGTTTGAAATTAACCTCTGTGACTGCTAGCTCTGGAAAGCAACCAAGAAAATGGTTCTTTTAAAAAATCTAATAATGAAATGGAACCTAGAGTGCCAGGAATATTTTATAAATGATACTATGCCCTGCAGTGTTATTTATCTTCATGGCTACTATACATTGCTCCCAAGTTATCCCTCTCGGTGCTGCAAAGATAAATGCCTCAGCACAATAGTTTATTATATATTCTCTCTAGGTATACTTTATGTAAAATAGAGATGCATTACCCAAACATTGCTGATGGAAGACAACCTGTGAGCAGTTGCCCATTTTTTAAGAAAATGGCAAATAGAAGTGGCAGAGGATGTTTGGTATCAAATCTACAGGGCCAGGGTTGAAGGCCAGAAACATCTCCTGTAACTTGACAATGGCCAAATGACCCAAGGTAGGACCCTGAGCTTCACTGGTTCCTTGAGATTTTCTTTGTTTCTGGTGTTGTGTCTCACTCTTAGGAATGGGTGTTTTCCATAGTCTGATTAGATTTTTTTCATTTTTAATAGAGAAAAATGTCAAAGCAAGCACCATCTATGTAGCAAGAGCCCTTTGATCCTCTATCACAAGCTCAAAGTGTTGGGAAAGGAGATAATGAACAATAGGTCAGGTAGCTGCAGAGATCAGCTGACCTCTGGAAGTCAGTGAAGCCAAGTCCTTCAGTGATCTGTGGACCACATCAAGACAAAAGGTGGCCCCAGGACTTGGAGAATGATGAGCAGAAAGTGCAGCAATCAATTGTCTTTAGGACAGGAGAGCTAAAGGTTTGTCAAGGTATAAGCATATATATGCATAATCAAATGTTACTAACAAAGGTGAGCAATGCTTTTAAATGTACATAAGAGACCCCTCAGATGTCCATTCTTGTTTTAGAAAGTGGCTATTGTCGCAAAAGACATTTTGTAGACTCTCTGATGAACCTGTATGCGCATGGGAGCTTAAGCGCTTGAAATAAAGACTTAATTGCCACTTAATTGGTTCATTTTCAGACAGCTGATTCTACAGTTTCTAAATTAAGAAAAAAAGCAAGTGTTAATCTTCAAGAATTTCTGCATATTGTAATTATTTGTGAAAAAAATTGCTGAAGTCAAAACAGTCTTTAGTGTGGAGGGTGAAATGACATGAACTTAAACAGGATTTCTAATTATGTAGAATTCTTGTTAATGATATTTTTAAAGGAAAGGGTACCTCAGTACTTCCATGGTAAACTCAATATAGCTCTGAGTATTTTATCTTCTATTAGCTAAAATAGTGAGTTAATATGTCTATTAACACATATCAGATAAAAAAAAATTTCTTTAGGAAAAAAGAGTGGTTTGGATCTAATAGTCTTAGTCATGTTCAGATGCCTCTGTTTTGTGTAGCCAGGATGCTGCTTTTATATGACCAAGAGATATTTGCATCCAAGATTATTACAACCAAACTTGGTTCATCATGCAAACTTCTTAACAGCAGTACTTCTTTTAACACGGACAGTTATTTGTCCTTGTCCTCATTTGGAACCTGCATGAAGTTTGCCTTCTGGATTAGTACATTCAATTCAACATAACTGTCCACAAATAAGGAACACACCTGTATTTAACATGATACTTAGCCATACAGCAACCTGGTTTTTTTATAAATTACAGCACTCTAACATCTGTTCATAACTAATCAGAAAATCAGGAAAAGAAAGCTCATATCAATTGTAATCATCAATATGTTGAAAATCAAGAACACTGTTTAAAAATTGCAAAATTTTGTTGTAAAAAATCTGCATATTTTATTTGAATACTGGGAATGGGAGCACAAAGAAGTTTGCATTTCTGTGAAAAATGTCTTCCCTCCAAGAGATTATTAATATTTAAATATTTTTTAATGTGTTGTTGTTGTGATTGTTGTTGTTATTGTTGTTGTTGTGATACTGTTTGATTTTTTCCTGGGGATCTCAAAATACCTCACATAAACTAGCTGAGTGCTTTCACAACTGAGTGCTTCCATAGTGCAACATTCTTTTCCTTCACAAATATGATTAAATACATTTATTTGCATCCAAGATGATTAATAGGTGAATCTTACACCAAAGGAAAATGAAAGTTGAATCCTGAACCATGTCATATCTGTCAGATTAAAATGTTGCTAGGTATTAATGTTTGATGTTCTGTCTCTCTCTGTAGTTAGTACACAAAACCACTATGGCTTTTGAGGAAGAATCATTCCAAAGAAAGCAATAATTTCAGTAAAGGTGATAGGTTAATACAAACCTCTCCACCACAGAAATCTATTTGCCTTTCCCGATATCTTATTTGGAACTTTTGCCAGCACATTCCAGATTAAGAAAAGAGGATTTTTTGCTGGGTCAAAGCCCCAGAGATTATTGTGCCAGGAAAGATATCACTATTTTGCTCTCTTTCATTTCCTATTCCTTGCTATTTTTGATAGCACCTTCTAAATTAATAAATATCTCACTTTAGGGAGCAAGCTATATGACCTGAAATGTATTAGTCTTTTCCAAAGTGAAAATGCTGAAGTATAGAAGGAGACATTTTATTTCAGTGCACTATCTCCACTCTTATCAAAGAGTAAAACCTTCATGAAAGGTTGATATTTACAATTTGTTGCCCATTTTACCAGTGGTCACTTTGATGCCATACTGTAGGTCTCCAGCAGTAGGACCGAACAGCCTGAAGAGTCAAACAGCTCTAACGGAGTGATTGCAGAACACATCAGGATCAAAACAGTTCATATGAAGTGGGAGAGAAAAAGCAATTTATCCTCATTCCGTTCAGCCTCTTTACAGTACTTGAAACACTTTCTGTTTTGAGCATCTTACAGAGCTCTTGAGCTTAGCAGCTACCAAGGGTCCAAGTAAAGTGGCTAGACATCCCCCAGACACATATATGCATTGCAGGCAATGCGTGATTAAATCTTGCATAATTGGAAATTTTTCTCTGCATGAATCAAACAGGTACACAGTCCTCTTTCAAAGCAAAGAAAAGCTGTGTGATGGGAACAAAGTTAATGAAGATGTTAACTGCCTTTTTAAAATGTAGTTGCTGGCATTTTTGAATTTGCTTAATGAATTCTACTATGGGAAACAGTTAAAAGGGTTGAGTAGCAAATAGAAGGGAAGAAATCTTCCTGATCACAGATCCTTAGCAAGGATTGACTCCTAAGAAGAATTTTATACTTTCTGGAACATTTTAAATATCTTGGATCTGACATGTTTGTCATCCTAACATTATGGTGATTTCCTCCATAAAAAATGGGAAAAACATATTGATTTTGTCCAAATTAGATATTTTTAATAATCTTTGCAGTTTTACTGCTATGTATACCCCTGATAATCCAACTTGTGAGCAGCTGCAATGAACAGTCAATAAAATTGACTGAATGTTTTCTTTCAGCACCAATTAGAAACACATAATAAAAGTAACCAAAATAAAAAATATTCTTCAAGCATAGAACATCTCTCATTTTACAAGATGTTTTTCTTGCTTTCCTTGAGCACATTTTTTAATTACAATCTTACTGATCCAAAGATCAGTATAGGTAATGATCTGCCTCAGAAGAGTGAATACTTGCATCCTGCTAACAACAGGGCTCTAAAGTAACTTATTATAAAGCAGGTTCAGTACTGGGTTATGTAAAGAAAATCTGTGTCTCGTCTCCTCCCTTCACAGAGATGTTAATATAGACAAAGTGTCAGGACAGATTACTTTCCTTGATGTTCAGTGCAATGAGTAGATTGGCAAATATGAAAATATATCAACTTAGATAATGGTTCTATTTTTACCATTATTTAAGTTATATTTCCAGACAATAGTAACCTAGATTGGTAAAACTGAAAAAAGTGTAAAAATTAAATTTGTTTTAAACTATTTTCTATGATTTCCCTTTAAACTTTTTAATAGTTTATCTATTTTTTTATATCTTGTCTATTTTTTGTGTTTTTTCTTAGTTTGTCCACTGAAAATGGCCAGTCTTTTGTTTTGTTTTGTTTTTTGTTTGTTTTTTCTTTTTGGATAGTAAACATAATGGAATATAAAGAATTTATTGGAAATCCTAAATCACCTAAATCACCTAAAACTTGTACAGTCACCACTTGTAGGTTTGATCAAATACCAGAATCAAAAGTGTAAAACACTTAATAGTATATTAGCATGCTCTCTGTTTCCTACACATGTATCTTATATATGATAAATGACCATTAGAATTTTGTGCAGAGAGGAGGCTGGGAGCACTGGGTGCAGATCGGTCCCTTTTGTGCTTACCTATGTCATGTGGCTAGAAACATAATTACTGGAAAAAGGCAGGCCAGGGAGTGGCAAGGTGTTGCATCCCAGGTTTGGGTTCAGATTAAGGGTTCTGTTATGTGTTAGTTAGCCAGCTCTGTGTACCCCTGTGCACTCCCCGTGTTCCCCCCCCAGCGGTGGTCTGCTCTGGGTCTCTTACCATTGGAGCATCACCACGCCAGTCCTGTAACCACCCCCCTGTCCGCTCCAGAGAGTTCGGTGTCTGTTACCCTGTCCCCGCAACCCCGTTCATCCCGGAGCCCCGTGTCCGCCCCTGTCGCGTCCCCATTGGTTACCCTGGTCCACGTCACTCCCCTGTAGCCTGCCCGCATTGGGCAAGGGGGGCTTCCGCTCCCCTCGGCCTGCCCCCTATAAAATCCCGCACGCCCCCAGTCCCAGGGCCATTTTATCCACGCGGCGCTAGGGAGTGAGCCGCGGTTCTCCGTTGCAGCTCCCCGTGACAATTAAAAGCTTTCCAGCCAACCGTGCGGATGGATTGGACATTCCTTCCCTCTTTGTCTCGTCCCTCGTGCCGGCAGCAGAACGCGGCCAGCCCCACCCCGGTGCGCAGAATGCAGCAGCACCCGGGACAAGCGGCACCCCGGTCTCGCCGAGAAGCAGCGCCTTTGCCAGGCTCTCTGGAGCTGCCCGGGACCGGGAAAGACAAAGCAATGCCGCAGCAAGGTAATGAGCAGAGGAGCGCACATTGTGGATTGCTCTGCTGTATACAATTCTTTACTAAAAAAAACCCAAAACAAAGTAGATGTTCAGAATTCACATCGCTCATGAATCTTTGTAGTTTTGATGTGTTCAAAACCAACAAAACAAAAAAGAATAATGCTATGCCTTTTTAAAAATGGGATTTACTTGGCAGGGAGAGAGATGGAAAGAACAGAAAGGAGACCAGAGATTGTTTGCTGGTTACTTGAAACCATCAAGTATGAGAGTAAATCAACTGTTTTGTGTAATCTGGAAATGACCCAGAATTATTTTATTCTGGAAGGACAAGAATTAATTTAATCATTACATAAAAATCGAGAGCATTTATCTGAGATTATCAGTGTTTTGAAGAATTGTCACATGGCAATGCAATTTTACCATGGCAGCCTGTGCTGGAGGTGAGGGGTTATAAATGAACGATTTAAGTCAACATAATGCTATACGAATGACTTCATTTAAATATAATTATGGACAATACGAAAAACAGTTTTTATTGATGAAATATGGTACAAGAATAAAATATTTTCAAAAATCCAAACTTTATTCAAAGTTTTTGTCTGAGATTTTGGAAGGTCATTAGATTTTTTGTCCTTTTGTCTCCTTGTCCTGGAAGGATAAGAATGTCCATTCATTCTGTAGATCAAACCAGTTTATGAAAAAGTTCAATAACAGCAATGGGGTCCAATACACCTCCTAATCACTGGAAAGATAACAAAATTTAGCATTTAGTTGAGTGTACTCTCAATTATGGGAGCACAAAAATGGCAAAAGCTGTGTGAAATATAATGATACTGAGTTATAGCTGACATTTCAAAGGACTGGTGTTTGGTACATTTGTGTCAAAATTTTTTTCTGGGATCAGAGCATAACCTGTTTTCCTGCAATTTGCAAAGTCTTGGAGGCCACGAGAAAGTACAATGCAGGTAATTAATAGGGGTGCAGATAAGAAAATGCATACAATGCATTGTTCCAAGGTCCCTTTGCTCCAGGGACCAGCTGTGCCTAGTCATATTTATGCCTGGAGCCTCTCAAGGCACTACAAGTTTGCAGACAACAATTTGCTTCCACAACTTCAATGCATGGGTATGGGCATCTTAGAGACATCCATACCTGAGGACTGGTGATGGAAAATGCCAACCAGCCTCTGAGGCTGAACTTGCCTTCTCTTGCCCACTTGGTGGAAAGGGCATGCTTTTCTTAGCCAGGGAACTTGCCTTCTCAGCCTGGAGAAAAGAAGGGAGACTGTGCAGCAGCCTTGCAGTACCTAAAGGGACCTACAACAAAGTCAAAGGGATTTTTTACAAAGGCATGTTTTAACAGGACAAGGGAGAAAGCCTTCAAACTGAAAGACAGTAAGCTTAGATTAAATATTAGGAAGAAATTCTTTACTGTGAAGGTGGTAAGGCACTGCAACATATTGCCCAGAGAAGTCGTGGATGCCTCATCCCTGGAAGAGTTTAAGGCCAAGTTTGAAGGGTCTTTAAGTAACCTCTTCTAGTGTAAAGTTTCAAGGAGTTTGGAACTAGATGATTTTTAGGGTCCTTTTAATCCCAAATGTTCTATGATTGTATGATTGTATGATTGTATGATTGCATGATTGTATGATTGTATTTGATAAGTAAACACTGGTTAATGAATAATGAACTGAGCAAGTTCAAATATCTGCATCCCAAAAATAAAAATATATCAACAGATGTTCTGCTAGGGATCATGTGTTTTAAGTTTCTATTTTGGGATTTTCTTTTCACCTTGCAACCCTTTCTCCAAGAGTTGTATCTCCATTCTCCCCACATGTAGAAATGGAAGTCCTACCCCAGCTTTCCCTACCTACAGCTATATTTAGGGAAGAAATAAAGCATTTATCACATGCAATGAGAATCATTTTTGATGAATTAATACAATCCTGCCACTTAAGGCTGCTTTGTGACATTTATCTCCAAGAGGTTGCAAAGATTAGTTCTGAGTGGAGCAGAAGAAGCTTTTCCTTCCTCCCTTCTTGCCCAAAGGAGAACATGTTTTCACTTTCTAATACCACCTTCCACACAACTGAAGAGCATTTTTTCTCTTTTTTTTCCTTTTTAAAACATAACAACCAAAGATGGTTCATCTGTGATAATATTTTTCCTGTCATCTTTCACCTCAATTTTTCCCTCAGCTTGCTTGTTCCTGTGATTTTATATTTTGGGACCCACCGAGTATATGGCACATTTACTTTGTATGTTTGTTTCATTTTCTGATGGAGGCATTGAAAAGGGAGGGAGCAGAATTCACTTCTACTTACAAACCAAGGATGAAAGCAACCTACCCTTGTGATTTTCCTGCTGAATGGGATTCAGAAGGTTGAAATACTACTTACTAAGCACAGGAAATATTATTTTGCCAACAAGCTTGTCTAAATTAACTGCAGAAAAAAAAAGTGTAAAATAAAGCTTAAAATGTTTGGTTTGCCTTTAGAGAGGAGGCGAAAGTTACATAATTTTTCATTATTACCACTTGCACCCCCAGAGGTAAAGTTTTCTCAGCATTTGCAGCTTAAACTCCTGTTTCCAGAGGTTAACAACACAGCTGTAAGGCTTCAGTCTCAGTTTAACATTTGGCACTATTTCTGCCTTGAAATAGTACCTCTGGTGCATATACATAATACCTTTTCCCAAAGGGTGTCATAGCACTTTAACACACTGAACTCGAATAGCTTATTTCATCCATCATCAAAATGCAACTGCTTTTGAGGTGCAATACAGCTTCAGAATGCTGAGTTCTATACAGCATTTTAGGTAAGGGAACAATGATAATATCTGCACAATTTAGAACATGTTGGTTTTGCTAGTATTTTAAGTGAGCAACATACTCCTTTCTCTAGGCATGTTTTTGTAGTCATAGATATAGTACAGCAATGACAAGATTTGAGATCACATTAAAAGGGCAAAGACATTTTTATACTCTTTGAAATCTTCCAAATCATTCATGCTCGCAAAACCTTTTCTTGTACCTTTCTATTCTATTAGATTACAGTCTTAGTTATCTAATGCTGCTAAACGGAACATTCTTTAAAGCACAATAAAACTTGAGTTTCAGATTAAGTTAATACAAATTAAACATAGCTATAATTAGCTCCATACTTTCTATTAAAGAATCAGTATTTTGCCACTGACATGTGAAAAAAGCAGCTTATTTGTCATTTTCCTACTTCTGCAGGATGAAGTTATAGTGTAATTGTCAAGAATTTGTCAAGACAGACAGCAATGAACAGTTTTTGCTTTTTCCAGAGGAATGGCATGCACCAGAAACAAAGCCCAAGAGGCAGCTTAGACACTGACATCCTGTTGTGGGGACGGAATGGGAGAATTTGGATTTGTGGATGTACCTTGTCCAAAGACTGGAGTTTGGT
Source organism: Vidua chalybeata (assembly GCF_026979565.1). NCBI lineage: Eukaryota > Metazoa > Chordata > Aves > Passeriformes > Viduidae > Vidua > Vidua chalybeata. Next base: position 127,648,711 of record NC_071530.1, on the reverse strand, counting down.
CCTGGCTTGTTCTGCAGCCGTGTTATCGATGCAGCCCTGGGGATCTTGGGTGCTGAACTTCCAGATCTCAGTGAAGCCTTAGCAAGACCAAAGTACCAAATAATTGCATCCAAGGTAGTTCTGAGGGAAAATAAGGAAATATTTAATCCAAGGAGGAAATCCCTAGTAATTCTCACAGCTCTGAACAAATTTTCTCTAGCTGCCTAAACACAGCTTAAATCTTGCTTTATGCCTGTAAGTCAAAAGAGGCTTATGGAGGCATAGCATGTCAAGAAAATGTTAAGAGTCATGGCAAATGAACTTTGAATTGAAGCAGGATCTCAGCACCAAATATGTTAATTTGCCTGCTACTACTAATCAATTTATAAAGGTTGTATCAGCAGGCTCCGAGTGCAAGCAGAATGATTTTGATTCTGGCCAAGGCACACGGTACATACATTTACAGGTACATACATTTACAGGTTCTCAGAGACTGTGTTTCTGATGTTGTTTTTAGTGGAATAAGTTAAAAAAATGTAAAACTATTTTCTCGAAATGAAAATTAAGGTGATAACAGGATTAAAATACCTGGAGTATTTCTCTGCTGATTAGGCTAGTTTATAGATACCATAGATCCAAAATAAAGCTTGTGCCTTGCTGGTATTCTTTGAGAGAACATTGAGACAATAAACATAGATCTACCCACCTGAAAATGCCTTTGTGACAGTCAATTCAAAGGATTGCAAAGGAATTTGCGCACTTTGTAGCCCTGAAGCTGCTGATTCTGAGTGACAGGTAAATCAGATTTGACTTTTCTCTTGCAGCTTAATTTCACTTAGCTGGGGAAAAAAATGTAAAAGGGCCACAGATCAAAGAGAGCTCTAGCTGAGAAAGAGGAAAGACAGGGAAAAAGATGACCTAAATTTTCAAAGTGACTGATGATTTTTGGTATTTCCATTTTGGGGCTCCTGATATGAGACAGCTTAAAGGATCTTGATAATCATAGTGCAGTTGCTCAGCATATTGTTTGAAACCCCAAGAGAGTCTTATAAACATCTCTAAATCCATGTTCAAGCAGGCAGGATCTAACCAGAGATAATTTTGGTAGAATTTGGAATATTGCATATTCCCAGGTTTTAGGAAGAGATTGGTAGGAACTGAAGTTTTCAGAGACCTTGCAATAAAAATATTTTTCCTTATGTGCGTGTATGGTTGTTTTTTTTTTTTTTTCCTGTTTTTTTTTTGGTGCTTTTTTTTTTTTTTTTTTTTGGTTTGGTTTGGTTTGACTTGGTTTTGTTTTTTGAGTTTTTTCACCAGAAATCCATTTCAAAGCTCTCTAATCCACTATGCTTGAAGTTCCTTGGTCTCTAAGAGCATTTAGTGTGGTTTGATTACCTAAATTCTCCCAGCATGATATGGGCATTATCTCCTGCAGTGACAACACTGAGCTGTTTCTGCCTGGCAGCTTTTTGTTTTATATAGGTATACCCTCAAGCATTCAGGTCTGTACATATAAATTACACCTTGTCTGTTCCATCCCATGCTGTAGGGGTGGAACAGAGGATTCCTCCTCCCACAAAGATTTGCCCATGTCCTCCTGAAGCCATTCAATTAGTTCCTTGATGCCAATAGCATGCCCTGTTTTCCCTTGATGCTGCCTTCTTTCCTAGGATTTCTGCCAAGCCAGTGCATGCCTCCAATGATTTCTCTTCCCTGGCAGCTAAGACGATGTCCCAGCAGCCTTGCCCTCAAGAGATGGACTGCCAAAAGGGCTTTGGCTCCAGCTCAGCTTGTTTCTACCCTGTCTGCTCAGGCCCAGACCAATAAGTCCCTGCATTTCCATAATGAAGAACAACTCCTCTTGGCTTCCAAGGTGGGGTTGTGATTTTGCCCCACGACCCCACATTGCTTCATCCCAGCATCAGCCCACTCCCAGCACTTTGCTGATCAGCAGGACTCAGGAGCATCATCCATCTGTTTGTTACTGAGATCCCTGCACCCTTTTTGAGCTTTAGGTTCCCCATATACTGCACTTAGCAAAGTAAAAGAGGTTTGGAAGATACAACCATTCTATACTGCCATAAAAAAGTACCTTTCTGCTAAGCTGGCACACTGGACTCCACTCCCAGGGACATCAGAAGAGCTGAGCATCATTTGCATGTATTTCATAAATAAAGAAAACCTGGGTGCTTTTTCCCCCCCAGTTTAACTCTTGCAAGGACAAAAATGAAAAAATAATTAACCTCAATTATATATGTTTGAGATATGGTGTATGGTAGAAAATTGTAGAACATTCATGTGTCAAATTTTCCAATTTTCTTTGCCCAATTTTCCAATTTTCTTGATCTTATATTCTTAGAATATAAGATCTAATTTTTCAGAAAAATCCAGACAACAACTTGTAGTAGTAGTTGCTGTACTGCAGTAGACATGTCCTGGTGATTTTTGAAATTTTCTCTTTAAAGTCTAGTGGCTTGGGAGTGCATATTGTGGGTTTGCTTCATACCTACGAACTCTGGAAGCATTGTGATTCTTGTGAACCCCGTGGTGATCCTGCAGGGAAAGGGAGCCTTGAAAGGCTTCAGTCCTTATTTGCTTATGCAAATATCAGTGAAATGTTTGATGACTGAAATCTTGCTACTGGAGATAATTTTTGATGAACTGTAATTTTTAATTAAGGAACTCATTCAGCAAAATATATGCAAATAATTCTGATGCTAAAGCAGCAAGTGATTTTATAAAATTGTGATTGGATGAAGGCTATGGAGCTCTCTCCACTTCCCATGTGCCTTGCTTGACACCTAAATCAAGGCTTTGTTTCTTTCATTGGAGCTTTATTTTTTTCAGATTACATTAAGCAGAGTGTTTTGTTGCTTAAATACAGATAGAACTCCCTTTCATGGATTACAAAGCATATGAACACTAGGATTATTTTATTACTGGATCAGGGACATCCACTAATTCTGCCCTTAATATGCCCTTTTATTATGAACAATTACAGATGTCTCTGGAAACTGTATGATTCCACACAGGATACAATGAGAGGGCTTAATGAGGTGCTTTATGGACACAATTCAAAATTAACTTTGAATTTCCTGGCTTTTGTTGATTTTTGTCGCAACCTTAACATTTTTCAAACATAGAATCATTACATTAAAAAAATAAATGTGTATTTTAATCAAGATTCATTATACCCTAGTGAGATAAACCTTGTTTTCAGTTTTTAGTAAGAACATGATTCATTTCCAAGCAGCTGAGCAGTAAAAATGGAAAAAGAGATAGATCTGAATGAAAAATAATACTTCCTAACCAAGAACCCCCCATATTTTTACAGGATTTTTAAAGAAATTTCAATGAGTCCCAAGAATTAATATATCAAATGTCTCATTCTGACAGGTTTGTAATATACTTTTCTTATTCCTAAGTGCAAATTAACATGAAAGCATTGATCTGAATTACTATTTTTAAAGTTTTCTAGAAGATCAAGGATCTGATTTCCCCTCACGTGATTGGCTGCTGGACAGACTAAGAATCACTGACACTATGTGATCAGCTACCATGAACTCCTTAGATGGGATTGCTATTACATAACTTATAAATTATTTTGCCATCTCTGGTCTTTGTGCAAAGCTACTGACAGCAAGTGTTTGACAAGCAAGTGGTGGCACATGGCTCGTAGGGCTTTCTAACAGAGATAGATAGATAGATAGATAGATAGATAGATAGATAGATAGATAATTTTTTTTCCCTGAAGAGAGAGTAGGAGGACAGTGTTCCACACAAGGGCACTAACTGGAATCTGGTTGCTCTTCAATACATCTAGATGAAGTGGGTAAAATACATAAAGCCACTCCATTCAGTAGGGGTGGCAGAGTCCCAGTTTGCAGCTGGTGGTGCCTCTGCGCCATTTGGATAGCAAATGTTTTTTGCTTTCTTAAATTTCCATTTCTGCATTTCATGCTCAGGAATAAATCTGGCAAACAGTCATTTTTATCCACGTGGAAAGAGACCGTGGTTTATCCCTTTATTGATCAATGGCTTTAAGGCTTGCCGCCCTCCTCCCCTGTTGGTGAGACTCCGTGTTTCCCCTGAACATCATCGATTCAGCCTTCCTATTTTGAAATACTTACTCTGTGTTCATTGATTACCATATCATACTTCTGCATGTTTTCTTGCCCTGCTTACTGACTTTATTGTTTCTCTCAGTACCCATGCCAAGACACAGAGGATCGAGACCAGAATCTTGCTTTGCTGTTGCTTTCTTCAGCCCAAAAGCTGATGTCCAGTGTTGCATGTCAATAGCAGAATGCTTTTTTCACATCTTTAGTTTATTTCTCCTTTTGGGGAAAGAATTTCTCTTACAGGCTTGTTTGGATTGTTCTTGTCCAGCAGTTATTATTTTACATCTGAATATGTCATGCTGTCTGAACCTGCACCTTTTGGGATCATGACCTCAAATTTGTTTACTTTTCTAGTACGTTGCCAATGAGATCACCTTTCCAGACTGTCATATCTGTTGCCTTTTTACTGGTACCTATTCCTAGCATGACAGAACTCTCTGGGATTAGATCATCTTCCAGAGTAAGGCTCTGAACTTTGTGAATTCCCTCATCAGTTTTCTTACGATTCAAAGAGTGCTATAGGTCTCACTATCCTGTCAGCCACAGCAGATAGTAAAATGACAATGAAATGGATTGAGGCACAAAGAGGACAAAAAATACTGACCGAGACATTTCTCTATATGTTAGTAACTTGCCTGGTGATTTTTCATGTACAAGAGATTAGATCATGTATCCACATATGATATAGGACACCTCAGATGTAAGATATCTACTTGCCCAGACTGAGTAAATTGCAAGAGATTCTAGTTAAACTTCTCCACAGGATAAAAGTTGGAGTCAGCTCCCTTAAGTGTCTGATCTTGTTATCAAAGAAAGAGAAGGCATAACAGACTTCAAATGTAGTGGGTGATCAGACCACCTAAGGAAACCTCCTACATTTTTCCTTGAAAGCCTACCTCTCCATTGGCTTTGAAGACAGTTGGAAAAGAAAAGCCTTAGTAAACCAAAAGTAGCTTCCTTGAAAATCTCTGGAGTCTATTCAGCATTTCCAACAGAAGGATAAATTTTTAACAAACTATAAAGATTTAAATTATTTATATATAGGTTGCAATTACCTACTGGAAAAATATTTATTAAGAAATCATGGTAGAGTTTTAATGAACTTAAAAATCCATTCATGTGTTTTCAAAGAAATTTTCCTTGGATAATTACATACTTTATTAAATCAGTCTGAGAGTCAGACAAATTACTGGCAAACCAATGCATAAGAGATGACTAATTCTCATACAACAGTGTCACCTAGTCACTACTATGAATAATGCATTCCAGAGCATAAAATAAAAAGCACCTGAATTAAACCCCATGTCTGAGAGTATCTGAAGGCAAAGAGGGCTGAATGAGGAAGGGAAATGAATATGAATAACCACTGAGACTTCTCAATCAACAGAGAGATTTAATCTGTTTGTCTACTTTGTGGAACTTTTCAGACTGCGTGCTCTGAATGAATGAAGTAAACCAGAGTAAAATCAAATAAAGAATTGGGAAAAAAAAATAGAAAGCAAGTCAGCAGGAGCAAGAAGAGATGTATTAAATTTTTTATTCTCTTTTGAGGATAAATGACAACTGACAACTTTCTCTGTAGAGCATGGTGGCAGATGAATATACTCCTTTTATTTTCACTGTACAAAGGTAATTTTCACTTGAAAACCAGGAACAGACTGTGCACTAGTAGCAACTTGAACAGCCACCAGCAAAGCACAATTAATTTTCTCAGACAGTGTTACAAAGTCAGACACCAGCAACAAGAATCGTGCTGAAAGGGTCATCTTTGTTTCTTCTCTCTTCTTCCCCACCTCCCTTCCAGACAAGCAGTTCTGCTGCTTATTTTTTACTGACCTTAACATGTGCCAGATCCCTCTGTGAAACACTTTCACATGCTAAAGCTGCAGAAAACAAAACTAGAAAGCTGTATGATTTTTTTTTTCTATTAATGAATTAAAGTGATCTGCAAAGGACCTGGCAGATGCCAGAGCAGGTCAAAGATGGGGGGTAATGCTGCAAAGCTGAGGAGAAGGGAGAATGGGATGGGATAGGTTACTATTTGCATAGGCAAGGGAGAATGGAACTGTGAAATACAGGACCTAGAAAACGTCCTACCTCAGCACAGCACTGAGATGTTACCAGACCACATCACCCTTCAGGAAAGTAAATTCTTGTATCCAATGCAATCTGCACATTCTTAGCAAAAAGATTGACTGGGATAGAAAGTTGCTGCTTATGTTTGCCAGGAAGAATCACTCCCATTTTGCTCAATCTGAGCTGTACAGGCAACTACCTAACAACATGGATGGATGCATGTCTGTATTCTTTTTGGTTATTTTCTGGACACACTCTGGTGTCTGATGATTAGACAGAGCAAAACCCATGTAACACTGCCCACACGTTGTGTGTGTGGTCCCCCGTTTGTACTTTTGCATAGTTTCTCCATAAGGAAAATTCATCACCAGATGAATGAATCATAAACCTTATCTGTATTCTTGAACTCCTGTGCCTTCCACAGCACTTTGGTTATACAGGGACTGCCTTTGGGAATGGTGTCCTGCTTATGAGAGTTTCTCTGATATGCCCAGGAATAATCTGGGAATGTGTGCTAGATGACATAAGTCAAAGGCATGCCAAGGTCTGTTCTCAAATCAATAAAATGCCTGGCTCTTGTCTGTTTTATATGTTACAATTCTATAATTCTTTGCTTAAATTTTCACCTCAGGTACTTACACAATAATTATTCTTCAGTTGTAAGTGCTGTCATTTCTCAATAAAAGAGTAGAAAAGTAATGGAAATATTCTGGCATATTCCTTGAAGGTTTTGTGATAGAAACAGAAAAATTTACTTTGAAACAGCCCTATGGAGGTCATGTGGGCTGATCTTCTGCTTAAAGCATAAAGATACCCAAACCTCTAGTCTGAAAAGTTCCTTTTTAGTCTTTTTCACCCAGAATTGCTGAACTACAGAATCACAGTCACAGGATAACTGAGGATGGACGGGCTCTCTGGAGTTCATCTGGTCCAGCTCCTCACTCAAGCAGGGCCACCTAAAAACAGTTGCCGGCACTGTATGTAAAATTGTTTCTGTATAGCTCCAAGGATGAAGATTCCACAACCACAGGAAAAGCTATGTCAGTGCTTGGCAACCCTCACAGTTAAAAAGTGTTTCCTGATGTTCAGAGGGAACCTCCTGTGCTTCAGTGTGTTCCTATTCTCTCATAAGAATTCCAATAAAGTCTAAAACTAGCCTCCTTGAAAGAAATAATACAGACTGTTGGAATAGCTAGTGGGTTAAAACATGAATAACAGATTGGTCTAGATAATGTCTGGAAGTTCTTTCCAAACACAATTATTTTATTATCCTATGATTTAAGCTAATATATGTGACTTTGCTAATGTGATAAAAAAGTTCAGGGGTCATGTCTTTCTTAAGCAGTCACAAACAGATTCCTAGCTGTGTGAAATGTAATTGAAGGCATCATAAGTGTGAAATTATTGTTTTCACTGATTTCTCAAAAGGTGTTATCGCTGTTAATTTAAACACTTGGTTTGTCCAAAAAGCTGTGTTTAACTTAAATTTCACATAGCTTGCAGAATAAAAGCAAAACTTGTTATTATTAAAATAGTCTTATGATAGTATGCTTTAAGCACAGCTGTTACATAGACATAAAGGGTCAAAGTGTCTAGAATCACTATGCAAAAAAATGAGAATGTTTCACAAGAGAAAAAAATTATTATAAATGCTTCTCTTTACTAGCAGTTCTGTTCCTTCCTGTTTCTACTTCTAATAATACCATTTAATTCAGGAAAATACATTTCTCCTTGACCTTTTATTTCCAGCTATGCTGAACAATTTATCCCAATTATGTCACTACAGTATCTGGTCTCAAGAAGTGATAACATTGAAAGCATATCATCAGCACATTAATTAATATTTCATCCTACCTGATATATCAGCTTTTTGTTAATCCTTTTGTTGTGTTAGTCTGTGCTGGAATCTCCCCCAGATGGGGGTGACTCCGGGTGGTGGTAAAGTCTCTCCTCTAACCCGTGCCTTCAAAGAAAGACAGTAGTCTTCAGTCATTTGGTCTCAAGGCAGTTTATTGCATGTTATCTCAAGGCACACAGACTTCCTGACATTCTCCCTGACTCCTTCTCCCTCTGCGTCTCTCTCCATCTCCCTTCGTCTTCGTCTCCCTCGCCCAAGGGGCTGGTGCCATCTTTTATATCACACATTAAGTATTAAATGTTTATAGTTTTTCCCCAATGCCTATTACCTATGTTGAACAGTGGCTTTCTACTCTAAACCAATCTGTGAGTGCAAACATCACCAAGAACATGGGGAATAGGAAAGAGAAAGAAGGAGGACAGGGCACGCCCAAATCCCTCCATCTTAGAACCTTTGACCCCCATGTACAAAACTCAGACCCCTCTGTACAAGGCCTAAAACCCCCCTGTACAGCACTCAAAAATCCTACCTTTTACTTTGTGATTACTTCTATTATAATATCTAAACTTTTGTGATTTCTTTTTCTTCCTGCAAAGTTGGTAAATTGTTCCATGGGTCAAACTCAAAACCACAGGGGTTTCTGGCTGCCTGCCAGGGTCTCAGAGACTTCTGCCCTAGACCCGGAACATCCAGGAGTGTCTGAGGGACACCTTGGGTTCCGACAAGTCTGTGATTGAATAAAAAAATTGAATTACATTCCCAGGCATACCCCATTTGACTTCTTTGCAGTGATCCACAATTTCTAGCCTAGCAGAAGAGGCCGTTTCACTTGACAAGCCTTTCTTTACACAGGTCAAACCCATTATTTACCTTCAGAGGAATAACCAAACCATGGAAACAGAGAGCTAAAGCAAATGAGCAGATCTAATTGACTTAAGCAAAGACTGGCCTTGATTTGCTTGGTTCTCTTATGAAGGCCCCCAGTTGATAAGCCATGCCCATGTAAATAAAGCTACCAGTTACAAACAAAGCACATAGAAAGTGGACATTGCAGAGAGATGGGTCTGATGATTGTAAGGATGAATATGAGGAAGATGAGATTACTTTACCAGTCTGAATGCAAGGTGCTGCACCTGGTTTGGAGCAATTAGACTGGCAGAACACACTGAGAGCAGCCCTATGGAGAAGTACTTGGGAGTTCTGCTGGATGAAAAGCTGGACATGAGCCAACAGTGTGTTTGCAGCCCAAAAGGCCCAACCACATCCTGGGCTGCACCAAAAGAAGTGCCATGATTTTACCCCTCTACTCTGGCCCATGAGACTCCATGTGGAGTACGGCATCCAGCTTTGGAGTCCTTAGGACAAGACAGACACTGAGCTGTTAAAGGAGGTTCTGAAGAGGGCCACAAAGACAATCAGAGGAATGGAGCACCTCCCCTGTGACCACAGGCTGAGAGAGCTGAGAGGTTGTTCAGCCTGGAGAAGAAAAAGCTCTGGGGATACATCATTGTGGCCTTCCAGTTTTTAAAGGGGACTTATGAAAAAGAGGGCTTTTATGAAAAAGGCTTTTTACATGGGCAGATAGTGATAGAACAAGGAGGAACAGTTTAAAACTAAAAGAGGAGAAGGTGTGATAAGATTTTGGTAAGGAATTCTTTACTTAGAAGGTAGTGAGGCACTGTCATAGGTTGCCCAGGGAATTGTGGATGCCCCATCCCTGGAAAGGAAGGCCCGGTTGGATGAGGATTTGAGCAACCTGGTTTAGTGGAAGATGTCCCTGACCATTGCAGGGGAATTGGTCTCTTCTAACCTGATTAATTATATGATTCTATAAGTGTTATTTTATGACCTACAAATGTATAACTGAGGAAGCCAGTCCAATTGAGATTGTTACATTTGAAAAATCCTGGTCTCCAGATCTCACTCCATGAGTGTAGCTAACTCATACCTGTGTCCATGTATGCATGCATGTATGAAAATATAGGGGAAAAGAGCAGCTCTTTACTGTGCTCATGGGAAAATGCTAAACCGATCAGATTTTAATTTCCATTATTTTGGGGTCCTTTTATTTCTGTCTCTAAGCATTGACAGAAAAAATTTTACACTGTGGAAAGTGTGGGTGGAATCTGACCAACAAAAGTGACAAAAATGAATTGTGTAAATCTGTAAATGCCTGAGGGCAGTTTGGTCTTTCTGTACATGTTCTACCTTATCACTTCTCTTCAGAGAGAAAGAGACCAGAAGTCTATAACTTACATCTGCTTTCCTCTGTCCATAAATGATTATATAAATTTTTTACACAGCGGTTGTTGTACATAAATGGCCTGAATGAAATGAGCAGACAGAACATTTGCAGTGAGTGAAACTTGTTTCTCTAAGTATTATATGTTTTCTAATAAAGCTTCTAATCTTCAGTCAAGAAAAAGAGAGAAAATTGCAGTTCCTGACAAAAATGTGAATTATATTTACATTCATAAAAATAAGGAACCACAATAAGAGCTCTGTGATATGCTAAGCCACATTTAGATAATTCTTCTGTGATATTATCATTATTTGAAGAGGTAATTCAAGACTGCCTCAAAAACCTGGAATTGTAAATACTCTGCCAGAATTAATCCTCAAAGTTAATGCCTATCTCAGACTCACCAGCATTGAGTGGGATAAGATTTTACCTCAATTTCTGTATTTTGCAGATGAAGATATGGAAAGTGTTAAGAGATTCTCATTCTCTCTCATTTTGTGAATAGAAGGAAAAAATAAGAGCAAAAATCATCCCCGTGCAAAATATATGACTTAGGGCATAATATTAATTTTAGCATTTTTAACAACAGAATTAGGATAAGTATAAAAGTGCAGGCAAATTTTGACCTTATCAACTCTAGAAATGTAACAATAACCAACTTCTTATTAATATGAAAGGAGCAGTACTGATGTTGGTGAAAAGTATTGATGATTCACCCCTCTACAAAACACAGAGTAAAGGATGAGAGGTTTAATGAATGAAAAGAAAAAATGCTGATGAAGGCATCACTGAAAAGAAAAAAATGTGACGTATAAACATAAAAAACCCAGTACCACAAAAATTACCTAATATTATGATCAGAGCTGACTGATTTTGAGTTAGGCTTGTAATGAAAGTTGTTTCTGGAGCTAAGCAAGCCGAGTATAATATAGGGACACAAAATACTGGGATGGCAACCCATACTTCAGTTTGATTGAATATTTTGACCAATATGTCTCTCCTCACTGAACCCAATAATATGGAGAATAGGGGCAACATAGATATAGATAACAAATATCTTGTTGTCAGGGACTGAGGAAGATGAGGGTCTTAGCACAGACACACAAAATGAGTCAATCATGAGAATGTATTTGTTCCTCCATAAATCTATTTTGAAGAATGAAACTGCTTGGTTCACACCCACCTTTATCTCCTTAAAACTTCCATCGAAGGAGGAGGAAAGTCTATCTTCCTTAGATCAGGCTTATTACACAGCAAGTATGATAAAGCTGTGAACTGCCCCTTTCAGCAAAAACCTGCAGGATTAAAGAGTTTAAATTTTGAAGTTAAAAAATATTCAATGGCAAGCCACATTCTGACATTGTGGTCGTAAGGCAAATTTTGTGAATGGAGACTGCAATCACTATTATCTCACTCTCACAGTTCATCCTTTATAACATCCTAAGTTGTTTTTTTTTTGGCCTAGCTTTCTGTTTATATTTAAAGAGCAGCTCTATGTGTGGTGTTGAAAAGGTAAAGGATAAGAAATGCTAGTGGAAGGTGTGAAAATGAACTATTAATGGTCATTAAAAAGGTTATCCTGACTTGAAACTTATGTGTGATCTTGTAAAAATAAATTTGCCTATGAAATGAGATATTCTGGTATTTCTTGGTGGATCCATGAGAGGAGAGGAGAACATAAAAAAAAAACATTGAATTTGAGAAACCTGCTTTCTTTTCCTGAAATTTTGATTTTTATAAAATTTTTTCCACTAGATTCTATCTAGCCAGCTCTATAGACCACCATGATGCAGCTCAACCCTTGCAATTCATAAATGAAATATAAATGGTTTAAGTATATGACTCTGGCAAACAAAAGCTCATGTGCTGCCAATTTTGAAAAGGTGTTTTTTCCCTTTCAATAATGTAACTGCATCTGACCAAAACTGACAGATATCTCCCAGACAGTGCAGCAATTTGTTCCTGTTACTAGTTTTTACAATATGGATGAAGATAATAATAAGGCATACTCGTTTAGTAGTAGAGATTTATAATAAAATAGATTAATTAAGACTAGCATCTGCATCCAAATGTCCTCTACCTTGTAAAAGGAACTTCACAGTCTAAATCATAAAGCTCATGCTTGTCACTAATTTTACTGCACTAAAACAAAATTATCAGTGATATTTCATTTCTTTTAGAGCAGTTCATTAGTTTGATTTACTCTGATGATTGCATAAGAGATAATTTAGTAGGCAAAAAGTTAACAGAAATTATGTATTATTCTACAGCTTTTTGAGGAGTGGCTCTTTATGTTAGGGATTTGCTGGAAACTGGGCCTCATTTAATCCAGCCATATCGGAACTGTGGTGATCTGTGAGTATTTTGTTTAGTGTAGAATAGATAAAAAACCCAAAAAAACATCACTTTGTATTTCATTTTATTGTATCATAATGGAGTGACTAATAGAGATGGGGGCTATTTAATAATATTTTTCAAAATAATGATCCACTAGGTACTTAGCACAAAATGAAAGAAACTGTAGATTTAGTTTTAGAAATGCATAATACCATAGATTTTATTGAGATCAACATCTTGTTCTTTCAATCAAAAGAATTTGTAGGAAAAGTTTGATATTAATTTTTCAAATGTTTGAACTAACATGAGCTAAACATCACTAATGAGATTAGAGAGTCTGGTGAAGCACAGTCTTAAACCAGAGACTGGTGCCATGAAATGCATTTTTGTGGACATAATGTAGATCCTTGTAATGTCATGGATCTTTAATACCTTGGTCTCTACTTTTTCCAGGACAATCATGACTGTTTTTTTACACTGGATTGAAGCTTGCAGTTCTCCTGGGAGCCTCTATATCCCTGGTATTGCTGGCATGGTGGTTCAGCTCCAGTTGAGCGTTTTTTCCCTTGTGCAAACTGCAGTGCCTGTGTGGGATCCTTGAGATGTGGTTTATGCAGATTGCAGTCCAGGACACCTGTCTGCTGGTAGGATGCTCACATGGAGTTGGGCAGTATCTTCATTTGTCCTATACATGGATTTAGTTGCAGACCTTGCTGTGGGAAATTGGCTGAATATTAGCTAGCATATCTTTGCTTTTACTTAGATAGCTGTAGATAAAAGAGAGACACACAACTGTCCCAGTGCATTTTTGGTATAGGAGCTCAGGAAACTTTTAGACTGAACAGGAAGGTATTTCAGGTAATGTAAGCAGACAAAAAAAAAACGGATTATTATTGACTGGATTAACTGTGTGTACCTTATGAGAGTTGTACATGTCTATAGCAACTTCAATCAAGATCAGAAGGTTTTATATATTTTAAAATTTCTTGTGGATACCAGAAATGTTGTGGATATCTTGTGGATATCAGAAATTATACCAGGGCATCATTAGAAGTGGGAACTAAAATCCACTGTTCTTCCTCTTTTCTGGTAAGAAAAGTTTCTCAGTTTCTTTCTCAGTTTTTCTCACTGAGATCTCTTTTTCCATTTTGTTTTCCTCCCATTTTCTGTATATGTATTTTAAAACTCCTATTCTTTAACAAATCCTTTATCAAGGATCCTTTATTATTATGATGATTGTGCAATGACATAAATTGCTATGTTTTCTTCTTGGAATGAAAATGTTGAAGATTAGAGCATTTTTTCTTTTTTAATTCTACTGTTGAAAGAATAAACAAAACATAACAACTCTGTGGTGAGTTGATTCTGCCTCATGGTCAGGTGCCCATCAAAGCTGGTCTATCCTTCCACTCCACAACTGAGTATGGGAAAGAGAATATAACAAAATTAATACAAAATATAACAAAAAATCTTCTGAGAAAAGGACAGGGAGACGTCACTCATCAGTCATGGACAAGACAGATTCAGTTTGGGCCAAAAATTAATTTAATTTATTGCCAATCAAATCAGAGCAAAATAATGAGAAATAAATCTAAATCTTAAAATTACCTTCCCGGCACACCTAACTTGTTCCTAAGTTCACATTCACTCCTGGGTTATCTCCCTCCTCCTCTCCAGAGACACAGGGGGACAGGGATAGGGGATTGCAGCCATTTCTTCACACCTTGTTTCTGTTGCTTCCTCCTCCTGAGAGGGAGGAGTGTTCTCTCTCTTACCCTTGCTCCAGCATGGGGTTCTTCCCACACCAGGCAGTCCTCTGTGAAGTTCTCCACGGTGAGTCCCTCCCACCGGGCTGCGGTTCTTTGTGAACTGCTGTAGATGGGTCCTTTCCATGGGATGCAGTCCTTCAGGAACAGCCTCCTCCATCGTGGGCTTCCCACAGGATCACTGTATTTTTCAGGCATCCACCTGCTCCACCATGGGGTCCTCCAGGGCTGCAGGTGCTCTACCATGGACCTCTGTGGGCTGCAGAGTCACAACCTGCCTCATCATGGTCTTCACCAGGAGCTTCAGGGCAATCTCAGCTTTCATATCTGAAGCACCTCCTCCCCCTCCTTCACTGGCCTTGATGTCTGCAGAGTTGTTGCTCTCATATATTCTGACTCTCCTCTGGTGGAAATTGCTCCTACACAGTAGTTTTTTTCCACTTACATACATTATCCCAGAGGCATTACTGCCCTTGCTGGTGAACTTGGCTTTGGCCAGTGGCAGGTCCATCTTGGAGCCAGCTGGCATTGGCTCTGTTTGACATGGAGGAAGCTTCCAGCAGCTCCTCACAGAAGATACCCCAGTCTCTGCTACCAAAACCTGACATGCAAACCCATTACTGTCTTTTGTTGAGCATATAATGAGAGGCAGCCAAGTGAATCACTTCCCTCGGCCTGAAGCTTTGATTCCTGAACTTTACATGAAAGTGCTCCATTGCATTTTTTTTCTTCAATTTGAAGGCAGTGTCACTTCAGATGAACACAGTGAAGAGGAACAAGAGTTCAAAAGTACAGTGGTAGGTACAATTAATTCTGTAGTCTAAGTGCTCAAAGACTCATACAAGTAGAAAATCTGAAGTAGATATTATTTTTGACAAAGAAATTAGATATAAAAACACCATCCTTCTGTCTTCATTAAGAGCCCTGTTACAACACTTTTTTGGTTTCAGACTGCTGCTGCCAGCTGTTACAGATGAAACCTCATTAGGATCATCATTAAACACCCTGGAAGTTTTATCTTCCTCTGCTGCAGTAGGTGCGGGTCTTACTGGAGAGAGGATATGAGACTGGATGAATCAACAGTTTGACTATAGTTCTAGGGCAGTGCCTACATTGCAGTCACCTTCATGCGTCTCTTGAAGGCACAGGAGATGTCTTCCCTCTTGAGGGTCCAGGAGATGCTCACTCCCATGTTTGAAAACCGTAGTGTGCCTAAAAAACACATACATTCTATTTATTTCAGTGTTTTGGTGGCATTTCAGTTATAAAAAAAATCTCTTTTGAGGTCCACTTTTGCAGGTGTCATTCCATAATAATTTTTTATTGTGAATAGACAGGTTCAGCTTTCAGGATTTTTAAGCAGAACAGGTTCAAGTCTTTGGTTTAAGGTCTCTGGTTGAAGTCATTGAGGAAACTGGAATTTACTTCTTTGAAGAAAACCAGGAAGAGGATATTACAGTTTGTCACTTCAGTATAGGCCTTAAATGGTACAGAGCCTTGGCTCTTTGCCTCTGCCTGAACTGTACTTTAATCACTCTAGTAAAAAAGAAAAATTAAAAGCTACCTTGAAAGACAAGTTTGGGGAATGTTCTTCTTGACTAAGTATAAATCAAAAGGTGAATAATATTTTCTGATTTTTTTAAAGTCAGCTTGTTAAGAACACTGGCTGCTTTATCACAAGAAATTACAATTTGCTTTAAGTGATGCTTAAAATAGACATGAAACTTCTTGATCTATTTGGAACCATTCAATAATAAGGATATTAATTTTTAACTTAGGCAGAAGGTCCTATCAGTATGGCTGGAGAGTTTTGTCAAGAGAATTTTCTGATAACTAGGTAGGAATTTCTGCCATGTATTGCTACAGTTGTGACAAGGATAGTAGTAAATCTTTATATTTAGTTTCTTCTAGCAGCATAGACACATGGTGTCACAACACCCATGTTTATCACCATACTTGTACGAGAATCTTGTGGTTTATAATTTTAATTATTTAGTCTGAAATATTTGAAAGAATAGATGTGGAAAAACTGTGTCTAGGTTGGAACTGTTCCCAGTTCCTAAAAAGCCAGTGCTTGAAGAAACTACTTGGAGTTTCGCAGTGGATTTCTCTAGTGCTGAGGATGGTGTTCTTACCTCTTTCATCATTGTTAGTTTAAATTTGATCAAATCACAGTTGCTGATGGTTTCTTTGGAAGGAATTATTTGGGTCAGATGACTAAGAAAATTAAATTGAAATTATATCTCATTGTAAATTTTAAAACAGAAATAGAAAATTATGTCACAACAAAAATGCTGTTTTTTTTTTTTTAACATATGGAATCTGGTGTACTCATCCCCTCTTTTCTACACATTTCTCCTTCCTGCCTGTCTTTTTAGTTTTGCTTTCATCTGGGGTGAGTTACATTGCCCTGCTAACATCAGTGAAATTTAGCTAAATGTTTAAAATCTTTTTGGTCCAGATTTGATATCTGTTCAATTCTTCAGTGATCATTACACACTTGCTTGATACAGTGCTGTTGTTGATCATAAAAGAACTGCAACCCACGAGAAGGACTCACGCTGGAAATGTTCATGGAGGTCTGTCTCCCACAGGAGGGACCCCAGGCTGGAGTAGGGACAGCGTGTGAGGAGTCTCTCAGGTGGAAGGAATGGCAGAGACAACATGTATGGAATGGACCACAGTCCCCATTCCCCATCCTGCTGGGCTGCTGGAGGGGAGAAGGGAGAGATAATCATGAGTCAAGTTGAGCCTAGCAAGGGTGGGGGGGAAGGTGGAAGGTGATTTTAAGATTTGATTTTATTTCTTATTACTCCGCTCTGATTTGGCAATAAATTAAATTCTCTTTTGCCCCAAGTCAAGCCCATTTTGTCTGTAAAGATGACTTGAGAGTGATGCCTCTCTGTCTTGACCTTGATCCATGAGCCTTTCTTTGTATTTTCTGTCCCCTCTTCAGCTGCAGAGGGGAATGATAGAGTGGTATTGGTGGGCACCTTATGTCCAACCAGGGTCAACCCACCACAATGATTTATTAGCACAAATTACAACTAGGTGATTTATATTAGAGAAATATTGAATTTAAGTATATTAATTTCCAGTCACATATATCAAGATTCTGGTAACTGCAATGTAACAGTACACAAATGCAACCCGATCCCTGGCTAGCATGCATTACCACTAGGAGTTATTTCTGTGAGTACTGCACCAAATACACCAAATACATGGAGATCTATCCTTCTCTAATAAGTTGCAAACTTAACTCTAACCTGCAGGAAATTTGTACAATGTCTTTATATTTTATAAGTGTGTCTGATTTTAAGCTGCACTTAGGTATTGACTAAGGAATTTTAGTAGGAGGTAGTGTGTGCTATGAAGTTTTAATGGGTAAAATGCTTCATTAAGCATTCTCTGACATGTCTAAGACAAAATGCAGGCTAAAGATGTGGTGCCTTCAATGTTATTATAATTTCCCTGATCATCATATGTATAATTACAATCCCAAATGATTAATTTCCACAGTTAAGTGTAAGCAGAAAATGAAGATCTCAGTTTGAGTCCAGAATATAAATATATCTGGCAGTAGTTGGAATAATCAAGATCCTGATGTTCTGGTGTATTTTCTTGCAGATGTTTGGGATCCTCTTAATTTTACTAGGGTCCATGTGGGAGAACAGGTCTACTCAGGCAGACTGCACTGTGCTGCTGTGACTCAAATGCTGTTAAATGTGTTTGTGTTCAGAGCTTGAGGAGTGCTGGTGTCACTGTTTTATATTTCTTTGGAGGGAAGGAATAAAGCTTTTAAAGAAACTGTATTTTGAGAGTTGATGGTTTTCGGGCGCAAGACCAGACAACTACCCCAGACAAAAGTAATGTTTTACCAATATTATTTTTCAACATTTTCACTAGTTTTCTTTCTCATTGCTGGAGGTGAGTGAGTAAATGATTACACTGCCTTATAGTGATAAAGTAAGTAGACATAATGAGTTATTCAGATTCTCAGAAATAGACCTGGAAGTCGTAGGTTTTTTTTCTTTCTTAACGCTTTGGCAGCTGCTAAGAGGTGCTTAAACAGGGACTAATCACTTTCCCTTAGAGGTACAATCTTAAATGTTTATATCAATATTTTCTTACAATAATTACAAAACTCAGCTGTATCCATTTAAAATGTTTCTCAGATTTTTCCTGTCTTGAAAATTATACAGCAGCGACCTGGGCTTGCTACTACCAGTCTATTGCATGTGAGTGTGAGATTGCTATGGATGAAAGGAGAAATGTGTGGAATTATCATAAACTCAGAGGAAAACAGCAGTAAGACCAACCTTATAACATTGATCCACTAATATCAAGGAATACACAAAATGTTAAAAGTATGCTTTAATCCTTACAGCAGTGGGGCTTCAAACTTGACCATTAGTTCAACTCATCTCAGTACAAGAAAATTACTGATACCTTATTTAAAAGAACGTCTGAGCCTTTTGCTGTGTGGTAAAGACAGATCACATGTATTCACTTCATACCTCACAAACACAGCAATCTGGGTGGTCGTATTGTGCCACGTGATGCTAATCCATATATCTCTTCTCCTTTCTGTTTTTCTCCAAGATATTTTTTTTAAAGGGAAGCAATTGCTTTGTCCTTTTTCTGCCATATTCAGTAGTATGTGTGTAGACTTTGTAGAGTATGTAGTACTCAATCTAACGATCACCTTCAGTCCTTTGAAAGATGCACAGGAAGCCAAATGTTTGTAACAGATTTTGACTAAGGAATGCTGAGATGGGAGTTAAGTGGACATAAAAAATTAACTGATCCAAAGTAGACGTGGGGATGAAACTGGAAGTTGACTTAATAGATTAATAAAAGTTACATACACATTTTTGTTAAAAGTCTATCTAATGGCTAATTTTACAAATAGTGCAGATGGTCAGCTCCCAAAGAGGCCAGTTGTACAGGGCTGGAGAACAGATAAGAACTGAGCCATGGAATAAAGCTGATAGCAATAAACATATGAAGAATTTTGAGATTATGGTCTTGATTCCTACACTAAGACTGCTAGCTAATAAAGGTTCAACCTGATGGGAGAAGTATACTCCTTGAACAGGGAAAATCATCAGAGTATCTGTCCACTTCTCTGTTGGGTAAATCCAGCAATTCTCCTCTGGATTCCTTGTGGCATTAGAAATCCAGACAGAATCTAGTCCTCTGTCTAGACAGGAATGCAAAGTGATTTTGGCTGAACTGATCAGCATGAGTGCATTGGCTGCAAACATTGTCCAAAAATGGGTAAGAAGTAGTTTCCTTGGATAAAGGTGATGACAGCTAGGAGAGTGGAAATAATTTCTGTCCATTTTATAATTTTGAGGCAATTCTGAGTGATTTGAAAGAATCACTCAGAAAAGAAATAATCTGGCATAAAGTGAAACAAAAGACTCCTGTACATAGTAAATTAACATACCACAGATAATTTAAAGCCAAACCTAGTTTCAGTAGTATTTGCAACACATTTTTTATTAAAAAAAAAAATTAGAGCTATAAACAAAGAAGGAGGTTCAGCAATGGCCCTTTTGAGACAGTGATAAAGGTGAAGAAGAAAGTTTTGTGGAAGGCTGAGGAGCATGACTAAGGGTGACAGGTACAGCTTCATGTTACTTCATTTTTTTTGAAATAGCATCTTGAACTCATATTCTTGTCTCAAGAGTAGAACGCAGGCACTAGCTGCAGGGTAATAGGAAATTTAGGACTGCCTCAACAGTTCTGGGTAAAATTATGCTATGCATTGAAATGTTGTCCTGGCACTCCTCAGTCAGTCATCTGCCACCCTTTAAACAGCCAACACTCAACAAACAGCAAATACTGTATCAGTGGTACAATTGTATAATCTCCAGAATGAAAAGATAAAAGCAGCTTGCCGAGGCTACCTGTTTGTTCATGAAAAAGTAAGAGAACTTGGAGAACTGAATCTTTGCCTAATAGGAAAATTATGGTCTCAAGTCAGTTTCTCCACATCTGAAATGAGTAATGTGCACTGGAGGATCACTGCTGGGGACCCTGTGCATGGCACCCAAGCTCATTTGTGAAGCTCATCCCCCAGAAGTAGGAAAATATGTGAATATACATTTAGGCATTTATTTCCCTCTTCACATCCAATCTCTTCCCTTTGACTCCAGTTCATTCTCCAGCTTTTATGTCAGCAGTGGTAACACCATGGATGAGGCAAAAGCTTAACAGAAGTGGTAACACCATGGATGGGTCACAAAAGGTGTTGGAAACTTTCACTGCTGTCATCAAAATAATTCTCTACTTGTTCTTAAATTGGAAGTAGATAATGCATTATTCTTCCCTGAAACAACTTCAGTGCTTGCTCTGTCTTCATTCACAATATATTATTTATATTTTGAATATATCCTTCTGAAACATATCTTACATGGGTTTCTGAATTTCCTTTGACAGAGCTGGATGCTTTCAGGCTCCTTTTAATTTATTAATAGCTATTCAGAATCTGATGCTACTAAAATACAATTGCTATTTACCTTTTTACAGTCTTTCTGGCATTTCAGCCTTGGGATTACATTAATTAATGTATTATTCTCCCCATTTTTAACTGTATTCATTGTATCTGCTTTATTTCTAGTCCCTACATCCACATTACCCTTTTCCTGTACAGGAAGCAATCTTGTATTACTTTCAAAATCATGTTTCCTACCTACTTTCCCCCCACTAATATTTTCCTAGGAAATGTCTAGGCAATTGAACTTCTAACACAATCATTATACCAAGTTTGATACAGACTTCCTTCATCTGTAAAAACATTTCCTGATAATGCTTTCTCATTCTCTTCCGAAGTTCTTTGGCAAGATCCAAGGACTTTTTCCATATCTCATTCTTCACTTTACTTCAAATAGTTCCTATTGTGTCAGCCAAAATCCTGGTGTCATTCTTTTCTGTTTATTCAGCGTTCTCCCTCTGCGCAAATTTCTCCCTCTCTCATTACTTTTGTTTTACCTCACCCATCTGCAGACTTTATATGTTGGTAATTTTATCTCCCAGTTGATAGCTTGATTTAGGCAACTCTTTGTCATTCCAATATAATCATAATTTTCCCTCAACATATGTTTCTAATACAACAGTCTTGTTACATATGTTTCTAGCATTTGTAAAACACATTTATCCTGTTCTTTGTCTGTTCACTTTTTAAAAATGTGTAGGAAGTAATTATTTCCACACTGACTTCATTTACAAAATCAGCACCTTTTTCTCTAACCATTGAAGTCCTTATCTATTTTGCCTGTATGAACTCTGGCTGTTGAGGAATAAAAAGAAATTAAGATTTTTTCAATTACTCTTTTCATCCCAACCTGTTTCGGCAATGTCAACCCTTTTTTATCCCAGTAGGTTGTTAGTTCTTCTCTTCAAGACCAAGAGGCCTTAAACTGTTTCTTCTCTTCATGGAATATTTCAAACCTTATTATCAGTTGTTAGTTTCCAAGATCAATCTGTTGCCATCTTGATTCAAAGTTTGCCCTGGAAAAATATTTAAATGGTAGACCCACAGGATTTTTTCTTTCCTTTTCAAGCAGTCACCCATGCTGTCAGTCCTCTCTGGGTGTTAACGTCATCAGCCTGAAGTAAAATTACTTGGATGGATGGAAATCAAAATATATAATATTTATCTGGGTTGCATATATCACAGATACCATTTTTTTTTATGAATCAACTTTATTACTCTCTGTTTTTGACACAGCTAGGATGATGTAGAATGTTTTGGATGTTTGTCAGTCTAAGCTCAATCTGATTTTGGAAATGGATTAAAAAAATCACTTACCTCTCTGTTAATGGTAGAAAGCAGCTGTCCAGCTATCCTGCAACTGCCCATGGAAAGTAAAAATCTGGGCTCAGAGGACTGGAATAATTATAGGCTGTCCCTGTTCTTGTTTGAACCAATCTAATCTTCATTCCAGCTGCTTCTGCATAAACACAAGGCAGCAACTTAACTATCCAAATAGCTGATTAGATTACACTCTTACCACTTTTCCTAGTATGAGAAAGGCACATTGCACCCCCTATTCAAAAATATTTCCACTTGATAAAGGCATGAAGAAAAAGTGATTCTGCTCTAACTCAGCAGATTTATAGAATCAGTCTTCCTCTCCTTTTTTCTCTTTCATTGTCTATGTTCTGTTCTTATCTGTTCCCCTTCTGTTGCCTTATTTTACAGTTACTGCTTTTGACATATAAGCCATGTCTACATCTGCACACCAACCTTCTCCTGTCTTGCTAACCAAGGATGTATTTAATTGCAGTTCTGTAGATGTATTAGCACTTATGATTTTGCTAGCTAAACTCTGATGATGGTTGACCTAGTGTAGAGGGGGTGAAAAATTGAAATGTCTTTTCTCATCAGTAAAACACCTGCTTCTAAGCCTTCCACTAAGAGAAGGGGGAAAAGAAAAAAAAAAAAAAAGAAGAAAGAAAAAAATCAAACCCATTAATTACAGTAAAACTGCAGAACGCAGTGAGACAGTGAGATTGATTTAGGCAGTATGTGTTTATTCAGACTGGAATATGCTTTGAAGTCTGAGGATCAGGGCCATAGACTTCAAAGAGCTGAAAGGATTTATGGGCTTTATAGTTCTGAGATGCCATGTGAACCAGGCAGTGTGGACACAGACCCAGGAATCTTTGGCACATGGATGAACACATGAACCACAAATAACATTGGGCCTTGACTGTAGGAGATGGGCCTCTGATGAGTGAAGATAGCCAGTTTTGCTGTCTCATGTGGTGGAGCATGGGAAGTTTCAGAAGTCTCTGCTACAGAGGCTGGACCTTGCTGGTCCTTAACTCTGGTGTAATCTATTTGCCACTTGGAGAACTTTCTTCTGAGGTGAGACATTCCTTCCTTGGAGCTAGGTGGAACCTAATTATTTCTGGGTTAAAATAAGGATAAGCCAAGATAAAGAAGGTCCTATGCCCAGATCAGCAGATCAATGAAGAAAAAGTTTATAATGGTGTAGAGAGAGGGAGAAATGTACCACAGAGTGAGACAAAAGGTAAGTACAAATACAGGTGAACAAATGTATAAGAATGAACAAAATGAAAAGAAATAAAACTGTGTTGTTGAAATGGATTAAAGATAGAGACATAAAAGATCAGTAATAGAGTGAAAATATGATTACACCAAGAAAAATGTTTAAAAACTAGCATTTGCCTCTGCTATTACTTTGACTTACATGACATCAGTGCCAAAAATTATTTTACAAACGTTAACTTGTTCATCACTAAAAGAAAAGCCATGCCAATTGCTTATTTTCATGATTTTTTCATGTGTCCAAGAATTGAAATTGAAGTTATCCATTATGTATGAGTATGATTTCTGAACACTCGAGAACAGATACTGTGGCTTACCCTTTAGAATAGAACCTCCAAGGTAATAAATATGATGAAATTTACTTTACATCATCAAAGCAGAGGATTGGGGGCAAGCTGATATTTTTGAGAGTGTGTTCATTTTTGATATATCAGATGACTATTGATTGCATGCATTAAATGTTATATGGATCACTTCAAACTTGATACAAGCTGATTTTAAGGAGACACATGGTCTCATCTCACTCAAAAACTACATGATCTTGCATGTGGCATGATCACACATTTGGTCAAAATCTCCCGTCACCCCACTGAACTAAATGGTAAGAGGGGGAGCTTAGCACCTTTTCTAAGAGTTGAGGGTTGTTAACAGAATCATGTGAATCTGCAGGAGGTGAATCAGGAATGAAGTGTTTCCAGGAAATATCAATGGTTGTTTTTCTCATTCTGTACAAAGCATTTCAGAATAAAATTGTACAAATCAAGGTGGCAATATGAGGCAAAAATTGACTTAAGGTCTGATGCTATGGCTACGCGTTACCATCAGTTAGAGCTGCAACATTTGCCTGTAGAGAGAGGTTTTGCTGTAAAACCCTCACTTAATGTTAACTCTCACACCCACTATAGAATATTAAAATGTTCTACAAACACCAGTTTAGGCATTTAGAACAAATACAGCTTTTCTTCAAAGTTCAGTTAATATTCCATATCGGCTGTTTGCCATGATGACTAATGTACTGCAACCTTGCTGTTCTGCATTAAACATCAGGAAAATGTACATCTGCACTGGATTTTTTTTCTTTCCTTTGTTTCTAAAATGCTGAGTTCTGCTAAAAAAATTGGATGGAAATCAAATATGAGCAGCATAGCCAACTTTAGTGAAATGATATCAGAGTTATATTATCCCTTAATGAAACAAGTATAGAGGGCTGATTGATTTATAGAGCAATTTTTTGCACCATTACCTAACTTGATTGTGTACAAATAGTTTTCTATATTCACAACCATCATGTGCCTGCATTTTTTGCAGTATGTACCTTTCAAAAACATTATTTTTATACAGGACTGAAAGATCTGAAGGTTTTCAGCTGAATGGTGTTAATGTCATGTGAAGCTGTTTATTGAACTTTAATACAGTTCAGCACTTTTCTCTAAGGATGACAGACAAATAGATTCCTTTTTCCCACAGTGATTAATATCTCTTTGGAACAGAGGGAAATTTCTATGCTTAGGCTAAGTATGTTGTTGCACAGCTGTGATACGATATTCCCACTTACCCACAAAAGGGTTGTTTCTTCTTCTAAATAGACTGAGAGTTGTCCTGCCCAGATATATAGTTCATGTCCATCCATAAACACTGTAATCTGCAACTTCAAGAAATTATTGTTTGAAATGGCATTTCACCCAGCTCATCCTGATTCCTTCACCTCTGGTTTTAGGTCTAGACCTTTCAAAGAAATATTGCTTTTCATAGGGATTCACAGAAATGCAAGATTTTTTCCTTGAGGGTGCACTGTAGGATTATGACTATGAGACCATCACTTACATAAGTGTCAGACGTTCAGGTTCTCATGCCTTGCCTGCAAAACTTCTATGTCTGGCTCTTGACTCACATCCCTGAATCAAAATTCATATCAGGAATGCTTTTTGATCTACTATCTCTGCAGCAGTGCTGGATGAGGATACATAAGGAAAGTCATGGTCTTGCTCTACACGTAGAAGAAACCCGTGCTCAGGAACATCTGAGCAGTGGCAAACTCTTATCACTCAAACTCCTCTTTGTTCCATTACTCAGGTGACCAGCAAGCATTTTATTGATGAGTGACTGAAGCATTAGTACTGAGAAAAAGAACCCTCAAGGGTCAGAATTTAGGAACCACCATCTTCATAAATGAAACCTTTGTATGTTTTAAAGTTTTAATTCTGTTTCAGATTCATAACAGATACTGTTTTCTTGGGAGTATAAGAATTTACTGCAAGGAAGCTTTTTGAGGGGAAGACCTCCTCTGTTATGCTATGCATGACTGAACATGAACTTTCTGCTCTCAAGAAATTATTTCCAAGCCATTTAATTATGACACATCCTGTGATTTTGGTGGAGGCTTTCTAGTGGAGACAGATGTTTGAAATGATGGATTTTTCCTTTTTCTCTATTCCAAGAAATCTAATTTGGAAAAAGAGCCCCGTACCCTGGCTGATTTCCTCTCTATGGGGGCCTAAGTGTTATTGATAGTGTACTCCAATACAATGACAATCAGGTTGTTTTCAGCCTCAGATCTTGTATATCTAAGCAAGTGAAGGAAATATTTAAATGAGGGGGAATGGAGACTATGTTCACATAAATATTTAAATATAATATGCCAAATTAATTTCTGGGACAATTACATGGATATTACATTGGCTACATCTATAATTCAGAAATTAATCTGGTAAGTACTATTCTCAGTTGAGCTAAAGCAGAAATTAACCAGTGTTAGAAAATGCCCAAGTAAACACAATCTGATTTGCATGTTAAATAACCATGAAATAGATGTTTCTACTCTTAAACCAGTCTAGACACTGAGAAGGGTGACAAGCATACAAGAAGTGGGCTGCAACATCATGTGCAAATAGGAGAGTAAACCTGCACATCTGCCTATCCAAACATGGCACCTTCACAATGTATTTCCTCTTTGCAAGTTAATTTTGACGTTAGTTACTCCATGGCAAGACCTGGTATTCCTGCCTCTGGATGCTAAGCAGTATCCTCCCAGTCTTTGTGATTTGTGAAGTCAACTCAGAGCCTCACAAAAATACAGCTATTTGCTGTAAAAACGTAAAGCAACAATTCTGACACAACCACCAGCGGCAGGTTCACAGGAAAGCAGTTTGAAGCCCTCTTCACAGAGAAAAGCTGGAACACTTGATATGTTGTTCTACAAGGATAGAAAGATGTGCTGTGTGTAACACAGAACCTCTTGCCACACCAGCTTAATGTCTTATTTGGCATCTTTCAAATTAAAAAAAAAATTCTGCTGACACTTTTATGCGTGGTAACAGCCAAGAAAAATATGACGAGACCTGCAGAGGTGGAAGTCTCTTATAGACCACACCCGGCAACAGGGACAACCAGGAAGATTTCCTTAGAGCACTGTTTTGAGGAGTTTCCAGGGAAAAGAGTTTGCTATGAGTGATTATCAGTGATTATCAGCAAAAAGAACTGCCAGCTGAAAACGATCCATCCATTTTCAAGTGTATCTTCCCATTGCCTTGAAGGCAGGCCTCTCAACACCTCCATAGAAGGGCTTCAATGCAGCTCTTTTTTGCCAAAAATCTTTGCTTCTGTTGGACCAGACTCCTTTCTAATGTACACCTAGTAAAAGGTGTAGGTCATGTTTTAGACTAGCTCTGCAGTCTCACAGCAGCTTTTGCTAGACCTGAACAGTATCAGCATCAAGGCTGATATATTCAGAAGAGACTTTTGGATTTTAATGTTAATAGAGTGATGCTATGAACATGGTGACTTAGCAGAAAGCATCTTCTTGTGCTTGAGTCAAACAAAGGAATGTATTGCTGTAAGGCAGAGCTGAGATCTGGGGACAAGAAGCCAGACCAGGACCAGGAAAACAGTGAAAGATTGAAACAAGTGTGGAAACTTTGGAAAGATATGGTTTTCAAGTGTTCACATATGACCAGAGCATTCTCTTCATCAAACAGAAATCCCTAGAAAGGTGTTGCTGCTTTAAGGACAAGAAGAATGGAAGCATATAGGACCGTAAATTCATCCAGACGAATTTAGGAAATCTATTTAATAAAAATTACCATAATCAATCTTGGAAGAAATAAATGTCTCACAATAGGATCTCTGCATTGATAGCATCAGTTTCTAAATAGTGATGTGATTCCTGAGATGTAATGAATGGAGGCACTGCATATTGCCTTAGAAACCAAGCAGATGCAGAACTGACTGAAATAGTAAGTGTTGATAAATGTGAGGAAGAAATTGTCAGTAGGAATTCTGAGGAGATATGATTAAAATTTCTTATTTTATAAAAGGTAACAGCTCAAAGCTGTCATAGCTGAGAGTGAGAAGACAATGTTAAAAGATTTAAGTGAGAAAACAAGATTGCTCATGCTTTTTAGTGGTTCTTGAAACCAGGATAACATTTTGAAAGGAAGATAATGGTCTCAGAAACACACTTCAGCCATCAGAAAATAGGTTTATATTGCCTTTTAAGAGTTTTGATTTGTCATCAAAATTATAAGACTCTAGATGGCTTTTAATTCTTGTTGACTCTTCCATAATATTATTATATTGTTGTCTGCAGGAGTAAGGCAGGTCACACAACAGAAACTAAATAAAGCTTTTATTGTATCAGTCATGAAAATATATTTTTGGCCTTCAGGTATTTGCAACCTTTATTTTCCCAAAATCATTCTCTTTCTGCTGAGGAACCAGCAATCCCCTTTCATTTGAGTTGAAATGTGATTTCATGTGGAAGGACACTTCCATCACAAGTTAAGATGATTCACTGATGTTCATGCCCACAAACTATTGATTGTTTCTCAGAGTACTTTCTAAGACCAAAATCATTGTTTAATCTCCTATCCTAGCATTTTTTCTTGAATCTAGCAAATGGAGTAATACCTGGAGAGTAAATTTTTGCTACTTTTCTATCAAATATATATATATTTTTAAAATAAGTTCTTTAAGAGGACTTCTATTTTAAACAAATAAAAGTTGTTAAAAACAACTCTTACTCTACAGCTTTTCCTTCAATGATCCTTATTTTCTCTGTCACTGAATAATAGCTAATGTAAATGTGTAAATGATGTAATTAAGTCCCAAGTCAAAATGAACTCCCCATCACAGCAGTTCAAGCTGTTGTATAGATCACTTTGAGATGTTACAGTTTGGAAAAGTACAATGTGAACTCAAATTGTTGATACTCTTAAGGACATCTTTTATGTACTATGCTGAAGATTATCTAATTCGCAGGTTGTTTTTTACCAGCTTCTCACCTTTCTTTTTTTTTTTTCTTAGTTTTTCTTCAAAGAGCCTCTGCTATTCCAATTCAAATGTATTTACATTTTACCAAAAGTTATCAGTTACTGTCTTTTGTTCTTCTCTTTCAGATTGCTGAACTTTTCAGATCTGGAGGTCAAGTTCTTCAAGATAAATTCCTGTTCTTAGTTAAAATCAGGCGGGTAATTTAGGTGTGTGTGAGATAATTTAATTTTGCTTTATCAGGTCTTTTTTTCCAGTTTATATTTATGCAATTTATGAGAAAGGAGCTGTCTGGGGCTAATAAATATATATTGGATTAATGTAGCTCCTTTATTTTCAGGCCAGTTACATTTTGACCTGTTTTGGAGACTCTCAAGTCTCTGTCATTATTTACTGGACATTTCAAGACATCCATGGCTCTGAAGCCACTGCCTGTGAATGCCACATTTCAGCAGCAGCCGGAGGACCATGCAAGGTCCCAGATTGGTACTGTCTATTCCTAAGGACAGACCTACACAACATCAAATGATGTCCCTATTTGATAATAAAAGACTGGTTTGGATTTTGATAGCACCATGCTGATAGCTGAAAAAAAAAAACCAACAAAAGAGTCAAAGCAACTAATCACTACTTGGACATGTTTGGCTCCTTTTATTCATCTTAGACATTTTCCCAGTGCACTGAAATTTCAAGTGTCAAATGTATACAAACACCTTTTCTTCCTACCAGCACTTCTGTCAACTCAGAAAGGTTTAGAATAGTGTCCCTTGCCACAAGGCATATAAGTATTCCCAAATAACAGCTCTCACTAGCTGTTCTTTCACTGTGTTGTTGTTCTATTTATTCCACTATTATTGCACCTCATTTTTCATCTGTCTAATAATCCTGTGGGACAGACCTTGCTTACACTCCTATTACATCCTGCCTGCAAATTAAAGATGCACAAAGCAATTTCCATGGATGTGGAGAGCTTGGTATAATAAATGGCAATTCACAAGTGAATTTGCCTGTTCAGTTCAATTCACTTAATTAAACTAAAAGGAAGGAAAAAGTATAGAAAAGCAAACTACAGGATGCAGCAGGGGGTAAAGATATGAAGCAAAGCAAAATAAAGCAAAAATCTTCTCAAAAGCATCAGTGTAGCTCCTGAAAACACTGACTATACTTTATATATATATATATATATATATATATATATATATATATATATATATGTATATAGTGTCTGCTCTGTCAGAAGCAGCAAATTAAGCCCCATGTAGCCGTAGGGATCCCCTACTGATGTTAATAACACCTATAATGATAATAGTTCCAAAGAAAGCTTCTTAAGATTAAATGCAAAATTTGAAACTACATATTAGCCTTACAGGTGTATGATGAGTTGTCTTTCTACATAAACACTTGATTTTACAATTATGTGTGCTAAGGATACAAACACATTTGAATATGCTTGGCTTAAAAGGCTTTCAGACTTCATGACCTGGCTTAGGTCATGAAATGAATCTGACCATAGACATGAGATAGATAAGACTGATGTTAGGTTCAAAATTCCCAGTAACTTCAGTAGGTGTGATAGTGTTGCTTTTCCCAAGCTCCAGACAAGGGAGATCACTGCATGGAATCTGTGATTCAAAGAACATTTTTTTCCTAATTCCTATGGGAACAGAAAATTCATATTGTATGTCTTGTTTCTGAGGCTAAAAGTGCAGCAGAGTCCTTGTCAGAAGAAAACATATGGAAATATATGGAGTATATCATCTTAAATCTTCTTTTCCTTAGACTTTGCTTAGGAAATTGCAGGAGGACTTTGCTTGGATCAGATCCTGTGCACCTTTGTAAGGAATTTATGAAATGTCTCTGAGTTTAAAATCTGCTGCTCCATAATCAGTGAAAGATTTAAATTTTGATACAGTTATAAATTCTAGATTGATTTATTGTTTCAAATTATACTTCATGACCTCCTCTACAAAGATTACAGATTAATAAAAACATTTACAAATTACTACATTAGGCAAATTAAGGAACTGAAATTCTATTTTTGTGTTCTGATGTGCATTTCTGTCAGGTAAGAAAGGAAAACTTGTACATATTCTGAATTCTGGATTTCCCAGGAGTCCTAAATGTGTCATTTGGGAGGTAGTTCACTGACTACCTGAAGTCCTATTCAAGAAAATCTTCTTTTTGTGCCTGTCTCTGTCATATATTTTGTAAGGTTGGGTGCATATAGTGTCATTATGATAATGTTTCCCTAAGGGAAGCTCACAACTCTCATGGCATTCACTTATTTGAAGTGGATTCTTTTGATGGCCACCTCAATGTGAAGCAAGTGTCCTTGGTTCCCAAAAGCTGTCAAATGGAATGGCGTGTTCTCTGTCATAGCTTCAGCACTGGAAAGAGGAACCAGACTATTTTTGGTGGAACTGTACTGAAAATAGAAAACATGTGTAAATAGTTTGGATGTTCATGTTAGTTCCTGGTGTTTAAATGTTAAAGATTTGCTGGAAATTAAAATCTTGTACAACATTTTCTACTCTCCACAAATGCAGCATTCATTTCCTGAATTATTCTTCTGGCTTGCAGGCAGGATACAGTTCTTGACAGCAGGCATCTGAAAATACCATGACAGCCCACTGATTTATAATAATAGAGTGAGTCACAGGAGCTTCTGGGCATCTCTTAGACCCTGACAGTCTAAGAGAGAGAGGTTCATGACTTCCTCTCTGAAAATTTTCTCCACCCCTTATTGTATGAGAAAATGAGGACTTGGCTCAGGAACTGAATCAGATTGATTTAATTAAAATGGATGTAATTAAAGTATAGAGCCCTGTTACAGAAACTTCCAAATCAGCACGGGCTCCCTATGGGCCTGTTTGAGGGAACATCTTAGACAGCAGAGTGAATGGTTCATAAAGATCACCAGGACCAGCACAAGCTCTGCAAAGGATGGTATTGGCAGCAAGAGGCTGAGGGATGCCAACATTCAGATGACATGAAAAGGGGCAAATAGATAGCCATCTATCTGATGTGGCAGCAATGTAAATAAAGACATTTTTTTCCACAGTGTACAGACATAATACAGCTTTCTGAGAGGAGCAAGATCTAAAAAAGAAAAGTACAGACACAGCCAAATAGCTCTCCTTATCTGTATGATTTCTCATTCAACCTCAGTTGATGCAGGCTGTTTCACAGAGAGAAAGGCCTTTTAGGACTAGGAGAATTGCTTTTGCTGCCCCATGGTCCCCCTAAATTTATTAGCACTTCTGAATAAAATCTTAGTGCAGATAAATTTGTCTGGTTATTACTTGGATAAAGCTGAGATGCTCTGTGACACCTATAGACTTTTCTACACTCATCTCTCTGGAAAAGTGGCATGTACTCTATATTCAGCACTTTTCATAGAAAAAACCCTCTTGTGTTGGGTCCATTATGGAATTAAAAAATGCCTTTAAACATTCACTGTATAATTAGCTGAGATCTGGGTAAAGATCTTGCCAGATATAGTTTGAATGTTGAAAATCACTCCTGGATGCAGTTGTAACTTTGAGAACTAGAGAAATTTTACCTCATAATGAAACATTATTCTCAAATTTAGACCAGTCTCCTTTCCCACAAGTTCACTGGTTTGGGCATACCACTCCGAGATGGTCAGGTTCCCCTAGATGTCACTGACAAACCCCCCAGCTGTATTGTATTTACAGGCCTTGAGATACAGTTAATCTCAATTTATTCACTCCACTTACACATGGGTGTAAATTACTCCAAACTAGTTTGTGAGGTTCCCTCTTTCTGAGTCTCAAAGGCAGCTCAGCCAACACAAGGTATTTGTCTAAAATAAGGGAGATAAATAGCAGCCTGGTGGTACCAGTGTTACATAGGCTCACAATAACGGAGTAAGAGGAAGCCAAATGAGGTGTATCTATGAACACACAGAACTATCAGTTGTTTAAAGTGTACAATTCACATGTTTTCTTTAATATCCATTCACTTTTGTTGAGCCTCTGGTTTTCTAAAAGACTGATTAAAATATAGTTCTGTATGGACAAAGAAGTTTTTCGTATTATTCAGTCATTTACAAAACATAATTTTTGAATGCCGTCCAAATCAGGCAGAGCAGTATAGGCCAGTGAAGTAATTTTTTATCTGATTTTGCAGTTAATCTAATTTTTTTTAGTGCAGCTCTGTTAGTGATATGGTATTATGTGTTTTGGCATAATCCTGTAATCGAAATGTAGTTTGGAGCCTCTTATGTTTTCTTTTTCCAAATTGTTGTGTATTGTTACAGCAGCATTTTTGAAAGATGGATATTAAATGCATCATAGATAAATATTCCTATTTTACACATGGGAAAGGTAAATTAAGGGCTCAAACATTAATTCAAATTCTATAGTATTACAGTGAAATTTAATCTGTTTCTGAAATATGGTAACGCAAACATAAACCAGCAAATTACTACTTTTCACTCACATGCTAGGAGAATAATAGTGTCATCATGAAAACTTTGACAGAAAAATGTATGGATATAAAAAATTTTAGCATTATAATAAATATACCTTAGGATATATTATGCCTCCACAGCAATTCCAGTAATGTCATTACAAGAGTTTGTGCTATGAGTACTAAAACACAGTATTATTAGGAGAGGAAGTGGAGACACTGCTGACAAACTGTCTCCATTTTAAGCATCTGCTTTCAGGTTGCACATATCTGAGCTGATATTTAACTCATTGGTCTCTATGGATTTTACACAAACTGTTCAGACTCTCTGGAATATGTTGTGGACTAATATAAATATAATGGAGAAAAAAAAAAGAAAAAAAATTATTTTCCAGGGATGAAGGATTGTAGTCTGCAATGAAATGCCTGGGGGCAGAAGTCTGCCAGATGGATACAACTGCTGGACCAGAGGCTGTGGTTTCCTATTCTGTGAGCAAGGGTTTTTTTCTCTCACATATGAAGCTCTATGTATAGCAGAGGGATGCCTACTCTCTGGGAACAGTACGGAATTTTTCCCCCAGGCCCTTCACATGCCTCCTAGATCTTCTGAATGATCAGCAAAATACTTCCCCCCACCCCTCACTCCCCCATAGGTTCCCAGTAGCCAAACTGTCCTGCTTTGTACAAAGTGGGAATGTTGAAGGAGTTGATATATATATACCAGTGGAGCATCATGGCTTTTCCTGAAAAAGGTTATAGGTTCAGCAATGACCAGAACAGTAGAACTGCTAGTCTCAGCTAGGAGGGTTTTGATCATGTAGAGAGTCTGGGAGGAAAGGAGCTGAGGAGAGAGGACCTGCAGTGGTGCTTTCCCATATATTTAAGCTTATTGTGGGACAGAGATGACCAGTTGTGGGGTCAAGGTCCAAGCTGAGAAAATAGTGTGAGTACGGGATGTACTGGACCTTGTGAGAAATTAAGAACATTATACAACTAGACAAAGTAATCATCCATGTTTGTGAGATGTGGTTTATGTGAAAAGATAGGCAAACAAATTATTACCTGGGTCAAGACTTGTCGGCTCTGGTGCAAGAAGAGAGACAGGAGCTAATGTCACAACCTTAAGGTACATGCTAAATGCCCATTATTTAAATGTGTTTTAAGAGGCCACATGAACACCAGTACACAATTACATCTGTAAATCTGGAACCTAGTTAAGACAATGTCTGGTTTCTTTTAGAAGCACTGCCAGCTGGGGGTTGTTCTGAGTCCTGCCTGTTACTGGATGCCCTTGGAATTAGATACTAAAATATTAGGCTGTAATAGCTTTGCTAGATATCTGGAATCCTGCAGATTGTATCTCTAGCTTTCTGAAATAGCCATTTTCGCTCACCTAGGTTCAAACTGAGGACAGCAAAGTTTTACAGCAGCAGCAGCAAATGTAATGTACCTTGATCTCAAGTTCGCAGCACTACCACTCTGCTAATAGCTACAGCATCAGTGGAAAATAATTGTCAGAAGAGAAGTCAGTGCAGGGGAATGTCAATGGTATCCATTTAAAATGAAGCATTTCTTTGTAGTCTTTAGAAGAACTACAGTTAGGTTATAGATAATTTCTCAATGAACAGTTTGAGAGCTGCAATTTATAAAATCATAAAATAAATTATTTTTTTATAGAAAAGAAAAATTCTGTCCAGATGTGAAACCTTTTACAAACTGCCTTTTTGGTTCATATACTCTTTGTTACCTGATTCAGCTGCTAAATCCATCATGGTTAATACAACAAGAAAAAGGGTGGCTTTTAAAAACCAAAAATGTTCTGCACAGTCTGGATTTAATTCTTTGTATTAGTTTGTGTATATCTCAGTTGTTGCTTTCTTTGCCCATTTTAATCAGTGATTTATCAGTGCAAAATGAGGTATAAATTTCTATCAGGTTGTACAGGATGGTGGCAAAGGGACTCTTGCTTGTCTGCTTTAGAAGAAAGATCCCTAGAGATCCTTCCTCAGCAAGTCCAGCTACATCTTCCAGTGATTTTATTAGTTACTTTGTACCATGAACTGCAAGAAAAGTCTATCCAGCCATCCAGTTAATGTTCCAAACGCACTAATAGGTATGTAAAAAAGACCTGCAGTCAGTTGATTTCCATCAGCAAAGCTTCAAAGGTTAAGCTCTCATTTTCTTAACCTTTGAATAAAGCAGATACCGAGACGGGCAGAGGGGTTCTGCTAAGTAACTTCTTTTATTTTTGTTTTGCGCTTCATTGTATCAGTTACTGAGAAAGTGTTAAAAAAGACTACCAAAGTATCCAGGCACAAGACAATTAAAGAAGTGATACATGAAGACAGTTTGTGTGAATTGAAATGACGTTCCTCTATGGAACTACTCATTCCCAGTCTGTTCTCCATCCAGTGGGACTCAGGCGCCTTTATCAAGACCTCCCAAGGAGCTGCCAATGCAGTTAGATACCTAGTCACTTTTGAAAGTCTGACCACATACACTTATTTTGTTTATAATAAGTTGATAATATAGTAACTATGCAATAATTCTAATTAGAGGAGACCATTGGAGATCTTAACAGAGAACAGGGGGAAGCTGACTTCTAAAGCAGAAGGTTTAGTTCCCATTCTTCCTTTAATTTTTTTTTTTCTTTTTTTTTTCTTTTTCAGATGGGAACTACTTGTCTCTTCTAGCTGTTCAGTGAAGGCTGGGAAAAGTCTGACTTTAAAGCTTAAGCT
Organism: Vidua chalybeata; assembly: GCF_026979565.1. Lineage (NCBI taxonomy): Eukaryota > Metazoa > Chordata > Aves > Passeriformes > Viduidae > Vidua > Vidua chalybeata. The sequence goes on along the minus strand of NC_071530.1, from coordinate 127,612,810 downwards.
AAAACATAAAATTCTCATAATTTATAACAAAGCTAAGACATGAATTTACATATCTACAAAAGTCCTTGAAATAACCTCTTACACATAAATTGAAATTCTGTGGTCTGTTTCTTGTCACTGTAAGGTTTAACTCTGAGGAATACAAATGCACAAGATTAGAAACATAACTCTACAATAAACAGTAAGGACATTATCAATAAAAATTAATTACATGAACAATACATAGTCCCTGGCAGAGTGATAACTTGGAAATACACTGTTTCTTCACTGCTGTTTACATGCAGAACTTGGAGAGGCAAACAGCTTGCTTCCTAATGGACTGTTACTTTGCAGGCCATTAGTGTGGAATTAATGAAAGCAATTAATTTCCCATACTTCTGTAATAACAAAGAAAGGAAAGGAAGAGCTGTCCTCCTCCCACAGCTGATAGCTCTGTTCCTGTGCCTAGATCACAGTCTTGGAGGGCTGGATGATTTGGGTTCTGTTCCCACATCTTCTGCAATATTCTTTGTGACCTTGGAAAAATCATTTGCTCTCTCCGTGCCTTAAATTCCCTTTTCACAAAAGGGAATTAATTATGCTTCATTGTTTCCAGAGAAGTGTCATTAGACCCAATTAGTTAATGTCTGTAAAGTGCTTTGAGAGCAATCTTTTGACAGATGATATTCTAAGTGCAAAGCACCACAGTAAAAATTTGTAGCAGTCTGGCTTAGTGTTATTTGTTTAACACAAACAATGATCTTGGCAGTCTAGAAATGTTAATCTGATGTATTACACAAAGATAAGATAAAATTACATTTATTTTGACTCTGATTCAGATAGATACCAAATTACATGCCTTAATGTAAACACTAGTTACTGAAATTTCTCTATGCAGTTATGTATTTAATTCCCTTGAACTGAAGTCTTACTCATCATTAGTTTCTCCCACCCCAAATAATTTCCTGAAGACTTCCTAAAAGTAATGTTTTTAAGTGGTGGAGTCATCAGGAAAAGTGGTATAGAGTAGGAAGAAATGATCAGAAATAGACCAATGTTTGAAACTTGAGAGTGTGTGTTTAAAAGATCAGAATTAGGCAAAGGAAAGATCACTTTGGCAGCATTTGGAAAAAAACCAAACCAAAACCAAGCCAACAAAACCACCAGAGAAGACTTATTTGAAGGCTAGAGTCATCAAATCAGACACAACTAAAATCTTGCTAGTTCTGGTTATTAAGACCTACAAAAGAGATTGAAGACTTTAAAATTTGATGGAAAGAATTGATAAATCTTGGATGCAGTAGTAGAGAAGAAGGGAAAAAGTCAAAGATACCACTCATCTTTTAGATCTTAATAGCAAAGAGGGTGATGCTTATAAAAATAAACAAAAAAAAAAAGTTAAAGGACAACAGACAATAAAGAAACTTGTTGGTGATATATCAACACAGACTTTCACAAAATTTTTTTTTCAGGAAAACATGAACACTTTTGCAAGTTTGTCAAATCCCTCTATGAAAACAAGGAAGTTGTATATACTGTTGCAACCTGGAAAGAGATAGGTATAAGATGCAAAATACTAATACCAAAATGCATTTTCATACAGCTTAATAAACAGAATAGGTATGAGGTGATTAGGTTCAACAGCATGTTGTAGACTGAAACTATGCAAGAAAATTACTCTAGAGATTTTTGGAGGTCCATACTGCACTTCCCACTCAGCCTATGCTGGGCAGAATAGTGCAGAATTAGTACATCTATGCAGAATGTTTTAAGGGATTGTGAACTAGAATAACATTTATTATCTTCTATGTATGCTACTTCAAAAGTTTTTTTTTTGTAATAGCTGATTTAATTAAAATGGCATAAGTAAATTTCAGCAAAAAGAAAGTTACTTTTGCCTATGAACTGTAACAGGTATTATCCTATTTATTGTTACATTTTTATTTATAACCTATAAATTTAGTTAAATAAGTTGATTTGGAGAAACGCAGCATTTAGCTTTAATATATACCTTAAGGTTTTGAGCAATATCATGTTGATGTTTTCAGAAGACATTTTTTCTGCATTTCTTAAAAGGCAAGGAAGTACAAGTCTGAGATCTTAAAGAACAGCTTAGGTGCTAAAGGGCAGCTTTGGAAGCTAGTGCTCTGCAATTTCTCCTGTGGCTTGAGGGGAAGAACTTGAGAGGCAAAGTGGATCAGCCAAGCTCATGCTCTGAACAGATGCATTCTGTCCCTATAGACTGTCTGATCCAAAGGATTAATGGTGGAATTAATGATCGAACTCAAGCCAAACTTTGTGGCTATTTTGCTTCTCTTTTATGCAAATTGTCAGCCTATGCAATTTGATAATTCAATGAAAGTACTTGTAAGGTATCTCCTATAATATCTGTTGAACTTGTTTTAGAAATAGAAGAACTTTTGTTTCTGCTTTGGCCATATATCCAAGTTCAGATACAAAACTCCCAATGCTTTTACTAAAAAGAATTAGCAATTAATGTAGAATCCAGGTTTTGCAGAATGATGCACATTAAAAAGAAAAACAACAAAGAAAATCCCCAGCAGCATCCACTTCCACTAAGAAGGAAAACCTCATACTTTTAAGCTGATGGGATTTTTTTCACTGACTTCAGGGGAAGTCTGGAAAGCTGTTACAGCCATCATTGACTTCTAGGGGAATAAAAAGAGTACATTGGAAAAAATCCATATTTTATGGATTTTATTAGCTATGTTCACAAAATAAAGACCTATTTGCAAATGTCAATTCTAGCATGGTTTAAATATTCAAAATAAAGAGTCATGGGAAGAAACAAAATAAGAAAAAAACCTAGCTTGTTTGAAACAACACGAAGTTCATTCAGATACATATAACTTCACATTTTTCATCTGGTGTATTCATTGAACATCCCCCACACATAGATTATTTGGCCTCAGTCAGTGTCCAGAGTTGTCCAAAATATTAATGACAATTCATTTTCAGAAAATTAAGAATTGATTGGCCTCTCTGTCTGTTTTGTGAAGTGAAATAAAGTGATACCAGGTCTGATGAGCATGGTCTGCTCATTCCATGCAGCTGTGGAATCATCACTGATTCTCACTGAGTACTGTAACCCACACACAGTTGTCTGAAAGCTGTTGGCAGATCAACTTTGTCTACTGAACCCTCAGTTTTAGGTTTATACCTTCTTTAAGGCCATAAAATGCTCTTTTAATTTCTGTGTTGGCCTTTGAATAGTTACAGAATGGAAGTTTCATTCATAACTGGGAGCTAAGGGAGCTAAGGGAACACCAGCTTGGAAATGCACCTTGAAATGCTGAATTTCTCACATCATTGTACATAACTTGCTTATTAATATGCACCTCTTCCATTGTAGAGAGAATGTCTGGTCTGATTTATAGGTCTGGGGACTCACATCCTTCCTTCAAAATGAGGTGTTTGATACTTGTTACCCCTTTGTGGTCTGATAGCTGGGGAAGTACTCACAGTCATCAGGGTCTTTAGCATATTTTAAGCTTTCTCAAAGAGAACTGAAAGTCCTAGGTGTCACGGGATATAATATAAAATAACCACAACCCCTGGTCCATGGTAGTAATCCAGGTCTCAGTAAAATTTAAGACAGCTGCTGGTGCATTTTTATTGACTTCTGCCTACCAGAGTCACAGAGCAATGATACTTCAGTATCACATGTCCTGAATGGGGACAATATATTAAGCTATTCACCACTAACTCTGACATCCTGTTTTGAATCTTTCTGGATTCCCGAGCAAGAAATACTGCTTACTTAACTTCCCATTACACTTTTGGATAGTTTCCTATAAAGAAAGTGAATAATTTACCATTTTTGCTGCAACTTGCCCTGCTAAAGCTTTGCACTGGTAATTTAATTCTATATTCATTTAGTTTGAATTACACAGGGAACATCTGCAACAATTCCTAACAATAACTACATTTCAAGACAATTACACAGTAATAACTAGAGCTGCAGGATGATGTCAAAGCCAGAAGAGGAAAAAGAGGCATACACAGACTTTGTGCACGAAATTAAATTTTGTGCTTAATTGGGAAAATGCAAGTTTATCAGAGAAAAGTCTTTGTGACACCACATGCATGTATTTAATATATGTGTTTCTGTATTTGCTGCAACATTTTCTATTGGCATAACACATTTGCTTTCATTACTGATTCTCTGAATCACTGATGAAATGAATGTCCAAATTTCCTCTCCTTAACCAATTCCTGTTAAGAAGATGAAGACAATGAAATAAAAAAAGACCTTGTGAGATTTAGCTTGTCAATCTTATGGACTTAAGAACTGTGGGAGGCAGGAACTCCATACTCTATATTCTATATCTTAATCTATGGAGATGGTTTTTGTTAATTTATCAAATAATTTTTATGCTGCTATATAGTCATCCAGAACATGACAGACATAAACATTCAAATTTTACTTTTTTCTTTGAGAGGAGAAAATCCAATACCCTATATTGTATTTCTGGGAAGACCTATTTTTTTTTGCAAATATTAAAAAAAATTCTGGTCAGGATACTGTCAATATAAACTACAAAAGTTTTGATTTTTCTGCATTACAGATCTTTTTACCTTTTCGCGTAACTTAACAGATATATTGCTGATCCTTTCAAAACTGTCATCTCCTCTAAGGAGGAAATACACTGTGGTAAATGGTTGATCTCCTAGCATGAAGATAACTCATTCAACTCTCAGTCATTGCCCCATCTGAATCTGTCACTCAAGATCAGTGCCCTTGGCTTTCTTCACCTTCTATTGGCAAATCCCCATCTCCATCACTCAGTGTGTAGTTGCTTATGTGGAATCACTTCTGCTCTGTGTCAGGAAGCAGAAATATGTTTTTCTGCAATTTTTGTCCATATCATCTCCTGTAAGTGGAGAAAAGAGAAAGCATTGGATAAATACAGAGTAAGCACTGCTTTCAGTGGCATAACCAAGACTTCTTGAGGGTACAGTACTGTGAGTGAAAAGTCTTTTGGAATTGAAATCCAGGGGTTACCACTGGTTTACAGCCAAGATGAGATAAAAGCCAACCCCATCACTCATCCTGTTATTCCTAAGGGCAGAGTGGCATTTGGAGGGGAAGATTTTCACCTACAGAGGGCCCTAAGTCAGCTTAGAAGGTTTCAGCAAACTCTGAACATCTTGATTCCTAGAACTTGAGAGGAGGAAAAGGACCACTTAGCTGTGATTTTGGAAGTTCAATTTTCTGGGAACCCCTAATCCAAACCAATTGCTTAGCTCCTCAGCCTTTTCCTCCTGCTCTTCTTACAGCAGCATGGATATGACTACATTTTTTGTGCTTAAGTCCTACCTGAAAACAGTTGTTTCTTTTGTTACTTCTTTTGTTAATTTTTTTTTCCTGTGGAAACCCCTTAAGTTTTAACATGAAAATATCTACTTGCAGAAGATGGTACTGCAGTAATGTAAATGCTATTTTTTACTCATCTGAATGAAGACAAGTAAACCAGTGTCAATAGTTAGTAAGGTTTCACTGCACTAACACACAAAATATGTCAATATCAGCTTCCAGGAAGATAAAGGAAATTTAAAGAAACTTTTTTTTTTAATGTTATAATGCAAAAAAAACTGTATTTTTCAGTTGGATAATTGTTTAGATGAGCAAAAATATATAGGAGGAAGCACCAAAAATCTTCTGAATCAGCAGCAGTAATAGCTACTACAGTATTAGTGTGAAGTTCAGCTATAAAAATGGAGATCTGATATCATGGCTTTCTACTATCAGTTTCATTCACTGGAGTAACAGTGTGCATACTCTATTGTAATCCATATTTTCAGATTGCTCATTAACATCACAGTGACCACATGTTAATCCTTAGCAGGAATATCATACAGCAAACATCTGACCACAGCTTTGATAAATTTCCTAGGAAAATTAAATGAAAAAAAGGTGTGTTTCAGAGTATATTTTAATATTGATATGAAGATCTGGAGTTGCTCTAAGAAAGGGGATAGAGTTACTTGTGCTTGTGAGATACAGGGTAATATATAAACACAGACCTTATGTCTTCAAGTTGTTTTTAAAAATTGTAAATAGAAGGAAACAACAACAATATTTTTATTATTAAAATAAATTAAAAATAAAATGTGTCATGTTTAGTAATTAATTTTTGAAGTTTCTCTGACTAATCCAATCCTTTATATCCCTTCTGGGAACATTCAACTGCATAATTTATCTTTTCTTAGAATATTCTCATCTGGAAAAGCAAAGTGAAAGCATCTGTCAAATTTGGAAGGACAAATGGATTGCATTTTCCATAAATCCACTATTGTCTTTTTTTATAAAATGGAAGGGATGCAGTTTTCCAAGATGCACAGAATTTTTAGGGACAAGTATTTTCTTTTGTGCTTTATGTCTCTTCAATACTTCTTTTCTTCCCTCCCAGAAATTATTCCCGTGAAATGACTTTACAGCAGCAGAATATGCCAGTCTTTGGAGAAGGAAACTTCTCTTTGAAGGAAGAGTTCAGAAGAGGCTGGTGGTCTGAGAACTTGGAGAGAATCTATTCCTTTTTATGGCTTATTTTTTTGGAGGAGTGAATGACTGGCACCTTGAAATTGTTATTTTCGAGCACATCTATTCCTATAGCAGATGAAATTTTATTTGCTCTGTATGTTACACTGCTTCCAAATGGGAGTGATACTATCTAATTTGGATGTTTTCTTATGGGTTCCTTTACATCTTAGATCCTTGAGTAATTTTCTTACTTGGTACCTTATTTGGCAACCATTTTGCTCTTATAAACTTCTTGCTTACATCTTACTCATATTTTCTAAAATATTTTATTTTTTCCAGAGCTGCTGTTCAGATTTTCACCTTACTTTACTGTCTCCTTCTGTTAACATTAGGTCTATAAGATTCTTAACTGGTTATTGCATGTTGACCATGCAGGCTGTGCTGTCCTTTAGAAGTCTGATGAATTTCCTAACTCCATTCAGTGAAGTATGACTCAAATGGCCCATTCCAGCTGCAAATACCTTACCCACCAGGACTTCAAATGGTCTCGTTGGAAAGGGAGGAAGGGAGGGTGTAGAACTGTCGCTCAAACTCCTCCTCTACCTTCCTTTGAAGGGCAATGGTAATGAAAGAGTGGAAAAACAACCAATTATAAAAATATTCAGACTCTAATCTACGTACTTCTTTCCTACTCACTCTCTGGGCATGTAAAAGTGACTTTCCTAAACACAAATTTTCCAAAGTCTCAGATCTGTGAATGACACAGTCCTCTCTTTGCAACTTCACAGATATCTGCCTGCACTTCATATAATTTCAGGGAATATTAGTCTCTTGATTATGTCAGTATCTCAGGGAAACAATTCACAGTGTTTCTGTGCCCTTGCAGTTCCATCCTGTCATTTCTAAAAAGTATTGCCTTGCACCTAAAATGTTCTGTTCCTGTTCATTGATTGAATGATACTTCCTGTTTAAAAATGGGCAGTAATGGAATACATAATTCAAATAAAATTGCTTGGTCACTAAACTCTCCAGCCATCTTTATAACATTGCTTTAATTGCATGAGCACAATGCATGTCTATTATTTGGGAATACTACAGATGTTAAACCAGTAAGATAAAGATGAATGAGTGAATGCCTTGTCTTTGTTAAACTCAAGTGAGCATTCTCCTTAACTCCTTCCATGAGAATTATATCCAGGTTTGTGTAGGTCTCTCATGTTTTGTTACAGGCAACTTTCAACAGGGCTTACAGCAGAGCAAATCAGAATGGAATTGAGTGAACAGTTGGATTTTACCATGCCTTTCTGTTCCTGGTGTTTTAGATGTTGCTTATGCAAGTGCTCCAGGCATGCAGAGAATGCTCCATTTTTAGAAAATAGTACTTACCAGAGTATTTTGCTCAGAACCTGCATTGCTTTTGTTTAATGTTTTGTGATGCAAAAGGACTATTTCAACCCACATCTCTCTACAAAGTATCGAGCTATTCAAGCTGCTTCAGTACTTTCCTTTATTATCTGTTCCCTCCTCATTCCCAGTTTTTAAGGAGATGCTCATATACCTGAAGGAGTTCTTCATTTTTGTCCTTGCATGGTATCAGTGCTACGGCTTTTCTCCATGCTAATTTGTTAGTACTGTGACTTTAATTCACCAAATACCCTGAGTCATGCATGGCATAATGCAATAAGGGGAACTTTGTGCAGTGAATCCGACTGCAGGCAAAGAGTCCAGGGTAAGGCTGTAAGTTGATACCCTATCCTCAAACAAAGTGAAGAAGATTCTACAGCAGTAACTAACGTTGCAGACTATAAAGGGGATGATAGAAAATTTTATAAGGATTTTCAGCAAGATTTTTCTGTTTGTAGGAATCAAGAATGTGGAAAAACTCGAGTTCCACATGTCTGAAAATGTCACCTGTGCAACAAGGCAGTATTTCATTACATTTCCACCAACAAGGCTCAAAAGAGGTCATAAACTTTCCAGTCACTGATAGTCAAGGCTTTAAAAGCTTAAGGCTTTTGTAATAATTTTTGTAGCCAAACTCCAAGGTTTCTAAGTGTGTATATATGGAGGCAAAGGCTTAATAAACCTTTTCAGAAGTAACTTGGTACTTTAAATGCCTCAAAATACTGGTGTCTATTTTCATGCACATCAAAGGACCTGAATTTTGAAAACCATTGAGAACCTATTTTCTGAAAGATTGATTTTCACAGTGCAAGTACTCAAGAATAAAGGACCCTAAGGTGTATTCTCAGTGCTGACAGCACTGAGAGTTGTGTAGCAGTTTCTCACTATTTCTGTGGCTCTCTATGCCCCTTCTTTCAAGTGTAACTCTGAATAACAGTCCCTTCATGACATGCACTCCCAGTGCCCTGAACCCTTCTTCCTCCCAGAGGAAGCTCTGTGAGGAGGGAGGGAGGCAGGAATGGCAGCCTGCTATGCCATCTCTGGGCTCTCCTGGCAGTGGAAGACATAGAGAAAGGTCAGTAAATCTAAATCTTTCTGTGAGGCAAAGACGATGCATTCCCCTACTTCTCCAAATCCATACAGACTGCACCTGTGTGTTTTTCAGCTAGTACTGTAACCTGAGAGTTCCTGTCTCCCAGCTGGGAGTGGATATGCATCCACATATCCATTTGTCAGATTCGTTGCCTCATTTTATGCTGTTAATGTTCTTGTTCAAATGGAGTTATTTCCTGCTGCTCTATTACAGGTGTTCCTTTATACCCATTGTATGAAGTCTTGCAGATTTCTTTTTATGTTTAAAACACTTATATCTACTTTCTTGTATCCTCTCTACGTGGTCCATTTCATACCCATGGCAGATCCATGATGTAAAGTAATTTTTTTCTGTCCTTTTAAATTTTAGTTGCTGATGTTACCAAAGGTATCAGCAGCAATAAGAAAAATTCTCCCGCCTCCTTTCAGGAGGTGTAAAATCCCACAACCATAAACTTGCACTATTTTTTATAATTCAGAAAGATGTTTCAGATAACACAATCTAATACAATGCTACTTTTTTTTTTAACAGAGACTGCTCAGTGAAGCTTCAGAGATTTTTCTTTTTTTTTTGTCTGTTCAAACAGACATCTTGGAAGTCCCTACATTCTTCTGATCACTCACTTGATTTTCATTATGACAGCAGTTCATCGTGTCACTAAATATACTTCTGAACACCAGTTCTCCTGCTTTCACCCCTGAATTGTTACTGTGGTGATGCTCACCAAAGTTTCTGTTAGGGGAGTGTTAGGAAATTCTAGAGCTCTCAAGGATGAGGGCCATAAGCCAACATAATGAAGTGTCATCTGTTGTTTTCCCACAGTATTTAAGATTGTTTTAAAAGATTTGTGTAATTATCAGTAATTGGTTTCTTCTATATTCAAAGTCTGTTTGCAGTTAAGTTGGTCTCTTAGATTCATAGAATGGTTTGGGTTGGAAGTGACCTTAAAGATCATCTAGTTCCAACCCCCTTGTCATGGGCAGGAATGCCTTACCTTAGACAAGGTTGCTCGGATCTTGTCTCTCACTGCTCCAGGCAGAGTGGAGCAGATTAGAAAGCCTCCTCTTGGTTATGCCTTTTCTTTATGTCTGGAATATTTTTGTAATTCAGGCATGCTAGTTTAAAACTACAGACTGTAGCAGACCTTCTTTATAGAGGAATCTTGCATTTCTAGATTTTGTAGCATTCAGCCTAGCTTATAATCTGTATGATTCATGCAGGAAATCATTCAGCTATGGAGGAAAAACAAAAGAGTTGAGAGAAAATTTCAGACTGTAAAACAAAGCAAGAAGAAATCAAACTGCAGCAGTGAAAAGAAGGATGTACTTGAGCTTTCTCTAAAAATGGGAATGGATACAAAACCATTAAGGGAGGAAAGTAGCCTGAAGAGGACTGTGAGACTTAAGAGTGATAAAAATAAGTTACTTACCAAGATAGCATATTAATTATGTGGTTATTTGCTTTAGTACTTCCAAACAGGAAAAATGAACAGATGCTAGAAACCATTAATAACTACCAGATAAAGAAGTTGCAAGGAAAATAAGTATTTTGCCATGATTTGCGAGGACAGACAGAAATATCCAAAAATGAACAAAACTCTTCCCAAAAACCACCTGAATATTCAAGAAACAGAACACATTTCAGAACAGTTCTGAAATTTTTTTGATCACATCTCCCTGTTCTGCTGCTTTGAGAAGAGGCATGGAAAGGGAAGCCCATCTGTCCCCTTAGCTCAGAGGAAGGAGACACTGTTATTTGCTTCTGCCTCCCTGCTCCAGCTGCCAAGGGGCAGCTATCCAAGGTGTCACTGAGACCGTCCCTGCAGTGCTGCTGGGGTGACAAGCTGAAGGCTACAGCCACCCCGTACTTTTTGGGGCAGCAGGGCAGAAACCACACCTGGGAACTGAGGTCTCCAGTGAGGGGCTGGGCAGAAGTAATGGGAAGAAGCTCTGGAAGGGAACACATGGTGGCCACTATCACTCAGAAGGTTGCTTCCAGTCACATCTCACTTGGGCTTCATTTGTACAACCATTGGTAAGCATGGCCTGCTCAAGATGGGGCCCAAGTCCCTGGATCACCAAGGTATGAGCAGGTGGTGCCATTCTGCACATCCCCTTCCTTGTGACATTGTGTTTCTGATCTGAAAAAGGCAGCAGGCTTGTGCCAGATTTGGGGCAGGTGGATGTAACCAGGTGGATGATGAGGGGTTTAAAACCTGTGTATGAAACCGATGCAAATATATTAATTGTCCCACAGTACTGTGCCAAGTGTGTTAATAGCAGAGAAGGAAATTCAATTCTCCTACAAACAGAAAATTTTGGCTTTTGTGGAAACCCAGGGCAAGGGGAATATTTCTCTCTCTGCCCTGAGGGGTTCTGACTCCCAGGGAAGCACTGACTTTGACCCTCATTTATGGAAAAGGGCTCCAGACCCTCAAAATAAACCAGAGACCACAAAAGTGTGAAATAGATTATTAAGAGTAGTATAATATGTCACTTGGGTGAGAAATTTATGTTTTAGGATTTTTCGTATGTTGTAGATGTGGACAAGATGGAGGGTATAGGGTGTTGTCTTGTGTTCCTTTTTCTTCCTTCTTCTTCATGGATTTAGGTGGTATCTTGTAATTGGGTAGAAAAATCCACATTGTGGGTATTTAGTGGTCAGTTATTGGGTTAGAAGGGAAAATAACCTAGGTGTCACTTGTTTTGGGCAACTCTTAGTTTTTGATTAGGCTTAAAAGGCCTTGTAACACAAGATTGTTAGTCATTTTTGTGCTGTTTTCCTAAATGCAAGGTCTGGTGCAGGCAGCGTGCTGAAGTTTTGTTTAAATAACAATGAAACAAGAAGCTGAAGACCGAAAAAGTCCTGTGTGTCTCCTTTTCCTGACACAGAACTGCTCCAGGAGAGTTTCCCCTGTCAGGGAAGCCCTCAGGGGGAGGCCCAACTTGGGGCCAAAAAAAGCCATAGGTTTTCTTTAATAAAAACCCTCTATTAAATTTCATTGTCTCAGCCCTTTTTTTTGTGACCATTTTGTTGAAGAAGGAACAGAAAAAAGCTAGAAAAATAATTGGAAAACAATATACCAAACAAGAACTTAGAGAACAGATTATGATAAACATACTGCACTTTCTTTGTTTGATCATGCTTTCACTTGATCTCTTTGGTGTAGCTATTTGTTTTCCTTTATCAGCTTCTCTAACTACCTCTGTTTCTAAGACCTCCTGCTCCTCTGCCCAGCATTTGTAGTCTCCAGAAATTTGTGGGTACCAGGAGACTGTTAGCTTTATGTTTGATGAAAAAAGCTAAATAAGAATTGTTTAATGTTTTCTCCTGCCTCTTGTTGACCTTTTCTCAATAACTGAAACCTGAAAGGAGCAGAGCTACTTCTGAACACTGATGAAGGCAGCTGTGGAGCTGGGGGGGAAGACAAAGGGCTAGACTGTAGAGTTAAAAGAAAAAAGAAAACCCTGATGTGTTATGCTTTGCTCCTGCTGCTGAAGCCCTTGTATTTCAACTTTAATTGCATGCAGCAGCATAAAGCACCTTTTCATCTCCTCTTCCCATTTACTTTTCCTAGTTCTCTTTATTTACCTGCTACTGTTGTTCTGCTTTGTCAGGCCCAAGTGTCTTTAAAGGCAATCACCATAAAGGAAGATGAGTTTTGTTAAGCTCTCTAATGAGTTCAGAATTGAGCTCTGGATAGGCAGACCCAATCTCATATGTGTAACAAGCAACATTTGGTTTGAAGTACAAAAAAATCTTCCCAGTCAATGAGCTGTTCTTCCTAAATTATTTCTGTCACCAAGTTTTTCTCATTAGCCTGTATTTGCTTATGTAGTAGTAGCATGAAATTACTATTTGATGTTTACAAAGCACGTTGCCTTATTTTCTCTTCCAGAGGGCAAGAAGTGTTAGTATAATCATCATCTTTGCATGGTTCTGACAGATATTTGCAGCAATCAAAGTGAGTATTTGGTAAGGCTTAAGTAAATGTTCTGCCACAGGAACATGGCAAACTCTTAAAAGAACAGGAAATGTATTCTCCAAATAAAAAGCATATTTATTATTTGCATTGGTCCAAGTTATAGAATCATGGAACAATTATTTGATCTCTCTACTTTTTCTCCAAGAGTTCCAGCCAAAATCTGCCATCCCCTTAATAAGCAATCGTGCCCTTAGAGTCCAGAGGTGAGACAATTGGCATCTACCTATATATTCACTGGTTCTTTGTATCATTTCTAGCCTGCAGGTTGTTTCATACTGGGCACTGTAATTGAGTCCCTTATTGTGGGATAAGGGAGTTAATTCAAAAGGAATTTAATTACATCAGGATCTACCCACTGCTCTATATAAAAATATCAGTGATTTGGCCTTTTAAGCATCAGGGTTCGGAAAACAAAAAATAGTGAGGAAGCCAAATGTGTTGAAGGACAGTCTGGAGTTTGATATTATTGCTCCAGGGTTCTACAGGAAACGTTGATGTGATCAAATAGAAGGCATCCCAGTGGCCACCTCTTCTGTAGATTTCAGAGCAGTTTCTTTCCTGTCTTTCAGCTTTGAGGATGTCTCACACTTTCCTAGAGTGTTGCTATAAGAGCAGGAATTCTTCCAGTCATAAGAGCAAGGAAGTGCATGATTTTAATGGCCCTTGTGGATCCACTGCTGCCAGCAAGGTATTGTATGTCTGAATTTTGTTTAGAAACTTGAAATATAAAGGTTTTTTAAAAAAATAGTAATAGATTTTAAATTGCAGGAGCTGCTAAAATTTCCCTGTCTGAATTTCACATGGATCTTTATCTTTTTTTCCCCATTTATAGCTTGTATTTTTCATTAATTTCACTGGGACAATCTGGTGACAGACAGACAATAGCTTTGTTAATTTCAATTTATATTTTTTCAAAAGGAAATCAATTGGTTCATTAATCAATGTTAATTGTTTGTTAGACCCCCAAGGAAAATGAACCATTCAGCTGATTAATCACTCACTGAATTTTTCAGTGGCCTTGTAATAGTGTGTGACTACATAACATTATCAATTGCTGTTTTGTTCTCTTGTTCTTTATTACTGACATGCAAAAAGCCATCAGTATATTTAGAAATTTCTTCATGTGTACACAGAGGAGTTGAGAAAATACAGCCAACACTATCCTTGCTCCAGAGCTGCTAGAGGTGCTCACCTAGCCAGATTTTGGCAGATGTTATAAATAATGCCTGTTTCACTTTTCATTTCTGTAAAATGAACAGATTATCTCTGCTTTTTACAAAAGTGAAAAATGGACAATGTATTGTTTCTTAGCAAAGCACTTGGCCACATAGTATGTAGTTTTATATCAGAAATAAAAGCAATTTCACTCTGCCTTAACATGTGCTTGGCAAGTAAATACAGGGTCAAAAAGAGGTCAGAAACTTGCAAAAAGTTTGATTTGCTTTTCATTTAGGAAAAAAAGTAGAAGGGGAATGAGAGCAGTGTTGTTTTAGACAAATAAACTGTCGCTCATATGCTGCCTTCACTTTAATAGATGCTAACAGAAAAATAAAACAGGAATTGTTTTTTTTTTAATGAGAAATAAATAACCTCAATATGTCATAAATAAGCTGCATTGCCCAGTCATTTTTAAATGTTCAACTCTTAGCTAACCCTGTGTCTGTTCATAGATTTAAGTATGTCACTATTGAAACATAATGAATGTACCCCAAATGAGACAGGGGCATCTTCTACCTCCTGTTATCTCAGCTTCTCAAGAGCAGCAGAGTCAGACATGTGCCTTTGGGGTGACCCAGGCTAAGTGTCTACTGGGCTGCCCCGGCAGAAGTGCAAGTCAGCAGTTTAAGGGAGGTCACTGCTTACACATGTAGGTACACAGTTTGTGGTATTTGGGAGTGGGGCTGCAGCGAGCCTCATCCCCAATGGGTACAGCTCTGAAAAGCAGGTGAACAACACTGAAAGCAATGGAGTGCCCAGGTGCACTGACCAACCACCTAAGGGAACAGAGGGCATACAGGTGCAATGCATGAATATGAGGTATAAATGGTTGGGCTAAAGAACAAGAAAGGCAGATGCTTGCAGCCTTCTCAGGTGGTTTGATCTTGCTCTGTATGGCTAGAAGCCTTCTGAAACTGCATGGTGATGCTCTGTGTATTGTGGCCATCTCGACTGTGGCCTATGCTGTGACATACAGGGACACAGGATAACTCAGGATGGAAGGTCAGGTGTGAGGTCAGACCAGGGTGCTCAGGGCTTTATCCAGTCTAGACTTGCAGCCCTCCTAGGGTGGAGACTGTGCAGGATCTCTCTGCCCATCCCTTGTAAGGACTGGAATACAGCCCAATATCCAGGATATAGTGCCCAGTATTACCCACCACCTGTGACAAAAGTGACATCACCAAACTGGAGAGAGGCCAGGGGATGGTGACTTGGTTGGTGAAGGACCTTAAGCCTCTGTCCTATGGGGCAGTTGAGGTGGACTAGCCAGGAGAAGAGAGAGCTTGGAGGATGCTGAATCACAACTGACCACTACTAAGAGAAGTTCTAGGGAAGATGCACCTAGCTGCCTCTCTGAGGTGCACAGTGAAACATCAAGAGACAGGTGACACACGTTGCCCCAAGTGGAACTCCATTTAGATACATATTAAAAAAAAACAACCAAAAATAGAGCATAAAGTGGTGAAATGCTCCTAGAGACTTCAAACCTCAGCTGGACGTGGCTTTGAACAACCTCCTTTAGCTGAAGTTAACCTTATTTGGTGGTAGGAAGACTTGCAGGCTTCCTACCTAAATTATATTACAATTTTTATAATTCAGAGATTTGAATGATTGAATTGGAAATTCAAGATAAACTTGATAGTTGATTCCAAATTATTTCATCATACACAGATTGCTTTTTTCTGAAATATATGCTTGGTAGGCAATTTCCACCATGTTTCACAGACAGGAAAAAAATCCTCCTTTCTTATCTGTATTTACTGCAACAATTCTTTTTTCTGGTTTTAGAAAATTAAATTGTAGAAAAGATAATGGGGATGTTTATTTTTTTTTTTTTAATTAAGAAAATATTTCAAATTCTAGGAGTCCTTAATCTGGTACTTTAACAGGAACAAAGCTCATCATGACCATCTTTGGATATTGTCACTTAAGAAGACAGAATTCAAAAGCTCCCAATTCCTGAATGACACTTTAGTGAATGACTGGAATTGAAAAAAAACAGTTATTCATTGTTTGATTTTTAGATAGTTTATTTAATTAACAAGTCACTCACATGAATAATAAACTACTGTACATAAAGCTGTTACCCAAACCTCAAAATTACTCAAACAGCATTTCAATAGGGCAAGCTATTTATTTGAAGAAAATAGGATAACAGATAACAGATATCTGTACATAACAGATTCTTGGAACAGATAAAATGAAGAAATATGCCTTTTTTGTAGAACTTTTTGGCCAAGGCACACATTCTTGTTTTCTTTCACAACCTGCTCAAAATGTAATGAAGTAAATTTTTCATGTATTTGTGACAATTACCACACAGAAGACTTCCATGAAACCTGCCAAACTACACAAGATTGCAGAAATTCCAGTTCTCGCCTGGCAAAACAAGGATATGTCCAAGGGTTTGCTCTGTTGAAGGTTTTGAAGCAACTTTTGAGGGTAAGGCTGATTAAATATTTTAAATAAATTAAATGCAGGTGTCCAAAAAACGACAATGCTCATCAGTTACTATTGATAGACTCAGTACTGTTGTGCCTAAGCAGTAAGATTTTGGTTGGGCTCTGCTCTGACAGTAGCACTGTGTTTTTATCTTCTCATGAGCTCCCCTCCCACGTTGCAGCCTCTCCTTGCAGGAATGGAGGCAGGTGAGTGCTTGTGACCAGCCCACAGCCCGAAGCTTGTCCTCTGCTCACCACACAGGAACCAACAGAGGCAACAAAGGCAAACCAGACCAGGGCAAGAACCAAAGGCAGTCACAATTGTCACATTACATGCAGGCTCTTACCTGGCCTACATGCTTTTTTCTATCACTTGCAGGAGTGTTTCTTGTAAAAAAGGGAACTTGTGGTATATATAACAGTGATTCTACATTTTATTGCTGACAAAAAAGAAGCGAGTTTGAGCATTGTTATGCTACCACCATAACATTATTTGAAAGTTCAGTGGCAGAAGTAAAAATAACTTCTGTTTGACTATGTTTCTTTCTATATGATACAACAACTCCAGATGTTACAAATAAGGGGATTTTTAAAGCTAATTTATCTCTTACTATTAATAGTGACTTGTTTGTCTTGTATCTTTCTCATCAAGGACAAATAAAACACATGGGTCAGTGTCACTTCTGAATTATCTGCAGGAGGTTGGTGCAAATGTCTCCACCCACAGTGTCACAACACTGCAATAATTAGGCCCCAAACGTGGCAGGAATATATTTAAATCCTAGACCAAAAGTGTTTTAATTGGAAGTAATGATAAAAATTTTAGGAAGGCTTATTAGTGACCTCATCCCTGATAAGTGCATGAGTTCTTACAGAACTAAAACCACAGCTTGACAGCATTCCTCCCCATGTGGGGCATTTGAACCAGATGGAGCTATAGGTGACAAAAGCTACAATATAGGATTCTATTAATCTGGATCCCAGCACAACAATTAACACTGATGGAAAAGTTTGCTTGTTTAGATAAGAAAGACAGCCTTACTGGCTAAATTTTATTGTCCCAACAGCCGAGTACACTGCAGCTCATTTTGTCTCTCTGTCTTTGCCATCATCTTTAACCCCTGATTCTCTGGTATTTAGTGTTCAACTCTAGCCCAGCTGCTCCAGTACTTCATGTTGCAAAGTGGATCAGACAGTGTAGATTTAGAGGTCCACTTTTTCCACTGTCAGACAATGAAGAGTGAGATTACTGATGACTTAGAAATTATAAAATCTAGTTTTTTGAAATTACCTGCTACATTTCTGTCTATAATCTAAAGTTATGCAATGCACACTGATACAGACTGGAAGTGACCAACATTCTCAAGTCCTTTATGGAAAAGTGCCTTTCTAAGCAATGTCACATACAAACTGTCCATCTATTTTCAGAGAAATGTGCTTAGTTATATTCCCTTTAGGTATGTGATGTAATATTTATAGAATACTTTCATATTTTGCCTATGAAATAAATATTACACTCACAGAGTTCTTTCATGCAAGAATCATATATATGAAATGCTTATACATGTTCATGTTCATTCTTTTGTTTTCCATATTTGCTTTATACATAGCATGGATATTCCATTAATTTAACTCCTAATTCTGGTCACTATTTTCCACTCTGCCTATATACCATAACCATTTACATTTTCTTTTTTTTTTTTTGGACAAAAACAAGAGGAAAATATGTAGAAACAAAAGCTCTCCTTTCAAATTAATGTGGCTCTCTTCCAGTATTTACTGTATTCAGACTAGTCATATTTCACAAGTCAACTGATTTTCTGAGGCTAGAAGTAAATAGAAGGGGTGTCAGACATTTCCAGACCTTTCAGCTTGAAAAGTTACTGACAGAGGAATTTCTTTCCAGACACCAGATAAAACTGCATGAGAGCACCAAAGTATTCTTGACTGAGTAGAGAAAAAAGAGAGTTCTTCACACACACTTTGTAGCTTCAGCAGAAATCATAAAAGCCCTAAGCATGTGTAGGAGTAAGCAAATACATCGGTAATAGTGCCTTGGGAGAAATGGAGCGCTGTGGAGCAAGAATCTCAGTTCTTCTAAAGTATTTGTGACAAATCCAGACCTAACAACTAGGATGTGAGATTCATGACACTTTGAGTAGGAGTCTATAACCTAAACATGGGCATCCAGCACAAATTTTGATTCCTAAAGGCATCCAAGGCATGTTTTTCAGGTGGTTGTTGTAACAAAAAATGTGTGCTATCCAGTGATGGCAGAGAGACACGTACCTTAAGATAATTCTCTTCTGTGCAATTTGTACATGGTTCCCTACATGCCTTACTTCTGTAATTGTTCCTTCAAATGTTTGCACCAAGGTTTAACTCTTTTGTTTTAATAGAACATAGCCTGTATTTGTTGCAAGCTCATTAAATGTTCAGTAACTGGCTGTGTGAATTTCCCTTAGTGAGTTCTATTAAACTCAAGTACACACAGATTCCAAACCCAAGGCCTTCTCTAACCTAGTACAGTAATAAAGATCTGAGAAGTTAAGTGCATTTTCAAAGGTTTCAAGATCATTCATCCTTGTGTGATGGGTAAACAAGGAGGCCTCTCCATCTGATGCCTTTCTGGTTGAGGCCAGATATGTGGGGCAGGAATAAATCCTGTAGTGCCAGAGGGGTATCTGGTAAGTTGCATCTCCATATTAAGTGCTAAAGCTCCTCTCTCTTTGTGTTTTTGGAGATTCAGTGGGAGGAAGCCACAGAAAGACAGATAGTAAGAAGTCTGGTGAGGTCCTAGTCACCTTTCATGTAGCACAATTGCAGCTGCAGTGGCTAAGAACATATTTTAAGCAGTTTCAAAACAACTTTTTTATACCCATTTACCTGCCAATTGCCCACCTCTGCCTTTCATCAATTTATACCTTTTTATACCACTAGATACAGTAGTTTAGATTTAGGTACCACAAACCTAAAGGGCAAAGAACTTTCAATGCAAATCAGCATGAAGTACTCTTCTTTATTCAGTCCTGATGTGATGCCTTAAGATTTTAGCCTTTATATTTTTCAAATCCTGTAGTGCACAAGTGCATAACTCTAAACTCCATAGAAAGTGTTAGCTACACATCTTGGTCAAATAAAACAATTAATCTAGGCCTGAAACTCAAGGACACCCTACAGCCTCAGGCCCCAAAAAGTATAAACAAAAGTGGATTGGGAGGGGGAGAGCAAACTGGGGGAATATGACTTCATTACCTGAAGCCATAATTGGAGGATTAAGCCCTGATATGTAAATAGACCAAACTTGTATCTGTCTGAAAAACTCGTGACCATTGTCCATTTTGGGTGTAGCCCCTTGGGTAGCTTCGTTTGCCCTTAATGTATCTGAAGGCCCTTCACTAAATATGTCGACTTTTATATTTTTAACTTTGTCTGGCCTCTGCTCCTAGGTAAGCCTGAAAAAGGCATCAGTTCCTTTTTTTTCTGACTGACATCTCTGTTATTCAATTGCTCTTTGAAAAAACAGAGACTGAGATACTCCCCAAAGAAGGGTGAAAAACCAACAGAGATTCAGCATTTTCAGACTAGTTCCTCAGCTTAGAACTACAAGAAATAAGACTTAATTCTTGTACAGAGTGGTAGCCCTCTGTCTCATAAAGAATTTTAAGACCTCTCCAAATGCCTCCCATCAGCTTGAAGTCAGAACTGAGGCTGTTGCTGGAGCTGACTAAAATAGTTCAAGGAGTTCTAAAACTTCTAGCCAGCAATTTCTAGCATTATATAATGTCCTCTAGCCCCATGAAGGATATTTTTCAATACACATATAGATATATACACAATATAGTAATTTATATACTATAAAAACACATAGCACATAGAACACAATAGAGAATATAAAATGTATTATACTTGTGCCTATTACATAGAATAAAATATAAAATGTAGAATACATTTTATATAATAATAAATAATTTTGTAGAAAAGCATTTTATTTATGTTCACCAGACTTTATTATAAAAACTTCATGATTTTTGCTATATAGTGCATTCCAAGTAGTACAGTACTTTCTCATATGAAAAAGAAAAATAGACAGGATTTAATTTGGGAACTGTTGAACTGAGAACTGGTAAGGATTAACAGTTTCCTTCTGCCAACTGTTACTAAAAGGAGCCAGCTACTTGTCAGAAAAGACTCAGAATGTGCTCTCATTGTAGTATGAACTCAAAAATTTCTGAGAATTTTCTAGAATTTCTGCAGGGAACACATATCTTAGTGGTCCTGGACTAAATCTCTACCAATGAATTGTATCTCTCTTTTTTTTTTTCTGGGAAGTAAAAAGATGCATGGCATGAAGAGTGATTGTAGTTTATACTTTTTCTTCCTTTTTCTGTAGCATGGCAACAAAGACAGAGTTTATTCCGGGCCCTGAGATCTGTACTTGCTAATAGGTTTACAACTATTTAGACTCATGGATTGCAATGGGGAAGTACTCATAAATTTTCATCTGATTTTTTAAAATTTAATCTAGAATAAAAATTTAAGTAAAACTGTTTTAATTTTTTATTGTGAAGCAATATCCATTCTGCTGTTAAATGATGCTTCTTTAATTTTATTTTCTTAATAGTTAATATTTTAAATGTGGTGATTTAGAGGAATATTTTTGGGTTCATTTAATTAGAATAATTTCAAACAGAATTAAAAGCTCTGTTTTTCCTAGCGTTGACTACACCCCCAACACAATTGTATCTTTCTTATTTCACAAGGTATACAGGAAAATATAAATTATAAAGTATACTTTTAAAATTTCATATTATATGCAACAATTTTGACACTAACAGAATCACCAGTTGAGATAGGCTGCCAAATATTGTTGGTATAGAAAGATGGAAAGCTTATTCAATGAGAGGCTAAACCCAACAAAAACAGACTGTAAAAATCAGCAGGTCAGTTACATATCTAATGGTGATTGCTCTCAGGGAAGGAAATTATCACCTTTATAGCTAAGACATGATATCAGGAAAGATTCATGTCATGGTGCAGGAATAAGTGACAAACAGCCTCAGTAGGAAGGAAAAAAAATTGCAAAATTATTTATGTAAAATTGGACTTGAGGGATTTTTGTGAGGTCACTGAATTTTTTGCTGCATACAATTTGCAAAGTTAAGGTAAACAATAAGCTATCAAATGGTCAGTTTGCCAGTGATAGGCAATTTCTGTCATCTTGAACTTGGGGGACTTTACCTGTAAAATGGAAAATATATTAAGTGTAATTGAGAACTTTCTGTGCACTCACAGTTGCATTGATAAATGAAAGTCATTGCTGATTTTCCGAAGTATGCACAGAAGCCGTTTGTAGGAAGGTGATCCTCTTCTGGCAGGCAGACAGACAACACTTAGCATCACCAGTACCCAGTTGGCAGCACAGCATGGTGTGCAACCACCAGTGCTGGGGGCAGCAGAACAGAACAGCAAGGTGACAGGAACTGATTGTGTATCAGTGCTTTACTTCGACTGCACTGCACTGGTCTGAATGGTTTCACATGGATTTAGAGAGATAAATCCATGATACTTTCCACAAGTGCAATTGCTGTGTTCAGACTCATTTAGTCCAATAAGATACTTTGATTAAGATATGCCAAACCTCATAATGGACAAGTCCAATGTAAAACTCCATCGTGGTCATGTAAAATAAACAAGTTTAAACTCCAGATCCTCAGGCACTTTCACATATTGCAAATAAGCAATCCTTTGAATTCTATTGCACCTGCTGATTGAACCTTAGAATAATATAATGTACTTCAATACTATTTTAGAGACTCCAGGAATGATTAGTAATATTTGTTAAATTGTTTACTACTGTGACATTATATTTTTGACTTGTCATTTCCATAATCAGTGGTGGGAATATAGAAAGAAGGATTTTCTATTTGCATCAGTTTAGATCACCAATGCTGCACTATTTTTTGTGCATATGAATTTAATAATTAACAAGTTTTCACTAGAGTCAAATTATTTAGAAGTTGAAATGAGTTGGTTTTGGTTTTTTTTTTAATTTTTTTAATTTTTTTTTTAAGGAAGAATAGTGCTTTAGTGCTTTTCCATCCTTTCTATGAAGGAAAATTAAGGACAGAAAAGGTGGAAGAGCATGTTTGTGAAATAAAACCATTTCCTTACCTACATTCTAAATGAAGCTGACCTCTGCTAGAAAACAGACCTCTGAGGAAAAAAAAGCATGAAGCAGAAGAGCTCACTATACTGACCTCCGTTGGAAATTAAGGCCTGAAATGTTAGCTGTTCTGTAATTAGAAGGTATGATGTGCAACAGACCTTGAAGCTCATTGTTTTCAAAACTTGGTGGTTGTCAGAGGGACTATCACAGTGATATATGTTTTGAAGTATGAGCTCCCAACTGTCTTTGTACAAAAAAGAATTTCCAAGTTTAATTGGTAATTATAATTAAGAGTCAGAGGAAAGGTTATTATTGGATTATTTAACATATATTTTCACAAAATTGATAGTTTTTTGTTTTTGTTTTTGTTTTTTTTTAAACCCAGAGACAGAATAATATTAATCTCTATGACTAAGGGAAAAGTGTTTTAAACGGGGTGGAGGTTATCATGATGGCAGTAGAGGTCAGTGGCCTTTTTCTCCAGTAATCTTTCTGCAGAACATAGGCCATCTAATAAAGTCAAGGTCCTTCTGCTTTTTTTTGGCATGATCTATCTGATATGCATCATATTCCTTCAAAAGTCATTTCTTTAATGTAAAAACAGGGCAATGGGCATAAACTGAAACATAGCAGGTTGCCTTTGAACATAAGGAAACACTTTTTCACTGTGAGAAGGATCACACACTGGCACAGGTTGCCCAGGACAAGTTGCATAGTTTCTATCCTTGGAAACATTTAAAAGCCATTTGAATATGGTCCTGGACAACCAGCTATGTGGCCCTGCAAGGAGTTTGGGCCAGACAACCTTCAGTAGTCTCTTCCAATCTCAGCCATCCTGTGATTTTCTGAAGATATTTGTGCTTACAAATTTGCATGCAAATCTATTGTTAATCTCTAGTCTTTTGTAAATCAATACTGTGAATTTGTTAATATAAATATAAGGAATCTCAGATGAATCTTAGACTTCATAATATAATTTGACACAGTTTCATTTTTCATTTAAAGAACTGCAACCTTATACTAGTTTCTAGGATTTATTAGGTCCATTCTCTGAAACCCTGAAGTAAAAGAAAAAAAAAAGCATTACTAGAAAATCATTACATTTTAGATAATATCTGCTGAACTAACAGATGATTGTCATGGGATTTTTGTGTAAAAGATAAAGAAACCAGTAGTGCTGCTGTCACACTTTGCAGGCCATTCCATTCCCAATATATATTGCAATCATGGCATTTTTTAATCAATATGTTTTGGAAATTGTAGTCAAAGTGAATTCTGTTGGTTGCTCAAGTTGAAAGTTACACACTTTTAACATGTTTATGATTGAGCTTTGTTTTAAAGACTAACAGATCTAGTCTCTTTCAAAGTCTCTCTTTTTTTTTTTTTTTGAGTGAAAATTATACAGTAACTGTGGTTACTAATATTACAGTTCTGTCAGTTTTACTGCAGTAATATTAGCATCTAATTTGAAATTCACTGATTTTTTCAGATGTTCCAGATCAATCACAAAGTCAAAAAATGTTTATAGCTTGACCATTGCTATTCTGGAGTCCCTTTCAATAAGAAAAAAATATCTCTACTAATCTGATACCAGATGTATACTGGTGAGAATCATGTCTTATTTGAAGCATATGGTATAACACAGATTTTTTAAATACTTAGTGATCTGGAGTCTTCTGCTTTGGCAACTATTTTGACAAATGTCTTCATTGAAAACATATAATTCACTAAACGAAAGTTTCCCTTCCTTCCTCTGAAAAGGGAAAGGAAAATAATCAGGTCAGTCCTGCATGCATTATATCTTTGGGACCAACCACACTGAAGATTTCAGCTTAAGTTTGATCTACCTGTTGTGATTCCATTTTTATTTCTAGATTTCATGGGAACTAATCATACTTCATATCTGATGCTCAAATACTAAACAATTTAGTTTTTTTATTATTTGAACACCCCTGAGTGATGCAAAGGGAGGACATTTAATATAAATGGTGTGTTAATTATAATGAAAGTGCCTTCCTTCCAGTGTTAGAAACAATGGCTGAAGGACTGGTAACTCAAGTATGATTTAAGGCCACAAATGTGGCATGAACACCTTGGACCACTGAAATGGGTTCTTCATGTATTTGTTGGTTAGATTCAGATAACAGAGCTGTTAAGGAAATGGAAAGAAGACAACCCAGTGGTGCCTGTAAATAAAAAGGTAAATGTTCTTTAAGAGATAATGGCCTGACCTTCCTACTTGGAGAATATCTTTTTCCAATATTGACTAAATTACAAGGCTGATTTAGCTAAGGATGGGAATCAGAGGATCACTCCTGAACATACTAAAGGAGAGAAATCTATTTTTTCAGCAGGGTGTTTTTTGCAAAAAAACAGCTGGCAAAGAAGATGAATCTATACTGTTTAAGACAGCAGGATGGGGCCACAGCTCACAAGCTGCTAAACTGGTATCACACTCCAATCTCCACTAGCGCCAGCCAGTGCCAGACCACATGAAGGCACAACTTGAGGAGAGCAGATCACAGGTGTAGCTCACCACTATTTGCATCACAATTTGGATGCAAGCACACAATTTGAGGGGAAAATAGAATTCAGTCTTATTTACAACTACACTGACACTTGGACTGAGGATCGGGGAGACCTACCTGGCTGGCACAGGAACAGGCACAGAAATCCTTCTGAACTGTTTAAAGAAATTTCCATTAAGATAATATAATTTTTGACCAGCTGCCTCTGCATGTAGGTTGCCTGCATATGGAACTGTTTTGGGAAGGCCTGTAATAGATTCATTCTTCAGCAGGACCTACATGAGAGGCCTTGTCCAAACCACTTCAATCCCCAATCCTTCTACAGTTTGTCCTCGCACTCCTGGTGTGTTTTTTCTAATGTTACTACACTTAGTTTGTTTCAGATAACACATAACCTTGGATTGTGGGCAAAAAGATGACGAAAAATCTAAAGAAAGGTGGAAAGAAGGTCTATCACTAGTGTGGGTGGAGTGTTGGGAGCTCATTCAGAAGGTTGATCAGGCTGTCTCCCAGATCTCGGTGCTCATACACAAAACTGTAACAGGCGTTAGTCTGAAAACTTGTTTTTCTTTTCCACCATTCCCCAAGGGTCACTTGTGCTGAAGAAACCATTCAGTTTATGCTCACTGTTTTTGATATTTTTCTCGGTCTTTTATATTGTGCTTTCAAAGGAGTTTTTATGACATAGGTAATGAAATAACAGTATAACACAAATTCCCACATTTTTTATCAAACTCTGTAAGCTATGACAGACTGTACTTTACTATTCTGAAATACCTGCCCTTGTTAGAAATCAAAGTATATTGTTAGTCTAGAGCACCTGCTTATGAATTAGAAGCTTTTCAAGAATTCATTACCATGTATGTTAGTTGTCTTGTATTCCATAAATAAAATGTTTTGAGTTGGAAAATATTCACAGGAGGAATCTCTTCAGCAAAGTCAACTTAATCTCAAGAAACATACACACAGACACATTGTAAGAGCCCATCTGAAGCCCCTCGTTCTCCATTCTGCCTTCCGATTGCCACGAGAAAGAATCCCTTCCCCCACTGCAGTTCTGGCTTAGAACAGGACACAGCGCAGGTGGAACCATTGAACCATCATGCTAGCTGTTCCGAACAAGGCCTGGCAAGAACTTGGCAAGGAGTTGGCAAGGACTTGGCAAAGACCTGACATGGACCCAGCATGGGACAGCCTGATGCGCGGCCTGCTTCTAATCTCCGTTCTTAAGCCGAATGAACTTTTGGGGTGACTCCCGTGGTCCTTCATTGAAGACCCCTCCTCTGCCTCGTTACCACTGTGACAAACAAAGAATGAGAACCCTCCTCCCAAGGACTGAGACTGAGACCCCTACTATAGGGAGGAGGGGAAATTGGTGGTCTGACCACTAATGACATGACCTGTTTCCCTCCAGTGATTCCAATGGACTTATTCTTCATTGTATTCATCTTGCTTTGGTGGTTTCTGTGGACTCACCTGTTCCCTCGTTGAGATTTCAATGGACTTTCATTGTTACACTTGTTCCCCCCTCTTTCCTCTGTGGACTATAACTGGACCCCCGAGTCGACCAGAACTTCGAAGACTTCCCTGACACAACAGACAGATCCCCATCGTCCGGACCACTGGGGATCTCGCCTGTGTTGGTAGCTATTCCCATACCCCTCTTCTCTCTCTCTTTCCTTTTATCTCCTTTCTGATCCCCACTATTGCATTTACTGGTTTGGCCCCTAATAAAGGTGCATTTGTTGTGATTAACTGATAGTCCCTTGTTGTTTGCCTTTTTTGCACTTTTGGAATTAGTGAAAAGAACCATCATGACACCCCACAATAAGCGGATCGTGACACACATAAATCTGGAGGGATCTTAATGAAAACCAAAGAGATCTGAAAATAAAAATATTTTGAAACAAAAAGTGTCCTTTGCCATTAGCCAGTTTTCTTTATTTATCTCCCTTTACGTGATTGATATGATGCTCATATTTCAGTTTGGATGATGATCAATGTCAGATGGTATTTCAAGTCTAAAACATGACAGACAATGAAACAAAAGTATCTTGGGAAAAGATATGCTAGCCCTTTAAATTAAAGGGCGCACCAGGATGGTAGGCTTAAATGCAATTCCTACCTACATCTACATTTTCTTTGTGAGGAGGAACTTTCTTCAATGAATTTTGATGGAGTGAGAAGTCACATTTTTCATGGCAGCAATTTCTGGCTATTGGGATAAATATTTTTTCTGAGAAAAGCTAAAAAGAAGACCTTGAGGAAAAAAGCCATAAGAATAATGTACTTACTACTTATGCATACTTATGCAGTGCAAATAGAAGTACGCATCACACAGAATTTACTTGTTAATTTTGATGAACTCTGTATTTCATCTCCTGTGGTTTTCTTTTTTGTCAGATAGCCATTATGATCCTTTTTGGGGTAATTTAAGTCATTATGGTCAGTGAGGTCAATGTTACACAACCAACAAAAAATATAATTACCATAAAACATTGCTGTGTGATACTTGAGTTTCTCTATCTTTGCACTCTGAAATTGTGTTTTAAAATGTCCAGAGTGCCCCAATAATTTCTGACTCAGAAAACAAATTCTGTCACTTAAATATCTAATAACTTATGTTTACAGGGAAGTTATTTGTTGTAAATGCAGGTGAACCCAATGGGAAGAAATGATGATGTCCAACTCCATTTCAGAAGGCTGAATGATTTCTTTATTATAACTATGCTAAAATACATTAATATACTATATAAAGGAAGATATTCAAACTACAAACCTACTTGTTCTAACTATATTTCTAACTGATTCAACTCGTGACCCTCTGGCGAGAGTCCAGACACAGGTGGATCTGATTGGCCATCAGGCTCAAACAACCCTCACCAGAATCCAGTCAAGCAATCACCCCAGGAAAACAATTCTCCAAACACATTCCACATGAGAAAAACAAGGAGCAGAAATAGAAACTGTTTTCTCTTTCTCTCTGTGCACCTCTATGAAAAACTCTGAGAGAGAGAGAGAAATGTGCTTGCCACAGTTACTCTCTTTGAAGTAAGCCAGTGTGTGCATTCCAGCATGCAGAGTAACTTCCCAGTTAAATATTCAGTCTGCTATAATGCCTAGATGGGATTAATGTTCTCTAATCATCACACACTAAATTTGTAACCTGTGGATTTGTAATGTTTTGTGTGCTGTATATGTATGTTGGATGTCATCTATTTGAAGGTTTCAAATTAGAAATAACAAAATGAAGATCACTGAAGAACATGCTTAATAGAGTGCAAACTGCAAGGGATATGAAAATGCCATATCATGTTTGAAATTGCAACAGAAACACGTATCACAATGAAACCAATATCAATAAGTTCCTGGAGAACTTGCTCAGTGGTCACAAGCAACAAACACAACAAACTCCATAAAGCAGTTCACTTCAACTTAGAAGAGTAGAAAATAATATGATTGTTTTCTTATCACATGTTAAAACCACAGGGCTAATTCATGACAGAGAAATATTATTCTGAAGAGTGAGAATTTCTTTAACCTGTTTATTTGAGTGCTTTTTGGTTTGTTTTATGCTAACATATACCCACAGACAAATAAGTGACAAATAAACAGGTAGAAAACAGTACAGATAAACACACATAGGAAGACTGATCATTCTGATCACCTATATTGATGATCTGATTGTTAGGAAACAAATAGGTTGTTGTAAACTCAAGGTCATGCCCATAAACCCATGGAAATGTGGTACAAAATTGTTAATAATTGTTATCTTGAATAATATTTTCATGAGAGACATAGTATGACATTAATGGTGGTTTTATACATTCAATATAAATCCCTGGAATTGTGAAACTGCTAGGTAAGATTTTTTTTCTATATCAGAAAAATCTCTGCTTGAATCTCTGATAGAGTCTTTAAAATTCTGGTTTTCTTTAATTAGTGTTGTTACATGGGATCCAATTTCCAGTAGCACTTAGAAATATACCTAGTGCTTGTCATACTTATCTTTATTAAATCTGTACTGGGACATAATTGGGTTGGGGGCTAGAACTTGTTTGCATTTATTGCAGACTTTTTTACTTTAGAGCTTGTGTAAATCTTAGGGACAGTTTAGGAAATATATGCACCAATACAGATGATAAAATATAGCAATAAACAGTCACACAAGATTTCTGGCACACTTCCAACAGATAATTCTTTGTTTTTTGCCTTCCAATCCCTGCAGCTTAGTATATTTTATATTAAAAGAAAAAAAGTCAGTGAGCCAAAGTCTTTTGGCTTTCTGTTGGCATTGTATCTGGTTTTATTAAGTCTTAGTCACATACTAACATATTGTTTAAGACAATGACTTTCTTAAGAGTGGGAAGAGCTATATACATATATATACATATTCTACAGTGAAGAAGAGGCCTATATTCTTTCAGCATCTTCCATGAATCAGAGCATGAAAAAGTGATCTGCCTTGATCTATTCATTTCCCCTGCTGAAATGGGTATTTCTTTCATTACATGGCTAGACACAATGGGACGCTGATGTTCCCTCATATCTGTCATGGGTGGTCAAAAAGTACAAACCTTTTTCCACCATGGGCTGAAGTCAAATCATATTAGATAATTTGCTACTGATTTAGAAACTGAGCCAGCAGACAAGTATCTAGATATTCCTCCTGCATCAGCTTTCTTTCAGGCAATTATTTCCAGCTCCACTGAACTTTACTGTGAACCCTGACTGTCTCAATCATAGTGTAAACAAGTACCAAATCCAGGAGCAGACAGTGTGAAGAAGATTTTAGGATACTTGGATCTCACTTCCCACAAGATTTTGAGAACATTCAGAAATTCCTTGATTTCATCACTAATGCCTTACCAATGTTCAGTTCATTCTTAAGCAAATTGCCTTAGTTGCCAATAGTAGTAACAATAAAAATCAGAAAGCCAATTCATGTCTAACTTTAATTTAAAGACTAGGAATCTGATACAGAAATTATTCTTTGAAACAACAGAAAATAATTTCTTTTATATTTTTAATAATTTTCTTATAGAATTGTCCAAAGATTTTTTTACATACATATTCTTAAAATACTGAGGGGAAAAAAAAAAAAAAGACTTGTAAGGAAGAGTCCTATAAATAGTTCTAGAGTTGTAGAGTGATCCTAAGAAATTTGCTATAAGTCACTATTTAGAAGTAAGCAGTCTTGACTATGTTCAATGGTCTACACAGATCACTTGCTTCTCCTTTATGTCAGGTAATTGAATGGCCATAAAATATCAGCAAACTGAATGTTCAGACTTGCTAGATAAAGTTAGACTTCTGCGAATATTGCTCAAAATGTGTATGAATTTAACATTTTTTTAACTGTACTGCCAGGAAGCATGTTTTATAGAATACTGAGATAAAATAAGAAATAAGACCAAAAAGAAATATTAATATGCATTGATTTAGGCAGTATATCAATCACATGCATTGATTTGGGCAGTATATAAGTTAATGGGTGCTTGATGGTGTGCTTCTGGTGGCTTCTTAGTAGCAAGCCATATTTTTGTATCTATTTGTATAAGCTTTGCATCAATGTTAACTATGTAGAAAAACCTTAATGAAGCAGTTAAAGACCAGAGTACTTCCATTTTAGGTAAAAAATTCAGTATAATGAATTATAGAAAATTTAGAATTACAGAAGATTTAGTTTCCCTTATCATCATCTACATGTGGCATCTACAATCATAGCATGCTAAAGAAATAATAAGAATGGATTTCCTGGAAAACCAACTTCTGTCAAATATGCAGTACTATTTACTTGTTTTAAATTAATATCTAGTTTCTTGATTCAGATTAGAATCCTACTAAAACAATAACAGCAATAAAGCAGTCCTCCATTTTAAACTTAGAGAGAGCACCACTTCTTTTCCACACAGGACAAGGCCATATTTGGGGTTTTTTTCTGTACTTTTTTTTTCCCCCAGAAAATACGTGGAAGAAAATATGCTTACTTTTATATTTCAATTATGAGAAGACTTGTGCAGAGCCCATTCTTTCAGATCGGTGGAGGGATTCAGATCTACAAATCCCTATTTCCCCGAAATACCACCTATGAATGATCACACTGTACTATTCCCTATTATTATTCTAAATTTTTGTTTTTCTTGTCAGCTTTTTTTTTTTAGGTAATCTCAACATTCCTTCTTGAAGTTCTCCCAAGTCCTACACCTGAAAATATTTGCTTTATGTACAATCTGAACCTTTCATTCTGAGTACTCTTTTCCAGGGAGAATGAAGAAGTACAGTTTCATTTCTGGGCTTCAGAATAGCCTCTGATATATCTATGAAGATTTATTGCATATTTGATACTGTGTAAACATATCCTTGTTAGTACATAAAGCTCTCATGAATAAACATCTACATTTATGTGCTGCAATTGCAAATACTCATTTAACTACAGAACTGATGGCCTCTAGCTTATAAACTATCATTTTGAATGTTGTCAGGCCTCATTGCACTTTGTACATCAAACCAGAGAATTGCTGACCAAATCAGCTACAACAGGACTAAGACTATGAAGGAATATGAGAAGTGGGGCTGAACACAGAGATAAAGAGGTAATGAAATTAAATAAACTGTAAACAAAAAAAGAAGCTAAAAGAAAAGTCTTTGTGATTATATCTCAGAAGTTATATTTATTTTAAAAAAACAGCATTTTGGCCTTAGAAATAATGCAGACCTTGTTGAATTATTGCACATTCTATATCTTGTCCTTGTGACCCTTCTTTTGCAAGCAGAATATGAAGTTGTTAATTAAATAGCTAGGGACTGTACATCGTAAGTTGATTTACAACATCAGGAGGTACATGAATTCCTTACTTTGCCCAGCTCAGCCAATTTCAAAGTGGTTTCCTTTAATCTTCATTTACTGGAATTTCACTCTAGCTCTTGCTAATATTTATGGCAAGCTGCCTACTGCAGTGATGGGTTGCTGCATCTTTTGAAGGATATAATATAGGCTTGGCATTCTTGATTTCTAGAGCAGAGATGTCAGCTTAGGGAATTTAGATAATCTATGTGGCCATGAAATTAATAGCTATTGGATATGAAAACAAAAATGTGATATTAGTTAGAAATTAGCTAGGGTATTATATTTTATTCAACAATTCAATAATATTTGATATAATATATTAATATTTTGTTTAAAAAATTTTGTATATAAAAAGATAAGACATCCACATATATGAAAAAAAAACCAATATGGTCTATTAAGTGTCTCAAAATAATTTATTAAAACTTTTAATGGCTCTCCTATCTCTACAGATTATTTGGAAGTAGGCATTTCCAAAAACACTTTTGTACTTGGAAGCCAAAAAGATGCTTCCTTTCCTGATTACATTGTCTGATAAATCCTCCACTAAACTCCTGTATTAAATTCATTTTGAATACTTTTTCCAACTCATTTCCAACAGGTGTATGAATACCTGTAAACATTCAAGACTATTTAAAAGTACATGAAGCAATACATTTCAATATTCCTTTGTTTCTTTGTTTCTCTGTATGTTTTACTTTAACTACATCAAGGTAATTTAGTTCCTTTAGTATTTATTGCACCTGTGTTTAATACTGAAATTGTCTCTTAATGGCCAAGCAATACAATAGACACTGTAGTTCCTGAAGGTTAATTGTGAAAATCGATAAAATTTGCTACAGTGATTTTTAACATTAAAGTTTAAATTAAAGAAACAACAGTCCCAGCTCATTACATGCAGTTGTGCATTCATTCCATTTCCCCACATATTATTGTGATGAGACACAGAAATAAAGAAGAGGAAAAGAAAGCTTAATGGCTTAGAATGGAGGAAAGGAGTTGCCAGATTTCAGACCAGGCAAAATTCAGTGAGCTGATGCAGTGCCACATTGCTGTATTGTATAAGTGACCAAGGTCACCTTGCCAATAGCAGTTCAAATGAAAATGTTAAAAAAGGGTGTGCATGTTTATGAAAGAAACTAGATGTGACTAGACTCTACGCTGAATGTGGATTGATATCTACTATGCAGATACCTAAAGTATAGATGCTTCAGATGTTTTAAAATGGGTAGCTTAGTTAGGCTATTATTTCAATATTTTGAAATATGCAGTAATATTTGTTTTTCAACACAGTTCAAACTGTATACCATTTATACTACAATTCAGTATGAAGAACATCAAGCTTGCAGTGATCGTGTAAGCTCCAGAAATGAAAGCAACATAACCATGACAACACAACTAAATAGCAAAGACATGGATGTACAATGTCCTGGGGATGTCCTTGGGAGCCCTTAGCTCCTTCCTCTGCATGAGGATTCACTGGGTTATGGTAATGCACCAGCTAGCTTAGCTTTTCTGCCCTGTGTTACATGAAAAATGAAACTTGGGCCCTTAAGCTTCAAAATTAATGCAGTGGTACAGAGGTTAGTGAGGCTGTGGTGCAGTGGAGATATTGTGGGGTTATTGTGAGGAAACATGATTACATCAGTGGGAAACTATAGCTAAGGCCATGGTCCCTTTGGGTTTTTTTCAGCTGTGTTTCTCTAAATCATCTTGGTGTTTCTGGAAGTTGATGGCAATTTGCCAGAACTTCTAAAATCATATCAGCCTTGGTAAAATAAAAATCAAGTCAAAATAAAAAATTCACAATATATCAACATATTTAACACATTTGCAAAGAAAGTCAAGCTCTTTTCTCAGCAACCACATCAGAAATAAACTTGGTTGTTAGTTCTTTAAAATAACCCCCTTATCTTTTATTCAAAGGTTGTTTGTAGGCTCGTGATGTTAGGGTTAGCATAATTCCTATGAAGCTATTAAGATTTCTGTGCTCAGTCTTTCATGGTCAGTATTGCCAAGCTCTGTGTTTGGAACTGGAAACAGAGGTAGGCTTCTTGATCTCATCCAAAGGGCAATGATTTATTTCAAAAAATATGACCACGAATACCCTATAGCGACAGTGCATTATTTTTCTCGGCCCCGGTCAGCTCCCGAGCGCCCGGCTTGGGTGTCTCGGCTTCTCGTCAGGGTTGGTGCTTGTTGCTATTTCTGGGCGCTTCTGTTGTCATGCTCTGGGGTGGGCTGGCTGCGCAAGGGATGAAATGAAGAGGCAGGGAAAATGTCCAAATCCATCCGCGTGGCGGCTGGATGTTTATTGGCCGTGGGAGCCGCGATGGAGAAGCCGCAGACTGCTCCCAACCTCACGTAGATGAAAATGGCCCTGGTCGGGGGGAGCGGGATGATATAGGGGTGGGACAGGGAGGATGGGAGCCCTCCCACCCAATGAATACAGACACTGTGGCAATGACGTGTGCCACAGCGACCAACGGGAACACGGCAGGGGCAGACACAGAGCTTCAGGGTGGGTGGGATCGTGGGAATGGGGTGATGGACATAGAATCCTCAGGAGTGAGCAGGGAGTGGTTACAAGAGTGACAGGGGGAAGCTCCAATGGCAGGCAGCCTGGAGCTAGCCACCGTGGGGGTGGGGGGGTGGACAACACGGGGGATGCATGAGGGTACATAGAACCGGCAAACTAACAAAGATCAGAACCCCTAATCTGAACCCAAACCCGGGATGCAACACCCTATACATTTGAGATTTTACAGTACTTATAATTTTATTATAAATTTAGACTGAGTAAGACCATATTTGGTGCAGGAGTTAGGAAAAATGAAGGTTAATGTCACTGCTCCGAGCTAACCTGGGCATTTGCTAGTTTCTTTGGGTTGCCCGTTTCCTTCCTTTCCTTTCTTCCTTCCATTTGTTCTTTCCATCTCTCCATAATGTGAGAGTCAGGAAGAAGGCTGAATATTTATGAGAGTGACCTGATCACTTTGTTAACTGTAGTCTTGGGATGGAAGATGAAGTGTGGTGAGTGGAGAGTGACTGTAAAGTAAACGATGTTACAGAATAGGAATTCTTCAGTTCAACATACAAGTAAAAAAAAAATTATTTCCATTTAAAAATATCCCAAATGGTATGTGAAGTATTAAAACTCAAAATAGCACGAAACACATTTAGATAGCTAAGCTAATTTCTAGTATTTTAATAAAATTTAATCAGAGCAGTAATGAATGACAGACAGAACCAAGCTGGGTGTGAGTGTTGATGATCCTGAATGTTGATAGGCACTTCAGAGGGATTGGGACATACTGGATACATGGCCTGTGGCACTTAAGGACATGTTTTAGTGGTAGACTCAGCAGGGGTAAATTTACAATTTGACTTGATGATCTTAGGATCTTTCCAGATCTAAATAATTCTATATTTTTTATGATTCTATGGGTTATTTTGCCAAAGCATGGGTATCTGGAAAATAGGGATACTTGCCAAACAGGATGAAAAATGACACAGAAAGTTACTTTGAAGACAAATATTTTAGAATCAAAACTCTCCTCTACATTTAAAGGACCTGTGTTGAAATGACAGATTAGAAAATAAAAAAGAAAAATATTTTAGGCATGTTATTAAAAAGAACTGAAAGTGCCCAGGAAATTACTTGAAATCACCAGGGAAGATGAACATCTGATGTTTCATTATGTTTATTTTAGAATGTATGGGAATTGAAATATTACTGTGTTGACTGTTTTTGAAGAACTATAATTCAGTACAGAATTCTCTGATTTTCTGATTGTTATGTATTTTTATTTGATATTGTTTTCATAGTAAATTTATGCTTTTTCTAGTTCCTCCATCATGTTGCTTGTATGAATAGATATTGGTTGTATCAATAGGTAATGAAAATGGGAATCAAAAAATAATGGAAAATACGTTTCAAAACAATGTGTGATATGTGTCCCAAATAATTAACTTTTTAAAAAATTTTGAAATAAGTCGTTAAAACGTGGATATATGTTCAAATATAGATTGAAAGGAAAATACACCAATTCTGAGTAGTCCAAAGATATGTCTGCTATTACTATTCCTGTCTCATATAGTTTTTCTCTGGCAGAAAATATGCAAAGTCTAAAAAGTTTACTCTTAAAAGAATTCCTAAATGTCTATGAGAAAAGTACCTTAGTAATTTAACAAAATGTTATAAATTGCTCATTTAGTGAATTAGTACAGTGTTAAGGGGAGGGGAACATGACAGAAAACACTTTGGATATATTTTTAATATTAAAAAATGTAGCCTCTCTTTACAATATAGCCCATTAATTTTCTCCATAAATGATAAATACTTTGAGCGTGATCAAAATCATAAAAATTGCTAATTTTTATCTAAATATTAAAGCATAATAATCCTAGCTTTTGGCATTTCAGAAATGCCACCTTCCTTACATAGTCTGATGTAGTAAGAGAGACACAAATCCTAAGACTGCTGAACTATCAACTCAGTGAAATTTTCTACTTTAATGTTGTAGTTATATTTTTTAAAAAGCTGAATTGTTTGTAATGCCTACAATGTAACGCAGGGAAAGATCTGATTCAGGGATCAAGGAAGTTAAAACTTTTGCTCAATTGTCTCCTCTGAAAAAACAAATCTGTCACAATGACAGATCCAATCACTTTCTCAGAACAAAGTGTTATCACTGAAGACACAATAGCATTATTTTTATTTCAGAACTTTTTGGTCATTAGTTTTGAAGTGTCTATTGAATTTAACTGGGGGAATTATTTTGCCTTATTTTGACTTTGGAAAAGTGCCAGTGAATCAAATATTGGACTTAGCAGAAAAGTGCCGGTTTTTCTAGAGAGGGTCACTGGCACCTCTGTGGTTAATTTAATTGTCATCAAGTTAAGATTCCAGGACTGCAAAAACACTCCTATTTCCCTTTTTTCTCAGATTTGGTGATGGATGTTATCTCTCTTCCTAGAGGACTTTGAGCTTAGTATTACTGGAAATGTTTACTTCCAACTCTCAAACAGACCTGCAAAGGTAAAGTCCATTGGCAACAGATTCAATATATTTCTTTCAATGCGTGAGATGAGTCCTATGTTTTAGATGATTGCTTGTTTTGGGATAACTTGACTGTATTTTAAGTGCATATTATTTGCAGTATGACAGCTAAATCAGCTGTAATTAAATGTAATATCAGAGTTTTTATCAGTGTCAATAAACTTTTTGAATGCATAATATAATTTTGGTATGCCATAGGTGCAGTACTTTGGACTGCACATGCAAATTTTGAGGTACTATAGTCTGAAGTACATGAGCCTCAGGGAACAGAGAGACCTGTCCAACCAACATTAAAAAGACACCTGAGAAATGGTATAATTGATTTCAATACTGCAAAAAGCTGGATAGTATACAAGAAAAAAAAAGTCTCAGCATTATCTCTGTATTAGAAAATAACCCACAACCCTATTGATTTTTCACAGTCATTTTTCCCTTGGACTCTTTTAAGAAGGCAACTCCTGCTCTGTGGCAAATTTAAAGAGCATATTAGCATGGTATGACTATGTTATGGGACAGATTGGAAAATAGTTCTGCTATGGGACAGATTGGAAAATAGTTCTGCAGAGCAATTACAGCCAGAATGTATAAGGCAGCAAAACAAAGTGGGTTTTATTCAAAAAATAGAAATAGATAAGGACTCTTTTGTTTCCTCTTTGCAAGGTTTGTTGCCCAGCCGTATCTAAAAACAATTTTGGTTTGAGCGTAAAGTGACTGGTAGTTCACTTTTCAAGGGATCAAGTTTACTTTTAAGGGAAAAGTTTCATATAAGTCACCCAAGGAAAGCAAGGGGAGAGGCAGAATGCCTCTGTGAGAGGGGATCACCTAATACAAAAAGTAGTTCACGAAAGAAAGACAGCATTTTATAATCAAACTCCAAAAAATAAACATATATGGTATCATGAGTGAAGTTTTAATAGGTATTTATTTTTCTCTGATGTAGCATTACTAGACTTCCTATCCAACAAGAGAAAGAAACCCGACTGCATTGCATAAGAGATAATCTTCATCATGATCATATAAGTGAAGTGGAAGAATTCCTGCAGAATTCTGAAGCTCAGAGAACTTAGGGTTGGAACTGTGCATGCCACCTTGAACTCCCTAGTGATAATATGTAACATGGGAATTATTGAATGTTGCATTCCGGGTTTGGGTTTAGATTAGGGGTTCTAATTCATGTTAGCTAGCTGAGTCCTGTGTACCCCGTGAATCCCCCATGTCTCCCCCGCCATGCAGTTACTCGCTCCAGGCTGCCTGCCATTGGAGCCTCCCCCGTCACTCCTGTGACCACTCCCCCGTCCAGTCCTGGGAGTTCGGTGTCTGTCACCCCGATCCCACAATCCCGTTCGCCCCAGGACCCCGTGTCCGCCCCCGCCGCGCTCCTGTTGGTTACTGTAGTCAACGTCACTGCCGTGGCGCCTGCCCCATTGGCCAGGGGGCGCTCCTACTCCCCTCGCCCCACCCCTGATAAAACCCTGCGTCTCCCCCGTCCCGGAGCCATTTCTCCATGTGGGCGTGGGAAGCGTGGGTCGCAACCCCCCACTGCAGCTCTCCGTGACAATAAAGCCTTCCCACTTTCCTTCGTAGGTGATTTGGACAATTCCTTCCCTCTTTGCCTTGGACCCTCGCGCAGGCAACAGAACCCGGCAAACCCTGACTGGCATACAGCAGCAGTGGCACGCGGGAGAGAAGCGGCGAGCCCGAGTTCCAGAGGGAGGCGGGGCCGAAAGGCGTCGGAGCTTCCCGGAGCTGGGAGAAACAGCGCAACACCACTATTGAAGACACGATTTTATTTCTTAAATAGAATCTTATTATGCCATGTAAAGTCCAAATTACAGAGTTCTAAGAAATGCTGATGTGGGGGTGTGTCAAATGATATGTAAATGCCTGGACTAGTCTGTTAAAAATTGATTTCTGATTTTGTATATCCAAATTAAGTTAACATATATTTGGATTTGAATATCTGTAAATAAAGGGAGCCCAAATAAGAGACTCGTTTTTTGAAACTCTGGTCTAGGTTTCATGTTGTTTTCTGGCTTTTATCCAAATTCTGTGGCTGAATGTTTATTTACCCAGTACATCTGAGAACTGTTCTCACACTGTGTGAAGTGGCACCTACTGACAATTCCTGTATCATATGCACAACGTGGTGCTAAGTTCCTTGTAAATATCTTTTAAGGCTTATATTATCTTTTATTTAATTTTCTGAGGTCCCTTGAAATCATCTTTTGTCTTGCATTTGATTTTTGTACAGTCAGTTCTGATTCCTGTTTTATATTTTTTCTTTATGTGGCTGATTATTTCAACAATTACGGTTCAATGATTTAATTTAAATATGAAGTATCTTTGCCTCTGTTCCTCAAATCTAATTCTAATTCAAGATGCAGTAGAAACCAAAAGCTATAATGTCCCAAGTGTAAAGCAGATAAAGAAATATGAACACTGAAATAATTTAGGTTAAGCAATATTTATACAAGCATTTTTCTGTGTCTTGAGTTGTACCATTGTGCATATCCTTTGTGATACTAGCAATTGTTTTGTGAGACCATAATGGATTTACTCAACAACTAAAGCATCACATTTTAAAGAAAGGGTGTAAGAATTTAGAAGTATTTAAAACTTTAAAAAGGAAAAGGGTACTTTAAAAGCCATTATGAGATAAAGCAATGCTGTCAGTGTATTAAGGGTCCTGCAGTAGAGGTAAATTATTTTGAAATATTGTGTGTATTTCTGCACCTAATTCATTTGAAAAATGTGCCTGATGAAAGGAAGAAGATCATTAGATTTCTGCTCCATGGCCCATGGAAATTCTGCAATGTTTCCTGAGTATGAAGTCTATTCTCTACACACTCATCCCGCACATTAATGTCCTTGTTACTCATTCAAGATTTGTAATGCTATCTAAGATACAGCAAACCATTAATCAAAGATGTCTTTCATGCTTATATGCAGATCTAGCTGGAGCTTTAATTTGTTAAATTTCAGCCAGAATTTACATTTTTTCCCTCTAAACTTTGTGAAGGAGAAAAAGTTTAGTAGGTTAGGAGCACAATAGGAAATTTTCATATCTGTAGGTGTTCACACAGCTAAAATGGAGTAAATTTGTGTGAGTTACCTGTCTATTCTACAATGCCATAAACAGTTAGACACTCCAGGAGGTAAACTTGCAGTGTGAATTTATTCCTTCATAATTTCCTTTTGCCATAAGAGAAACCACAAAACTGTCATTCCAGTTCTCTTCTGTACATTCAATATAGAGCATTGGAAGGACAAATAAAGATAGAGAGAAAAATAAAACATGATTTTCTATTGCACATGAGTGTATATTCACTTTGATATGATTTCTGTCAAAGTATCCATAGAGCAGGGGAGAAGAGAAAAATAGAGAAGAAATGCAGAACATATTTGATCAGATGGATTTGTAATTAAGCAAATAATGAGCATTTTAATTTTACATGCAAATGCATCTGGAATGCTTGGAGCTCTGCCTGGGAGTATATGATGTATCAGTTGAGAGTTTATGGATCAGGATTGTCTGGCAGACCAGCATGGATGGTGTTGCGATGTCTCTTACAGATTTCCTGGTCAATAAAATGAAGTTAATGAGGTCTAATTAACGACCTTGATGTCTCTGGAGGGACACCAGAGCAGGACACAAGTGAAATTTCTGGAGTACACTGATACCAGCATAAGGAGCTTGACCTCATACTTACAAAACAAGGAATGACTGACATTAGGATGCATTAGACCAAGCTGGGGGTTGACATTATTATAAAACCACTCAAACAAATGTCACTTCTATCTTCAAGAAGGTCAAAACCAAGGTTCTGGAGAGCTATAGCTCTCAAACTATAGCTTGTCATGCTAACCTTGATCTTTTCTAAAGTGATGAAGAAAATAATCCTAAAAAACATTTCCAAACATGTGAAGGATAAGGAGGTGATTGAGAGAAGTCAGCATGGATTTGTGGAGAGAAATTACGTTTAATGAATGGGATTGTTCTCTATGATGAGATGACTGGTGTGGTGAAAGATGGATGAGTACTTGATATTATTTATCTCAATTTTAGAAGGATATTATAGCAGTATCCCATGAAAGCCTCATAGGGAAATTGCTGGATATGTGGCCAGACAGGGAGATTGACTGAAAACTAGATTGAACTGGTTGCAAGAGTAGCATGAAGTCCAACTCCTTGAACTTACTAGTTACCTGTATGTAGCAGACTGACCTTGGCTGAATGCCAGGTGCCCAGTAAAGTTGCTCTAACATTCCCTTTACCAAAGGGACAGTGGAGAGAATAAGATGGAGAACAACCAGTGGGTGAGATGAAGCAGTTTTATAACAGTGAAAGAAAAGAAATAAACAAGAATCTGTGCCTGCATGAGCTAAAGAGAAAAAAAGGTCAATCTCTATTTCCCATCAGCAGTGGTATTCAGACACTTCCTGGGAAGCAGGGCTTCAGCATGTGTAATGTTTCCTCCAGAGGACAAACACTGAAGAGTCACAAATGATCCATCTTCCTCCTCTCTCCCTTAGCTTTTATATCTGAGCTGATGTCATATGGTATGGGATATCCCTTTGACTAATTTGGGTCAGCTGACTTGGTTGTGTCTTCTCCCAGGATCTTTCCCACTCCCATCCCCTTTGGTGAAATGTCAGAGCGACAGCGCCTCTCGGCAGTAGCCAAAACACTGATGTTAGCAACACCCATCCAGCTATCAAAGCCCAGCACTGTGGGGGCTGTGAGCTTTACCTCAGTCAGTAAAAGCCCACTACCACTGGAAGCCAGTTTGTGAGTCTGTACCCAAGGTGTCAGTACTGGGCCCTCTACAGTTTGACATCTTTATTAATGAGCTGGATGACACTAGAGAGCCCACGCTCACCAAGTTTGCTGTAATGTAAAACTGGAAAGAAATTGGCTGATATGTCAGTGTTGTGTTGCCATTCAAATTATTCACTCAACATGGCTGGGGAAATGAGCAAACAGGAATCTCATGAAGTTCAGTGAAGAGAACTGCTAAATTCTGCACCTGAGGTGGAAAATCCCTTCACATAAGTGCAGGTTGGGTGACAGCTGACTGGAAAGCAGCCTTACAGGAAATGACCTGAGCATCCCTGAGGCCAAGCTGAACATCAACCAGTAATATGCTCTCACAGAAAAAGGTAAGCAACACCCTTGGTTTCACTGGGGAGAAAATTGCTTACAGACTGGGGGATCCAGTCCTTCTCTTCTTAGCACTGCTGAGACACACCTGGGGAGCTGTGCCCAGCTTTAGACTCCCCAGTCTAAGAGAGAGAGGAGCTTATTGGAGCATGTCTAGCAAAAGGTAAGGAAGATGATTAAGGGCTTGGAGATCTGAGAACACATGATAATAAGAAGAATTCTGTGAATGTTTAGCCATGAAAAAGTCCAGGGAGAATCTTATAAATGCTTTAAATTGCTGTAATTTATGCTTCAACACAAACAACTATGTATGTAACATTTCAGGCTCCTGTATGGACTAATTTTTGAAACACAAAGGAGAAAAGATATATAGATTCAAATTATGCCACAGAGCACATAGGCTTGAACCTGTGTTTTCTGCAAATTGAGACTGGAAAGAGGTGGACAAAAGGAGGAGATAGCTAGATGTTTGTTGCATCCCGGAGTTTGGGTTTAGATTAGGGTTTTTAATTTATGTTAAAATAAGTTCTGTAATCCCACGTTTCCCCCATGTTGTTCCCCCCCGCGGTTTCTGGCCCCATGTTGCCTGTTGCCAGATTCTTATCCCTCTGCTGCTCCTGTAACCACCCTGCCGTCCGGCCCCGGGAAACCCCGTGCTGGTCACCCTGAGCCACACGATCCCGCTCAGCCCAAGGCTCAGTGCCCACCCCTGCGGGGTTCTCTGGTTGGTCGCTGTTGCTGGCGTCACCGCCACGGCAGCCGCCCCTATTGGGCGGCAGGCCGTGGATCCTCTCGCCCCGCCTCTCCATAAAACCCTATCCCGCCGGCAGCCAGGCGCCATTTTCT
The DNA here is from genome assembly GCF_026979565.1 of Vidua chalybeata. Taxonomy (NCBI): domain Eukaryota; kingdom Metazoa; phylum Chordata; class Aves; order Passeriformes; family Viduidae; genus Vidua; species Vidua chalybeata. The sequence continues at coordinate 127,569,569 of NC_071530.1, read as the reverse complement.
CCCATGCGAGTGCCGGGAGCGGTTGCGTCTTTCCATCGATCCGCGCCATGTGTGACCAATAAACCGTTCCTGCCAAGCACGGAGTAAATGGACAAATTCCTTACCTCTTTGCTGGGTCCCTAGCGCACGGTAACAGAGACTGGCCAGCCCACGTGCCCGAGACACGGAGCCGTGTCCGGGAACCCGTGGCAGCAAACCCCGGCAGCACGTGGAAGCTACGCCACAGCCGGGCTCCCATGAGCCGCGTGCAGCCGGGGAGAGCGAAAACCCACGCCGCAGATGTTTTCAGAATGCTGGCTGGTTCTGTTGCCAGGGCTGATGAAGGTGAATGTGGAGACTTGGCTGAAAATGCCTGCTTTAACACAGCTGGAAACTGTGGTCCAAGTCTGATGGGCATATGGTGACAGAATTACTCACCAAGTCTGACACAGGTGGCATGATCCTGTGAAAGGCAGGAGTGAGTTGAGTGGAATTAGGCTTTTGTACAGCTGTTTTTGGACTTGTTTGCATATTTTGAAGCATATTTGACTGAAGTGCTTCAGCCCAGCACCAGAAAACATGTTTGTGGATCCTAAAAGGTCTTTGATTTATTCTTTGATTTAGTGCTACATTGTTGAGCTTAATTAGAAATACCAGTGCTTCTGGACAAGACCTGCAAAGTGCTTTTCATTTAAGTAACACTTAGATAGCAGGTACTGAGGCTGGGTTTATGTGCCTTAATTTTAGCTTGACATCTACATCCTTTCTATGTCTTTTAAGATTTCTCAAGTATATGAATAACTAAACATGCAAACTCGTTTTCATGATTCTTTACACATGGATCTATGGCACTATCTTTTTCTTCCATTTAAGCAACTACTATGTTTTGCTTTTCAATTATTTTCATCTTAGCCTTCATACTCAGAAATATCTTGATCCAATAAATCCCCCAGGAAAGAGTGCTATCTATCCATGTTACAGTGTGTTCCTAATTTGGTGCTTTTAAGGAGCTACCAACTAAATCTCCTTCCCTGTCCTCACTGGACAGATCCCCTCCCCTGCTCTTTGGGAATGTGTATTCTGTGTAATCAGAACCTTTATCATTAGCAGGCCTGACAAACAGTCTGTGTGTGATCTCCACCAAGGTAGGCAGCCCGGAAAACAACAAGAAGAATACCATATGCAAGAAATTGTTTTATTAAATGTGTTATTTTCAAGGAGAGCATATAAACGATATTTTAAAAAATGTACTTACAATTTTTAGTGAGCACTATTTTGTCAGATTACTGTCCCATGAAAGTCTGGTATTTACCATGAAATGGTAAATTTCTATGTTGCTGATAAATTTATTTCCATTCAATTTGAGCCTTGAGAAGATACAACTTTTATTGGTTTCACTGCCATGTCCTTTCTCATTAAATCTCTTTGTACATCCCTCTCAGCAAAACTCCTTTTTGTTTAGTAAAATCCTCTAATTTTTTTGTTTTGTCACAAATTCTTGATTACTAGGTATCTTTCCACCTGACCAGGTTGCATAACCTTCTCTCTCCTGCACTGAAATGCCTAATTAATCTTGATTTTCCAGGTCAACACTCTTTCTTTTGCCACTGTAGTCTAAATCCTCTTCCAAAGCCAATTGTTCAACTGTTTGCTGAGCTTCACTGCCAAACTTTTTCCTGTTTTTTTTGAAACCCATCACATTCTTTGAATTTATTCTTCTTTTGATTATCCTGGGAAAAGAAAAAAAAGAAAGAGAAAAAAACAAAAGAAAGCAAGAAGTAAGTGACCTTTACTGTTTAAGAGGTTCTCAGTGGGGCAGAGAAAAGAAGAGTGTGAGGGAAAAAAAAGGCTGAAAGATTCAGCTACTCATTACTACCCATGAAACTCCATGTTGCAATGATGGGGCTTGAATCAGGACCACCTCTAAACCCTTGGCTCTTCACCTAGGTAGCCACCTGGCAGATGGCTGTGTGGCCAGCATAAGCAGGGTGGAGGACAGAAGAAATTTGGCTCAGATTTGAATCTGAGAGGGAACATAAATGACAAATTTACACTCCAGTTATACAAAGTTTCAACTTTGCATCATTTGTATCATTGAAAAGATGCAAAAAATTTGGAGTATGCCCCAACACTAAATTAATGCTCCTACTGTTTCCTATACAGCATGTGTGCAGATGAAGAAACAAAATGTACATTTGAAATCCTCTACATTTCAGTATTCCTCTCCCTTTCCCCCTCTCTCAGTCATATTTACTGTTTTTTTCACTTGCTCCATGTTTTTCTTCAAGGCATTTTCTAGGTTACCAGCTAGGTCTGTCACAGGTAGTATATTGAGATAAACATCATGCAGTGCATTTTCTATTATTTTGTTCCTCCTCAAAAAACAGCACCAGAAATTACTTTGCTCAGAGAAAGATCAGGCCTTTTAGTTATCAGCAAAGTCTTCAACAGTTTCCATTCCTAAAACCAGTTTTCTGTCACAGATGTCACTCATTTCCATAGATATAGCAGTGCTCAATCTATGAGGCAGGGTGGAATTTTCTCCTGTGCATGTTCTGGGGCTCTAACAACATTTTAGGAGTTTCCTGAAGAGATACTTTTCTGCCTGAACCATCAGGCACTTCAGGTGTGAAGTTTTTCTTCTGTCTCAAGACCTGTCTTTTCTCCTCGCCATCTCCATGTGTCAGTGACTGTTGGATGTTCTGTATTTCCTAAATTGTTCAGTGCTGCATGCCTTCTTTCTTTAATTTTTACATAATTATTCTTTTTATCAGCTCACTTTCTGCAGCATGGCTTACTATCCTGTGCTCAAATTTCAGAACCCTGTTGACTATTGCTGTTATTATAACTTGGCAGACCAACACTAAAAGCATTTTGCACACTTCAGTCATGTTCATTCACCCAAAGAGTTCACAACTTAATTAGAACAAGGCAAAAGAAAGAGTTTGTCCAATAAGATTTGGGGAGAAACTGCTTTGAGAAAGGGACTACAGAAGAGATGTAAATGAAGATCCAAATTTTTCGAAAGAAGGACTGGTCAGTATGGAAGCATAATGAAATTGCCATAGAATGAGGAAGAGAAGGGAATAAGGAAAATCAGCTGAGAAAATGAAAATGCAGGTTTAGACAGAAAGTCTAATAGAGTGAGAGCATTGTGGTTTTATGTTGCAGGTCTGTCATTTGGGAAAAATGAGGGAAAGTTAGGACAATTTGATCAGCCAGGTTACTAATAGGTGGATAATGTAAGCGTGGAGACAATGTAGATGGCTCCTCGCCAACCATTCCCTTCTCCCCTCCCTGAAAGTTACCACTCCCCCTTCAGATTTGCTAGTATAAACTACATATGTAGCTGTCCCCAGCCTGATTCTGTCAAAAGAATTTGGTTTCTAAAACCTACTAAAACACTTCTTAGTGAGGATTTTACAAATCAAATCATTCTGACAGAACTAGGTTAAGGAGCAGTTGTGCTTGTAGGTTGGAGAGTGCAGCTATCTTGTGGAAGGGAGACAGGGCATAGTTTAGTGCCTGTGTACTAAGTAGGATAACGTTTGTTAATTAGATAGGAATAAAATAATATATAATTAGTGTAAGAAATAAATATTAACTTGGGCAATTTCTTAGGAAAAATAAATGAAAAAAATGTGTGAAGATCAAGGCATAGAATGACATGAAATCTGTGAGATTAGAAAGAGGAGAAGGGAGATATAGAGATCTTTTGGGAATTTCTGCATAGTATGTCTCTTTTGAGAGAAAATCAATGTGGCTGAATGTAAGAAAGGCCACCCTGCAACAAATACATGCAAATGGCCACCGTTAAGGTTAGAAAGGCAACATATTGAGTTTCCATTTCTGCCATGCTGATGCTTACTCTGCTGGTTTCAAGGATTGTTTTAAAAAGTATTTATGAAAGAAAAATGGATGAAGACATATGTCCTGTTTCATCTACTGTCTGGATAACAGCCCTGCACTACATGTCATGCAATGTGTGCAACCATCCAGGCATGACCCTGTCTTGTTTATCCACCCCCCACAGTGTTCAGCTTTGCAATATTTGTCCATTCGATTAAGAAAGCAAAACATCTTGGAAAATGCTGATTCTGAAGATTTCTCAGGTGTCCTTTGGGAAGCTGCATATCTTCCTTACAACACCATGTTAAGCTCTCACATGTATTCCCACTGAGGACGAAGAAGGAAATTACAACTGCATCCTAGTTTACTAGCTATTATGCTAGGAAAGCACTTCTGAGACCTCCATCCTCCTTAATGTGCTGCATTCTTCCTTGTGCATCAAGACATATGAGTCTAAGTTTGTTTATCTACTGGTGTCAGCACTAATGGAAAAGCAGAAGAAGTCAATTTTATCATCTAATATACTCCATGGCCCATGTAGAAAGTCCTTTATATATTGTATGACTTAGTTAAATCACATCCAACTCTTTTGGGGCTAATAAAAACACAAATCTTACCTGGAATTTTACTCCTTGCCAAGCTTATGTTTCTTTTTTTCTTCCCTGAGGTGCTGTAGCTGCTTAAGAAAAAACTCATAAACAATATTTCCTAGCAACAATGAATACTTTAAAATAGCTAAATATTTTTAAGTAAAACAGTTAAAAAGAAGAACAGTTCCCCTGCATCTGACACTTCAGGAAGTCAACTAATAATCAGAAATGCTAGAGTATTGCTTTAGCATGAAAATTTAGGTTAGGTGTTTACTTAAATATCTTGCTGAATTGGAATCTAAGAAAATCATAAGCTACAGAAAAACCCTCTGCTTTTAATATCTATAGCAATAATATTGATAGCAATTATGGAGTCACTTTAAACCAACCTAAATGGCACAAGACAATCAATCCTACCCTCTGTCTCATCTCCAGCCATGTCTTTCTGTTGGACTTAAGGATTGACCTTGTTCAGGGAACTAATCTGAATGAAAAGAATTACTCGATATGTGTCACAGCCTCCTTCCATTTCCCAAGCTGTTTTTCAAGCTAATTATTTTCTTGGTTCAGTTTAGCATTCAGTGTGAGTGCAAAAGGGCAGCAGGAATTTGTAGTTCAGATTAGGGAAGAAAGAAATCTTTTCTAGGTAAAGGGCAGCTCTCCTTTATGTTGAAGTAAAGTGGTTCTGGAGCTCCAGCTACAGACTTCTAAACCTGCATGTGAAATTTTCTGTTTGTTTTGATACAAGAGCATGAATACAGTTATCATCTCCTCAAAAGAAAAGAAAATGTTCAGGGTTTTGGTATAAACATGCAACTCAGTTTTAAGCAGAAGATAAATACGTATAATTTACTGCAGCAAATAGGAGTCTACTGGGACTTTGTTATGTAGTTTCTGAAGATGTTTTGTCCGTATCCAATAGACTAAAGTAGCTCTTTCTGAGAAACTAATCAGTTGATCTCAAGACATGGCAGTGTCCACATGGAAAAGTTGTCTCTGAAAGGCACTGATTATGTCACATCTGGATAAAAGACTGGCTAACCCTCTTCACTTCACAGTATTAGAAATGGAGGACAAAACCGATTACACAGATTATAAACATTTGCTTTTCCAATTGCAGGAACTTACAAGATGGCTGGGAGTCAGCTATACCTATGTAGCATTGAAACAGGAGGTTGTTGCATTTAAACGGGGATTTCTTTGATAAGATTTCAAGTGAATTTAAGATGCTTACCTTTTTCTCTCTGGGTTGGTAGGTACCAGAGGCATGAAAAATATATTTTCAGACAATGACTATGTAACTAAGGTTAATGACTTAAATTTTTAGACTTCAAAGTATAAGTAACCATTAAAATTAATGTCAATATAAAGACAACTGTAGGAGCTGACAAGCTTAGCTCAGCTGCAATAGCTGGCATCTAAGCAGCTAAAGAAAGTTTTTAATTTGTTAGTGTTTGAGCATGCCCATGAGCAAGAGAAGAAATATGGAAGATATGGAATATGGAATATTCCAGTGATCTCCAGTGATCCTGGGGAAGGAAAAGTGAGCAAGTGCCATGTTAAGACATCAGCCCTGACCTATGGCACTTTTCTAAATTTCATTGTCTTTTGTCTCCTAGCTGGGCCAAGCTTGTAGCCAGTACAATTATACGGACAAGCAATCATCAGGCATCAGACCAAGCCTATAATTTTCATTGTCCACTGTTGCTGCAAGAAGCCATTAGAAATGAAGCACATTAAGTCATTGAACATTTCAGCTCTCTGATCTGCAGTTACTCTAGACAGGAACTAAGCCATGATTTAAAATCTGCCCCAGTGTCAGAAAAGATTGACTCCTTCAGGTACTTTCTAAGAGTCCGTATATGTTCACAAGGGCTTTTGTCCAGCAAAGCACTTGCACTGAAGTACAGACATTAAGTTAAATAAGTACCTAAAAGTCTGCTGAATCAAGGCTAAAAGTGGTGCTATGTGTGTTATTTGAATTCAGTCTTGTGTAAATTCTAGTGAAAATTTGACTATATCATCTCTGTATTTCAAAACAAGTAACTTTTTAATTGACAGACCTTCCTGATCTTTCAAAAGGCAATTTGAAATACAGTGTCAATAATGTCTTTGTTCTTAGATGCTGATAATCTGGAATCTTTCTGTTCTGAGGAGCACATCAGCTTACTTGCTTTACCAGAATCTTTAAGGAGTTAGCTATATTTGAGAAAAATCATACCTTTCTTGTGATGGCGATCTGCCAAACTGTGATGTTCTCTTGCAGCTGGGCTTGGCTTCCTGGCAGGTGGTGATCACAAGAGAAGTTAGAGTTTTCCCTGGACTGTTTGGGTTTTTTGAATTTGTTCCAAATGGACATCAGACACCACCACTCAGGGTGAATCCCAGCTCTCTATTATATCTCACAGCATCATGAATAATGTCAAAGAAGAAAACACACACATGAAACAAAAAGCAAACAAAGAGGATCAAGAGTTCAAAACAATTGGCTTTGCTTTTAATGTGGGGAGGTGAAATCATCTACTATTTAATATTCATGGTGCATTTTCATAAAACAATGACAGATTAAGACTCCAACTGCTAAAGAATAAATTTTTTCGTAATTAAATCAATGTGTAATTTTAACAGCTAAAAAACAAGGAAACATACATTAATTCTTTATTATCACCTTCAGGCTTCTCTATGTCCTTTGTCTCCTTTTTTTTTCTAACCCATGTTGTAATCCCCATGTAAACTCTGATAGATTATGTCAGCACATAGCAGAGGAGTGCTGACAGATTGATATCTACATTCATCTTGTGTTGTTCTGCTTCTGTTACTGCAATAGATATAAGGGCCAATGCACACCAAGGAATGCACATTCACAAAACTCAACAGTGTTACAGTTCATAGGTAAACACTGTTATTGTAGCTAAAACTTGGTATTGGCAAATCAGAGCATAAATCAGGGATAACAAGAGGGAAAGGGGAAGGAGGAGGGGAGGGGAGGGAGAAAAGAGAAAAGAAGTCAAAAAGAGAAAGAAAAAGGATAAGAGAACAGAGAAAAGAAAAGAAAAGAAAAAAAGAAAAAAGAAAAGAAAAGAAAAGAAAAGAAAAGAAAAGAAAAGAAAAGAAAGAAAAGAAAAGAAAAGAAAAGAAAAGAAAAGAAAAGAAAAGAAAAGAAAGAAAAGAAAAGAAAAGAAAAGAACCACCCCTAATATAAAATATATAAGAAGCCAGGGGTATAAGCAACCTAAGTCTATATATGGTGCGTTTTAAACATTTCTCTCACTCTTTTGACATTTATGTCACTGATGTTCCTGTGTGATTAGTGGCATGTATCAGGAGTTCAACTGTACTTGTTGGCTGGGATAAGTATGTTGCTTTTGCTGTGGAGAACCTTAAGGTTTCAGTTTCTTTTACTGTTACGGATGGCAAAATAAAGTTCTCCATTACCATCTCAAGGGTTTACCTGCAAGTCTGTATGATACATCATTTTTCTTTCTCAGTTTTCTGCAGTTAACAAACTGAACAGACATTTGCTCCCAGAGTACACGTAAAATATTTCCAGGTATTGGCACCTTACTACCAAAATCCACCTGATATTCCTCTATAAGAAGAAGAATATTTTACAGCTGTGTGAGAGACACAGTATGATTCCTGAGAGTGCTGGTTTGGCCAAAGTAAAGGAAACTTAATCCAGTGTTTGCATATCAAATGAAAGATGGCAAAGGATTTCTAGTGTGCTGGCCAAGACTCATGGTTTCATTGTGTTACATACATTCCATCTGAATTAAAAAGTCAAACATTTTTCCATGCTGTATAATACTCAGTGCATGTAGCATTTTAATTTCCAAAGTGTGCCTTACAAGCATTAAACAAGTAAGCCACATAATATGCTTGTGGAATAGTTAATTGCATATTACTATCTTACTTTGCTAATACCTGAATTAAAGGCTAAGTCCTGAGGCTGCTTGCCCCAGACTGTGCATTAGCAGTATTAGAAACCGTTCTCACAATCAATCACATGTAGGTTGAATATACTCTCTGGGATATTCAAATCCTGAATGCAACTTACAAAGCAGTGATGAAGCACCAAAAGTGCAGAAAGTGTTCCAATAAGGAGCACAGTTAGGAGCAGGCAGTTCTGACACAGCTTGGTTCATAACTAAGACCACTCAGGATTAAAAAACCCAATGAATTTTGCACATTCTCCAGAGAGATTCAGTCCTACTTTCATACTTTGAAACATTAGTCATATACCCACTGCAATAGACTCCACAAAAAATGAGTTGGCAATGGTTTTTTCATGCTGGTTTTTTTCCCCTTTCTATACAACACTCCAGTGACTCATATACTTAGGAAGTTTGTTCTAAGCCAGAAGTCAAGTGAGAGTCCCAGATATGATGCCCTCCTTCACCTAGCATGATTGAAAACCAACATTTTCTGGGAGACTGTCTTAGCCTAAAGTAACTGGCAGTCTTGGGGGTAGGAAGACTTCATATGCCTTTCTGGATCTTTAGTAAAATTTAAAAAAGATATGCATTCTTTGTGTATCTATGTATTCTTTGTACATTTGTAAAGCCTTTCTTCAGTGGTGGAAAATCCATGAAGAATTAATCTAAAGGTGACCACGGTTAATTTTAAATCTGTGCTGTTTCTCTATCATGTTAGAGGAAGAAAAGATAAAAATCTTCCTAAAATGAAGTGCTAGTTCTTATCACTGCCTTTTCTACTGATGTAATGTTTCTATGCAGTCACACAGCTCTGAGACAGAGACCTCCTGCACAGAATCACCTAGTGCTGTCTTCCAGTCTAGCATTGTTGATTAAACAGGACAAAATCACCTAGACATTCTCACCACTGCTAATTTGATGTTTGCAAAAGTGTTGCCAAGGGATTAACTTTAAATTGCTTTTGTAATATTTTTTTTCCATAGGGTATTGAAAGCTTATTGACATTAAAGACTGTAAGAGCTGATTCCGCTAACCAGTTTTTAAAAAAAGTATTTCTAGAGAGCACGCATCCTGCGAGAAGAGATAAAAAATGGGTCTGGGTGAGAGATGATTAATGTTAATTTTTAAATATGTTGCAATACCACCTTTGTAATTGAACTGGTGCATATTTTGCTGTGTAGAATGAGATTCTTTCTAAGAAACTCAGTTAAGAATTCCTTCCTCTTATGAGACCTTATTTAAGATAACTTATGTATTAGTTTTTCAGTTATTCATGATAAACCAGAGTTCTTTAATTCCTGAATGAATTGTCTTTTCAGCAGCTGTAATCTGTTTTAGTTATCTGTGACATACCAAGCCAGGACTCACTGCTACTTTGGCAATGAAGTGCTGTATCAAATACTCTCAGGAAATTCATTTCAGAGGTGCCAGCTCTCACTGCTGTCTATACACAGAGCCAAAGTGCTTCAGCAGAGACTCAATCTCCCACTGTGCACATACAACTAGCCTGAACACCTCCTCCTACTCAGGATTCACAGCACAGAGCTTCTTATGAAAGGGGTTTGTAGAGGAACAGCTTTTTGCACAGTTAACTTAGAGCCCAAGGGAGTGGCTGTTCGGGTTTTATGTGGGTACTCATAAAAAGACATGTGTCTGCTGGTGCCTGCTTCATCTTCCTTGAATATGGCAAGGCAGTAGGTCTATCTCTAAGTGAGAACAGAACTTCACCAAGGGAGACGGATTATCCAGCCATACAGGAAGAATTCACTATCTGAGCAGCTCCGCTTCATAGCTGTAAATGAAAAAGCTGGGCACAAGAGTGCCATGGGCCAGATCTGACTAATGGACCAAGAATTGGATTATGCACGCTCTGATAAGCAAAACTCTAAGGAAGAAATTTAGGAATATGTATTCTCAGCTTGAGGAGAAGAGAGTATTAGCTGCAAGATTATTCTGTAACCTCTAGGGAAGCAGCTTCCTTCTCCTGCTTGAAGCCAATTTCTGCACAGAAAGTGACATAGAATTTATGGAACCTGAGAAACAGGTAGAGGGACCCTAATTCTGCAGGTTGTTAATGGAGCATTCCTTGGCACCAAAGGCACGTCAGACTTGTTCCCTGCTCCAAAACCTGCATATGTATTTTGCTTTGCATGAAGTACGCAAAGAGCAGAAGGAGCAGACATTACCCAACCTATTAGCTGTTGAGCTACTTAGCAGAACACTGAAATTTCTCTTCTGAGATTTTTATTTTCAGGTGTATCAAAGATAAAAGTTTGGCAGCTTTCTCTCACTTTCAGCTGTATTATGTTGACTTCATCATACCAAAATAACTACCCCCAGAATTACTGTATATTCATGTCTTAGCTGCAGAAAATGTGAGACTGAGCATCAGTATATGGTATATGAGTATGCAAATGCAAAGCTAAATGTGCTTGAGAGGCCTTTTAAAAGAACTGCAACCACTGTAAGAGAAAGAGTTATTTCTCCTCTTTACATTTCTCTCTCCCTGAGAGAGCTACAGTTGTTGAAGGGAGGAACTGAGGATAAAGTACCTGTGTGTGTATGAACATAAGTCTGTTGTTCAAAGACTGATTTTATGGCTTCCTATCATCCCATGTCCTGTGACAGACACCCCAGTATTTCATCCTTTCTAGACTACTTTTCATTACCCCTTTGCATTCTCAGTAGCCATGCTTAGCAGTTTTCATTTCCTCTGTGCTGTTTCTTTCTCCAGTCAGCTTGTCCTTGGAACTTTGTCAATGCCTCTATTTCCATGGTAATAGGTATGAAAGGAGCAAAGATGTAAAGAAAGGGACAAGAAGAGTGAGTTCTAGGGAAGGGTCTATCTTCATAATCTCCACATCTCATACATAATTTGCTGTTCTAAGCTCTTGTGCTAATTCACATCTTTCAAATTTTATTTAAGGATGCAGGGTATCTGTGATTACAGTAGTTTTATTTAGTTATGTAAGATGCAACTCTTCATATGTGATTGGGATATGGGGCTGAAAAAGTTAAGGCTTATCAAATGGTGAAAGATATATCTAGATGGCTATAAGCCTATGAATAGCTTATAAAATTCTCTGAGTTTTCATTTTTACTCTATCATACTGTGCTCTATACTCCAGAAAATGACCTACTTTCTTTCTGCTGTCTTTACAATGACAGTAATATTTTCTTACTTCACAAAATGACTGCTGAAAATGAAATCATTAACTTTTAAAGGCCCTTGTATATACACTGCCAAGCCACAATGAGTTGTTTTGACATGGTCCCTATGAATTTAGTATTACTTGAATCTTTATTATTAACATTAAATTAATTACTGTCAAGACAGTTTTTTAAATTACACATTATATTAATAGTAATGTAATAACAAGTAAAAAATAATGGACATGAATGATTTGGGAATCAGTATTTCATTTTTTGCATTTCTGGTGTTTGATGTCTGATTCTGACATTGACACTGTTTTGTTTCTGAAGACCTCAATCTAAAAAGGCTCTCAGTGATATGATTTTTTTTCCCTTGGGCAAGAAGAGATGAATTTTAACACAATAAAACAAATTAGGATATATTATACAATACATTTAAGAAGCTAATTTGAATAATCATATTGCTTAATCAAAATTCTATTAAAACCAGTGGGAGTCTTAAATGAGTTAATATATACAGGTTTTAAGTCAGTCCTTAGTATCTTTTCTGCTAGATACTTCATGTGCTACTTCAAGAGGTAGCAGACACTTAAGAAGAGTGAATCAAAAAGAAAGAAAATTAAAAGGAAAAAGATATGTTGACTGAATTTCAGAAGCCACTAAAGAATTAACAAAATTGTTTTCTGCTTCCTAGGAGAGGAAATGCTAAGAAAATTTACTGTTTCAACTCTATCCTCAAAGATTGCTCAGATGTGAGAGGTTTACTGAAATGAAAAGAAGAATTTACAACTGAGAGATTCTTGGTGCTGACCACTCTCCAAAGGTCTGAATGGATTGTATTGCCAGTCTTGAATTTAAATGATTACAGATATGAGTCTTACACTAACTGATTATAACTTTCATTCTGGAATATGAAGGAGGCTGAGCATTTGAGCTTTCCTATATTCAGTTTTGGGTTTTTTTCATCTACTACTTCCTTTCTCTTAGGGCCATGATGCATTTTCTGCATTAATGGAAATCATTCCCTTCTTCTGTGGCTTTGGAATAGAAATAAACAATCTGAAGCTGAAGAAACGTGTTGTCAGCAACTTTCAAAATTAAATCTGTAAATTTTTTTTTGTCCCAACAGGATTCAGCTCACAGTGTCCTGCTCTGTACATGAGATTTTTTTCATTGTGAAGCAGCAGTCTGAGGAACCCAACAAACAGGACCTGGCTACGCACAAAAATAAGAAAAGAAGTTGAAAAATTAAATTCTTTGAATGTCAGGGGAAAAAAGTCTACACCACATAAAATTTCCTTTCTCCACTGTGCTTGATTAGCATATTACTGAGTTCAGCCTACACCTTTTTTTTCACCCTCCTTAATTTCAATTACAATGTGCTCCTTTGTATTGCACCATTTATTGCTAAACGAATCTAGTTCTAAGGATGTGCATGCAGCCAATTTATTCATTAGATATATTGTAGTCGAATTGAATAAAAGGCTTTATTATCAATCTCCTTAATTTCCAGATAGGATTTAGTGGAAATCAATATTAGAAAATGCATAATTGCTAAATCTTCTTAAATTAATACACTCATTCATTAAGCCCCCCAAAAATACTTAGCTGGTATTTCTTGTGACTTTCTCTAATTAATTAGCAAGTGGAAAACGATAGTGAGCAGAGCAGCTTTTGGCTGATATGGTGGAATCTGAAGACCAATCTTGAGGAAGAATTAATTTGGATATTTATATACAGTAAGTTGATTATAGGAGAATGCACTGCATACGTAGACAAATGGTTGTTGTATGCTGATGGTTGGCGAAAAATCCTGTGCTCAGGAGATGGTTTTAAGCAGTTCAAGCTGGGACGTGCAGCCATATGTAGACACTAATGAATAGCAGTCAGTTTTAAAAGCTTTGGAATTAAATATAGTGCAATTTATCTGTATGAAACTGTGGGGCATGTATGCAGCATTTGTAAAATTTTCCTTTCTGCCTAACTAGGCAAGTTCTCTGGGCCAGAAACAAAGGAGAAAAAAAAGCACTAAAAGAGCCTGGAAGAGAAAAGCAAATGGTGAAAGGGTGTCTATTAAGGTGTGTTATCTAGTAGCTGTAGATATTACATTGCCCCAGAAAGGAAGTCTTGGGGAAAAGGAAAACACACTCATGTATGCAGATGCTAGTTTATTGTCAGCCTCTGTTGACTGCTGTGGGCTTTAGCAGTTACTGTTCACCTCTTCCAGAGAACCTGTCGGTGATATCTCAGTGGTGTTTAGACTGAGTCTGGAGTTTCCAAAGTCACAGCACAAGCTGGTAGGAGAGAACCTTGCTGCTAGCAAACTTGTAAGCTACGCTACTTTTAGCTTGGAGCTATCTAAACAAATGAAAACAAGTGTACACTGAACCCGCAAGAAAAGGCCTTTTGACAGGAGCTTTCTGATCTCAAGTCAGACACATTCCTTCTTTTTGCATTTCCAGCATGGTTATTCTTTAATCTGTTTAGTGTAAGTTAGGCTTACTGTGACTGTGTCTAATGACTGAGCAACAGAACACTCACATGTGTACTCACAGACAGTGGACATGAGTGAGTCTGACTCCTTCACACTTGCCAGACAAGTGGTAAAAGAGAAGGATACTCATTCCCACCTGATGAAGCCTCTCATTTTTCTCCTCTCTGGCACGTGTCAGGATCTGATTACTAAGGTGCTTAGAAACGTTTCTGCCTGAATTAAGGTGCAAATGAGACCACATGCCAGTGACAACGGTATGGGTTTTATTTGATAGTAAATGAGAGAGAGAGAGAGAGAGAGAGAGAGAGAGAGAAAGAAAGAAATAGGAAATAGGTGGGGGGACAGAAAGACAGTAACAGGGAATAAGGAAATAAGGAAAATATCACCACTCTGTGGATCTCAACGATGGTCCATTGATCCTCTCCAGCAGGTCTTCTTGGTGATGAAGGTCGCCCCAAAAAGCACAGAATCTGGTGGGTTAATATACACTCAGGCCAGGTAGGAAAATCCAGGTACTTCCCTGGGGGGAGGAGTTTTCCATTGTCTCTGACAAAAGACTCCACATTTATTGCATCACATGCAGTCCTGTGGTGCAAGGCTTCAGGGATGACTCTGAGGGACACTTCTGGGGGGCCTTTGATGGCTTAAGGCACCCCTCCAGCTGCCGCTTATGTGAATGGGCCCCGTGGATGTGGCCCCTCAAGGCAGGGGGTTCCACAGCCAGTTTGTGTAAGGGAGGATGGGTTCACTGCCCCTGAGCAGAGGTTACAACACACTGAGACTTCCTCCCCCCACCTCTGCTGGGGGCAAAATCTGTGCAAACCAGCTCCCAGCAAATGGGTCTGTGGTCTATGGCCTCCCCCACCCTGAAGCAAGCCAAGGATGATTTTTAGCATGGCCTCTAGGTTTGGCTTACATTCTTCTCCTTGTTTATTTGTTTGTTTCAGCTGATTGAAGAATGGGTTTTCCCTTTACCTAATCTCAACAATTTGACTTTCAGTCTAAAGTCCCAGTCAGGTATCTTCAGGGAGGCTTCTTTTGTTATAACTTCTTGTCGTGGTTTGACATGGAAGTGAATTTTTTTCCAGGAAGTTGGGTCAAACCAATCAGTGGTCAGGTTTGGATATTGGCACCTGGAGTGACCACTGAAAGTATGGACACGCCTCTGAGAACACAGGGGGTTAAAAGCAAGAACTCCCAGGAGAACTGTCTCTTTGGTTCCGGTCCTCAGAGAGTGCAGGCTCTCCCCTGCCCAGCCACGGGCTGGGTGGGGGAGGGGAAGCCATGCGGCCTTGTCCAGGTAGGCCGAGGGGCTGAAGGTCTGGAACCGAGCCAGCTCCTGCGGACGGAAGGGTGGAGAGAAGTGGAGATGCCTTTGTTCCCCCCCCACAGAGGGAAAGTGACAGAGAGCCTGGCGGCACCTGGAAATTTGCCGGCAGAGGAGAAGGTAAAGGGGGGGATGATGCCCAGCATGGGAGACGGGATGCTGGACTGAGATATCAGCTGTCCAGGGAGCCTGAACTTTTAACCCTTTCCAGGAAATGAGGGCTTTGTAAAATATTACTCCTCCTTGATTTGTAGTGGAAGAGAGACAGTCCGGGACCTGAGATGTTAGAAGAAGAAATATTTAGGTGGGAGGAGATGATGAAGTAGCTTTTGGCTGGACTTTTCTTGTTAGCCATGGACTGAACCAAAACCTCCTGCAATAGAGACTGCATTTTAGGGGGATGCAGTGGTGACCCAAGGAAACCTGCTTCAGCTTCTAACAGCACAGGAATGGCAAGAACAGAAGAAAGCTGAGGAGGGAATGGTGATGCCCTCTGTCTTCAGGAAAGAAGATGATCTCTGTTCTTGGACCCTTGGCCCCAGGGGAAAATGGGGGGGACTGTAGTCCCAAGATGAGGAGCTGAACTGTTGTATCTTTGGGTCTGTGGCAAAGCATCCTTAAAGGAGCCCTATGAGCAGTCTGTCCATGCACGGTGGTGAGAGCACTGTGACATGGAATGGAGAGTGTCACACTGGCAGATTTTCTCCGGGCGGTTGCCATGTGTGACAGGGAAACACAGAGTGTGGCAACTGTGTTTCCTGGGGGGTCTGTGGCGTAAGAGAGACTTCTCTCTCCCTTGATAGCTTGAGTATTGATTATCTAAAGGGTGGTAATTTGATCAGGAATCCCGGGTGATGTTTCATGGTGGGTGTTTTAGGAATTGGGAGGAGGAGGGGTGTTTTAAAAGGTCTTCATCCTGGATTTAGTTTATGTGTTTTCTGTAGTAGTAGTAGTTTAATAAAGTTTTTTTTTCCCTTTGTTATTAAGCTTGGGCCTGCTCTGCTCTGTTCCTGATAACATCTCACAGCATTTATTTGGGGAAGGTGCATTTTCATGGGGGCGCTGGCATTGCGCCAGTGTCAAACCATGACACTTCTTTATATAGTTTTTGTTATAATGAGCACAACTTTATATCAAAATGTTTGAGGCATAAACTATTGCAGTCTCTGACAACATGGTAACAGAGAAACTGCAACTGCTGCCAGCTGTACTGGGCCTCTGTGCTGTCCTTGCTCTGCTGTCTAGCTATACGTCACTTAGATAATATTTTTATTGTTCTCCCTACAAACAAGGTGAAATGCTATTACATTCCATGATCTGAGATGAAACAAGGTGTAGAGAAAAACAAAACACTTCCAGCATGAGGACACGAGTTTCATCACAGTCAGCAGGCATATTGGTGTCTGTCTAGGAGCAGTGATACTGAAATAATGTGGCTACATTTCTGTGAACTGCCTTGGGATAACACAATTTCTAGTCTTGAAACACAGCTAACATCACACTGACTAAGAAAGAAGAAACAGGTTTGAGGAACTCTGTATCACTCTTACAGTGCCCATCATTGAATAGATCTGTAGCTGTGATACAGATCAGCTTCCTAACATTCATTCTCCTCTATCCACTGGACATGTTGAATCTGAGGGGCCAAAGACATTTCCTGAATTCATGCTGTGACAAGGATCAGGTATCAGAGTCTATCTCCTACAGTTTGTTTCCTCTTGAAAGAAAACCTGGTACCACTGGTGGGGAGAGGATTAACATACCTCTGGGGGGTCAAGACTACAGGGTACTTCATGGATTATACCTGTGCTGCATTTCAGATACCATCACTCAGATACCATGACTCTCCAAATGCCAGCACAACTTGAAACACTATTGTTCAGAATAAGCCTACTAAAACGGTGACAGGCACTGAGCAGTTTAGCTTGGTAGGTGATTATACTTTGCAAATATATATGGAACTCAGGTTTGGCTAATATGAATCTCCTGGACAGGCCATTGTTTTTTAGCTACTTTTTTTTTGCTCTGTCAAAGTGTTTCATCTTTTTTGTCTGATTATTATTTTGATATTTGATATTTGATATTATGTTTGATATTTATTACCTAATCTTTCAGCCTGGTACTGTTTTTCTGTTTGGGCTAAATACTGATTACTCATTTGTTATTTTTCCATGTTTTTACTCTTTCCAAGAAACTGCTCATTATAATGCACAGAAACTCTCTTCACACTAAAGGATTGATTTGTTTGTAACTGAGTCTGTTGGAGTGAGCTAATATTAGTACTTGTGTTTTGGTATATACCCCATGAATTTTGAAAGATCTTTTAATGGACACACACCAAGATCCTTTTCATTTCAACTGAATGAATTTTGAGCCCTGTGTCTCAGTCTTTGCCACAGCTCAAACATAAAGTGAACAAAAACCCCCAAAGTAACATCAGCTGTTAAATTCTGGGTCATAAGCAGCAGTGCAAGACAATAATAGAAAAACAGATCAACAGTTTCAGCTACGGGTACCTTTGTTGCCATTGCACTGGATCAGTATGAGATGAATTTTAAAATCATGCTGATTTCCCATTCTGCTCCAGAAGTCTTCTTGTGCTTGCTTTTTAGGATGGTGACAAATTTTTTCATGCCTATCTATAGCTTAGTTGCTTTACAGAAAAGCCTGATGTGGAATATACTCAGGAGTGTCACCTTCCTCTGATTGCTCCAGATTCTCATGTGATTTATTGAAGTGTAGATCTGATCCAATGCTTCTGCCATGAATTATACTGCATTAGGAATTTGGCATCATAAATGTTACTGATTCTTCTGGTAAGTGACTGTCAGTGTAACTTTTCTGAATAGCATCTACTTAGGAAAACCTTCACAAAGCTCAAAGTATCAAAAAATACCACGTCCAATTCCCTTGTGTGTTTTTGTATTTCCTTTCATGCCATCTGAGAGCTCACCAGTTTTGGAATTGTAATGAATCTTATATCTATTCCCTTCAGCTTATTCTTTTATGGCATAGATGCTTACCCATAAACTGATGATAAAAAAAGTGAGAATAAAAGGTATCATCATCAAAAGATAATAGTTCCTCTCTTTTTTTGGTTTTTTAGTATTTAAATAATATATAAACTACTTATAAATTAGTTTATTAATCATCTAATTCTATAGCTAATAAACAAGAGTAAAACACATTCCTTTAAAAAGAAATGCAATTCTACAGATTTTATATGACATAAAGAAGGCATTTTGCTTTTTTTTTTACTGTTATCATTTCCTCCAGATGCAATTTACCTTGTGCCATTCTCTTAACGAACTCTTCATTAAATTCCTTTGCAAATAAATCTGTTAAGCTCATCTGCAATTGTGCTGGCATTTAGATTCAAGAGAGTGCTAAACAAATCAGGCTGCCTAGTGCTAAGCTTCCCAGACTTTGAAAAGACATAAGAATTATTTCAGCAACAGACTCTGGAAAAGAGAGTATGGCCCAAAGTGTATTAGAGATTAGTACTAATGCCAGAGGAGAAGCTGGTTCCTGCTTCAGAGTATTTTTAAGTAAGCTATTGCATAAGAGCTAAAAAATAGAAGTAGGTACAGTGGATAGAAGTTAGATCAGGGAAACCAATGAGACTATGCTCATCCATAACATAGACACTGATCCAGTCCATCAGACTTCCCACACCAAAAATACTGAAAGATTGTTTAAATTTCAGGAGAAATTTCAATTTTCTAGAGGTAGTAGATTTTTTATGATGTCAAAGTAATAAACAGGATTAAATTTAACTACAACAGTTGTTGATCTTGCCAACAAGTCTAGAAGAATTTCCCTTAGGTTAGCTTGCCACAGGGATGGCTAGTCACCTTCTGTTGGATCTGTTGTAGCTTTAGAAGAGTGGCTGAATTGCAAGCTGATTTCTGCTGGCATTGCAGAAAGGAAGAACTTCCAATCAATTCATCCTGAATGAAGGCTTGTGCTGTAAAGTGACAGATCATCAATATTTTGGAAAACCCCCTCATAATTAATTGACTCTTGTATTATAAAATACATTTTTTGAAAATCTAGTATTCAATCGTGATATTGTGATAATTCTTTTTATCTTAATTTATGGAGGAGAATGTGATTGCACATTTTTTGCAGATGGGAGCTGCACATCTTGGCTGCCAAAAACCTTGCCTTCTAACACTGTACAAAATGTGGCATTTTTTTTTTTTTTCTAGTGAGCTTTTAGTTTCTGGCATTAAAAATAGGTTTATTAACTGATATGATTTTCTGTTTTGTTTTGGTATAAAAAATCTAGTTTGCAATTTGAGAAATAAAATTGTTAAATAGATTATTTTACAATAGCATTATAGAAGAAAAGGAAAACATGTCTTTCAATCAAGCTACTAATTTTTGCTTTCTTTTTTAGTAAATGCAACCTGATTTTAAGGTTTGTTATTTTTTTAACATGAAAAAATGATAGCACATTTGTATTTTTTTCCTTTACCACAGACACATCATTCCATCTGCTGGCTCTGATTTGTGGTTTTCAGAACATATAATCACCTTCTATTCTTTCAAGTGTATACAGTCAACCTCTGTATAGAAAAATGCTTTCACGCTTCTAGAAGATGCAATTGGCAACTTTCATTATTTTGGAACTATAAGAGTACAGAATTGGAAATTAATGTTTTTAAGATAGGGGAGCTCAGGTTTATTATTTCTTTATATATGAGGAAAAGCTATCTTAAAATTATATTTTAATTGCCTGTCACTTCTCGTTTGAAGCGACACAGCCTTCTAATGTATATGTATAAAATGTTGCAAAACAAAACCTGCCATTTCCTGAGTAATGTGGCTTTTAGAATACCTTTAAAGAATGTGTTTTATACACTTTAAAATCCATCGAAATAGAGCATTCAATTCTGTTTATAGCTCTGAGAAACTTTATGAGCCTAGGCTTCAGATAAAATTTCAAGGAGATGAAGGTAGAATGAGGCAAATTTTCTGTTGTGCTTATTTGTTCCATTTCTTCTGGTCTAAGCTGAATAAACAGGACAAGCAAATAATCTAGACAAAAGATTTTCCTAATTTCCCTGGGAGCCAGAAATTTGGATGAAATTTTTGTGCTGATACACTGTTTCAGATATGACTACTGGTGTGTGCATGCTCACTAAAACTGAAATTCCTGTCTGTTGCTCATTTCTACTATTTGTAGAATTAAACTTTACAAGAACAGCAATGCCACTAAAATAGACTGAGATCATGTGGTTTGTGTCTCTCATTAAATCCTGGCTCAATGGAAGATCAACTGTGACCTCTGGCATGGCAAAGTGCACCCAAACCATGGATGCTGGGACTCTGGCACTTCACCCCTGGACAGGTGGAGTCAGAAATCCCTGTATTCTGGTCTTGAAGGAGCTTATATGGAGGTCTTTCTGAAAAGCACCAGAGTAACAACTGGAGAGAAGGGACATCAGGCTCTCCAGGTCTCTGACCTGCTGGGACCTGTGGCTACCAGAAGATGGCTTGGGAATGAGGAAACAGAAATCATTATACCATTATCTCAGTGCAGTGCAGATCTGTCTGAAAATATGAAAATATATTTCCCCCCCAGGGAACTGGGGAAAACTGCCTTGCCCTGTATCAATTTTTTTAACCAATATACTTCTGACAAAACATACTGGGCTAAGCAACATTTTCCCATAAAATAAATTTAATCAGAAAGTAGCTAATTAGCTATGGTTTTTAAATTAAAAAAAAAAAAAAAACCTTTTGTGAAATGGAGAAGCATCAGAGTCCAGTCAACAAAACACATGCATTGTATTACTGAACACTGCAGTTCTCAACACTTAGGATAACATGTTGAAATTCTGCAGATATCTGAATACATTATTCTTATCTAAATGGGTGGAATTTTCAAGTCAAAATCTGGCCTTGAAATTCCAGACACCTAGGACTTGGTGGTCCTGCTGTGAATACGCATCTTTGTAAACAGTAGGAAGAACATGAAATTTAAATCTCCCATATTTAAGGGAGCTAAGAGCGCTAAGGCACTCGGGTTTTTCCATCAACAATTAGGAAGAGGTATATGTCTTCCAGAACTAGTTTCTCACAAAGGATTAGGTACTAAATCAGGCCACAGAAAGGTTTTTGACTTTACTTAGCAACCTTAACCCCAAATAGTTTCATGGAACTGGCTATGGCAGCCAAAATAGGAAGTTACTGACAGACTAAAAACTTAGGTTGTGCGAGACTTGGCTTCAATTCCTTCCTCCCCTATTTGAATTTAATCATGGATTTCCCAAGATGACTTCTCAGATATAGTTTCAGCTTTTTCAGCATGCTCTGGCAAAACACACAGCGAGCAAAGGAACACAGCTCCCCATCTAGGTGGTCACGGCCAAGATGGGACATCAGGATTACAATCAGCCTGGAATAAAATACTAGCAGTAGTAACAGTATCCACCTGAGCAACAGTAAATTTAGAAATAAGGAGTGGAGCCTGTCTTCTCACTTTGTAGCAATGTTATAATCAGTGAATACTTGAAAAAGTTAAGGGAAAGATAAATACCACCAGTCTTTTGGAGAGGCTGCTCTTAAGTATTTGTCATCTGGCAACATCTATTTATTGAATCATGTTCTGCAAGTGACATGACCATGAATCCAAGCAACTTGGCAGGTGTCAGGAGGTTTGCCTCTCCACTGAGTGGTGAAAGGGATTAGGAAGTCTTAGTGTACTCCAAAGTACCCTTAGAAGACCTGGAGCTGTTTACCAGTGAACACTTCTGTCCACCTAGTCTTTAGGCTGCCAAATACCTTACTCCAGTCCCTGGGAAAGTTATTAAATGAATCCTCCCAGGGGCTATCATAGGTAAGATGAAGTCCAAGATTGGGAAAAACTTTTGGATTCACCAAAAGCAAATCTTGCTTCACAAACCTGATTGCCTTCTGTGACAAAGTAACCTGCAAAGTTAGTGTGGGGTGGACATTGTCTACCTGCATATCTCCAAGGTTTTCAACAGGGTTTCCCACAGCCTCCTCCTGGAGAAACTGATGAGTTGTGTTCAACCTCTGTCTTTCTATAGGGCTGTGAGTTTGCTTTCTGAAAGCATTATATCCCTGCTCTCTACAACATAAATGCCTCTCTCTTTCATGAACTACAAACTTGTCATCTGTCCTTAGAGGATCAAAAGTGAGGCTTTGTAGCAATCCCAAGTGAATTCTAGCACTATTTCCTTGAAAACAAACTTGTGGATGAGCAAAACTATATTGAAGACAGACTCACTTTCTGCATATGCCCCTGGAGTCTATTGCCCAGGAACAAGGGTAATGTGTTCCTAAAAGCTTGTAGAACACTCATGTTTAATGTAATATTAATAGAATAGTTACTGCCTTCTGAAAAATGAAAAATTAAAATATGCATGTAGGGTGGTGAATGCAAAAGCAATACGAAAACTATGCAGTTCGCAATTGTTAAAATTTCATGACAAAGAATCTAATTAGAGATTTAGCATAAAGTAAAATTCTTACAAAAAAAAGGGAGTTAGATTTATCACTAAAGGGCATTTTATGATCCTAAACCACAATGTAGTAATGCATCTATGTACAGTCAGAAAAAACTCACTGTGTGGAAATTTGGTTACATTCATATATTCACATGTGTATTTTCAAAAAGCTGCTGAGAGATTATTGAAATAAATACTGCATAAAAAATAGTCAACCATTTCCAGTGAATCTAAAAGCTGAAAATGTTTGAAATATTTAAAATATGCCTACACAATAGAATTCCAAACATTTCTGACTAAGATGAGAAATATGTGCAAGTTCGAAAAGCATACTGAACTTAATAACCATATGGTGTGTGCATTTTGTGTTTAAGTGACAGCATTTTTAAACTGGAAAAGAACATGACAGATTGATGGTAAGAAATTTAACAGTTTTGAGTTGAAACATACACATCTTATTTGTCTTTTCATTCAAGAGATTGGGGTGCTGGGAGGCCACAGAATACACTCGAGCTCTCTACAAAAGAAGAAAACTTGGTAGGCAGGGATCCAGAGACATCTGTCCTTGATGTTTCATTAATATCTTGGAAGACAGAATGGAAAGAATTCTCATGAAATCTACCCTTGATCTGAGAATGACATTAGGATGCTGTAGAACTAGAAGTTAGAATCTCCCAACAACTGAAAGAATTATAAACAAAAAACAAAATGAAATTCAATCCAAAGAAAATAAGGTCCAAATTCTAATTTTAGGAAAACGTCAGTGACAATATCAGAAATGAGGGTGACAAAGCAAGTAAATAATCTTGAGGAAAACTATCCATGGATCATTGCAAATCTAGTCTCTCCCTGGCCATGGAAAAATGGAACCAAGGTTCCAAGCAGAGAAATAGGACAGGACTCAAAGCATATTAAAATATCCTCAGTATGGAGTGCAAGCCTGCTCTGCCCAGCACAGTTAGACCTCAGCTAGATCTCTGTGTCCAGATGCATGTTAACAGAGAGTCCAACACTAAGCATCCATGATGTGCTGACATCTAACAAACATTACCTCTAAGAAGCAGCTAGGGTAACTGGGGCTGTCTAGTCTTGACAAAATAAGATTAAGTAGAAAAATTATTCTGGTTTACAAGTATTTAGAATGTCAGCTGCAAAGAGTTTTTTTTCACAATATGCAATATTAAATTAGACAAGATATAATAGCTATTAACTTAGCCAAATCAAGTTAAAAAAGTTTCTAAATGGCAAGATCAGTGAAAACTCATCTGACTGAGAAGGAGAATATGGGGAATATTCCACATTGTCTATTTTTAAGGACATCCATCAGGAGTGATGTAGGCATAGCAAGTACTGCCCAGAAGTAGAAGGATGGAATCTCTTGGGGTCATTTCCAGTTCCAATTCTGCAAATATCTGAAACTGTTAGGAATAATGATTATCACACAGACTCAGCTTAGGATTATTAAAAATAATCCATCCTTGGTTTTTGGAAGCCTGTGGTGTTTGAGACTTGCATTTTTACATTTCCATGTTTAGTCTGAAATTCTCTAGCAATAACAGATCCCTAGAAAATGGAGAACTGTAAGTGAAAATATTGTAGGAATTGTGATAAATTTCTATGTACTGGTCAGCCTTTACTGGGTGGAAAAGCAGTGCATGCACTGTGGCTTTAGAAGCAGGCTTCATTTCACATTCAGTCAAGTAATTCACTTTAAGCAATAACCTTTCTGAGGAAAGATCTACTTTGAAGGAATGTCTGAAAAAGTAAGGAAAAAAGTTCAATCTAATTTCTATCCCTAAAGTCTTTTGTAAAAACAGAAAAAAAGTAACTGTTTAGACGTGCATACAAACAGAATTATTCCACCTTGACCCTTTTAGCTCCATCTTGGAGACATTTCTCTCACTTTACGTTCTCTAATACAGATGATTAAGGTGATGGATCCATATGCAGATTTAATTGTGAAGAAGTTTCACAGAACAACTCTACCCAGTAGAAGAACCTCTACGGTCTCTGTAAAGAGAAAGGCTCTTTCCTTAAAACTACAACTTAAAAGATTTGGAAGGGTAAAAAAAGTATAATCTACTCAAATATTTCAGTTCTCTGGTATTTGCAGTTCTTAACAGACCCTGCAAGAAATAAAAAGGGATTAATGCTGTGTATTTGTAAAGTGACCCTCTTTTTAACATGAAATGAGCAGATCAACCTGCAGGGAGTGGTGATTATCCATGGATGAAATAGCTCCCCAAGCAGGTCTGAATCAAAATTCTGTCACAATTTAGGCATATACTAAATGTTTCAGTGAGATTCAGTGGCATTTATATACCAATAATACATCAGTATTTTTTAAGTTTTAGGCAAGAAAATACATCTGTGCTTTTGAACAAAATCATGTTCATTTACGATGTTTTTTTAAAAAACTAATTTAGATAACGGTCCTATTTTTACAGTGCTGGCTTCATGGGGAAAGAAATTAATGAGTTTGATAAGGAAAATTATATTGAGGTCTATGAGTTCATCTATCCATCTACTGAATACCTGTCCTTATTAGTTGATTCATTTTATTCAAAAGATTTTCCAAATCCTTGCCTACTAAAAGGGTCCTCAACATTTCACTGCCATTTAGAAATTTTCTCCTGGCATCAACCATTCTGATATGGGGAAATTTTATTTCCAATTTATAAAGGATGAATGCTGACAGAAACAATGATTTTAGTAGAGTAGGTCATTCATCCAAGATGACAAAGAGAGTCCATAACAGAACACAGTACAGTAATAAACATATTCCCAAGTCATTCTAGTTAGAACCCAAAATTTCTACACATGAACATGAGCAAAAGCATTGCTAACAACATGAATGGACAATATTTTAACAAATGCAATTGAATTCTGACCTATGCAGTGATTAATGCAAATTGAAATGAAAAAATTAATATATGTTGTATTTTCATAATGTAAGAAATGGAACTTGATGAAGTTCGAAGGAGAAGCAGATTAAAGTTTGTCAAAAGTATTATTTAACATACTTAGTATTTAATGACACCTACTCACTGTTGCAAGAAATAAAAACCAGGAAATGATCAGGATTATAAAACTAATTATATCATAATGAAAGGCAGTTATATTAGCTCAACTAAATATGTATGTGTCTCTGCCTATGCAAATAAACTTCCTATTGACAGAATTTTGGGGAATCCCAGATCCCATATCTATACCCAAAGAGACAGACTGTTTACAGATTTCCTGCATCAATGCCCCAAGGGATAGTCTGTTTGCGGTTGTATAAAAATTGGACTAACTTTTGCAGCATACTCACTAGTGGATGAAACAGAATAAGATGGACCTCTGATGTGAACTGACACAGATCTTACTTCCACTTGGTAGCAGTGGTCCCACCTGATAATCTACACCTAAGTTTTGCTGTTAATAAAGTCACCTTCTCATATCCTTTGCTAGACCCATATCACAGTGGCTTTTTAAAAAATAAGGCATCAATTTACAGACATCACTTTTTCTAAATTGTCACAACAATACAGTAGGATACCACCTCCTGATAGATTTGGTACTTAATACAATGACATTTTTTTTTTTTTCTGTTATTGAATATGCATGATAAAGATGAACATGTCGGGGTCGGGTTGGCAAGACCCCAACAATGTGAAAGTCCTTTTTCCCTAGCCCAGCAGCCAAAGAAAAGGTCTGGAAGGTGTGAAGCTGAGTTTTCAAGGTTGTTTATTTCTTCTTATCTGAAATATTTTCTTTCTGACCTGCCGAGGTCCGGCTAGTACAGAAGCTATGGTAGTCTGCCTCGAGCCCCAGGTGTTTCCCACATTATAGACCCAAAATTACGTGTACCATGTTTACAGTTCCCGTACCAATACCTAAAATCTATGTTGGACAGTGTGTCCCTATCTTAGACCAATAGAAAAGTGTCACCATCACACCGAGACATGGAGGACAAGAAGAAGGAAGAAAAGGCTAGGGCATGCCCAGATTCTTCCATATTGTATCTTTGAATTACATTCTAAAAAACCCCAAAATTCTACTTTTTTCACCTGTACCAATTCTCTTTTTTTTTTTTTTTTTTTTTTTTTTTTTTTTTTTTTTTTTTTTTTTTATTATTACACTACTCTATCCCTTTTGGCTTGTAATTCCTCATATAAGGTTGGCAGCCTCTCCCATGGGCTAAAATTGAAGCCACAGGTGTTTTTGACTTGTTGCCAAGATCCTTGAGCCCCCTGCCAGGGTCTCGAGACATCCAGAGCAGCCAAAGGGATGTTCTGGACTCTGACATGAACAAGGATTACTATGAGAATATTTGAACTGCAAACAGTATTTTAGTTTAAGGCCTAACACATTCAAAATTTTATGTGGCTTGTCTTTCTTGCTTGATTCCAAATAATTCATTTCAGACTGACATTTCAGATTGATTGCTGTTGAAAACATGGAACAAATTGGCAAGGAGGTATTTATATCCTTCCCTCCCCTCCCCCTAATTTCAGGCTTTTCATATATATTTGTCATATTTGTTAATACTCTTGTCTTGTATCTTAAAAACAGAGAAAGTCCTGAGAATTAAACAGTATCATTGTTATTGAACATAAAAAGTGCATTATCTGTGGAGTAATTGTCAGTGTTGGCATGACACTGGGCTGCCCAGCTGGACCTCCCCTTGAGTAGGGAGGGGGGTCCCTGTGCTTCTCAAGATGACTGGTCAAGTTTGAGAGACTCCTTATCACATCAGGTACTTAGTAAGGTAATTTTAACCAAGCATGTTGAAACTTTGAAATCTTAGCCAAGTGTTATAAAGGATTGATTGTGTATAAATAATTGTTTAGACATAGACAATAATTTATAAACATAAAAAATAGCTGACTTAGTCTTTGGAATGAAATCCAAATCCAGACACACCTAAACTCTCCTCGGAGAAGTAGTTTAGGAAGATTTTGGATCCTTTCTGTACCTCATAACTCAATGGAAGGGTCTCCCTGAGAGTTTTGTCTGTCCCTGTCATCTATGCAGTGAATAATTGAGTGTACCTTTCTATCGTATCTTGTTTAAACACTGTTGCACTTACCACTGAACTTTTTAATATAATTTAAGTTTATTGTTGCTTCTCTCTTGAAGGGAAATGCACATCTGCAACAGTTTGCTATGACAAGGAAGGCAGTTTTAAATGTTAGTTTGAATATCCATCTACTTTGCATGTAGCAAGGAAAAAATCCTCCAATTTTTTTCTGCATAAAAAGAAAAGTGGAGAATGAGGCAACAATTCAAACTGAAAGTCCATGAAATATAAGAAATAATTAGAAAACATGCTCTCCGTACTAGTGAGTCAATGTAATTACTTACAGGAGGTTGAAAGCTATGCTTTCTGTACACTCCCACCTTCAGATCCACTTATCCAAGCATATTTAATCCTCTATCATATAGGCCAATTTCTGCTTAGTTTTCCACTGAAAAGGTTTAGTGAGTGACCCACTTTATGACATTCCTCTGTAAGAATTCCCTTGTGTATATATTTCTCAATATGTCCCAGATGGTTCAGTATCTGAACACAGTAGAAGCTGGTGGGAGCAGATGTGACCTAAAACCTTACAAATTAAGTAAGTGGAGAAATACATTTGCTTGTGTTTTTTATTTATTCTCTTGTTGACTTACAAAAACTAATCAAAATAGCAGTAGTTGCAGGTGGCTAATGTAATTGGTATCTGGAAAAGGAAAATGGTTACAAAAGAACATAGATTTCAGAATCCTTCAGTGTCTTCCCCTTTAATGTCTTATCCTATAGTGGTTGTAGTGATGACACACTGTCTCTTCTGTTTGTTTAGAGACTGACTATCTGCATCCTCCAGAAATGTAGGCAATTGTATTCTTGTGATTAACATGAATGCTTCTGCCACCACAGGCATTTCATGTCATCTGCTATGTAAAACTCTTTTCCATACTCAGTCCTCTGTGGTGCTCAGCCTCTGCCTTGCTCATGAGTACACTGGGGCTTTACATAGACCTGGGTGGGAGCAACCAGGTCTCTTATGACAACATTTAAAAACCATGTGCTTTACTACCTGAACAGTGTTGTGCCAGTAGCACATGGACAGATGCATATCCTACAGGCAAGTGAGTCACCCACTTAAAATCAGTGGTCTAAGGGCTCTCCACTGCTAACCATTGGTGTGATTTATAGCTGCCTGTACTGTGCAGTAAAACAGTGACTTGCCTCCTAGAAGTACAGAAAAAAAGTCTATTAGCCTAATCCCTGAATTTTTAGACAATTGTATTTAAAGGAATCCCACTGTTAACTGTGATGGTCATTGACATTCAACACAATATTTTTCCTTTTTTAAATAACATGGATATTTTCTAGGAAACATATAAAGTTTTTTCTGACCTGCAGGCTGTGGATTGTTATTTAAAAAAATGGCTGGTATTCCTCAAAACACTTTTTTTTTAATTAAACAACAAAATTACTTGTTTTAAATATTAAGACCAAGGTATTTCTCTTTGCATAGTGTGATTTTTAAAGAAAAATCAATAAAATATCTAGTGGATCTGCAATGTTTTAACAGCAAATACTATGAATAAATCCTTAGCAGAATGAAAGTCTGCTCTATTGGTGACACTTTTAATTCCATGATTAGATTGCTAGGGACATTAGCTGTTGAAGAAACTCAGTTCTAGCTCCAACAATTTGGTGGTAAATATGTCTTAACTATAAGTGGCAAATTGAAAGACTTTCTCAGAAAAATAAATATCTTGAAGCATTGCGTGACTCAGAGGAGCACAAGCAGGAGTTAGAGCTTTTCACCTCTAGTGCTGCTATGACTTCAAAAGGGCAGCTGAAAGCAGTTTGGAGAAAATTATTTTGGACATGTTGGTAGAGATTTAACAGTGGTTTGAAGTAATTTAAAATGGCTGTGTTGCTGTGCTGACGTGTTGTAGGGGGGGAAAGATGCTATTTTGGTAGTTCCCCAACTTGGAGAACAAAAACTACTGCAGGATCCTCTCCTTTTGAGCTGACTCTGAACAGAAGACCTCATTGATCAGTTCAACTCACATTGTCATTGCATTCTTTTCTCCAAAGAAGTGTGCACCTGGCTTTATAGCATTTGATAAGCTGTATTTTTATCACCCTAGTATAAATACAGTCCTGTCGAACTTGTCAACATGTTTTACTGTGATATTTGTGAGCACTTAAGGGAAGGAAGCATATTTACACCTGTCATAAAAAAAAACCCCTGTCTTGCAAGTTTCCACCCATATCCAATCTTGTTGGGTATACTGCCATAAGAAATTGACAACTGCAAGAAATTTTAATCATCAATCCAAGATTTAAGAGGTTGTGGATTGTTTTTGTTTTTAAGATTAATGGTAGGTATAGGCAGATACTGAAAGATAAGTATCCTTTTTTTTGTCTCTATTTCTTCCTGAATTGTCTCCCTACTCAAGAAATACAAGCTGAAAAAAAATTTCCAACACAGAAGAGACAGTGTGTCACCACTACACCACTATAGGATAAATTCTCGAAAAAGAGTGACAACCAAAGCTTTGGTCAGTTTTTGAGGGATCAGGGGTAAAATAAAAAGTCCAGATGACTTGCTCCTATGTATATCACATGATGAAAATATCTTTAAGATTTGGAAAAATCAGTTTCCACTTTTATTCCCTTGTTTGAAGCTAAGCTATGCTGTACTCTTTGCAGTTAAGGGATGTAGGCAGCTTTTTCAATGAGCTGGGTCTCCTGACATGTGTCCATTATCTTCTCAACACCTTGATGCCATCGAGTGGTACCTGGCCTATGGGGCTGTGGGGTCCCTGAGATGGTACCATGGCACTTGCTAGCTCTGCACCATCAAAGCGACAGCTAATAATCAGGACTAAGATTCTACTTTTACTTAACTTTTACATCACCAATAGCAGAACAAACTGCGGCGAAGAGATTATTTTTGCTTTTCAAGAAAGAAACTATTCAGTATTTTCAGTTGGTGGCAATTTCCAAGGACTGAGAACAAATTGTTTGCATTCCACTGATGTCTCAAGATTTTCTCATAAAAACAGAATTTGATTCTTCTACGAACTTGCAAGAAGCCATAAGTAAATTAGGTTGTCAGATAATTCCGCTAAATTTAAAGACCTATGAACATCTGATTTACAGGCACCACCTGGTTATCGTGTCAAGACCTGTAAAACCATATACAGTGATGAAATAGGTTTCTACCTTTGCAGGATTCACAGAATTTCTACTTCAAATACCACTACTACATAAGAGTGATCAGTAGCCTGCAACAAATTCAGCAGCTGCATCGAACAACTTAAAAGTAACAATTATAGTATGCTGAAGGAAGAGAACATGAGGAATCAAAGAAGGTAGCATGCTGCCAGTGAATCTTAGATTGTGACTGTGGTCAGATTAAAGAGAAAAAAACCTGTTTCATGGCCCCTGGTAATAAGACTGAGAAAAACCCCCTCACCTGCCCCTACGTCTGCAGTCTGGCTTAATTCTGGAAATCACAATGGGGCATGTACATTCCACTGACTTAATGAATATAACATGCTAGCAGTAATGGTAAACTCTGTCTACACTGCATAGCTATGGTCAGTCTCCAGAGCTTCTGAGACAGAGAAAACTACCCTACAGAAATGACCTATACACTAAAGGCAGGGAAGAGCAAATCCTGTCAAATCACTGAAGAAGACAGGCATTAAACTTGCAACATAGGATATAAAACATAGGACAGACAAAACCTTTTTACAATCCTGACTGGCTGCATTAGCACTACCAAAATCCAGGGATTCAGTGTAGTTATCACTGTCCATCTCTAGCATCCCATGAACTCTCTGTTCTCAGTCAATTACCAAGTCCTCTGCCTTGGTGACGGCAGTGACTAACTACTACAGAGCAGTCCTCCTGGGGGGTAAAGACAGACTCCCCCATGGACTTCCCCTGGTTTCTCCTTTCCCTGTTCTTCCCTCATTAGTTGGATACCCCTGGTGGTCCTGCCCTGCCCTACCCTGCCCTGCCCTGCCCTGTGCCCTGTCCTGTCCTGTCCTGTCCTGCCCTGCCCTGCCCTGCCCTGCCCTCAGCTCCACCCCCCACCCCTTCCCCTTCTTAAGCTGCCTGCTCCACATGGTGGCTCTCTTTCTTGCTGGCTTCCCTTCAGTTTCATGTGACTTCACTGGAATAAAACCTTGCAAAAAGAGCCTTTCTTGCCTCTCTCGCTGAGCCAGCTGCAGTGAGTGTGGTGTGTGGATCTGACTTGCATTGCCTGAATGTTTACCCAACCTGCTTTTTTACAGGAGTGGTTTGTTGGGAACGGATATTAGGCAACAGCACTCACCATCCATCTCCTTCATTTTTATCCATCTACACACAGCTATACTGTGACAGAACTCCTCCAAGAAGATGTTTATCCATTACTGATATGCTCATGCATTGCTCTGTGGGGAAAATTATTAGAGCCTCAGATGCTGAACAGCTCCCTTAGAGCAGTGACAATGGGGTGGGAAGAGCTCCATACTGACCCCATACAATGCTTCCTCCTCTACAGCTCCCTGGATGTGGCAACACCCAGTGGTCTGTTACTCTCACAGGGTAACAGCAACAGGGCAACATAAACCAAGTTCCCTTACCAGGAGCAGTGTGGACAGGCAATGCGTGGATGTCTCTTTGAAGCCATTGTGGCTCAAGCACAGGATTAAAGGTTTCTCCTGAAATGACATTGATATAATGATTTGCTAATTTTTCGAACAAAGGGTTAAGAAGATAAATAAATAACAGATATTTAAATTCAATGACAGTGGGGTCTAAATGGGTATAACTCTAGAAGAAGGTGTTTTACTCTGTTATAAATGCCCATTCCCCCCCCTCCCAATTTTTATAGGCTTTTTTTCTGAAATTATCAATCTTATAAGTTATTGTACTCTCTCGCTACTTGTTATTTTCACTCAGTTCAGTTCTGATTGAACCTCGTAGGCACAGATCCATAGTAAACTTCAGTGCAGTCTTATGCACCTCCTTCAGCACCAGGTTTGGATTCCAGCACTGTGATCTGAGCTGAGCCATGGAGCCTGACTGCTCTTATGGCGAACATTAGGCCACAGGCTTCTTTTGCCAGCCAGGCTAATTCAAACAGTCCAGCTGGGTTAAGCACCTGTTATCCATTTTCCTCCAGGAACTGAACACTGGCCTGATTAGACTCTCTTGAAAAGGCAGCATTGTCAAAACACCAGTCATGTCTGTTGCCATCAGAAAGATTGCCTCAGGGGAAAATGTTTTAATGCAACAAAAACCCCTAACCACATATCTAGCCATGTGTTTTCCTACATTAGCTCAACATTTTATTTTATCTGCTTCAGTTTATTTCCACTTCAGGCTGGAGAAGTAGGCCTACTTGCTGCTATCCCAGTATGTGTGCTAGTTATGTATCAGACTCTGCTGACAGTGCACTTACATGTAAACTTTTTTCCTTCCTGAGGCTAGCATGTTTAATACTGAACAGTGCATCATAAAAATACGTACGATAACTCCAGTTTTCCATAGATGAATTCCAGCTGGTTATTTTTCTTGGTCTTCTTACGGCTTTAGTATTAAGTCTGGGTTTGCTCACAGATGCAGCTGAAACAGCCAGTTGCTTTCAGCAACAAATTGCTGGCAAAAAGGAGAGAGATCATTGAAAACATTGCGGCCAAAGTTCTCTAGATGATGCCACCAATGCCATCTGGTGAACCACACTACTCTGAATTTTGACATTCAGTATATCCCAAACAGTGGACAAGCCACAATCTTAATTCTTATGAAGTAGTTTGTTACAGTTATGTAAATATTAGTTCTGTTTTATTTCTAGATGATTTTTTTCCTGTCCAGTCTCCTTTAACTCTGTGACATATATTCTAATATGAAGTACTAAGCAGAGGTATGTATCATTACAGAAACTTTCAACCATTCTTGATAAGAATCTAGATGCTGATGAAGTGGCTGGAAATGAATTACATGTGTGTGTGTGTTTGTGTGTGTGTGTATGAGTTAACTATAATTATGTACCAGCAGCATGATGTCCTGCAAGCTTTATTTGAAACATAATAATCTGGAATGAAGAAAATTGTTTTAGAGAGAAAAATGCCATTACTGAATGACAGCCTAATTGCTTTCTGAAGTAACTAGACATTCATTAAAAATCTCTACTCCAAATGTCAGTTGAGCAGAACTCTCTTCAGTCAGTGAAACCTAAAATGAGCTCACTTCTAAATCATCATGTTACAGTTTAATTCAAATACACATTAAAGCCCTGATCCAGCAAATCATTTAAGCATATGTTGAAGTCAGTGAGATTACCCATACATTAAAATTTAAGCATATGTTTAAATACTCTGTTGTACTAGATTGCCCTATATTTTGTTCTCCTGTTGGCCAAAACTTTGGCTTTATTTCTCTTCTTTCATTTCCAATCCCTTCCTATTTCCTCTCACTGGAGACTAGTAGCTTTCAATTAACTCTGTCTGAAATTTCCTCTAGAGCAGGTATATGTATTTCAACATATCAAAACCTCCCAACTCTTCTGCAGTGTGTTTGACATTAATGTTCATTGGGCTGGTCACCAGCATTGTTAGCTGGTTCTTTAGGCTGTGATGTATTACAAGCCCCTTGTTCTGCTGTGCACTCCTGCATCACTCAGCTCCACACTGCTCCAGCCACTGCTCTCTCTTTTGGAGGGTAGCTTTTGAGGCCTTTCAGCACTCTCACCGCTGTCAGTTGTTGTTCTGATGTCTTTTCTGTTCCTTGCTGGTACATTTCTTTTTAATGAGGAAGAAAAGGTTTTATGTATTTAAGGGTTAGAGATGAGGGTTAATCCCATGCTTACCAGCTGTCCATGGTGAGGCATTTTAGTTAATGGCCAAGCTGTGTGAAGACTTTTATAAACTTACATAACTGCCCTAGGAATGTCTAGATCTCTGACATTCTATAAATGCCCTACTGCTTCCTATGTTCATTTGCTCATCATGTTTTTGAATATTTCCATCTCATTTCCATTTTCTTCACAAGACACACAGACTTTTTTTTTACAGGATATCAAAAGGAGGCAAAAGAGCAAAGCATAGAAACGAAGCTTTTAGAAATTCTGGGTAATGTTATTTGATTTATTCTGTGTGAAGTTATAAAAAATAATATTAGTATTTGCCTTGAAAAACAAATTTTCTTCAGCCAATGGCCCACCTTAATAAAAAATTAAATTTATATGGCAAAGCCAGAAAATATGAAGTTTAATAAGACACTTCAAGCCTGCAGTGAAAAGCTGACATATTCAATATTTATGAAAAAATGCCCATTGACTCCAACCCAGGAGAAAGGCTTCCACAGTTGCCTTTGGGAGATAACCATGTCAGCTTGTTACATGGTACTGAGCGATGAAACAGGACAGGGGCAGTCCATTGTGGAGAATCATGAGATTACCACCTTGGTAGGTGGATACCTACCTACTGTAGGTCATTTCTGGTATATGACACAGGGGAATTATCTGCCAGATGGAAAGATCAAATACAAAATAGAAAAAAGCAATGACTTGTTTCAAATTGAGCTACTGGGGTTCATGAACCACTTGGGTTTTTTTTGAAAAAGTAGTTATGCTGAATGAATTAGTTGCATTTCACAATTTTGAGGACAGACAGGCAAGGGAAATAGTGTCACAGCTATATTAAAGTTGCCTTCATTTTACATTTCTTTCAGCACAGAACAGTAGCCTGGGAAAGTCCAACATCAATCCTGCAATGAATTCTTACTTGATTAAAAAGCTATCTGTTATAAAGGATGAGAAAAAAAAGGAGCAATTCTGAGTTTGGCAATTCTCGCAGCTGATTTTAAGGACTATAACACTGGTTATACACCTGAGTTGGTTTTCTAGGCTTCCATCACAGTCAACAGAATTTTTGTTAGCATAGTCAGTGGAGTTTAGGGTATGATTCATGTGACAAACTGTAGGTGTCTTCTCTAGGCAGAGATAAACCATGTTCTGTCGGGTAGAAATTCTGGAAAATCTGAAAGTGAGTGTCTCAGATGTAAACACCTGTGTTGCAAATACCCAGTGACAACACAGTCAGGTGCTGGCCATTCCAGTTGACATGGGGAGAATCCAGGAGATTTCAAATGAGAATACTGTGTAACTGTGTAATATGTTGTCAAATCCTAGTAGAGAAAAAACAAAGGGACAGAGAAGAAAACGCTGTATTCCAACAGTGATTCAAAGATGACAAAGATTCATCACAGACTAGAGGTATAAGTGAGAATGCAGAGGAAGATTCCTTGGCTAAGAACAGAGCCAGATGAAAAGGAAGAAAAAAAAAGAGAGAAAGTTGCAAGAAAGCAGTGTGTCAAATTTTTCTTCTAATCATATTCAACAGACAGCACCATAATCAGTAATTGTGGGATTAGGAGAAAGGTGGACAAAGCACTGCTGATAGAAGACAGAAAAGCGGGGTCCCTCGGGGGTCCATATGGTGACCACTGCTATTTTTTATCTTCATTAATGACATAGAACTAGGGATTGAGTGCAGCCTCAGCAAATTTGCAGTTGACACCAAACTGACTGGTGTGATTCACACCTGAAGGGGAGAACACAACCAGAGGAATTTGGACAAGCTCAAGAAGTGGCTCCACAGGAATCTCGTGAGGTTTAGCAAGACCAAGTGAAATGTACTGCACCTTGATTGGGGCTATCCCCAGTATCAACACAGGCTGGGGATGAACAGATTGAGACCAGCCCTGCCAAGAAGGATTTGAGTGTGCTGGTGGATGAGAGGCTGGACATAAGCTGGCAATGAGCACTCACAGTCCATAAAACTAAATGTGTCCTGGACTGCTGCATGACCAGCAGGGCAAGGAAGGGGATTCTGTCTCTCTAGTCTCCTGTCATGGACCCCACCTTGAGTACTGCATCCAGGTCTGGGGTCCCCAGCATATGAAGGACACTGACCTGCTAGAGCAAGTCCAGAGAAGGACCACTAAGATAGAGTGATGAAGGACTTTCTCTTAGAGTAACTGAAGGGACTCTACAAGAAAGGTGGAGAGAAATTATTTTCAAGGGCATGTAGTGACAGGACAAGAGGAAATTACTTCAAACTGATAGTAGGTTTAGATTAGACAATAGAAAAAATTCTTTACTGTGAGGGGACTGAAGCACAGCAAGAGGTTGCCCAGAGAAGTGGTAGATGTCCCATCTCTGGAAGTGTTTTAGGCCAGATTAGATAGAGCTCTGAGTAACCCAACTAGTGAAAGAAGGGGTTATGCCTTATACCCCTGCCCATAGAAGGGGTTTGAAACTAGATTGTCTTTTAGGTCCCTTCCAAGCCGAGACATTATGTGATTCTATGAAAAATATCCTGGAATACAGGAACAGAAAGATCCTGAGTCACATAAGGATTACAATGTGAAGAGCAGACTCAGTCAGGAAGGTGGCTGGCATGTATACCACAGAAGGTAGATTATTTGTAGATGAGACAATTTACAAATATTCTCCATTATCCTACTCTGCACCTTTGAGCTGACTCTATACTTTTATTTTGGCTTACCCACGAGTGAAGCCTTCCCCTTTTCTTTCACATGCTGCAAATGGAATGTTTTATGACTGTTCTCTTCAGTATCTTCCATTCCTTTGCAGAGAAAAATATTTTATTAGTTTGGAAGTGCTGTTCCATGCATACATGTTGTCTCAATGCACCCATTTGCATAGGATTAAAGGTTGGTGCTAGACAGACTTTCTGATTTGGAGAAATGGAATGAGCTCGTTTTCTACTGCTACAAAATTAAATTACATTTGGACTTCAGAAAGCTAGGAAGGAGATAGATGTGGTATAATGCCATACTTATGTAGAAGTATGACTCACAACACAAGTTTGATTAGCCTCAAGCACTGTCCCAATCATGTCTGGCAGAATGATGAGTTTCAAAAGTTGTGGATCAGAGGGGTTAAAAAGCTGACAGATCTTGCCTTGCTTTCAAGGTATTTCACCTGGGGAAACAGGATGAAAAAGAAGGAGCTGATTCAGGTCTATCCATCCTCTCTACCTGTCCCCTTGGCAATTTCCTTGCGTTAGAGGGATTCCAGAGTAACAGGCTACATCAGCCTTCTGCTTGCCATGTGTTGTTATCGTGGCTGTAAGCAGTGGGAGGAACAAGAGATGTGATCTTCTAAGGTTCCTTCCTGGAGTGAAATACAATATTTGAAACTCTCTACTTAATGTACTGAAAAGATTTTGCCCACTGTAAAACAGCAAGTGTGCACTTTGCAAATTAATTCTACTTTGGATTTTTTCATCCCTGCAAAAGAAAAAATATCAAATTTGTAGTTAATGAGATGAACACCATTAAATTTTGCCTCAAGATATAGTTTTATGGCAGGATTCATAATAATTTTGGTCTTTCCTTGTGAGTTCAACATAATCATATAAAAGAATAACTATCTGGGAGGCAAAAATGCCCTTTCAAGGAGCTCAATGAATGGTCATTCATTCCTATTCTACAAATCAAACTTCATGGGAAAACAACGTTGATCTGTTCAGCATAACAGCTGGAGATTCACCAAGTCTAGAAGGAAACATTTTTCATATTGAACACTTTGAAACCCTTTTTTCCTAAATGTCTTTGTCACATTTGATTCTCATGTAGAGACAGCTGTTTGCTGTGAAACCAAGTTTTTTCAGTGCTGGAATAAGAACTGCTAAGTATCTCCAGCTCGATGACAATGGTTTCACATTAGTGAGGAAAGAGCTGTCTGCAGCTAGAGCTTAACCAACTTCAGTCCAACGAAGGATTTTGACAAATATTTTCTATTGCCATGTTGGTTTGATTTGTTGTGTTGTTTTGCATTTTAGTGGATGTTTTTGTTCATTTGTTTCCAATAGAGCTGTTATTATTATTATTATTACTATTATTACTATTATTACTATTATTACTATTATTACTATTATTACTATTATTACTATTATTACTATTATTATTATTAATTTTTCAATCTGACTTGATATATCTGAATTTCAGAAAACAGAATCTTTTTGGCATTTAGAAGTGACCTAAATACTATTAACAGAAATTACCAGTGACTTTTAAAAGGTATACTTAGCTTAATCTGAGAAAAGCATGACATATCCTAGTAAGTTAGAGGACCAAATAGACATACACCAGAAAACTTATTCCAAAGAAGTTAAATTAACAAATAAGGACACAGACATGCCACTTCGATTTTTTAAATAAGTGTATAGAAAAAGAATTATGTTAGTCCATAATAGAAAAGTCTTTCACATTCTACATCTTTATTGAGTGTTGTTACTGTTTCCAAGTTAGGACATACCACAGAACAGCTATGGTCATAGTAAATGGGCATAGCTAATGAATATGAGGTTCTGTCTGTTATAGGGAAGTAAAAGTGATCAGGATGTCATCTTGGCACGGAGGCCAAGTGGCATGGAGCTGTGTCTGTAATGCCAACCCACTTGTGAAACAGCACAGCCTCATGTAAGCTACTTACTGGGAACTGCCCCTAGTCTACGTTAAGTCCTTACCATGCCCAGGGATGTTTTTGATTACTGTCATTTATATCAGAGCCAAAAGGTCCCCTAGCATCCCAGGGACCATAGGACTTTGAAATCCAGTAGCCAGGATGGCTTTGCTTGTGCATCTTTCTGTGTTTTGTCCTGCTTTTCTCTGCCAATCCAATCTTCAGGATCCCTGACTTAGTTATATCGTCAACATCTTAAATGTCATAACTTTAGAGCAAGATGTCTCCAGCCCAGAGGCTAGAGAGCAACAATTAAATACATCTTCCTCTGTGGAAATCTCTTTTAATGACACTGAAATGTTTTTTTTTTCCCAACTTTGAGATTGCTGAGATAAGCCAAGTGGTTCCCTTGTCAAGCAGAATACATAATTTCAATTGATGTGTAATAAAATAGTTGAAACCAAGAATGAATATCAGTATTTTAGCACAGATCTGCATATAATGCAGAACACTACAGGGCCTCCAAAGGGAATGAAAACAAAATTGACTTACTCAGACTTTCCTAGAACTATGTCCTTTTCCCTCTACTGTTCAAGTCTTGCACAAGTTGAAAGGTATCTGACGAAAAATTATCTGTATGATTGATTTACCTGTAAGCTGTTAGCTTAAGTCTTTAAAAAAATTTGGACATGAAAAAATGTAGACACGGACTTTGGGATTTTATTCTTGAAAAAGTCTTCCTGTTTCTTTTTTTCTGGTACAACTGTTAGATATACAGCAGTGTTTGATTTAGTGTCACTCTTTCAAGTTAAGGTTTTACTATATTTCATCTAACTCAAGAAGTAAAATACAAAACTGAATACCAAGATTTAAGCTTTCTTCCTCAAGGAAGAAATTGAGAAATTTTAACCTAAGTTGATAGTTGAAGTTTCAAAATAAATCTTTTCATGACTACACATGTAAATTAATAAGATAACTCATGACTAATGTATTACTAGCCTCCATTCCATTTTTGATCTCATATAATGACAGCCAGTATATGAGTAGGTAGTGACAAAACTTGGAATCAAGGTTAATATTAACATATAATTTAGCTATAAATAAGAAAAAAATTGTATTGTCCAAAAATTTTTATTATGCATGTTGACTTTGCATATGTTATGTTTATTATGCATGTTGACTATTTTGCATATGACTTTAGAGTAAGATCTGGAGTAGGTAAGCTGTTTAAAACCAGAATAAAAGGAAAACCTAAGAAATACACAGTAAGATGCTAATGAAATAACATGTCTCTGAACTATGAACACAACAACTTCTAGCTTGGTGCTGGAACTGTGAAGAATTTTTAGTCCAGGCTACTTTACCTCTGAAGTACAAAGTACCTGTGAGGAGAATGCTACAGTAGGATATAGTTATAGATGTAATTATTCACATCACTTTCATGATCTGCTTACATTCTTGACCAATCAAACTGTATTTTGTTATCCTATAAAGACTATAGAGTTCCATTTCTTATCCTTAAACATTCCACTGCATTTGCATGTTTATCTAGAATTGTTGTCTCTATCTTCACAGAAATCATGGAGGGATAAAAGAAAACTATTATCTACTCAATTTCTTCAATGTAAATTTTGATAATATGTTCTGAATTTCAACAAATAAAAACCGCCAAGTACTACTCCATGATTGCCCTGTCCTGTCCAAATATTTTTTGGTTCACACAGTGAGAAAATCTTCTCAGTATATATCACATCCTTCACTGGTATTAGGCCAGCTTCCATTTATCCTAGTTACGATTAACTCCTTTGACAAGTGTCATGTTTCTACTGTTGGCAAACATCATCCTACTTTGCTACAATAAATCCAGAATTACAAACAAAAAGTCCATAAAATTGGGCACTTGTAAGTTAAAATATAATATGTAGGCATTTTACAAAATATTGCTTTTCCACATAGTCAGTTAGACAGGAAGGAGCAGGGGGAAGAAACCTGAGTAATTAAAATGGACACTGTTTTCTGGTTAATATTTCTGCTGTAAGACTGATTTTGCTTACCTTTATGGAGATAACATCACTTCTTATGATTAAATAAAAGTTTAATGGAGACAATCATTGTAGCACATACTAAGCTCTTTACCAGACAGTTTCTCTATGCCTCTGAAGCCCCATTATTGCCCTTGACTTTACAGCTATTCCCAAATATATAATTCTATAACAGTGAGAGGAAGGGCAAACAGGCTGTGCAAACTACACGAGAAAAAAAAAAGCTTATCTGGAGAGCCAGCATATGTTCCCAACACACCCCCTCTCTATTTCCTTTATTTAGTTAAATTCTCTGAGTTTTCAGATGAGCATCCCAGTAGGTCGGATATAACAAATTCAGTTGTCTTCTTTTTGACCCTTCCAGCACAATCATTTTCTTTGTCAAATTTCTTCATTCCTTTTCCATAGTCTTTTCATTACTTCAGTGTGATGAACACTGCTAGCCTATTAGAAAAAGAAAAGTAATTTTCAGCAAAACATTTTCAGTTGAGCGGAATATTTTAAATTTGAAATCCATAAAACCTTGAATTTATCAAGAGAATTTATCAATCTCTTGTTCTTTAAATACATTCATTTGTGCTTCAGCATAAATTTCCTCTACATTATTACTTTAAGTCTTCTGATTTTATATTTATCTTTGTGTTACAAATAAGGTCAGAGTCAGTCCTTTTGGCCAGCATACAAAACATCTATAAAAGTTTTCTAAACTTGAATTAATTTTTGTTTTGAAACTACTGCACTATTTCTCATTAATATAATTTTTCCTCTTTAGATTGTTAGTGATCTGTCTTTAGCTCAGCTAGGGCATGGATGCACAATGCAGTATTTTCTCTCTCTCTTAATTGGATGATCTATAAAGCTAACCAATAGCATGTAAACTGCAAATATATCAATTTTATGCAGAAGACATCACAATATTAAGTATTAGTGAATATTGTATGTATCAGTTCTACTGTTTCTGCTTGCAAGTAGAACTGAAATATTTTAGCTTATTGACTTTAAAACAAGAAGGTTTCTGCACTCAGATGAAAAACCTCCAAAATTTGAGTTAATGAAGTATTAATAATTTTTCATTTCTTGACATTAGATGAACTCTTACAGGTCAGATCTACAGGTGGTGTAATCTAAAGGCAATCTTCTCCCAGGAAACTAGCAATAGAACAAGGAAAAATGGCCTCAAGTTGCACCAGGGAGGTTTAAGTTGGATATCAGGAAAAAATTTCTTTCCACTGAAAGAGTGGTTAAGCATTGGAACAGCCTTC
Source organism: Vidua chalybeata (assembly GCF_026979565.1). Taxonomy (NCBI): domain Eukaryota; kingdom Metazoa; phylum Chordata; class Aves; order Passeriformes; family Viduidae; genus Vidua; species Vidua chalybeata. The sequence continues at coordinate 127,526,976 of NC_071530.1, read as the reverse complement.
CCAGGGAAATGATAGAGTCACCATCCATGGAAGTTTTCAAAAATGAGTAGATGTGGCACTTCATCATACAATTTAGTGACCATGGTGGTATTCCATCAACAGTAGTACTTGATGATCTTGGAGGTCTTTTCTAACATTAATGATTCTATGGTTGTAAGAGTTATTTTTTGACTTGACTGGAACAGTGTTCATTTGTATCAATAAAAAATTTTGCTCCTATCTTCGGAAATTCCCGTTCTGCTAGAACTGTCAGATTCCTCAAGAACTTTGACGCAATTGCTTCTCTTTCTTCACGCTGATATTTCTGTTTAATCATTTCCTTGCTACTCTGTAGTATGTCAGTAGGATGTCTTCTACAGCAATTATCCAGTCTTCCCCGGGAGCAGCCATGAATCTCTTTTCCTGCAGTTTTTATGACTTGTACTAGAATCACAGAATCACAGAACTCTTTAGATTAGAAGAAATGTCTTGAGTTCTTGAAGTACAGCTTGCCACTGCTCAAACAGGGCTATCTAAAGCAGGCTATTCAGGGCCATATCCAGTGGGATTTGAATAACCCCATGAATGGGGATTCCACAAGCTCTCGGGGCAACTAGTTCCAGCAATTTTTACTGTGATCATTTTACACTCTCACAATGACTTTTCTTCCTTGTGTTCAGATGGACTTTCATGTTTTCTATACTTTTGATATTGCCTTTAGTCTCATCTCTGAACATCATTGGCTCACTCTTCATTCCTTGCAGTCAGATATGTGTACACATTGATAAACTCCCCCAAATCCTTCTCTTCTTCATCCTGAACAGTGACACATCTCCCAGCCTCTCCTCCTATGAAAAATGCTCTAGGCCCTTAATCATCTTCATGGCTCTTGTCCAACTTGTTGATTTTCTTCTCAACAGTTATAACCCATGAGAAAAAAAAAAAAAACAAACAAAACAAAAAAAACAAACCAACATTTCCTATTTGTTTGTTTTATGGAATCAACTTTTACAAACTTTTTTTCCCTTATAGTTGGTTCCTATTTTTTTTTTTTTTTCATTTAAGTTTGTAAAAAGACCTTCATAAAAGACACCTATTTGCAGGAAAGAATATTAAAAGTACTATAGGTAAAGTAATGTCCAGAGATACGTGCTACTTAACTGCTGCCAGATTTTAATTTTTAAAGTTAAAAGACCAAATTGTACTTCATTTACATTAATAATTTGATTACAGCCTGTTTCCATCAAATGTCATATTATCAGTGGCAAAAAAAAAAAATCTTATTAGATTGACAGCTTTAGATACTAGCTTTTAGGATGTAGCACAGCTAAAGACATTCTTCAAGGAAAAAAAAGGAATGAAAGCATTTAAAAAGCCTCAAAGAATACTTTTTCTTCCCTAAAACTGCCTAGTCTTATTAGACCCATTTAGTTTAATTAAAACTATCATTCAAACATGCCATCTTTCCATGGAGTTAAGAAGACAGAATTCACTTCTCTTTTTTTTGGATGTCCTTTCTTCAGAATTAACTACTGTACTTGGGGTTTGCTGAGCAGTGTGCCCAGTTATTGTGAGATAAGCACTGTGGGATTCATTAGGGATGTACTGTATTTCTGCTGGAAAACTTATTATAAAATATCTTGAAATACAGTGGTGTCCAGAATAAAACAGGCACATCCTGACTTCCATAGATTTGAGAACCATGTGAACTGTAGGTTGGTCATGATCTGCTCAGACTGGCCACTCAAGAAAGCTGGAGCTGCACAGTGGACTGCCCGTCACAGGCAGTTAGAAATTTGAACAATGTAATTATTAAAAATTACAAATTTGATGCCAAAGCAGAATAATCAGACAAGAACAGCTGTAGGGCTCTGCTGGCAGTTTGCACAGATCCTCCTTGTTTCTTCATCAGATTTGAGGTATTAAGAATTGTGCTCAGGCAAGAGCTTAGCATAGGAAATTGCACACTGACATTTAAATTTACTTGTCAGAAATGGGTGATCTTGCTCTGTCAAAACATGAGCATGTGCAATAATCATTAGCAGGAAATAACTACTCTTCAGCTAAGCAGGTTTCCTGAGGCATCTTCTGCTGGAGGAAGGTAACTACTGCAAAATCCAGAAATCCACTGCCTCTTTTGAGGTAACTCGTTGTAACTGGAGATGGACATAAGTATCAGGTAACTGTCTCAGTGATTTCCTGGGGTCTTGGGAAAGACTTCAAGCAGTGAGATTTCACTGACCTTTTTTAGGAGGGGGACAGAAGGAAAACTGGCAGATTCTATGCAGGCTTTTAGGAACTGTGCTTCCTACAGCACTTGGTATAGTATCAAATCTAACTCAGAATTAATAAATAGTACTTATTATTTGATAGCTTTACAGTTTGTGTCAGTATAAACTGATTAAAACAACTATTAACTCTTTTCCCTAGATAATTTCTGGTTTTTTATCCCTTGCTTTTGAATTCCTCTGACGGCACAAAATTTATTTCCGAAACTTTTTCTTCTCTCCATTGTACAATTTTCTTAGCTGCTTGCACAGCTACTGTTTAGACTAAGAAAAATCTTCATAACTGCAATTGTTCCAAGCTAGTGCTTCTTGTGGAATTTAAAAGAGACATAAATATACACTTGTAGATGTATTTAATATCCATCATGGCTTTTATATTAGCACCACTCTTGGTCAGTCACTGCTTCCCTTCCAGTCTACTATATGCTTAGAATTTCTTCACAGCTCTCCTGTTATGACTCCTCTGGAAAGGTTCAGCAGCTGTCATGGCCAGTTCACAGTGCCATGTAGGTTAAAGAAACTATTTAGCATGTACATTGCTATGTTTAAAATTCTGTGCTTTCAGCATCTGATGCCAAACACTCAAAAGAATTCCCAGGAGAAATTAAGTCCTGGCAGCAATAACTAACTGCCCATCAGAAACTGGAATTTGGTATTGTAAATAGTTTGAACAAAATTGCTTCTCAGAATAGAATTGTCACAATTTTCCTTCTTTAGAAGGTTATCCTGATTGTGTTGATTGGGAGTAGACACATGAATTATAATTTGCTTTTTGCCTCACACAGATAGTAACATATTTGCAGGAGACAAAAATTCACCTTTGATGAATTATGAAGCATTTAGAGTGAAACTCATCTAATGACTGAAAATAAATGGAAGGAAAACCAGCTGTAATGGATTTTTGTCTATTTATAACAGCAAAACAAGATCATACTCAATAATTTGGAAACCACTTAGATCTCTTGAAACAGGAGATTGTTTAATTGAGTCAACACTATTCCACTTTCTAAGAACCCCAGTGAAGAATATTTACATCAAAGAAGATCCAAAAACAATTGGCGTGCTTTTCAAAGGCCTTTTTCAGGGCAATTCACAAAGGACCACCTAGACCCAGACTCATTTTTCTCTGATTGAACAGATGACATCACACTCGATTCTTTTTGTTCTAGTCCTGGAGAACTGGGAATCCAATTATTTCAGCTGTTTACTGATTTTAAGTCACAAAGAGTAAGAGTTAGTGTAGATGTTGTCCAATATACCAAGACAGCCACTTCCAGAGTCACTTTTTGAAAAGCTTTTTTAAAGTACAACTTCATTCTTGGTTACTGTTACTTTATTGAGCAGTTTACTTGCATCTTTTATGGACAGAGATTGATTACTATCCTGTTAGTTACAAATTTTCATAATTTATGTAGAACTGATGGATCTTTTTGTCTAGATGAAATACACTCAATCCTCTCAACTGCTTTCCAGTGTGACACATTTATAAAGTATCTTAGCATTCTCTCTTTCAAATTCTCCTTAATTTCATTATTTTTGTTGTGGACTGAGGTAATGAAAACTAAATTCAAATTCTATCTGAAATATCACTAGTACAGAATAAGTGATTCTTGTATTTATTGCATCCTTGGAAGAATGCTGTCTTTTTTTTTTTTCCCTGACAGAACCATAAGAACACTTCAGATCATGTCCTGCAGCACTACTGCTTGCAAAGGTGGATACACTTTCCATTCTGTTCCCCTTCCACAATGGCATTTACCTCAATGAAAATTTTGTCACAATGAGACTCAAGTGTGTTGAGATCCTCTGGTATTCTTAGAACATGTTTGCAGTCTTCCTACATTTCTACAACAGTTGCATACTTTGCAAGCATATTGCCCAGTTCCTCCTCCATTACTGAAAATAGTGGCCTTAGCTCCTGGCAGTAGCTGAGTTCTGGATAAATCCCTGGAGAATTCTCTTTTGACGTGCCCATATGATAGTGAAATACCAATAACACTTTAAAGAGTAATCTTCCAGCCAGCTGTGTTCCCATTAATGGGAATAACACCTTCCTAGGGGAGGAACCTAAAAATTCTCCTCTTGATTAGGAAAATATTACAGGAAAATATAGTGTACCAAAAGCCATGCTAAATCATTAGCTGTGCTAAATCATGTTTCCCTCTACATGCTAGCCCATTTTCTCTGTCAGGGATGGAATTTAGATTAATCTGTTGTAGCAAAACCCTGTTAGCTTTTTATATTGTCATGCAATCTTCTAGATGTCTGATTGTAAATATTTTTTAAAAAAATATTTCAATGGAAAAAAGTTATGTTGACTCATCTACAATTCTCTGAGTTCTCATTTTCCCTTTTAAAGGATAGATTCTACATTTACTCTGCTCATCTGGGACCCTACTGGTCTTCCATGAATTTTCAAATATAATTTGCTATGGCTCAGGAATTGCTTTGGCTAGTTCTCAGATGGATTTTGTCAAGACTTGCTAACTTGAACACATTGAACTTATTTGAATGTTATTTAACTTGCCCTTCACTTCTTCTGGCTTGAATGCCTACCTCCTCATTAAAATTAATTTTTAAAATTCTGGTCACAGTTAACCTTTCTAGTGAAGATCGAAGAATAGAAACTGATCTTCAGCCTTACCTGTGACATTTGTTTTATTTTTTCTACCTGGTAATGATGCTCTAAGTCCCTTTTCACACTCTTCAGAGTTATCAGTTATCTTGCTGATTTTGCACTTCGACTTTTCTTTAATTTAAACTTTTTTTTTTTTTCTTGAGCTGTCTCCAGAGATTGCATTTTTGTGTTCCCAGAGAGAACAAATTCCCAGAGAGCAAAAATTTAAAGCACCTATTTCTAGGGCTTTTACATATATTATTTATAGAACTTTAAATATTTTCCAGTAAAACCAATGAAACCTAGTATAGAAAAATTGTCTCAGAAAGATTGAGTGGCCTTTCATTGACTGTATAAAAGCAGTCCATCTACCTCAGGGTTGAAAATCAGTCATCTTAAATGATTGTGTATATATACTCCCAGTTCTTTTGACATTCAGTTCCAGTGACACTTGAATATATATAGGTTTATCTTTCTGTTGTCACTTCCAACACCAGGAAAAATCCTGTTTGGTGTTCCATATACAAGTGCATTACAATGTGGTTCAAGCTAGTATAGGAATGGATTAATTTGTAGTGGTCAGGCTGCACATTTTTCTCCACTGGAAAAGGGTTTCATTATTTTCATCTCTATCATTGGAAAATGTCATAATGAATTCTTGTATTTTACCTTACAAAAAGCTACTACTTGCTATAAGTTGGTATCAGAGCTTCGAAGTAGCATTCACACCCTCCCTCCCTCCCTTTTTTTTTCTTAGAAGAAATATTAAATAATTTTCCAGAGATATTTCATGAAAGAAAATTCGTTTGTTTTACTTAAGACTAATATTCAGATGTGTGTTTCCCTTCACTGGTAAGGTCTGTTCTATACTCGGAACAGATCTTTGCGGGAAATAATTAATGTGTCATTTGGGATTCAACCACCTGTCTGGATTTTCAAGTTAGTAGATTTTTTTTCTCACAGACTCAGCTCTCATGTTCTGATTTTGCTTCTAACAAAGGTATGAGAGTATTTGGAGAACATTATGAACTATCCTAAACCCTTTCCTTCTTCATAAAACCAGCCCACTTGGTGATAAAAGACTTCAAAGATGGAAAATGGAGGCAACAAATACAAATTTTACTCCCAGGAGTGAAAGAAATCTGTTTTGCTCAGATTAGTCTTAAAGAAATTCTTCTGTCAAAGTTCTTTGCCATCAGCCTGGATAAAGCAGCAAAAGAGCCATTTTGACAAAGGATACTTGCCTCAAAAGATGATACAAATAGTGGCTTATTACTGTGTGAATTGCTTTAATACTGGCCAAAATAGATAAAGAAATAGCTATGCATTACATGCTGAGCCTTGGAAGCAATCAACTGAAATTCAGAAATGCAGCAGGAAATTTGACAAAATAGGTAATGATCTTGGGTGGTAACATTTCCTAAGTGTGCTTTTTATCAAATGACTCGAGACATCAAAGAATAATGATTATGATAATTCTCAGGAAACTGTGCCTGAGAAAAATTCAAATATAACACAGACCTTCATGACTAACAAAGACACTTACCCTCAGTTCAAAGGTAAAAGTACACACTATAAACAGGGAAAAAGAAGAGTTTGAGTGAAATATAGTGGCTAACAAGAGGACTTCATGTATTGCAGACATCTCAATTTCAGGAGAGACTAAGTATGTAAAATGTTTTGTTCTCTGAAATACTTACCCCCGCAGCCCCCTGGAGTTACAAGGCTAGCCCAGATCTGAGAGAGCTTTGGGGGAAATATTTCAGGGTTAAGGCAAAAGATTCCAAAAGAGGCTCTAACCCCCGATGTGGTCCAAGATGTTTATTCCTGGAGGTTTCTAGGGGAGGAAGAGGGAAAGAGGGTGAACAATGGAAGAGCATAGCCTTTTCTAGCCTCCTGCTCAGGAAAGGACAATTGGCTCCCAGGCAATTGGGTCCAGAAAGGAAGGAAGGGTTAAACTAACACATGTTATTGCTACATGGGTCTCGGGGGAGGGGGGTGTGGGAGGGGGAAGCCATTCCCCAGAGCAATGCAACAGTTCTCTGAATTGATTCAGTGTTTTTTTTAGAGAGAAACTTTTTTTTTAATTATTGACAACAATTTAATTTTTACAATCTACTTGAGTATGTGCATAGTATCAACTATTAATAAGTTACTACAGCTTATAAAACACAATGTGGTATTTATAGATTTTTGTTGGTATAGGTACAGTTCAAAGATAATGCCATAGGTCTTCTCCCAAGTGCAATATAAGGCACTTGATGCCTTTTCCTGATCTTAAAAATTAAAAGCCAGACATGGTTAAGGGATAAAGGGTTTTTACCTCAGTGTTTAATAAGGACCACAAGAATTTAATATGGTGCACCACTTTGCCAAGGCGGAATGTGCCATTAGCACATCTAACAAAGATGCCCCAATAAGAGACTTGAATGAATAGTGTGATATCTTCCCATCCAGAGGAATTCCCCCCTGGATGGCCAAATCTTTAGTTTTCAGGACGTATTCTAGAGAGGACCTTGGTTTTTAAAGATAGTGTAGGGCTTTCCACCCTCCAACTATGAGGAGTCTAGGATGTTTGATCTCCTTGCCTAACAGAATACTAGGACTATGCTAAGGTATCTGACTTAAGGAATTACAAGTATGCATCCTATGAATACTAAGGTTACATAAAAGGTATATAAAAGGCAAAAAATCATCTTGGTATCACACTAGACTCCAGTGATTCAAATTGACAACACAAGCAATTATTTGCAACCACTCAGAATCAATCAATGTCCCATACACAGAAATCAGAATTGCAAAAACATTCCTTCAGGGAGACTCATCAAAGTCCTTACTTAATTGGGATAATGAAGGACTAATAGATATTGGAAAGTTGTTGCAAACTTTCTTAGAGAGTAATATTTTATCGTCCATATGGAGGATCAGGAGGGAGTTTTAAGAATTATATATTTGGGACTCAGAGGGATTATTTTGAATTGCATTTCTGAAAAGATTGAGCATAAACTGAGGGGAATAACTTTGGTTAGTAGCAGACTAAAAAGAGAATATCAGTTGCAATTAAATAAGAACTGATTCATCTCATGGTGTTAAGTTTAAGCCTACAGTCACTTTGCATGTATTCTAGTTTAAGTGGCTTGCTTTTTAAAATTTATTCTGTGGTGATTGGTAATTACAGGTCTGGTATATGCAATGACAGCTGGAAGCTCTTCTCAGGCTTGTTGTGTCTGAAAGGTAGTTTTTTCCAGCTGCATATTAACATATGATCTCTCATTAAATTGTACCAAAGAGGATAAAAAGACTGATCAAAGACATCTGCCGACACTTAAAAGGTCCTATATTTCTAAATTCATTTAACATTCAGTGTAATAACAGTAATAAAAACAAATTTGTGGGATATTCAACATCTTTTATATAGATGCTGCATTGTAATTTACTGTTAATTAATGGACATAATATAGAAAATCCATACTGCAGTGATATTCTATATGCAATAAACAGCCATGAGACATTTGGTCTTTTGGGCTGGATACTTATTACAGCAGTCGTTGTAATGTAAATAAATTCTTATGGGGCCATAAAAAACCTGAGTGCATGAATATCAATAACAGATTATTTAACTACCATAACATCCAGAATATAGCTGAAGAATACAAATATACTGCTTGCTTGACTCAGATCAGTTTTACCTAGGGAGCATAAAGCCCAGTGGTTTCAGGACCGATGTACATGTATCAGAACAGACAATAAGAGAAAACAGAAAAGATCCCAGGAGGATTATGGAAGGGTCTTGAGTCTTTTGAGAAATCTTATTGAGTTCATTTTTTAACTGAGATAAAGAATGTTTAGCCTTCAAAGAAAGAAAAAGGTCTGAGGTGTTACATATCATCATGTTCCACTCCAGCACACTGGGCAGGATGGTACATGTATGAGGGTTTCAGAGCTTCCAAAGAAATAATGTGACTAATCATCACACCAGACTGCAGGTTGTTTTTTTTTTTTTTTTTTTTTTTTTTTAATCCATGTTATGAAAGTGTCCACCTGGCTTTGGGTAGCTGCTGGAACTGTTAAGCTTGTTTTTAGGGGAGCGAGATAGCATATAAATAAGATTAAGGTACAGGGCAATTGGAGGAGCTGAAGTGCTGTAGGGTACTCATTCCTTATGTGGAACAGCATGACATGCTGTGCACCCAGTGACAGAACCTGAGATGCTATTTTCATGGAGCCAGTAGGAATTTACTTTTCACACATATCAGGATTTGTGTAACATCATTTAAAGCCTCATGCTGTACTATTTTTCTGTTTCCTTTTTTTACCTTTCAATAAATATGTTGTTGTTTCACAAGTTTGATGTATTCAAATGCATATAATTATAATATACCTGGGCAGTGTTTGCCACTTTCCTTGCTGCCTCTGAAAGATCTCTGTCTGCAAATGACTGTCAGAGGCACAGACATATGTCTAGCCAAGACCTGAACCTGACATCAGAAAGTAATTCTCAGTCAATCTGGAATAAATAAGTGTTCTCCAGCCAGCTTGAGGCTCAGCATTTAGCTTTCTGAACCAGTACAGGATTATTAAATAACACAAAGGATGCAAGTTTTCCAACCTAATGGAGATTTTCTTTCTGTTTAGCTCCTTAAGTATCTTATATATTGTCTCTGTTGTGATTCAGACTAAATCCTATTTGTCTACTTCTCTCTTCTTTAGGGAGAAAATAATACTTTATTAAATTTTCTGCTTTTACTTGTACTTACCAAGCACCTCTGCTTTGTTCACCCCGTACTCAGTGAGATATAACTGGTGATGTATCCGCATGTCATGGTTAAACACTGGCGCAATGCCAGCGCCCCCATGAAAATGCACCTTCCCCAAATAAATGCTGTGAGATGTTATCAGGAACAGAGCAGAGCAGGCCCAAGCTTAATAACAAAAGGAAAAAAAAACTTTATTAAACTACTACTACTACAGAAAAACACATAAACTAAATCCAGGATGAAGACCTTTTAAAACACCCCTCCTCCTCCCAATTCCTAAAACACCCACCATGAAACATCACCCGGGATTCCTGATCAAATTACCACCCTTCAGATAATCAATACTCAAGCTATCAAGGGAGAGAGAAGTCTCTCTTGCACCACAGGCCCCCCAGGAAACACAGTTGCCACACCCTGTGTTTCCCTGTCACACATGGCAACCGCCCGGAGAAAATCTGCCAGTGTGACACTCTCCATTCCATGTCACAGTGCTCTCACCACCGTGCATGGACAGACTGCTCATAGGGCTCCTTTAAGGATGCTTTGCCATGGACCCAAAGATACAACAGTTCAGCTCCTCATCTTGGGACTACAGTCCCCCCCATTTTCCCCTGGGGCCAAGGGTCCAAGAACAGAAAATCATCTTCTTTCCCGAAGACAGAGGGCATCACCATTCCCTCCTCAACTTTCTTCTGTTCTTGCCATTCCTGTGCTGTTAGAAGCTGAAGCAGGTCTCCTTGGGTCACCACTGCATCCCCCTAAAATGCAGTCTCTATTGCAGGAGATTTTGGTTCAGTCCATGGCTAACAAGAAAAGTCCAGCCAAAAGCTACTTCATCATCTCCTCCCACCTAAATATTTCTTCTTCTAACATCTCAGGTCCCGGACTGTCTCTCTTCCACTACAAATCAAGGAGGAGTAATATTTTACAAAGCCCTCATTTCCTGGAAAGGGTTAAAAGTTCAGACTCCCTGGACAGCTGATATCTCGGTCCCGCGTTCCGTCTCCCACGCTGGGCATCATCCCCCCCCGTTCTCCTTCTCCTCTGCCAGCAAATTTCCAGGTGCTGCCAGGCTCTCTATCTCTTTCCCTCTTGGGGGGGGAACAAAGGCATCTCCGCTTCTCTCCACCCTTCCGTCCGCAGGAGCTGGCTCGGTTCCAGACCCTCAGCCCCTCGGCCTACCTGGACAAGGCCACGTGGCTTCCCCTCCCCCACCCAGCCTAAGGCTGGGCAGGGGAGAGCCTGCACTCTCTGATGACCGGAACCAAAGAGACAGCTCCCTTGGGAGTTCTTGCTTTTAACCCCCTGTGTTCTCAGAGGTGTGTCCATACTTTCAGTGGTCACTCCAGGTGCCAATATCCAAACCTGACCACTGATTGGTTTGACCCAACTTCCTGGAAAAACTTCACTTCTATGTCAAACCACGACACTGCAGATTATAAATATATAATAATATGGACACTTATTAGATAGCACAACCTTAAATTTAATTCAAAGTTCAAGATCTACTGCGATTTAGTAATTAGCTGAGTGGGAGTTCTGTGCTTTATGATATCTATTCAGCCTCTAAACTGATTTACAACCCCTTGCTCCACTGAGATCTGTGCATTGAGTAAAACAGTTGTCATTATTCCTGGGAAATAACAAAAAAACTCCCTAGTCATATATTCAAATATATTAAACAACTGTTTCAAATAACTTTAACATTTTTATACAAATAAAAGCCGATGATCAAATGTATTCTGTGGCTCTGAAAGCTGCTATCGTAAGGCTCCCAGAGAGCTGCGGTCGGTCTCAGCTGGAAGTCTGTTGAATGTCCAAATGCCATTCCTGAATCCTTTTCTCCCCACAGACTTACTGCACCATCACATATTGTGCTCTTAAAGTGTTCTAAAAGCAGCAGGCCAGAGGCACAGGCTCACACATTCAGAATGATCTACCTAGATAATTATAAAAAGTTGTTTGGACCAGGCTTAAACAACTTGTCTTTTAAAAGAATATTGATAGGTAAAAGAGCATTTGAGCAGAGTTTTTAGGAAAACAAACATTATAAGGTTACTGTAAAATCTTAGGCTTTGTCAGCTAACTGAAACATTCTAAGCAAGTTTTTAGCAGGTTTGTTTGTTTGGTGTGGGGGTTTTTGGTGGGTTATTTTGTGTGGGTTTTTTGGTGATTTTGTTTGGTTTTGTTTCTTTGTTGTTTGTTTTTGCTTGTTTGTTTGTTGTTTGTTGTTGTTGTTGTTGTTGTTGTTGCTTTGGGTTTTTAATAAAGAAATGAAGTTTAACCTGAAGAGAAAAATGCATAAGTATGGTAACTACAAAATACTGATCTCTGCCTAGCTAAACAAAACTTTATTTTTTTTCCCCTTACAGAATCTAAGGAAATAGATAAACTTTAAACTAAAAACTTGGCACAAGGAAATAGAGCAAATTTTAGAATGTAGGAGTCATGACTGTTCCATCAGACATGTGCCTCAATAGCGTAAGGCAGGAGAAAAATAGCTTGGTGTGAGAGCTGCTCTGTCACATTTGGGGTTTATGAGTACAAAGATTATTGTACTGTAATGTTCTTTCAGGTCTAGGTCTTACAGCATTTTGGGAAGGATGTTTTTTATGATTTACAGATTGGATGCTGAGTTGGATGCTACAGATACATGAATTGGAGGACAAGCTTGAACTGAGTAATTGTGATAGGGAGACTAAAAAATGCTGGACTCACAAAAATTATTAGAAATCATTATATATAGGCTTTCAGGCTGAGGTCGAAACTTGCAACCTGTAGTTTGATTGTTAAAAGCACTTATACTGGGTCTAAATTCTTCCTGAAGTATTTGCACATGCTATCCTTGGCATATAGTCCAATATTTGTCTATTATCCTTCATATCTTTAATAATCAGTTATATTTCTGGAAAATTAGAATTTATTTTCTTAATAGGTAAAACACACAGATTTCAAACAGGGTGCATTTTTAGGTTTGTCAATCTTTGTCCAGAGCTGCTGAGAGAAAGTTTTGGGATATACATACTGCTTTCCAGAAGCTTCGATTACAGGGTAGTTGGCTGTGAGTTTCCTGTATGTGACATTTTCAGCGTATGTGTCTGCTCTACAACCACTTGGTCCTTTGTTTTCATGCACTGGGCTTGTGCAAAAGATTGTTTTACTGGATCTAAAAAGTGTCACCAAGGGGTAGAATTAAAAACCACTATTACCTTAGAGAAAGCAGCTGTTTGTATTAGCTATGGTATAGCAGCTAAGAGCTTTGGTTGTCATATGGCTAATTTATGAGCTGCACTGTTTAAAATACATGACTCATAGTGTCTTATGGTGTGCTCCTGTAGATATAATGGCTTTGTAACTCATGTGGTGTTTGTAAGAAGAGTTCATAAGTGTTGCAGTTCAGCCAGCTGCTGACTAGATGTATTATTGTCATTACCTTTTGCATAATGTTATAACATAACAAATCTAATTTGCTCATCTTACAGATATCTTAGCCTTTCACAGTTTGAGGAACTGCACTGATATTGGCATGGGGATTTGATATCAACAGGAGGAAGTATCTCCTTTCATTTTGCAAATTCTGGCTTTTACAAAGATTATGTGCAGCTCTATTCCACCCTCTTTTCTTCCACCTAATTACCAGTCTGACCTCTCCTCAGAATCTTGTTCTTCTCCACTAAGAGCCAGCATCTTTGTTATTATGATCCAAGTATGTCTCTAGAGACATACATAGAGATAAATAAGAGAGTCATTCATTGATGGCACATAAATATTAAAAATACTAAACCAATTGTTTTAAAATTTAAAGGAGTAATGATTCAATGAGATGCATTATTAATAAACATAAATTATTGAGTTGGCTCACTAGTGTGGCTACAGTTTAAAGATGGGCTCAGGGTCCCATGGGGGTCTGTGGTCCCATGTAGAAATGTGCTCTGCCAGCTGGCCAAACAGCAATATTGTGTCAGCTGAGAGCAGAGATACCTGTGCCAGGCTGGAGAGCAAGCAGGAGGCAGTGGACTGTGTGTGCTTGCAAGCTCACAGTGTACATAGAGAGCAAAAGGTTATGAAAAAAAGGTTATGCTTACTTTTGAGAAATTTAAAGAGGAAAACCTAGTAATAGTAATTCCTTATTAATGGAAATGACATCTTTTCTGTGTCTGTGCCTCTGTGTCTTTGATTTGTCTTTTCCCTTCCTGCCATCTAAACAGATTTATGTATTTACTTACCTAACTAGCCTCTTTTCCACAATGCAATTAAGCACTGAGAAATTTAATGTGCTTCTACAGTGTTCTATGCATGAAACTAGTCTAAATTGTGCACTACTTATGCAATTTCTCTAAAGAAACGGTCTGGACTTTAAGGATGAAATTCTACCCCAAATGAAGTCAATAGGATTGCTTATTCTAATTGTGATGAAGTTGAGACTTTACCAAGAACTATTTCCTTTCAGTAGCAAGAGCCTACAGATTCACAGATTCACAGAATATTCTGGGGTGGAGGGTCCCACAAAGGTCATGAATTCCATCTCTTATGTAAATAGCCCATACAGGGATTGAGCCCACAGCTTTGGTGTTATTAGCACCATTAGCAGCATGCTCTGACCAACTGAGCTAAGAGCATAGATCACAATTCAGGAGATGAATGGGCCTGATCTAAATGTCATATTTAGACATAATCTGTATAGAAGTTTATGCTTGGCTGTATGCAAGTTATGCTTGGCTAAGGATGGGTTGATAATTCAAAATTTCAAGTCACACCTTTCAAATATAACTGGTAGAAAGATTATTGTACATATTGGATCAAAACTATCTACTTATTTTCTGTATTAATTTTTAGCTCCTTTATTTTTTAAAAAGAAAAAAAATTAGGAAATAAAAAGAAAAATAAATAACCATCAGGAATGCAAAATAATGTAACTGAAGGTGTGATTACTTTGATGCACTAAGAATGACTCCCACAAGGCGTGCCATTCTCTAAATGCATGGTATTATCCAGTCTTTCATTTTATCAGTTGTCAGATACAGCATCTAATAGTTGATCTCCAGAATAGAGAAAAGCTGCCTTTATACACATTTTAGGTTTCAGTAACTCCTCTGGAACTCTGTTATGGACATGTGTAGTTTTACAACAGTTAATGAAAGAAATCCAATCCCATGTGCAGTATTCCATTATTATTTGCAAATAACTTAAATGTCTCTAGCTACCAATTAACCAATTCACCAATTATAAGTTTACAATGATGCAACAGAATTTGACCTAAAAATGCACATCAAGTTTTTTGGCATAAGAGAAAAATGCTTGGTTTCCTCTTTGACATATTGCCTAAGAATCTGGAATAGTTTTGATGATGGAATGATTATTGTGATGATGCATTGTGCTGCATCTCATACACATTAAAGCAGAATATAAGGTGGAATAGACTACATATTTCTCCTCCATATCGCTTAGCTATGCATCTAGTTGTATTGAAAGCAGCAAATATTGATTATAGGTTAAAGGCAATTAAAATAATGGACCCGTAGCTGGCAGAAACTGCCAAAGGATTCTTGGCACTGACAGCATTTACCACATAAGCAATGACTGTCAAATTTAATGAGCAACCATATTTTCCAGGAATAAGGATTTAATATTCACTCAATTCTATTTTAAAGAACATAGTTTTTATTAAATTTGTGAGCAGATAAACTTTTAAATATATAACAAGTGTTCTAAGTACAACTGAAAGTGATTCAATGTAAAGGAATCACACAGCTACCAGATTATAATGTAGCATAAGAGAAGAGAGACTGTCTTAGACTACCTGTAATGGAAAGTCCTTGCTTTCTGCAGAAGTCTCAGGATATCAGTGTCCACAGCCAAGGAAGCTTTTTCATTTTTGTTGTGTCTGTACTTAGGCAACCCTATCAAGCATGAGCCAAGTCTTTCAGCTGAGCTTGCTGTCAGCACAGCTAATTGCACAGGTAAAAGTGGCAAGCCACTTGGCATACCAAGTGTCACAAGCCTTTGGGTGGCACACAGCTGAACTGCCTTGGCATAAGCTGGAAAGAAAGTTTCTCTTCCAAGAACTGCAATTTTTTTCCTGCTTTTACTCTGATGCAACCCTTTGCCAGAGCCACACATTACTCAGCCTGCATTGCCAGGTGCCAATGAGACCACACTGCCTGTGCTAGCTAAAATGTGAAAGCAAGCCTAGGGTAATTTTTTAGTCTTTCTCCACCTCCACTCAAGGTATGTGGGGTAGAGAAATTTATTGTACCCCAAATGTCGCTTTTTCATCTGAGTTGCTGCCTGACTGCCAGTCAAGAGGGAGAAGGAAAGGAACAAACTGTGCATCATTGCACCTCCTGAACATCATTGCATGCTCGCAAGACACAATGGGTCACTACCAGATCTTCAAATAACAGGCCTCCATAAATGATGACCAGTTGCTGCAGCTCCAGAGCAAGTTCAAAGAGAGCTAAGCAGATAAATCACATAGTCTTGGGTTTGCTCCATGGAAGATATCAAAGTTTTAGGGAAAGAAGAAAGAGCAGTGGTTTGTAGGAAGCACGTCACTAGCACAGAAGTAAAATAGAGGAAATGTCAATGAAAACAGCACTGACTTTAAGGTATATTTAAATATATATTGTCGTATTATAATTAGTATAATTCTCTTGTATGATTATAATGTATTATTATATATTGTTTCATAATTAATTATCTTTCTGCTGTGGAAGAGGAGCTAGTGTCTTGTCTATATTCCTTGTATATGGTAGTATATGTATATAAACCATATAATTTTCATCAATTTTTGGAGTACTTCTGAATAGAGACCCAAGGTTTTACTGCTTCCATTCAAGTACCCCAGAGGATGTATTTTTATGAAGTTTTACAAGTATGTCATCTTTTTACAGATACGTCTTTTACATCTTTATACATCTTTTTGCATCTTTTCTTGCAAGACCAGTAACTCACATCTGGATTCTTCTTCAAGACTGAAATCTGCAGTGTTTCCTTACCACCTTTAGGAACATGAATAACATAAGTCCATGGGTCTGGGTGTGATATATCCCAGAATCTTGAGGGAATTGTCTAATGCAGTTGCAAGACATTTTCTATTATATTTGAAAATCCATAGCAATTGGGTAGAGTCCATGTAGATTGGAAAAAGGAAAAATATTGCACCCATTTCTAAAAAGAGTAGTAAGGAGGACCCTTGAAACTATCAATGTGTTGACTGCATCTCTGTGCCTGGGAAGATAATGGGACAGATCTTCCTAGAAGCTGTACTGAGGCACATGGAGCATGAGATGGCAAGATGTGCTTGTAATGCAGAAACTGAGCAATGTCCTAGGCTGCATCAAGAGAAGTCTGGCAGCAGGACGAGGCAGGATCTACCCACCTGAATACTGTGTCTGATTGGAGCCTTCAGCACAGGAAGGAGGTGGGCCTGCTGACGTGAGTCCAAAGGAAAGCCATGAAGATGATCAGAGGGCTGGAGCACCTCTTCTGTGAGGAAAGGCTGAGACAGTTAGGACTGTTCAGCCTGGAAGGCTTTGGGATAACCTTATAGCACCTCCCTGTACCTTAACAGGGCTTATAAGAAAGCAGGTTTTTGACAAGGACATGCAGTGACAGGACAAAGGATAATGATTTCGAACTGAAAGAAGGTAGATTTAGATACAGCTATTAGGAAGAAATTCTTTACTATGAGGATGGTGAGGCATTGGAACTGGTTGCTCAGAGAAGTTGTGGATGTCCCATCCCTGGAAGTGTTTAGCACCAGTTAGGATGGGGTTCTGAATAACCTGGTCTGGTGGAAGGTGACCCTGCCCATGGCAAGGGGGTTGGAACTGGATGATCTTAAAGTCCCTTCCAACCCAAGACATTCTCTGTCTCTGATTCTTCAAATGAGGATATTTAACACATGCTTCATTCTGCTTATTTATCCTCCTGTAGAAATTGGCTCCTTCATCCCCTCTTAAGCATCTGAAATCTATCTACTCAGAACAGTGCCTGCATTGAAACATTAAGAGAAAACATTAAGTGATACTGGTTTTAATGTACTGTGAAGGAATTTGATGTTATACGTGATGCAATAATTATGTTACCAGAGCTCTCTGATCTGGCTCCTGAGATGCAATTTAGTAACAAATGAGTTCATGTCTTACCCCATAACTAACCAGGCCAAATTACATGTCTTTCTGTGCAAAAGCACCTTATGTCACTGGGGACAAAAAAAAAAAAAAAAAAGAGACTTTACTAAATCAGGCAGCAAATGTGTTACCATTTACTATTCATTATTGTTTCATTTATCTGTGTGAGAAACAATAAAAGAGAGTTCAGCTCTGCAGGAGCCAGCAAAATTAAAATGTGATAACAGTCCAAAAGAAACAGAAAAATATAGGCAGTCAATTCTGAATTCTTAGCCATAAAAGATGAGAAGAATTTTATCTAAGGCAGCATCATGGAAACCTATTTAAACAATCTTCCTCAAGGTTTATTTGCATGCAAAAAATATACTAAATATAAGAAGTATATGTTAAACTAAAATGTCTTAAACTGAAAGAGATCCTGGAACATGATCTATTAATAAAGAGAACAAACTGTTTATTTCCCTTTAGTTTGAGCACATGGAAAAGCCTTTCATATAAAATAAGTAATTCTATTCAAAACACTACTGTCTCAAATAACCATAGCAACCTTGAACTACACTCTACATAACAAGTTTGAATGGAACAAATGAATCCTGGGTAAAACTCCACTGACCTCAATAGCTTTACAGTAAGGATAAATTTTAACTGATAAGTTTAGGAGGTACATGCTATGCAGATAATAAAAAAATGAATGAGAAGCATTTTAAAAATAATTCTATGATAAAATTTAAAAGAAAACTTGTAATGAACTTTACCATACCATACATTATGATACCACATTGTTAGTAAAATATTTTTCTGATATATATTTCTTTATTGTGCAATTTAGACTTTCCTTAAACAATAACTGTATGTGTCCATGAATGGCAAAATATTCAAGTATAAGGTGTGTCATGACCATTACAGCTGTCAGGTAAATGAGAGCAAACAGAAGCTAAGCATACCAAATCAGAGGATTTATAATTCAATTATAAATATCTTCAGAAACCAGGTAGTCACAATATAATAAAAAGGGCTTTATTTTAAATAAAAATACATTTGGTTCTCCAAGATAGGGAGATGAGAATTGGGATAATGGACTTTAAATTTTATGCTGTCTTATGAAATGTGAGGAGTTTTACTAGATCAGAGCAGAGAACAGCTGACTTTTACACCTATAAGCTTAAGTTCAAGCAGCTACTTAGAAGTGACTCTGTTTTAAGCACTTGGACAAAGTAACTACTCTAACTGCACTCTTGTCAGTTTTTGTTGCCCTGTCCCAGGTCTTTGTATCTGGTGCTTTTCTAAAGCAACAGAAGTTTTTTGTTTTAATTGTCTAACAATCTTTATCTGAAAACAGAAAAGAAGCTGCCGGCCTGCATGCCCTGATAAAAACAAAGTTAGATCCATTAAGATAAATGTCTGGTGGCCAAACCAACATGTGCCTGATGTAGGTATAGACAGATTCTGCCATTGCCACCTGTCTGCAGTTCTAATGTAGGCTCCTGGCAATACCATGGCTGGCAAGTGTGTATTTGGAGGTGGATGAAAATTGATGTGAAACAGCTAAATCCCTGATAGCACCCTAATAACTACATGTATTTTAAGTAAGCTGTGGAGAAATTGGAGGTAGACTTACATACTGTCAGGAATAAAGGACTTGAAGGAGTATCAGAGGGTAGTTTCTAACACAAACTCCTTGTGCAGTACCACTGCAACAGCTTTGTTAATTGGCTGCTATCTAAAGACTTTTTAAATTAGAATTATTGCCTCTGAAATGACCAACATTTAGCTTTTTTTTCCCTGTCCTGTTCATCTTACAAAAGTTCTTGCAGAAACCTGAAATAGTGGTCTAAGTGGAAAGTGGAAAACCCTTTATATGTTAATTCCTGAGTGAAATGCAATATCTGATCTTTGGTCTTCTGTCTTGAATATTGTGTGTAGTTTTGGTCACTGCAGTGTAAGAAAGATACTAAGCTTTTAGAGGAGGGCCTTGAGAGGAAGCCAAATGAGGAGCAGCTGAGGTCACTTGGTTGGTTCAGCCTGAAGGAGACAGAGGGGAGACCTCATGGCAGTCTGCAACTTTCTCATGAGGGGAAGAGGAGGGACAGACACTGATCTCTTTTCTCTGTTGACCAGTGACAGGGCCTGAGGGAGCGGCCTGAATTTGTGTCAGGGAAGGTTTAGGCTGGATATTGGAAAAAGGTTTTTCACCCATTGTGTGGTTGAGTGCTGGAACAGGCTCCCCAGGGAAGTGGTCACAGCAACAAGCCTGACAGTTCATAAGCATTTGGACAATGCTCTCAGGTACATGGTGTGACTCTTGGGGATGGTCCTGAGCAGGGATGGGAGTTGGATTAAATGACTGTTGTGGATCCCTTCAAACTCAGCATATTCTCTGATTCTGAAAAGCAATTGAAATTATGCAATTTTTTTTCTGAAGCTGGTTAGTCTTCTTCAGGGTCCTGTTTCTTGAAGCACATCATTTCAGTTGCAACAGGCAGGTGTGTCTAAAGCATGACTGTATCGTCAGGCTCCAAAGGCTTTGATTGGATAGTTGGACTTGTAACCTGCCTATAATAGAGCAATTGAATTTTTGCACTGTGGGATTTTGATCAGAGTCCAGATACCTGTTTTCCAGCAGACCTTTGTGATTCTGAGGAAAACCAAGAGGTCTGATGATATCTTGAGCAGATTTTCTCCAGTATCTATTACTTGCACAGTGAATTTTCTCCAAAGCTGGTGAACTACTTTTTAGAGTCCCATGTCTGTTTTGAAAAAAAGTTACAAAAATAAGCTGTGTGTATTGGGAAGGAAAAGGAATATTCATTAAATATTTGTGTATTTCCAAAGAGATTACCAGAAGTCATTTGAGTTTCCTAGCATTTCTGTTGTGATCAGACAGCTGAACTAGATGGAGTATCTTTAGTGATAAATTCATGTCAGAATTCTTATTTACTTTCACTCAATCTGGAGAAACCTTTCCCAGAATATAGTTTGCAAAAAGCAAATCTACTGAATTTGTATGCAGGTGAATCCGACATATGATGAAAGTGATTTACTTTCTGGTCTGACACTATGTATGGGATTAGGATGATATTTCTGCTACAGTTAGGATTTCAAAAATGTCATTTTATAATAAGGGAAACTTCTTTGAATGCACTGCAACACTTCCATGACAGGCAAGTCCTCTCTCCTATCCCTGTTTCCAGATGTGTGAATGGAGAATATTTACACTCTGCCTATGTCACAAGTTTCAGGCTTCAATATTTTCCTATACTAATGGTCCAAATTTAGGGAGAAAATTAAACTTCACTGTGAATTTTAGCAATTATTTGATTTGGCAATTAGTGCTTAGCTGCTCAAAGGCCAGATTTCACCTGTGTAATTTTATAGCCCTGCCACTCCTAAACTAAACAAATTTCCCTCGAATATGCATTGGTAGAAACCAAACATGAAACAGGATTACTAGTGAAGGCATATCATCTTATCTTCCTCCAGGTAACTGTTCAGAAGAATTATATCACCATAGAACTGTGTTCGTGGGGGCCAAGTTATTTGCAAAGAGATGAGATTAACAGCCTCCTTTGATGCCACCTGTCCTTAAAGTTTATGAATCCATGACTGGATGGTCACAGACTAGTTAGAGACCTTCTTAATGTTCACAACACAACATTAGATACTACAGCAACCAACTATCTGTTAGAGTTGGTTGTATACTGTTTTTAACCGCATTTTAAACCCTTTGCAGCTTTTGTGTTAACTTGGACAAAAGTGTTTAGAAGTGTCAACAATAAGCTTTCTCTACATTTTTGTTCGCTGGTTCTGGGCATGCGGTGTTTAGAAGCTTGAAATGCAAGAATATCAGACAAAGTATAGTAACATAAAATTGGTTTATGTTGCTGTGAACACATTTTTATCATTAACATAATTTCCAAAGCTAGATGATGATAGCTAAGGCAGAAAAATGTGCTTTGTCCCAAAAATGGCACTGGTTTCATGGTAATGTGATCAATTGAAATGGTAAGGTAGCAGAATTTTATTTGGACAAGATATTACATATTTAAGTTACAATGTTATAATGGAATAATGGAAAAGCCTAATTTAGAAGGAACTCCTGGAGATAATCTGGTTAAACCTTCTCTTGAAGACCTGGCTTCAAATGAGGTTAACCAGGACCCTGTAAAATGGGGTCTTGAAAATACCCAGTGAGGGAGATATTATGTATTCTTTGGAAAATCTATTTCAATGTTCACCTGTTTTCATGGTGAGGTCTATTAAAATATCAATACAGAATTTCCCCCGAAACAACTTCTGCCTGTTACTTATCATTCCAATGTGTGTCCTTGTGAAGAGAATACATCTGGCTTCTCTACAAAGCACTGAAAGCTGTAGTTAGATTCCTCTTGAGACATCTCTATGGTGAACAAACCAAATTTCTTCCACCATTCTTCATATGTAAGGTCCTCTAACCCCTTCATCGTCTTGGTGACCCTTTGCTGCATTCTATCCAACTTATTAGTTTATCTCTTCAACTGTATCATCAAAACTGGATATAGCTTTCCACTGAAGCCTAACAATTCTAAATTAAATTGAAATAATCACATCCTTTAATCTGCAGTTTAGTTCCTCTAATGATGCACCCCTGAGCCTGATTTCCTTTCTCCATGCACATTTTCTTATATCCTCATAGAGCTTTGATTAAATGACATCTTTGGAGCCCAAGATGGATCTTAGGACATACTACATTGTGGAATTACACAGTTACATTGGATTTGTATGAATTTGTGTCAGTAAATTAAACAGAGTCTGTATCAAACCAGTACAGCTTGCTGATTAATTTGCTACACTCTTCCCCTTTCCCCCCCAGGTGACAAAGTGCTAGGTCATCCATAAGCTTTTGAAAAACATTAGCTTGACCATCATCTAGAAAAGAAAGAGAATTAAGAACCATTAATATCTGTGCACATATGTGTCTTCACATTATTTTTGAATAACCAAAAGCTCTTGGTAGATCCAATTTCAGATTTTTATCTTGTGTATTTATAGGAGAATTTTGTGTTCAACCACAGAGAAAAAAAAATACCAACAACAATAGAAAACAATTAATTGAATCAATTAAAATGATGAATATTTTCAAGAAAATACTGACCTGCATGCAACTGCACTGAAAGCAGAAATAGTGATTATTTATTGAGTGATTATATACTGAGTAATTTAATAATTTAAAACTATTTACTCAACTTTAAAAGTCTAATTTTCAAAAGCCATAGGGGCTCTGAAAAATAGAAATCTATTGTCTTTTTGTGAGATATGGCTCCCAGAGTATGCATTGTTTAGATTATCATTTGACCTGACGGACTTCCTATCTTTTGCTTTTACTGTGGTACCTACTCATCATGTCTTAATTTTTGAGAAGGGCATTCCACCGTGCTGCATGGGGTATGCTCCCCTTAAGTTCTTACAGAATTAGAAAGTCTCAGATTGGTAAAGCCATTTATCTAAAACATTTCTGGAGTATTTGTTTACCATTAAGAAGCAGTACATCTTGAAGGTTCCAAAAATTTACTTTCATGTAATCATGGTCACTCTTTTCCTTATGCACAGCTGCTCAGCACACATTATAGTGTGTGGCTTTTCAGGGAAATATGAGGGAATCAGTACTCTAATTAGTACTTCTAATTCCAAAACTCTACTTACTCCATCAAGAATAAGAAGCAGGATGTACAAATGTTAAGTCTTGTGAGGAAATGAAAAACTCACAGTATTTAGCCAAACATTAACCAAAATGCATTCCTACCATCTATATGTTAAAAAACTTTGCATAGTAATGTAAACAAATATTTTTGCATAACATCTGTACTGGGATGTAAAATACTGCATAGTATTTTTATGGAAAAAAAACCCTACAATTGAATTTTTTCCCCTTGACATTTAGTAGAAATAAGTTTTTTCCATATTGAAAATACCTCCAGTGTGTGAGATGAGTGAGATTTGTTAGCAAAATACCCTCAGAGAAGGAATCAATACACTAAGCTCACCATCCAAAGTTGTAATGATATTTAAGACATTAAGTAGTAACAAATGCACGTTGATAAACTAATTGTTCACATCAATCATATTAACTTTGCTGTTTATATTTGCCAAAGAAAGAACTTGTTAGAAGTAAAAGCAAGTAAAATCAAGGAGAAGATAAACTTGAGCCTGTGAAGGAGAATCTTACCTGGCTCCAGAACCCCTGAAACAAATCCTGTCTTTTTTCCCTTGTCTAGCATACATATTTTTACTTTAATCCCCAGCAACTTGTTGTGTCAAATCTAGGACATTTTGTCGATTTCTCACCTAATAGAAATTGACCAAATGTCCCAGATTTGACAGAATTTTTTTCTTTACTGTCTCTGGCCTCTCATGCCCCACCTGTAGATGCTTCTTCTGTGTTGTTCATTTGTCCATTTTCAATACACCATGGCTCCTGCTCTTTTTCTCATTTTTTCCCTCCCCAGGGAGTCTCAGTTACCTCTCAGAAACTTCAGTCTTTCTTCAGCCTCCAAGGCTGCCTGCCTATCTTCCATTAGGCTTCATGCACTGCACAGGAACCACTGCACATTTCCACTGTGCAGGAGTTGGTCACCCAGAGGACCTAGCTGTAAAGATCCTGGGGTGGGGAAGGGTGGGGGAGGGAAGTAACATAAGCATCATTCATCTGGTGGGGAGCTGGAGAAGCCTTTGTCTTTATACATTTTCACTAGCAGCAAATTTAACCCTCAGTATTAGTCTGACTTGCAGAGTAACTTTATTTCACCAGGAAAAATTCAATGTCGGAAGGATTAATTGTATTAATTAATCACTGACATAATTTGTCCATGTAATTATTATTTGCAAAACCCATAAATACACAATGCTTCTCTTTAGTGCTCCAGGACTCCAGGAACTTGGTATTTTGGAAAATGTTGTTTTGAAAACACCCATAGGGACCATGAATATGCTGTGCCCTTTCAGAGCAGGTTGCTCTGTCTGCATGATCTTGTGGAAATGCCAACATTAACATCTCTATACATCAGAGTTTGTCCATTTGGAAGATCAATATGGTAAAAAATACCTCCCAGGTGGGTAGTGAGATTTGGTACAAGTTTCACACTTGTAAAATAAATTATCTTAAAAAGAATAACTACAAAATCAAACTAAACTCTATATAATAAATCTAACCTGACTCCTTTGCATTTTGGAAATAAATCAACATTATAATCTATGTTATTTTTTACAGAAAAAAATAGAAATGTGGTAGATATCTGACATGTCTTAAATGTAGTAGTAGGATGAAGAATTTACCTTTGAGATCAAAGTTCATCCCACAAAACATCCAAAATATTATTTTTATACAACTTCATTTTACTGTTTTTATACCAGCAAACTTCCATTGTAATTAAAGTAGACTCATGGGCAAAGCAATAGATGCTGAACTCCTGCTGTCTCTTTCAGGGTGGAGTTAGTGCTGGGGAGGTAAAAATGTTAATTATGTAAAGAAAAACATTAATTCCATTCTAAATTGCCAGTACAGTCATACTCTTATGATTTTAATAGCAGAATACAACCTAATATTACAAAGAAAAGTAGTGAAAAACTGTCTAAACCCTGTAAGAAGTAAGATCAACTTTTTCTTAGCTTTTTTAATTTGAGCTTTATTTTTTTTCCTCTGACAAAATGCTCAGAGATCACTGCAGAATGAAGAGCCACATTCTCTAGTTTTATCTCTGAAAGTTTAAAAATTACTCTCTTACACAACACTTCCACATAAATAACAAGATGAATTCTGATTTTCTATGTTTTCATGCTGATGCTATTCTTTACATCAGAGTTCTTCTTAGCACTTCCAAGGTGGATTCACCCATGTTACAGATAACATGATGCAGACAATTATCATGACCCAAAAATTGATGTCATTTACTGCATCCTGGGATTGGGTTTTAGGGGTTCTTATTTGTGTTAGCTAGCCGAGTCTTGTGTACCCCTGTGCTTCCCCCATTTTGTTCCCCCCCTGTGGTATCTAGCCCCAGGCTGCCTGCCGTTGGGCTTTCCCCTCTGCCGCTCCTGTGACCACTCCCCCGTCCAGCCCCAGGAACCCTGTGTCCGCCGCCCCATCCTCACAATCCCACTCAGCCCGAGGCTTGGTGTCCGCCCCTGCGGTTCTCTGGTTGGTTGCTGTCCTACGACATCACCGCAGCACCTGCACGGATTGGGAGGGCGGCGTCTGCCCTCCCTATCACACCCCCTATATCATCCCGCTCCTTCCCGGGTCCCAGCGCCATTTCCCCCATGTGGAGTGGGAAGCGTGGGTCGCTACCCCCCCACTGCAACTCTCAGCAACAACAAAGCCTTCCCGCCTTCCTCGTGGGTGATTTGGACATTCCTTCCCTCTTTGCCTCGGACCCTCATGCGGGCGACCGAACCCGGCAGACCCCGACCGGCGTGCCAGCAGCAGCGGCACACGGGAGAGAAGCAGCGGACCTGGGCATCTAGGGGAAGGCAGTGCTGAAGGGCGTCGCAGCTGCTCTAGACCTGGGAGAAAGAGCACAACGCCGCAGTCATTATTTGTTTTTCCTTCTATTAATATATCTTAAATGTAACAATTTCAGCATAAAGCGACTGAGAATTACTCTGTTTCCAAGGCACAAGGCTGCATATTTTAAAGTATTCAATTGACAAAATGGTTATCTTAATTTCTATTGTATTAATATGTTTATGCATGTTAAGAACATTCAGAAAAGAACTTTAGTATCATAGAAAGTAGAAACCACATATTAGTAGAGTACACTCTACTGATAAAGTTTCCTTCCTTGAGTAGTAACTCAAGAATTCATAAAAGACTAACATGATGAAAATTAAGTGAACTTTAAATCCCTATTTCATTACATTAGTATTTCAGTACCCTTCTGGATGAATTTCAACGGATTTCAATCTGGACGAATGAAACAAATGAAAATAGAAAGAAAATTTTGGAGGATGAGATTCAGGAAAATGAAAATACTTCTTGGATTTGGTAATTCTTGATATGGTGTGGTGTAATTCCCTTTCATGACTCCTAGAAATAGTCAGTGATGTAATGAGGAGCAGTTCCTTCTTCATGATTTCTTTCCCTGACTTGTCAGAAAGTTTTCCCTGCAAGTATTTAGAGGCTTTTATCTAATTTAATCAAGCTAAAAATATTCTATGGCATTTTATTGCTCTTGAATAGAAAACATTACCCTGGCATATCAGATGTTTGCTTTAAAACAAAAATAAATCACCATAATCTTAACAATCTGCAAATTGCAAAACTATAAGGAACTTCATTTGTTATTGTGGTGGTAAATTAGAGAAGCAGTGAAAGTTAGTGAGTAAAGTGTCAAATAAAGTATTTTTCAGTTTAACCTAATGAAAAACATGTTTCTTAAGTATTCTCTTTGCTTGTCATTACAAGCCATCAGCTTCCAGGTTTCTCTCTGAATGGATAAAGAGATCAAATCCTGCAGAGAGATTGTGTGGTGTTTGCTTGTTAGTGGGCTACTACCCCATGACACTTCCAGTAAGTCTGAGATTGCCTTTTTTTAGCACTGAGTCCATTGTGTCTGTTTTATGCAAAATGTGATGGAAATTAAATATACCTCTCAAAATTTAAGAACTTAAATACAATTTTAAATACAGAGTGCTAATAATGAGAATAGTGTTAGTGAAAATGCACAGAAACCTCTTGCCAATGAAGTTTGCTTATTTTGCAAACATTATAGAGAAATAGAACAGAATGGTGAAATCATAGGACAATTCAGGTTGAAGGAGTCTCTGGAGATCATTTACTCCAACCTACCTCTCAAAGCAGGGACAGATTTTATCAGGCTTGGCTGTTCAAAGTCATATTCAAATGACTTCTGGAAACCTTCAGGAATGGAGACTCCAAAGCCTCTTGGGGCTGTATTACAGTTACTGTATTTTATTACCCTCACGAAAAGAGATTTTTTTTTATAGCCAACTGGAATTCTCTTTGTTGCAACTTTTGTCTGTTGCTTCTTGTCCTATTTATCTGTACTTCAGACAAATGTCTGGGTCCACTGTCTACAAACCCTCTTTTAGGAGAAGAAGACTAATTAGGTTTCTCCTTTGCTTTCATTTCTGCAGGCTAAATAAACCTTATTATCTTAGTCTCACCAAGGTTCCAGCTCCCTGCTGATCGTAATAGTCCTCCACTGAATTATTTTGTGATTATTGATACAGCTCTTTCACTAGAGGACAAAATTGGATGGTTTACTCCAGATATGGCCCTCCAAGGACTGAACTAAGAGTAATAATCACTTTCCTTGGCCTGAAAGCTATGATTTTGCTAATGTGATCGACTACAAAGTGAACACAATCAGCAAAAACATGTATTTTTGACTAATGTTCAGTAGCAAACTAAGACCATGTCCACCAGGAGCTTCATAACCTTTTCTTTTGAGGTGTTTTCCAGTCAATCAGTTCTCAAAGTCGCTCTTACCTCAGAAGCTCCTGTGACGTAACACCTCCCAGGCCTTCTGGATCTTGAGATACCCAAGTCACAAACTGGTTCATTTCTGCCTTTCAAAGAACTCATATAAAATGTTATTACCACTTTATTCTATTTGTGTTTGGAAGATGCTTTTCTGAGGAAACATTAAGGAGATAGAGAGGTAAAATATATGTAGAACATATAAAATAGGTATCACAGCAAGTCATTACTACTCTGTGAAGAATGCTTTTATGTGCCTTGGAAGGACATTGCCAAGTAATTTTCACAAATACACTTCACATTTTATTGTTATTTTAGGCAACATAAAAAATTAACATACAGCCAGACAAAAGCTCTTAGATTCTTAATTGCAAACATTACATTGCAAATGATAAATGAAAGAACTTTCTTCTAAACAGCTTGTAATACTCTCTCAAAGTCTGGAATTCACTGTCAGCTCAAGACTCTGTCCCTAGTGAGCCTCATCTGTAGGTTTGATTGTTTGGGGCTTTTTTCCACATAGTAAATTTTTGTTATCTAAATCCTAATAAATCTTCTGTTATGATACAGACACCCAGTAACAGCAACTTTTACAGCTTTTTATTTTAACACTCAGTTATTTTACAGTTAATTGTCCAATTGACCTCTAAGGGGTCCACAATATCCTGTTTCATGCACTGCTACTTCAATCAGTCTTTTATAACTGTAAAATCAATATATAGTTATGTTACTCAAAGATCTGAAGGATATGCACAAAGTGTTGTTTCCTACCTGCATGCAACATTTTAGAGCAACTGTTAGAGATCTTAATTTTTTCTTTTTTCCCCCTTTAACATAGAATGCTTAAAATAAATCCATTAATGGGTGCATTGTCGTGACAGATGCATACAGAATCACTTGCTATTTCCTAACTTACCATTCAGTATGTTGAGATATTGGCATATTTTTTTCCAGAAGATTAATGTTTACTTTTAAAACTGTTCAGAACCAAGAGGCCTTGAATGGGAGTGCTGTCATATGTATTTATTGACCTATGGTATTTACATGTCTTCAATCTTCTAAACTCTGTTTAAATGGTCACTTTTGTGATGAACTGACTTTCTTAATTAGCCTTTGAACAAAAGAGAGTAAACAAGAATGTCTGAACACTGAAATGTCCCACACTGCTGAGGTTCTCAGCACACCCATTAGATGTGTTTTGGACCACTCTCACTTGATCTTTCAAAAACAAGTCTGAAGAACAGGCAATTGATTCCTGATATATGTCACATGGATGAATGTTGTACTTACCACAGATGAAACTGCACCAAACCTGGAAAATAATACCTATCTTCTAGTTTTACAGGGTATTCCCTGCAGAGGACGCAGTGCTGGTTTTGGATGAAATAGCGTTAACTTTCTCCATAGTGGATAGTATGGGGCTGTCCTGAAAATAGTGTTGATTACACAGGGATGTTTTTATTACCCTTGAGTGCTTACACATTGACAAGGCCCTTTCTGCTTCTCATATTGCCCTGCCAGTGGGAAGGCTGGGGGTGCACAAGGACTTGAGAGGGGACATGGGCAGGACAACTGACCCCAACCGACCAAAGGGATATTGCACAGCAAATGGGATCATGTTCAGCAAATAAAGCCACGGGAAGAAGAAAGAGGGGGAGGCAGATTTGGAGTCAAAACGTTTGCCTTCACAAGTCATCATTACGCATGATGGAGCCCTGCTTTCCTCGAGGATGGCTGAACATCTGCCTGCCCATGGGAAGTGGGGAATGAAATCTTCGTCCTGCTTTGCTAGGACACGCAGCTTTTGCTTTACCTATTAAACTGTCTTCATCTCAGCCCATGAGTTTTCTCACTTTTATTCTCCTGATTGTTTCCACATCATACAGGGGCTAAATAAGTGAGCAGCAGTGTGCTATTTAGTTGTAAGCTGGGGTTAAAGCATGACATGACACCCAGAGAAAAATGCAATGCTGCAGGCAATGGTTATTATGTTAATATGAGGGTTAACTCCTGGCAGAGTGGACAGGAGACAGTCTGCCAAATGACTTGTGACCAAAATCTCTTCCTTTCTTTTTTCTTACAGCCTAGATGCATAACTAAAGTACATTCCTCTGGCATAATATATAATTACTGAACATGGTAATTATTGTATTTTTTTTTTTCATTTTCTTGATGTGTTCTAAACCCTCTTTCATATATAGGTCAATCATGTTAATAATAATTTTATCTTTGAATTAGGATTCAATGTTTGTCTAATATTAATTTGTCTAATATAAATCCATTTATATCCAACATAATTTGTTCTTAAACATTGGAGACTTGCTAGACTTTCTCATTGTCTTGAACCCGTGAGCTGCAAAGCTTGTTTGTCATTGGCTATTTTTAACCACACACTCCTTTTCACATTCTTTTTCTAGTCTTCTTTTCTTACATTTAGTTGCATGTCTAACATCATTTCACACAGTATTTAATGGATAAACTACTGATTATTTCAGCTGAGAATACCATTTCCAGTTTCCCCTGGATGAGCAATCAAATTTACCAATCCTCTGGATGAGTGATCTTTTGGTGTTTCTTCTCTTTCAGAATAAATGATTTTAAAAATCTAATTTTTTTTTACTAGGCACCTCCATGCACCACATATTCAGTGGCTACATATTCAGAAGCTGTATATTTCTCCCTTTTTGAGTTTTTTGCTTCATAAACACATCTAAGTTTTTATTACCAATACTTTATAAAGTTACTTAAAAAATCTAAATTTTTTGGGGGTTTTAGAGTCAAAGATTTCACTCTGGTTACATAGAAACAAGGAAGTAATCAAGAGAGCTAGGGATAAATTGTAAATTCAATGTCAACAAACATAATTGCCTACATAAATATGTTCTAGACTACTGGACTAAATTAGTACAATTTACAAATGCTAATAAAAATTATTATTTAACAATTGAAAAGAATGTTTAGAAAGAGGAGAAACTATTTTTCCAGGCATTGCTTTGGCACACAGTTCATTTACTATATTTAATTGTTTGTTAAAGTAATATTTACTTTATACTTTCATCAAAGGCATAGTGCTGTTAAATGTTAATGCTTTTGGTGCTAGTGTTGGGCAAGATTAATGTATGACTTGTGCTAAAAATCTGAGACTTATAATAAATGCTGTGAGTGAAAACTTCATAGCTTACTTGATAATAAATAATTTTAAATTATTTGTAGGTAAAAATGTAGTTGCTTTTATTATTTTATTAGTATAAAACAATGAATCACATGAGTGAGGTTGGAAAGGGCTTCAGCAAGTCAGTCCCCTGCTCAAAAGAGGACTAAAGAAGTTAGGTTAGATTGATAAGGACTATGTCCAGGATTATGTAATATTGAGTTAGTTGTAGAATGTCTGCATTAGGTTATTTTATGATTATGTCCCTTTTCTGTCCAAAGTGCATATACTCACTCACCTGTTTGTTGAAGCAATTAATGTACTTTTAGGTAGGCCTTTTGAAAGTATATTACCTTCTTCTTTTGTCTTTGACAGTTCTTAGTGTGCTGATGCCAAGCATTTAACTAATTAATTAAATAAAAAAAAAGGTATAAAAAAATCACAACATAATCAAAACAATATAAATTAATTTTAATATTGCTTGGTAGGATTTTGACAGTGAGATATATTCCAACATCAAAAATAAAAATAAATGAAGTATGGTTTTCATCTTCAAAACCTGTTAAAAGTCTTAGCATTAAAAAACCCACTGAATTAGAGGTTATTTACTGATAACAGACCAGAAGCAGATTTGGAGTTTGGAACCAGAAGCAGGTTTGGAGTTTGGACATTAGCATTTGTCTACCTCTTTTGCTTACAGTTTTAGAAAATTTTTTCTAATGTGTTTGTCCTTCTTGAAAAGATAAAATCAGGCAAAACTGTCTTTAATTTATTTTTATTTTTGGTGTTGGAATATATCTGCACTGAGAACATGAAAGAAAACAGATGAAAAATGATTTTTTACTCTAGTTTCACATTAAAATACTTAATAAAATTTTATCTTTTTCATTCATTGGGGGAAATTACAAGAGAAACATAATTAGAAGGAAGTCCTCTCAGGTAAATGAAAATTTAACACACATCAATTTTTCAGTTGAAAACTTTTCTCAAACCTCATAGTAAAAGTGAATTTTGAAACACAATTTTTATTTGACAAGTCTTTAAAATTTCTGACACCATCTGAGAAAACATTTTTTGACATGAATTTTGATGTTCAATTTAATTGTTATAGGAAGTTTTTATGTTTCCACAACAGTTATTGAAGTTATAGAAGTTTTCTCATGCCCTACTAGAGACCAGGTCAGGATCAGATAATTCCTCAACATTTGGCTTAAATCAAAGCCAGAAATGCTCTTAATGGTCAGCGGTCTGTGAGAGGAAAGTGCAAGAATGGGTCTTCTATTTCAGCCTAACCATTACCTGAAAATCACTTTTTTTTTCATCCTCTGTCAAGGAAGGTGGATTCAGGTAATATGTAAACTCAGTAACAAAATACTGTGCAAGTTATGGGAAAGAAAGTAAAACAAGTAAGATGCTGCCTCTTGAGAACATTCATACTTCAAATGTGTCGGTACAATTTTTTTAAGAGATAACAAAATTGGCTGAATTTTTGAAAGAACGAGTTCTTCCTTGGTTGCAATCTGTACACTCTTATCTAATATTTCCTTATGGCTGAATGTAATGCTATTTCAAACTCATGGACATATTGCAACAGATGATAATGGAAATACATTCAGGCTCATGTGGAAAATAAACACAGAGCCATTAGCATGGGCAAAACTGAGTTTTAATGGTTTATGTTCTATTTAAAATAAAAGAATATTTGATAATTAGAAGACCGCCTACTAGACCAAACACAAATAACCCTGTAGTCCAAGGGAGTTAATATTTAAACCAAGAAGTCACAGTGTGAAGATCTATCAAAGAATGCTGAAAAGTTGTATTAAGTAATGCCATCTTGTGGATGCTTTATAGACCTCTTAGGGAGAGGACAGACTTAGGCAAAGCACAGATTCCACATTGTTAGTTTGCAGAGCCTTTAAAGGTTTCCCAAGAGTATAAGTAGTACATTTAAATAAATTTGAGGTTAATTTTACTCAAGACAGATCTCTCAAACAATTAATCATTTTGAAAATAGAGAAACTGAGGCCAAGAGATTTCCATCGTATTAATAATAATAAAAAAAAGCCCAAACACAACCAAAAAACCTAAAAACTTATAGCATGATTCAGATGTCAGGTTTCCATAAAAGCCATCATCTTTGCTATGTTATTGCTGAAAATTTAATTTCAATCCATGAAATACACATTTTGAGTATGCTAAAACACCTTCCTGAAACAGAAGTTATTAGTTATAAAGGTTAATAGTTAACAAAATAGCAAACATAGAGCACATAAATACAATATATATATTTTCAGAAAATTATACCTGCATTGTTTTGAAACTAATTTTTTTTTGTCTGGAACACCTTTTCCATGAAGATGAGAGATTTGGGGTCATCCAACCCAAAGAAGAGGAGGCTCCAGAGAGACCATACAGCAGCCTTCGAGGATAGCTGCAGGAAAGCTGGAGAGGAACTTTTGGCAAGAGCATGTAGCGATAAGAAAAGTGGGAATGTTTTTGAACTGAAAGATGGCAGTTAAACTGAAGGATTAGATATTAGGAAGAAATTCTTTACTGTGAGGATTGTTGCCCAAAGAAATTGTGAGTGCCTAATCCCTGGAACTGTTGAACGATGGATCCCTAAGCAATCTGTTTTAGTGGAAGATGTTCCTGTCCATAGGAGTGGGATAGAAATTGGATGATCTTTATGGGACCTTCTAACTGGAACCATTATATAATTCTATCATTTTGTCATTATAGACTAACCAACTTCTCAAATGTTTTTTGATTTAGGCATATTATTTTTATCTGAAAAAAAAGACCCATGAAATACATAGGGCATAAGAAAAATCACATCTGGTCAAAGAGTATTTAAAAATAAATTTAAATTGCATTTAAATATTGAGTATTTCTTTTTTTTTTCACTCTGAGGACACATCATCTACACTGTACTTAGAAACTTTTGGAGAATCATTTGTACCTGTGCAAACTGAATATTTTAAAGCTGAAAACCTGATCATCTGCAGAAAAAAAGAAAGGAACCTCAAAATAAATTTATTTTAAATGAGTATGAAAATGTGTCGCTACACATTTTTGTTTAATTACTGTAACATTTGTCATGGAAAACTGATCATCTAAATGACATAGGTCAATATGGTTGAAGGTGTCTACAAAATTTCAATAGAATTTAGGAAATTTGAGGGAAATTAAATGTATATGGAGCAGAAAATCCAGTCCTGGTTTATCTATATATACATTATTGAGCTTGCTTAGTTTTCAGTCTTTCTTTTCACACAAGGAAGTTATGGAGCCAATTCAATGAAGTAGACTAAGAAAATAGTACAGCCAGATAATTTTTCCCTATAAAATACGGCTGACAGGGAGCTCACATAGACCACAGCCCTAGCTGAGTTATTTCCATATTAGCTCTTGTGTTCTGCTCACATTGTCTGAGATCACCCCAGCTGTCTTGGCAAGCTGATCCAGGCCTTTGTCCTTACAGTGAAACTATTTTTCCTGACCTATATTCTAACTGTTTCCTGGTTTAGCTTTCTTTCCCTTTTACTTATGGATAAAGAGCAAAGACTATTAACTTTGCAGCAGATTCCTATTGCCCCTTTCTTCCCTAATCCAACAAACTTTTCAGAGGTACTACATCTTC
Organism: Vidua chalybeata; assembly: GCF_026979565.1. Taxonomy (NCBI): domain Eukaryota; kingdom Metazoa; phylum Chordata; class Aves; order Passeriformes; family Viduidae; genus Vidua; species Vidua chalybeata. The sequence goes on along the minus strand of NC_071530.1, from coordinate 127,491,932 downwards.
AAAATGTCTCCTCTTACTTGTTGTTCTCCTAAGTCACTAGTTGATTTTCAGCCTGCTTGAAAACGAATTTCTGCATAAATAAGATCTTAGGTTGTCCTTAGTAGGGGACCAGCCCACCTGTCCCTGCATGAATTTGCACAAGGTATTGGAAATTAAGAGCAAAAGTGAATTGTTGACTTAGCTTTTTCTGGACAAATAAAAAGAAAAAACAAATATCATAGCAAACAAAAAAGAAACCTTAAGACTACCAGCTTGTAGAATTGGTACTGTCTAGGAAGTCAGATGATAAATAGGGGATTTGGTAGCAGAAGAACACGTATAAGGTAAAAATTATTTTTAGAGACATAAGGAAAATATGATAAAAATTTATTCAGGAGGTGCCAAAAAGAACAATAAAAGAGGGTACTTTTTTTTCTTTTATTTTATTTTTTTTTTCTTTGCTGCCTGTAGGCACTCCTACTGCTTACTGGCTGTAGGAATGACTTTTTTTACAAGGAGAGCAAACCCTACTCTTTTTCAGAACGTTGCTGCATATTCTCATTCAGTGAAATTTAGTAAGTATTTCTATCCCCAGGAAGACTGAAAAAAATGTTCTTTAAAGAGAAAGTGAACTAATTCTCTCTGATTGCATCTCAGATTTAGGAAGGAAGGTCAAGATGATGCAGCTCTGAAAACTAACAGATCTCCCAGAGATGCTTTGTGCATTTCTGCAGGGGTAGTAGTCTGTGGGCGAGTCACAGATATTTAAAATTCCCCTCAAAACATCTAGCATGTTTCTGCACTGGATTTGTCATTACCCTTCCCAACACAGAAAAATCCTGCTGGATTAGGAGGACGTCATTCTATGAATCAAAAGTACTTCCCAAATGAGAAAGAAGTTATGGATTGCTTGACCATTTTTGCACTTGGGGAAAATATTTACCATCTGCATTAGCTTATTTAGGCAGACAGGTTTGATGTCAGTTTTACTTGGACAGCAAAGATTGGCAGGACCTTTATCTAAAAATATTTAAAATAATATTTTATTTTATGAAGCTGCCTTCTACAGACTTCCATCTTCACTAAGGTACATTTTATTTAATATTATTTATTGCCTTAGGCTTAAAAGAAAAATATACCTCAAAATACTACAATATTTTATTAAAATTGACCTCCTCTGACACAAGATCTAAATATATGGTGATTCTTTGGCTCTGATCTCCAAAGCAATTCAATTTTCTTGATTTTTTAAAAATAATTATCTCTTAACATATTTCCCATCAATTTATTAGTTATAGCTAAGTATTTTCTGTTTTACCAAAGTCCACAGTATTAAAAGCTCTTATAATAAGGCTCAATTACTTTGGAAATGATAGTATCATTTGCATATTTGGAAGACTAAACAGAAGGAAGCACTGCATTTCACCTTGTTTGCAATACCATTTTGAAGCTTTTTGTTTTGTTCATTTTTTTTGTCCTGAACAGTGAAGGCCCAACATATTCTAGAAGTCATTGGAACATTCTCTAATACTATTTTGCTATCTTAATGAATTCACATGAGACCAAAGAGAAAGTGGGGCATTTCATTTTAGGTCCAACAGTGGTTTAGAGTAGTCATTATATAGCTGTCCAATACAAAATTATTTTTCAGGTAAGGCTACTGCATTTTGGACTAAAATATATTTACCTTCCTATTACTGAAGCCTTCTTCTGTCAATGTTTTATGCTGTGAAAATAGGAAGAAGGGGAAAAATAATCTGTCAATAGATAGATATCTCAACTACAATTTAGAAAAAATTATGTTGTCTTAGACAATTCCAAACAGTTGAGTTTCCTGCATTTCTGAAATGTGATAAGTTCTGAATAAACAAAACACCTCTGTGGATTTCCAATTTATAAATGTATTAATTATAGCATATATTACACAAACTTAGCAATAATTCTCTGTCTTTCTTGCCAAGTGAGCATTCAGACACTGAGGCATTTATTTGTTGAAGGAAGAGGTCTCGTAATCAGACTTCTTTCAGAAGTATCACAAAAGTAGGAACTTCTTTAAAGCAAAGACAGCCATTTAATCCCAAGACCTGTAGGCATGTCTTCTCTGCATTCTCCTACAACCACCACTTTAAATTCCTTGATGTTTATTATTGTTCTCTACTTTGACATATGCTATTTGAAAATATACTAAATAATATATTGCTTTTTTATATATAAAGTAATTTACATTCATGATTTCCAGCAGAGCTGTAATGACATGGTATTTTTCAAAAATACAGAAACACAAGATTCTAACATATTTGCAGAGGTGATGTGAAGTAGTCTCAAATGCTGTACCTCAATTTTGTCTGTTTAATGCCACTACTCAGAAAGATAAGCTTTCACAGTGGGGCATATGATAAGTCCTAGGATTTAAATATAGCTTAAGATTTTCAATGAAAACTGCAATACAATAGAGTCAGTAAATACTTTTTTTCCAAACCAAGACAAGATTTTGTGTACATATTGCAAGTACCAAACAAGTAAGCAAGAAAAAATAATTGCTTTATAACCAACAAAAGATAAATGACTATGGCAGAGATTGAAATAAATGCAATTCCACACCTGAAGACCTACATCTCTTTTGACAGTTCAGTTAACCTTAAGCAACATAGGTGTAAATTGTGATATTTATAAAGCCCAGCAATGGGAACAGAACTTCCAACATGAGAAAGGTTGATAAATGTTTACAAAGTCCAGACCAAACCTAATCCTCTGGATTCTGTTCTGTAGGTTTGTAAGCACTTAGCAGCCCACATCAATAAAACACATGAGATAGTTTACGCAGTAATGCCCGGTTTTTCCTTTAAGTGAGTGAGATTTAACTGCATTCCTCTGCATTTTTTATTGAGTAGAGTCAGCAAAGGAGAAAACACAGCAAATAATATGCTGTATATTTGGTCAGACCTTCAATCTTTTTTTCTGTAACACATCAAGTAAAATCCTCTGTTAGAATGATCACTAAATTGAAAGACATTGTGTTATACCTACCCAAGACGTACCGAATCATTACTATTCTAACAAATTTCAAAGACAAATTTCAAGACAGTTTTTAAATTCCACTTCTTGCCTTACATTGTTTTTGGTACCAATTTAGATGCAGAAACTAACACTTCTACTTTCAATAAAGTTTCAGGAGTATGAAAAATGACTGCTGGGTGTGCCCAGCTATTTTTTTTTCCTCTCCCGCACTGCATACCTGGGTATCTACATCACAGGTGAGGTGTGCCAGGATGCATGTTCTTTTATCTTCCACACCAAGAGCAGCAATCTGTCATGAACAAACAGAAGACAGCTGGAATATTGCAATGCTAGCAAACAATGTTAGAGAAAAAATGCAGTATTTGTGCCCTTCACACCTTCTCTACCTTTTTGTTTCTAGTTGTATTGCTTAACTGAGAAGTTAAGCATGTCTCCAGGCTGTAAAAAATAAGGGATTTAAATATTTCCAGTACCATTGACTTGGCAGGGGAAAATCCCTAGAATTGTTTATAGAAACAAACAGAATGAGTTTAATATACTACTTTGTTGATACAAGCTTAGTGATACAAATAATGACACCCTATGTGGGTCATTATAGTGTGTGTGTTTTTTTTTTTTTTTTCTTCCTGCATTTCTGTCCATTGTGTATTTTGTATGCCTAACCATGAAAAATCATTTCTAGGTTTGTTTGATCTGTATTAAGACTTTGTAGGGTCATGCTTGATTTAACACAATTTATTGTGACTCTTCCTGCTGAGTTTAATCATAGCAAGATGCAGATTTCTTTCTGCTCGTGGTAAAATTCAGCACAGCCAGACTTCTCCCAGGCTTTGCACATCTGTTTTGCTAATCTGTATTCTGCAGAATGACAAATACAAGCCATGTAAGTCATGCATTTTGCTGACTCCAGTGAATATACCTGAAACACCTGAAGTACTGCATGACAGACGAAAGTCAAATGAGTTTTTAAAGCCTAAGATGGTATTGGTTCTATAATTATTTGTATGCTAATGATTGCCAGCCTCTGAAGACTTGAAAGAAGCTAAAGAGATATATTCAGGTCCCCACAGGATTAGATACCCAGCCAGATCCTCATTCCTATTATTTTGTTCTCTGGAAGCACTAACAGCCAGAAAGGCTGTTCAGTGGGGCTGCTCACAATTTGGTGGGAGATGTATTAGCCCTTAGAGCTAAAGTTTTCCTGTAATACTTTGCAAAAACATAAGACTTTGTTTAAATTTTTATACTGATCAGACTAAATATCTTGGGGAATCATGCAGCATCCAGGAATTTATAGCAGAATGGGCCTTGTCCACCACTTGATTGAAATTTCATACCATTTAATTTCAATTTTCTCAATGGATTTGTTTCAAATATAGTAAATTTCCTCTTGTAATATTCAGGGCTATAGATATCACCATGCTTCATCTTCATATTGAATTAAATTGAATGAAATATTAAGATAACTTAAATCTGCTTTGTCACGTGAACTGTGAAAAATATCTGAATGGGTAGCAAAACAAAATCCAAAATTTTTCAACCATATACAAAAACCTCTTTAAAAACTTCAGATTTATTTTTGCTTCTTTCTTTTTTCTCTTCCATATTTACTTCTTCATTTGCTTAATTCTTATTCTCTGTGGGTATAGGATGTTAATTTGGGAAGTTCATGATGTCAGTCACTGAGATTGTAACTTCTGAAATTAGAGGATTTGTTATGTGGGACCTCTTTTAGGAATGATTTCAGACTAAGCATCTATTCAATTTCTTCCACAGAAAGATAACTGATGAAGACAGCAAAGGTAGAGAAATTATTATTGAAGTATTTTAATAGTTTGGAATGTCTTTTATTACTCTTCTATATCACTTTTAAAAATGCAGCAGTATCAGCTAAATGAAACTGAATTATTTAGGCTAATTTATGGAAACTCTACACAATTTATACTGCTAACAAACACTGAGGACAATTTATATAACCTCCTTGATTCCATGCCCCACTTTATTAATCTCTTTACATCCTCAATAGGTCTTATGGGCCTGAGGGTTTTTCAAATTAATGATTAGTGGGTGTTTTATCTACAGGTTTTCTGGCAATGAATAATTAAAACCAATATGCTCACGTGATTGTAGCTTTCAGTTATTACTTCACGAACACTAATTTTTCTTCTGTTTACCTCATGCAATCTGCATCTCTTGGGTTTCATGTAAGCCTGAGGGTATTAAGTAACATGTGTTTTTTCCTCTAGCATTATCATCATCCATTAATTATCTATACATCTGCTGATACACACTGTGTCCTCTCCTTCCCACATGCACACAGAGACACATGCTAAATTTCTTAAAATAGCTTGTTTCAGCTTTTCAATGACAGATGCCTTTCATGTAGTGATCATGCCTATGATCACTGTCTTCCTTACAGCTATAAAACCATTGGGTTTCTTGTTCAAAATTCTTACATATATCCTGCAGTTTAGAGGAGGTTTCTTTTAAGCACTACTCTTATAGTGTGAAAGTAAAGGAAACTAAAATATGAGCTTTGGAAATCTATCCTCAAAAATATGAAGTCTAGTGCCTCTAGCCTATGCCTGTGAGTAACTAAATGCTGAGAATACTCCCTCAGCCAACAGAAAAGTATCACATGGCAAAAGAAAAATCTTGATTAATCTATTATTTTTAAAATCTGTTTTAAATTGGCTAAAACTGATATGGGAATTTTTTATCCAATATTGCCTAAAGAGACTGTACATTTTGCACAGAGTTCAGGATTACCTTAGGCAATTTATGATTTTGCCCAAATTATTCTTTGAAAAATGAAAATACTGCATTTGAGGATGTTTAGACTCAAACAAAACTTTTATTTTCTTAAACCAAATTACAGCATCCCCTCTGCATTCACAGACAATTTCTTCTTGGCTGAATTCTGGTTACTTGTGGTTTGGGTGGTTTGTCTCCCCATTGCAGATCTAGCCACATCCTTTGCCAGGTGCCTCCCTCTTCCCTTGTGCTCAACGGATGTGACGTGTCAAAAGTCATGGGAGAATTGTGTTCCATAGATTTCATGGGAGAACAATTGTTGAGGAAATAACAATTTATTGGAGAAAAGTTAAATGATAAATGAACCTAAAATAATCTTTGCTTAAGTTCCAGCAGACAACTAAACAACCAAAATTATTATTTCAGTTCCTAAATATCTGAATTAGCCTTTACAGGAAGAAATGCAATGAGATGTTCCAGGCTTCTGATCATTTTTGTGTCAGTCTCTGAACCCACTGTGACAGGTCCATGTCTTTCCTTTTCTGTGGGCCCCAGATATAAATGCAGTACTCCAGGTGTGGTTTCATAAGTGCAGAGTAGAGGAAGAGGATCAGCTCCCTGACCCTGCTGGCCACACTGCTTTTGGTGCAGCCCAGGGTACGGTTGGCTTTCTGGACTGTGAGTGTATATTGTCAGGTTTTATCTAATCTTGCATTCACCAACACATGCAAGTCCTTCTCTGCAGGCCTGCTTTGAAGTAATTAATCCCTCAGCCTGTATTGATACTGGAGATTGCCCTGACCCAGGTGCAGGACTTTGCTCTTGGCCTTGTTGTAACTCATGGAGCTCACAGGAGTTCGTGACTCTTTAAACCTGTCAAGATCTTTCCGGATTATATCCTTTCCCTCTAAGTAATCAGCTTCACCATTCAGCTTGATATTGCCTTCAAACTTGTTAAGGGTGCATTCAATTCCGGCGGTGCGTCACTTTTCCCGCCCTGACTGGCTCCCGAGAACAAAGCTTGGCATCTCAGCTCCTCGTCAGGGTCGATGCCGCTGAAACTTCCGGGCGCTCTGCCCCGGGGTGGGCTGGCTGCGCTTCGTTGTCGGCGTGAGGGAAGAAACAAATAGGCAGGGAATTGTTCAAACCTGTCCGCGTCACGGCTGGGTGCTTTATTGGTCGCGGAAGCCACAATGGAGAAGCTGCGGCCGCTCCCAGCCTCGCTTGGACGAATCTGGCCCTGAGGCTGGGGTGCCGCAGAGGGATGTAGGGGTGGGACAGGGGAGGATGGCAGCTCTCCGCCCAGTGAACACAGATGCCATGGCGGTGACGTTGCCACAACGACCAATGAGGACACGACGGGGGCGGACACGAGGGTTCAGGGCCAGTGGGACCGCGAGAATGAGGTGACAAGCACGGAACTCCCGGGACCGGGTGGGGGAGTGGGCACAGCAGTGGCAGGGGAGAAAACCCAATGGCCAGTAGCCTGGGGCTAACTTCCATGGGGGGGGATAACATGGGGATGCACGAAGATACATGGAACCGGTAAGCTAACAAAGACCAGAACCCCAAATCTGAACCCAAAGCCCAGGATGCAACATTCAATCCCACTTTTAGGTATTAAATAGCATATGTCCCAGTACATACCTTTGAAGAACACTACTGGTTATTGATTTCCATTTGGACATTCAGCTGTTGACTGTAATTCTTTCTGTGCAACTATCCAGACAATTCCTCATACAGACAATCATCCATCTGTCAAATACATTTCTCTCCAATTTAGTGGCCAGAATGCTGTGGGACCCTGTATCAGAAGTCTAGCTATCAGACATCCATAGCTGTTTCCTTGTCTGTGGATGCAGTCACTCCATTCTAGAAGGCCACTAAATTAGTCAGCTATGGTTTGCCCTTGTTGAAGCCTTGTTGACTGTCTCTAATCACCTCTCTGTCCTTCATGCATTTAGACATATCTTCTAGCAGGATGTGCTCCAACTTTCTACTGGGCATAGAAAGTGAGGCTGACTGGTTGTTAGTTCTCACTGTCCTTCCTTTTTCCTTTTTGTCCCATTCTGTGATTACCTTGACCACTAATTGACATATGTCTCATTACAATATTGATTTTATAAGATGAAATGCAGAGAACAGTCACAGCTGAACTGAAGATACTTTCTTTGGCTTTATCTCATTCTTTTATAGCTGCTGAAGAGGATGTACTGATAGTACAACTCCTAAATATTGCTAAACACACTTTCTCCAATTAAAAAAAAAAAATTAGCTACCCTCTTGGCAGAGACAGAGGAAGAGATCAGAGAGCTGAAAAGCTATTAAGTTTGAATGATCATGACTTGCTCACAATTCATATCTGGGGAGAGAGAAAACGTGCATATTTATTCTTCACATGAACTTGCTCACACACCGGCACACATTTGCTGTTTAAAAGCATTGGTTTCACAAGACTGAGAACAATTATGAGATAGAACAGGGACATAAAAAGACTGCAGTAAATGTCTGTTTGAAAGAGGCTTGCTGCATATTTCAACCTCAGTTCTTAAATTGAGAAAATGATGCTACATTGGGTAGAAAAAAAATAAATCTTTTGACAGGATATTTAAAGACTTGTAACAAGAACTAAACTAGAAAACAAATAGTGTAAACTCCAAATAAATAGTATAGGTGATATGAGACTTTTTTGGTGTATATCTTTAAAATTTTACTTGCTTAGTTAAAAAAGCACAAAAGACAGAAACTTCAGGGAGCTCAGTATAACTATAGTGTTATACAGTATAATGTGCATCTGACATCCAAACTTATTCAGAAATAGTGAGGTCATATAATCAGCATGTATTTTGAGCATATGAATTATCTCAGGGTAGGTGTTCGTGTTAGACAACTCAGGGTAGTGAGGAAGGTGCCAGATTAGATGCAGCAAGGGCAAATGTCTGTGAATATTTCATACATATACTTTCAGCAGCAGGTCTGTTCAGAAACACAGATTGGGTTGAGATTTTGCACATAATCTTTAGTTAAACAAGTGCTAGTTTAACAAAGAGAAAGGTAAGGGGTGGCTTAGAGTCTGAAAATACCGGTTTAGTGAAAAAATACTTGCAATTTTCTATAATCATTCAGAAAAAAATAAAAAACAGACTTCTGGGGGCTGAAATGTGAAGGAAGATAAGTGCAGACACAGGGCATCTACTCTTGTTTTGCTTGTTTGTTTGTTTTGCTCAACAGTATAATTACCTCCAGAACAGCTTTCTGAAGTGATAAGGTGAGTGACTGAGTAGTGAAAACTCGGTACTTTACAAAAGTATGTCTTGCATCAAATGAGAAGTCAATTGTGTGATATGATGTGCATTACAAGAAGCTGAAACAACATTTTTTTCTGACTCTGTAATATCTAAATATGTCCTACCTTACACATACAAGAGCAAACCCTTTCATCATCAGCTTAGTATATTCCATTTGTTTGGTGTCTTAAATTGTGTATTACGAAATAAACCACCAAAAGACACAAATGATATGGAAAAGGGATGGCTTGTTATGTGCCAAGAGATATAATGTGAGAACACAGCTTTATAGCTTTTGTTTTATTTTCTGATTTCAAACAACAATGTAACATTTTTATAAAACAGAAAGTATCATATAAAACAATCTGGTCAATCTAAAATGCATCATATACATTATTCCATTTTATCCTTACAGCCTGCTATACTATATACTTGTCAACATACATTATTAAATTGCCATTTCTGCTGCAATTCATTCTGAAAATATGATTTGAAAATCAAGAATATGTGAGTCTGCAGGGATTCACATTAAAATCACATGTAGACAAACAAACATCCAACCCTCACACACCTTCATTTGTTATCCTAGATTTGCCTATGCAACAATTCTTTGCCTAAGAAATTGAACAGCTGTCAGTAACAGGTCATGAAATCAGATGAAACTTGAATACTCTTTCATGAGTGGCCCAGATGCAGAATATAATTGAGGTTCCTGTGATGAGAAATTCTGCTCAGATTAAATCCTGCTATCCCAACTTTTTCTCTTTTTAATCCATAGAATACGCTTCCCTAAACAATACAAACTGTCAGCTTTCTTGGCGATATCTCTGTGTTTGCAGATACTCAGTGATGTAACCTCCCATACGCTGCATTCTGTCACCCCTTCCAGAGGGACACATCTGTAAACAAAGCCCAGACTTCAAATTGCCCAGATGTCTTGTTAACATATTTGCTGTTCCTCTCCAAAGTACCCTCTGCCTATAGGACTTGCAGCACCTTGAATTTAGCTGCAGACTTTGTAAATATCTGTCTTTATAGATTCTGTCTCAATCAGACGGAGAAAGATTTTTGTATCTGGCTTGTTCATACCCAGAAGGACCTGTTAGATTGCTGAGACATGCTTGTTTTAATGTCTACCACAGACAGGCTGTCTGCTCTTACAGAGCCAACATACTTTTTATTAGATTACATTTAAGCAGATATTCTCTGCACAGAAACTAAATACCTCCATGAATTCCCACTGAAGAATATCTTCCTTTGCACAGGAAGGAAAGGCATGTGCCTATTCCTTAGAAAGAGCAGCTGCTTTACCATTTAAAACTGGAAGTGAGGGGATGAGATTGTTTAGCTCACTGTATATGAGGAAAAAGGCTCACATCAGTCACTGTTTAGGTCTCTGCAGCTTTTTTTAAACTCCTAAACAGTGTTGTTTGTGTTAAAAGCCAATTAAGGAATATCACGAGAAGGAATAAACCCAAAATTTCTCATCTCACCCACAGTTGTTCCCAAAGACACAGAGCCCTGACCTAATAGGAGTCACAGTGGTATCTAGGGACAAACTCCAGGAGATTGTTGCTTTTCTCAATATTTTTGCTTTACATGCTGTCCTTTCAGCAACATTAAATGATACATCAAGGCCATTTAAAAGCATAGGTACATAGAGTAAGAATTTGGGACAGCATCTTAAAATTACTGTAATGAAAACCAATGGCTATAATGAAGCAGATTTATGTGTTTAGTGTTTATCTCTGCATAGTATAATTGCATACAAAAAGTGGATTTGTGTTATGTGACCATGCTGTGCCTGAGGGTCCCCAGGGAGTTAAAGTTTTAACATATGATGAAATTACAATAAGCCAATGCTACATTGTCTAGGAAAGCTCTGTTCATGAAAATAATACTTCAGATACCATTATCATCTCAGCAGCAGGTCACAAGAGGACTATTATTGTTTCATAGGATTTTATTTTTTAGGCAGTTAAAGCAAAATTAAGCAGAGATTTTTTGGTTTAGTTTGTGCTGGGCTTTTTTGTTTTGGCATGAAAAATAAATTTTCATTTGATTTACTTATATATACATGTATATATATATACACACACACACACACATATATATATATAACCCTTAAACAAAAAAGAAAATATGTTTTTCCAAGGAAAATAACTTTGTCTTTTCATTGAAAAATACCATTTAAAAACAATCTTACTCTCATTAATATCCTTTACGATTATAAATTGGTCAACAGTGTATCTATGGTAACATAATTACTTGAAGGAGCTGTATGTTAAAAGAAATAAAAATTATTATGAACTTCCCATTTTAAAAAGTATTCCTCTTAACAGATGTGAACTAAGTCCTCTGAGCATTTTACTTTCTGTTCCTTTTATTGCAGTTGCCCTACTCACCTTGCTACCCCATATTTCTCTTTTCTTGTCTAATCTGAAATCATTCCAGTCTCCCCTAAAATCACTCAATCAGCTCATAAAGCCACAAGCTGATGTAATCAAAAGTATAATAAAAAGTGTGGTAAAACCTGTGGGGAAGTCTGTGACAGAAGCCATAAACAAAAGAAGCAGCACACAATAATAAAGAAGTTAAATTAATTGAACAAAGGAGAAATGGTACTGGGCAGAAAAGGCAAGGAATTGGGTGGTTGCCTCTATTTTTGCCATTAAATTAAGACTCAGCTGCAGAAAGACATGCTTGGGGATTAGTGGTTATAATTTCTGTGCCTTGTCAATACAAGGTATGAAAAATCATTGGAGAATAATTTAATGAGTACAATTCTCATCTCTTCCACCTTAAAATACACTCAAGTATTATCATACAGGAAGATATTTAACCTCACTTGATGGTGCTTCATGTCCAGTGGAACTGAGCCCTTTAAAAAATCTCTTTCTGTCTGGAGAGCCATCAATGAAGGCCTTTTATTTTCACCTCCATTCTGAGGCAGTGGTGTGGGAAGAGAATTGTGGGAGGGTGAAATGGAGAGCAACTATGATTGCTGGTCTTGCCATGCCATGGCAAATGGAGAACTGAGGCAAAAGAGATTTTTTTGCCTATGTCACTCTCAAACCAGTGCAAATCCTTTTTTTTTGTTAAGGTCTAGAGCAAACGTCCCTCTTTCTTAAAGTTATGTTATTAATACTAATAATTTGCTGTTAGAAAAATATCCTTCTATGCACAATTATTGGTAGATCATTTTCTGAGTCAGTAGCAAAACGTACTTGATCAAAACCATATTTCAATAAGTATAACATCAGCTATTTTTATTTGACAGACCTTGCTAAGCATCATTTTATAGTGGCATTATACCACAATGGTGAGAAATGGGCTCTCAAATTCAATATAAGTAGAACATATATCTGAAGAGTTTTCTGGGGGTGGCAGAGAGATAACTGACTTTCCATATACTATAAATGGGCAATGACAAGGCCAAAGGCAAAGAGAAATCTTGCAGAAATGCTCCAACTATAAAAAGTCTTCAAGAATAAGCATCCTTACATGTGTCCCTCAATGGCCAGAATGAAATTCATTCAAGATGAGGTAGGTGAAAGGCGGTTATATTATCACTGCTGTGGGAAATAAACAGGTAAGAGTAATTTTTTTTTTTTTTTAATAATAGATTTTGATATTTTTTGGCCAAAAGATAAAGTATCCAACAGAACATAAAAAAAACTTTTATGTAACAGAAATCCCCTGAGTCTTAGGTGAGGTTAAGAAATTTGAATGCCATGGAGAGTTATGGCTACTTGGCTTGTTGCTTCTATCCAACTGTGAGAGCAATAATGGTTTAAATCAAAGTGTACTGGTTTCATTTATATTCCACTTTGTTGTTTGTACAGCTGATTATAACATAGTCTGTCTTTTTGGGCCAAACCTATAAATACGTGTACTAGGAAAGGTAGCTGGTAGCCTGGCATACTGTACCCTGGTATTCAAGGAACAGATCTTGTTCTTATAGGCATTTTTCAACAAGATTATTCAGACACAGCAAAGGCCTCTGAGCCTTTGCTCCACTTGCCCCACAGTCAGATTTTGCTCATGGCAGCACTTCCAAATAGGTCCTGTACAACTGAGAAAGAATTGAAAATCATTTACAGAAAAAAAATGCATAATGGAAAGCTTCCTCTAAAACAAAAAATTAGTTTTTGAAGAATAAAAATATTGATATGTATATGATGATTTTCTATAAGCCAACTGCCTTGAGTGAAGCAAATTAAATTACAAACTCTTTTAAATTTTATTTCTTTAATATCCTTAAAACCAGGTTGCAAATTCTTACTCCTATAGTTTACTGTTACCCCTAAAGTGAGAATACTGTCCCCCTTTCAAGATAAATAAAAATTTAAAACAAATTTTCTTTTGAATGATTTGATTTACAGGTAACAAAGAGAGTAGCATAGTATAGTTCCATTACTATCCAATACCAGTAACAAATACCATAAGCCTTCATCTTACTGCAATTTCATATCAGAATAACTTAATGGAAGAACAAGAAAGATGTCTGGAGAGTGTTGCTTTTAAGGGTAAAGGTTTTACAAAAGCATTAGTAAAACTAATGGCAGACATCTTGCATTAGTGTAGCTCTGATAAGGTGCTGCCAAACTCCCAGAAATGTTCAGGGTCAGACATTTGTGATTAAAATGGTTATTCAAGTTCATCATCATACACAAAAAAATCAGTGAAGGAGCCAAGGAAGATGCTTTTATAGGCAGATCCCCCTACAAGCTGCATTGCTGAGAAGGTCCTGTCCACACACACAGTACAAAATGCAACAGGCTGTCTCTTGAGAAATGAATAATTAAAATTAAAAACTTTTTGGAGTTGACCACATCACGAGAAAAAATGGTTTCAAACATATTTGCTTTCAGTTCTTCAGAAGAAAAGGACTAGAAATACAGCTCATTTTTGAGACTTATCAGCCAGTGATAGCAGGGTAGTTCATATAGCTTCATATAGAGTAAATGACTGTATATAATTAAGTTTTTCCCAAAGCAAATAAAACATTCAGTATGGCAACTCTGTTATTTCATAATTAGTGGCCATTGTGGTTACAATCTAAAAAAAAAAAAAATCATCATTTACCAACAATTACTGTATCACAGTATTTGTTATTTCCTATTCTAAGGACAGAGAAACATTTTAGCTCAAATATAATGATTTAATAACATTTCCAACAGCTGACTTTTTGGTATAAATTAGTATAATTCTGCCTTCTTCCTAAAATGCAAATAGCTATTAGAATCAACAATTTAAAGCATATAACAAATTGTAGATAAAAAAGTGAAGAAAATTTTTTTCCAGTTTGCTGTTCAGAGTAAATAAGCTGATGAATATGCCCCTTTGGAGTCAATCCTTTTTAAAAGCTCCCTGATGAATCTGTGCAGCTGACTGAATTTGGACTTTAGCTTCTCTTAGGAGTCATTCACCACAAGCTGCCAAAGCCTTCTATGTTTTTTTGGCTCGCCCCACCACTTTGTTCCCTTGCTCAAAATAAGTCACTTCTCTCAAACCTGACCAAGGTCCAGACTCAAATCAGTCTTTCAGAAAACTTATTCCACATAATTGTTTTTGAATAATCTTCCTCTTTTCACTCTTCTTGTACATCTGAGTGACAGAAGATGTAGAGATTTGCCATAAGCTAATGATTCTGAAAAACCTAAAAATTGCTTGAAAGGAATCAAAATAAGGCTGAAAGGAAACAGAACTTGAGATCTCTGTAAAATGCCATTTCTGAATCAGCTACTTACACTTTGAAAGAGAGTCATTAATCTCTGGGAAAGGTCTTTGTACTCTCAGCAGTCCATCTTAGAGAAGTGTTTCTCAATATTTTTAAATTTAAGGGTCACTTAGCCTTTCTGCAAAAAAATCTGAGCATTGCTTTTTAGAGTATTACCACAGTCCCATACATTCATTTTCAACCAGTTTATTGCTCTTCATTCATTATTTTCATTTTTCTAATTTGCCTCCCTGTTTGCCAGCCTGTTTGGATTGTTAGTTTATTATTTGTTTATAATTTTTTTAAAATAAAATCTTTTGCAATTGTTATGTAGGTCACCATTTACTATCATACTGATCCCCAAAGGATCTAGAAAATACGGCAAATTGCCAGTTAAGAAAGTAATTAAGCCAGTTAATTTTTTTGTAAATCTATTTCTGAATTTCAGAAAATTAATTAGAATACTTTACAGAAACATTTAAAATTTTTCTCTAGAAGACAATTTTTTGGTCTGTTTTCCTAAAGGGTAAAAACTAAGCACATTTTACAAGTTCCACTGTCTGTCAAAAGAAAGAAGCTAATGTTAACTTGTTTGTTTGTTTTGTTACCAATATTTATTAACTTGTGCATTGTCCATAAGCAATTTTATGAAGGTTAATTTCTGAGCAGTTTGTATGCCAATCTGGAGTTCTAGATAGCTTCTAGAATTCAAAATTGCAGGTCTAAATCAACTCTATTACCTGCTGTCCAACTGTGAATGAGTAGGTACTCAATCATATAACAACTGCTGGTACCATCAAGCTTTCAAAAACAAGAATCCAAAAGATGAGGAAAATTGTTAAAGGGACATGGCAATCCACTGCACTGTTCAAGAATAATAGCTCAAAAGAAGACAATGACTATTAGCAAAAGTTGAGATCATTATCTTCTACTATTACTTTCTAGATATGCATTAATAAATATTGTCTTCTAGTAGTGTTTCAAATATGTGCCTGTAAACACTTGTGATGGTCGATCCTGGCTGGCTGTCAAGTACCCACCAAGCTGCTCTACCATTTCCACTTCTCAACAGGACAGAGAGAGAAAAAGTGACAAGGACAAGCTGATATCACCCAGTTACAATTATAGACAAAACAAACTTGACTTGGGGAAAATAAATTATTATCAGTTAATAAAAGTAGGATAATGAGAAATCTAAAAATATTTTGCCTCCAAACCCATTCTCTCAGACAACTGGCACTTCTCATACAGCTAAACACTTCCTTCCCAAAGACCATGGCATAGTCAGACCAAGCTGGGGGCCATTTTGTCCCCAGACAAAGCTCCCTTGTTGTGTGGGACCTTACCAGCTGGTCAAGGCCAAAATGCTAACAAAGCTCAACACTTGAAACAATAAAGGTGATGCTGAGCATCAAGCCCATGACCTCATCCTCTATAGTTTGTAAGGACGGACATAACCACAAAATCTGTGTCAGACCTTGGAAAAAAGGTCTGCTAAGGTCTATATACCCACATTTGCCTATGAGGGGTGACTGTCATGCCCACATCTACTGTAGATGGCCACATTGCCAGAGAAATTCAGTCCCATGGTGATGACTGACTGATGAGTTCCTCCCCAAAATAGTTGCTGGACTGTGTCCAGCTCACCCAAAACCCTGACCCCAAACGTAGAGCTTCAACAATCTCTTGGGGCAGCAAAATAATGAAATAAAGGATCAGATTGGTTCTAAACAATAATAAAAATATAAAGTATGAATTATCATGGCGATTTCAGGGAAACACTGTAGTATCCAAAAACCCCGTCAAACAGTACTTGAAGTATTGCAATTATATTTCCCCAGAACAAGAAAGGAAGAATTCAGTGTCCTGTTTCATGTCTCATGGGAAAATTAACTGCAGGGTGAAATGATCTGTTCAAAGCAATTATTTTGCACTTAATCCCTAGAAATAATTTTAAGACTCAGAATAATAACATCCAAACCCTTTGGCATTTGGCCACAATCCATGAAAATATAGTGTAACTCTGGAGAAGGAGTATGCCCTCCTCATTATGCAACTTCAAAATTGTTAAAATCCTTTTGAAAACCCCTTCCCAGAGCAGAAATCATTTGCAGAAGTGACCTTCCAGACACAGAAATTCAGGCCTGAAAAAAGCTATACCCTTATGTGTCGAAGGCCTGTGTTTCACATCTGCAAAGTAAAAAAAAAAAATCTTCTGGTAGAGTTTCTTCACAAATAGCAGATAGATTATAACATAACTGACATCCAAACTCAGACTTTTGGTGAATAATTGAAGGATTTATTGTCCTAGAGATTAAGTAATTTTTATTACATATAGGTGGTTCAGTGCAACTCACTTTGCATCCTGTGCATACCCAGTTTTGGCACCTTTCATCCCAATTTGTATTTGTCAACTAATTTAAAATGGGTTTGGTGGCGATTTTTTTCCTCAGTGTCCCGAAGCAGAAATCCAGACTTAAAAATAATTTGGGACAGAGTTATAAATGTTCAAGCTACATCCAGTAAAAACTAATGAAAAATTAAGTATTCTGAAACTGATCCCTATCCTATTAAATCAGTGTGTGTTTTTATATATTGATTTAAATCGACAAGTCAAAACTGTGAAGATTTATTTTAAATATAAAATAGGAGGAAAGTTATTTGTAGTAAGAACAAGAGGGAATTATAGTTGATAAAAATCCCTAGTTTCCCTCTTAGTTCTTTAATCCGTTAATTGCCTTCCAGAGAGATAGGACATGCTTTTAGTTTAATATTTCAGAAAATCATATAATTTTTTATTATAGTGTGATGAAAACTTCAGCTCTCCCAACTACAAATTTTTGATGGATGTCAAAAATAGACATCTACTATGAAAGACACATTTTTAAATGCTGTAATGATCTGTTAAAAAAAAAGGAAAAAATTAATTACATGCTCCAATAAAATCAGACTCTAGCCAATCTCTGAAATTGACTAATTAACTTATTGAAAAAAAAATCTGTGTCTTAAGGTAAAACAGAACAAAGACTGAAACAATTAATCTGGAATGCACTGGATGGCAATATTAATACTAAAGTTTCTTTTAGAGCCATAAAATATTTCTCCATGCTAGAAGAAATTTTTGTGGTGTTGTGTTGAATTTGTGGCCTTTGTGAAATTAAAACACCAATGACATTGACTCCACTGGAGCAGCTAGTTTGGCTTCAAGGAAAGACTATAGCTTGTATTTCTTTAAAGCTTATGGCTTATATTTGCACTAAATGAAAGGCATCAGTTAACATTGTGGCAATGAGCGTATTCTTCTAATAAGATTAAAACATAAAGTTTTCTTAATAGCCTTTTTTCCTTTGTCATATTATTTAAAGGCAAGGTCTATTGCCAAAAATGTAGTTCATCAGCACACTTGTATTTGCTTTCTGATAAATCTGCCACTGAGGATAAGCATCAATACCAATAACTTGCAGGCTATGGACAGTTTTGCCCCTTCCCTTCAAGATATCTGCAGACTATTTCAGACACATCTTTCACAAAAGCAAATAAAACGATGCTAAATTTCTGAGAGTCACATTTGTTTTCAATGTTACCTTTATTTGTTTTGCTTACACAGTCAGGACATTGTCTAAGTCTTCATTTTGGGAGCATGGCATTACAGCCTTTCACTAGGGCACCCTCCTCCATGTCATGAATGACATATCTGCAGACTGCACAAGTTAATAAATACTGGTTTAGCAGCTCAAACTTCCCAGGCAAGGTGTGTGGAGCACAGAAAATGAAGCACAACAAAATGCTGGCCTGCTTGGTAAAGGCAGTAAAGATTCTTTCTTGAGAGGCCCCGAACAAAAGTGAAGCTGTCTAGAGGGAGATAATTTCAAAAACGTAGGTGTTTCCTTCAGGACTTGGATGTAACTGAAAGAAGATCTTCAAGATCTGAAATTTAGACAGGTTATTCATGTCACAGTTAGATAATTAACTCCTACTTGTGCACAACCTTGAAATGGTGCTTTCCATTACATACCAGCAATACTTTTCTTTTAGGAAAACAGATTTAAACAGAAAACATTTCATAGAAATAACATATTCAAATAGAATGTGAACTGATTTAATGTGCCTATGCTGCCTGCAATTCTTCAATCTCATTGTCTTCAATCTCAAATGCCTAATTTGCCTGTAATTCTTCAACCTCATTGTCTCTATATGAAAACTAATTTATTTGAACAGAAGTTGATTTAAGCGTGTCTTTTACACGTGACAAATTTATCAAATCCACTGCTTTCACAGTAAACATGAATTATACGGAAAGTTCTGATTGTTCATTCAAGTTGACATTGTAAAGAGTTTATTTTATTCCTGTTGGGTTGCTTGTGTACCTTTTTTATTTTATGTGGTTTATTGTCTATGTTGATTGAAAAACAGAGAACATTTGTTAGCATTGGAAGTAATACTGGTAATACATGACATATTCTACAATAGTGTCATTTTGATTCACAGATAAAACAGCTCTACTGTAAATTTTCAGTGTGTGGAAGAGGGATTTGAAGAAAATTTAAAAGGTAGAATATTATTTTGCCTATGCCTGCATTTGCTGAAATAAAAATGCTGCATTTTGGTCTCTATAGGGCTAAGTCGGGAATGGTATATCCTGATATCCTTATGAAAGTTAAATAAATTTATTTGTTTCCTAGTGTTATCGTGTCAATTCGTATTTACAACCATGCAGAAACAACTTTCTTTAACACAAATACTAGTAATTTTTCATAAGCCCTAAATACAATTGCAGGTTAAAATATTAAAATAATGCTCCAAGTGAAGTGATAGGTTGAGCTGTAAGTAAAGAGGATGCAAATTATAAGATGTAAATATATACAAGAAAAACAAACCTTTCTGAGGTCACCAAAATTTCTATCAGGCAAATAGATGTGAAAAGTAAATTTCAAGGTCATTCATCTGGAAATCAATCATTGCCCTAGTACAGACTACCTAATAGACACTGTTCACTGATGGAGGTTTATCTTTCTGAAGTTTTCCCAGCCTCTTTAAAGGTTGAAATGCTCTCTATTATTTATCAAGTGCGGGAAGGATAGTCATATGGAGCATAAATATCAAGCAAGGCCTATCAATAATGTTTATTTCCATCTAAGCATAAAATGTGTTTGGGGTGCATAATTAGAAGATCAATCACCAATCCATGTGTCAGGGGACATGTCGCCTGTTCCTTGCCTTTGTTGTCCCCCTACTTCTGTTTCCTATATTTTTGTTATGGTCAGATCACATCTAGGGCCCAATGGGTGATAAGTTTATAAGAATTTCAATGTAATTGGAAGTAAAATGCAGCACACTGTAGGAAAAAGACCAGTAATAAATTTTATTCAGCCTTCACCTTATTTTTCTTCAAATTTCCAGTGAAATCTGTATTTTCATAAAAACACAGAAAGGTATATTGACTTTGAAGCAAATTGTGAAATATTTCCTTCAGCATTAAAATCTTTCTAGAAAATGTCTTTTTCAGTAGGGATCCACTGAAAGAAACCTATATCTAATGTGATGGTTTTAGGTTATGCAAAGAATGCTATTGTTGCTTTAAATAGAAAGAGAATACTGTTGTGTTCTGTCCTAGCAATTCTACAGACAACACATTTTCAACAATATAGTCCAACGTTATAGCAAGTGTACAGACTACATAGCTAATTCAGAAAAAAAAGGGTACATTTATTAGCCTAGATTTGAAAATATTTATACAGTTTTGCAATGTGAATCTAAACAGTAGGACTGATTCTTTGTTTTATTACATCAATGTGCTTGAGGACCTGCTGTACAAAGAAATAGGCCAGCTTGTGTCAGAAATTAAGACATAAAGCATTCAACTCCTTGGGAACTTCATGTGGTGACTACATAGATGATTCCCAATTCCCAAAGAATATTGCAAAGAGCAAAGATGATACCTTGATTCCACTATGATTAATTCATTTTGCCATGGTTTTCAATATCGTTGAAATAATACCTTCTTAGTGACTTCCAAGTTGGAATGTTTTGTCCTCTTCCAACCTAACTTTTGTTACGGGATTTATCTGGTAAAACTTCCACTCCTCTGAAGATATCTGAGATTTGCATCTTATCTCTGTATGGATAGAATTTTGCTAGCCTGCTTTCCGTCAAAACTGGATATTACTGTGTGTGATTTATAAAATCATATCCTTTTTCTTGAAACTGTCTTTTTTAAAGTTTAAACCAGAAAACAGATGTGTCTGAAAGCTCTGTTAAAGTTGAACTGAGATGACTCAAAAAAAGCCCCAGATGACTTATAGCAATCCAACAACACTAATAGAATACAGGATACTTGACCTGTGTATGAATTTCTCTGCTGGCATATTGAATTCATGATCATTCTTCCCTAGAGCTGGAAAAGGAACTTCCTTCTTCTGTGTGTTACAGGCTGATGGTATCAACATATGCAGAAGAAATGCCAAGTCTGCAAGAAATCAAATGGGGCTTAGCATGGTAAGATCCAGCTTTAGAAGGACAGTTAAACAGGAAGAAAATCTGGATATATGTTGAGTGTCTACATTTTAAATACTTTTACTTTCAAAAGGATTTTTATATATTAAATGGCCATACAGAAATTTTTAGATTCCTTGGAAGAAAATATAATATTAACATAAAAATAAATTATTAAAGCAGACATGGTGACTGGTTTCTAAGAAATATCATGCTTTTGTTTTAATATAAATTTTATATGTTTCTAACTCTTGTGAAACTTAAATTCATTAAAGAAGGCTTCTTAGATTCCTTAATGATTGTATATTTAGATTTAATTAGTAGAAGAAATTTATTGCATAATATCCAAAAGCTATCTGATATTTTCATAGTATATCTAGAAAAATTGCAGCTGCTTCCATTTTTACTTTTTAAATTACAATTTTTGGCATCTAATGCATTAATGCTGTACATGCTATCAAAGACCTGTATTTTCTAGAGAGTTAAAACTTGAAAATCAATAAATCTAATTAAGAACTTCAAGTTTCTGGAATTCTCATCAAGGCTACTTCCTATACAATAAATAATAAAAAATAAGTAAAACCAAGCTGAAAAAAGAGATTAAGAAAAAAAAAAATCAGTTGAACTAAAAAGTGCCAAATTCTTCAAGTAAATAGTTGTCAAAGAACTGTGACAAGAGAGTCTTTCCAAATTGGGATATATTCATACTATTAACACATTTTGTAGGTTTGTTAAAGTAGGAACTTTTAATCTTTACATACACAATGAACAAGAAAGAGTTTAAATTGAGGGTAGTATGTGATTTAGCTTAACTGCACATTTCTAAAGTCGCTGAACCCAGTCCGGATGAGGGATAATAAGGAGAATATTTTCATTCATCCTGTAATAATTTATTCATGTCCCACCATCAAAAGACAGCTCAAATATACCAGTACAGATCCAGGACACAATACTACAGTGCAAATCCCTATTTAGCTTTAACACCTAAACCATTACAAATACGTATTTCTCAGCATCTGTTGTGATCACAATAAGAACTCTTGTTAAGACGGTCCAAGTCCCCAAGAACTTAAAAAGTATACAGGCAACAGTATAAATTGTATGTCATTCCAAGATGCTGCAATACTTCTGAGAGGTTACTGAACACAAGATCAGAAATAGCAGCTGTGATTTCCTGGTTCCTCTTGCTTCTTGTAATTTCTTATGTTAATCAAAAGACAGACTGAGAATTTATAATTAAATCCAAGTGTTTGAAGCTACTGTTGGCTTACTGACCTATATATGCATGTTTTTATTTTCAGTGAAAATATTTGCACCCCTGTCCACCTGTCTTCAGTATTTTTAAAAGTGGTACAAGCAATGCACACAAGTTTCTGAGGACAATGTGGTTCACCAGTCTTCATTCACACTAAATCTTGCAAGGAACTAAAGCTGCCAAGCTTCTATAATTATAGGTCCAAATGTTTGTGCATCTGGGCTCTTGCACATGTGTAGGAGTGCACCAGCTGTTCCCTTTCTTTGCATAATTTTCGCCTTTCCATTTTACCTTGGTTTCCTAAGGCAGCTGGTAAGAAATTTAGGATCAGATGAGTATGAACTTTATCACCTAGCTCAGAACTAAGTTTCTCAAATACATGTAGATTTGCCAACCACTGTAAAAAATTAGAATTTTTGCTTTGATCCTTCTGATCCCTTAGTGAGGCAGTAAGAGAGCAAGAACGAGTGCAGAATGAGCTGGAAATCACATTCAATATAGAGTGGGTTAAATTGTTGTTATGGGCCTAGGGGATGATTGAAATAGAGACAGAAGAATAGTTAAAAGCATGTGACACAGCCAAGAACAGAGGATCAGAGCTGTGAAGCTGGAGAGGATAATGACAGATACTGGGGTAGTCACGAAGTGAAAGAAGAAGCCAAAAAACTAAATGGATACACTACTTTAAATCAGTTTCTTCTAGAGGCTTGTTGTTTCATAAAAGTTAAGAAATCGGGCAGAACAGTGTTGTGAACTTTGCAATATATTAATTTGCTCAATTAGGGCCTCAGCTGTTGCAGTGACCCACCACTACCTCAGTGTTCGGAATAACTGTGTATTTAATTACCTTTCCTCCAAATACTTTAAGGAACTTTGTGGGGCTTTGAAGTTTTTGTTGCTTTTCTTTTTTTGTTTTGTTTCATTGGTTTTTTTTTGGTTTTTTTTTGATTGTTTATTTGGTTGATTTTTTCTTTTTTTTTTTTTTTTCTGGAGTTTTTTTGGTGGCTTTTTTCCTTTTGTTTTTTCTTGGAATTATTAGGAAATTAATTCCTTTTTTCAACAGTAACTAACTACCAAGACAGAGCACATGTAAGACAAATGTTGTATTGTGTTTTAATCTCTTTGTAACAGTCCTGTAATGTTTTGCCCCTTCACCCCCCATTGTCTCCCAATGGTTGCACCCTGAGCTTTCCTGCCCTTCCCCCAGTGCCATTCTCCCTGAAAATGCTCAGTGACTCCCCTGTCTCTCCCTGGTACCTTGTCCATCACTCAGCTCCTAATCCCACTCTCCCAAAATCTTCCACCTTGGGCATCGAGTGAGTGGACGAGAGCCAGGGGTCCCTCCCTTAAACTTTCCCCATTGGTTTGTGTGTCTGTCTGTCCTTTTGCCTTCCACTCCCCCGAATTCCCCCATTGGGTGGTGGGCGTTCCTTCCCCCTTGTCCCCGCCCCGGTACTTAAGATGATTGTGGGAGCCTCGACCGGGACAATGGCATTCAGAGCTCCCCGGAGCTTGCATTAAATCTGAGACTTTTTACCCCAGCCTTGAGTCGACTCCCTCATTACCTCCTCGGACGCCTCTCCTCCTAACAAGGCAGACAGCGAAGCGCTTTGTCTTAGCTGCTCCCCAAATCTCCTCAAGAAACAGGGGAGTGTCCTCTGCTGCTGACCGTGCCTCTGCTGGGCAGGCGAAGCCAGGGAGCTTCAGGGTAGGCACGGTGGCAGTTAAGCCTCAGTAGTCACACAACAGACCGTCATGTATCTGTCACAGGCCACAGTGCACCAAGACAGGAGGTCTCCTCACTCCTTTGTTCATCTGGAGGTGATGCAGGCGAGTGCTGGATGGACAGCATAGCATAGAGAGAGCTGTGCAAAGAGCCCTGCAAAGATGGGCTATGACGAGCCTCGTCTGGGGCTCACCCAGGCACTCTCAGCCCTTTGGCTTGGGAGCTCATTCCAGCTCAGTCCCTGGCCCAGATGCTCCCCTGAGCCATCCAGGTGTGCCTGTGTCCAGTCCTGGCCCGGACCTGACTACACTGGATTCTCTTCCTGCCTTCTCCTCGGATGTAACTGGTTATAAAATATTTGTCTGGGGATGCCTAGGGTCTCACCAGCCCTGATTATTCTCACTGGATCTTCTCTGCTTTCCTGGTTTAGGGACAGCAGGATTCTGTCTAGATGCCAGTCTGCTGTCAATGTCAGCTCCTAGCTCCCTTCCCTCAGTGGAGTAACCCACCCTTGCTACTTCTTCAGGGGACCAACTAGCTTGATGAAAGCATGCAAATGTGCCCCTAGAAAGCCAATAATAGCCAGAAAATTAATGCAGACATGCAGATTTATGATATTTTTTCCATTTTTGACAGTACAGGCTGATTTGCTCATATAATTTAGGTGCAGTTTTGAAAACAATGTAAGTAAAAGACTCAGAAGTGCATAATGTTCAAGATAGTATATTACACTATAATGTATAAGAGGAACAGGTTTAGATATTTGCCTGTGTGTCATTTATAGGGTATCTATTTTCTCCAAGACAGGCCATAAAGTGAATGATCTTCCATAAGAACCTGCTTAACTCACTATTTAGGTAAAGTCAAGTATGAAGAGGAAGGATTTCTAATGTGTTCTCAATGTTATTGAATCTGGATTTCTATTGGACTAAGTGGAGAGCAGAGAGAGCAGAAAGACTCAACATAATCATGTTGAGTCACCATGAGGTACAAATATTATCTCACCATGAGGTACAAATTTTGCAGGGCCATTTTCACTCTCATTCCAGAGGCACTTGATTGATAGTCTAGAGCAAGTCCAAATCCTAAATGACTTTTCAAAGCAGAGCTGATTCTTCCAATTGCATTGGGAAATGATCTGGGAGCCTATGTAAACCTATGTAAACCTTTGAGCTCCTACTAAGCAGGAAGTCATACCCTTCTAGAAGAAACTTCTGAGTGTTTTTAGATGAGAGAATTTTTTGCTACCATAATTAGAGCAGAAAGTGGCAAAGTAGTTTAACTATGAAATGGTTAAATAACAGTGCTAAAATCCTTAGTTTCCTAGGAAAGGAAGCAAAGTCATATAGGTTTTTTCCCCCTTCTAACTTCTCCTCTTCAGATTCTTTTTTCCTCTTCTCTTGAAAGAACCTTCTTGTCTCCATATTTTTTACTGAAGATTGCTGTCAGCAAATACTTACTCTTCTCTATATGGATATAGGTTACGTCCATGAGTTATGTAGTTGACTTTCCCTGTTCCATCAGCATCAATTAATTCTTACTATGCCATAATATTAAATATTCGTAAATCCAAATTGCATTTATTGAGTAAGCAGTTTGAAAAACATAATACATTTCAATACACAGTAATTCAATTTTAAGAGAAAAATTGGTATAGAATACTTCCTACAACTGGTAGGAACTCTAAAGAGATGAAAGTGTAAAGATTTTCATTTATTTGTTTGTTTTATTTTCAAAAAAAAGTCATGAAACTCTTCAACACAATCTGCTCTTAGTTGAGTAACCGTTTAAGCATACTACCGTGAATGTCCATCCTCCCACATCTTCCAACTTCTATTACTCCTCATCTGAATTTAGTTTGTTAGCAATTCCAAAAGAGAATAACATTTTTCTTTCCCTTGCTCTCAGATACTCACTAGGGATGACTTAAATTTTGAATCAAGATGAAAGAATTAGTAGGCCATGGTAGTGCAGCACAACAGGAAATGATAAATAACATAAGTAGTTGAAATTGTAGGCAAAAATGCCTTTAAGCAGAATGCAATTGTTTAGGCAAACTGGGAAGTGTCCAGGACACTGAAGCCAATATGCAAACTACTGGAAATCTGACATAAAAGATTAAGTTTAGGAATAATCATTCTTAGTATTCTTGTCATATTTTCATCTTCAAAACACAAAGTCAATGAACAAGCTATTATTAATTTTCCACAACTGTTCAACACAATGATTTACCAAACTGATCTATAATATAACTTCAAATGCCCACTTTTCTTACCACCACTGTCCTCAAAAAATGGCTAAAGGCTGAAACAAGGCAGGGAGAATCTTTGTCACAAAGCTTACAAGATTTTACTTTAATCTTGGAAATAAGAGTTCTTTTTCAGTAGTCTGAAGTTTCAGACACAAATTATGTGCTTCAGTATGAAAAAAACTTCAAATCTCAAATCTCCAGACAAACTTAACCCCTCAAATAAAAGAAATAGTTCTTTCAAATTTCTAACATAAAATGTTTCATTTAGACCTAAAATTCCATCTTAGAGTCCATGTTCCTGTTTCAGTACCTTTTCTCCAGGATTTAATGACATGTAGGGATGAAAAAAATTTTGGTTGTCCCCACTGAGAGCAAACTTCAGATGTCAAAAATCTCACTGGTGCTGTTAGTAACTGCACTGAAACTCAACTCAGTTTCAAATGCTCACAAGCTGCTGTCTCTGACTACAGGGTAGTGCTGGGACACAAGGGACTCTCTATCAGCTCTTTTATCTGCAGTCTTCCCCATCAGCAAATGTAGCTGTCTTATCCTGGATTCAGAAGCCTAATCATGATTCAGCATGAGGGAAATGTGAGCAAACAGGGACAGTGGCTCATGAGCACACTTGGAGGCTAAAATAAAGTATAAATGCTCAGACTTGCAGGAATCAAAAGACTCCAGGTCAATACTGAGAAAGCTGGTAAGGCATCTTTCAAGGCCCAGCACTGGGTGCAGAGATAATCTGTTACACTGGACCCCTAAATTTACAGGGCTACTCAGAGGTGGATGTCCTTTACCCCTGTCCCAGGGCTTTTTTCCACAGACAAGCTGGACTATGCATTCAAGGACTTTTGAGACATCATAATTCTCTGAGAGTAAATTTGTCTCAGAAAAATTCTGACCAACTCTAATTTTACCTGATATCACTTAAGTTCTATCAATAACTAATTCACAATATCATAAAGCCACAGTCTTTCTGGGATACCTCATTTCAAGACTTGTTGTCCACATTCTGCAGCATACACCATTTAAGGAGGAGTTTGTAAAATGTGTTATGCATGTATGCAACTTTCTTAGCTGTACAAATTAGTCTCAAGTTTCCCATAAAATGCTGAAGTGCAAAGAGCAAAAAACATGAAAGAGTAGATGGAGAATAATATGCTTCATCAGTATAATGAGACAGAGAAGGAATAACATTAGTTTTTATTAGTTGGTTACTATTTGTACAGTTCTTTGAATATATAATATGCTCCATATAAGCATTAAATTATTATTAATATTAGGCTGTGAAATCTCTCTGTGTTGTACTTCTCTCACTTGCTGGGTACTATGAAAATGAATACATGCCTAAGAGGATGAGTACTAGATCAATCAAATCAAATCAAATCAAATCAAATCAAATCAAATCAAATCAAAGACAACACCTTTAATGAGCATTGCTGAATCTATTTTGCAGATGGCAGTAATGCTTTTGCACCTGCTGCTGTAATATTCATTGAAGCACTTCCTTCTGACTTCACATATTTTTAACTTTTTGGTGGTATGAATGGACTAACACTGATCCTACTATATAAATTTTTATGCTATTCTATTGTGCTGGTTGTATTTCTATCTATTTGCACCAAATTTTGAATTCTTTACCAACATCTAATTATTACAAGCACTAGTTTTGTTGGAAGTAATGAGATCTTCATTCTACCAGTGTGTGTAGAGTGAATACTTCAATTTTGTGCTGATGTTCTCATTGTATAGACTATACAATGTTTGGCCTACTTCATATGAGCATCAGATGAAAATTAGAAAGTCTGCGCTTTTAAGACAGCTCAAAGTATTTACAGATACTGAGGTCTGGGTTAAATTTCAAACAGTATATAAAATTTATATGAGTATGGATATTTATATGCATATCAGTGCAATGTTAATGCAGTATAATAACACAAGGTGACTTGACTAGTGCTTTGCAGAATCAAGTGAGGTTCTTGTCATAAAGCACCTGGCTAATCTAAGAATCAGAACTGATGTTCTTTTAGAGGTAGGGTAGTATTTTAGTGCAGATAAATATACAAAAGAGAAAATCGGAGAGACTTATGATAGCAAAAGATACAGAAAAGTGGGGGGAAAAGACAGAAAAAAAGTCCCCCCCCCCCCCCCCGCAAAAAAAAACCCAGAAAAACCCAAAAACCAAAACCGAACTCATGAAAGAATTTTGAGGTTAATTATGATGATTTTATAGTGCTTGATTTCCTCAAGTGCAGGGTAAAGCAGTGTTTCTCATGGCTCATATAAGTATTAATATAAGTATGTCAAAATAACCTGGCTTCATCATCATCTTTTTCTCCTAACCAAAATAACTCACAGGACCACAGATTTTGACTAGACATTCAGTTTGAAAGAATTGTATATCCTTATTCCTTTGAATTGTGACATCATCCTACAAAGTTCAGAGTGCTGCAGTCATCTTGTCTCTTTGGAATCATTGTATATTATCAGAATGAAAAGCTAAATGACTTAGTGAAACGACAATTTTGCTTCACTCCCAGTAATGTATCACATGGTAGATAAGAAAGAAGTGGAATCTGCATATAATTGTTAAGCAAAATCATTTAGCAGTAATATTTAGGGCTGCAGTGCAACAGGAAAGCCCAAAGGAGTCTTTTTGCTAAGGAAAGAAATACCTCTAAACAAAAACTTATCTCTAATGATTTCCTACCAGTGAGAGACAGGATTGACACTTTTGCTGATAATATCTGAATGAAATGTTAGCAGCAACTAAAGACATGGAAATGGATTCTCATGCCCTGTGGGTGTGAATCTACAGCCCAGGAATAATTGGGTTACTTTTACAAAGTGTAAACTTTTGTAAATAAGCCACATTTCTAAATTAATTTGGAATTTCTAATAAATATCAGACTAATGCATTGGAAGATTATTTTTTAACCTCCTGCTAATGCTGCTTTAAGCTTGCTTAGGCAGGAATAGTATCCAGGGATATAAATTTGTTCATGCCCTTGTCTTTAGCCTGCCCTACAGCCTGTCAAGGACTGGCAGAAAGCATTGCTCTGGGTAATGTCTGCTGTTATGCACTGGCCTCATTATAGTTTGACTCAGAAGAACTACTCTGTAATTCATATAGATAAGATTTTTTTTTGTTGAGGCCAGTGTACTGAGAGAAACATACACTGTATGCCTGTCACTCATGAACTAATTCATACATATCATGTGTCATAGTAATATTTTGTACAGATTTATTGAATTGTTTTATAGTCTCTGTTGCTTTTCTAAGGCTATTTCACAGCAGCAAAATCCAAATCTCTGCACTCATTTCTAGACATCTTTAACTATATGGCTCTATATATGTGTGCTATAATCACTGAAGTATCAATGAAACTTAAATTGAAAAAGGAGCTCATTTGCATCTGGACCTACAAATTAGTTTTCCATTCAGCTTTAAAATAGCGAGGACACATGTTAAAATGAACTCCATCATTAAACTAGACTGAAATTCCCACACTTCCCTCTCTAATGGTTAGAAGAAACCAAGGCAATTGATTTTTTCAGACTTTGCACCACATTTTTAAACCATTAAATGAAAGAAAAATAATTCTGTCCCTCAGTCCCCATCTGAGCACCTGATGTAAAACACCAAAATGACTCTTGGATGTGATAAACTTGACCTCAACCTGCTCCTATCTAGCAAATCCAAGAATTGTTCTTGTGCTCAACATTATCTCCTCAAGGCTCAGAGACTAAGAGCTGGCCTCAGGTGACCTACTAGAAAAACTTCAGTAATGTTGCATACACATTCTATTTATTGAAAGGAAGGAATATTAGCAGTTGCTACTAATACTGTATTTAGGAGGACTGCAGTAGAGAGAATCTTGGAATGAGATTGGCGTTTTACATGAGGAATTGGTACTACTTTCCTAAAATGCACCAGTGGTCTCCAAGTTATATTTGTGCTTCAGAGATAAGCCAAATGCCATTATTCTGTCCTGAAGCAGTCTGTATTTTTAGAAAAGATGAAATAACCAACACTTGCATTTTTTACATCTGTGATATGAACCAATAACCCCATGAAATTGGATGAGCACTAACCTTCTGTGAAAAACGATTAGCCCTATGTTCTAAGATAAAAATAATAAAATATGAAAAGTTTTTGAAGGGCAAGAATTACTCCTACTGAACTGAGAATTAGATTTCTTTGTGGAATTACTGAGAAGAGTTTTTTTCCAGAAAAGTGTGAAGCAGCAAGTAACACTATTTATTAAGATTTAATGAAATGCATCGAAAAGCTTGACTCTAAGATAAATTTCTCAAAAACAATGTTGTAGCTAGGATTTCTGTTCATGCCTTTCATCTTGATCTTCAAAACTGCTGTGAATGCAAGGCAGAATATGCCAATGCTGCCATCAGGAAGACATTAGGCATAAAAACCTTAAATTTTGATGCTTTACCAGTCATGTGCACTAGTTCATTTCAAGTTTTGCTTAACCCCACATAAAAAACTTTCATTTAAAATATTTTCAATTATATTGCAGGAATAACAAATTTTATCTTTTTTAACTCAAAGAACATTATTTGCTACAGACTACATTTGAATTTTCTAAGTAGAAAATTTTCTAAGTAGAAAGCTTGCCATTGACTTAATGAATTTTCTAAGTAGAAAATTCAAATGTATCTTTAAATCAAATTTATATTTATATTTTTCAATTAATTTTGGTTATTAATAGCATATTTTCCTGGTTTTCTCATGTGTAATTCAAAAAAATCAAAATCTGTAACTTTAATATCTTGATTCCACTAATTCAATTGCACATAAATATACCTTCTTAGAAAAACTAAAGAACATAATCACAGATAAAATTATTAGAAAGAAAAGAGGTAACATTTTCAAAAACAGCTACATGGTTTTGAAGCTGAAATTCCATGTCAGAAATTATCGGTGAATCTGGGGATTGTTTACATTTCATTCAGCGTCAACAGAATTTAAGCAATTAATGCTTACATTCCTTTTGTTGATTTTACATATGCTCTAGGAGAAAGAATAAATTACAGGAAAAGGAAGAATCACTGATCTATTTTTCTTAAAGTATTTGTTAGACTGCCAGAAAACAGAAGGCTGTTGAGGAACTTAGAGGTTATTAAAACTTTGGAAGACATATAAAGGATGAGGCATGAAGAAACAGTAGAAAATTTAAATCTTGGAAGTAGAAATGGCATGCTACAGGGAAGAAGGAGACTGGAAGTCCCTCTGGATATCCATAGTGTCCCATATTAGGAAAGCTACCCTGACAGCCTCTTGGTAGAGTAGAGTTTCCCAGGAGCTCTCCCAGTGGCAGGCACCTCTGTATCAGTTAACAGACCCAAGGCAGATGGGCCCTGCCTGGAGGAGTCCCAGAGCTTTTCCCTGTCTCACCTCTGTGAGGGAAGGATGCTTTATATGCCTTTTGTTCTGAGACAAGGTCAAACAGCCTGATAGAATTCCACTCATTCAAATCTATATGGATGTGTGTATATGCATCTGTTTTGAATCCAAGACACTTCAGAATCCAGTTATCTCCCTCTTTCCGTCAACTGCACTGAATCCTTATCTCTACCTGAAGGCTTTTCTGATAAGTAAATTTATTTTTCCCATATCCAATGTTACTGGTACCATGACCCTGATGAGAGTCCTTGGAAACACCAATAGATTTAAATTCTAATTAAAGAAACTGGAAAACAGCAATAAACAAACCAACAAACAAAAGCCTGATATCTGTATACAAAACATAAAATTGTCTGGGGTTGGCAAAAAAGAAGTGCTTTGATAACAAACATCCATTAGGAACTTATAGAGATCATTCCAATAGGACCCAGTTTTCCCTTGAGTTTCAATTCTCTTAGGCTAGAAATAGGGCTAGAAACAGTGAGTGAGTTCATGTGCTACAGACTGAAGGCTTTCAAACAGAGGATATAGATAAAGGGAATGGGAGAATGTTCTTACACAGCTACACTGGTTTCATCTTTATATCGAGTCCGATGATTTTATTTAATCACTGGCATCCTTTTACTCTCAAATTAAGTCAGGTATTTAACCCTGAATACTTCTGGACAGAGAATCTATAAATGATCTTAAGGCAACAACGTAAAACTGCTTACACATATAATAATGCTACCAGTAAAGACATCATGTCTTATGTTATACTTCACAGTGTTCTTTGATTTGCTGTTTGGCCCTTCTGAATGTATAGCCTGTACAATTTGTCCATTTAGTAAGCCCATTTTGTATATAGGAGTGAAAAACTACAGAGACATCCAAGCCAACCACATCAAACTTAGCCTGTATTTCAAAGGAAAACAGTTTTGGTTTTGCTAAATTCTCTTTATGACTGTATACACTGTTCCTCTCATTAACTTCAGTGGTGTAGTACACTAATGGCACCAGACAATTTCTAATATCTTAATATGTATGAATAGTCAAAGCTAGTTAAAGGTGATAGAACATTGACTTGTACAAAACTTTAAAATGGATATGTCTAGAACTTGTCCTTTATGTGATCTCCTCTAGACAAGCTCTAATATTGACTCTTAAACTAGAAAAGGTAGGTTTCATTGGAGAATACACTTTAAAGGAGACAAAAATTAGAATGATTGTCTGCCTAGCAATAAGAATTTTATTGAGTTCTTCCATGAAAGAATGTCCTTGGCATAAAGTCTTGGTCTGAACTAGTTCAGAGGCATCTTGGGCTATGGCAAACAGCTTATTTCTGTGATGTCTTCTGCAGCCTCCATGGTCAGGATACCTGATTCTTGTTCCTTTCTACCTTTTTTCATCCCCTCTCTGAGCTGAAGGTTCTCAGGCTCTCATTATGATCACCTTGTTTTCTTTTCCCCTCTGTATCTTGCAGACTGAAAACCTCTCCCTCAGACATGCTAGTGATCCATCTCACCTTCTCCGTTGTCTTTACAGAAAGGCTGACATCAGAAGAGAAAAAACCTGAACATTAATTTCTGGGAATTATCCAGATAATGTGGACACATTATGTTAGCACAGCCTGGACCCTACAAGCTTGCCATTGACTTAATGAATCAGCCAGGAGCTTTCTCCCAGGATCATATCCACATTGTGAAGAGGGAGAATAGCATTAGTGTTAGCGGGGAATATGTAGAAGTCACTGTGTCATATGTGCCTTACCACTTTATATATGGGCTTTTTTCTTTGAGGCAGGATAGTTGGAAGGATCATACTCTGTATATCATAAAGATGGAAGA
Source organism: Vidua chalybeata (assembly GCF_026979565.1). Lineage (NCBI taxonomy): Eukaryota > Metazoa > Chordata > Aves > Passeriformes > Viduidae > Vidua > Vidua chalybeata. Next base: position 127,458,197 of record NC_071530.1, on the reverse strand, counting down.
ATACTAGAAAAACAGTCATGAGAGCATGTCTGCATATCCTAGAAAAGAGATACTTTCCTGAACTACTCTATTTTATTCACTAGATGATAAAGTATATTAACACATTTTGGATATTAAGCTAAATATTATTTGTTTAAATTAATAGTCTGAAAGCACCTGTTAACCAAATGCTTATGATTTTACCATTCTATGTGACTTAATGGTTATGAAAATAAAACATATTTCATTTGATGTGGATCATCTTCTATGATTCGGAAGAGAACAGTAAAATATATTTATATTATTTGATTAGCAGCAAAAGCAAAATGAAACAAACAATATTGCAGTCATTAATCAGAATCAAGTCCCTGCTGTGCTAGGCACATATCAAGCTGACATGGGAGATATTATTTATTTACCACAGAGGGAAATTCACTTCTGCATAGAAAGTTAGAGGTCTATATATAATCTAAAGCCCACATAAATCTACCAGTTTTATGTTGATTCTCCAAATACAGTAACATCTTTTTCATAAAGAAAACAAGATTACACAGGAGAAAAATTACTTTTTTTTTCAAGCTGAATTTCTCTTTTATTGCATACAAGATTTAGAACAAGTTTATGTACCTAAGTGCCATTTATAAGGTTCAATGTGGCAATACTAACTGAAATTTTATCGTCTTATCTGTACTACGGTTCTCAAGATGAACACAATTCATTTTTCTGAAAACTTGATAGCTTGCTCTGAAATAAATGTGAGGAACCATTTATGAGATAGGATATATTTAAATCCTCAATTTTCAATGATTACACTGTGCTACTTAAAAGGCAAAACAGTTTGAACAAACAACAAATGGCTCAGTTTCCAACACAAACAGAACAAGAGATGTGTAAAGCATCCCCTTTTATATGTTTTTCTTCTGTAAAAAGAACCCAGTCTCTACCTTAGGTTGTAAAATCAGTCATTCTGGATCCTACATCTTCATAAAATTCATGACTTGAAAAATGGAGGACTAAGTCATTGGAGGGTTTCTTGCAATGCAACATCATAATATAACTCTTTCACACTAAGTGTAATAGCTGTGCCGCAATGCAAAGTGTGATGCACAGAAATGACTTGAGTGCCACAGTTAAATTAATATTTCTACCTCCATGCACATGTAATTTGTGTTTGCATAAATACTAACATGCAAAAGATAAAAATGGGTGATTTTCAGATATTTTCTATGACAAGTATCCTTCAACTGTTTTTATATTAGTGGTAAAAAGAAATTGTTCCTGGAACAAGGTCTCTCTGCCTTAGATTTTGGGAAAGCTCAAGTTCAGAACTAAGTGGTAAGTAAAAAAATTCCACATTTGTTCAAGAGGAATGTTGTTTCTTTACAAGATCCTGTTCTGAGAGTCAAAAGTGGGAGCTGTTTGAAGCTTTTGAGAGATGTGAAATGTTCAGAGTTTAACCTGAGATAGATATAATGGTAGAGTGAAGATGAGGTGAGCAAGAGAAATGAGGACTATAGTTTCCATGTGACTTAGAAACTTGTCACTTCTATCTCAATGCCTTTTATGATTCATGACTACAGAATACAAGATAGCACTGCATATAGTAAAAGATTGCAAACAGAAGTTTTGAGGTGGATATGCAAATCTTCCCCAAAAAAGTGTCAATAAAAATTTTATAACTTTGCACTTGTTTTCCATGCATGCAGAATACATACCTCTCAAATGTTTTATACATAGGCATTTTTGGTTTTTCCCAATAAAAACTAATAACCCATGACTTTAACATTTTAAAATCTTGGTGTCTTCAGGAAGCAGAGTGTTCTGAGTCTCTCTGAGAAGATGAGAGTGCAGATTCTAAGGATATAAAGTGTCCTGACTTTTTCCCTGCAGCTCTGGAAGAGATAAGATTTTAATGCCTGCAAAGATCCATTTGAAAAGAAATAATATTTGAAAGTAAATTTCTACAATTTCCATACCCTTTAAAAGATACTACACTGTTAACCACATGGCCAAAAATATTAGATTAAGGAAAATAAACACCACAATTTAAAATTAAAATTTCATTGTATTTTTTTCATTAAATACATTGATGCTACCGTTAATGCTATTCCATGTTCTTAAGTATTATTTTACCAAGTTTTTCCTTGAAAATGTGATGACTAGCTCATTTTTAGCATATCTACCTCATTGTGTGGTAAGGATTGCATCCAGGAATGAAAGTTGTGAGGACAGTTGTGTTTCATTTGCAGAATGCTGATTTGTGTAGGTGAGATTTTAGAAAAGTAGGAAATACGAAAATATAAAATAATGAATCCTCAAAGCTACAGATGTTCTAGATGCAACATTCAGTTCTTTATAAAGCATTAAATAAAATAGTATTTTTTTAGCCAGAAGCTCACAAATATTAGCGACAATACTTAAACTACTTTTTGACAAATAAAGTTTATTTTAAAAATCTACAAGAAACTGAATCATAAAAAATATTACTAGATTCCAGTACCACACCAGACATGCTGCTAGCAGCACATCACAATTAAATATTGGCCTTTGGCATTAATTTTTCATGTTATAACCAGATTTTGTAAAATGGAAAATAACTTGTTATTAAAAATTTAGATATGCTTTAAAAGAAGGAAAAGAGTGATCAATTACCACCAAGCTGATGTGGTTCCTGGAAGAAAAATGCATAGCAGTAAAAAAACATTGAAAGTGATACTGGATCAGATAACTGGTGTTCAAAATCCCATGTATTTGGTAAGCATAAAAAAAAATCTATTCATCAGTTTCAAATTGCTTCCTTACACCTTTATCATACATGCATCTAAGAAATAGAACAGTAAATACAGCAACCTTTTCTCAGTACTGCAACATATTGTCTAATTAATGTTGAGGGAGTCCATCTAAGTACTATAAATGGTATGTGTGTTATAGGTACGTTAATAAAAAATGTTTTTGTAAAGATTTTTAGTATTATTAGTATTATTATTGTATTCTAAATTCGTGACATCTGAACTTGCAGAAGTACTTCAGTATTACTTTAATAAGAAAGTTTAAAGAAGGAAATATTTGGAGAAAAATAATGAGGTTGTAGAGTCTCCCTCACTGTCAATATTCATTTGTGTCTGCACACAGTCCTATGCCATGTGCTCTGGGGTGACCCTGCTTGAGCAGGAAGGTTGGACCATGTGATGACTGTGGTCCCTTCCAACCTGGCCCATTCTGTGAATCTGTGATTTAATGACACACTTTAGATAAGATGCAAAGGTGAATATTGTTCAAACAAGTAGTCCTTTCTCTTCACCTTTTCCCTCACACAGTTTCTGAAGATAAAGCAATTATCAGGATATGCTCAGTATCCACTTTTCCCAATGAAACATAAACTTTAAGAGATTTAGAGATTTTAGAGGAGCTAAGATTTTAGTTAGAGATAAGCCTTACTAGAGTTAATTAAAATAAAGGGATTCTGTAAGTAGGCCTTGATGAAGTTAAGAGTTAGTAGTTAACTAATAATTGATTGCTTGTCAACACAATGTTTAGTTAGCTGGGTTTGTAATGGAGAATATAGAAACTGACAAATAGCTTTTAGGAACATAAGACAATTGTGGGCCTCCTCTGTTCTGAAACCAATTGAAGACAAGGAATGGGAGTTCTACCAAGGTTCATTTGTCATATTTGCATTGAAAAGGTAGAAAGGTCAAAATGAGGAAGACTTCATTTACTTCCTCATTTTGGGACCCCTCCCCATGAAAGGGACCACCAACCCATTTCAAGGAACAAACTACGCATGCTTAATAGCTTTTGAAATGATTAGCATAGGAAGGGAGGAATGGGATGTACCAAAATGATGAATATGTATTTGTATTTTGGGTATTCAATTCTTGTGTGGATAAAAGGACTCTGTAATCATTTGAAAGGTGCGGTGTGTATTTGGGAGCTATCCCGCACATTGTCCGGCATCGCAATAAACATACACTTTCTAACTTTAAACTGTTAGAGAGTTTTTGTCCGTCACAGTTGGATATTGGTGCTAGATCAATATCCATATTTCTTTAATAAATCACCATCTCTTGTTAATTGTATTTGACTGTGTGATGAAGTTCCTGCCATGGGAGGCATTGTGAAAAGAAACTTCTGACATGCAAGAAGGGCATGGCTATGGCTATAGTGTTATGGACAGACAGCCCTGGAGTTCAGCCACCCCCACACTTCCCTAGCAAGGCACCAACCACCTCTGACTACTACACTGTACAGCCATGTCAGTGTGGGGCTCTGCTCTGACTGTGGCCCAGGGAGTCTAGACTTAGTCTTGTGCTAATTTGGCTGCTCAGATTTAGCACAGGTTGGTATCCCCTGCTCCAGTAGGTCTTCTCTGCTGAAGATGTGCACAGATGGAGCTAGAGGATTGTTCACAAAACAGTGTTCAGCTGTTCCATTTCAGTCTCCTCTGGACGTCATAGTTAGTGGAGACCAATAATATTTTCGGGGGAATCACGTAAAGCAGGAATATAATGTAGATTTTCCAAACTACATCCCACACACACCACCCTGCTACAGAGGAATGTGCTTCCTGTGCAGTAATCTTTCATGTAAGAAAGCCACAGTCAGAGCCCAAGTCACATGCTTTCAGTTCTGGGTTAACAATGCAGTCTTGTTTTTAATAAGCCTAAAGATACTGTGAAAGCCCTTACACATTTAACACAGCACTTGCCAGCCTTTAAATATTGACATAATGAACTTTGCTTCAGGTACTAATGCCCACAGAGAGAACCAGAAATTTGCCTACCACAGGAAGGGTCAGTAACACTCCCTCTCCTTCAGCAAACTTTGAGTCCCAGTGTTTCCACTGTACAGCTTTGTGTTTAGTAAAATAAATAGAAAAAAAATCTCCCTTTTTTCTTTTTTGTAGCTGAAATGGCTGATTGCCAACGAACCTGTCACCCCACAGGTATATTGGTTCAACATAGTCTATGGTCATGCACAGTCTTTCTCTGAGTTGATTGGAAATCCTGTGACCAACTTTAGCACAAATGTCAACTTGGCTTAGGAGGACTGAACTCTACTTTTTTTAATTCTGGACCCATGGCAGAAGGAGATGATTTAGTTCAAGGCCACCTAATGAACCTGAATGTGCACAGATCCGTGGGACCTAATGGGGTTCATCTACAGGACCAGAGGGAACTGGCAGAAGAAGTGGCTAAACCACTATCCATCATATCAGTTTCACCTGGTGCCTAACAACATCATGAATCAGATCTTCCTGGGAGCTTTGCTAAGGCACATGGAAAATCAGGAGGTGGCTGATGACAGCCAACATGGCTGCACTAAGGGAAAATTATGCCTGACAAATTCGGAGGCCTTTTCTGATGTGATTAGAGAAGTGATGAATCAGGGAAGAGTGACTAACATTATCTACCTGGAGTTGTGTAAGGTATTTGAGTATGTCCCAAATGACATTTTTGCTTCTAAACTGGAAAGACACAGACTTGATGGATGGATCACTTGATGGATAAGGAATGGGATGGATGTTCACATTCAGAAGGTTGCAGCCAACAGCCCTGATGCCCAAGTGGAGATCAGTGACAAGTGGCATTCCTCAGGGACCAGTATTGGGAATGATGTTTTTTTACATATTTGTCATCGACATGTTCTGTGCTATTGAGCTCATCCTCAGCAAGTTTATATTTGACACCAAGCTATGTGGTGTTGTTCACAACACAGGGAAGGGAAGCATCTGGAGGAACCCTTAACAGGCCTGAGAGGTGGGACTGTGTGAACTTCATGAAGTTCATCAAGGCCAAGTGCCTTGATTCTATGATTAATTCATGACTCAGATCACCTTCCCAGAAAAAAACAGGAGTTGACAGTATTATCCTTATCTTCCATGTGGGAATGATTTAGAATTACTGAAGTTAAAAACAATGTCCTGCATTGTACAGACCAACCTGCTGATTTTCTGTACAAATTACAGAGCACCTATGCATATGAGTACCATACTTGTTACTAAGAAAAAACCCACATTCTGCACTAGCTCCATGACTGAGTAAACTAAGCCTCCCAACAGGTTTCCATCATGCATCATCTACCACATGGTAAGGTTTAACTCAAAGAGATATCTTGAAGGTAAGTTGTAAATGTAATAACTTATTGAAATGAGGCTGAAAGAAAAAAAAACCAAAACAACAAAAAAAACCCAAAAAAACCCACCCCAAAACCACCACAAAAAAACCCCAATTAAAACAAATAAAATTATAAAATCATCAGATAAAATACGATAACAGCATTATGAGCTTGTAATTTATTCACTGAAAAATTTTAACGAATTTAGAACCATTTACACTGGAAATTCTTTGGTAAACTATGACTCAGAGCAATACACAAACAGTTACTATATGCTCTCATCATAATCTGCATTAAAATATCTTACAGGTAATCAAAGGTTAAATGAATTCTCCTTGCTATATCTTAGGGAATTTTGTGATGCGTATTTGTCTTTCACACTGACACTGAAATAGATGTAGTTGTAATTATTTATAGCAATATATCTATGCTAAGGGTAAAGTAAAACCAAAATTTTTAGAATTTTGTGTAAGAAAAAAGATTTATGCCTCAGAAAAGCAGCTATGTAAGTGCTTACCTATCCCATCATCTGCTTTGTGAGGGCTTCAGAGAGTTTTCTGTTGCTCATGAATTGTTCTGGAGATGCTCACCCCTTGACATGAATTTCATTCACAGAAAATAAGCATCCAATTTTGTGTTACATGATAACACTAATGTCTGGCTCTTAAAATCCCTATACAGCATCAAGTATCAGGTAAGTAGAGTATATTTCAAAAAAAGAAAGATTTCAACACTGGGGATTTTGCAGTCTAATTTAGACTGTTAGAGAACCTTGTGAAAAACAAACAAGCCAAAAAACAAACAAAAAACCCCATCATCAACAACAAACAAAACAACAACATAAAAAAAAAAAAGAAAAAAAAACCCATAAAAATGATATGAAGGTAGGTAGGAGACTTGGAACTGGGAGCCAAATAAAACAAACAGATTTAGAAAACTGGACGTCAAAAAACATGTATGGTGCAGTCCAAGGCTGCTTTTTAACATGAATGAAGCTTTGAATTCAAGAAGTGAAAGAAAAATTCAAAGAAGGATAAAAAAATAGAAAGATTAAATATTGAAAAGTGAAATACTCTAGCTAAATAGCCTGCATGGACTGACACTTCAAAAGATGAAAGAGAAAGAAAAAGATTGTATCTATTGACAAGGCTTTGAACAATGTTCCTCCTAACAATGGGAGTCATTCTATTCATTTCAATGCACTGAACTTAAAAAAAAAAATAAATTGAGAGATGTAGAGAAATCTCTGTAATGGAAAAGTGCTACTTTAATTAGCTATAAGCACTTTTGGTACAGTTGGATCTTAGCATATCAAACAGACAAGCCATTTCAGACCTTTTACCCAATAAGCAATATCCCCAGTTATACAATGTCAATTAACAAACTCACTTTCAAAACTGTGTTCATCTGTTTAGGAGTATTTTGCCAAAAGCACACATGGACAAATTAGCCTCTTAGAGATATGAGAATGGGTGTTACTGTCTGGAGTCAGAGGACTAGAATAATAAAGAATAATGAATCAAAGATGCCAAGTTCTATATTTCAGGTATGAAACATCACAGAAATTAATAAGAAACAATGATTTAGTCTAGGCTGAGACTGTCAGACACATACTATAACTTCCATGATTGCATTTAGTGAAGTTCAGGGAAAATTAAGTAAGTGCACTAATTGACTGATTGAAGGATGCACTTTTAGAGACAAAATAAACCATGCCTGAAAATCTAACAAGTGTCATGTACATTGATAATTGCTGCCATTAATTCATCAGCTTTTATTTCTTTCTTAAAAAAAGCTTGGATAATTGTAGTACAAAGTAGGATTACACTGAATAGTAACAAAATATTTTTAATTCTTGTTAAGCAAGATGAAAATTACTTTATCTCTAGAGACAAAATAATTAATGTGTTCAGTGTTTATTCTGAGACACTTGAAAGGGAATACAGGCAACTACTATTATTCCAGTAAGAATTTCTGTATTAGTGTCTCTGTAAACAACTTGAAACTCATGTAATTACCTTTTCAGTATTTGTATTTTTCATACATTTTCAACATTTGGGGTATAAGTGAAAAAAATTAACAACTTTATGAGCAGAAGGAAGGATGAGAGATAGTGAGATTACATGAGATGGACAATTTCAATGAACAAGGACAGTCTGCTGTTGCTGTCTCTTCGTGATCATTCTACAAATTTAAGGTATTCCATTTATAAATTGTATCATCCAGCTGTACAAAATAATCTTATATAAAATAAGATGGTATAATAAACTTACATTTATTTAATTTGTAGTTTGGTTCTTATCATAATACAGGATAAATAATGTTTCACAATGGAAAATGATCATTTTCAGAAAATCTCTTTTAATCTTATTTGTAAATATCTGCTCTGCAGAATTTGAACATTAAAATGTTTTTTAAAATAGACATCGCAAAGTCTGAAAGTAGAGGTAAAGAAAGTAATATTGGTTCTGAAAAGTCATAAAAGGTCAAGTTTGTGCTTTCTTACATTTCCTTATCTAAACCCAGGATTTTTTATAGGTGTCTTGTTTCTAACAGATGTTGGTTTTGCCCCTTTTCTTAAAGATGTACTGGTAATGGAGATTCTGCAAAACTCTAGGTTAAATACTTCTAGTATTCAACTACTTTTGCCATTAGAAATTACATTCTAAACTCCAGTAAGAAATACTTAAAATGACATCATCATAAGCTATCCAACATGGAAAATGGAGAACGGACACTTCCCCCCTTCTTTCTGTATCTCAAGAAAACTTGCTGGATTCTTGCCAGTATTTTGTTTTCTGGAACAGCTAAATTAAAATCTTGTATTTGCTCATCAATCTCTTGTGATACTCCTTTTATTGGAATGATTTTATTGAAATGAAGGGATTTGATCTAGTAAAAAAATATCCCTGCCAGTGGCAAAGGCATTGAACTAGATGATCTTTACAGATCCCTTACAATCCAAATGGTCCTGTGCATTTATGACTCTATGATATCATGCTCTCAAAAACTTAAAATACTCCTACACAGGGAACTAGAGTAAGAAATCAAGACCTTTTGATTTTATACTGGAAAGTAAGAACCTTTCAGTAAATTTAAAGGCACATTCCTTTAATACAAATTTACAAATGATTGGTCTGTGAAGGATTTCAGCAACTCAATTTCTTTTAAAGTCAGTTTCACCTTAGTAAGATGATTTCCCAACCTTTCCTTGATACACAACCAACACAAAACCAAAGTACTGCTCGCTGCATCCAGTCCCCTGTTCTTATAAGTGTCTCTATGTTATGAAGACTTTTCAATCATTTATGTGTAATGCTGTATTTTTTAGCTAATAAAGTTTCTTATACTGTAAGAATATTTTAGAAAATAATTTCTTTGATAGGTCTAATTTTAGGCTTCCATGAAATATTGACTATCTTATACACATGTAATGCTTTTTCTATTCCTGGATGTGAGTCACATTCCTTTTTACCTTTCACTTACTAAAGTGAACTTCTTAAATCCTTTTGGTCACATAAGATATGTTTGCCATCTACCTACAGATCTCCCCCTTTTTAAAGCAGTTTAAACTGTGCTTTCTTGAACATGAGTGGTTTATTTACACATGATATTCTAGGTAGAGTTGTCCTTATCTCTCTCAGAAATGCTTCAACCTCTATTTTCTGAGATTAGGATGTTCATTTTTTCACAGATACATTGTATAATGGCCTATATTATCTCTGTTCTGTATTAACTGAGTTATGTTTTTTATTCCTTTGTTATTTTCAACTGATAATCCTCCAATTCATAGAAGAATCTTTTTTCATTAGTCTGCAAGTGCATGACTTTGCACTTTGCACTACTGTACTTTATCCCACTACCATTGCTTCAGCTTTCAAGGTCGTCCAACTCCTTTGTGTCTCCTCCAACTACTCTTTGAAAAAGTCTAATAACTCTGTGTCATCAGAAAATGGTCTTAAAATATTTTTGTATTTGCCAAGATAATAAATGAAAATATTAGCTCAGTCTAGTATCAAGGCTGATCTTTGAGGAACTCCCTTTAGTAGTCTTTCCTCAACATGGTAATTCCTCTTTCAATGCATGCAAGAGCTTTCCTCCACATGAACCAATTTCTTGTCCACTTAACTGTCTGCTCTAGAATAAGTAAATTCTGATGCAGAATCATATCAAAAACCTCCCTGAAATAGATTAGTTCTGCTATATCATTATTCTCTAAAAACAGGAAAAGCCAGTAGTTCACAAGAGCAGAAAGCTAGAAAAGATTATACACAACTTTCAAAAAATGTGTTGTTCATTCAATCCCTTTATTCTTTTAAATCTATAGCTTTATTATCATCTCTAAAACATGTTTAAAAGACTTTTTTTATTACTGTAATCAGAGATCTGAGCCTGCAGTTTATTTGGAATATATCTTTCTGTTTCTTGAGCATAAGCATAACATTCCTGTTCATCAGGTCATACGGTGTTGAGACCTATTTGACAAATTAAAGTTTTGTGTAACATGGACTGGCAACTCCCTCACTAATCCAGAAAAGCAGCTATCTGCCTCAGAGCAAAGTCTGCTCTAAACATGTCTGTCTACTGTACACTAAAATTTCTCACAGAGAACTATAGCAAAGTATTAATCCAGTTTTGGACTTAGATTTAGATGATACTTAACTCTCTTTAGTTCCTATTCCATCAACAATGTATAAATTCTTCATGGCACTACTTTTTGTTCTGCTTTACATGTTTTCATTTCCCTTTCAAGGTCAAATCAGCTTAAGTTTTGACCATTCTGCTGCAGCCCTTTATTTTTTTAACTTCAGAACATTACTTGCTCATAAGTGTCAAGGTCCTTCCAAGAGATCTATTTCGTTTGCTATGGAAACCATTCCTAGAAGGCTAGGATGAAAATGATGTATGATTTAAACCTTGTATTTTAATAATTGCTGAGCCTTGTATGCATTTTTGACCTGTAGTCCTTCTGACTTCATAGAATACCTTTTTTAATTTAGCAGGTTAGGAATTGGATTTTAGTCTCCTAAATTCTAGTCCCACAATCCACACTAACACTTTGTCAGTCAAATCCTCCTGGTTTAGCAACCAGTGTCTGCATATGCTTCCCATGATTTAGCAAGTTTGTTCTGACAAAAATCAGGGCACTCTCTAATCTCAGGTTTAGAGACCAAGGGTTAGAGATGAAACTCCTTTTTACCCCAAGATCTTTCTGAAAAGGAAATGATGTATATATTGCACCATTTGAATACCCCATGACATCTCCATGATAATTTTGCATTTTTTAAAATAACCTATATGCATCTCTCTTTTTTTCTCACCCCACAACACCCTCTGGTTTCCCATCTGAAGCTATTTCAGATTTACAGGTTGCACACTGAACATTTCATTCTATACTGTTGGATACTTCTCTAAGGCAGGACACTTGGCAGACTTAAATTTTCACTTTTTTTTTACATTATATATGTGAGATATTTATGTTGTACTCTGCTCCTTTTTATTCTCTTTCAGTGGGAGGGATCTTATCCTTCCTTCTATTTAGGGCAGACTGGCTCAAGACTGTCAAAATGAGTGACAAACTCTGTGCTTTGTCTGTTGTGCGTATCTTGCCTATTTGTCTTTTATTTCCTCACTTTCCTCAATCTCAACAGAAGGTCAGTTGTCCTGTTAAAAGACAATAAACTCTGTTTATGGAAAGAGCAGCAGTCACACACAGATAATGTAAAAATAATTTAGGCCAAAGGAGTAGCTTTAAAGGGTAGGAAACTAAATAGGACCTCATATTGACCAAGATGAGGAAAAGGGAGTTGCATAGAAGTAAAGGATGAATTAGGGAGACCTAACCTGACATTTCTGTAAAACTATTTGCAATGGGGTTCTTAGTACATTCTTACAATTAAGAATATTGCTGTTAATTAAGATTTATTAAAATAATTAATGTTATTGCTGTTTCCTGCTTCCTGAACTAAAGGAGTTCAGACTCTCGATGTTCTCATCTAGGTCCTGAGGGGGACTAGCAGGGACAACTGTGTGTGTTAGATCTAGTTAAACACGCATACACAGGATGCAGGCATTAACGATCAATCACGTTTGATCCCAAATCCTAAAAATTCCTTTGGTCATTGCTCATTGGTGGGTCCTGTGGAGGCAGAAGAGTTTCCCATAACTAATAGAACTCATCCCTGATCAATTTTTTTTTTTTGGAGGTGTGGTATCAGCATTAATTGCTGCTTTTGACACTGTCTATGATGATGGAGGTATCTTGTAGCAGCTGACGTAATTCTAGGTCTTGAAAGTGACAAAAGGACTGGTTTAGAGAGTCCACGCTGCATAAAACTCCAAAGCACGTTGTGGTATAAATATCTTACAGACATTTAGCTGAGAACTTGCAAATAAAAGTAACCATCAATTTTGAAAACAGATGGAGTTCAAATTCACCTTATTGCTGCATTGGCATCAGATTGGCCATGAAGGAGTGGAGAGCTGCCTCATATGATGGAGCTATTTGTGCACATCGAGTCATCATGTGCCACTGCTTCCACAGCAGCATCTGTGTGAACTTCAGCCCATGAAAACCCTCTTAATGCATGTTAGAGAAATTTGTTCCTGCCTTTAGAAAATTTATTGATAAAATATCCAGTTTATAAAATGTGTTAAGTGGTACCCGAAGACAGGGCTTTATTTTAGATGACATTGTTAATGTGATAGTTGAAAAAAAATTTAAAGAACAGAATTTAAATGTTAAGTAAGTCCTTCTATGACATAAAAATGTGTATGCTTGATTTTCAATGGGCTTTAAAAGCTGAGTGAGTGCTAAAAAATCTGGAAACTATCTCAAGACAACTAGTTTATGTTTATTTACATTTTCCACTTCATGTTCTGAAAGAAACTTAAATAATGAAGGGGATTCAAGTTAAGAACATGAACACACATGCCATTAGTATTCTGACATCTGTATTTTCCAGATATTCTGAGCAATTAAAAAAAAAAAAAAGAAGAATTTAATTAACTTTGGGTACATTTGTACTAAAAGCTGAAAAGGTATTTGCATCCCCTTGCAAACTATATTTCTGCAATGCCACTTATTTTGATTAAACATAATTGAAATAAAATATAGCAATATTCTAGCCAGAATGTGTCATAAACCACAAAAACTGAGGTTTTAAAGGTAAAATCAGAAAGGAGGAAGGAACTCAGTATTTGAGAGGAAGAGCAAGAAGTTACAGAAGACTGAAGACGGAAGACAAGAGTTACAGAGTTGGAGACAGAAGTGGCTTGGATTTAGACAGCAAGATATTATAAGCAGGGATAATAAAACTGAAAATGTGCTGAAAAGAATGAATTTATGAACAAGGGAAGAAGAGGTCATCAAAGTATGGAATAGGGTAGCCTACATAAAAGAGAACCTCATCAAAGCCTCTTGAGGACAGACAAGCTGCATTATCTAAGCAGTTGGTCATCATAGGTGTCCTCTGTGGGCTTCATATTTGCCTTGAAGAAGTCCGTGAGAGATAGATGCATGAATTATTTTCAATTTATTGTAAAAATAAAAGGGGCTTTAACAAATGCATTTTCATGTGGTGGCTAAACAGATCTACTATGCCAGCAAAACCAGCCTCTGTGTTTTGAACATCTAGTTGAATGCACATTTCATTAGAGAGGAATCCAGGGACTACTGCTGAAGAATCTATTGTATATAGGCACTGAGCTAGCAAAAGTCCCTCAATAACTTGGCTCTAAAATTTGAATTCTTCACCAACTCTAAAAGAGCTGTATCTAGCAGTATCTATTATTACTATGTGTGGTTAGTTAATGTTCTGAATAAATAAAGGCTTTTCTAGCTGTATTGGCATTGAACATTGCTAGACAGGACTTTATCTATCAGCAAATCAGTGTTCTGAAAAATAAAAAGGTGGAGGAAGAATGGGTTCCAAACAAATCACAGGTTTATTTCCTATGGAAAACACTTTCAGTCAGGGAAAAACCTTTTCAATTTTTCTTTTACTGTTTCACTTGAGCATTTTTCAAACAAATGATTTTGGTTGGCCTCAGAACCAAAAAATATTATTATTCACGCAACTCTGTGTGCAGTTGTCATCAGATATCCTTTATTTCACAGTGCATGTTCCCTATTAGTCAGTCAGCTTATGAATACCCCAGCTTTATTCACGCAGCAATAACTCCAAGCACCAATCAACAATTCCATTGGGCAAAGGATGACCTGAAGTTGTCATGATTCATGCTTTTGTGTCCACATAATTCTACAAAAGTAACACATGACACCCAGAGAAAAATTTCAATATCATGAGGAGATCCTCAGCAATATATCAGCAACAGTCATATCATATTGGATAGAAAACAAGGTTTCTATCTCATGATAAATGTCATAGTTCTGTTGTTTGTGTTCAGTTCCTGATGTGAACAAAACCAGCTTTCAAGAGTTTTGGGAGAGATGGCCAATTTCAGAGGAGCTGATACTCATAGTATGCATGAAATTTTAGTTTCTAATCCGTGCCTGAGGAACAAGGGACTTAATGCTTTATTTTCTATATCCTAAGTGAAAGCACTTAGCAAAAATTTTCTCCAGGGCAATTTTTCTGTGGACTTTTGCTCACAAAATCTATCTGGGGTCCAAGAAACCTTTTCAGACAGACTTTAGTTAACATCAGGATAACTTTGTGGAATTTGCTCTTGTGAAGGAATATGGTTTTTTTACAACCCTCTTTAAAAAAAAAAAAAAAAATGGTATTTCACCACAAACACCAATTCTGAGCCCTAATAGTGGTAGAGTCCCAGCTCCCACCTAGTTCCAGCCTGACACAGGTGGCTTCAGGGATAGGTGATGCTGCCAGGGACCTGAGACACTATTCTTCAGAGAACAGGGATTTCCATTTCCAATTGGATTAGCACCTATGCCCAGAACCTGAAATTATTAATGGCTAAAACAAAGGGATCAGGTTAGATGCTACCTTCATGAGGTATTCAAGTACTGATAAAGTAAGACCCCTTATTTTCATAACATTTTCTTGAACAGTGTGGTAACATCAAAATAAAGCTGATGAGTAATTTTGTATCACAGAATCAGCATTACATCTGTGAAAAAGATTCAGGCAAAAAATATTTGAGAAACTTGGCAACAAGCTCACTATAGCAGATAATACTGACAGGGAACTCTCAGCTCAACTTCCAATGTCCCAAGGGAACATTTGAGAATCAAAGTTACTCTGGGTTTCTCCAGAAATTTAAAGAGCTTTCCAGTTTTAAGATGATTAAAATATATTTATCAGAAATACCCAGTTGTCAGTAGTAGTATGCTTTTTCTCCACAAACCATAATGCATGAAAAACTTTTAAAAGAAATTATCAGTCCGAATATGTACATCACTTAAAAAAGAATCTTCCATGGATATTAGATTATTTACATTTCAATTATTTGCATTTAAAAAATCCAAAACAAAACAAAGCAAAACAAAAAACCCATCAAAAACAAACAAACAAAACCCAACAAAAAACTCCAAACCTATAAAGAACGGTTATGGAAAAGTCAAGACTCAGACTACTAGTGATATTTTAGTCTTTGGCTAAGGATTTGCAGGAGACTTCAAATGTATATTTATTTACTTTATGAATCTCAGTGCAAAGGCAATAATAGGGCTTTAATGAAAAAATTTAGGTGGCACTCACTATCTTGTAGGAGATTTACTCCTAGGTGTCTTCCACCAGGACAGAGTAGCATTTTGATCAGCCAATAGAGGGATAAGCTCTGTGGAAAATATTTCAGTCTTGCACATGGGACCTTATTAATTGATATACTGAGTCCTTTCTGTAATGTGACTATCTGATTTTAATGCCACCATTTGACAAGAAGTGCAGTCACAGTTTACCAAAATTACCAAAATTTTTTGCTTAAATCTTGAAAAAAAATTTGCTGTGCAACTTGACTCTTCCCGAAAGGACAAATTACATCCATTTATCATCCCTCAGCCACAGGTTTCCAGGTTCCTGGAGTCATTGGGAATAAAAAGCTTCCTTTAGCACCTCCTTTGGACAGGGCAGGGTGCAAAGGAAGGGAACAACATTCATCACCAATTTAGTCCTGAAGGGGGGGATTAACTGCATTAGAGAATGAGAACTAACTCACCAAAGAGTAGAGCATGTCTGCTTCTACTGCTGCTACTTTACAAGTTGACCTTCACCCCAGCACTTTTCACAGCTGCAGGTTTGACAGATGAGGGATAATGAGAGTCCGGATAGTGCACAGAACAGACTGCTGCCTGAGCTGCACAAAAGCCAGTCATCACAGAGCACTTGCCTGGCAACTCTCAAAGGATGTTGCACTTTCAGTCCTTTGATCAGCTTTTTTTTTAAACAGAGCAAGCAGAGTAAGGCTGGGACAGTTTCAAAAGCATAATCTGTGGTTTGCTTCACTCTTCCCTTTCTTCTTCACTCCCCTTTCCTCATTATTGCTCTTTATGAGCCAGACTGCTTATATTAAACTTTGATAAATGACAAATAAATCCTGCTGTTCAAAGAATGACCATGGAGTTAAATTCACTTCCACAGCCATATCAAACTGTCTGTCAGATAATTTTTCACAAAAATTTCCTAAGAAATTTTATACAACTGAATACATATGCACACACCAGCACAATAAAGGCACATACACCTAATTATATAAAAAAAAAAAATTACTATAATGTGTATTCTAGTTTATTTTCTCACACTGTAGAGATTTGACCTTTCTGGCAACTTTCTAGTATTTAGAGATCCACACCACACTTGCACATCTTGGAGAGGAAATATTCGTGTTGTGCATGACTGCTTTACTTTCTTTGGCAGACTGAACATGTTCACTTATCTTTTCCAAACAGTGGCATCATTTTAGTGCTGGATTCATTCTATGTAGTAGTTTACGTTTTGAAGCAGTGTGCAAACTTTAATCCTCACAGTGTCCTCATGAGAACTGAGAGGAAATGTTATCTCTGGTTTTCAGACAGAGAAGCAGAGCTTTCATGCCTACTCCAATCAAGCTGTAGTGGCTCAGTAAATTACTGTCCATTGGCTGAATTATGGCAATAATGTGAGCCCCCTTGAGCCCCTCTTATAATTGCTTAAATATCAATAAAAGAGATCTAAATCAATGTACTGTTACTTTAGATATGACATAAGCTAAAAGTACAGAACCTTCATGCAATTGCAGACATCCAGCTGTCATTATGTGATCCCACACGTGCATATTTGAGAAATGAAGTAGGCAAACAGTTTTCAACAGCAGTATCCAGCTGTCTAGCTCAGCTCACTGCTGGGAAAATCTTTCCTAAACTGCTGGACTTTACACTGGAAATGCTGAACATCTGAATCCTTCATGTTTATTTTGCTGCAAGTAAGCTCTTCAAGAGAGAGGGCAACAAAATTTTGTAGGCTTCTAGTATCTTAAGCCACTGCATCAACTTGAACCAATAGATACCAAGTGATCCATCTTTTTCTAGTACTATAAAATTAATTATTAATAAAGAGAGAATCAGAGTTAACCTCTTGAGTTAGTATTTCATTGCAAAACATCTGCACGTGTTCTATCTGATTCAAGGCTTGACAAAGAGACAAAAGGCATGATTTCTAGTTGTCTGCAAGTAAATAAGTAAAAATTTTAAAAGTACAATCGAGAATTCTTCTCTACCATTTTTTTTTCTGTGACAACAAAAATAAATCCTGTCTATGATATTATTTTATAACATACACAGCTACTTTAAAGTAGCTGGTAAAAAGCCCGACAATTTTATTTCTGGAAATGACAACAAAGATATGAATTTGACCTTCTAAGTAGTGATTTGTTACAAAAAGAAAAAAGGTGACATTCTGGTTTACAGAATTTTGTATATAAAACCATATTTTTATATTGTAGCCTCTAAAGACCATGGGCCTATCCATACATAATTTTCACAGTAAGGCATTGCCCTTCCTGCTAATATGTGATGTATAAAAACAATAGAGTGATTAAATGAGACAGGGTGGTATAATGATTATATCTTATAAATATATGCTAAAACAAGAAAGCAAGTACTGTGAATTGTTAAGTGAAAAGAGGGTGAGGAAATCTTCCCTGACTATGTCTGCAATTATGTTTATCAGAGTATAAAGGACAGAATGAGATTTAAAATCTTGCAGAGAAATATGAAATTAACTGTTCTGTATTTCTAAACATGCAAAACACACATAGAGGATGGAATGCACTGCATGTATTTTACAGTCTAATAAATAAAGACATAGTGGAGCCAGGCCCTCCTTTGCCGTAAAAGACATTGAGGATGGATGTCACAAGGCATTTGTAGAACACCATGTAAGAGGCAGAATACTTTTATACAACTAAAAATTAAATGCCATCTAAAAGGACAGGACAGCCCTACAGCAAATTGACCCTTAAACAACTGCTACCAAAACATTCCAGTTGATGAAATCAAGCCAACATCAGCAAAGCAGCCAGACATAAAACTCACCAGAACCATGTCTTTTTTTTTTTTCGGTTGTTTTCTTTTTGTCAAGGTTACTTTCAAGGAAATGTATGCAATATAAATAGGCAATGAATAGATTATAATTTTATGAAACAGAATCAGATGTAAACAGAAGGGACTGTCATGGAACATACCAGCACGTTAAAGAGACACATTAACACATGCATTAAAGTACCAGGAAAAAATGTCAACTAAATTAGGATTCAAGTAAGATTCTTAGTAAGGTTTAAAATAGTAAGAATGGTTTTTTTATGGGTTTTGTGCTATTGCATTGTGGTTTGTTTGGGGTTATTTTCAGTATTAGACAGCTAAAGGATAATGTAAAATCTGAATTTACAGAAAATAGATTGTGCAAGGCATCTAATAATTTTCTGGGATTTTTTTTTACAAATTATTGGATTTTTTAATCTAGATCAGGAATTTGGATAAATATAATAAATTTGGATTTCACAAAGATGCTTTGAATAGGTCCATATTAGAAATTATTGGTTCATGTAGACAAGATGAGGCTTTTCTTTAAAACTGCATAGTATTAAATAACCTACTTACTGGTCTTTCAGGAGTGAGCTGTACACAAGGGATTAGGAAGTACTACAGGAATAACATAATACAAAGGAGAATAAGGATGTCATAGAAGGCAGAAAGAAAATTCTTCAAGAAAATTAATGGAGAAGGAAAGTATCCAGATAACAAAATTTGCAAATACATGCATTTTTAATAATGTAATAGTAATTAATAAAGTCTTAATAGTATTTAAGACTTTATGTTAAAAGCAGAATCCATCTGTTAGAGAGGCACAAGAGGAACTCCTGTCATACTTGTCAACATCATAAGTCTGCCAAAAACCCCCAAAACTAAATGTGATTCTGAAATGAATCAAACTTATGTGTAAGGTTACTCTGTGGTAGAAGATTTAATACCATTTGAGAGGATGCTGACATAATTCAGAATTCTTCACATAAACTTTGGTCATCCTTGAAGAGACTCTTTGTTGCTTCATTAATTTAACAGGCTAAAGGGATACAGAATTTTAACACGCCCGTTGGCAGATTGTGGAACCAATTATATAAGAGAACACTAAAGATATTTATATATTCATGAGTTCAAAGAAGCATATGTTAGCTTTCCCTGTAAAGAATGGTGGGTGGATGTGACTCAATTTCAGTCAGATAATCTGGTCAGCTTTAATTCCTCCTGTGTTTACTAACACAGACTACAAGTTTCTGACTGCATATTGCTCTTTCCACAGAGTTCCTGCTTCATTCAGGGCACACAGTAAATAGTGGCACAGAATGAGCAATTACAACATTAAAGATTATTTCTATCCTCAGTGAAGATGCATTACCATGTCTTATTTACAGCTTATCCTTTGAGCTTTTGCACTAAATACAAAACTGTTCACTTACACCTAAGGTTCTCCATTGTGTATTAAATCAAAAGAATATTCCACAAAGATCACTCAATTTTTTTATCAGACCTTATCAATGAATTTCATATATTTCAGAGGCTAAGTTGAAAGAAAATAAAAAACTCCTATCGAGTACTTGAGAAAATGGCGCAGTTTGCATCCAGATCCCAAAATACAACTATAAAAGCAAAACTTCCTGCTTTGTGGATTACACATCCCAAGTTTCTAACAAAGAAAGCAATATTCCTCTGTCTAATGACCTTAGTTATTATAAGTCTATGATTTATTCCATACCACAGTCTCTGTTCTTCTTGAATGAGGCACAACTGCTGTAAGATTACCAAGTGATTACGTGATAAAGAACTACAATACATGCACAGAAGATGGTAAAAAAAAAAAAAAAAAAAATTGAAGCAAAAATCTTGTTCCACCATTTCCTAACTTGATTGTTTCCTACAGAAATCCAATAATCCCAAAATATATGTATAATTTATCTGAATCATAACGAATTCAGGTAAGCATTTTTTGCTTTCCCTGGAGTTAAAGGAAAGTTTCCTTCCAAAATGATTTTGCATTAGCATTATATTTAAAATTATTCTGTTACTGATGGCCACTTTGAAGTATGAGCAAATATTTGAATTCCAGGTAATGACTGGGCAACACATCCAGTAGAATATATGTTAAGAGTACTTTGTTATTTGCTAATACTCAAAGTCTCTACTGATCCTTGGAGGTAAAAACTCGTTTCCATGGGGAAACTAGCAGAGGCCTGAGTATTAATGATCACTAAGTTTTAAAGCTGCATAATCTTATTAGTAAAGACGCCAAATTCAGATCCAGTTTTTCTTCCAGATATACCCAATTAACATTATGCATGAATGATAGATAAATTGGACTGATTTATATTTTATATCAGAACTGTTTCTCTGTGTATAGTTGGTTTTACCATACAGTTTTTTTCCCTCAAAACCTCCGGTTTTGGTTTTCATTAAAAATGTAACGATTTTTTTCCTGTGCAATGAATTAATATAGGAGATCTTCTTATTTGGATGCCACGATACAATGCATCAATTAGGTAAGTCTTATATTTAGTTTTCACTTGGAGTTCATTACAAAAATACTGTTATTCGCTATTGATGAATAGAGAAAAGCATAATACTGCCTTTATAGAAGAGTTGAGAGAAAAAGTTTATGGAATGGAAGCCACTGATAGACATTAGTGCTTTTTTGTGAAGTTTTCACAAACCAGTAAGAGTATGCATCATATGAATAACTTCTAGAAATATGGTCCACTGAGATATGTCATACTTTGCCTGTTTTGGTACAGTTAGGAAAAGGCATCCATCCACTTGTTCATTACCTTCACCAAAATTGTCTGTGAGTGATTCTCCAACTGCCTAGATTTGTTGCATGACTAAACAGTTCAAATGCCCTAAGGATGTCTGGAAACAGCAGGATAGATGTGGAACAGAGTTTATCATGTAGTGAAAAGGACTCTTTTGACAAGCCCGCATTCAAAGAGGACATCCCTTCTACTGAGAAAAAGCACTTGTTCAGGTAGAATGAATTAGCTGCTATTGGAAGCACAGTAGCCCTAGAAATTTCTCTGCAGACAATTACCTCAATAAATGTAGATTTAAGTGATGTGGTTTTTGGACTGGGTTGAACTTCTCATACAGGACAACATAGAAGGAGAGACTTGTCCACTCCTATCAACTCTATCTCTCCTTTCCTTACTAGTTTACACATCACTGATGATTTCCAGATTCTAGTTAAGATCTAGCTAAAATTTAGAAGGAAAAAAGAAGTACCTTACATTCTTTGGCTGCTACCTAGCTCTTAACCTCTCACCATTATATTCTTTCTCATATTTCTGCACACCCCATTATATATTTTCTTATCATTTCTCTCAAAACTCAAGTTACATGTGCATTTTTTAAAAGATTGATCCTTTATTTGAATTAACATTAAGAAATCAGCCTAATAATAAGTCTACAGAGAATTCAAGAAGAAAAATAAAAATCTCAAACT
Organism: Vidua chalybeata; assembly: GCF_026979565.1. Classification (NCBI taxonomy): domain Eukaryota; kingdom Metazoa; phylum Chordata; class Aves; order Passeriformes; family Viduidae; genus Vidua; species Vidua chalybeata. Next base: position 127,436,154 of record NC_071530.1, on the reverse strand, counting down.
ACTGAACAACGTGTCTTTCTAATCATAAAGCCTCTTGTTCAGTAACAAAACCCAAGCTTTTGCATTTTTCAGGGAAATATACTGTTGGTTTCATAGTCATTACCATTTTTAAAGAGAATAGAAAGGGATCCCTTGTAAATAAATACTATGCAGCAGTGGAACATGGAAGTGAAAATGAATTAAATAATTTTAATAAACTGATAGAAATAAAAGGAATAATAAGCACTACTAAAGTGAAAAACAAAATTTAAGGAATGGTAAATGCAGTTGTTGTCTCTTCATTATGAAGAGAGGAGACCTGAAAAGCAGAGAGGAAGAATTCAAATTACTGGTATGCAATTAAAAACTCAGTGATTCAGTCTGCAATGTTTGATGAAGATGAGGAATTACTAAGCAAACTGTTTTAAAGCTTAGTAAAATCAGTTCACTTTGAAATCTTGCTGCATTCTAAGAGGGTAAAATAGAAAACTGACTATTCTTCCATTTAAGTTGTGCAGCTTCAGGATGAAAATCAAGTGCTAAATTACATTAGAGAAGAGCAAAAGCATTTGAGAAAAAGATGATTTTCATATAACAAAATCTGAGTTTGGAAAACTCGGACAAAGGTGAGAGCGTTAAAAATTCAACGACAGCAGTATTCTACTGTCGTAAAAACTGGTTTTATAGCTAATTGAAGAGTATTTTCTGTGGGAAATTCAGAATTTATCCAGGATTTAGCCAGGTCAATACAATTTTGCAATTAGACTATCTCTTGTCATTAAGTAAGCCAATACCTTTTGTTGTTTATAATGACAGTCCCTGAAATCACAGACTTAATTTTATTTATTAGGATCTTCTTCCTTTCAGATTCCTGTAGTAATGTGTATATCCCTAAATACTCTTGAAACTGCAGCATGAATAATTTCCTATAAGCATTTGCAAAGACTGTGATTGATTTAACATAGAAAAGCCTACATTCCTTAATTTATGTAAAGTTCAAAGGAGCTGACTTCTTCCTGCATAGTAAAGGCACCTTACTGTAAAAGTCTTGGAAGTACTTTTGGCCATCTGCATTACATTGTAACACTGCATTACAGTCTTCTTTCAGGAACTGAAGGGGAAGAAATTGCTTGGTTTTGCTTAGCACATTGTTTTCATGCTTAGGCAATTTGATATATACATTAAAGTTTATGTCATGAGAGGCAGTTATTTAAAATCTCATTAGAAATACTTTGATGTTTCAGCAACAAATTTAGAAATATAGGGTTGTATCAATAAATATTCATTTTAACAGGGGAAAATAGACTTGAGATTCTAACTGGCCCTTGCAAGTAGAAATAGGGGCTAAACAGCTTATAGAAAATCAGTGCTGCGTTTGCAAAAGTGATCTTTAAAGTCACAGGACTATTTCTAGACATCATGGTCTCATTTTGCTGACAAAAACTAACTAGGTTTCAAAGTTGAGACTTCAGAGAACAAAAAACCTTTCATGAAGTTGTGTTCCTTAAACAGTTTTGGCTTAGAAAATGTCCAGGTCCAGCTGCCAAGTTGTGATCCATCATTTTCTTTAAGCAGGCTTATTTTCAGAGTTTCTATTTCTGAAACAGATTGATGTCCACTCAACACTGTCATTTACCTGATCTCCTGTGTTTCTAAGACTTCAGTATCCTCCAACATATCTCAAGTTACATTTGGCTAGGTAGCTCTCCCAACAAACAGTAAAAAGGGACATGAGATACTTCTCAAGACAAGGGCCCTCAGAAGTGGTCTATGATTGTTGCATCTTTGCTCAGGCAGCTTCAGTTTACGGAGTGGGGAGAAGAGTGAGGCAAGTGATTTAGTTTCATTTGCATTGAAGTAGGCGTGAAGCAGTGTTTGAAAACCAGCTATGGTGTAAATATTTAAATCACAAGTGGTTTGTGGTATCATGCTTTCTTTTTCCCCAGAGTAGAGGTTGCGTGCTAACCTAGTCAACCAATGGCAGGGAGGTGGGTGTTACCAGCATTATGTCTCAGCTATTATTTCTGAGTGGTTTTTGCAGTCACACTAGAAGACATTGCATCTCAGCCTGAGGGGACACCAAAATAAGCACAAGAAGGTCTGATCATCTGAATTGCATGAAAATTATGGAATTAAACTCAGAATTCAGAATACATCTGATCAACAAGAATCTAGATGAGATCATTATTTTGGTAGACTGTCACCCTTCACTGCTGCAGCTTGACGTGTTTTGGCTCACAGTCTTATAACATTATTTATTTATACAATTCATTGTTGCTTATCCCTGTCCAAAATACAGGTGTGGTTGTGTGGAGAAATTATTGTCATGCAACATTCCAAAGAAGTCTTTGTTCCTGAATTAACCATGAAGATACCTCTTTTGTGTCTTTCCTTTTGCATGTTCATACATCCTCACTCAGCTGCCCAAGAGAATTCACAGGTAGATACTGAAGCATTTACAACCCAAACTTAGAATGAATTTTTACAAAATTTACACTACCACATTAAGCAAAGTGCACACAAAGACTGGCAGTTCCATTGACTTGCCTTCAGCTGACAGGAAGTATTGTCAGAAACTCCTGCCCCTTAGGCTTGTCTCCACCTGGATCTCCAGCAAGGCTCCTCTTTTTTTAGCCAAAAGGTCTCAAAAGTATGTTCCTTACATCTTCAGGACTTCAGACCATGTGTTTGAAACATAGAGATTTCATTAAATTATTATGAGAGCTTTAATATTTGTCTTCTGAAAATTCAGCAAAGACCTGATATGAAGACCTGATATGAAAACCTGAGATTCCAAAGGAATCTCACCAAAAGCAGACAGAGAGAAATAATTTTCCTCACATGGTTGCAAAGAGTAATTTTTTATTTCTATGGGCTATTAAACAGTTAGAATTCACGCCTGCATAACAAGGAAGGAATATTGTATCAGATAGAACACCTTGCAAAAATGCAATCTGACTTGAGCCTCCACAGAGCTTGTGTTTTATAAATTATTTTCTAAATCTTGACATTGTAAAACAATGCAACTTTTCTTCTTACACATAACTCACCTCCTTTGGATGAGAAGCAGTATTTTCCATGGGAAAGGAGTTCATAAAAACAGGGATATTTTGGAACCAAAATAAGATTATGGGCATTCAGGCTGATTGGTTACCTTGGCTTATCAGTAAATTGTTGAGCCATCAATAAAGAGGATTGGTCATCAGGTTCTCTATTTAACTAGGGAAGCCTCCAGGCAGAAAACAGATAAAATTAGTCAGGTGGTAAATGTGATGCTCAGAAGCTTTGAGATCTCTAGTTCCCTGATGAGATCTAAAAAGAAGGAAAATTGGTGTCAGTGTAACTTGGAAATTACTATCAAACCTGCACCTGGTAGCCAGGTTAGGAGGAAATGGGACTTCAGAGAATTAAGCTGTCTCCTAAGGAAGCAGATTTTCATTCAGTTAATATTATTAATTTAATTTAAATTGTGCTAAATCAACATTTTCCCCACAACAATCTATTCTTTCAGACAACTTAGAAACAGCAAGAAAAAAGGAGACTCTGTAATTTCAGCTTCAAGGATTTTTCCTGAGGGTCTTCTTAGGGCATCAGAGAAACAAATATTGAACAGGTAAAAAGATGAGTTGTTTGGAAACTAACAAGTGGGAGTAGAAATTAAACTAAAACCCAGAATCTGTGGTAGTCAGATTGAGTCTTATTGATTCACCTTATTGGGGGATGGAGCTAATGGCAGCACACTTCTTTCCTTTACAGCACAGGAATTCACAGATTTTGTAAGTAGAAAGCAGATAAGAGACATGAAGAAAAAGAATGTTTTCAGTTGGATGTTTTGCACACCCCAGTTTTAACTTGCTACAATACAAAAAACAGGATGCACAAGGTTATATGGAAATAAATGTCAGTTTAATTCATATCAAATGGGAATAGGAAAGAAAATGCCCCGACAGTGAAAAAATTGGCATCCACATTTATAGCAAAATATTTAAGAGAACAAAACAAGGAGAGCTCTTGATCTGCAAATGCTGTACTTACAGGTACTTTATCAAGAAGATTATTTTGCAGCAAATCCCTCCTGTGTCAAGATGTTTATGTCCTTGACATGATTTCTTGCAATAATTGGGTATGTTTAGTCAAACAGAAAGGTGAAAGTTAAGCTACAGCTTCCAAATCTGTAGTTTTTACAAAGTAAAAAAGCCATCTAAGGAATTTCAGAGTAGAAGGCTCAAAGAATTGCTACTAGGTGGAAGTAAAATGTTAAATGCTGCTCTTTTTTGAGTCACAAAATCTTATGTGTCTGCTCTTATGAGCTGATAGTGTACTGTTGTTGCATGTCCTAAGCACATCACAGTGGCATGGAAAGCTATCTTTCTGTTTAAATGCCTTTAAACAAACCTCAAAACATATTTGAAACGAACATTAAAAAAAACCCTTAGACAATCCTTAGATGTGTGCTGCAGAATTACAGCTCCACTTCACCACAGTATTTCAGTTATTTTGATATGTTTTCCACTTTCTGGACTTAAGCTGGATACAGGGAAAGTTTTATAGGAACCAAGAGAGAAGCAAAACAGGAAGCAAGAGAGATGTGTTATGTCAGAATATTTCTCAGCCACAGTTCTCTTTTCTTCTTGTATCAAGAGTTTCCATGTTAAATGCAGAATCAAAGGGTCTCTCTTGAATGTAAATGTTACCATCACATGGACAAATTCTATAAACTGAATTCTAGCAGTCAATTGCAATTTTCTTTGTAAATCCAGATTCCCACATATAGGATTAAATATGTGTCCCTAGACAGTTTTCTACATAGGTGAATTTCTTCAGGTTTCCTTAGGAATGTTCATTCTGGAAATTCTGAAGAAAACTAATAAAAAGGCACCATCAGTTCATTTGAACTTCCAAATATAAACCATCCTGGGCTACACTCTATGAAAACCTCTTGATTTCTATACTCCCCCAAGCAAAGAACACAGCTAATTGTCAGGTTAGTCCTTAAGCATGTGTACTTCATGTTCAGCACCTGGGACAGGCGAGCATCCAGACCACTTGCAGGCTACCTAATCAAGGTACCTCTATTCCACTCATTTGGGTATATCAGATTCCTTGCTTGCATGCAAATCTATAATGTCAGAGCAATCCTTCCTGATACTGCATCTTATGGGACGCTGCTGTCATCAGCTACCTTCTAACTTGGCTGAGTAAAGAGAGAGATGTTTTGATTGGGAAAGGGTTCTAATTGAAACCTGTCAATATTTTGAGACTAAAGCAATTACTAATTATATCACTGTTTACTTTAAAATAAAGTACACTGAAATCCCCAAATATGTACTTCCAACATTAGTAGATATTCTTATCAGGTTTACAGTGTAGACTTTTGATTTAAAATAGCAATGACTGCTGAAAGCCTGTCCAGACCAGGGATGTTATTTTTGCTGCCATTAGAAAGAAATATATGGCAAAAATATCCAACAGAAAAAAGATTTTTTTTTGAAAGTTAGGAGGAAAAATGCTGATATATATGCTTCTTTACTTTTGATCTGTTATTCAGCATATTTTCTTTACAAATTTTATCCTTCAGTTAAATTCTCTTCCCTTCAGGTTGAGTCATCTCAACATCCTTTACTATTTTTTTCTCCCCTCTTCTTCTCTCCAATGATTTTTTTTTTACCAGCTTCTTTTTGCTTATTCTGTTGTGTTTCTTGAAGAGCAACCCCTCCTATTTCAAGCCCTATCCTTCTTCTTCTCATTTCTCTCTCTCCTTGTGAAAAAACTGTTATCAATACTATTCACACCATTGTAGGCTGAGAAATTGTTGCATCAGGCAACTGCCTTTACTATTTCTTGTTGCCTTAACTTTCCTTATCTGTCCCTAGCTGTGATGGAATGAGGGAACACAAACCAGATCTGAGAAGGCGTAATGAGAAGAAGATGAATCCTGTTCAGCATAGCAGTCACTGAACACCATTGAAGATGAGCGAAGAAATTGCAGAAACACCTATTGCTTCTTGCCTAACAGCCTTATTTCCACACAAGTTTTCAAGCAGGCCTCAGAGACGCCCTAATGACATAAACAAAGGGTAAAGATTCATTCTGAATATAAAATCTGTGCTACACCCACTGATAAAGTCAAAGTCCTTTGGAACTCATCCTTTTATTATTGGCTTGCAATTTGGTATTTATCTTTCACATGAAAGCTTGTTCACATTCCTAGCCATAGGAAAAGTTATGTTGCTTCTCTCTACAAAGCTTGCCCCTGCCATTATCTCACTCTGATTTTGTTTTGCTATTCCAGACTGCCACAGTTAAAGTTATAAAATCACTGTAACGTCTTGGACCTTGAAAGGACAACAGATTTTGAAAATACTAACTCCATGCTAGTGCACTGAAGGATCACTGAAGCAATTTGGAGGTGCAGTAGCTCTCATTTAGGTGCAGTTCATGCAGTCTCACTTCTAGAGAGTGCAAGTACAACCCATCTCTGGATAAAACACACTTTTGGTAATGGCACAGGAGTAAGGGAGAACCCACAAGGGTCTCTTTTAGATGTGCAGAATGAGGAGAAAGTGAGCATATGTTAAGGTACATATTAAAACATGAGTAATAAAAAAAAAAAAATTCAGAAGTGTTAAGATTTCTGGGAAAGAACTGGGAAGGAAAGGCAGGGTTCAGGTACCAGACTTAAGTTTTTTGGTAGCATATGCAATAACTATTCCTGCAGTAGATGTGACCTCACAAAATTAAAAGGCCCTTCTAATAAGCAGAAAAAAAGTAGACAAATAAGGAAAAAATGCAATGGTATAAGAAACACTTTAGTTTGTTTACTCAGTAGTATATTTTAAAAGAAAAATTTTATAGTTTTTAGGCTGATTTGTATAAAATACAAAAAATTTATAAAGATGATAATAATAATTTGAGACTGTCACTTCTAACCATTTGCTTTTATAGTTGCAGGAATGCATGAATGTGTAGAAGAATAAACTGACAAGCTGTTACAGGAAATAAATTAGTGAGGTTCCTTTTTTAACAGCTTACTTTGTGAAATGTAAATTTGACAAATAGACCATTGTAAGGCTCTTACTCTGAACTGGAAAAATCATGCACATAAAAGACACTTTTTATTTGTAGCTCAAACCCCAGCATCTGGCCAATTATCTTTAGGAGCAAATTTGAAAAGAGTAAAGCATCTCAGAATGTGCAAGCAAACTCAGTAGCTGTATGATTCATAATGCATCTCAGCAAACTGTTGTTTGCTATACATATGTCAGGGATTAATATTCCTGTCGCTCTCAGGAAACTATTTTTATATCATTTATCTTTTTCTGCTGTTACGGATCCCAAGAATTTCAGTTAAAGATTAGGAATTTCTGCTGGGTGCTCACAAAACAAAAAGACAGTGTCTGCTTCTGGTTCATGACAAGAAAGTCGAGGATGCTGCCAAGGGAAGACAAAGATGTGTTAAACAATAGCATTCAACGCGGTAAGCAGTAGGGCAGAGCGCTCTGAAGCACCTTTGTCATCAACAGTTTCTGCAAAACTCTCAGCCATGGTAAATTTAATTCAGGGATGAGAGGAAGGTTACCTGGTACCAGTGTGAGATCTTTTAAAGCATGAAGGGCACTGTGGGAGAAATAAGAAAGGCTTGGTTTGAAAATCAGACAAATGAGTGACAGAAGATGTTACACACACAGGAGATAGCCTCTCAGGATCTCAAGCTGGAAGAAGTAGTAATGCTCAAGGGAAAGAAAGATTATATATATCTCGAAAACAAAGACAAGAAATTTCTGATTTAGTAAAGAAGTGAGAACTTTAGGAGGCTGAGAAGAGGGCTCATGTGCTTAGACTAATAGATCAGCAAAAATTTTTACACAACCATATCATAGAAAAATCAGCAAAAAATATTTTGTAAGGGTGTTGCCTAATAAAAAAAAGGAAAAAAAACTCTTGCAATAGAATTAAAGTGGTAAGATATAAAATCAATGCTTTAATGAAAGGTTTCAGGTGCACAAAATATGGTATTGAACATGTGTGCTACAGAATTTCTATGATTTTTAATTTTTCAATAATTAGTATATATAGCCAGTCCCTCCAACAGGAAATAAGTTATCCCAGTCACCCACCCCTGAGTCAGCTCTTGGAGCTGGTCCAGGAGCTTTTTGCCCAATTTTCTTGTTATGTCACTTAAGTTCTCATAGAAAATAAGATATCCTTGTTAGGAATTCTCTTCTTAAGAATAAGAATAAACAGAATTTCAAGGATGTATTAGCAAGAGTTTGCTAAACTATGAGAGAGGGCAGGAAAATACTAGAAGCTACACAAATATACATTAAAAATCTGCAGGGCTATGAATACATGAAAAATATATAAAAAGCTAAAAAAAAAAAAAAGCTACAGCTAAAGCTAAAGTTAAAAAGATATAAAAAGCTATTCTCTTTAGGTATCAAGGAGAATGAATAGAAAAGATGCTTTTGTCTTTTAAATACAAGGTCAGTAGACTTATTTGGGGAAAGTTTTCAGTGAAGAAATCGATGGTATCACCTGTTAGGTGAATTATGCAGAAAAGTCTGCCAGACTTGGAAACAACCTGGACATGAGAAACTAGGCACAATGTCTAGATGACAGGATTACAGAAAGCCGGGATAAAGTTTTTCACAGGATGGAGAATGAATTCAGTGAAAAAGCTGGTCTGCAGAGGAAGATTATGAAGATAAAGGGACAATCATTCATCATCAATCATTGTTCTACACATCACATAACAAAAACCTTGACCAATAAAATAGTGTCCAACTTTGTGAATATCTAGCTCAGGTCAGTTAAGCTACTTGTAAAAATTTATTTGCCCTAAAGCAAATAAATTTGGCTTGTAACAAGAAAATGCTTGGAACATAAATATTTATTTGTAAATAAAATACAATTGCATTGATAAGATACAAGCACAAAATGCCATCTGAAGTAAATTCAATACCCTTTAAATTTCAAATTATTTTTACTCCCAGCAATAGAACCTAAACAACGCTGTTGAGTGAAATCTTACATGCAAGGCTAAAACACTGCAACCATAATTGTTGTATGACCCGAGGTCATGTAACATAGTCCTTTCAAGAACTTCATAGATGGAATGATCTTAGAGAGCAAAGTTCAATTGTATACTTACCAGATGTTTTAACAGACTTTCTCTGCTTAAAACCAAGTTATAAAAAGCCCATTTTAATTCTCAAGGGTGAAAAATATTATCTTTTAAAATCTAACAAATCTTAATTCTATTGATGAATATTTGGTTGGAATTCCAGCGTATTAAGGTATTTGAGTCCTAAAGTCTCCTTTTCAGAATGGGGAAAAATAACCATTTTATATATATATATATATATATATATATATATATATATATATGAAATTGTATATAACTATGCACAGGCACACATATATGCACCTATATGTGACACATATACATATATACAATATCCATGCACAGCTTAGATATAGAGACCAAAAATTCTTATAAACTATATGTATATTTCTGTGATCATAGTAATGGAGCATTCTAAAATCACACTTCTTTACTAAACAGTGTAAATATGAAGTTTACATATATATCTACTAAATAAATTTAAGAAACCAGTTATTCACTACTTAAGATTATGATTTGATTCTAAGTTTACAAAGCTCTAAAAGATGCTATGAAAATAAAATCTATCAGCCATGCTAGCCATGACCAGACATATTTACACATGTATAAAGTTATATTTTATCCCAGGAGATACTAATTGAAAATGTAAACATAACTGAAATTGAAGTGAGTAGTGAGAAAAGTTCTGAGAGACAAAAAGTGTCACTCTACACACTCTGAGAAATAGCCATAGTCTGGTCTTTGTGATTAAGAGTGTGTCTGTAATTAAGTTTTTAATAATCCATATTATCAATGTCAAGGCAGGGACTGTAGTAAAAGTGGGTTGAAGGCATGAGTGTCATGAGTGCAAGGTTATGGCTGTGCTGGGCCAATACATGATGGGCATTTGCACGTTAGGTGTGGGAACAGAGTGAGTCAGAGCTGCCTCACTCAATTGTTAGAAACAACCCAGCAAAGTGCATTTCTTCTCCACTTGTCATTACATACAGGAAAGAAAGAGTGCCAAGTTTCTAGTCCAAGATTCTGACCAAAAACACTGAAAATAATTAAACTACTGTGTGTCTGGTCACTACTCTGTGACTGCAGTTCCACAAAGTCTACTGTGATGGTTAGTGCCTATCTGCACCTCTAAAGCATTCCCAGGCCTGATTTTCCTTCTCTTTGCCATACACAGCATGATCTGCCGCTGTGAACTCCTTGGTTCCATCACATGCTGAATTAGTGAGCACAGAGAAGATGTCCTTGCTGGGGTCTTGTAGATGTGGCTCTGGGTGGGCTCTGCCGCCTCCATCACATCTGCTGCTGGGAAGAGCAGGATGCAATGAGAATGTATCTTTTGGGAAACAGGATTTGAAGCAAGTACTTCTGTAATATTATTTTTCTATCCTGATATACTTGCAAGATATAAAACAAACTATCTTTAGTCCAGTTTTTCAATGAAGTGAATTGTAATCCTAAGATTCTTTTTGAGGAGGACTTACAAATCTGCTTTTGGAAGACTTTTGAAAATTTCTTATGTTTGTCTCTTTTTTGAGTCCAGATTTCTACCATCTTCACAAAGCATTTTCTAGTGACAACAGAGTAACAGTGGCAGGAAGAATAACATGGGAAAAAGTGGTGATGTTTCAGTTTCTTTCACTCAGCAGTTGTGAGACATCCTCTGAATTTTACAGGCCTTGCTGATAGAAAAGTGGGCTTTTTCTATCAGCAAGGCCTGTAAAATAAACATTTATGCTGAATTTTTTAAATCTCTAAATCTCAAAAAAACCCAAACCCTGTGAACATTAGAAGACAGAAATGAAAGGTGCAGATGACCTTTTCTGTATCACCAGGATCCTGAGTAACCTGGATATCATTAAGTGTACTCCTGCTCTAGTGATGCTCTGTGCATTTTTGTGTCAGCATATGTCAGCAAAGAAAAATCCTCTATTTTTCAAAGTAACCAAGTTTTAAGTATCAAAGCCTGGGCAGCAGAGCCTTAATATCTTACGTCTTTAAAATTATTATTTCTACTCTCCACTTACATAAAATATCTATGATAATATTGGAGACAATAAATGAAAAACAGAAGTTTTATTTCGTGGGGTTATTTTAATAATGTTTAACAACAGTTGATCTGCAATGGGCTTTGTGCTCCAGCATTTGTTGCAGGCTCTTTGTTGTAAGAATGAAGTGAAGAGAATGAAGTGTAAGAGAATGAGGTGTCAGCAGGCTAAATATAACTCCTCCTCATCATCATCCTTATTAGGAGCTCCTAGTCTATATTTAACCTATATAATTTAAGAACTCTTCGCACTTAAAAGGGCAAATTCCAATTTCTTATCTTTATCTATGAATATCTTATCTATGAATTTCTTATTGTTTAAAGGAGAAATTTTAATAAGCAAAGACATTGGACAACAAGCTTTACTAAAAAATTTAAAATTAAAGAACCACTAGGTCAACAGTTTATTTCAAGTGAAAATTAAGTAGTTTTAACTAAGGTACTAAAAAAAAAAACCAAAACTCTACACTCTGCTCCTGTTAAAATTTCTTCTTCAAAATTTTGAAGTAATTTTAAAATATGTAATTTATAGAAAAGTATTTTACTTTTCCTTGAGAACAACAGCTGTTTACCAAACAATAGCTGTATATTCTACTACCACATTTCAAATGCTAAGCACACCCAATTACCATGAAATATGAGATTCAGCATTTATTTAATAATTTTATGAACTTATTTAATATCTAAGCATTTCTATTGTTTGCTTGATATTCTTTATCACACCAGAGGAATATACAACAAATGATAATGTTTAAATATAGATCAGACATATTCCCAGAAAAGTAACCATTGATAAATAAAAAAATAAATAAATATTGTTTTTTAACTCAAAGTAGCAATAAATTCAGCAACAGAACTCTAGCCTGAAGCCATTGCAGATCTGCTTAACAGTAACAAAAGAAACATGAAAATGAGGAACCTATGATCTCTTCCTTATCCTGTGAAATAACTTAATTCCTACAAACGTAAAAAGGAAGAAAATATTCAAAAGTTGGCACAGAAATCTGAATATCTTTCATACTATCCCTTCCTAGACGCAGACTTATACAAATACATTTTTGGGGAGGGTGGGAAAATTTAGCTCAGCAATATTATCAGCAATGTTTCCTAGAAACTTCCAGTAAAGCAGTTAGAAAATGTCAGAGTTCATATCACGTCCTCTTCCATTCCCAAATTCTGTGTCTATTAGATGATAATAGTCTGTTTCAGAGAACAAATAACAAGCTGTAGATCAAGAGACAAGAAACATCTCCAGCCGCCAAAGTTCTAGTTTCAAACTAATCTTAGTTGCAAACAATGCAGCCTTTATATTATCAGTGACTAGCATTTGTGACTTAATAAGTCATATTGAATCACGTCATCCTTAGTTATGACAATTCTACGCACTGTCTTTCCTAAAATGTCTGTGAGCAATTTATGTCTTTATCCAATATAATTTATTTTAAATTAAACAGAAATTTATGGCAGCAAAGAGTCTCTGGGTTGTAGACTGTAACACTTAAAAGTATTTGATTCTCAAATTCAAACAGAGATTGTCATATATAACCAAGTTGTATCCATACAACCCATATATTTTCTGGTTTTAAGGACACAGGAATCTAACATCCTCAGAGTTCTGGTTTCATTACATAGTCTGAAAAGTTTCAAATTCTCTTCCAGGCAATTCTGGAAAAAAGACTTAAAATTCATATCTCAAGCTTCCTAACTAACAAATTCATTGCTTAAAATAATTGCAAAAAAAACTTCTGTACAGCAAGAGACAATGAGTTTTGAATTGTTCCTTGGCATTTCAAATGATATTCACATTGAATGTCCTCTTATATTTTTCTAGTCATGACCACAAAAGTGCAATTTGCTATCGCATTCAAAAAAAAAGTAATTCTCTCCTTTTGCACCTTTTATATGCAGACAAAGAGTTTTCTGTTCCTTCTACTCCTCTGTCAAGTGTAAAATAGTCTTGGCAAGCAGACACGCAAGTTTATACAGAAAATCCACAGATAATCTGGCAATTTATCTGGCCTGATAGTGATACTTTCCCTGGCTGTCACTCAGCGTAGGGCTTTGTCTTTTACACCTAATATGAGTCAGCAGCACATTTTACCATTGCCTTTCTTTCTTAATCTGCTCATGCAGTCTGTCTCCCATGTTATCAGCACTCATTCTTGGGTATGCACAGGAGGAAGGTAATGGCTATGTCAGCATAAATTGTTCAGCTAAAACATAAAGCTGATTTCTGTAAATGCTGCTTTTACTTACTTATTACTCCACTATAGCCTGACTTTCACTCTTTGGCCATGAAATTGAAAATATGTCATCTTGAAGCCTGTGATGTACCTGAAAGGCACTTTCTCTCTAACAATTTTGACTTGTCTTTCCTTGTTTTTTTCTTGTCTTTCTTTTTTCCTAGTCACTTCTTCAGACTCTTCTGTTATTATCAACTAGATGGGAGAAATATGAAACCCTGATAAGTATTGGTCTTTTCTGTTGCTCTGAAATCAAAACAAAAATAAGAATACAACAGGATGATATCAGCAAGTTGACACTTCTTTTTCTATGACTCCACAGTCATCTTCTCCAGATCTTCATTGTGTCAAGAAAGCCATTGTTTTTCATGCATTTAAGACAGCTTATGATAAACAATTAAGGATTTTCCATTCAAAACTTTAATCCCCTTCCCTATTGTAAGGAAAAAGGACTTTTCCTTAAAGAAGAAAAAAAATCATTACTCTAATTTCTCTGATTTTCAAAACTAGCTATAAATTGTCCTACATCTTGTGTAACACAAGTTCCAACACTAAGCATCAGTATTAAATGTCTGAATTTAAAACTGAAAGTTGGATTGTTTCATTTTTGGGAAACTTCTCTCATAAAACTAAAATAAAACAGAAGCTGATGTTTGTTTCAACAATTGTATAAGAGCCGGATCCAGAGGTTGATATTGACAGAGATGAGTTAAAATATTTGTCAGAATAATTTGCTACCAGCTAAGAATCTTAGGAGCTCTGTCCTTAAAAATTACTATTATTGACATGTAATTACCTTTTGTGAGAGACAAAAGCCATGTCTCTTTACTGAAACAATGATGTATTTTTTTTTTCACTCATGCATACACACAAAGGCAGAATTCTGATTCACATGTCATGAACAGAAATATGAGAATTTATTCTGTTCAATCTTCACCATAAATGGTGCTGGAACCAAGAAGTAGCAGTTTCACATTACAAATTTAAAATTGAATATGCAGGGCTAGCAGATGGAATAAGCTTTTTAATTTTAAGCTAAACGTGTTTGAACTAAGAAGTTAGAATACATGACAGACATTGAACTTCAAATATAAATTTTGCAGAGACACATTTCATAGTGGGACCATCGTTTTATGTTGTTAATGTTTGCTTTCTCCATGTAGACTGCAGCAATTGAAAACAGCTGTAACTCAGTGAGCAGTAACTCATGTTAATGGCCAAAAAAGCAGGCACTTCCCTGACCTGCCTGAATGGTTTTGAGGGTTATCTACACAGGAAAGTTAGAGTGCCAGGCTGGAAATTTACTGCATAATAACAGTTCTACACAGCTGTTCTCCTCTAGAGTGAGCATCCTAGCTGCATCTTAAATAGGATTTTTTTGTGTGGTGTTTTCTTTCTCTGTAATGCAGAGCCATCAAATTCACATTCAATGCTTCCTGAAAAATGCTAACTATTCTTCAAGCTGGTCAACAACAAAACATTAAATCATTAAAATCATAAAAATATTAAAATTATACCCCCTTCCACCAATTCTTTTTTTTTTTTTACTCAAAAAAATGCAAAATATTCTATGTGATCAATAGATGGAAATTAGGAGAATATTCATCAGCATTTTTGCAGGGGATATTTTTTTAGGGGATGGAAACTGCCCAGTGTTCATGCACAGTGAGTACCTCAAGGGATGTTCAGGGTCAAAAATGCTTTAAACATACTCTTTTTTTTGCCTTCACCAGTACAGATCAGTGCTACACTTGCAAACAGGTCTATGAAGGGAATATGAATACATACACATAATCCTTCTGACTATAACTCAGGTATGTTGGTTTTATTGAAGGATTTTAATGTCTGAAGAATGCAACTTTTATTTCTGTAGCTGTTCTGTACTGATTTCTGTGTCAATTTTTCTTGTAAAAGCAAATTTAGGTCTCTCAAAGTAAGTACTAGTAACATTAAATTTTTAGCATATAGTAATCTAAGTCACAAATGTGTTTCAAATCAGCTTCTATTAGTTTGTTAAGGACAATTCACTTGTGTTTTGTACTTGTGAATGTCATGAGGTTCAACAGGACCAAAATGCAAGGTGCTGCACCTTGGTGAGGGCAACCCCTGATATAAATACAGTTTGGGGGATGAAGGGATGGAGAGCAGTCCTGCTGGAAAAGGCTTGTGGGTTCTGTTGGGAGTGAAGAGATGATCATGAGCCAGCAATGTGCACTCACAGGCCAGATAGCAAACCATATCCTGGGCTGCATCCAAAGCAGCTTGGCCAGCAGGTTGAGGGAGGTGATCCTCCCCTTCTGCTCTGCTGTTGTGAGACCCCACCCGGAGTGCTGCACCCAGCTCTGGGGTCCCCAGCACAGGAAGGACATGGATCTGATGGAGTAAGTCCAGAGAAAGGTCCCAAAAATGATCTGAAGTTTGGGATATCTCTCCTATGAGGAAAGACTGGGAGAGTTCAGGTTGGAGAAGAGAAGGTTCCAGGGAGACCTTATTGCAGTCTTCCAGTACCTAAAGAAGGCTGGCAAGAAACAAGGGACAGACTTTTTAGTAGGGCCTATGGTGATAGGACAAGGGGTAATGGTTTTGAACTAAAAGAGTGTGGTTCAGGCTTAATATGAGGCTGAATTTTTTTATGAAGAGGTGGTGAGACACTGGAACAGGTTTTCCAGAGATGTGGTAGGTGCTCCATCCCTGGAAATATTCAAGATCATCATGTTGGATGGGGCTCTAAGCAACCACATCTAGTTGATGCCCATGCTCTTTGCAAGGGGTTTGGACTACATGATCTTCAAAAGTCCTTTTGAACCCAAACCACTCTCTAATTCTATAAAATGTCAGTTGCCAACTTCCAGTATTTTCCCAGAGATATCTATCCATAGGCAGCAACATTTAGCTATAAAGAAATCTTGCTTTTACTCTACTATTCCTTCCATCTGCCTATGGGCCAAATCCTACTATACTGGTAAGGTCTGAAATTACTTACTTCTCAAGTACGCTCAGTATCTAGCAAGAGTTGTATCTAAATCCTGGTTTTACTTCACTCACATCAAGAAAATTACATCAGTAAAAATTTGAAGATGTAAAGTAGAATCAACACTACCCTGGAATACTACAAAAGTAATAACAAAAGCTAACATTTATCCTGTGATGAATGAAATATACTGACAAATGTGGTTTAGCTTGCCTAGGTAGTTGACAGAATTCTTTCTCAGTTGTGTTTCGATCATCCTGCAGAACAGCATCTGAAACATAACTGTGTTCTAGGGATGTTGGTCAGGCTGGACTTGTTCTGCAGCTCAGCAGCTGAATTACTCTGGATATGTTGAGAAACTACATGGAGAACTGAGAAACTGCTCTTTCATTCTATAATGAGGATTTTTTCCTTTTGGGACTTATAGAAACATATGTTTAGGATGAAAGTGAAATCATCCGTGTATCCATACATCACCTGTGATTCACTGATAATTTTTTTTTTCCAGACCAAATTGTGTGCATAGAAGGTATCAAATAATGAACCATAAAACCCAGAGACAATAAAAGCATTAACCTTGTCCCATAGAATTCCTCTTGCAAGTGGACCCAAACCTTTTTTGTGGATTGTAATCTAATGCTCTGTTGCAGCTGGTAGAGTAGGAAGAAAGTTTCACTTAGTATTTTATTAAAAATCATAGTAACATCTTCCTACAAAGATTCTTCTTGTCAAAACAGGATAGTCATTTTGGTGCATTTTGTTCTGTACCCTTTCTGTCGTATTCCACACTTTCCAATACCAAGAACATCCTTTAAGGAGAAAGAAATGTTCCAAGGAAAGACTGAAAGAATTAGAAAGCTCTTTCTGTTGCAATCAAACTTTTGCAGTAATCTGTAATTTTCTTATAAAGAGGCCAATTCAGTCCATTGCTAAAAATATAGCAATTGATTTACTTACAGAGGACCCTTGGGAATCAATTGAAATGATAATGTTATTTTCAAGTGCTACATTTTCCATAGTCTAAGAACCAATTCTCTTGGAAACACATTCCCCTTGCAAATCTTTCTTGTGTCATATCTTTCCTGTGTCAATTTCTATTTCATGTATAATAATTTCATGGATCCTGTCGTCAATGTTTCCTGTCATTGTATATTTTACAGTTCTTGACTAAATAGAAGCAAATTTAATTTTATATGCACAAGTATCGCTACCACGTTTCAATTTAAATGGAACTGATTTGCAAGTAAAACAATAGAGCATTTCCCAGCAATAAGACTCTGCTATATGCAAGCATGTTTGCAAATGTGTCTCATAATCTTGGACTCGAGTTTTAGAAACCGCAGTCAAACCTCCTACCTACATCTGTGAACAAACACAGAAGCAACTGGGGGTCTGTTTAAACTCAGCAGATGGACGGTCCTTGCATGAACAGATTGCAAGAGAGGCAGTGTGGGATGCAGTGCCACCCCTTTGAGCAGCAAACTCGAGCAGTCTGAGGCAAAGCAGCCCACAATTAAGGCTCCACATCTTGCTTCTTTTCCCAGATGAAGGCAAATCCTCTCCCATCCCACCTCTACAAAGTCATTTTACTCGAACAGAATGATTTGCATTCACTTTCAATATGAGCAAATTGCTTCCTAATATTTCCTGGTCTGCAGGACATGCTGAAATACTGACACATTGTGAAAGATAAAAATATGCTTAGAGCTTGTATATGTGGAGAAAAGAGATCTTGGATTTGGTTTCTTTACAGCTGATTACTTTCTTTGGCTTAGTTGTGTAAAGACATTATTACATTTCAGTCTGATTTGACTGTATTTCTCAGTTTTTGTTAAGGGTACTGTAAGCTCAAGATAAAGGCTTTTATAAGCAAAGTCAAGCACTGTCTGAACTAATTTCATCAATATAGGCAGAAAGGCAATAATGATGTGTTCTTCCTTACGTTTGCAGGTCATTCTAGTGTTTCTCTGACTTCCTTCACGTCTGCTCATGCACCTTTATATAAAATGTCATGTTCTTCTGAAAATCTCCCCATCATGTAATTTTGGGTCTTGCATCACTCAAATGCATACTAGTACACTCATGCTGCATTTTATTTCACAGTTTCTCACAAAATCAACATAAACTCTGTTTACATGACTGTCTAATCTACTGTGTGATCTGTCCAAACTTAATCTTAACGACCTTGAAACATTTGTACCAAGGGGACAATCATAGGAAAAAGACCACTAGGAATGCAGTCTTTTGCTGCACAATTAAATATGCCATACTCTGTAGATTACAAACCAATACTGCCTTGCTTCTAAGGCATTGGTGTGCATCATTAAGAAACCCACTTTCATTCCATAGTAAACTTACTCAAAAGAAAAAACCACTTGTTCAAAGACTGTTTCATTTTTATAGTAAATGGATGAATAATTGAACTGACAAAAGATGTTCATTTTTGACTCTTACCCTGCTTTATTGAATATTAAAAACTTGTTGTTTTATTCTGACAGTAGTATAAAGAACAAAGAAAGAAAAATGGGTTCTAGAATCTAGTAATTCCCTCAACACCACCATAATCCCTCCATTTGGTTACTTGGATATTACTAACAAAAATAAAGGCCATATATTTTTTTGTCTTTCACTGGAAAGAGATAGGTATAAAATCCTAACACACGAGAATGGAGGAGTTTTTATGTCTTTGCTGCACAATGTAATTACATAACTGTTTTTGATAAGGGATAAAAGCAAAGAGAATAATTCTCATAGAATATGCTTATTTATTAAAAAAAAGAGGGTCATATTATGATTGGAGGTTTTTTTCCCTTCTTTATTACTATGAAGAGAGAGATGACACCAAAATATCTGCATGACTGGCAAGCAGTTGTGTAATAATAATCGAAAATAATTCAAGACATCTTACATCATGTAATATCAATATTTACATGTGCACACTTCTAAAGTCCTCTCTGACCTATAATAAGTGTTATATGTACTTTCATTTTTTACTTCTAGCTGAGGTTTTAGGTAGAATGAGAAAGATAAAGAAGATAGAAATAAAAACTCACAGCCAAGTTAAATAAAAAAAAAATATATTTTGTGAAATTTCAAGTTTTCTTATGAAAACATTTCCCTTCTCTTTGTACTGCTTGATTTCTCCTATGGCTATACCTCTGCCTATTCAGAACAAACTTCTGCAAAAGAACTTCACCAAAAAGTTCTGTGTGAATCTGTGAAATATGAGTGAATAAATAAACAGAAAAACAAAGAGGATGCCAAAGGACAGTAGAATCTCATAGGAAAAATCTTGTATCCTTTCAGAGTGTAACATGCAAAGTCCAAAGCAGAAGACAAAGAAGACAAAGAATTGATATTTTATGTTCCTGATATAAAAGAAATGTTATAACAGTCTTCTTTAAATTTCTGGGTTTTTTTCATTGTAAAAGTCTTAACAGTTCAGAAACTACCATTATAGATTTTTTTAAACCAAGTTGATAATCTGCTTTAAATATGAGCAGTATCCACATGTGATTTTAATGCTCATGAAATGTGCCCATCAATCTGGTAGAATGAAATATCTTTATTATCTATTGATCCATTTTAGAACTGGCAGAGAATAATTCTTTGCCACCACCCACCAATGCTGGCACTTACACCTGGCAGAAACATTTTCTGTGAGTGGCTTATTTTTGGGTTATTATCTCCCAAGGGAAAGGAATTTGTCTTTATTTGTTTCCCCATGTCTAGGACAGGGTAAAGCTCAGCACAGAGGTTCAAATTATAGGTAGCAACAACAATAGTAACAATAATTAATTATATGATAAAGACATGTTTATCCTTCCTGCTATCCTCATTAATATTGCCAAAAGGTTGTTAGTTACCTACAGTTAGTCACCTGCAGCTGTTTTAATTGTAGCCTTCATTGACTATTCAGAAAGGAGTGGGATGCTTTGACCCCTTGAAGTGAGAAACACTTTTATTTCTAGTAGCCATATATTACATAACATAAGCCATATATTTTCACCTGGTAATTTCTGAGGTGAAAAGAACTATTATCTCCTTGTTTGGAAATTAACATTATCAAACTGAATAACATGATTGATCTTTAAACTACTTTTTAAAAGAAAGTTATTCTTAAACCAAGTGTTCCTATTGTTGTAGGATGCATTGCGTGCCTTAATATAGTGTTCTAAGAGCATTAAAGGTTACATTTTATTTACAGTTTCATTTTCAATTCTTAGCATACTTATTTCTGCAGAATTTGTATCAAAATCACTCCCAAGTCACTCCACATATGCAGGTTTGGTAATAATAGCACTATAAACATCTTGATTGTCAGCAGTGTGAAGTAGAATGATGTGGTGGAAAAAATAAGCTCATAGCTGAAATGTTACATTTTTGCCAGTTTTATAAAATAAAAGAAGGTGATAGATTTTTGTCTTGTGCTTTTGAAATAGCTCAATCTCAGCAAAATAACTCAGAATGGTCTTTTTGGTCCCTGTGAGAAAATGGCCTTTTAAAAAGCAGTTTATTAATATAGTCAGGATTACTGAGACCTTCCCTGCTGTGTCATTAGACTCAGTAATGGCACTGATATTTCTATGATAGTATGACGTTTCCCATTCCTTAATCTTCACCCCAGAAATACTTCCACTGAAGTCAAAGTAATGTTGTTTTACCAGGCAAATAAGTGCTATAGGATTGCTCTTGATATTAGAATTGTTTGCATGTAGTCCTGGTTTACTTGTAAACATGAACAGTGTGTTTAATCAAGGCTTAAGATAATTTCTTCCTGCATGTTTCACATTCAAGTGAATGATTTCCTGGCATAGTGTAGATTGTTTTATTGATATCAATATTTGATCAAATTGGGGTTCAAAATACAGAGATGAAGTATGACTTCTAGATCTGACACAAGACTAATTGAACAGGCTAATTGAACTAATGGAACATATCTACTACATTAGACATGATAGTTGAGATGCTAGTTGTTTTGTATTCACCAATGGGGACAAAATAGTTCCTTGTGTTTCAAGTATTCCTCAGTACTTCCTCAGCTGTCAACCCAGCTGAGGGCTCCACTGCCTGCTGGCCACCATGTCCTGTGGTGCAGTCATGTGAGCCACCTGTGTCTAGAGAGGATGGCTAAAGTCCCACTTACTACACAAAATGTTCCTGTGCCTGGTTTTCAGCATATTCATTCAGTTTGATCATTAACACAAAAAAAATAAAAATATGTAAAAAAATCAGAGAAAAGAAAAAAATAAGATATTACTAGAAAGTAGGGAGGGATATCTACGTGTATAGTGGAAGGCTGATGTACATGGTGCCTGTATGGCAATGAAGGCACTGCAGGGTGACCCTGGTGTGGAGATGCCAGTGGCCACCTCATGCTGGACACAGCTGGCTCCAGCTGACACCAGATAGAACCCACTGCATCCATCAGCCAAACTGGTGGCAGCTCTGGGAAAATCTATTTAAGGAAGAGTGGAAACTGCACAGGCAGTGAAGAGTGTAGGGCAAAAAATGTGAGAAATCTCCTGTGAGCACAAGGTTCTAAGAAGAAGGTGAAAGAGATACTCAGGTACTGGAACAGCCCCACAGCCCATGGAGACCAAGGTGAAGGAGTAATTCCCCTGCAGCTCATATGGGAGTCCAAATTGGAGCAGGATCATCCCGAAGAACTGCAGCCCATGGAGACAACCCTTGCTGGAGCAGGGAGCAAATGTAAGGAAGTACAGTTATGGGTTGACCATAATCCCCCAATCCCCACCATCCCCATATTGTTAAGGGCTGAAAAGGTAGAGGAGTGGGGAGAGCAGTGAAGTTGTCTGAGTGAAAAGGGGGATGAGGGGAAGGTGGATTTTCAATTTTGTCTTTGTCTCTCATGGTCCAATTCTAATTAATTAGTGATAAATTAATATTCAAGGCAAATTTGTTTTGTCTGTGATGGTAATTGGTAAATGGTCTTCCATGTCTATATCTCAATCTGCAATTTTTTAATCATATTTCCTCCTGTCGAGGAAAGGGAGCAAGAGAGTAGCAGGGATGGGCATCTGGCATCCAGCCAAGGTCAATCCACCCATGATTGGGGCTGGAACACTTACCCTTCTAGGAGAGGCTGAGAAACTAGGACTTGTTCTGCCTGGAGGAAGGGATGGCTTCAGGGAGCCTCAGCACTGTCCTCCAACACTTATAGCAAGGTCATTGAGGCTCTTTGCAGGAGTTTAAGCTATGAGAGAAGAAACCAAAGCACAGGGGATTCAGTCCAGATATAAGGCATTCCTTTTCCCCACAGGGAGAGCCAGGCAGTGGAAGAGGTTACGCAGAAAAGTTGGCTTCTCAGAGGTTTTAAAGTCCCAGCCAAGTAAAGCCCTGAACAAAGGAGTCTGACCTGAGAGCTGCCCTAGCTCTGATCAGGAGTCTGGACTAGAGACAAAGTCTATTTAGGTTTTACAGTGATATTTCAGTAAGAAAAGACCTTCAAACTGTCCTACTTTATTAGAAAATAAAGTTAATAAAGGATTTATCTTCTCTTTATGATTTTTCTAGTCTGTGAATATGTTCCTATTTAAAACTACTACCCATGAAACCAAAGTATTGAACTTTCAAATGAGTAAATTTATATTCTGCAGCTACAACTGTTTTCCATTTGCAAATTTCTTGTGCTTTACCTTAAACACAACACTTATATCTTCAACAGACATGATCTTCAGCATCCATTACACTGAAAATAATTCAAATTCAAATTTAAATTTATCTTACTGAGATATGAGAAGGTTCAGTTGTGAATAGGATTTTTTTCCCAACACATAGCTGCTGTTTTCCTCAATTATATAACATAAGCCACATATATCTGAATGTCTGAAACTTTGCAACAGCTGGACATTTAAATCCGTGTGTTCTTTTATATGTCTCTGTTCTCACTGTTACTCTTTTGTAATTCAGAAAAATTACAGTTAAGGAAGAACATCATATTTTGTTCATAATGCCATCTAATATGTTTTCCCATATCATTAAAATAGTCTTTCTGGTTTTGTGTTTGGGTTTTTTTCTTTTCCTTGTCTTTGAGGCTCTCATATTTACTAGCTTAAAAACAGCCTAGTGAAAGAAGGCTCAGGCAGACAGCTGAGAAGTGAAAGAACTCCTTGATATTTGGAAATATTTTTGACCTAAATAATTTGGGCAATTTTAAATGCAGCAGAAAACAACTAGCCATTTTACTTTCTATGCCAAAGCACTTTAGAAGCTCATCTGTAATAGTTTCAATACTGCTTTTGCTTTTATGTACAGTGAAAACATCACATTCTTATTAGAAAAAAAATTTAACAAAATAAATTATGTTCTTAAAAAAATTTCTATCTTCAATTGAAGTTCCAGTATCCAATCTTTGATTAGGGAAAAAAATTCTGAACATGATTTTTCACGTAAATCAGAACCATAAATTTGTCACTTGATGATATTTCAACACCTCAGACTAGCAGAAATCTTTGGAAACCTGTTTATGTAGAGATTATAGCCATGGAGAAATTTTTGATACATTGCAATGGAAATAGATTGCCTGAATTTATATGAATATTTGTATATAAACCTATTAATCTATATTAAAAATGTCTTACTAGAACACAGCCAGAGATGGAGACTATAAGCCTCTCTTTGAGGTCTATTCTTTAAGCCATTGTTACTCATCCTAGAGTAGAAAATGAAATTACATTTCTTGATTTGTTTTTTCCTGAAGTGTAAAGAGCACCAAGAGTGGACTGTTCTCAAAGAGAAGGAGAGGTTAAGATGTGATTCTTGAAATGGGTAATGGGGGAAACCCCTGTTTTTATGGTTACCCAGCCCAGGTTGCACAGTTTCACCACATCGGATCCATTAAAGCCCAGCAAAAGAGGAAGAGGCTATGGAGCCCGTTAGTGCACTCGTTTCCATACACTGCTTGTTTCTCTCATACCATTTCTAGCCCTCCATATAAAGTTGTTTTATTATTATATTGCTTCATCACAAAACAGTTCCAGCTGTGATATGTAGAACTTCACTATTAATTCAAAGATATGTTCATATGCATATATATACACACATCTTTATATACATATATAAACATCCATGAGTATTCTACAGATCTCCTGCATCATTCTGTACTATTTTGAAGTTTTTCAGTACTTATCTGTTCTCTGTAGACTTTTAGTCTCAGTATTTGTACAATTCATGGAAGAACACACAAATGTCTAGCTAATATAAGTGTAATGCAAGTTAAATATATATATATATATATAATATATATATATATAAATGAATACTAATATCTGAACTGTTTTGTTTATACCTCTCCATTATATTCTTTTCATTCTTCCAAAATCTGTTGACTAAATCTTTCATAGCATGACAGTGAATTTCAAAATATGTATTATTACATCCACTGTTTTCAGAGAAGATAATTGAAGCACAGGGAGGTGAAAATTATTTTCTCATTATCTTAAGCAGTTTTAACAAATCCTGCCTTGAAGGCTGCTTGTCGATAGTAACTACTTAAAGCTATTGGTATAATTCTTTAGCCAGTTTTGGGAATGATAACCAGACAACAGAGATAATTATGATAAATATATATATAAAAAAATATAGCAATCTAGGGCTCAAGGCCCAGTTCCCAATATTTGATCTCTCTATTAAGGTCAGCACTACCTTGGCTAACACACTACTAATCCACACTACTTGTGGAAGTTGAACTTTTCATGTAAACTACACAAAATAGTTTTAATAGAAGAGATGGTTCTAAAACTCCTTATAATGTTTTGAACAGTAGCAGTAAAGAAGTAAAAATTCATAAAAAGAAATTTTACAAAGGAAAAAAAAAAAAAAAAAAAAAAAAAAAAAAGAAAACAACCCCCAAAACCTGTAAGTATAAGAACTCTGAACAAGAAAGCAGAAAAATTTATATCTTTTATCTGGAGCAAATCTGGATTACATTTATACCATGTGGCATTGCTGAAACAAGGATTTGCTGCCTGTAAAATGAAAGATTTTCCAGATTAACATAACATAATTGACATCCACATCTTGAAGGAATTAGCTTAAGAACTAACTAGAAATTGGCTTCATTTCAGATTTCAGTCTGAAAAAAACTCGCTAATCTGAGATGAATCCCAGTTGCCCATGGAAAGAGAGTGTATGGTACCTCTACCAGATGAATAGCTAGCAAAACCACCAAAAATTAAGATTTGTGTGTTCCATGCATGAAGAGCAGGGCAGAAAAGGAGTGTAGCTGGAGCAACAGTGCTGAGTTGGGTCTAAAATATGGCAAGGAGGGACAAAAATGCTGTTTTCTAAAAAAATTCTTTCCACACTAGGACCAGAAAATTCCTGGTTCTAGGTGTCCATGGACTAGAATTCCTGGTTCTAGTTTGTTTGACAGCCAGACTTCTGTGGCTAATAGCACAAGGTCAAATGTGAATATTCCCAAGTAAGCAGCAGAAGTGAGAGGTTATCTTGTAGTTACTTGTGAACATAACTGAAAACAGGAGCCCCTTTTCAAAAATATGTGTACAGACCTTTCCTTATCTGGGTTCCTGACTTTTACAGAGTGCGTAAGCAAACAGAACTTATAGAAGGAATATTTCTTCAACAAGTCTCTGGACACTGGTGATTTTTCCAGCCATCAAAAGCTGGAGTAAACTTTCTATCTCAGTAATTCCAAAATTAGTGCTTAAGGTTTTCTCCTTATTTTGGAAATACATATTATCTATTTTAGACTTCAGATCAGACTACATATTTCATTTTCATCATTTTTCCTTTGTGATTCTGCTACAAACCCACATTAAAAAAATAAACCTCTGAGATCTATGAAACATAAGTCCTTCATGATATAGTAGATATAATCAATATGATAACCATAGGATTGCTACCAAAAATCCTTGTCCTATCAAGCTCGACTAAATTACCTTTGCCCTTAATGGACAGACCTGGGGAAGGTGCATCACCACAGACCTGACTCCTTTTCTGTTTTTCAGAGATCTTCCTCTACTCACCTGTATCCCTTTTTATTTCACTCCCAAATTTTTCTGGTACATTTTCATGATCAGTGACTGATAGTCTGATGCAGTTACAATGCCTGTTATGCCTCAACTGCATAGCTATTGTCTCCCAACAGTAGTGAGGAAGGATTACATACAGTATGTGCAACTTCTTTCTAATGTTACTGGTGGAGTAATCAAAATATAGATGTGTCAATGTATGTGTGTCGCAAGAGGATAGGGTGGGGAAGAAGGAG
The DNA here is from genome assembly GCF_026979565.1 of Vidua chalybeata. NCBI lineage: Eukaryota > Metazoa > Chordata > Aves > Passeriformes > Viduidae > Vidua > Vidua chalybeata. The sequence goes on along the minus strand of NC_071530.1, from coordinate 127,409,541 downwards.
AAAATAGCATGCTTCCTAAGTTACAAAGCCCAATCTCAAAAATATAAGTAATTCCTTTTACGGTGTGAAATAAGAAGTGTCTACACATTAGTATCAAAATAGGGAGTTTCAGCAGAATCTGTTATAAATTTTGTAAAAACAGTTGCCTTTTGATCCCAGCACATTTTTTTTTCCAGGGATTTGGAAGAGCCAGAATGCTATTGGGCTCCCAAATTATGGTCATCCTAAAGTCGTTGCTCCCTCTTCTTCTCCTATTGATGATTAATTAGGAGCAATTTTCCCACATAAGGAATGGATGTCTAGAAAATGGAGCATGCACAAGGTCTATATAAGTAGCTGAGCCAGAAATACAAAAGTTAGGTGAATCCTTAAAGACTTTCTCCAGACTTGGCCAAAAAGTGATATTACTACTGTAAAGGCCAACAGAACTGCTGACTGTGTCAGCAAAAATGTAAGCTACTCATCAGGTTAGCTGATGCTACAGAATGGAAAGACTCAAGCAATTAAATCCTATTATCTATTACATTATTTTATTAGGTGGCAATCTACCAATCAAATGTCATGCTGCTGTGCCAGACTTCAGCTGTTGGGATGATAACAGAATACAGCTTGCTGAATCCTCCTGTATTTCAAATCCTCTAGCAATTTAGAGATCAGAGCATCAAGTGGAGGCTGAATGTGACTTAGAGCCAACAGATAATTTATGAAGCAAGTGTGTAATAGCAGAAGCTCATCAAGAATGTAGAGAGCTAGTGGCTACAGTCCTAATTTCTTTTTATGTTATTACAATGGATGAAATGTTTCAGGTTCACATTGTGGAGAATAAGACTCTCTGTGTTGATTTGCTGTAACAAATGAACCTCAGAGGGCAGTATCAGAAGATTCTCTTCTGTAATATGCTTCAGCACCAGCTCTTGTTGAAATGTTTACTGTTAAAAAAGTTCAAAGGAAAATTATTTTCTCTCTTAAAATGAAACGTTCAGAGAACTTTTTGCTTAGGTAAAGATTTTCATTTTTTCTTCCTCGGATAGGGAAAGATGCAATTTAAAAAATTATGTTGAAAACAATTTAACTTCTTTGAAATTTATTGACAAGATTAGGATTAAGGAAAAGATTAGAATTTATTTCTCAATATGTTTTATGAATGTCTAATCCAAAAAAAAAAGATAACTCCTGGCAAGCAGTGCACTTTTTGTTTAGTCACTTCAACAAAATAAATATCCTACAAGAAACAAGTAGCAAACTGAAATAAATTAAATCTGTTGAAACAGTTGAAAACAAATTTATTATTTCATAGAGAAATTGACTCAGTTGATGGGATTTCACATAGGATACACTAAGTGTGGGATTGTGCTTTTTGCTACTTCTACTATTCTAATATAATTTTTATTTTAAATATATAAATAAAAGTTGCATTCTAATAATTAATAGTTCTGTATTGATTTATCATATGTAAATTACATAGATGCAATTTTTTAAAAATTTTAATAGTAACTTAAATATTAGTAGCTACATTAAAATGAATATCCCTATTAATAGCATTGACAGCTATCTAAAATTAGGTCAGTCGTAGTATGTGTGTAAGTTTGTGCCTATTCTGTTGTATTTTCATTATTTTGAAAATGTCTGCTAATAGAGCTTAAAGACCTGGTACAGCTCATCAGTTGCTACAGTTCTATACAGATTAATAAAGGCATGGTCTGTAGAGTTAAAAGTGTAACAATACTGCAAAGGATCTAAATGTTTGCGAATTTAATGGGAAATGCATGGAAGAGACGGGGATGCCTAATTTTTAACATATCTTTTTAAGAAAATATTATTAAACCAACTTTTCTTTATACAGCCCTGTTTCACTATTTAAGTCCTGAAACTGAAAAATAAAGAAAATGCATTTCTATGGGGATGTATGTAATCACAAAAAATTGTACCCAAAAAAATCACATAAGACAATATAAGAAATGGTTTTTTTTGGCATTCTTAGAATTGCCATTATTTTTCTGCAACCTGTTTTCCTTTTGCATTGTAATTTTTTGTCCTCTTGTTTATATACTTTGTAGTAGAGCAGTTTGTTTATCCAAAACATTCCAGTTTAACTAGACAATAAAATCTTAAATATTTGTTTGGCAATTTTTCTTGGCACAGAGTAGGACAGTGATACCAGCAAACTGTATTAGCTAATGGAAGTAAATGCTGTGGGTGAGAATATCCAAGCACGAATTAAACTTCAGAGAAAGAAATAGGAATTTAGGAAGAACTGTTGAATGGGAGTGGGTCTGATGGAATTAGAAAAAGGTGACGGGAAGAAATTTAGGTGGACAACAGGAAAAAATGTTGAAAGAAAAAGCCACTTTAGTTCTAAAAAGAAAAAGTCTTATAAAAATCTCTGATAAGCTTTCTGAAAATCCAGTCATCCTTACTTTAACCAGGATTTTGTTTTCTCTTTCTCTCTTGCTCAAGGCCTGTGTATTGGTTTTTCATAGCAAGATTTTGGTAGCAGGTGGCTGCATGAATGACTCTATAAGAAGCTTCTAGAAGCTTTTCCCATGTCCAGCAGGGCCAATGCCAGCTGGCTCCAAGACACTGGCCAAGGTCAAGCCCATCAGCAACTTCTGAGAAGACAGATTAAGGAGAGGGAAAAAAAATCCTGTGCATTCACACCTGGAGACAGGACTTGGAATATGTAATAGAAACAATTCTGCAGACACCAAAGACAGGGAAGAAGAAGAGGGTGGAAGTGTCCCAAAGTACCAGAACCAAGATTCCCCTATGGCCCGGGGTGCAGAGCATGGTGAGGCAGCTGTGCCCCTGCAGCCCATGGAGGTCCATGGTGGAGCAGAGATCCACCTGCAGCCCCTGGAGAACTGCACACCAGAGCAGGTGGATGCCCCAAGGAGGCTGTGACCCTGTAGGAAGTCCTTGCTCAACAGGCTCCTGGTAGGACCTGTGGACCCATGGAAAGGAGCACACATGGAGCAGGTTTGCTGGCAGGATTCGTGACTCTGTGGGGGAGTCACAACGAAGCAGTCTGTTCCTGGGTGACTGTACCCTGTGGAAGGGACTCATGCTGGAGCAGTTTGTGAAGAACTGCAGCCTTTGGGAGGGACTCACCTTGGAGATGTTCATGGAGCACTGTCTCCCATGGTAGGAACCCTATTCAGTAGGGACAGAATGTGAGGAGTCTTCCCACTAAGGAGGAAGGAGTGGCAGAGACACCATGTGAAAAATTGACTGCAGTCCCCATTCCCTATCCTCCTGTGACATTGATGGGGATGAGCAAGAGAAAATGGAAAGTAAAGTTAAGCCCAGGAAGAAGGGAAGGTAGTGTTTTTCCAGGGAAGATTTTTAAGGTTTGGTTTTATTTCTCATTATCTTACTCTGATTTGATTGGTTAAATTAATTAATTTTCTCCAAGTCAGTCTCTTTTGTCCATGATGGCAATTGGTGAGTGATCTCTTCCTATCCTTCTACGGGCCCACAAACCTTTTATTATATTTTCTCTCCCCTGTCCATCAGAGGAGGGGAGGTATAGAGTGCCTTCACTTGGCATCAGTCATCCCTCCAGGGTCAACCCCTTACAGCTGCTAAAGAGAGCAGAGTAGTTATTCTTTGCAGGAGTACATGTGGCAGTTGAGTGAAGATCCAGAATGAATTCTGCACTCAGTATGTTCAATTTTGAGCAATATGAGATTTAGAGTCTTTCAACTTAGCCACATTTAAAGAGTTTTTTGCATACAACCATTCATAAGCCAGATTTAAATTTTCACTTTGAAGTATAGTAACTGAATTATTTATTTAAAATAATGACTGAGCATGGAAAAACAATTTATTTTCCTCATTACTGTTCTAAAATGGAATTTCATTGATTTTTAGGAGCAAATTTAGTATGTGGCAGATATTCTACAATAAATCCAGTGGTTCAAGCTTTGGCCATATCTTTTTGGTGGCTTTTTTTTTTTTTTTTTTTTCTCCTAAGAATGAAAAACGCAAGGTACATCTTGCTATGTGTGGTGCTACACTTACAAGCCATAATGACATAAGTACAGAACCAGGCATTTCACTTTCTTCAGAAATGTCTACCAATTAAGCCCTACAAATGCTGAACTAAAAATAAATCAGAAAACCCTGGGTCTGATCTGCTTGACTCAAAACCTTCACTTCTAAATGAGTCCTGCTGTGTCATTTAAATTCATCTTGAGAGTATGGATTCAGAAAAAAGCCTTTGAGCCATTACTTTTTCAGTTAGGCCTCACTGCTTCCTTTTATTTTTTTTTTTAAGTAGGCCATCAGAGATGGATTGACCTTAAATGAATAGACTTAGAAAAATTGTATTAAAATGAAAACACCAACACTAAGATTCTCAAAGTTGCTTTTACTCTGTAATAAAATGTAAAGGTATAGGACTGTCTACATGTCATACAAATCCCTTATTTTAATATTTTTTTCTGAGTTATTTTAATCAGATAAATGTGCAGTATTATGATTAATATCTATGTTTTGGATATTTGAGGTATTAATTTAGGGCTATAAGAGTTTTTTTTTTTTCTTCCTGCACTCTGGAAAGACTGATAAGCAACAAGAGAGTCCTCTGCTATTAATCTTTTTGCTATCACACATGTAAACACAGATTGAGTTAATCCTGTGATGGGATCTGGGATCTGTAATAGTTGAAGTAAAGTATAGGAAATTACAGGACAGAATCATACTAGGATCCAGGTTATTTGGATATAGAATTTTCATAGGCTTCCTAAAGACTCAATAGGATGTCTCCTTCATCTAAACAGAGGACTTTGAGCAATTTACTGATCTACCTAGAGTAAAATAGAGAAGATATTCTGTCCCTGGTGATGCTGGGATACACACTTGAGGAAGGAATTGTTTGTTACTAGTAATAATTACTCTAATTAGTTTCCATGTCACAAAACCTGGCATTTCAAGTTGCATTAGTCTTTCATTCATTCACAATAAGATAAAGAAAGTGAACAGAAAGAAACATAACGTCAAATAAACTAATGACAGAAAAACAGGGTAAGCTAGATAATGCGAAGTAAACACCTAGATTTTCAAATGTTTGAAGGCGCATTTTAACCCTACAGAATAATTCCAGAATCTCTTCACTTATGCATACCTCTTAATCTTTGATGGGAAACAGTTAACTTCTTTTGGTTTTTAGGTAATTTAGCTGATGCTGCATTCTATGAATCTAGTTTTATGCTACAATTTTGCTGAAATCAACAAAGAAAAACATTCTTGTTAATAGAGTCCTGTGATTATTTTCTCAGCATTTTAGCTATTATCATCCCAATTGACTTGCCTATTACTTCTTAATGAGCTCTTTTGTTAGTCCTTCTAATCATCAAAAAGACTAGGAACCTAAACCTGATTTCTCTCTTCTGCTTTCATGGTAGTGTTATTTAACTTATTTTACTTGAACACATATTTATTTCTACCTCTTTATAATCAAATAATATGTTTCTTATATATATATTTTATATCAAATAATGTGTTTCTTATATATTTTTTTTTCTTATCATTTCTAAGAGGATCCCACTTTAGCCTTTTTTTTAACCCCTTCCCAATGGAATTATATTTCTTATCATTACATTAGAAATATACATTTGTAATTACATCTGTAAATATATTACAGATTAATTTCCCATGTTGGTGTTCTCAGCAAGGCAGCAGCATCTCAATTTTATGTTTTGGGGCATTAAACAATATGTGTCAGGAAAAGGTACAGCTCACCCTTAGGTATAGAATCATGAATAGGGACAGATAATTACCCAAATTGCCCTGTTTTTGCTCTTTTTAGTGATCTTGCAACCCATCAAAATCTATGCTATCTATTTTGTAATAACAGAAACATGGGAACAAGATGTTGGGCACAAAAATTACTCAGTCAAGAGTCTTTGGCAGCCAAATCGTAAGTTGGAGTATTTGAATACATCCAAAAGCTCACTGCCTTTGAAAGGACTTCCATCTGGCCAAGAATGGCCACCAGCTCACAGTCAAACCATGCCTCTGATTATATTACAAGACAATTTATAATCATGGACCAGCCTTCAAAAAGCCAGTGAAGTCTTCAAATTAGGTTTGTTTTGAAGTTTATTCTGAAAAAGAGACAAATAATATAGGCTAGACTTTACTAGATATGCCTAGTGTATTTATTTCACCTACAAAAGGCTTGGATGCTAGAAAAGCAAGGATGACAGAAAAAAATGCACTGTTTTTTGCTTGTGAACCCAATCCAATGAAATGGACCCTTTCTGCTATTTCTGTTGGTAAGTCATTCAACATTTGTATTCTTCATACTTCTTACACATAGAACCAAAGGTTCCTGAAACTCTATGCTGGAATCTCTCCCATGGTAATACAAGCAGCAAATACAAAAAGTTGTTGTATGGAAAAAGCAGAAATATACATTACTTTGGGAAACACTTGGCTAGATCTCAACTGTCAAACTCACTGAGCACAAATTGAAATGTGTCAAAAGCATCAAGCAGTTGATTAAGAGCATGTCTACACTCACTGCTGTATATTAATTATGACAATGATAGAAGGTCCTTTGCTTATCACACTTACCTCCAAGAAAGACATAAAAGATGTATGTTATCTAAGGCAGTGTAGGTGACTTCTGTGAATTACTGAAACACATAAATTTTATTTGTTAGAATGGCTAAGGTCAGCTTGTTTGTGATATGTGGAGACAATTTATCACTGCATTTCTGAACTTTATATTAATATATATTAACTCACTATTTATTATTCTTGGTATCTCTGGTATATATTTAATTTTGGCCTTTGATAAATTAAATAAGTTTACTATATTTATCAATGTGTTTGTCAGTAATGGAGATGTTCTGGACAGTATTTGCACACATCCTGCTTCAGCATTACAATCTATATCAGGAACAAATTTCTGTGATACTTGGTAATTGGGCCCTAAGTATACCTCTCTGTGTGTGAGATGGGCACCCAAGTCCAGAGGGAAAGATATATAAGTCTATAAGTTTTGTACTGCAGGAGGCTGATAGAGAAAGAGAAACATCCTGTTCTCCACACAATTGGTGATGTTTCCAAACAGGAAAACACATTACAATGTAAAAGGGAAACAATCTTCCTGTTGCCTGTTACATTTGCCATAAAGATAGCAAAAGGAATAATCAGGAATGCAATCCAAAATTAAAAAAAAAAAAAAAAACAATTTCTGAAGGTGAATGTGAATCACATCACACAGACTCATTTTTTCAGTCCAACCACCTCCACCTCCTTGCTGAAAATGACTAATCATTGTCATGACTTAGGCAATTTAAAGCTAAAGTACAAGAAGAATCCTATGGAATAGAGACAATAATGGCTTTGAGACAAATCAGATCTCCCACTGATCATGAAGAAAGTGGAGATGATCAAAGAGCTTGTGACCTCTGTATCCATGAGAATTCTGCAGAATAGACAAGGAAGCAGGCTGCAAAAAATGCAGAGAAGAAGACTTGCAGATGAATTCTGTCTGGAGTGATGAGTGTAAAGGACAAAGAATTCTGGGTCTGCAGTACCCATTGCAGCATTGGCATTGGGTGCTGTGTTCAGGGAGCCCTTACTGAGAGTGGAGGAATTAAGATAAGTTTCTATGGAGGAACTAAGATAAACCATATTTCCTTCCTCTTTATTTCATCTTTTCCTTTCTTATTTCTGATTTATTTTCCCATTATAGTTTCAATATTTCTTCTCCAATTACTGGATTTTATCCCTCCTTCTCAACCCCCTTCCCTCTTCTGAGGATGTTCTCGCATTATTGTCTCTCTGTACAATTCTGTGTTTTCTTCTTCTTCAGAACTATTGCCTCTTACACTTTCCATCATATTTGTCCACCCAAACTAATTTTCATAGGCATACTCTAAAAGTCATTGCATTTTTACTCACTTTACCTGTCAGCTTTCCTGCTGAATTTCAACTGCACATGCCATCTACATAGATTTTGCTGTAATGAAAATAATTGCTGGTGATTACCAATTGCTAGGTATCAGAATACAGATTTGCTATCACCTCAAGCAACCTTGAAAGATATCATGCCTCTTCCATTTTAATTATTTAAAATGCAAGGTAGATTCTATAGAAAAAAATTGTGTTCATAGACAACTTTTTTCTCTCTCTTTTTTATCTTTTTTACTTTTATTACACCACAACTAAACAGGAAGAGATAAAATATACCTGACTGGACTTCCAAAATGATACGAAGTGATATAAAACCAGTTTTTAAAATATTTAAAACCACCCCAAGGATCCCAAAATCATTATTTGGACCAAATGAACTATTATGAGACTTTAAGGGGAGAAAAAAAGCTCAGCAGAGGTATTTAGATACAGAGGGATATGAAACAATAACCATAGCTTCAAATGACCAGAGCTGAAACAAGCTTCTCTCCTTTAGAAACAACTTATTACAAATCAATTACAAACATTTGCTCACAGCTTAGAAAACAGCAATTTTCACAGAGGATGGAGGACAACTTTGTCTCTTACATCAATCAGTCCATATATTTCTCAATATATAAAAAAATCATAGCAAGAAGAAAGCAGCATGCAGACGTGGTGCTCTCGAACACAGTGTGAGCATACAGCGTAGATTCCTGAGAAAATCATATGCCCAAATCAAAGGGACAGTGTTCCTTCAAACCAGTTTAAACATGGCAATATCATTGATATTTAAATTTGAAACCACAGGCTTTTATTGTAATGTAGTAATTTTCTGTTCCGTGAAATCAATACTTCCTCATACACAATCATTTGAATAACTGAAACTTGTTAATAAGGGGAGATAAGACCTAGAACTAGATGCCTTCTTGACTGAGTAGTATTGGAAAGAAAATATATTTTAGCTTGTTTTTTCAGTAGTACAATCACTATTTTTCTTTTTTGACATATTCTGGCAACTTAAATTCCACCAGAATCCTTCTACCTATAACTTCCTAGTTGGGGCAACTCTTTATGAGTGCTCTTCTTAGAACTTTTGAAGTGCTTTTTGATATCTAGAATAACCTGATTTTCTTCACAGGGCAGACCCAAACCTTATAGAGATTTTAGTCATTCTGAATATCCATGAGCTGCTGAATGCTTCTGCTTCTCCTTCACTTGAAGTTTCTATGGATCACTTCAGTGTAGAATTCTCCCCAGAGTTTAATAGTCCCTTTTTTTTTTTTTTTTTGAGGGAGAAACATCACATCAGGTTTAGGAAGATTCTTTCATAAGAATGTTTATGAAGATGAACAGTTTACACATTGGGCTACTATATTTATTTTAAAAAGTTCTTTTTGAAATATGGCTTTCCCTTTATAATATGATAACTGAAAACATATCAGTTTAACAGCTTGTCTATCCAATTTTTGTTAAACCTCTTAAATCTTAATAAAGAATGCTCTTAATGTAACATTTTGCCTCTGAAATTATTTTTGTAATTTATAACTCACGATACCATACTGAAGACTTTTATAACTGGATTTATATCTAGTACAGTACTATGTATAAAAATGTGAAGACAGATGTGTATGAAAGAAATTGAATGTTGAATGTATTTTATTTCTACGGAATTTCTTGGTAATACTGACATTGCAGGACTATATTACAAAAAAATAAACCTAACAGAGCAGTGCAGAAACTTGAAACAGCAAAAAAGCATCCACCGTGAGGAGTGACTTAGCTATAGAAGCTGTCCATGAAAAGGCTACCATTAATAGCTATGGCACTGCACTACAACATAACTTCATGTACTGATCCTGGGAGTAAAACCTATAGAAATTTGAAAGGAATTACTTTCACAAAATTCTACGGAATCATAAGGAATCACCCCCCAAATTTCTGAAATTATACCAAAATGAAAGCTCTTAAAGAGATTTAGGAAAAGCAGGTAAGAAAACTACAGTGATATAGAACAAAATGTCCAGTTTTCATACTGAAAGGGAAATGTTCTGTTTCACTAAAATTCAGCCAATACAAATTTTGAAAATCTGTGCATGTAGGCAATAAAAAGTTACCACTTTGAATGCAGAATTAGATGTTATTCAAAAAGAATACACATAGTAGGAGTAACAGAATCCCAAGATTTATTTTCTGCATGTATGAGATTAGCAACTGAAATAATCTGAAGAAATACATGACAAAATAAACCACACTATACATTACATGGAATATTTGTCATATTATTAAGCATGGAACCTGTACTTCCTCTGCTCTAAAGAATTTATAATTGGGTGTACTGTTTTAAGCTTTTTTTTTAAAGAAATTCTTAAGGCAATTCTAGGTATAAGTAAAAGTAAACAAAAGAAAAAAAGTCATCAATTGCTATCTTCTAAAGCATTTTTGACTGAAGAATGCCAGTTACAAAATTCAAATTATTAATTTTTAAAATATTATTTTGATTATAATGGATACCTTAGAAAGCCAAAACAATTAGCATGCAACTTCAATCTGTAACTGTAACAAAATCAGAAAAAATTAGAATGCATTAAGGAAGACTTCATTTTAATAATAAGCATACAAGGACTTTCTTAGTCAAATGTTATGCAGAGACAGGTAATAATTATTCTGAAGACAAAATGTGTTGTAAATCTTCACCTCCTTGGAAAAATAGAGAGGACCAATTGGACAAGACACAAAAGCAGGGAATTATCTTCCTCTGAATTATACTCTGTGGGCATCATAATTTGTAATACTGTCGATATCTTCCAGTAAGTGAAGGCTTATGCAGAAAAAAAGTTATTAAATACTGTCAACCATGTATATAAGTTTCCATTCTCTGAGGCAGGGATTTCCTGCCCCTTTGAGCCAAACTAGTTACAATGAACCCAGTAAATTAGAAATATTTAATGGTCACTATGCGAGCAAGCTTCACTGCATGACAAATGTATACTTCCTAAAATGACAGTATTTATATTATTTCTCACAGTACTGTTGTTGTTATATAATTCTTGTTATTATTATTAATTACTTAGTTCCTGATGCCATAACAAAAATCTGCGAAGCCTAATAATAGATGAGCAAGCATTGCTTTATAAATTAGGCACTTAATAGTTTATAATACTAATATAAATATATTGTTACAATATTTCCACCAGGATTCTATTCACAATCTATAATTTTGTGAATAAAAGCAGTTATTTTAATCTTGATACTTTTTTAGATTCTAACAACTTCCATTTAAAAGACAATATATGTAAGAATGCTCTTATGTCTTTGCTTGACATATGACAAACATCATTATGGTCCTAACCAGTTATGTTTTAATTAAGTTCAAAAATCCAATCAAAAAAGATACTATTGGATGAAATTCGACCTTTATAGAAGCCCATTTCCTTCAAATGAACATCAGCTGCTTGCACCAGATCTTTCTGTTGTGGGGTGAAAACAGATATTGTTGGTAAGAGAGAAAAAAAAATCCTTAATATCCAGAAATTATGGCCATGTGATATTTTGATCACATGGTTAAATACTTTGTTAAATAAATATGATTTTTCTATAGCTGAATTTTTGACAATTCATTTATACATAACCTAAAAAGACTTGTGAATATACATATATCAGTTTAAAGGGAAAACTTTCTTGTTAATTTCAGACACAGAATGGCAGCTTCATCCAGATGGATCTAGGATATCTCTAAAATTCAGCCTAATATTAAATAGCTTTATAATTCTCAAATTTCCCCTAGACCCTTCAGAATTCCAAAATGGCAGCCATCCAGTCCATTGGAAAATACAATGCTATTCAAAATGTTCCTGATCTACCACAACAAAGTGCTGCACTGCCTGCTCTTAAATTATATGGCAATGGAACAGACTAAAACTGAAGATACTGGAAGAAATACTAATACAAAAAAAAAAAAAAAAAAAAAAAAAATCAATCAATTTTAATTTTGATTTCCTATGGGTGACATAAAAGTCCTTGTGGAAATGGCAGGGAATCTCAATTTAGTACATGTGAATTGAAAAAAAAATTATGTACCAAGCCTAACTGATAATTTAGGCAGTAAATGTGAATTCCTCATTTTTAAATTGAGTTTATCAACTCTAGAGACCTTGGACATCTTATTTCCAGATAAACATCCCTGTGAATAGGGAAAATGTTCAAATGAACAAGCATATGAAAAGCATACCTGTCCATAGATCTCTCTTTTCATCGATCAGAGAATGTGTTAAGTAGCATCTCCCCTTTACTTTAGACAAGAATTTCCCTTATGTTGTGCATACTTAATATGCACATCTCCAGAGACAAATTTCCAAACTGGTTATCCAAATTTATCTTGCTACTCCTGGGTCTTACAACAAGCATTTTTAAATCTGCTTTTCTACCATATCGATAAAGATAGTTGCCTGACAGAAATTAGAATAATTTCCATTTTTTATTTGTTTGTTGGTTTGTTTGACCTCATTTACACAACCCTTAATCTGAGCTCTCAGTAGGTTATGATAATGAGCTCAGAAGTATTTGTATGAGGGTAGGTTCTAAAGTTTTTTAGTTACTGGGGCATTTTCACTGTGTAGGGACAATATATTTCTAAGCCAGTTCATGGTCCTTGCTCCTGCCTCTTATGGCACCAGGCTGGCACTGTTAGTTCCAGCATCTGCTCAGGGCAGAGGAGAAATCAACACAGGAAGATGTCACCAAAGGTTATACATTTCTGGTGGAGGTGAATCTCACTAATCCCAAGGTATGAGCCACATCACCTTGTCCTTTTCTTCAAAATTCCCCTCCTTCTATTTTTCCAGTTTTTCTTCACACCCTCACTATTCTTCTGTCTTTAGAGCCAGACAGCAGTCAAATTTTCTGTTGCACAGGAAATTCCAACATTTTAAAACTTGTTTTTCTTCTGTATTAGACATCACGTCATTTCATATTAAGCATTAACACTACTGGCATGTCATATTATATTAGAGTATGATGCATTAGCTAAAATATGATATTATTTAATTTGCAGCATTATTTTGATTATGTAAGACTGCTTTTTATATATTGTTTATTCTACTTTTATATTACTTTAGTACCAGATGCTTTCTCATTGTCATGCTCAGTATCAAACATGCCTCATTGCAAGAAACGTATAACACACCATACTAAAAAATGTCGTATCTTATTATCTTTCTCCTAATTAGAGTAAAAGGTTTGAACTGACATTACCGAAGTGTGACACAAGCTAATCACAAATCAACCAAGAACTGATTAGAAGGAGTTCTAATTTAATCTGTTTATTGGCTTGATCTTTGTAAAAAAAAAAAAGTACAAGCATTCTTTGAGCATGAAGATTTAGAAAGATTATATAACATAAAAGAGAGCCTTTATTCATTAAAAGTCCAAATTTTGTTCTCTAAACCATGACATAATCCCTGTTAAAAGGAAACAGACCCAGTGCTATGTACCCACCACCACAAATATTGTTCATATGCACATACTGTTTGTGGGACATCACTTAATCGAAATTGTAGTTTTGGCCATTGCGGACCTTCCTACAGAGACACCGATTTGTGACTGAAGAGGTGGTCACTTAGTAGCATGGGGAAGAAGCAGCATGCATTAGCAGGAACACCAGCTAAAGTGCTGATATTCAAAATATACCTCCTGTTTGATTTGTCTTCCAGAGAAAAAAGAGAACTGAAACTAGCCATTATGATTTTAAACTTTATAAATTTTGTAAAAACAAAGGATTTTAATTAATGAAAAAAAAAAAAAACCAAAAGCAGAAATTCCCTTGAATGTGATATGGGCAGGACATGGACAAAAGTTATCTTGAAATGATTGCTGATTACATGCTTCCATGAAGACAAGGGACATTCAATCTAGGAAACTACTTATTGGCAAGATATATTTTTTTTCCTTTAAAGCAACTGCAAGTAATGTGATTATGACAAAAGAAAACAATGGGAAACTGTATAAGAAATATTTTCCTCATCTATTCATGTCCTCTTGTCCTTGCTCTCCTTACTCTGATTCAGCTTTTCCACGATGACAGGCAAGCCATGCTTTCATATAGTGATAAAAATTATGACAGCTTTGAAATTCACAGCAATGTTCTTCAGGGATATAGTTTGATGACAACTGTCTTTGGTATAGCCTTTTCACTGCTGCTTTGTCATTCTCTCTTACCCAGCATGTAAGGTGTATACATTTCCATACAGAATCAGCTGGAAAATTTGTCTACATTTAAGGAGAGATGAATAGTATTGTCTTAGGGGAAAAAAGCCCCCACACATTCATAGTTAAATGTTAAAAATGCAAATCTAGAGATCAAAAAGGACAGAACTCTGAAAATAAATAAGAAGAAGTTAATGCTTAGCTCTTAGTTTACAATAAAATAAAGAGAGATGCTTTTCAGGTTGTTAAATCATGATATTTACACTAGACTTGGCAACCCCAGACTTAAATCTAAGAGCCGTTTATTTTAGTGCTCCATTTCTGACAGAGGATGATATCAGACTTTATATTTTTATCTTTCAGGAAGAGATGTTTAGGCCTCATATATATTAAGGACAATTTTGAAATAAGGCAAGATGAAGATGCTTCCTGAACATAAAGAGAATTAACAATAAAGGGCTGCAACCCTGACACGTTACCTGAAGACACTTTCCTCCTTGGTGAAGGGGAAAATGCAGCAGAAGTTTATGTCTTCCTAGGAAGACAAGGAAATATCAAACATTTACTTTTCCATCAAAAATAGAATATGTAATGGACAATCTATTGACTTTAAAGAAACATGCTGTTGTTTGTTAGATTTTCCATTAACCTAAGGTCCCTACTCAGAAAATCTGACATTCTGGGTCAGGAAATTCACTTTCTGTGAAGAAAAATCTCTGTTAAAAGTAGCAAAATTTAACAAGAAAATATAATTCCATTTCAGAAATGATAAAATAAACATAGCTTTTAAAGACTCATATTTTTGCTGACTTTCTTATAATTTTACACAGAACAAATATCTCACCTTGACAAAAGTTTCAATGGAAAAAATTTAGAGAGTAATAAATGATAAAGTGCAAGAGAGGTTGAAACTAAGAGATGTTCTTAAAGCAGTTATGTAAAGAAACAAATTAAATGAAATGTTACAATTCAAAGCCAGTCAACCTGTGTGAAATGTTCTTGACAACTTTTGCTACTTGGCATTTAAATTACTCACTGTCTCAGCATCCTTGGAAAGCAGTCTGCCACTTACATTGAGACTGAAGAAAGCACACATTATTTATGTGTACATTATTTCTTACTTTTTTCACTCATAAAAGACAACCACCACTCCATAAATACATGAATACAACTCTGGAAATTCCAAGCAAGATAGACAAGTATATGGTGTACCACTATTTATGGGCTAACAATATCAGTAAGACTGTTTGTAGGCCTATGTGGGATGAAATAATGCATTTCTGGATCAGGAGACAGTACTTAGGATGTGTATGCCTACCAACACTCAGGTCTCCTAGTGCTGTACCACTGAGAAGAGGTTCCTGCTCTCTGGGAGGGAAAAAGGCATGCCATCTCTATGGCAAGCCTATAAAATTGCTGAGGAATCCCTAGTTGCAAAAGTCATCAGCTCTGTGCTGTAAGGCAATGAGCAAAAGGGCACACAATTGTGGAAGCAGATTCTCAAGGGCACTCCTCTGGCTAGCAACATTCTTCTGCATCTTGTTTTTATAAAAAAGTCCAAAGTTCAATTTTTTTTTTTGCTTTGATGAGACTGCAGAAGACACTGTTCTGGACCAAACTGGAAGTCCACTTTGTTCAGATTCTGCCTTTAACCTGGTCTGACTTGGAGGCTACTTTGTCCCTTCATCCTGATCATAACCACGTTTTTGTCATTTATTGCACATGATTCTGTTCCTAAGGTTTCTCTTCACAGCATAATGTGATCCTTAGCCAGGGAGAAAGTTTTGAAAATTCCATTATTTTGTCCAGTGAGAGGGTGTTTCAGACAGAACTGAGCTCAGATTGCTGAGCTTTCTGACTGACTGTCCTTGAGCTTTCCTGTCAGATGACTTTCCTCAATATTTCATATTTACTAGTTCAGTGGTCCTATTTTTTTCCAGGAAATAGTATATATACTTAATGGAAGTCTGATATGCATGATTTAAACCCACCTCAAAGATTTTTTGTCAGCACTAGTATCTTTCAGCAAATAAATGGATGATGCTGTTGTTCCTTAATCAGCCCTGAGGTGGCTGTTAAGTTTTCCATAAAAAATTTCATTCAAGGCACACCTGCCCATCACAGTGTAAGGACTTAATGGTGTTTCTGTCACAATCTATGTATCTATGTGAGAATTGATGCTGCATTCAGCTTGTGCAGGATCAGCACTGAAGAGCATGGAGCTATTCAAGGCTGTGAAGTGACAAGAAGTTGCAGCCAGATGTGGGGTATAGCAGGGATAATTTTTCCCTTAACATCACATCTCACTACGTTTTTACTGTTATTAGTTAAAATTTGAAACAGTACATTAAGGGGTAACTGGAAATACTAAATATTCTTATATCCTCTTGATTAGTTGTTTATTTGGGGGGGTTAGGTGTTTGTTTTTGTTTTTGGGTTTGTTTTTTTTTTTTTAATGATTGTTACTGCTGTTTTGTCACACTAGTAGCCACAACTGTTCAAGATACAGCTTTAAATCTTCCCAGTTCTAACTGATTTAGTATATCTTGCAATGTTGCCAAAAATATTCTTAGGAGTCATTTTGACAAAAAATTCCAAATCTTCTCCCACTGTTGCCAAACACTAGGGCAAATTCAAAAAGTACTTACAGAAAACAAGCAAATTATTAGCAAAACATGTTTCTTTTTTTTTTTTTTTTTGTTACTTTCATCACATAATATTACTGATCTAAACAAATCTAGTAACAAAGATTGAAATAGAATTAGTTCTTCGGAGACAGCAAATATGGTGTCTAACCAAAAGATTATCTATTGTAGTACTAAACATCCATTAGATGTCATTGCACTGGATTTATTTATACAGCATTTGTAATGCTCAGAGTTGCTGACCAAGGATGTAATAAACTGCTTCAGAAAGTTTATATGTGAAATACAATGCAATTGTGAAGAATAAAACTGACAAATAAATTCATTCAAATACGACTTGTAAAAGATGTAGGACTGCTCATATACACTTTGACATATAATATGCTGCTTTCCCAAAAAATAAAATACACTACCTGAATTATCAATAAGATGGGCAATTGTTCATGTCATTGATTTGAATCTTTAGTGTTGATATTAAGTTTAAGCAGACATTTCTCTTGCTTTTCTTGTCTTTCCTCGTAATACAAGTCAGACCTTTGCTCAGAGTAGTAGAATTCAATACTACACAAAAATTCTTTTACATTAATATTGACTACTCCAGTAATGTTTCACAAGACAATGTTTTAAGATTTTTTTTACTGAAAAAAATTTAACAATAAAAAAAAAAGCTTAAATAAATTCAGGCTTTGACAAGTTAAAATGAAGTCAAAACACTAGGATTGAATGTGCAGTAAGATTTAAGCCATAATACTATTCACACTTAGAGACATAAACAGTATTTTTAAAATATTTTATGTCATAATAAGAAACAACACTTTCCTACCAAGGCATATGTCTTGTCTAAAAAAATATGACATTTTTAAGGTTCAAACTAAAGTTATTAGAATAAAGGTAGCATAAACCAGCTCTTTTTTCCCCATTTTTAGTATTAAAAAAAAGAAAACAAAGGGCCTCTTCTCAAATACTCTATTTTAATAAGAGTGTGTATTTTACTTAGAATGTGATTTCCCTTTTATGCATTTAATGTCCAAATCACTGCAAATGATGTTTAATAATAATTTTGACTTTATTATATAGGTCTGCTTCTATTCAAAGTGGATTTTAATACATAACTGGAAGTCAAAATTTAATTTTTTTTCAGTCACAGCTTGTTTCTAGGTGTAAAGAGAACAACATTCCTCACTACATGTATCAGTGTGACTCCTTTGTGAAGAGATGAAGTTAAAGATAATTGTAAGTAGCATGAGAAACTTTTGAAATTTGAAACTTTACATTTTTCCTATAGATGTGAGAAAAAAATTACAGCCTCAACTGTTCACAGATAGGTGTAACCATATATTGACTCATTTGCCTTGCTAGTACATAGAATACTTGCCATAATTGCATTATTGGGTTATTTATTGTAGATGCATAGTTTGTATCAGCTTTAATTTTTAGTATTTTTAACAGGTATTTACATTCTTAAAGAAAATGTTAAAGTTCTTGATTCTGTGGTCTGTATAGAGGTATAGAACTAAATATCCTTATGAATTAAACAAGGAATTAAGTCTTGTTACAGAAATATAAGATGCAGGTTGGGGTTTTTATCTTCTGAAACACATGCACTTTATGTGGCCATATGACTCAGATACATACACTCTTAAAAGTAGATGCATTATTATAGAATTAGGTAAGAGTACTAAATATACAGCTGAGAAAATGAATAACTATACATTGGATGTGAACAGTAAAAAAAGAGGTTAAATTATTATTCTTGGTAAAATAGAAGAATTTCTGACTAGGAAATAGGCAAAAGTAAGACCTACATTTAGTTAATCTTCCTTTAATGCTTCAAATAAATTATTCATTTTCTCAAGCAACAAAACATTGACCTTTTCTTAAAATACAATGTAAAGTTCACTTTGGGGTGAACTGTGGTGACAAACTATTTTTATTACTGAAAATTCACTTGTAATTCATATTTCTTTCTATATATTTCAAAGGAATAAAAATCCACAGGAGCATGAGACTAACATAAATTCCAAATACCTTTGCCAACATCTGAAATTTCATCTTGAACACATTGCTTAAAATTGCTCATAACCACTTCAATTTTTAATATTTTAATTAGACTTTAATTCCATGAATATAATATATTGATAATATATTGAGTGCTCACAGACTTCTGACTTAACTAGTTACATTAGCAGGTCGTTTTCATACCTGCAAAGAGTTTCTATATATTTTTATTCATGTAGGAAATTACTTAATTTCTCTTCTATACTGTTCTTGAGAAACAAAAATGTTGTCACATTTTCTTGTGTTAACGTCTTTCCAGGAAGAGAAATGGCAAACTACTGGCCTCCTGCAGTAAGGGAATTTGCCAAATGTTAACGAGGATGAGAGATAATGAACAGCATGAAATTCATATTAAATACTTTACGTTTGGTCATGAGATTAAACCTCTTTTCCAAAATGCTAACAAATACATTGGATATGGATAGATTACGTTGAAAACCTAAAAGTGACAAAAATGAAGGTGACAAAATTTTTTTGCCTTTGCATTAAAAACTATATGGCTGTTTTATACCCAGTCAATAATTTCATCTATGTGTATTGCTACTAAAAATGTGTTACTTTGAAATAACTGTGACTAAAAAATGAAGAAGACAGCTTCAGAAAAAGATCTGAGAGAACCTAAAGGTGGACATGCAGGGTTATGCATTTAGGTACCCATCTGTCAGAGAAGAATAGAGAAAAGAGAGTCAGGTCACAAGTGCACGTGGGTGTCACAGACTGGGATCAAAAGGAGCCATCTCACCAGGGTGGTATTCCCCTTGTCCAAGAGGGAAATATGACATAAAAAATGCTTAACCATAGGTTTTGGCACCTCAAAAGATTATCTACTGGCAACTACCCTCCTATAGTACTACACAGTCCCCATGCTGTCTTTTCTGTACTTCTGCTAGGCAATTCTATTGTGAAACTATTAAAAACATAAAGACAATATTATATCAATCCCTGAAACTCTGTTCCTAGTTCTGCTACAATGTAAGTATTTCAGGGCCATAAAACATTTTATTCTTAAACTTATGACTGAATAAGATCTTCACTTTTCAAACAGTTTAGTGTATGCAGCTCCTAATTATGCATCAATAGTTGCAAAAGATGTGTATCCCACCCATAAAATAGGTTTTATCTGTATGGGTTGGCAGTATGAGTTGCAGGCCTCAGAATTTAGATGAATGTTCAAAACATAATTGTCCAGGCTCTCTGTGCAAGTGTGTATGGTCTGCTGTTGGAGGGAAGACCTGAAGCTGTCTCAAGACCACTCAGCTCCATGTGCCAGCTACCCAGAAAACGTGCTATGGCTTGAGAGAAATGGGATCTTTCACCAGGCAGCCTGCAGGCAGGCCACATGATCTCAACCTCTCTTGGGACTAAATCCAGAGGCTGCTCACATAGACATGCCATCTCTGTACTAATAATGTCTTCCAATTTAACA
The DNA here is from genome assembly GCF_026979565.1 of Vidua chalybeata. Classification (NCBI taxonomy): domain Eukaryota; kingdom Metazoa; phylum Chordata; class Aves; order Passeriformes; family Viduidae; genus Vidua; species Vidua chalybeata. Next base: position 127,389,300 of record NC_071530.1, on the reverse strand, counting down.
AACATAGCCTGGTTTGCAAATGGCTTTGAATTTTTATGCTTCTTGACTGAGTTAGTGGTAGGACTTCCAAGGGTCACCCCTCTGTAGCTAATTGAACATCCTGATATTAAATTACTCACACATGAAGACTCCTTAATCACCAGAATATGTTGCTTCAAGAAAATGGGAATTAACTTCTTGGCAGAGCCATTGGATTATTTTGAGTACATATAATTGTTCCAAACTCTTGAAGTAAAGGAATTTAGTTCATACCAGGTTTTGCAAAAAAATGTTCCTCCTTGCCTTACATGAGGCTTGTACAACCTGTACAGGTAAACAGAAATTGTGTTCATCCATCTGTCAAAAGAGCAATTCAGCATATTAATGATAGAGAAATTCCAGTCTGTCACATAATATATACATGAGTTTTCAGAGATAAATTCACTTGGGTGAAGACTATTGCCTTGCACTCTTTTTATCTGTTAGGCAGAAAAGTATCAAATAGTAAGATATCATTCTTGGATTTCACATATATGCATAGATACATCCATTCACAGATTTTCATTCTTAAATCTGGGTATCATTATGGTTCTGAGTAAATTCATCTGTATAAAATTGGCTGAAAAGCCAAGTCTTTAACGTTGTTTTATAGCTGAAACTGATTAATGATATGGCTCCATGTCTTAAAAGCTAGAATAATTTGTTGTCTTTTATAAATAATATAGAAATTATTGCTGTCTGCACAGAAAAAAAACCCCATTCTGTCTGTAAAGAATTAGTAAAAGATCCTAACAGCACAATGCTAATTGATCTTTAAATTATTCATGGAATTCTTCTGGGTTCTTATTCTCCACAGAAGGAGTTTAGGTTTTTTATTTTTCCCTGAGTAAAATTACTTTATCATTATTATAATTTCTTGTGAAGTAACTAGCTTTTATTTGGAGTTTAAATGAATGACTGAGTCCATTAACATACAGATTTAAACATTTTTTTTTTAAGTTAAGACCTTGACTAAAACACTGATATATAAAAATCAACAGAAAACTTATAGTAATTTCATAGTAATTACGTTAGCACTATCAGGAAAGTGAGAATAATTCTGTCTGCAAAATAATTTTGGCTAGGAAGTTACATATCATTGGTTCCCCCACTACTTATTAAGTTTGTGTTTGCCTTAAATAAATATGTTCAACTATCTGATTAATGAGCTATGTTAACCTTTGTCTGTGTGTAATTCTGCATATGTTTCTTTGTCATGAGAAGAGTCATATTTTGTGTCTAACTGTATAAATTTAGAAAGTAGTTCTTTTCCTCCAGTTCTGTTACTTGTGATTTTCTGAGGGGAGGGAGATGTTTGTTTGTCTTTAAATCACTACAGAGATAATTATTTCTCTCCTGAAAACATCTTTAAAAATATTTCCCTGGCACCCTATGAAAAAAAAAAAAAGCATTTTCTGACCTGGATTTTTGCTGTTATGGGTTACAACTTCTTTTCAGTTCTATTGTTGATATATATGGTATATACCCATATGGTATATGGCAGTATATTGACATACCCCAGAATAAAACTCTGATCTAGAGCATTCACATTAAATGAAATCTTTCTCCTTCAAGAAGATATTGCCTGAGAAACTGCAAATACACTGCTGAGAAAGTCTTCCAAAGCAGGTACCCAAATTACCTATCCAAATGAAACCACAGAAAGCTAATTTTGTAAGGATTAATTAATTAATCATGTAGCAAACAGCAGTTTCAGTTCACAACTATCACAAGCTCTTTTAGGGTGTATATTTTACTAATAAAAAATAGGTACTAAAAATATACAAGCAAATTCAAGACTGAATATACCTACTGTCTTGACTATATTTCCTATAGCCTACCTAATGCAAAATCCACCTAGAACATTCACTTTATATCACCTTTATTTCCCTTTACTATTTAAGGTGAAATTAAGGGTCTAGCTAACTATTGCAATACAGAGAGTGAGAAAAAAGAGCCCTTAAGAAATATGTAGTCATTGCTAGTGGTCCTCTGTGTCATTTGGGAGCTAACTTCGGGATTGTATTTCTGTCACCATGCATTAGGACTCGTCTAGTATGGAAATTGGACCAAAAACTTTCAGAGTGTCTCTGCAGTTTACTTATTTCATAACCCAGAGGTAAGACTGAAAGAGTACAGGAACACCTGTGGTGGAAATGTGTGTTTGAAACATGCTACACTTCCCTTACTTATTATTTTCTTTCTCTTCAGACTACATAAGACGAACTAATGTGCTAATTAGCCGATACTGTGCTAAAGCTTGTATAATAAGGCTAATTGGAAGATTTCATTTATTCATTTAAAGAAATAATTTGGGGGTTCCTTAATTAAGAAAATAATATTGAATAAGGAATTCCAGGATGTGAAATAACTGACAGAAAATTGCTAAGGAGTAGTACTATGTATACTTGCTCCTTTCTTCATCTTCCTAAGACCCTTCAGTCTTAGACATGACTCAATATGGACATTAGTTTTTTATTCTGTTTATCATCAGGATTTCTCATCTGATAGTATTTATCATGTCAACAAGTAGTTTGTGACTTTCTTGGACTCTGAATTTTGGCCTAAATATGTTCTCCCAAAGGTTAGCTTTACTCCAAAGTAAAATGGGGAGATAAGTTAGCCTAACAATGTCTCATCAACAAATGGGCAAGACTGAGAAAATAGACTTTTTGGAGAAACTATAATTTCAAGATACAGCCCTTGTGTCTACTACAGCACCACAGCCCATATGAAATCATAAGAATCAGCTGTAGAACAACATGATTACAATTTAATGGTTATACATAAGGTACAGTATGATATGACTGTCTTACACTGTGTAAAGCTTCTGGATAAACCCTGCACGTTCACCTTAAGAGCCTGTTCCACTCATCCTGACTTGGACCATAAAAGATAATTTCCTATAGTAACAACACAACTTATTCTATCTTCACCATTCTTGCAGTATATGTATTTGCAGGAATGAATGTATTTGGGAATTTTTACTTATTCCACTTTGCTTCATTCAAGGACAAGATAATCAGATACAGCTTTCTTTCCTTTAACTTTAATTTCAAGTATTTTTGAATATCCTTTGCTTTATCTCATTTAAGGTAAGTAGTCAGTACATAAATGCATGAACAAAAAATTTACATTTTAAAAAGTGAATTTTAAATATTTCTGGATGTAACTTTAGAACAATTACTATTACTCTTTTTTTGCAGCAATATAATGATGTGCGAATCTCACAGAAAAGACAGTTAAACATTGCATCAGCAGCTAGAGTGGATCAATGTCAGCAGTCATCAGATAGAGAGATTTTGATATGGAAACCAACACCCAGATGCAGTAGATGTTTTTCAAAAGGCAAATTACTTTTCTGGAACCCCAATGTGGTCAATAACAGCAGCAAATAAAGAACATGTGTTCACAGAAATATCTATAATCTGCTTTTCATTTAATGTGATGTATTTCTTTTTTCTTTCCAGAGGATGTTTTTTTAAATACAGAAATGGTTAATCTGGGTTTTAAAATTAACCTAGGATCAGATATTTTAACATAAAAAAATTGCAATCAGGCTAGAAGCTTGTGTTACAAGTTGAAGCCAAATGTAAGTTTAAACAGCCAATCCATAAACTTATTATTAAATGCCATTTTAAAGGTAGTGGTTCCAATTTGAGCTTCCATCCTTCCTCTTTTCTGACAGTTACCCAGCATTCACAACCACTATTCTTGATCTCTCTCTCCTACTCTGCCCCATTGGCTTCTTTCCTGGTTTTCAATTATATTTCAAAATCTCTTTAAAAAATTGATCAGATGTTACCAGCTATTCCTCAAGCTTTTCTGAATTTTCTCTTACTTTATTTAGAATCAAAGAGCTCTGCTGCTCCTTTATGCAAGTTGACTAGTAAGCACTGGCATCTACTTTCTTTGAAAGATGCTTGTTATTTAAAACCTGAATCATCTGACTCAGCTCAACTGAATAAAATGTTTAAACTCCCCTATGTTTGTGGATAAAACACAAGCCAATGGGTATTTTATATTGGATTTTGGAAAGGACATGGTCTCATTGCAAGGTTAGACAAGTTTGATGCATCCTTTTCTAATTTTTGCCACAAAATCAAAATATATGGCAGGATGTATTAATATACTCTATTCTTTGAATCAGATTTTTAATTGCATATTCAGTGGAATGAGACATCTAAAAAACCCTGTAGAGTAGAAAACCCTACTTACACTGGTACCTTTAGCTGAAAGCATTCCTTATTTCTTAAACTACCTCTCTATTCCTTGGTCTCTTTACCTGTAACACAAAAATCAGATTACTCATTCACTTATGTTGAGGCATTTTGAAATGTTAATTGAAAGATGCTTTTCCAGCACGCTATTTATTTACTTATTTATTATTGTCTCTCCATGCAAATGGAAATTGAGAGATAAGTAGCATGCAGGTCATTCCAACAATGTTATAGAATCATACAATGGCTTTGAAGGGATCTTTAAGATCATCTAGTTCCAATCCTCCTGCTATGGACAAGGACACCTTTCACTAGATCAGATTGCTCAGAGCTCCACATGGGACAGTGGATGGATGGATAGATAGATAGATAGATAGATAGATAGATAGATAGATAGATAGATACTCATTAAGAATATAATATTGTTCTAGTTTTCCATCAGAGCACTGTGTGAAGGGAATCACCAAAAGGTAAATATTAGAGTGCTTTTTTTTTACCTACTACTTTCATCTGACACTCGGGCCTTCAGATTCCAGCTACCCAAAATATCATCTCAAGCAGTGCCAAGCTTGTTGATGATGAGCCAGTTGATCGCTTGTGCTCATCTATTTGGTGACTTCTGTATTCCACAGAAAAGGAGAAAGATGATGCTGTTGAGACAAGATGTTAAAAAATATTTGACAGACAAGATAATGGCATTCTAATGGCTTCTACACATATCTGTTGAGGTGAGGATAGTTTTAGATAGACTAGGACAAAACCTCTTCTGTGTGATCTCTTAATTTATCACAGATTTCTCCCCTCTGAAAACACATACTACCAGTCATTTTCTGTACTGTGTTTTAGGAAGAATTAGAATTGAAAAATTGTAAGAGACACTTTTCTTATCCTACTAAGGCTTTTTTCTCCTGTTTATGTATCATGGATTTTGTTCATAATTCTATTTCATTTCCTCTCTGCTTGTGTTCATAGCAGGAGGGAACTTGGCTAAGAAATATCAGAGCAGCTTTGAAATTATTGTTCTTCAGTGGTTAAGAGTAGGATTACTTCCTGATGTAACATTCCAAAATGTCTCTTTTGTGTGTGGTGTCTGTCAATATAACATATGCAGATTCAAATATGACTGCTATTTTTATATTTATAACTAGTCTAGCCATTTCTCTCTTTATATTATCCAGTTCTCAATTCCCCTTCCATCTCCCATACAGAAGAAAGGGGACAGCTTATTTTGCCACTGTATTTCACACAGATAGATGCTCTAATATTAGAGAAATATTTTCATAGGAGCATAGAAACAGAGAAAGGAAAACAACTCTTAGACCATTTTTTTGTGTCTCTCTACCATGCTGAAACTGTTCCCTACAGTATAATTTTTATTTTTCTGTCACTTGGAACTTTATATATCTCAAATGAGAAGACTTCAACCGTTTCTCTTTAAAAAGCTATTGCATAACCTACTAAAGCTGCTTGATAGCACATTTTTCTTTTAACATTCACCTAAATATATATTTAAACTATTTTCCAAATGACTGCATAGTTTTTTATAGTTTTTCTGGGCCCTGGTTAATTTTTCTTTCAAATAATTATAGAAAGACATTCCTTCTCCCACCTCATTTGTAATTTTACATAAATGTATACCAGTACATACTGTGGTTATATTTATTATTCTACTAATCTGACAAAGTACCTCCAATCCTATAGTTTGTCAGTTCAGGTAACAGAGTTACACAAAAATTAAGGATTCATTAAAAATTTTCATTCAGATATCAAATATTAATTAAAATGAGTTGGAGATAGAATGGAAACTGTCTAAATTATTGTAGGGACACTACAGTATGCAAGAACATCATTCAAGCTGCAGAAAACTTAGTCATGCCAAGAGACCCGACATAAAATTTAATCTAACAACCAGACTATTTATAGGAGTAAAACATGTAATTTTCTGATGATTTTGACACAAGACAAAATATATTTTATATTGCTCTAAACAATTACTTTAAGGCAAAGCAAAAGACTAGGGATTTCTTTCAAATTAAAAACAAACTGAAAAACTTTCGTGTTCAAACTTTATTTGGCAAGATTGATCTACTTGTAATATAGTATAGAATAATTTGTATAAGCTAGCAATTTTTAATGGAAGGTAAATATTAGATAACTAGCAACATAAATACTAGTTTTGCTATTCAGTCTCAACATATTTAATGTGCATTTCAGAATGCCTTCAACTGGTACCATTCAAAACCTCTGTTCAAGGCTTCCCTGTTGAGGGCAGAAGCAACCTTTAAGCAGCGAACTCAGTTTCCAAGAGAAATAAGAAAAAAAAATCATCCCAACACTGAAAAGTTTGAAATATTTTTAGCAGTTTTATCACACACCAAAAAAAAAAAATTAGCAAAACATAATCTGGAAAAAAATATTTTTTCTATTTTTCTTTTACATTTGTATATACCATGCATAAAATATTTTCTTTCTCAATATGTATCATATGAAAAAGGTGTTTCTTTCCTATAGATGAAAAATGGAGAAAAAATTAACATAACTGTACATCTAGATTAGTCTTTATAATGAGGTTTTAGAAACATCTGTATTAAAAAGGTTTCTAGCCACAACCCAAATAACACAGAAGACATTTTGACAGGAACCAGCTTGGAAACGTCTGTGAAGGTCTGACCTTATCTTTTCTTTGAAGATAACTCATGAACACTGGAACCTGCAATATCCACTGATGAGCTTTTGGGTTGTTCTTTGTCATCTTAGACCTTGAAGGTTTGCCCAGGTCATTGTCTTTGTACAGCTTGTCACTTCTCACTTCATGGTTTGTTCCACTGATACTTCACTTTCACAAAGACAGTCAAACCAGCTCTCTTTCTTCATGTCCCAAGCAGACTAGAGCCTCACCTCTTAATAAACTGTAAAACCAATGCAGAGAGTTATTTGGCAGTTTTATATATGACCTGTACTGCTCTATCTTTAATTTGTGTAAAGAAAATGCAGTGCCTTTTGCTCTGCAAGCATTTACCAAAATGTTCTCATTTGAGCAAATGCCATGCCATTAGTATTAAAATGTTGCAAGCACTTACTAAAAGGTTTTTCTCCTTACTTTTAGGAGAGTTTTAGCAAATAACGTTGGCAGTATCATTTCAGAAAGACACCACAAGAGTTGAGGTTTGGGGCTATGTTTTCCCACTGATTCACTAGATAAAATTTATTATGTTTACAAAATACACCGGCATGTTCATAAAACTTTTTGTTAAAGAGAAGTGAAAGAAGCTTTGTGTTACCTAGCATTGTATTTCTTTGCAATTTTAATTTAAAGCAACTGTAGCAATAAAGACAGAGTGTTTTTCTTTTTCAGTGTTTAAATACAAACTGGTGAATGTAGGTTTTTGCATACCAGACATGGGCTGCTCCTGCACGAATTAATAAAAACAAATTGAATTTTCATTCCCTCAACTTATGAATGGTGCCAGTCTTACAGTGGGATGTCTACACTATTATGTGCTTAAGAAAATATACAAATTAAAAGCTAGGCTACAGGGGTGCACATTTTTGAAAGTAATTTGAAAATAACTGTATCATAAGGAACTAAGTTGTTGCCATGTGTTTCTGAATTTTATTTAATACTACATTTTAGTTTAAGTGATTGCCATCCAAGGCACAGTGAGGAAATAGTAATCAAATACTGAGTCCATACTGGAGACTGAAAAGCCACCACCAAAACCACAGTGACATTTCCAGCACTTATTTTTCTTTAAAAAGGCAGAATCTAAGTTCATGTATATCAGGGTAAGGTAACTTGCTCATCTGTACCAGTGTAAATTAAAAGTGACTCCTCTAGTGTCTAGGACTTATACTACTTAAAGAAAACCAATCTGTTTTTCTACTGCTCATGCACTAGAGCTCTGGTCACAGTCTTTTCTGTTTTCAAAAGCTTTTGGTCTTCCTATAATGTCACACATCTTTACTGATTAGTAAAGAAATGTTCCTAAATACTGGAAAAATGGAAAGAGGATTTGGAGATCCTGATGGCCAAGAAAGCTTGTGGAAGAATATTTATTTCTCTGTATTATGAAAGTGAAATTGTTGCAAACATCAATTTCCTTATTGAAGACAGTGAAAATCACTTGCAAAGACTATAAATCTAGTCAGAGATAATTAGAGTGTTTATCTGCATGACCCTCACAGAATACATGAAACTGTGCTGCAGACATTATTTCTATAGTTGGCAAATTAATTAAATCTCTGCAGTCATGCTGTTTTGTGAGGTTTTCTTGGAGTAGCCAAAAATGAGAACTTGCTGAGAAGATACGTTTTGTCTAGAAGAATTCACCTCCACTGAGGCCTGTACCATATCAGAAACTACCAAGCACTGCTTTCTCCTCCTGAAAATCGTGCCCAAATTTTGAGTGCTTTGGAATGCATGGAAAAAGACAGAATTGCATGTAATCAGAGGAGACAAATGCATGTGACAGAGAATGTAATCCTCATCAGTTGCGAGACACAATGAATGAGCATCGCAGCTACAAACAATTAGAACTTCAGTAAACCGCTGTAGGAGGATTGATGGGCTATTAGCAATGCCAGCTGTCATGAGCTAATCCACATTAAACTCGGCATCCCCACACTGCTATTAAATACAATAACGGTGAGACATATGACCTTTCATTTCTAGCCAGGAAAACTATTCTTATAAAACAATAAAATTTTATTTTTATGAACAGGGATAAATAGAAACGGAATCTTCACAGCTCCATCAAACTAAACAATAGACTGTTCTCCTGCTGCACAGTGTGAATGTCCCACATTAGCTGTAATTTTCTGGTAGTGGTAGGTGTTCAGGACCTCACCAAAAAAAAAAGAAAAAAAAAAAAAAGGTACCACTGTAGCAATTCCATTCTTCCATGTCCCCTCTGGCCCTTCTTTATATCTGCTCCTCTATCAGAGGAATATCCAGCTCACAGCTTGTTCAAGTCCATATAGAGCAAAGTCATTTGAGAAGTGTCTTTTGGGTACCTCAGGAACACAGTGCTCCATTTGACTTTTCTTCTTCTCTACCAGTGCTAAAAAACAGAGAACTAGGGATCACACTGAGGCAGAGATTTTATGCTTTCAGAGGCAGACATCCACTCTGAAAATCATGATGTGGATGTAGAGAAGGTTCAAATAGCAAGTAAGCTGAAGAGTAAATATGGCTTTGTGGTGAATACAGTGGTGTCAGGTCAACGGTTAGACCTGATGATCTTAGAGGTCTTTTTCAACCTTAATTATGACATGATTCTGTGACTCTATGACTGTTAGTCTTTGTCTGCACTGAAGCAATTACTCCAACCTCCGTTCCAATCATATCCAGCCCTATTCTGGATATACCTTATATCTAATATTATCCCCTCCAAACAGGCCAGTAACACTGGAATTTTCTGGAAGTCTTGCCCAAATCTTAACTTCTAAAAGGTGAAAAATTGTTTGTAAGGATACTGTCTGACCTGAGCAAAAAAATACATCAGGGGCCATAGAGGCTGCTTTACATTGTCTTTAGTGGAAAAAATTCATATAAATTGCATCACATTTTTTCCATATAAATGTAACAACATTTTCTAGATCAGGTATCTCCCAAGTGTCTCAACTCTCCTCTATTTTCACACAAAATGTTTCTTGTTTTCTTCTTATACCTATGGCAATATTCAGTCATTCCCTCCAGCTCTTTTGCATGTTCCTTAACTCCTTTATGCTTCATTTAAATCTCAACCAAGTGCTTGAAATTTTACAAAAAGCTTCCTTAAAAATCAAGAAAGACTGTTTTTGTCACTGACCTAGAAAAAAATTGTCTGAAAAGATGCTCTAGCTGTGATACCTTGACTTCAAGAAGTTTTCAGAATCAAGAGATGTCCAAGGCATAAATTGAAAGATTTATTTTTTGGGACAGCAGTGTATAGTACTATATGTCCTATGTTTCATCTTACATTGGGAGCCAACAACAACTGGACATTTACCAGAATCATTCCTTAAATTTATGGAGTGTTTGAGGAATTTCCTACATGAAGTGTCAGAAATAGTACAAATATTGCAATAAAGGTAAATAATGTGGTAAGGAAAATATCCATTTTTTTTATATTGCCAAAGATATTTTCATATTTACAGTTATCCAAAAAAGGCCATATTTTACATATATCTCCAGTGCAAACTTAATCTCACTGTAATATATGGGATCTTTGCCATTAACTTCCGGGTGGGTTTTATTTTTTATGAAATACTTATTGTCTATCTTAGTGGAAAACAATGTATACAGATGAGATTTTAGGAACATCTTATAATTTAAGATGAAAAAATAGAAAAGTGATAGAAAATTTGAGCTGAATGTCAAAAGAGAGTCATTAAACTAAGCATTGTACATGCTTCTAAAACCACAGGCAAAATACATGATGCAGGTATGAATATACAAGCACTGTCTATACGAGCCTTGTAGGTATATAATTCTTCCATATGGGAATGTAACAACCCAGAGACAACATGGAATCACTATCTTTGGAGTATTTAAAGCACAACTGGAAAAGTCCTACAGCAGCTCAGTCCAACTTTGAACTTTTGCTTGCTTTGAGCAAGACCTCTAGATTTCCTTTCAAACCTTTTTGTTTTAGGTTTATGTCCTGATGTGACATTTTATTTTATTATTACTATTCTAATTTCAATGTAGGCAATGTCCAGATTTAATAAAGCACAACTTTTCAATTTCTTCCACTTTTTAAAAAGCTTACTTGGTTTTCCTAACTTTCAAAAATTAATCCCAACATCATGACATTTAGACTAGGACCACCAAAATCAAATTAAGACAGCTTGGTGAAGTCATTAAAATAAATCTCTCATTTATTCTAGAAATGTTATCAATTCTGAGATTTCATGTGACAGTAAGTATCTCCACAGATGCTGAACAATTTGCTGATTTTTGACCAGAGCAGAACAAATTTCTGCAGGCAAAAAAATACTCTTACAAGAGGAAATTGTAGACATGACCTAAGAAAGTAAGAGAATATTACTGGCTCATATTTCTAGAAAATGTACATCTAAAAGTTAACAAAAATCAAAATAATAAAGAAATGAAGGAAATTTTCATATAAGGATTTTTTGTCAGTTGGCTGAACTCCACTGGGAGAGGTGCATTTTGCCAGGGGTAAATTTTGCCCTGTGTATTTAAAATATTTGAGTGCCCAGAAAAGAACCAGATTAAAGCAGTGGGAAAATGAGCACTGCACTAAGGTGAAACCAGCTACTTCCAAGCTCCCTTACAGAAATCTAGAAATGGCATTGCTTAAAAATATGCCTTGCAAGAGTTATCCCCTTTCTTAACCGAGTTTGGGGGTGTCTTGTTTTTGTGAGAACTATTCAACTTCAAGCACTTCTTATAATGTAACAAAATTCCCAATTTGATATATGACAAGATTCTTAATCTTTCTGCACCAAGAAGGAAGGTTATCCTGCAAAGTAATTTCCCCTGTCATGAGCTAGGAAAATAGGAAGTCAGCTGAGAAAATACTTTAAATGACCTTGCAGTATGAGCTGCCACATCCCACTCCTGGAGATTTTTCTGTACATTAAAAGGCTTCCCTGGTGTGTAAGAATACCAGTGATATATACAGCAGAATGGAGGATTAAAAGCCACAGGGATATCACTGGGATAGAAGTAGGCATGAGAAAGCTATATTTGGATAAGTTGTAAGAATAAGAATGCTGTTTTTTTGTTTGTTTATTTTTAGTAGATCTCTTAAAAAAATTCTTTATTAGAGTTATTTGCATAGGTTTTCTAGGTTTGCAAAATAGGTTTTCTAGATATTAAAATTATACATTATTTCAATATAGAATAAACTCCTCCAATAAAAGTGGGTTTCGTAAAAATAGTTTATAAAAAGTCCTCTAAGTTTTATAAGCAAAAATGAGCATCAGCAGGGCAAAACCTTAGTTAAGCTTGGCATGTTACAATTATGCCTCACATGGTTTTAGTTCAACATCTGCTGTATTCCCATGGCAGCATCATGTAAATAGGAAAATACACTGGATGCACTTGCACTAGAAGGCTACTTCGTTATGTAATCTGGAGAGTATATGGCCACATTTGTTGCCCCCTGTCAAATGTTTTAATTTAATAAAGCCAAAGGTGACCTAAAGAATATTTTAAAATTTATTCATTTATGGGAATGTATGGTTTCAATATTTTAATTTATGCAAGAGTACCATTTCTGTACAATAGGAATGTGTGATAATAATGAATCAAATAATTTTTATTTATTTTTCACTTCAGTATGCATGCTAGGATTTTTGTCACAAAAATAATGAAAGGTGGATTTCAGTAAAATGAGAACATTCAAAGACCATGGGCAATGAAAAATACCTCAAATTTCCTTATCAGATAATTTTTCTTGTTTTGTTCTAATGAAGATCATGAACCACTACTGGCTGTTGGAACATTGCTGGTTTCAGACTCCTCCAGACAGAACCAGAGCTGTCCAGGGCCAAAGGACAGGCACAACCTCAGTGACACACCACTGTGGACTCTGCATGCAGGAAAAATACTTAGCTGAGAGGAAAAGCAGGACTCTGCCTGAAATTTCAAGCAAAAATTAGAATAGACGAAGGGAAAAGGAGAAGTTCTATCACACTGCTGTGGTAGTCTAAGGAAAATGAGAGCAAAGAAGCACATTTCAAAATTAAGAGCTGAAAAGACTTTTTTTATTCCTTACCATATAACTACTGAATTTATAGCACATGATATGAAAGCAACACATTTCTCTCTGTCCAAGACAGCTTATTGGACTATGCAAACCACTGTTGCAGAACAGCTTGGCAGTTTTCACTCTGCCATACTTTGGGTAAGCATGACTCAACAAATTCCTTGTGCAATTTCCCTTAGATATTGAACTTTCATTTCATGCCTCGGCAGACCTATCACATGGCCCAATATTGAGTCTTGTGCTAGAGAGTCTGTTGAATAACAAGGAAGGGACTCAGCTGACATGGAAAAAGGTGCCATCAGGAGGAGCTTCCCCAGTCCCTGACCAACAGTATCTGGCCAGGGGGGCAGCAAGGACTCTATGCCACTATGATATATATGAGAGGGATACAGGCACACAGCTTGTGGGGCTGGGTGGGGAGCAGATGGGAAGAGAATAGGCATTCTGAATTTCTTGGCAAGTCATTTTTACAAGACATTACTTTCTAAAATAGAGATTGCTCCATGGTAGACATACTGGTTTTTTTATTATCATTACATGCTGTGCAGGTTTGATATAAATCTTAGTAATTCATAATTGCAAAAACTGCTCAGGGGTCTTTGAATAATAGCTTCTGTGGAAACACACATAACTGGTCATAGGTATATTCAATTAACAATTGCTATAACTGGTGTCTGAATTGCAGCAGAGCCAACAAGCCCCAAGCAGAGACTGCAGTCTCTATAGAGAAAGCCCTTTAGGAGACAGGGTGCCAGGTGTCAGCACATCTTTCTCAATTAAAGTTTTCAATAAAAAAGGTGAAAATTACTACAGACTTAGGAAGTGACTCATTTGAAAGAGATCTACAGGTGAGCTGCCACATTAGATCCAAATACTGAGCAGGGTAAATAAGAGAGTTTCACTCTCAAAGAGGCACAAAAGAAAAGACCCTCCAAGTCTCCAGGGTTGAGAACCTGCAGTAAACATTAAAAAAGTGTTTGCTTTAATGTTTCCCTCAAGTTTTATTCTGGAGAATAAAATTGTGCCTAAAGACAAACTCTTACACTACTTTCTTTCAGGGCTGGGAAAGGCTGATTGCTTTCAATCAGTAAAGGATGTTTTCTAGGGCTTGTAAAGTGAGGTTCTGTAAAAAACACAACAAATAAAGCCCATCTTCTTCCCTCCAGATCTTACCACTTGCTGGTACAAGTCATCCCTTGTAGCTGATCTGTTCAAGTATCTACACTATCCAAATTAAACCTTCCCATTTCCAGACAACTGTAAATATCCACTGAAGAAAGAGTAGATTTTTTAAAAAACATTAATTCCAACTTACATCACAGAAAATTTAGATAATAGCCCATTAGTTCTAGACTAAACATACACCAGCCATATTTTAAACTCAAAATTCATGTCAGCAAGTAGAAATGGAGTGGACACTAATTATAGGAGGTATTCATTACCTGTAACATTGCAGACTACACACATTCTTTTGGACAAGTTGAAACTATGTACAGTCTAAAACTGAACTCCAAAGAAAACTTTTTGGAATTTGAATATATATCATAGGTAAATAGATGGAAAAAGCATGTTAGGAGAGGAGGCAATTCACCCAAATAACACTTTGGAGAAAACTAACACTATTTGATTTCTGCTGTATTCTGCATTTTTTCATGCATGAATATGGGTGTATTCATGAATATGTAAATTTCTGGTATTAGGTTGGATCCCACTGTGATGCTGGCACATAATTAGGAGCTCATCACTAATGATTTATGAGCTGATGCCATGCTATTAGCATTTAGAAATAAAACTACCACAAATAACCTTTTATTTATACTTTACCAGGGCTATTCCTAACAGTAGCCACATTATTGAACATCTACAGGAAAAACATGAGGTCTTCCTTCTAAAAGGTGATGTTCATAAAACTCACAGGATATGGGTATTTTCTGTAGAGGGGAAAGAAAGCATTGGTGAAGATTTGAAAAAAAACCCAACAAACCAAACAAAAAACTCCAGGAAAATAGTTCCTTAGTTTAGAGACACAATGTAACATTGACATAACAGGTACAACAAATAGCAATAATTCAAATTAAAAAAAAAAAAAATAGTAAGAAAGTCTCAGAAAGAAAAGAAAAGAAACAAAAGAAAAATAGGAACAAAAGATACAGCAAGTGCTATAAAACTGAAAAAATCCTACTTATTATTGTACAAATCCTTCCAAATAAAGGTTTAATTTCAGTTGAGAAAACTGTATTTTATTTCACTTTTAGACCTTCTTCATTACTTTTTTGTCTATATAGATAAAATTCAACCTGGGAAAGAAAAGGCTTAGCAGGGGAACCTGTCCATTTGTATAATAAGTACTTGGTGGAAGGGAGTGATGAAGAGGGATCCTGGCTCTCTCAATAGTGCCAACTGACAGAAGAAGAGATGATGGAGAGAAACAAAAAAGAAAACACACAAAAAGCATTACATTCCATCTGAACAGAAGCAGGCAGGGTTTCTTTTACAGTGACTGTAGTAAAACATTGGCACAGAGAGATTGTGAAGTCTCCCTCTGTGGAGATACTCAGAACCTGACTGGAGAGGGTCCTGGGCAAGATGCTCAAGCAGAGCTATTGGACCAGATGATCTTAAGAGGTATCTTTAGATTTAAAGGATTTTTCTGTGACAGAAGAAAGGTTTGTGAGGAGAGGGAATGTCTTTTACTAGGCCTTATAGGAAAGCTGGAAAACAGCTACTTTAGGCCACACAAACAATATTAAACCTAAGAAGCAGCATCAAAACAATAGTCGTATTGCTTTTAGCTTAATTATCACAATATATTAAATAACAGAATTACACAAAATATCAATGCATAACAATAAAACAGCAGTTAACATTCACAAAGCCAAAGTTATTGGCAGAGTAAGAAAATAACTAGCATTAACAAGTTAATGCCTGCATGGCCCAGTGGTAGGGTTAGGCAAGTTCAGTCTCATTATTGCATGCTAAATTATATTGATAAATTAGCAAGATCATGCAACGTAGATTTTTGACCTTGTTACTCCTAGACTTAATCTGTATTATTAATCTGTATCTTAACAGTCAGTGCATTTAAACTTCAGTGCTGTCATCTCTCCCTCTGTGATCTGTTTGCAGTCTGGAATGCCAGGCATGCCCCTGTGGTTTTCCTTAGGTTTCAAAGCTGACCAGTACCTAAGAAGCAAGCTCCTTTAAAAGAGCAATAATATTGCTGGTTCAGATGGCCATCTGCACCACAGAATTATCAACTCAAATTTTATTTTCATCTGTGGCTCATTCTGACAAGATGAACACAAAGTAGCTGCTAAAACAATCTTCATCTGCTCAGCTGTGGTCAAACTGATGTATGGGAGTAAGCTGTCTTGTTTACCACAGACCAGATACAGAGAGAAGAAGCAAATGAAGAAATTAAATTACAGGAGTCTGAACTGACCCTCAGCACACTGATGAATGACTTCCTACTGCACTCAGCCTCTGCAAAAATAACTAATGGCAGACAATCTTACTAGGAATGCAAGAGAAGAGCCAGCCGAAGGAGAGTTCACATTTATGGTGAATTGTGCTGAGGTTACTCCTCATTTACTACAAAAGATAACTGCTGCAGAGTGACAACAGGTGGAAGAAACATTTAGAAGCTGGCAATACCAACTCTAATTCCCAGATATACCACAAGGCAGTTCAAGAGGGGATATTCCCCATTTTGAGGAATCTGGTTCCATGACATTTACAAGAAATGGAGACATAAGAAATCACAGTGGAAATTTCCTTCACCATCAACTATTTTCATAATAATACTGTGTTACATGCACACATCCATCACCCTGTTTTCTTTTCCTTCTCCCCCTTCAGTTTCATGTTGGGTTCAATAATTTATCAACAGAAAGGGGTATTGCTCAGATGTTACAAGAGCTGTAGGTCACTGTCAGTATTTTCTGCAGTTACTTATGGATGCAGTAACATCTAGTTCATATGTCCATATTTTACCTAACACTTCCCTGGCTGATATCAGGCAAACAAGCCATAATATAGGCATATATATGTTCCACTTACAAGGACCATTTCTGGGGTCTTAAACCTGACTGTCTTTGTGCTAACTTGTTTTATTTGTGTCTGACTGAGTTTTATCCCATACCATACTGTGTCAAGCAATGACCAGCCAGTCTGGGCATCAGTGCAAGCTGCAGAGTATTTCTGGTAGACTTCTCTGAATTTCAAGAGAGTTTAAAAAGATTCAACCAGAACACCCTTTTTCCAGTTAGTAGCAAGTCAGAGAAAGGTGCTGAGCACCTAGTTTATCTATTTAATAGCTATAGATAATTAATATTAATTCAAATTTATATAATATACTCTACCAATTTTATAATACTTGGAATTATAGAACTGTTCACAAACAATATCAATTGCTTCCAGAGCTTTTTCTTGTATGGCATTAGTGCAGCTGGGTAAGTGAGAAGTATGGAAAACGCAGCAGTTTCAGTCTTTGGCTGGAATCTGGTTTTATCTTTCTCACACAGATCCTCATTGCCACGAGTATATTGCTTGGTCCTTATAATATCATGGAGAATGAATGTCAGAATGGCAAGTGTAGAACCCATGTGAAACCATAGCTATGAATGAGTGCTCATTCGCTGAATTAGGAGAGCCAGACTATGAGGGATATCCCAGCTGTCCAGCTGTGCAAGCTCCTGACAGTTGCCTGCCACAAAGCAGGATCAGGCCTATGTTGGGTGACAGCAACACATATACAGATCAGCATGTTTTGTTCATGGCTGCAACTTTCCCTGACACACCAAACCCTATAGCCCTCAGGAAACTAGCGTTGCAAGATCATCCAGGCTCTGTAGCCCTCAGTACCTGGAGTCCCTGAAGCCCATGGAAACTCATTTCCATACATGCCACCTGCTTAGACTTTACAGTCCCTGAAAATCCAGGTTTACAGCTGCTGTCAACACAGGTCTTTCTTTTCCCAGAACAGGCCACTCTTACAGTGATTTCACTCAGCCATTTACAATGGATCACATAATTTTAGTTACAATCTATCGAACAAGCAAACAGTACAAAGATTTCCTGAAAACTAAGTCAACATGCATGTGTGTGACTCAATTTCAAGATAGAATTTTTTTCTTGCTTGATTTGCAGTAGAGATTTAATTCTAAATTCTTCAGTCTTGAGTTTTAGGATATTCTGGGGTGGATGTTGGGGTTTTTACAGCATCCTGTACTAGAGTTCTTCCACCATGTGTAAACATGAAGCACAATTTGACTCAATAGTAAGAAGGAAAGATTCAGAAGAAGAGACATTTCCCCCCTCATCTGAATATATGCACCAAATTCACTATGTTTTTCTACTACAATTTTTCCAATGTTGTGCCTTAACAGTATTTTTGTTTTCTACTTTTCCCTGTCTTGTAACAGAGAAACATCTGGCACATCCACATCAGGAAGGAAAAAAATCTATTTTAAGCAGTCTCTAGTGGAAAAAGACACAGGTGGTTAGAAAAAAAATAAAAGAAAGAAAATAAACAAAAGAAAAAAGAAAATTACTGAAGTGAGAAGTTAAGAAGACTCTTACTGGAATCAGTTCTAAAGGAAAAAAAAATGTGAGCCTGTCTGATTGCACTTTCAAGCACCAATAATATGGATATAAGATAAATTTGGCCAATACCCTACTATACTCCCTGTATTGCTTGTGGAAAGGGCCAGTTTGTGACAGACAGGAGAACAAACCCTTGTACTCAAACACTGAGGGGTGAGAAGGCCAGACTTACAAAGAGTGGCTGAAATCACTTTGTACCTCACCACAGAGGCAGAGATGCTGATCTCTCAATTGCTAGTGACCACAAGGAAATTGAGAGAATTTGTGACTGGAGGAGTTCAGATTGGACATTAGGGAATGTATCTTCACTGAGAGGATTATCCTGGAATGGTCTCCCCAAGGAAGTGGTCATGGCACCAATTCTGACAGTTTAAGGAGTGTCTGGACAATGCTTTTAGTAATATGGTTTACTTTTACATAGTCCTGCATAGAGCAGGGGATTGGACTCAGGGATTCTTAGGGGTCCTTTTCAACTTGACATATTTTGTGATTCTATGATTGTGTTCACATTATGTGGGATGTAGTTGAAACCACAAAACATTAGCACACATGTACAGGAACAGAATTTTAAAACTAACACAAAAAGTAGGGGACAACTAACAATAATTATTGTCCCTTATTCTGTGATAAGGGATAGCACAGAATGATTTTAAAAAAACTGCTTTAAGCTATGGGAAAGTGTAATCATTTACACTTTGTGGACCGCTTTGGATTTCTAAGGACAGCCTGCCTTGCATAAATTCATGATACTCTGATCTTCAATTCACACACTGATAGTTTAAAAAAATTGGTTTTGTGACATACATAAAAAGCAGGTTTTCTCTTTTCTCAGCACTAAATTCCATGAAATGCAAGATTTTGACACAGAAATTATAATTCTAACCGGACACAACATTATTATGCATTCATGAAATAAAATATAAACTAGAAAACTGTTTTAGTACATAGTGGACTTCACCTGGGCATTGTAGATTTCTGCTACAATGAAGTCTGCATCATCTTTTCTTTGTTATTTAAAAGGAATCACTTTGCTTGTTTAGACAGTCAACTCTTTTTAACCTTTTAACTGATATAATGCCTCATAGAAAAGTTTAGAAACATGAAATTAACACACTTAAAATTCACATGTCCCAGTCCCTCAGTCACCCATCCTCACTGCAAAAAAACTGTCCTAAGATTAGTCCTTTCCTACATTTTAAAAGTTAATACGAAGGGAGAATTTTGTCTGCATGTATTCATATTGAAATAGCACCTTTTCATTGTGAAGACTGATATACTGGATGGTATACCAATGAGATGACAACAGGATCTCATTCTTTCTCATCCAGCTGCAGGTGGATGAATTGTATAAATCCATCAAACAGGCATGCATTTAGGTTCAGTCCTTCAGATTTTGAGCACAGGGCATAGGTGTTTGGACTGAATTCTTGAAAAGACAAAAAATCAACCAACCAAACAAACACCACCAACAAGAAAAAAAAAACAACTCAAAAAACAACCAACACCCCAAACCCTTAACAAGTAAGAATAAGAAATTGTCACAGATGTACACAAGATTCATTTTTTGACAAACTGTAAATAACAGCTTTGAAAGAGATAAAAGTTGGCAATTTAAAGTACGAATGACCTTGGCAGATTTAGATTCCAAGTTCAAAGACATTAATGAAAAATATTTCAAAGGGCAAATGAATAAAATCTACAAGAAAATTAAAGAAACTGGAAAACTGCTTCTGGGTGAAATTTTCTACTGACTTGCTCTCTCTGCCTTTCAGAAAGAGATTATTCTATGATCTTGGGTGTAAAATCCCTTTGAAAAGTCAACCTCACTTGCTTATGGATCCCCTTTAGTGGAATCATTGTGGAATCTCATTAGTGATCACAGAAGACAATAAATGCATAGAAGACAGCAAACACCTCATTTCCTTCATTTCAGCAAACACCTAATTTCACCTTCATCTCATTTCCCAAAAGGGGAGATCTACATCATGAAAATGGAGAAAGAAAGCTTTTTAAAATACAAGTTATAGAAAAGATATTAATTACATTCAAAATAATAGCAAAAAAAAAAAGAAATTTTGATCACATTTTGACTTTCAAACCAACAGACTGTTTATGTGGTATTTTTCTTTCTCTGCAAAGGAAAAATGCAAAAATTGAAACAGCAGCTTTATCTAAACCAGAGTGATGATGAGATCTGAATGTACTAAAGAATGGAAGACCCTGAGAAAGCCAGATATCACATTTTTTTTAGTGCACACTTAGTTAGCGAGGTGAATCCTCCCTGACAAAACAATCTAATGCAGAAGGAGCTGGTATTTGCCTAGAAGTTTCTACACGCTTTCAGTTTCCTTCCCAATGAATTTAAGAACAGGTAGTGCTGGCTCAAGGTGCCTTCTCCATCCCTTCTAGAATGCAATAATCCTCTCAAATCCTCTCACTGATTACTTTAAATAATATAATAAGTATTTTAGATAATATAACCTTAAAAAAATAAATCTTAATTTCTCCAGAAACTAGCAATTAGATTCACTTTCTGGGATATACCTCCTCTCCAATTCTATTTTATTTTTTTTAGCAATCAAACTTACTTCCCCCTTCCAGTCATGTCTGAACATCTGTGTTGCTAGCCTCAGTGGTAGTTAAAATTCAAAGCTCTTACCATATGCAGCTCCAAGTAGCATGTATTTTAGTTGATGGAATATTCTATTCAAGTACCTTCTGCTCTTTCAGACATTACCTAACATCTTTTACCTAAATCAGACAAATATCGCTTGTCTGACAAGCCTCATGAATTCAGACTCCTTCAAGTAATTACAAGACAAAAAACCTACTGTAACACACACAGCTCCCAAGCCTGCATGTCTCACAGGCACACACACATACATACCCCTGGGTAAACTTAATAAGAAAATTTACTAATTTTTTTTAAAAGTTGAAAATGCATGGGAAAGAACCAGATGCTCCTTAAGGGACTAGTGAGCAATATTTGAAGATGCTTTCCCTTTAATTTTCAGCTCCTCTATGAGATTCATGCCATATGCCCTTTTAGCCTGCTGTTAGATAATGAAACTAGTACTAGGATTAGTACCGTTCCCACAAATCACAAGGATGCTAAGGAGCTAAATCCCAGCTTAAATTTTCTTCTTTGTAAAGTAGAAAATATATTGTTCTCAGGAGCATCAATTACAATTGCTACATGTTCTTTATACTAGGAATGCATATTTTCAAGAAGGCAATCAGAGAAAGGTTTCTTTATATTTATTACTCAACATTAACACAAACTGTACTACTGCAGGTCTTCTAAAGTCTATAACTAAGAGTATGAAGTTAGAGAAACCTATTCCTTTACAGATTCTCCACACAGCGTAGCTGCTCTAAAACGAAGCCTCTCAGTACAACATGAATCTCATTTATGATGCAATTAATATATCTTTATTACTGGTTTCTGCTACCCACACAATGATGATTTTCCTCCTACAGTAAACACTAAATAATGATAAATTCTATACTGGAAATGAAGCCTCCCTCTGTTTTGAAGTACGCTGTGTTTAATCATGAAAAAACATGCAGAAATGTTATATGCTTAAGAGTAAAACTTTGTATTGATATGTGGTAACTACCTTCAGCCTGAAAATGTGAAAGTCTTTGAAGTGTATCAGGATCTGTGCTGTACAATTGTTAGCATAGTCCTCTCCCTGGTACTGGGGCAGTAATGACATAGAGAAACAGTTTTTGACAAAAAAAATTTCTTGGGATTAATTTACGAGTTTGTTAATACAGTAGTCATTTCACAGACATCACAGCCCCAAAATCAGATTCCTTAAATGTTCACTGTGGGGTTTACTTATTTAACAATTATATCACACTTAAAGTATGGCTTTTCCAAAGGGCATGATGGACCACATCACTTTGGGGTTTTCAGGAAAATGACAGCTAAAATGCAGACCTAGTTGTACAATGGAGATCAGATGTCCCAGAATTTGTCCTATGTCACTGCTTCTATGCACTCATGGGCACAGATTGTTGTGGCTGGGACAAGAGGAGAACTAAAGTCCTTAAGTGTTATCCATGTGCTATATCAGGGCCCAGATTTTGGATTTATTACTTTAAACACCGCAAAATTTTTATAATCTTTGATTCCTGAATTATTTCCATTGAGAGTGTCCATTTTTCTTTGAGGTCCTACTATGGATTCAAGATCTGACCTTGCACATCCAAATATACAGTTTAGGTCACAGTCTACATGTGAATGCATGTCCCATCTGATTACATTTTGAATAACTGAGATTCTACAGTTTTAGAGAATTGAAGCTATATAATATTATTGCAATATAGTATCTTCTATTATGGAATGAATTTATGGTCATTTAAATTAAAAATGTCATTTATCTGTTCTTATACAGAAGTATGTTCAAACAGTTAATTTATTTTTCTCCTGTTTGACAAAATCTAGGAAAGAAAAGGAACACAGAATCATGACATGTCAAAATCACAAAATAGGTACGGTCAGAGGTATTAGTAGAATAAAATTATTTTCATATCTAGTCCTGTGTCCTACCTACTGGCCCCTAATACACTGGCAATCCTTTCCAAGTAAATCTTTTAGGTAGCAGGAGGAATCCTCAAGACAACTATCCAGAAGGAATCCTATTTCTGTCTGACAGTTTTTGACAGAAAGCCAATCCCACTTCAGCCTCTCTCATGAATAAATACATAGTTATATTATCATTTAAGTAGCATTTTACATATAAGGGTCTCAAATGCTTATCAAACACTACTCACTTCCCATACAATTCTTAAGTGACCCTGAAAGAAGCATCACTTGCCTGAAGAAATTTCTCATTCTTTCAGCTTCTACTAAACTCAAAGTTGGGTCACTCAATTCAGAGGTTCCTAGACTTTTTCACTAGAACTAGCCAGACCATCTGCCCTCCTCTACTATATGAAGCTTCCTTTACTTTCAAGTGGGTGATGTGTTGATGAACATTTTAATGTAACATTGAAGACTTAGAGGAAAAGCAGAAGCTTGAAAATTGGTGACAGTAGCCATTTGCCTGGTACATTTTTATCACTTTGTAAACATCTTCCTGTTTCCATCTATGGGACATGCACGGTGGTGTCTCTGTTTACCCAAACTGTCTGGATTTCTCATTCCTGGTTACCTTGGTCTACATGCTACTGTGTCACAGTCAATGACAGACCAGACTTAGTCACCTCTGAATATAACTCAGAAATGCTTTTGGGTTTTGAAAAGGTGAAAGCAGTACGTGGGTAGTATATCTATGGAATATCACAGACATTCTAACTATGCTTTTCCTTGTAATTGGTGAATCACATAAAATATCTCCTACAGAAAAATGTTGGACAATATATGGATGGGATTTACATTTTTCTTCTGTGATGCATATTTTATAGGTTGATTGAGTCAAAGGAAACATATAGACATACTCATTTTTAAATTTTGTTTAGTCTTGTATTCTGCAGCACTATCAACACACAGTTTGTGCTTTCAAAAGAACATTATTCCTTAGCACAGATAATTGAGACTTTTTCCATTCCTTTTAATGACACAGAAGTTTTCAAATTGATGATCTTGTAGATGTTCAAAGGTCAGGAGGGCAATAAATTTACAGTATTTAAATCCAGTAGAGATACTGTAGCACTTACTGTGATATTTAGGAGTTTTTTTCATTAGACTTCAAAGGTGTCCATGGCATTTTTATCTAATGGAATAGTATTTCTGTATTTTAAATATATTTTAAATACTTTTAGAATAGTCCTTATTTGCCAATTAGCTCGTTCAATAATAATGAAGACTAAAGCTGATATTAAACACCACTGAAAAAATACTAATAAAAGTTCTTATGGTATTAACTATATAATAAAACCTTCATAGTTTAGCTTTAACTGTTCAAAGAAATTAATCTCAGAAGTGGACATTTCTACCAAGCATCCTTTCCATTTGCCTAGTTCCATTTCATTCTCTGAACAAAGGCTATTAGAATGTTCTGAAGTTGGTTGGATTTTTAGAAATTAGAAATAAAATGTGTTTTATAAAAAGAAGATAGTAAAGAAGGAGGAATAAAGAAGATAGTAAAGAAGGAAGCAGTTAACTGTGGAAGGGACACGATCCAACATAAATTCACATTCTCTCTTTGATTTCTTTACGTTTACCACAGGAATCTTGTAAGTATGGCCAGAGCTCTTACCCCCCAAAAAATCCTTTTAGTTGTGTGAATTCTGTTCTATATTCAAACCTTATTAAATTCAGCATCTTAGTTCTTCCCCAGAGGAGTAGTTAGGAGGAAGTATAAGTACAATTTTCTTAGCACCTTAATCCAGTTTCCTTCCTAACTCATATACGGATACCTGCAGGGAATTACAGCTTCCCAATTCATCTTTTAGAGCTTCTTCCATAGGCAACAGTACAGTGCACAAGTCTGTCTGTCTACTTCTATGACACAAATTAATAGGGTTCTAGAGGACTTCCACCTCCAATCTGAAATCTTGAATGCTTGCCTTAAAGAACAAGTATTCTTTTCATGGTAGGCTATAATAGTCTACAGACAATGGTCTCCTGCTATTAGCCTCTTGCACTAGATATGCTTAATGATAACTCCTCACATGAAGGCTCCAGAAATGAGGAAATTAGAAAAGCAAAGTTTCTTGGCCCTAGATCTTTACTCTTTAAAGCGTACAAATATCACTTTTGATTAACATCAATGAAAAGGTAATGTCTTCTGTGTAAGAGAAGTATGAATGAGAACCTCTGGGTCTGCATTGTTTTCAGTATGATGGACAAATACTTTCCACAGTCCCATGGCTTTAAATGTCATGAGTTACTCCAGGGACAGACAAGTTTTATTTCAGGTCTGGTGCCATACAGATTTTTGGCCCCATACATATTTTTTCATACAGGCAACCTATATTCTCCACTCTGTTTTCCCATTTGGTAAAGACTTAGCCTTTCATTTCTCAATTTTAACAGCAGCTGATGATGCAAAAATTAAGAAAGAAAACTGTCTTACTTGAAATATGTCTCCCAATAGATGTTACTTAAGGGGGGAATTAAAAAGAACAGATCAAAACTTAATGTAGAAAATTCCTGCTGAGCTAAGAATTTTTGAGTACTCACATACTCTCAGCTATGTTGAGGATTGGCCAAAGACAATCTCAATGCACCACCACCACTGTTTAATCCTTTCTACATGGTTTAAGTGAATGGCTCCTCTTGCAATTTTGAAACTCTTCCCGATGTAATTATTTTAACAAAAATGGCGATTCAGCCTTTGGAATTTCTTCAGCAAATCCTTCTCTGATATTATTTATTATTGCACTTACTGCAGCACATAATCTCAGTGACAAGTGTATCCTGGTAATGTAATTAGATACCACTGGGAAATTGTGTTTATATGACTGCTATTTCAAGATCTCTTGCAAATAAAATGCAAGTTTCAGAAGAGCCTTTTAGTAATGATTCCATTCCTGCAGTTATTTGTATTTCCACCTGCAATCACCTTTCTGAAATTTCAGAAATGGAACTACAATTTTCTTACCAGATATGTGCCTTGGTCTAAATTTGATAAAACTCACACAAAGTGAATTCAGCTTTATCCAAAACTGAAGTATGTTACAAAACTGTGTTTCCTATGTTTAGAAATCACCTGGTGGCTATTTCTCACAATACCAGAAGCACAGCAAACATCTGAACACAAAACAATGTTTTACTGAAGATGTGAAGCACATCGCTTTGCCTCCTCTGGGAAAAAAACCTGCAAGGATTTAAGCCCTTCTAAAATTTATGAGTCACATGTTATCAGACAGTTATTTTGAGATTGACTTAAAGCCTATGCATGTGTTATGCACGCCTCTGTCTGTGGCTGGGTGGGTACTGTTACCTAAGCTTCTGTAAAATGGGATTGTTCTGCTGGCCTTCCCCATGACATGCATTTTCTACTCACTTAAGCTGAAGATAAAACTTAACCTAAAACCAACCTAAGAATTGACAGTTTTCTACCTTAGGCTTATGATCCAAACACTCAGAATATCCCTCAGTGATGCTAAACTTAGGAGATGTGGCAAAAGTAGTGACAAATCTTGGACCAGCATTTGGGAGTCTTGTCATTCACCATGGTAACCACAGAATCACTTTTTCATGCTCTCTAAGCCATGGCTAGCTCTTTCTTGTGAACTTGGCTCCATCTCTTAATCTCTTTAATTTTGTCTAAATAGATAAAAAAATCTGAAAATATTCTGCTACTGAAGATCAAATAAAGCAGTCATATGGATTCCTAGCTTGTAATGGAGAGTCACTGCTTCACGGAGAGTCCAAAATATGGATGATTTTGGACCTGGTAATTTTAGGTTTAGAAGAAGAAGATGTCTTTTAAAACGTGCAAAGGAGAATTTAATGCTTAAAAATGCTGCTTCAAAATGATGAGAACAGTCAAACATCTATCATTATGAGACCAAGAACATGAAAGGTACATCACTTGCAAAATGTATTTCTCTTATGGCTTAAGGTTCCCAGGAAGATTCTGTAGTATTAAATGACCAAAAAGACACACCATCCTGAGCCTGGCATATGGCTTTGTTTATAGGCAAAAGAAACTCAACCACAAAATCTAGGAAAAAAAAAAAGACTAGAATTAGCCTGGTCAAATGAAACATTTATCTGAAAATCCATACATTAACAAAGCTAATGGGAGTTGTTTATGTTAATCTTAATGCCTAAAAAGCAACTGTATACTTAACATTTTACGAACTATTCTGGTTATCAAAAATTACAAGAAATTGATAAAAAAATGAGTAAAGATTAAACTGCTAAGCAACAAGTAGGTTAATATTCTTAGTCAGTACTAGTTCAAAGAATATCCATAGATACATCCAAAGACTGCCTCTGGTACAATAAAGTCTGAAAAATATTTTTCTATCAGAAGGCTAGGTAAGAAAAGACATTCCTAGAAAAAGTGAGATTATTAGATTTCCTTCGTAATCAAATAGCTTATAAAAGACAATGCCAGAAGATGATATTAGAGTACATGACAGTTGCTTGGTCTGTTAACATTACTGTCTAATCCCATATTAAAGGGATTTGATGGGGACATTAGTGAGAAGCAGGGTCTACCCTGGCAAACTCCATCAAAGACACTACATGTAATAATGATAACATTAATTAATAGCATAGAATGGATTAGTACTCTTTAAGGAGAAGATACTGCTCCAGATTCAACAGTTATTGCACATGCCTGAGAAACTCACAAATATAGACTACTATTAGAAATATGCCTTATGTTTTTATTACTATATATACACATATAACCCATTTTGGAAAATTTTGTATCAAAATCCCAGTGAAAATGGCAACAAAAGTGTATCTGAATTACTCCAGTTTAAGCGGATCTGAGAACATAGTATTGCTTTACTTGTTAAAATTACATGCATTACTGTTCTCAGCTATCTACTTCTTGCCTTTTCTTAAACATGGAAAGTATTTCCTGTAGTATTCCAACTCTTATGAGTTCAGTGCTAAAATGGTTATAGGATCTAACAAGTATTTTCTGGATTCAATTGGATGATTGAGATAACAAAACATTAAACAGGAGATTAATCACGAAGTATAATCTCTGCTTTCTCATTTGATAAAAAACTGCCTCATATTTAACAACTGACATTGGTGATTATGTGTCCTGGTAATTCAGGTCTCAATGGAGTTCCCTGCCAAACCACCCACAGCAGGAGCTGGCACAAGGCCTATGCTGTGGATGGATCAGAAATGGCATGTACATAGAATCAAGTAATTTTTGTAGTGGGGGGAGAGCTGCTCAGTGTTAGCCGACGGTGTGGAGAAAAAAGTACTAGTTACATACTGACCTTCTCTGGCAAAACTTTTGTCTGGCACAAATATGTACCATACCACCGTAGACAATTAAGCTGTGCCTGTTTATGCCCTGGGTATAATTTGGTCTTTACTTTCAATTTCATTAGTAGAGTGATGCAGTTGAGAGCCAGTCATTCCTAACCAGATATATATTTTGCTGCTGTCTTGCTAATGTAGACTTTGAACTTCTGCCAAAATGCCTATACCAAATTTAATTGAATAAATATTGGAATGAATCTCAGTTTGAATCATAAATTCATTTCTTAGGGAGCATCTTCCAGTACTAGCTCTCCTTCGTGCATGATCTTCTCTCACAGGTGACAGAGAGCCACTCTTTCTCAAATCCTTACCAATAAGCAGAAGCCATCTTCCTAGTCACCTCCTATTTCTTTTCTCAATTAATGAAAACCTGTTCTTTTTAATGGCATATTTATTGCTTCTCTTGCAGATAGATGAACTATACCAAGCATAACCTGACCACAGATGGTATAAAGCTCACTTTAATCAATCTCTTGCTGCGTTCCTGGAATCAGAATTGGCCTGGCCCCAACTTCATAAGCCTGTTATGTCAATGCGCAGGCCGTACAAAACATCAGGTGCATGGGGCACTAATCTGTTTATTTTCGCCCAACAAGCTATAGACTGTTTTCACAATATAGATTTCAGATGAGAAAATGTTTGTTTGCTCGTCACTGACACTTTAGGATTTCAAGGGCCACTAATCTGTCAAACGGGAGTGGTTCCAGGGTGTTTAGACTTGTCATTTCCTAGCAGGTAATCAGATGATAAAGACAGCTTTGATCTTGAAAAACCTAGTTTAGGTTCATTTGATGAAAATCTTTGCTTAGAGATAAATATTAAAGCAGCAGGGGTTGGCCTGATAACAAACTGGGTAAGACTAGTCTGGAGAGAGAGAAGGTGGCTCCATTTGGCATCTAGTGAGGGACATGCTGGGGCAGCATCTGCCATCGTCTGGCACCCAGCAGCAGGTGAGCAACAGGCCTGACTGTCAGGGAGATCTGTGTGGGCATAAGCCAGAAGAGCAGCTCCCCCAGAGGCCCCTTCTGACCTCCTTATGGAGCATGGTTGGGATTAAAAGGACACAACTGAAATTCCAGCACTGTTTTGTAACACTGGGTTCTTGCTTACCTTTCAGTTTGGAGTACTCTATCTTCTGTCTTTTGACAAAGGCAACAACCATTCATTAAAATGTGACAAAGTTTTTTCTAGGCAAGAGGTGGAAAACTTCTACTCATTCCATTTTAATACTGAGCTAGATTTGAACCCAGGCCTTAAAAATAGTTTCTGTGAGATCATAATTTCCAAGACGAAAATGAGGATGTAGCACTAGGGTCTGCAGTGTGGAAGATGGAAATACTTTTTCAGAGCATTGATTCTATTTTTTTTTTTAAACAGTTGGTTGATGTTTCCCCAGGCTCTGGAAATTAAAGTAAATCATGGACAAAATAGGGTAGTGAATAGAGACAAAAACAGACAATCTAATTCGAGCCTTAAATGAATGTATCACATTCTTCTGAAAGCTATCCAGTGCCAGTACAATTTACTGCAAAGATGATACCCCTTTCTGTAGCCACATCTTTGGATGGACAGAAAATTATATGTATATGATATGACACACTGAAAGTGAAAATCAAATTTCACACAGCTTTTAAAAAAAACATTCAAATACACAAGAATGTAAAATCATATTGAAAAAATAAATGTACAGAGTGCCATGCTTAATTGCTTAAAAAACCTCTCAATATGCATTAACTGATTGCATGATAAGGTATAGTCAATTCTTTAAATGACTATAGAATCTGAGAATTTTAAATGTGTTTTGCTAGGTTTTTATTCCGGTCAAATTAGTTTCATTAACTACTAACTTTCTGATTTTGTAGATCCAATGAAGGAATAATAATTTTTATGACCTGGGAAAAAGTGACTCTATATGAAAAGCCTTAAGCAACATAAAATCAGTTGCACATGGGTCCTATTAACGTTATGATAACACAAAATGATGGAAAATACAGCTTTGTTGAAACAGTATCTTCTCTATCATGATTCTCAAAAAGTCAGTTCAACACAGTTTTCTTGAATGGACCTTATTTAGCATAACCCTGCAAGATGTTGAGTGCTCATAACACTATTGAAATGCCACTCTTGAAATCTGTATGATATATGATTGATGGGATTCAACATTTTTTAGGTACTTTGGTCATCCTTGGATGCAAAACTGTTTGAAATGTAGTTACTCATATTGCACAGTAAAACCTAAAAATGTCTTTCTGTGTCTATCTAGGGTTTAGGGTGCTTGAGGAAGGACAATGCCACCTAATTTCTTTAGAGTAGTTGTGAACTTCATATGAGAGAAAACTTTAAATGACTGTGCATGTTCTGTATAATGTTTTCTAAATCTTTCTTCATTGTAGTTAAAATGTTGCCTTAGAGCATCCTTAAGTATTTCTTTTTTTACCCAGAGTAATTAAAAAATAATGTACAATGGGCAAAACACAGTCCTATGTATGCTGCATGTAAGCCAAAAAATGGGCTTAATCTGATATTTACAAAAATGTGATTGTGGTACAACACTAAGTAAATTTTCACAAGACAATAAGATTATATTAAGAGCAATAAATTAATCTCAACATCCCATCATACAGAGGATATTCAAAACCTTATGAATTTCAGGATTAATTATATCAGAGAAGTGCTAGTTAGGCAGACTTTTGCAGGTCATGTAAACCAATACAATTCTTTAATACAGGAGATCACCAGTGTTTAATTAGTAACATCTTTGCCTTACAGAGTCTTGACAAACTCCAGAGATGGGAATTTCATCATCTGTTCCAGCACTGCATTACTCCTTATCAAATTTTTTACCTAATCACCAATCCTAGTATTACAAGCCTCAGTTTGTGGCAGGGCTGGCAGTCTGCTTAGTCCCTAGGAAAATAGTAATTTACCTTTGGCAAGTCTTTTGATACTGAGTTACGCAATATTCTTGAATCCAAATAAGTAGATTTCAGTCTAGATGGGTAAAAAGATGATTGGAGGGTAGTGGGCTCAGCGAATAGTGGTTAATGGATTTGTGCTCTATCTGGAGGTGGCAAAAAAGTGTAGAACTGCAGGGGACTGCTCTGGTACCTGTTCAGTTTAACGTCATTATCTTGAAGAAATGACTGTGCAGTTTCCTCAGGTTTTCAGAACACACTAAATTGGAGTGAACAGCTGACACAGTTGAGAGTAGACTGCCATCCAAGGTGCCCTGGACAGGCTCAAGGTATGGTCCAACAGGAACCCTATAAAATTCCCCAAGGACAAATGCAAAATCCTTCTTAGAAAGAGGAAGCCCTGGAAACAACATGGGCTGGGAAGAGCCTGGCTGGGGAGCTCCTGTGCTATAAAGCACCTGGGGGTCTTCACTGATAGAAGGCTGAGCATGAGCCAGCAGTGTCCTGACAACAAAGACGGCCAATTGTCTTCTGTGTGAAATGAACAGGGGCACAGCAAACACATTTGAGGCAGTTCCTTTCTACCCAGCACTCGTGAGACCACATCTGGAATACTGCATCCAGTTTTAGATCTCCCAGTATAAGCCCAAATCTGAACAAGTGACTCAAATTCAAGAAAGAACCACTACAATGGTGGTTGGTGCTGGAGCATTTGTCTTATCAGGAAAAAGTGAGGAAGCTGAACTTGTTCACACCAGAGAATGGAAGGCTTCAAAAAGGCCTAATGGCAACCTACCAATATCAACAGGGAGTTAGGGAATAGGGTGTCAGGCTCTTCACAGTGGTGCATATTGGGTGGATGATGTACAGCACGCGTATGTTGAAGCAAGAGAGGCTCAAACTGGATATCAAGACAAACTCTTAAACAATGAGGGCAAGCATAAAATGGAAGAGGTTGGCAAGTGAGGTTTTGCAGTTTGCCTCCCTGAAGGTTCTTAGACCAGACTATGTGAAATCATAAGCAAACAGGTCCAATCTCACAGCTGACTATACTTTGAGTAGGAAGTCAGCCCAGAGGTTTTTTGAGTTCCTCTATCTAGCCTGAATTATCTTATTGTCACTTGCTGAAGCACTTGCTGAGAAGAGTTTTGCTCCCTCATGTTTGTAACTGCCGTTCAATTAGTTAATTCTTTGTCTCTTAGTCTTCCCTCTAATAGTCAAAAAAACCTCCCTTAACCTCTTCCTTTAGGCTTTTTTCTCTGACCATCTTGGTAGATAACTTTTAATCATGCTTAAGAGCATCAGTTTTCTTTAGAGACAGAGACATTGTTAAAGACAGTAAGTCCTACTTGTTTCCCATTGAATTTGTGTCAAATCTGTGCAATTGCCTTGCACCTGATCACCCTTCTCACAGATGCTCCAACCTTTCCCACAGTAATGCTCAGGAATAAATCTGAATTTAAAAATAATCAAACAAAATTATGCAAATGGTTTGGACATACAAATATGCAATTTCTTTTCCTAGACCCAAACTGAAAAATGAAACTATTAATATGAATTGTCCAGGGAGTCCCTCAAAAAAAGGGACGTGTGAAAAGAAAGACAAAAGCAAGAAAATTGAATTTTATCTCTGTTAAAATTGATGGCAACATTTCATCGACTTCAGTGGAACCAATATTTCATCCACTTTTTCCAAAAAAGCCTCATTCTCAGAGATCACTCCTAAATTTTAATCCTCTGTCTTGTGAATAATAAATTGCCCTTGATCTTGTTTGCTTCTGGTTTTGCTGTCTGATATGCATTATTACACATCTGTGTATTAATCTCTTCTGCTCAAAGGAGAAGAAAAAATACAGTCTGTCTTGGAAGGAAAACAGTATACGGAACATGTTCAGCACTGCACCCAGTTAGATATTTCTGTGCTTTTGAATCACAAGAGTCCTCTGCTTATCTGCATTTCCCGGGTTATTCCTTTCCTCTGGAGCAGTACTGTATTTCAGGCATTGACCTGAAGACCTAGCAAGAAACATATCAGGGTTTATTGATGTCATACGTGACACAGGGATGCGATGTGCATTAGAAAGTAATTTCTCTCTTAAGAGACCACAGAAATTGTTTTTTTTTTGGTGCAGATAGAAACAATTGCAGCTTCAAAAAGACTCTTCATTTTCAAGGAATAGGCAGAGTAATATCTTAGTGCTGTCACAAAAATGAGTTTGTGCTCTAACTTTAGTGACTCAATAACGTGAAACACCAATATAATTCATCACACTGTCAGAAAGAAAGAACCAAGGAGGAGGGAAATAAAACATCATATTACATTGTAAAACCAGTATTTGCAGTTCCAAGGGAGTAGGGTACCCAGCTGATTGATTTAAATATCAGATCACTAAAAATAGCTCAGTTAATAACTGTCATTTTAAAAAGCTTAATTACTTAATTTGATTTTTTTTTCTTTTCTGGAGAACAGTCTTTTTGATTTATCTTCATATGTTTTAATAAGGAGTCTTTCAGTTAGGTCTCTGAGTGAATTCTGAGAATATTGCTTCTCATTTCTGATTAATATCTTAAAATTATTATCTTTTCACACTATACTTTTCTGAGATATAATTTCTGAGCTGATTTAATATAATGGGTCATGTTACTTTGTTTCTAAGCCATTTAGAGAAATGCAGCAGATTTAATCAGTTCTTCACTAAAATAAATTAATGCAGTGTCACATGGGATGTTCATTAAACCAGGAATAATAGAGGAACTGCATTATAGGTAAGAAACTGACCCATGAAATCTGAAAAATAACTGAAATTAGATTTTTCTTCATAGAAGAAACTTATTGGTGAAGTTCCTAAAATGTTAGCCTTGGGTCTGACGTTATGTAAATATTTTGTTAGGGACTTAGCACAAAAGTGTCAATGTGATAATGAAATTTATTGATGATAGAGAATTGAAAAGCACTTTAAATACAGAATATTATGACAGGATTACTGAATGATTCTGAGAACTGGAATAAAACATAAATGGGACAATATAAAAATTTTAAATGCAGGGCCTGGCATTGCAGCCTAGACCCCAAAGTATTCTTAGGGTATAGCCTGCTCAGTTTGCCTTCCATTTCAGTTGTATAAAAGTGTGCAAACTTCTAGAAATAGAGCTCACATCAATTTGGTCAATGGGGAGAGTAGGTGCCTCTGAAGTCCTCATGAGTGACATCATATTTGCCTAACTTAGGTGCTTCACCTCAGAAAAATATATGTTTGCAGGAGAGAGAAATCTTACCACATTAAATATCTAAAACTGGGGTATTAGTTAGTTATCTAAGTTAAATCAGCTGCATTTAATCCCTAGGAGAATATTGGTTTGACATGTGTGATCTACCAGTCTGGAATCTAAAATACAAATTAAGAGCCTTGATCTCTTACATTGTACATCATGTATTAGGCAATCCAGAAATGAGATTGTTGACCAAATGTAGAAGTTAGAAAGGGAAGCAGGTCAAAATTACAATCCTTTATACAGTTTAAGCAAGAATCTTCACTGAATTTCCATTTCAAATGTACAGCTTGAAGGAAGAGGAGGTAGCACTTAACACTATGAGGGTTTAGGAGTAAAGCACTTTCTCCAGCTAAGTGAAGATGGGTCAGGCATAAGTTCTGAAAAGGGACTGACAGTCCTGGGATAGGTGATTTTATACACAGAGATTGCCTATACAAACTTGTATAAGTCAGGAAACAAGCTTTCCTACATCAGACTCTTATTCCTCTGTTCACAGGCATGGGTAGACATTTATTGAGTCTGGAATGGACAGATAAGATGGCACACTGTATTTGTAATTTCCTTATTTTTAAGTTGCAATTGAGCCTCACCAACATTTTATCTTTTTCCTGCCCTTGCAAATATTGAAAGAAAACTGACTGGATTTCTGCAGCAGCAATAACTGCTCAGTATAATATAGCTCAGCTTGCCTCTCTTCTGCAGCATATTGAATCCTATAATCTCTAATGTTTTTCAAATGGTGTCAAGTGAATCTTTTTCTGCCGAAGATTTCACACAGTTAAAAGGTAAAAAAAAATTAAAATGAGGAATGTAGTATTGCAGTTAGAAATACTTTGTTTACTCATCTTCATTGACCATTTAAGTTTCAAGTGTTTTGATTGTTTTTTACCTGTGGATTTAAAAGTTTTACTGTTGGTTGTCAGTGTTGAACCAATAACATCAGTTTTGTTGGTGACTTAATTGTTAGGCTGGAGGCACCTTTTACAAGGACACCAGTAAGGACTGGCCAGTGTAATTAAGAGTAATAAAACTTCGGGGTTTAATTATTTGCTTAAGTAGAGAAATGAATCATTGTTCATGATTTTATGAGCCAAGAATGTGTAAATACCACACAGTGCAAAAGATTTCAAGATGCTTGGGATTTTTAAACTCTGATATGCCAGCGAGGACTTGTGTTTTTGTGCATTGCACTGCACTGCATAACATCCTTTTTTCCAGGTATGTGGAGCTTTGGATAACTAAACAACCTTTTCAGAATCTGGGCAAGTAACTTAGGATGTTAGTACAGATGTAGAATCTCTTTTTGAGCTATCTGGTGAATCTACGTAGAAAGGCGCCTTTAGCTGCTATCAAACACTTTGGTATACCTAAATCTCTCACTAAATATAGTCCTCTGTCTGTCCCCAGAGAAGTTTATTACTCATTTTTGTGGCTCAGTCTGTGGTTGGTCCAGCCTTGAATAGGAAAACATAAACTAGTGGGAATCAATTAATACAGAATTATTTGTCAGTTATTTAGTTTCTAAACTACCCTTCAGTCCCATTAATCATACTCAATGAAAGCCTTCCAGACTGGAAGGAAACAGCAAATTTCTACTCTATAACTTTAAAATAGCAAAAGCAGGGAAAGCAAAGAAGACACAGCACAAATGGAGCAAACCTTATCATTGTTGTCATTCTGTTAACAAGATCTCTCTTTTGTGAGACCTGTCTCCATGATGTATTAGCTGCATTGAGACAGTTTTAAATAAAATTAAGAATTCACTATGGTTTTGCCAGTTTTGCATTGAAGATATTCCAGTATTAGGTTGGGGCTTTAAATAGCCACTAAAATGATCTGTTTTCTCACAGAGCAAAGTAGGAAAGGTATTAAAAAATCTGCTGCCAGCATGCATTAGTGACTAGTCCAATAATGTTAATGCAATGCCAGGGCAATTTAAATTATTTTTAACATTTTAAAATCTGCATTTAAAAATACTAAACCTACTTAAAAAACTACCTACCCACATTTTCCTACTTTATTTCCAACTCATTGTTTCCCTTGCAGATAAGCTATTTTCCAATCCTCACTTCTTTTTTTTACTCAGGGAAATTATGTATCACATTTTAAGGCTCTGAATCAGCTCTGCAATGATATAGTGAAATGGATAGCTCATTCCAATTAAAATATGGTAGTAGAAACAGAGTAAGGTTGTTAACTCTTCCCTCCTCACTTCACATTATATCTATGAAGACATGAGCGCAACTATGAATGAGAAATTTTAAAACCTATAAAATCACAGTTTTTTTGATTTTATACATGTATTCAAAATAAAATTTCCAGCTAGAATAAAATATAAAATTGTTTTCTAGAGAGACAGTTTTCAAATGCCATGTCAAGGGAAATTTCTCAGTTTTCATGTACTTCAAATTATTTATTGCTAGCCAAAACATTGCACTAGAAGCAATGAGAATGGAAGCAAAGGGTGTCACATAAATGCCCTTATATCACAGCATACCATCAGCATCAACCGGTGTTTATTTTTTTTCCTGTAGGATGGAAGTATGTTCATCCCTATTGTGATGAGAATTTAAAGGTATGTTGTTAGGTAAGAGATATTTTTAGAGTACTTCAGGTGAGAAGTATCATTACAATTACATCTTGTGTATATGAAAGGAATAGAAATTCACCATGAGCCCTTTAAATAATTTATTAATTAGACCATGACTTTTAGGAATGCATTTAGTTTTCATTTCAGTGTCATGAAAATCCAACACAGTTCCTGCTGAACTCAGTGGTTAATAGCTTCCATCAACTGAAGTAACTAATTTTGAAATATAATATCATATGGCATCAATTTCTCTGTTGGTAAACTTTTACCTTTACTTTACTTTACTTTACTTTACTTTACTTCCTACTTTAAGGTTAGACATTCTAGATGCAGTCCAGAAATTATACTAAAACCCTGATCATCTATTTGTGAAATATTAAAAAATACTATTTACAGTGCATCCAAGATTGAAGTTGAATCTCTGATATCTTTCCATAAATAGCATTAATTGGAATAAGTCCCTGAATGGAATTACATTTTGTAAGAATATAGAGAATCATATGGAGAGCTTTAAAAATAAATGCATATTGTTTTAATAAAATAAACAAAAAAGGTATAATTGCCTACTTTAAAAAACAAACAAAAGAAAACCCTTCCATCATATTTCATGTCTACATGTGTCAAAAAGTATGATGTGTTTTACAGTAGATACTTCACAGGAAGGGTATATTTGGTTTGATGCCTAAGTATCATGACTCTCTACAGCTGTATTTTAAAAGCTCAAATATTTAATATTTCACATCCAGTATACTAGCATACTTCATGGCAAAATATATATTTGGTCTATTTTTACAGTACTTGGCACCATTTCTTTCATCCATCCTGCCTGTCTACAATGGATCAGCTGTGTTTTTCATTTAAGTGAGAGATTCCATTCAGTAAGGCTACCTGAAAAATGCAAGTAAACCGTGAAATGGGTGCTACTACATTGTCAGCTCTCTTCCAGTCTCACTGAGAGGAGGCTAGGGAAGGTGTTATCTTTCTAAATGCAATCTCACTGTTTCCTATAAAATTTTAACTTGCCAGTTAATTTCCATTTAAAACACTGACGTTTCACTGGTGTTAATATAGTGGAGACAAAATTAAGAAACTGCTTTGAGAACCCTCATGCAAATTAAGTAAAACCTGAAATCGTTAACTAGTGTTAATTAGTAAGCTCTTCCCTGATACTGCAAAGACAACCATTGTATAATTTTACTTTGATGTAATTCTGTGACACTGATAACCAGTTCTACCTAGATTAAATTTACAATCCACAACATAGATATTCCATTTGTGATAGTGTTCTATGAATATATGAAACATTATTCCATATATTTCCTTAGTATCTATATATAGGACAAATGCAACATTTCTCACTCAAAAATCAAATCAGGGAAAATTTAAAATTCTGCTTATTTGTGCTAATAGATTTTCACCCACTTGTGTTTGCACTAACTGCTTAAAGAATCTGCACCAAATTAGTATATTGCTGAATAACTCACACTTGGAACATCTGATATTGTTTAAGTGATTTATTTTATGCACTTTCAGAAAGTCTAGGTACTGTAATATCTTAGACATTAAAACAAAGCCATAGATGGAATCTGGTGGAAAAAAGGAAAGATCTTGCCATCAGTTTGAAGTGGGTTCGATGTAGAGCTGGCTAAATCCAGCTTTCTTCTTGGAGGATAAAGGTTGATGATCACTTCTGAATCAGAATGGAAAAAAAGATCTTTTCAGAACTCCTATCAATGTTAAAAAGATTTTGGTCTCTGAAAGTCAGATTTTGAAAGTATTTTTAGTACCTGTGAGGATTTATCAGCTCATGTAACCCTTGTTGTAGATGTATTAGGCATATTCATTTCTCATAGGATGTCACTCTAGGTCACTCTGTAGCTATCATTCTGTCGCTATCATTCTGTCCTTTATATACTGTCAGCCTGCCAATTCCATGCTGTTGTCCACAGTTTTCTCTCCACTGTTCTCTCAGTCTGTGTTTACCTTACAGGCAGTATTTTCCATGGGAACATGGGCTATTGCCATTGTTTGGCAATTTGACAGTCGGACACGATCATGCGCAGCTGTAGACGTTGCTTGCTGTAGAGGACTACCCACATTGCCTGGCATTCTCCTAACTGTGACAGGGTCTGTCATTTCTCTGATGGGGTCCAGATGACTTCAGGGGATAAAAATGTTTTTCTAGCTCATCACACTTTGTTTTGTTACCTGGGAAGATGTTCTGCTGGATCCAACACTGCTAGGTAAGTATCCTTTTCTGTTTGTTTGCCCTTGTCATCAGTTTCTTGGATGTCTTTCCAAGGGATTATGCATGCCTACTGCTATCCATTATGTTTTCAGATTCCCAGATGCCACTGAACCACTAGAATTCTCTGTAATGTGTTGCTCATTTCCTGACTCAATGTCAGATAGGTCAGAAATCTATCTTTAGTTTTGTCATGACATATTTTGCCCTCTGGAGTTTGTCTCAGAAATTGTAAATCAATCTTCTGGTATCTAAATATTTCCTAAATACTGATCTTATATTTTCCAGGTCTATTTGAGAATTTGTTGAGGCTATATGTCTTCTGTAGTGCTTGTACTCTTCTCACTGTTTAAACATATGCACAGTAATCTTGCGTACACAGACACTTGTCTACATTTGTCCAGCATGAAACATCCATTTTTATTAGGTCTGTTCCTAAATCTGCAAGGGCTACCTCTACAGCTCCATCAGTAATTCGGCATATTTGTTCCTTAAGATCTGTCCATCTGTTTAGAACCCTTCTTAGCATTTTCCACAAGTAAGGGTATGCTAGCAACCTGATGGGATCAGTATTTTGCTTTTCAGAGCTATCCTCTAGGAATCTTGTTTGTGCCATCTTGCCAACAGTTGTCAGAGGCAAAATACTTTCAATTAGAGGAATTTTACATATGTTTTATTGTCAGTTAACAGAAATTTTTATTAGAGAATCATGTATTAAAAAAATAAAAAAAAAACCAAAAACCCAAACCACACAATTAAATACTAACATTTTCCTCCCCTCTTCCCAGGCTCACCTGCGTGTTGCTGCCAGTTAACAGGATTCTAGTTTTTGAGACATTTTTACACTGCATTAGCCACTAACCAGAAGACTTTGTGTACATATACTGGGGCCAGTGATGAATCTGAATATGTTCCAAGGCTATTTTCAAGGCCATTACTTCTGCAAACTGACTAGAGCCTCCAGTCCCTTCACAGGTGGCAGCTCCTCCCATGTAGGGATTCCAATTAGCAGCTCACCACCTCCTGATCCCTGCTGTAATTTTACAAGATCTATGTGTAAACAAACTCCACTGTTTGCAGCACTAAATTCATGATATGCTGGGGCTTCAATAGCCTGAGGAATATGGTTTTCTCACATTGCTGATTTGTTGGCTATGGACTAATAAACTCACCTAGTCCCAATCTGGATCTTGAGCCAGTACATATTTACTGGGTAAAGGTCAGCACATATTTTTGCTCCATGGCAGTAGCTCTTTCATCAGTGGGCTTTGAATCCTTGAAGAAAAAGTTCAGGGCAGACAGTTTAGGGTGTAATCACAGTGATTGTTCTGTGCCTAGCACTGCAGTGGCGTGCAGAATGTCCTCAACAGCAGCATAAACCTCTTACTCCCTAGAAATGTAGTTATTTTTGAATATTTAGTGGCCTCAGCTCTTGAATCCCAACAGCTTGCCTTGCATTTCTTGAGGAGCTCATTTGCCATAAGCTCTTGCTGCTGTTGTCACAAGCTGCTATTACCTCCTGTGCTGGTATATGGCAGAATTTTTACGTCTCTCTTCCTGATTAGTACTAAACATCATTGGCTATCACCTGCTTGACCTGGTCAAAAGCTCAACACTACTTCTCTTCCCTCTCAAAATGACTCTTTTTTTTTGACATCACTTTATAAAAGTTTGGTCAACTGCCTGTAACTGAGGGTGTCCATACACCAATATGTATCAATGATCAAGAAGGCATCCTTGTTGATTCACCCCTGTAAAAACATAGCTGACAAAGAGCAAAATCTACCACACCAGTGGTTCCTGAACTATTATTTAAAAATAACTTATTGCTGTTCTAGTTTCTGAAGAGGTAAGGTTCTCTAGAAGCTGAATCTATTCACAGTTCCACCCTGCTTTGCTCCAAGGTACCTTTTTTTTCACTAATCAAATACCTGTCTTAACTCTGGATCTGACAAGACAACCCCCTGACACTACAACTAACATAAAACTAGTTACTTTAGTTGCATTAACTCATTATACAGATGAAAACACATAAGGTTTCAAAAGATAAATTGATTTTTTATTAAGAAAATTCTTATTAATTTATTTACACCCTGTGCAGCAGAAACTCTAGCTGTAAATAAGCTGCTTTCTTCCTTCCTTCAAAAAAGTATTCTGCCATAGCTGCTGCTCTTCAAAGTCTAATACAATTCTGGCCACAAGTTAACATGGTATGTTTAACCTTGGTGCAGACAGCAGATACCAGTTACCTTCCGTCCCTGTATGCTTTTGTGTTGTTGTCTATTCTTACTGTATTTAAAAATCAATACTCAGAGATAAGGGTTTTCACCTATAGGATACTTGCAGAGAGAAATTGAGTAACATCTTATGGCCACAATACAGCAGTAACAGGAAGGATGACAATATTATTACAATGGAGAAGTAATTTAGAAGACAAATTTAGAAACCACTTCTATGATAGAGGTTGGTGAGTGTGAGTCATGTTCACTTCCTCTGAACGTTTTGGTGGTGCTGCCCAAAGTTGTTAGGTTATGTTGTACTGTTTAAAGGTTTCTTGTGTCTGATATTTCAAAACACTTTGCAGAAATTTCAGGAAATATAGGCAACAACAACTAATTAATATTGGTATATATGAATCTGTGACAGTTTAAAATGTTGGGGGGTCCTTTCCCAATTATTTTGTTCTCTTGTGATATAGACATTGATACTTAAAGTACGTTACTTTGCATCCAGCTGGATATTTATTTGCCCTGATTTTGTAGTGGGGAAAAAAATGACTGGAGATGAGGAAGGAGATATATATGTAGTGCACTGGCTGCATTTTCTCTATTCTTCCCTTTAATTTGTACTTCACACAAAAACCTGCCTGGCTGATCTGGGAGGTTAGAGCAGAAGTTCCACTGATACTTCAGCTGTACCCCTGAGGGATAACATTTGGGCTGCCTGCTCAAGCAGACCTCCTCTTGCAAAACTCTGCCTACACTTATTATTAAGGACAGTTCTGCATGAGGTCAATGCACATCACACCCAAGAAGATATGCAGAGCACCCCCCTTCTTTTACCAGACACACTGTACTCTTTCTTACACACCCATTGAAAAGACCAGCTTGTGTCTCAATATTTTGTAATATACTTCAGGGTACTTGGAATGTGAAAGATAATTAATAAAACCAGATGTTATTACATTTTATCTTTAGCAAATAGAATAGGGGGAAAAAGGACAAGATAAGAATATAGGATTATTTACAAAAGCATTTTAAACTTCCTTTATCATCCATTCGTTAAGCTGAGATGTCAAGTTTCAGTCTGTGGAGACACAATTGTCTCATTATCAGGTGAATGCAGATATCATTGTTCTGATATTTTTTTTCTTTTTATTACTATTTTGACTAAGTACTATGGGGAAAAGCTTTACCTGCTATTTTCCTGCTACTTTTTTTTTTTCATAATAATGTACATACTTTAGTGAAAATATAACAGAAATACTAAAATGAATTCCATTTCATTAGCATGACACAGCTACTTTCTACATTGAAAAGAAATCTGTATATAAAGTGAAATGAGCGTTTCTTTAAACATGAACACAAAAAATCCTTTTCAAGGAGAATCACCAAAGTCACTTGTCATCCAAAGTGACACAGTCAGTGGATTTAAATCAGAACAACTTGCTCAGAAATACTATTTTGTGCATCATTCTGACACTGCCCTACAAGGAGTTTGGGATAATGATGTTATTTTATAGTGGACTTAAGGCCACTTGAGTATAATGGCCCAA
Organism: Vidua chalybeata; assembly: GCF_026979565.1. NCBI lineage: Eukaryota > Metazoa > Chordata > Aves > Passeriformes > Viduidae > Vidua > Vidua chalybeata. The sequence continues at coordinate 127,346,021 of NC_071530.1, read as the reverse complement.
GGATATTCATTGCATAATTCAATACCTGATTGAAAAAAACCTTTAAATTTATAAAAAATTGCTACTATTTGTGCCTTTTTTTTTGGGGGGGGGGGCAGTAATAGTAGAGGCCCATCAAGAAAGAAAACAGTTATTGTTTTCATTCTTTTACTCACATTACTTTTAAAGAATTGCCGAACAATTCATACTAGAAACTGAAATAAGAAGTTAGACAATATCCCTCTTATGACTGCTAATGACATGAAAATATGAATTAACAAAACTTAAAAAATAAAAGTATTTTGACTGTTGAGATCAGACTTTTTACCATGCCTAGCAATTCAGACCCCAGTTAAACTGCACTGATAGGTATTGTACATTTTCAGAGCAGGGCACGCTGGCAGATCTCAGTCTGTAAGTGACTTTACAAAACCTTAGAGGGCTGAATTAGTAAAGGCAGTGCTTTGTAAGATCTGGACACAGATAATCACATTTTGGACATACTCTGTATCTCTCTGTGTTAAGGTTTCACCCCACATTTCTTATTTTATTTGTCTGGTTCCTTGTGCCTTAGACACAAAAAGCTGGTTGTGACAAAGACATGAGAAACCTTCCATTATTTTGGCAGCAAGAAACTACAGGCGCTTTTCAGGAGCATTAACTAAAAGGTATCAAGAATTCTTGAAAGAATAAATCTTTCAGGGTCACCTCATCATAGATACAACTTCCTGAAGAATAATTTTAAAGAAAGGATTTTCTAACTATGCCAATGTAATTTCTTACCTTAATTTTTTGAGGTAAACTAATTGGCAAAACACAAAGAGAAAAGGAAGACATTGAAACAAAAAGAAAGTACCATAAAGGAATACTTTAGCTTATAAATCAACATGTTTCCTTATACTTTATCATCAAAGGTTTTTTTATTGGCTAGGATAAAACTTGAGAAAACTTAAGTATACTTTTCAGACAAAGAAAATTAGCAGATAATCTGATTCAAACACAAAATTGGACCGCAACCATCCTGTCTATGATTCACTGGATATTAGTTCTGATTTTCTAGAAATACATTATTTAATAATCTAACCACCATACATAATAGCATAATTTCAGACTTCCAGAAAATCATACACAATTTAGAGAAGGCATACATGTCTGGGCTCATCCTCAGAAAGAAAAAAATATAGCAATTTATTCTAAATGTATTTTATTATAATTATACCCATAATTATGTCTATGCTTTGGCTTCTTATATAATCCGTGTAGAAAGCTTCCTCCAGAGGTAGTTCAGCATGTTAAGTTAAAGGAGGAACATTTCTCACTGACAAAGAAGAAAGCTGTGGAGATTATAATTTTTTCTACTCCATCTCCTGGCAAGTGTTAGTAACTCCAAAGAAGAACCCACTAATCCACTTAAAATTGCCTTATAAGGGATATTTGGTAGAAATCCAAAAAACCCTCAATCTTCTAACAGAAAATTAATAAGATTATATATTATTTCTGCTACTTGGATTCTGATCTTGGTTAGAGTGCTTAAGGTCCCTTTAAAAACATGGTAAAAATAATGTTTCTTCTAAGTTGCAGAAGGATTAATCTGAAAAGTTTCCATATGCAAAGAATAGAGGCTCTGAGTTTACTGAAAATTCACAGAGTTACTGAAGTGTCCACAGAAGAGGATTTCACTTGCATAAGAGCGAGTATTGCCTTTTGTTGCTGGCATGACATCTTCCTATGAATCCTGCCCCCTTCTATCATGGGGAGTGAACATGTAGTTTTAAAGTCAGGAACATATAGTTCTTGAGAGATAAGACTTCACATATCATTTAATAGTATTCTTATAATGAACCTGATTTTGAGTTTGTGGGAACACAGTAACAGACAAAGATTTCATTGTAATAAAGTGTGAGACTTATTTCAGCTATGCTGTACCTGGATCTACAGCACTGGACATGATGGTTTAAGAAATATCTAAGGTTAAGGGAACAACGTGCTCACAGCTGGATGTGGAATTTATCTCTTCAAGGTTTTAAATTCAGACCCCTATTATTTCTGAAAGCTTTACAGTTATTATTAGTGAAAACTTGCTCAGAAGCTGATTTCCAAGGATCAGAAAGGACCAACTGCTTTCTTGGTGCCCTGACACCAGTATTCACTACATGAGGTAGAGCATATGTCTTTCCTGAAAGATTATTCCATAAAACTTCACTTGGACATTCTGGATATAAAACCCATCTAGGCTTTTCCAATCTGAGTTTTAATATTTAGATGTGTTGATTTTTTTCCTATGTACATACTACCTAGAGGTGATTAGGATAAATCAGAATTGATGCAGATGCAATGATTTTACAGGTCCAGTACATTTGGGGGAAAAATGGGAGAGGTTATAGACTTATCTTAACATTTACCTGGGTAGAAGGAAAATACGTTTTCATATTCTATTTCCTTTGCTTCCATGTGCCAATCAGAAGGCACAGGGAATTCATCAGCCCTGGCATAATAGGGCATCTACAGTGTGCCAGAGAGAAGGCTCAAGCAGAATATATTTCCCCATCCATCTAGTGGGTAAGTTAAGACCTTGTAGTTTACAGTTTCCCCTGTGAACTCCTCCTGGAGCATACATCAATGTTACTTTATCTTCAGGATTAATTCAATGCTACTACTAAACAACATTTGCTCATCATCTTTGACGTCACATCCCAGTCATTTTAACGGCATGTCCTTTGGCATCTGGAACATATTTCCATTTAAACTGATTTACATATAATTTCATATGCATGTTTATTTCCTTAATCCATTTCAGACCTTGCACATAAGTGTATGTGTGTATAGCAACTGGAGATATCATTAAAGCTTAGTTAATACTAGGATGAAATTTAAAGAGAGATTTTATTTCTACTTTCATTGCTCAAATTAATTTGTAAGATTAATTTTATAATGGAACATAGACTAGCTGGATTTTTTGTTTCCTAATAAATGCATGTTACTATTTTTCTCAGAAAAATATTCTAACATACTCCTTTCATTAATGTTGCCTTACTTACTTAATATATATTTCCTACCCACATGTCCTCTACCTCAAAGGCCTAGACCTCTGAGAGAACTGACTAGTGCCACAGCTACTGAGCAATGTTTCTTCAAATTTCCTTAGCTGCTGTTTCCAGGATTCACAGGTAATGGCAATTTTTCCCTGGAGCAAAGCACTCTGTGGAGAGGACAATTTTCTTATAATACCAAACAAAATAACATTTAGAGAAAACTACATATAGCCTTTATAAAGTATCCAAATTTAGTTCTTGTTCTCCCTGTTAAACATCATTCAACCTTTTTCAAACAAACTAGCAATATTTGGTTATGGAAGGCTTTGTTTGCAATTAAATCTTCAACAGAGTTGTCAGAGTTCCTGAGTCTGAAGGGTCTTCAGAGTACCCATAAAAACAAAAAGATGATTTCTTTTCATGACTTCTTTTTAAGGTGTAACTTTTTGTAGACAACAGACAACAGTCATGCAGGGAATTAAACAAAACAACAACAAAAAAAAAAAAAGCGGCTTCTGATGCTTACTAACTTTTGGAGAGTGTATTGGCATTGTTGGCATTGTTTTCAAAGAGCATCAGTTGCTGCTTCTCTTCTCTTCTCTAGTTGTGAACAGACCAGCTGATGTATCAATACTTATGGTGACAAAGCCTAAAGAACAGTCTGATTTTTTAGGCATGACAATAGAGAGCCATATGCTACATGTACATGCTAAACCATGTAGTGTCTTTTGTGTTAATAAGCATTAAAGTAGAAAAATCTAGGTGAAGGACACCAATAGACTGTTTAAAAGGTTTTGTTCGCCTTTGCACTCCAATGAGTATTACAGAATTGCAGAAGCACAGAATAAGCTGAGTTGGAAGGAACCCACAAGGATAATTTGTCTAGCTCCTGTCCCTGCACAGCACCATCCTCAAGAGTCACATCATGTGCCCAAGAGCATTGTTCAAACACTTGAACTCTGTGAGGCTTGGTGCTGTGACCACTCCCCTGGGGAGCCTGTTCCAGTGCCCAATCACTCTCTGGGTGAAGAACCTCTTCCTGACATCCAGCCTAAAACTCCCCTAACACAGCTTCATTCTGTTCTCTCTGGTTCTGTCACTGGTCACCAGAGAGAAGAGATCAGTGTCTGCCCCTTTTCTTCCCCTGACAAGGAAGTTGCAGACTGCAGTGAGGTCTCCCCTCAATTTCCTCCAGGCTGAACAGAACAAGCGACCTCAGTCTCCCCTCAAGACTCTTTGCTATCTTCATTGCCCTTCTCTGGACAGTCTCTAATTGCTTCATGACTTATATTGTTGTGCCCCAAACTGCACCCAACACTCGAGGTGAGGCTGCCCCAGTTCAGAGCAGAGCAGCACAATCTCCTCCCTTGCCCGGCTGGCCATGCTGTGCCTGATGCCCCCCAGGACACCCAGGAGGGTTGGCTCTCCTGCTCTAAGGGCACTGCTGACTCACATTCAGCTTCCCATCAAGTCTGAAATTGTATTGTATTTATCATTTCTGTACACATTCTGTATAATCCATGGATTAAAATTAGGCTTTCACTTACTGTAGAACTCACTACTCATTTCATCAGATGTGAAACATACATGCTAGAAAGCTGCAGCAAAGCTCTGAGGAACGAGGTGGAAATGACTGGAATATTTCTTTAGAAATATTCTTTTTGTTATTCCTTACAGTCAAAACATTTTTGAAAGAGACTCCTAAGTACTCTTCTATCTTTTCTCTGATTCTTTATTTATATTTTCCTTCTCATACTTTAAGGTTTAGTGTAAACTCCTAAAGGATAGCTTTTAAAGACACTGGTAAGTCTTTCTGGTAATTTGCAGGTCAAAAAGGGATTTGATGATTTTACTGTTCCAACTTCTTGTATGTATGTAAGGGACATTTTAACTAGTAGGACATGAAATTATTGTTGAGGATAAAGACTGAAGGTCTTAATATCTCAGGTTGAATTACACTAGGTAAATGGAGTCTCTGAAATTCTCTGCTTACAAAAATTGTCCTTCTGACATTTCCCTTTCTCCTCATGGAAAAAAGGAATATCTGAGGACCAGTACATCTGTTTACCATGGTGTTCATTTGTATTCCTGGGACACGAAAACTGAAGAAGCTGAATGAGTAGCGTTCCCAGTCTGGAGTCAGTCAAACACCCAGTCACTTAAATGGTGCCCTGTGCTTTTCCTTATTCACCTAATTTTTTTTTTTAATCAAAATGAAATGTTGTTATTTCAGCTACATTAACAATGTTATTGCCCTCTAGTGGACTTATTTATTTGCAATTGCATAAATTAACCTGAAAAGGTTTTTAGAAACATATGCTCTGTAACATAGAACAGTGAGTCTGAACCAGAAAATAACTTTGATTGAAAAATATCCTACTAATTATTTTTCATAAGGTATGTGCTGGGGATTATGAAATGCAAATTATATTGGAAGACAGATAACTTCTTGTATTACATCAAACAATGAAAAAAGTCTGTCGCAATAAAGCTTCAAATATCTACCTGGCAGTGGCACCAACCAGTCAAGAATGACATGACTGCCTAAGGCCCAAAAAATACATCAGGCATGTAGTGACAAGATAAGGGGAAATGGGTTAAATTGATTAATGGCAGGTTTAGGTTAGATATTAGGAAAAAATTCTTTACTGTGAGGATGGTGAGGCATTGGAACAGGTTGCCCAGAGCAGCTGTGGACGCCCCACCCCTAGAGGTGTTCAAGGCCAGGCTGGATGGGACTCTGAGCAACCTGGTATAATGAAAGTACCCCTGACCATGACGAGGTGGGGGGGAAGGAGCAGGGGTTGTTACTGGATGATCTTTAAGGTACCTTCTAACCCAAAACATTCTACAATTCTATGGTTTCAACTCCTCAGTATGTGCATTAATCAGTCCCAATAACTCTCAGGCATTATTCACATTCTATTGTAGCTTCAATGCTTGGTTAAATTTCTGAAATTAGTCAGCATGTAAAACTCTGTTGGGGACAGAGAGCAAGCCTTGGAAAATGTTCAATCAGAGAAAAAGTAAAGGGTAAGTACTGAAAGGCAATAAAAGAAAATACTGCCAGAAGAATATCAGAAAATTATCAAGGCATGCATAAAATATAGGAGTTTTTAAATTACTTTATAAAGATTAAAATTGAAGGTACTGGTCTAATAAAGATAGCTAAGGTGAATAAAGATGTAGACGGATTTTAGAAAGAAACCACATAGGTAGGTCTAAAAACATTGTTTAAGAAACCTAACTTGCCATTGTGAATTGCTCCGAGCATCAATCCAGATAGCATAGCTAGATCCCTTCACATGTGTCTAAATGTGGCCTTTATACATGAAATGAATTGTAATTTAGATGTTGTAATTTAGAACAAGAATCAACGAAATTCTCTTTGAGATAAAATATGCCTGATTTTTTAATGAAATACTGAGTATTAATAGGAGTAAAACATGGCTTCAAAAATATCACAAATTTCCATGTTGCAGCATTTCTAATATTAATATAATTTGGTAATTTAATATTTTTTAAATATCCAGTGGGAGTTGTTTTAATATTTGGAGTCCATCAATAATACTAATTTCACACAATAAGGCACTATATAAATATTTATTAAACGATGAATAATTTTTCAAAACCATTTCTTAGCTCTTAGCAGGCTTGAAAACTCAACTGAGAGAGACTGATTACTGCAAATTCCATTGCTTATGCTTTGAAGTGAATTGGATTACTCTGGATTTACACAAGGGCCTGGAGTACATTAACAGGCTTTAGCTACCCTAAGCAGTCTCACCTAGATCTTTACCCAGCCACTCTTCTTATGGGCTTGGAGGCTTCACGAAGCTCACAGCCCTGCCCTGTGAAGGTGCCCCTGAGCCCAGACCTGCCTCCTGTTGTCCTGGTCCAAGGGATTACAGCATAGATCTGGAACACATGCTGTAGCAGCCCTGTCTCCTGTCACTCCTGAAGGAATCTCTGCGAGCACCCCAGATTTGATCCAAGATCTCATCTTATAAGGGACTGCTGATGGATGCTGTTCCTCTCATGGCCCTGCCTTCCTGCAGTAGTGCAGTTCTTTTGTCAGAGAGAGCAACATCCTGCCTCTGCTCAGTTCTTGGCACATACTCGTCAATGGACCATCCTCTTCTGGACTAGACCACACCCCTTTAACCATAGGCTTTTGCTGCTCCCTGAAAATCAGATACATAAACCAAGAATTTTTCCCTAACAAGTTTATATTCAGTAATAGAAAATTAGGCACAAATTTATGTTTGCTTGAATTTTATGAGATGCATTAAATGCTTCTGAGTTTTAAGGGCAGAGAGGACTTCTACACATCACTCATAAGGAATTAGGGATAAATTTTTCTACCATGTATTTCTTGCACCATTCTGAATATTTTTTAATCTGGTATTATTCTGCTCCTGTCATAAAGAAGCCTAATATATTCATAAAACACAGCCTTCACTTATAATCCCTTTTCAGAGCTTTAACTGCTAGATTGTATCTGCAATTTAAAATTTGGCTTCAGATTGCATAATTTACCAAGTATATTCTCTCAACAACTGTTGATTTAGGCAAAAAGTCACAATAAAATCACTGCGAAAGAAGAGACATCCACAGCTGAAAACTAAAATCAGACAAAGAAAAATCTTTCTTTGACTATTTGGTGCCTACTTAGGAGTTTTACTTTTGAGGGTAGGGGAAGTGCACAACATTAATCTGCTGGTAGAAATGTGGGCAGATATCCTGTATCTTACACAGCCTCAGAGAAGAATGCAAGAAAATCTGGCAAGCGTGTGCTTTGAGCGGCGTCGCGCTGTTTCTCCTGGCTCCGGGCAGCTCCAGCACCTTTCGGCCCCGCCTCCCTCTGGAACTCGGGCTCGCCGTTAATTCCCGCATGCCGCTGCTGCTGCACGCGGTCGGGGTCTGCCGGGTTCTGTCACCCACGCGAGGGTCTGAGGCAAAGAGGGAAGGAATTGTCCAAATCACCCACGAAGGAAAGCGGGAAGGCTTTATTGTTGTGGAGAGCTGCGGTGGGGGGTTGCGACCCGCACTTCCCTCGCCCACATAGGGGAAATGGCGCCGGGACCGGGGGGGGGAGTGGGATGATACAGGGGTGTTACAGGGAGGGCAGACGCCCCCCCTGCCCAATGAATGCCGTGGTGATGACGGGTACTACAGCGACCAATAGGAACACAGCAGGGGTGGATATGGGGCTTCGGGGCGAGTGGGATCGCGGGATTGGGGTGACAGACACAGAACTGCTCAGGACTGGATGGGAGAGTGGTCACAGGAGTGATGGGGGAACACTCCAGTGGCGAGCAGCCTGGGGCTAACAACCGTGGCGGGGGGAGAACACGAGGGTACACAGGACTCGGCTAGCTAGATAACATAGATAAGAACCCCTAATCTAAACCCAAAGCTGGGATGCAACAGCTTTGCCCCTTCCATTATAAAAAATTGATCAGTTTAAGTGCTTGACAGTACAGGTATCACCACACTGATATAAGTCATCATATACATGGCTTCTAAGGGTGAACATGATGAGATGAGTATCAGCCATGCATCAATTCCATCCCTGTACTATTCCTGGGGCCAGATCAACTACAAAGAAACTATATGCAGCTAATGAAAGCAAGCAGCCATTTGGTCATAAATGTGATCCATCCTTAGGCTAGATAAAAAAATGCCACTCAGGTGGATTCTTCATATTAGGGAATCTCTGCTTATTCTGACTAAGTTTGAATTGTGCTTGTCAAGAATTTCATAACATTCTATAAAATTATAGGATTGACTCTATGAATAAAATTGACAGGATCCAGAATTACAGTAATATTTGTGAATAAGAATCTAGGACAAGTTTTATGATAAACAAATCTATAGGCACATATTCAATAAACTGGGAGAAATCACATCTCTGGCTTGTAATTATGTGACATGTGCCCCTTTGAATTTCAGTGGACGCAGGATTCCCTGATTTCTCGTGCAAGGAATCAAAAACTGTTTTCTGTGCTGCACAGTAATTTTTCCCCATGCTGCTTTAACATATACTCGGCAATTTCCAGACGAAGGATATTTTCTCCCAATTCAGTCAAGCAGTAATAAGTCTCATAGTTCCACTTCTTGATCTCATCCTATTACCTCACTATTTCTTCGTTCCATTGTTCCAATCATGATGTTCTCAGACAGTATCATTTTTCCTGCTTTCTCTTAGTGGCACTGATACTTCATCTTTACCATATCCAATCAATCTCCAGCCTACATCTAAAAAGGATATTCCCCCATTCAGATTGACTCATCATTTTTTATCAGACATCTTTTTCCTTGTTGTTGTTGGTTTCTTTTTTTAATTTTTTTTTTGCTTTGGTTTAGGGTTGTTGTTGTTGGTTGGTTGGTTTTTGGGGTTTTTGGTGGTTTTGTTTTTCTGTTTTGGTTTTTTTATTATTATTATTTTTTTGCTCTTCTCTTTCCTTATTATGGAGCAATATGAAAGTGGTCTTCAGATGGCTGTCACAAACCCAACCTACCCCTTTGAATGGGAAGAGATTGCTTCTTCAGTCAGCACAAAAAACAAAATGCCTCCCAAAGAATGGGAGAACAGGCAGAGGCAATAACAGAAAAGTGAAAGACCGTGATGCTCTTTTCCCATCTGTAACAGTAAGTTTGGAGACTGTACTGGTAACTGTTATGAAGACGCATGGCTTTCAGAAAATGAGATCACTTCCCAAAGCTGTACATGCTGTAATTACATCACAATTGTATTATTGTCATCATATTCTCAGAACAGCAAGTTCATGTCATTCCAAGCAAGTACATTTTTAATCATTAAATGAAAAGGTTTTAATTCCAGGAGCTAGAGAAAAATATATCATCTGTCTGCACAGATGAAACAAGAGTGTACTAGCGTTTCAAAGAGTAGTCCCATTAGTCAGCACACTAATGTATTTCACAAAAGCCCACAAAACTTCACATCATGCAATGATCTTTCCTGATGAACTAAAAAAAAATAAAAGAAACTTATATTTAATAACCAAATTTGATCTATGTACTGCAGAAATGCAAATATTTCTTTGTCCCATATTCCTTCTCAAGGGCTGAAACTATTAAAAAACTTTTATACATATTTCAACCCTGATAAAATATCAATTTGCTTTTTTCCTAAGGCTTATTGCATTATTTACCTGTAATTAAAAAAAAAGATAATTAGTGGGTCAGTCATTTGGTCAATCTACGTTGCCTTCAGGCAGGAGTAACTTGAAACATTCTTAGGTTTTAATTTTCTTGGCCTTCTTAAAGTAGCCTCTTCAAACATTTGCATATTATTACAGTGAGGCAAAAAATATGTCTAACCTAGCTGTCTTGGGTATAAATTAGGTCAAATTTAACCCAAAGTGATGAGGGATAAATAAATGTTCTTTTCATGATAGTTGTACATTTTCATAGAGGTGATTACCATGTCCTCTGCACCATCTTTCTTTCTAGGCTATACAAATCCAATTTTCAATTCAAGATAAAAGCTTTTCTCATCTGTTTTTAAATCTCTGATAACTTTGTTGCTCTTTTCTGTTGTTTTTCTTAGAGAATGATGCCCAAACCTAATTTCTAGATGAAGCCTTGCCAAGACTGAGGAAGGAAGAAAAGATATCACTCAGAGCTGTCAGTTTTCCATGAGCCATTCCCAGAACAACATTTACCTTTTTTGACAAGCAATTAATGTTTATAAACATTAATTCAGACTATGCCACATTTATATTTTTCTGTAGTCCTTCTTGTGTTGCTCCTCCTCCTTTTGTAACTGCCCATATAACATCTTTGCCAAGCACGGTACTTGTATTTGTCATCATTAAATTTAATCAGATTTGGGATCTTTTCTCTGACATATGTTGATCTCCAGAATACTTACAAACTCCACAGTGCCAGCTCAATACCATCATGCCAATGTCATTGTATGACTACTGTCAAGTTATTTGAAATTTTCCAAAGAGCTGGAAAACTAAGTATCCAGTAATAATATTTTAAATTTAAATAGTTCTGTGCATGTGATATGTGTCAGCAAACCATGTTACCTATATCACTGTGATTTTAAAAAATTAATAAAAATCCAAGGAACAGTAGAGCAAGATTAGAAAACAGGCTTAAATATTTTAAGTTTTACAGACTTTGCACTGACCTGATATTCATATAATAAAAAATAAACTTATTTTTCAATATTATTATTGATTCTCTTATCACATAGATACTAAGCTGATCTCTGATGCATTAACAAAGTATTTAATCATACTGTGCTACAAGAAATTATTTAAGTCACATACAAATTTCCTGAAACAAGTCCTTTGGTAGTAAAAGTCAGTTCCATCGAAAACAATGAAATCACTCTACAGCACATGAAGCTGAATGCTGGAAGTGAGTCTGTCTGCTTTATACTTTTTTAGGAGTGGTATTTTTAATCAAATTTATTTTAATTCATAGGTTACTTGCAGTACACTTACTGGAAATTTCCAAGTCTTGTATGAATATGTGTAGCCTCATAAGTTATCTGATTATTACTTATAGTCCCCGAGAATTTTCTGTATGATCATATACTTACAGATGTATTTGAATTCCTCATCTAAATATAAAATCAGCTATTTTCTTTAGACTACTGATCATTTATGTGCTTTGTGGATATTTAGATTTTTTAACCCTCAAATTTTAGTTTTTCAATTATGAACTTTGCTCAGAATTGCATTAAATATGGAAGAAAAACAACTACAAAGCTTATAGTTCATATAAACATAGAAGGGTTTGTGTTGGAAGGGACCTTAAAGATCATCCACTTCCAGCCCTCCCTGCCATGGACAGGGACAACTTTCACTAGACCAGGCTGTTCAGAGCCCCATTTCACATGGCCTTGAACACTTCTAGGCATAGTGCATTCACAATTTCCCTGAACAACCTGCTCTTGTGCCTCATCAGCATCACAATAAATAATTTCTTCCTAATTCTTAATCAAAACCTACTCTCCTTCAATTCAAAACCATTCCCCCTTGTCCTATCACTACATGCCCTTGTAAAATCTCTCTCCATCAGTCTTGTACTTAGATACCTACAGACTACAACTCTATGTATGTTAACATCACTTTGGTTAAATAAATGAAGCACAAAAAAAAAATAGAAAAAAACTAACTAAATTCTTTTATGAGCTCCAGTCTTCAATAATTAAAGTCTTCTGTAATAATTAAAGAATAGACTAGCTCTCTTATTTGATTAACAAAAAATGGTAAACTTACAGACTTGAGCTCCAGACAAGAAAGAGCTAGTGGAACAGAACTTTCTCAAAGAATTAAGAAGAAAACGTTTACTTCTACTTTAATCTAACCTCCATTGTTTCAATCCATATTTATATATATGTTCACACTAGGATACAATACATACATTTCACACTCGTTTTGTTCAATACTAAACAGGGAAGAACATCCTACGTTTGAAGTTCAGTGCACCTATGGGTTTGGGAAAAGCAAGAAGTTTCTGTCTCAGAACTCCACCTCTCACTCTACATTCTTCTGGAAGCTCACTGGGTACCTCTGGTAACAAAGAAATAGACATCATCTTATGTTTCCTAAGATAATCTGGAACTCTGCCTTCTGTCCTCTCCCACCCTCTCTCTCCCTCTCACCCCCACACCCCCACACTTACACGTGTGTGCACACACACATTGACAGACTCCCACAGAATAATAACGTGTTAAAATGAAAAACCCATGTATTTCTAATGATGCTGTTTTGTCATCCTCTGTCCTCCAGAAATTCTATTCATCCTGGCAAACATATGCCTGGTCTAACAAAATGTGAGAAACTTTCTAAAAGGTACAAATGTTTTCACCTGCCTTTGGGTCACTGAGAGCTGAAGGTTTCAAAGTCTGCTAAAGGCCCCTTGCCTCATAAAGCCCACTGACTACATGAAGAAGGTGATTTTTCACTATGAATGACTGAACACAATTACAGTAGAAATAATATGAAGATTAAGAAAGTTTTTCAGAGCAGTTAATAAGTTGGACAATTGCAATATCAATCAATTAATGTAAATCCTGTGTAAATCTCAGGTAATGACTTAGCAACTAAGTAAACAGCAAATGCCCTTTAAAAAACAATTATATACACTAAAAAGTCTCTTTCTAATTCTCCTGTTTTTAATTTCTTTCATTTTTATTTCATACTTTCTAGCACAGGACAATGAAATAGATCATGTGTAAGCCTAGTGTTTTCCAAAATGCCTGTGGGATCAGTATGACCAGTTCCAATTAAAAAATTAATGAGAAATACGTGTTCGAATCCCATAGGTTCCTTTGAAATCTCAACCTGAAAGTATGAGTGCTATTTTGAAGCTTTTCTCAAGCTAAAGGTCTAAGCATAATTCTACCTCTTCTTCAGCTATGCATGAGTAAGAACACATGCATAGGATTTCTACTGGAAGACTCCTTAATGATACAGAAATACTGTATAGCCAGTTCTTGTGCTTTTAGGATGTGTCTTGCAATGCAGAAGTAAGAAGAAAATAAAATTGAGAAAACCAGAAAAATACAAGTAGAGGAAAGATAAAAAACTCTGCATGTCTTAGATTAAGGAAGATTAGAAGACATATACATTGAAACATAGAAATAGTATCTTTCTTGGAGAAAGATAGTACAAAGCATCACAAGGACCAGGATCATATTTGTATTTACACTTTGTACAGAGCAGAACTGAGATGGAGGAGGGTGCAGGTAGGTGGTGTGTGTTACAAAAATCTTCAGTAAATTTTGTGTGATTTTGCAGTGCCTCAGTTATACAGGTCACACTAAACTTAACCAGCGAGACTTGATAAAAGTCTACAGCATAATCTAACTACTTTATATATGCTCTTTGCAGAATACAGATGTAAAACTGGACTGCTTATTTGGGCACTGAAAACTTTCTTGCCAGTGTCACTGTCACCAGGAGCCATGTATAGACAGACTTTTCGAAGTTAATAACCATCAGTTGTGTCTCACCTTTTTACAGAATCATAGGATCATAGATTGGCCTAGATTGAAAGAGACCTTAAAGATCATCTAGTTCCAGCCCCCTGATCTTCCTATCTTTTTTCCTTTACCAGTGTGAACTAGAAGCATAATGAATTTAAATATATTTTAATAGCTCTACACACACCTACAATACCAGCATATGTACAGACAGGTTTGAAATGTGACTCTTTATATGAGGTCATCCCCACCAAAATGCTAGAGGTAATACTGTAGTGCATCATCAGATCTATCCTTTTCTTCTTAACAATCTACACCAGCACGTTCATCCTTTTTCACATATTTTATGGTAACTATTTAAGTTTTTGTTACTAAGGTCATGACTGCCACTGGAATAGCAAAGAACAGCCAAGGTGGCCATGACGTTTGACTGATGAAAAAAGTTAACAAGGCAAAATTTGGTTTCAGCTTAATTACTTTAAAATAATTTCCTATCCTCGCCTTCTGGAATATAAATTAAAAACCACCTGTAAGAGTAAAAAGAGAATGTTCATGGTGCTCTAATTAAGAAATACACTGTTAAAAACAGAGGAACTGAACATTCTTTATTCAGAGGAGCCTGGGAACAGGAAAACTGATCAGGTCCAAATTTACATTCCCTAAAGATATATAAAATCATCTATACAGTGCAACTAGATTCTGTAAGTGTGCAATGCATTTTCAGACAGCAACATCCTGGTAAATACTTCTGCCCTACTGTTCCAAAGAATTCATTTTCTAAATCTTTTCTTCCCTTCACCTTCCCAAATTTTTCACCTTGGGATAATTATGACTATAAATATTCACCCACATTCTAATATTCTTGCACTTAAAAGCTGCATTTTTAAACTTAATATTTCTTATTAGGCCACCAGCATTCCAGATAAAAAGCTGAAATTGCAAATGGAAACTTTATGCTAGTCTTATGAGATTGTGCATTATTTTATAGTCCTCTTTGCCCATACAACTACTTCCCAAATGAGAAATAGTTAGTCAATTATAGCAAAAGCATGCTAAGATAATCCTAGCATGGAAGTTGTCAATAAAAGGGGAAACCAAACAGATTGTAGTTGGAGGAATAGAGATACAGAGAAACTGAACTCTCTGCGTGTGATTGTTCCTCTTTCACTTGAATAACTGTTTCTATTGGATATGCATCTGTCACTTTGGGTGTATCTGTATTGCAGTTAAGTAAAAATAACCTTAACCTTAAGAAAATTTCTTTCTTGAAGGCTGGCCTCTCCAGGTGTATTTTCAAGTGTGCCCTTTTAGAATACATTTTCTTTTGTTAGCAGTACTCTCCCTTCACAAGAAACGTGCAGGTTTTTTTTTTCTCTAAGCTCTCCTCTCAGCTCTTCTTAAACAAAAAGCTTATATGTATATGGTATAAAGTGAAATGATCTTAAAAAGTCATATGTGTCTGATGGTTTTGAGGGAAGTTCCTCCAGCTCTTGGGCTACTAAAGCTGTAGAACTGCTTTTTAGAACCTAAACTTTAATTCATGCAGAAGTAAGTAATTGAAGAAATTATGCTGTCACAGTAAAGATATTCCTGAATGCGTATGTCAAGCATAATAATTATTTTCTTTCCCACGATTGAAGAAAAATAGTTTTAAGAGGTGCAGTGATTTCCTTAGTGACACTGATAATTAACTCTGGAATACTCACCAGAACTCCAACACTCACCAATGATATTTAAATATTAACATTCCCATCTATTTTACTGGTACTCTTTTTGTCAGATACATCCAATCCATCTGTGAAATTCCAGTCTTAGGTTTACTTTTGCCAAACACAATGCTATTTCTCTCAAAACTCCAACTGCTAAGACTTATCTTTCCCCACATAACACTTCCATCATTCAGTTATGCTGTAAACATATGGGAAAAATGTATTAAGTGTGTTGAAAGCTGAAAAGAGAAAATATAAAATTCATTTTTATGGACAATGAAACAAATGACACAGCTTCAAAGTACAGTTGATATGGGGATGTTAATTAATAGAGTAATTTAAAAATTGCCTATTTTAAGCCATCTTGCTGTGGAATTTCCAGCTGTTTGAGCAACACAAAACCTGGAATATTTATCTGCCATTTAAAATTCAAATTGATATAGAGCTATGGAGGCCTTTGTATTAACATTGTAGAAGCCATCTATTAACTAGACCTTTAAACACCTCTGAAACATAATATTTATAACAGACACTTGTTTGTGTCTTTCTTGACCAAACCCTTAAATATTTCTCAGAGGACCTGGTTACCTCCCAAGCCATTTATCTATGCTTGTGTATTCTCTCAGAACTCCTCATGTCTTCCTCCTCATATCTGTCAGACTCACCTGACACTGCTCTGTGTCATTTTTTTCTGTTTCATGTACTGTGTTCTTCTCTTACCTAATACCAATATCAATCTTAAGCACAGGAAACCTTGTAAAAATGAATGAGATTGCTAAAATATTAGAAGACTCACTGGACTGCCATTCAGACCCTACTGTAAACTCAGTGAATAATCACCAGCACAGTCCAAAGGACAGATGGACTGCATGTAAGCTTTTGGCTGTAAAGAGTCCTCTAATATGAGATTAACATTTTTTGGCAGTTTTTGATAGACTTGATGCTTGAATGGGCCTTTATTGCTCTGCAAGAAAGCAAAAAAAATCAGAAAGCATGGAGACAAGTCATCAAGAGTGGGAGAGAAAAAAGCAGCATGAAAATTGTCATAAAGCAAAGAAAATAAAGTTTCATGTGAACAGTTTCACAGAGTAAACAAGTAAGGACTTGACTGCTTCAGTGCATTTTTTTTTTACCTCTTCTTCACTAACCCAGTAATAACTCACGTTCCTAAAAATGTCATTATAAAAAAAGAGATATTTTGAATTATTGTATACTTATTGATGATTTTCTTCCATGGCTCCAGAGGAGCCATTTCTCTTTCTCACTCGATGTTCTCTCTCTTTCAAATGTATTTCTCTCAGTATTCAGCTACAGAATTCTATTTTCTGTTCCTATTTTTCTTCTCCACTTCTGCCTTCAAGAGATTAGGAGATACCTGCTTTACTTCTTGAAATGAGTGTTGTCTCTACAGAGACCAAAATAACTGAAAGCCTGACAAATGCCTCACAGAAAAAATTTTACCCTCAAAATAGCTCCCTGAGACAGAGAAATCACATTGCAGATGAGGAAATGATGCTTGGGTTAGACTAACTTGATTCATAACTCCCTGAGCAAGCACCAGAGTAACCTGAGTTTCCTTTGCTTTGTACAGAGTTGGACATGACTTATAAAGGTCTCATTGAATTTAAATTATTCCATGATATTATGGTTCTGTGAATTAGAAATTCAATTTAAAACTTCCTTTAAAAGAAAACCTTACACTTTCAGATTTTCTTCCTCTCTGACTTCCCTGGCTCTTTTGTCAAAAACTCCAACCACACGTGAATCAAAATATTTGGAAATATTACTGATTTTTATGACTCTAGGCATTTTCCTTGTGAGTCTACATCTATGTGCGAGGTTTCACTTTATCATTTCTTGCTATCTTTACTTAGGTTCTTTGTAAAGCCATCGATGGAGCTGCAAGGCAACACAGTAAAGTGCACTGACAATGTAAGTCAGTTCTACTTCCTGACAGGATAACCTTGTATCTACAGTGAACCTTGGATAAACAGATACCTGAGCACAGGCAATATGAATGTGATCCTGACAGGAATATATATACAATGTAATAATCCCTCCTATGCTGTTAAACCTGCTTATTGCCTTCACATCCTGTAGGACCTCTTAAACAGTCAAACAGAATTCATATGGACACATCTATGAAAATCTCATTCCACAAATAAAAGCCAAGGTGTTTAGAAAATCTTTTGCAAACCACGACTAAATATAATAGTGTGAAATATGTGATATCTACCTTCACTCTTTGCAGTTTGTTATATCTTGTAATGAAGCTCTCTTTTTTAAAAGTTCCAGCTGGTACTATCTGCAGCTAAGCAACAAAAAGCGCAGAAAGGACAACATGTAATATTTTATCTTTTTTAGAATTATTTATCATATGAATTTCTATTAATAATTGGTAAACAGAACAGTGAAAGATATTTGCCTTGTGTTCAAAGATGGACATGGGAATGTATCGTGTCTATGTCAGATTCTGGTATTTATTCATTGCAAACCTGTGACTACAGTCATCCATAAAAGATACATTCTAGAGTTGAAGAAACTCTGATGGTATATGGGCTGACTCGTAACACAGCAGAGAGATAGATCTCTTCCTGCCTTTTTAAAAGGCTAAAAGTTTTAGAACTAAAACTTTCCCTTTTAAAATTTTGCTTCCCTACAAACCAGCTGACTGCTTATTAATTACTGCTGGTAACTGCCATAGGCAAGAATATAAAAATCGTAAGGGTATTTAAGAAAAATCTGTAAGATGCTTATAAAGTACATGACTTTAATCACTCAAATACTTCAACAAACACTTCCCATTTCTTTCCTATTTTATTATTCTGCTTTATTCCTTCTTTACTTGTATACTTACCCTTTCATCTTTGTTGCTTTTTTGTCTTTTCTTTAATCTCAATCATAATCCTATACACACCTAAGTACAAATAGTGCTCTGTATGGAGATTTAAATTCTTTTCTATTTTCTTTTTCCTTCTTACATGTCTCATGAGGCTCTGACTGTCCTCTTGTACGTTTCTGCCCGCAGCTTACTCATAAATATTCAAAGCCTTTTCCCACCATTGCTGGCATTTCTTCACTCACACAAGCATTCCTGAAGAGTATCTTTCACTTCAAATATCTTCTCTGTCCTTCATATGCCTTGTCTCTCCCTTGGTGCTCCTATTCATTCATACATTGCTACTCTCTTTCCTTACCAATCTCTACTTGTGTGATCTTTCCCTCAATTCCTCATACATGCTTAAGAAATACTCATGTGCCTTTGTTGTCCACCATTCTCTTCATATCATTGCTTTTCTTCTTCTTTCTTCCAATGGATACAGTGTAAAGGAAAGAGAGAGCTGTATTTATGACCCTGTGTTTTTCACAATAAATAGAAACAGCAGTCTTGGCCAGGCAGACAAATGAAATTCCTGTTACAGGAACTTACCTATTTTAGTTTCCATTTCCATTTCTGGATATTGCACTAATGGCAGACTCTACAAAACAGACCGGCAAACGTAGAGTTAGTGTTTGCTGAGGGCATACACACAGCCCCTTTGGGAAAGAGGAAAAACAAAAGGGACAGTATAAAGTTAGTGTTTCCTTCATAAAGTTACAGTGATGAATTCACAGTAACAAAAGGAAAGAAATTACTGAATTACTTTTGCTAGAAGTAAAAAAGTTTACTAGATCTCATAATACAATCTACTTCCCTATGATTAGAGAAGTTAGCTATAATAATCTTGCCTATCAAACCTACATGCAGAAGAGATTCTACACTTCTACTAGGCAGGTATCTTGTTCCAAATGCTAAATTTGGGACATTATTGTTCCAGTATATATAAAAACATATATATTTCAGTATATAAACAGTAATACTTTAGAAAGTTTTGTCCAACACTGAATTTGAACTTCATGAAAAGATGATTGGGTTTTTTCCCCCCAGAAAGAATGAAATATTTTTGTCCTTTTCACAGTGACACCACATAAAGACATCATTTACTTCTATCTTCTTAAACAAGTGTTCTTTCAACTTCTATATCCATCTCTAACTTTCTACATGTTCTAACATTTTGTAATTTTCCCCTGGACTGTCTTCAGTTTGAGACCAAACACAGTTGGCTTCATCAACCCCTTGCAGAAAGATAATTTGTCCTGTCAGATGTACTGCACACTTATTAATACATTCCATAGTGATGCTGTCTTTTTTCTTTAATGGTAGCACATTGCTGACTCATATTTACATTACAGCCCCCAGATAATTTTCTGAAGTGCTGTTATTTTACCAGTATCCTTTTGATTTTACTTTTAAATTTTTCTTCCCAAATATAATTTGCATGCGTCAGTATCACGTTTTCTCCTGCTTCTTCCAAGACATTTCTTTAGCTTGTGCTTAATTATTCATTTCTTTAATTTGACTTCCCATATTTGTCACCAAAGTGCCAACAGGTCCGTTTAGCTTGCTGACAATTAATTCTGTATTTCATAATTCCATCATTCACATCACTAAGGATCAGAAGAATAGAAAATGCCTTTAGATCAAGCACTTAATATGAAAAAAGTATATCACATAAGGAATTCTGCTTAAACAGGATTCCTTTTGATTAGGCAGATCATGACTTCTTCACATAACTGCCTTACTCTTAATATACGAAATGGTGGATAACTCAATACACTCCTACATTCTGCTACTAGGTGCTGTCAAAATTGTGTACATGTAGTCTACATGTGTTTTAATTTCAGCCATTCAGCTCATCTATCATATTATGGAAACTTCATATCGGGTATGTCTTCTACTGCCTGTTTGTCCCATATAATGATCACATATCTTTGCATATTTTTTGATAACCAAGCAAAAAAATAAATTACAATTTTTTTTTTCAGTAAGCTTGGAGTTTTGGAGGTTTTTTTCCCCTCCCCTTTTTCCCCCAAGACGCATTACTGCAATATCGTGTCCACTGATGTTATGGATCATCTCACCTTCCTTATACTGGATGACATGGCAAAGGGCCGCATAAAAAGTCCCGTTTACTGTTAAATCACTGCATGAGTAGTTCATCTGCTGTAATCATAAGGCATTTTGAATACGACAATATCCACCATTAAGTTAGTCTGTGCTATAGTATTTCACACGCTGTTTTCCCTTAAGTGTATGGCCATGTTTTCGGACGCATTAAGCAGAATTTCATCACCCAAGCAGCACCGCGGGCAGGGGAGCGCGGCGTTCCCGGCAACGGGCACCGCGCGGCCGCGCTGGCGCCCGGCGGGAGCCGCGGATGGCTCGGGGCGCTCGCTCCGCGCCGGGCGCCTCCCGTGAAGAGGGCGGGGAGGCTCCGGCAGTCGTTCGGCTCCTGGAGACGGGACCGTGGGGAAAGGCCGCGGGCTGCTCCCGGACCGCCGGTCCCCAGCAGCCGCCCACGGAGGCTCCGGGCCACGGCCCGCCGAGCGCGGCCGTGCGGCGCTGGCGCGCCGGGGCCGCCTGGTGGGGCCGTCGTCCTTAGGCCGCCTACGGGGCGGGGCCATGAAGGTTTCGGCTGAACATTCTGGAGTGGAGGGGAGCGGCGGGGGGCGAGGCGAGGTAGGGCAAGGCAGGGCAGGGAGCCGGGCCGAGCCGAGCCAAGCCAGGCCGGGCCACAGCAGGGAGCCGAACCGGGCCGCCTTCCCCGGGAGGAGGCGGAGGCTGAAGGGGAGGAGGCAGCAGAGGAGGAGGAGAGGTGGAGGAGGTGGAGGAGGCGGGAGCGGAGGGAGGACACGGGGAGGAGGCTGCTGCTGCTGCTGGGCAGAGAAGAGTCGTGCAGGAGCAGCGACTGTACTCGGACGCCACATTCCCTCTCTACGGGGCTGGTGGTGAGGATGAGCGAGAGCTGACCCTGTCGCGCCGCCGCCTGTGCTGTGAAGTGTCTGCTCCTCCTCCTCCTTCTCTTCCTCCTCCTCCCCGGCTGTGGGTGAACCTGCGCTACGGGCTCTTCACCGACACGGGGGAGGCTGGTTTGTTTTGTGCATTTGTTTAAGGCAAAGAGAGAGAGAGGTCTTCCACCCGCTGAAGCACAGTTCACTATGATCGTACTCGCATCCAGCACTGGAAGCCGGTTGGATTTCGTGTCTCAATCCAGGGTGTTTTTCTTGCAAACCTTCATTTGGATTTTATGTGCTACAGTGTGCAAAGCGGAGCAGTATTTCAATGTGGAGGTAAGATCAGCCGGATGCGTGTGCGAGCGTGTGTGCTTCCCCCTCTCCCTTTCCTCCCTTCCCTTTTTTTATGTCCCTCAAATCAAATCAAATAGCCAACCAGCCATGTCTTCCAGCAGCCAGGGCATACGTATGTGTAGGCTTTCCTTCCAGCAGCCGGTAGCTAGCTCCCCTCCCCGCGCTGCCCCGCCTGATGGATGCGTTTCAGCCGGAGATCCCGTTATCCCGGCAGCGCGATGCCGGGCGCTGGAGCGCAGCCCGCGGGAGACGGGAAACCCTCACCCGGGCACGGAGGAAACCTGGGGCACAGTATGTACATGCAGCTCAGGAAAGGTTCGCTGAATATCTTGGACTTAAGATACCACTGTATTGCTGCGTTTTCCCAGCCTTTTTTGCTTTGGTTTGTTTTTATGTTTTTTTTTTTTTTTCCGAAGAAGAATGAATGAAAGAGTATTATGGGGACAGGAGGAAGGAAACTTGAGATTTTTGGCACGTTTCGTTGTGGTAGAGTATCTGAAAAAATAAGGTATTTTTCCCATGTAGACGTAAGAAAAAGAGTTGCCACTAGAAATAGTGAAACAAATGACATAAAGGTGCAGCTACAGCTCGGAAGTTAGGGGGTGTGGAGGATAAGGAAACAGTATTTTTCCGAGATAAAATTAAGATTAAAATGTGGGGATACCAAGATGGGCAAACCCTAAGAGTTTACACTTACAGTGACCTCACCTTTGTCTACACACCCAGTTTTCCCATTAGGAGTTTTTACATAGTGCTTTCACTTAACTAATGTTTCTTTACTGACTTTTGTCGTCTTTGTATATGTTCTTTCCTCCTTTTTCTCCATTCTGTCACTCCATTTGTTCTGCTGTGATCATTTACTCTACTGCAATGTGATTGTGTCTACTTCCTACTTATTTTCTTTGTCATTTCAACTTATTGATTTTTCTTGGTTTGTCTCTGTAATTTATATGTACTCTTTCAGATTCTTATACATAATTCTGGTATTCTGTTAGGTTGCTCTGTACCTTCACTTTCTTCTGTCCTGCCAGTCCCACTCAAAACTTTCTGCTGCACCCATACACCAGCCTTTTTTGTTTTATAGTCTCTTTAGTCTCCTGGGTTCCCATGATTCTTTCTCCCAGAAAAATGAAGTCTGCGTCCCTGTCTCACACATATGCACACTTGCTTATTTTATATGAGCTCTTGTTCTCACTCAGTGACACATATTCCTGCTCCTTTCTCTGACAAGATTGCTCATGCAGATCCTCCTCTGTTGCTAGACTGTTTATCTAAAGTTCTAAAGAAGACCTGTATGTCTTCTCCCTCTGTTTCATGCAAGATCACATCAAGTGTATAAAGAACCCACATTTTCTTTCTCTAAGTCTGTTTTCATCCTACTCTTTCCTTCTCTACAGGCAGTTTCCTTTGCAATTCTCTCAGCTTAACAACACTCATCCACTGATTCTTTCTTTGACTTCCATCTCTCCAGAAAGTATTGTCTTTTTACTCCATCATTAAAATCTCTCCTGATTGTAAATCCAAGTCTTTTTTTCTCTGTGCTCTAGTCACTCATTTGATCCTTATCACAAATGTGCATCTCTGCTTCTCTTGGATTGTAAGATCTTTGGAGCAGGACTCATGTCTTCTCACATGTTTATCTGGTGTGTACTATGCTCAAGTCTGGAGTACAACTGTGAGACTTCTGCTATATGAATATTAAAGCTGAATATTTAAGAGCACACATTGGTGTTTTATCTTTCTGCTCATGTCCTCAGCTGCTTTCTTTACTGATGAGCAGGGGAAGGAGCATGGAAGAGAGGAAGTTGCTCTCTGTATCCTCCCCATGCTTCACAGGCTGGCCCCCTGCAGAGTATAGGGATGAAATTCCAGCGACAGAACTTTCTCCTCCCACAGCAGTCTGCTTTGCTGGCATCTGGCTCTGCTGGAGAGACGGGCAGCAGATGGAGCTAGTGTGGGAAGAGAAAAAGATTGGTTTAGTCAAGTGGAACATGAACAGGAGGCCAGCTCCAGTCAGGAGGAGGTTTTCTGAGGAAAGAAGGGAAACACTTTCATTTTTGCTACCTCTTCCATAGGGAAAAGAGCACATTTTGAGGGTAAAGGCAATATCAGGAGCAAGAAATGGATAGAATGAAGTGGCATGTACGTGTGATGAAGGCATATATTTCTTCTTTTTGAAGTATGCCATTTTCTGCTCTTCTTTCCAGCCCTTCTGAAAACAAAGAGTGTTATCATACTGTTGGTATACTTTCAGTCTTCTAATATTTAAATCTTTGAGCCACACATTGCTGAAGAGTGTTCCGGGGGATTGCTGTATTATTTGAGAGTTGTCCTAGTATGGGGCTTTTTCCTAGGAAGCTGCCTTTGGCCACTGCTAGTGACATGGTCCTGGCCTAAGTGAACTTCACATTTGCCCCAGAACAGCCATTGCCATGTTCACATTGTTTGGATAGTGCTGAAAATTCAATTTTCTTTTTGCTGGGAACAGCAAAGGCTAAAAGCATGGGAAATTTGAGGCAAAGGACTTGGCAACAGCAAGTATATATTGTGCTGTAAAACTCTGCATGTCAGCACAAGTGCATAAAGCAGTTGTACATTGGAGTAAATTGTGAAAATGAAACAAAGATTTCTTATGACAATAAGAATAAATATGCAAAATAGGCTTCAGGAAAGAAGCAGTGTACATATAGTTGAATTAAATGTCACTGAAAAAAAATGCTTAGGATGGTTGGAAAGCAGATTTACTTTTCATTCTTTCTTGTCTTTAAATAAAATACAGAAAATACCTGTTGAACATTATAAAATATATAGATGATTTATTTCCTCTTGTTCCGTCTTGTTTAATCCACTTTCCCGATTGATAAGTAAAATCTGTGCAGTCTTGTTGAATTTTTTGGTTTGTTTGTTTCAGTGATGTGAGCCAGGGCAATTCTTAAGAGATACTACTGTAGATCAAAGACATTAAACAATAATGTTTCATTTTAAAAGTAAAACACAAAGCTGAAATTTACAAGCGTCTATGAACATTTCTGTTCTTTGTAATTTGGTTATCCCTCTGTAAAATTTCTTTTACTCAAACAACTGAATGGAGGAATTCCTCAAGCTTCCAGTGAGTGCTGAATTCAGCTGTCTATCCTGAAATGTATTAATGTATATGGTATTTCATGTAATAGACACAGCAGAATAGGATTCAGATCATGGAGTATGGTACATGAGAGGGGCACGCTTGCATTCTGTATTTGTGAGAGTTTTGTGCTAAAGCTTCTGTGCTAAAGCTTCATGAGAGATGCTTGTAACTGATAGGTTAAGAAATCAGTATGAAATTTAGGAATCACTTAGTCATATGTGAAGGAAGGTTTTAGCAGTAATTTTAAAAGTTCATTGATTTTCAGTAGCTTTTTTGTGAGACTTTGTTTCTGGCATCATGAGAAAAACGAAGGACTACATTCTTAGCTCCCTCTTTTAGAGCTGAACTATTGGTCCAAAACAGTAACTTCATTAAGTACATTAGTGAAAGACTATGTCATCATTGTTGAATTTTGCTGCTATTTTCAACTATTTCTGTACACTAGCAGGGGAAGATGTCCATCAATGAGATACTGAATGGAATAATGGTTATGAAAAGAACATTCCAAATATAAAACTGAATCAAACACATAGAAGCTAACTGTTATTAAAAAGTGATAGAGCAACAAACCACCTTCTTCCCCCTACTGGGCTCCTCACTATAGTAATAATCTTTTGTGTGGCTCATAGACAACTCTTTTATGTGTTACTGAGTGTCTACAGATGGTCTTTGACAAGTATCTATATATACATCTAGTGTGTGTATACATATATATATTTGCTTTCCTAAACCAAACAATATTGCACTGTTCGAGCTGGTATTATTCTGCAAATTTATCTCCCAATGTCATTCATTATTTTTTGTATGGACTTGAGTAATAAGTATGTTTGTATTTAATTACCTATTAAATATCCAATATTAAAAAAATCAAAGCAAATGTTACCATTTTATTATGGGAAAAATGGTTATTGAAACAAAAATATCTTGATCAGAAGACAGGATCAGCATGCATCTAGAATATGATTGATCTCCAGAACATAAAACTGCTTACTCTTACTCACATGAGTATCTGCCTAAGCCCTGTCGAGGAAAGTGTTCTTAGAATTGCACCTAGTTTCATTGACTGTATCTGTAATGTGGGAAACACTAGAGAGAAAGCATGCCTCATCATCTCTCCCCTCAAGCTGGCAGTTATGCTGTTTTCCTCCTTCTATTGCTAAATGTACAGACTTGAATCCCTAGGGGAGGTCTTAAAATTACTCTTATTTTAGTGTGAGCAGATCTTTAAAACAATACAGTCATCTCCCATTTTCAAAAGTGGGATAGTTAAATTGCATGTTGTGGAACAAATCACAATGGGATCCAAACTTCAGAAAAATAACATCAATTTCCTCCATGGTAATAAGTTTCTGGGAACCCCATTGTTTTCATTGTTAATAAACTTCACAATTAGCCTCCAGCTTCTGCTAAATGATAAGGCATGAGCTTGAATTCCATAAGCTCTTAGTCTTCTAGGCTTAAAACCAGACCAGTTTCATTCTTCAGCTGTCATCTGAAAAGGAATAAACATTCGTGAGGGAATAAATCTTCCAAAGCACCGTTACACACTTTTGAACTAGTGGTCTAGGTTGTGAGGTTTATAGGCGCAAAACAATTCTTTTATAGTTCATTAAAATGCAAGCTGAAAACATGGAAGAGCAATTCATGTGGTTTTGGTATCAATAGTGCCATGTGTCCTAACAGGAATTTAGACCATCTTCTGCATTAAGTTACAGTCAGTGTACATAGTTCTCAGTTACTTAAATTCTGAATCTCAGTCTTGCATAGGATGAAATGAAATGAAATGAAATGAAATGAAATGAAATGAACTGGACTTTTGTTAGAACAAGGAGTTCAAACTGAAATTGTTAGAAAGATTGAGAGCAGTTACTGAATTGGTGACAAAGATGATTAGTGGGCAAAATATTAGTCAAGGAAAATACAGATATAATGTGGTGTATTTCCTGCTTGCTTATTTATGAAATACAGATACAAAGAAAAGCTCCTATAAATGTCTCTGGTGAGCAGATATATCTAGATAAGGAAAATAATTGGAAAATTATGTGCCTTATGGAAGGCAACAGAATACTTTTCTATCAAAGAAGGGGAATACCTACTATATAATGAACTGGCTCTCATTTGATACAAAGAAATACGTGTGAAGAAATACTTAGTTGTTAGAGTGCATTTTCTACTGTAAAGTGTGAGATTATTTTGTGCTACTGACATTGCAGGGAAGTTCATGGATTCTGTTGCCTGTATTTTTTTCAAAGACAGGTTGGAAGGATGGTGCCTGTTCTTATAGCTTCACAGCTGACATAGTATTTTATACCTTAGGTACAAACATATTTGTTTATTATTGTAGTTCAACTTGTTTTCCTGTTGTAAATTTTTGTCAGTTTAGTGTTTAAGCATCACAGCTATTAGTGAATCTCAATTCGACTAAAGAAAAGAAATAAAATGGTTAAAGAGATTTATGTAATCACCTTATGTAGTGCAAGATAAAACTACAAAAACATATATTCCTAATGTTTTCTGACATGAGAGCTTACTAAAATAAATACAATATTTATTGGCCCACCAGTAAACCTTGAACAAGCCCAAGCTTTCCCATTCCATTATTTGGAAGGCATAATGTAAAACTCCTGCATAACCATTCATTGTTTCTTCAAAGTGGTTATACTGTGTTCTTTAACTGGTTTAAGATTTATGCTGCTCTTTGTCAGTTTTATTTGAATCCATCTAAAAGGTCAGTGCTTGCTCTAGGCACCTCAGCTCTGCTTATGCACTCAGCAAGACTGTGTTGTAAGAGTTTATAAAGATAGAATGTGGTATTATATACATCTTAAAGCATTTCAAACTGCATCTGGTTTTAGTATTTTAAAGTCTGTCTCATCCTTGTACTTTATGGAATGATCATTTTATGATGTTAAACATTGGAGGATTTTGTATTGATACTGTATGAAGATCCTTAGAAAACAATGTAACTTTAAGAAAATGACTTTAATTACCCTATTTAAATTGCTTAAATCTCAGCTCTTTGTTTCAGATTCCAGTTTATTGTCTAACCTTTTTGCCATCCTCAAAATGCACTGTTGAACATAATCTGAAGGAGCAGGTTGAGTCTGTTTAATTTGTTATCGGTGATATGTCAAATAACAGATTTGGTTTCATTCTGTATGAGGAAGGCCAGGATTAGTGCTGCAAACATGATTTTAGCTGGCACTGAAATGGATTTGAAAAATAATTATGATTAGACCTTTATCCTTTAAAGAGAGGTCATGCTATTTGGAACCTTTATTTATTGGTTGCCTGGCAACTGTTCATTCATGTTCCTGCTTATCATCATCCATTGTAAGCATCTTTGCTGTACACTAAGAGCAATTATGTGGCAATACTTATTTCTATGATGAATTAAATTTGACATAAATTACAGATAAAGAAAAAATATTTCTGTAGTTTTACTTATTAACCAAAACTGTTGGTACAATGTTTCTTTGCTTATTAACATCTGGTTTATACCAGCTGAAGAGTTCAGTCGTAATAATAATGTTTCTAGCGTACCTTTTTAGGTATTAGAGCACATAATTGACTTAGAGGCTTGTTCAGGTATTTTTGCCATGTTTAGAAACTCCTGTTAATTTCAAGATCAAAGCTTCAGGGTGCTAGGAAACTTATGTCCTGTTGATTTCAGAGCATAATATTAGGCAATCCAATCTCAAGTAGTGAAGCTTGAACCCAGTCATTGGAAAGGGATTTCACATTCTAGAGTTAAAGCTGCTGTGCTAGGAGATGTGCAGGTGAAGCAACAAGAACATTAAAGTCACTTGATGCTTTCTCTCTGTAGAACAACAGCAGTTTTTATTACATGTTGAAAAAAGCATAGAGTGTATTATTCAACAATTGCTTTGTGACTGTGGATGAAAATATTTTGCTCTCTTTATTAATTCACTATGAATCATATCAGGATTGACCCTTGTGTGGAATAGCAATGTGGAATGAGACTGTCGGATTATGGAGTATTTGTAGAAAATGTCTTTTTAAAGAATATTGAAGAAAATTCCTTATGTCTGCATCTTAAAAGAGCATCTACACTGTGTGGCCAGGGTGGAAGAAGATTTATGTCTCTACTGCTACCACTTGGTAGGATAGCCTCTATTCTGGTTGGCTCAGTGCTTGGTTAAAGAGGGCTTCTCTATTCACATGGATGATAAGAATGTTATCAGCAGTAGTCAGCATGGATTTACTAAGGGTAAATCATGCTTGACCAGCCTTATTACCTTCTATGATGATACAACTGCCTGGGCAGATGAGAGGGAGAGCAGTGGCTATTATCTACCTTGACTTCAACAAGGCTTTGAAAGCTGTCTCTCTCAGCATCCTCACAGGCAAGGTCAGGAAGTGGGTGAGTAGACAGAGAGGTGGTTTGAGAACTGGCTGAACAGCAGATCCCAGAGGGCTGTAATCAGTGGCACAGGGTCTAGTTAGAGGCCTGTCACAGGTGGTGTCCCCCAAGGTTCAATACTGGGCCCAGTATTGTTTAACCTATTCCTCGATGACCTGGATGAAGGGGCAGAGTCCTCCTCAGCAAGTTCTCTGATGATGCAAAGCTGGGTGGAGTGGCTGATACCTCAGGGTGCTGTGCAGCCCTTCAGAAGGACCCTGATAGGCTGGAGAGATGGGCACAGAAGAACTATCTGAAATTCAACAAAGGTGAATGCAGGGTCCTGCACCTGGAAAGGAACAACCCCATGGACCAGTACAGGCTGGGGGTGACCTGCTGGAAAACAGCTCTGAGGAGAAGGACCTGGTGGACAACAAGCTGTCCATGAGCCAGGAGTGTGTCCTTGTGGCCGAGACAAAGGTATCCTGGGGTGCCAAGCAGAGAATTGCCAGCAGGTTGAGGGAGGTGATCCTGTTGCTCTACTCAGCTGTAGTGAGGCTACATCTGGAGAGCTATGTCCAGTTCTGGGCTCCTCAGTACAAGAATATCTCTCCTGCAAGGAGAGGCTGGAGGATCTGGGCCTGTTCAGCCTTGAGAAGAGATGACTGAGAGGAGATCCCATCAATATCTATCAGTATCTGGGGGGAGGGTGTCAAGAGGATGGAGCCAGTCTCTGCTCAGTGGTGCTGAGCAGTAGGACAAGAGGCAATGGGCAGAAACTGGAACACAGGAAGTTCCACATGAATATGAGGAAGAACTTCTTTACTCACACTGGAACAGCGTATGGTGTCTCCCTCACTGGAGATATTCAAGAACCATCTGGACACAATCCTGTGCCGTGTGCTCTGGGATGACCCTGACTGAGCAGGGAGGTTGGACCAGATGACCCACTGTGGTACGTTCTAACCTGACCCATTCTATGATTATATGAAAGAATGTCACTCTGAGATTGATGCCCTCTTCTTTGAGCTTCTGATTGTATTAACTCACAAGTACTCATCATATCATGACACAGTTAGAGGGAAAAAAGTAACTGCTGAAATCTGTATCAATTTTCATGAGATTTTCCAACTCATGTGATGTGTTTGTAATACATGAAGATTGTGTTGTGTTTTTTTTCTCTTTTACAAAACAATTGAACTGGTTTCAAAGATGTATAGATAATTTGAAAATAAATGCTAACCTCAGAAAATCTAGTCTTCAGTATTTTTTTTCTCATGATACTATAGAGAAAAAGTTGTTTTATTTCATTTGTACTGTTCATTTTTGCTGAGATGTAATCAGAAATTCACTTACAGATGTGAAATAGATGTTGGCAAGGGGAAGACTTAATTTCTTAGAAAATTACCAGCTGAAAGGCAGAAAGAAAATTATCAATGTCTTTGAAACAGATAGTAAAACAGAAAAACAATCTTCCCTTTCAATGGGGAGGAAGTTACTTTATTTAAATGTATTGGTGGATATTTACAAAGTGTACTACAACAGAGGAAATTGCTTTCTCTTTGTATGGCATGTGGATCTGAAAGTGATGATCCTGTCATATTTTTACCTCAGACATCGGTTGTGTGATGCTCTTCTAGGAAATTGCTTTGACCCACTGTGTTTGCAGAGAAATTGACAGATTGTATCTGTCTGTGTTGTGGTTTGTGTTTAATTGCAAGTGAAAGAGGTGATCTTTCATGCAATAAAATGTATTATTACTATTATGAGAAGTAATAGAAATATATTGTTAACTGTACAGCATGATTTTGGTCTTGGCATGTGAAGCTTTTTTTTTTTTTTTTTTTTTTGTTCTCATTGCTTCTGTGTATTTAGAAAAATTAAATAATAATTAAAAAGAAAAAAAAAAATCTCAAACCAACCCAGGATAGTGTTCCAGTGTTTGTTTTTTCTTGTTGCTTATGAAGTGCCGAGCTCTGATACTTCTGTCCTTCGTTACTTGTACATGAAATGCCAGCTTTGGAAAGGTCTTTATTGTACTTTTTCTATTGCATATGTTTTCAAATATGTAGGGAAAGGGATATGACTGAGGCATTTTTCAGGGGGTCTAAAGATCCAGTTTGTGTGTCCAGTTCTACCATGAGTCTTCATATAGATCATGTAGTTTATCCATCTTTGTAACTTAATTTGAACAAATGTGCATTGAACTAAATGAAGAGTGTTTCCAGCCTTTTCCAATACACGTCAAGAGCAATAGAAGAAAAGCAATGTAAAAGAGCCAGGAATATATCTTCATCATTCCTTTATCTTGGGACTGTTTCACTTTTTTTCATAAAGTGTAGTAGAGGACTACCATAAAATATAAATGCTGCACTTCAATTTAATAATCTGTAAAATTGTTCTAGAAGTGAATGTGTTCAAAAGAAAGTACCAGAGCAGAAAAGATGAAAGACATGTCTATAACAGTGTGAACACTGGTTTTGATTTTTTGTGGTTGTATTTTTTAGGGTTTTTTTATATTTTGGTTTGTTGTTTGTTTGTTGTTTTTTGTTTGTTTTGTTTTTGTTTTGGTCTTTTAAAATATGAGTACCAAAACTTGGTAGACAACACTGTTAGGATTAGGTGAAGGATGTCATTAGATAACTGAAGATAGAGAGCATCACAGTCTCTTACAGAATGAAAGTTTGAATAAGATAATTTTTGTTACCCAAACATACTCAAAATGATTTTAAATAAATGTAAAAGTCTTAACAAATAAATAAATTTTGGATCAGATTGTAAATATCACACAATGCACAATTTAAAAATGTTCTGGTTTTGAGTGAATGTACTCTTAAACAAGTAAATTGTTCCACAAACATTCGTGTTTCCTTTTCATCACAATACCTAAGCTTCTCCTCTTGTATTTGTGTATTGGTGGATTTTTATGACATACAATAAAAGATGCACTGCTCCATGCATTTAATGTTTTATATTAGGCACCACTAACAGGCAGCCATACTGCTTACATACTCTTGTATGTTAAGAAATTAATGGGGAGAGGATACAGTAAATAAAATTTGCTGTGATGACGTTAAATATGATAGAAGCGGAAATTGAATCTTTTTCCTCAAGGTTCCTGTACCATCTGTTCCCTTTATGACTGTTTCAGAGTGACTTGAAGTATTTTTCTGAACTCTCCTATTGGTATTGACCAGAAGTGGGATTAAGTTGCTCACATGTAGGCATCGAGCACCTCTTAAAGTGCCCTTGGCCCAAGGCTGGCAGAAATAGCATGGGACCAACAAAAGTTTCCTCTTTAGGCTAGCAACAGGAAGCCAGTGTCTGTGTTCTAGGATACCTCAAATGACTCTAGACACTTCTATTTAGGTAACTAACCTGTTTCTAATTTTAAATGATGGTGGAGAGTGATGAGACCTATATCTATGGGGCTCCCCCAGGCAGACAGTGGCATTCCAATGTCATGATTTCATGTTGAATCTTTTCCTTCTGCAGTGGTAGGACTCATTTCGCTTGTGTAGGGACCTGGTGCTGTTTAGGCCCTATGGTCTGACTTGCTTGGTCCCTAGATATTGTTCTAGAAAATCATGGGCCTCCTAAAAATTCCAGTGATATATCTCCCATCCCCTGGTTAATG
Organism: Vidua chalybeata; assembly: GCF_026979565.1. Classification (NCBI taxonomy): domain Eukaryota; kingdom Metazoa; phylum Chordata; class Aves; order Passeriformes; family Viduidae; genus Vidua; species Vidua chalybeata. The sequence goes on along the minus strand of NC_071530.1, from coordinate 127,313,010 downwards.
TAGTTCATCTCAGATCACACCAGACACCTGTACTCCTGACTAAACCAAGAATAGAATTCCATCCTTATGTCACTACAGTTTTTACCCTGTCACTTTGATGCTCTGCACACTATTAAATATCCTTTAGTGTAAAAGGTTAACACTACCTTACATCTTTGGATCTCACATATTCTAAGTATTTAGTTAGGGATTTAAAGAATATTTCTGTAATGTAACAAGGCAGTTTTGCCTTCAACTGTAACAAGATCAGGCCTGAGCTTGTTCAAATCCATGTAAAACATGTTACCTAACTCAGAGCAAACACTTACAGCAGATTTTACAAATTTACTGCTTCTGACTGTTATTTCATGCCTTACCTTAAATGGTTTTAAAGGCTCTCTTCCCATCCTAAACTTACAAACATCTAAACAGCTTGAGGGGAGAAAACTGAATATTAAGCATTTTTATAAAAAGCAAGTAATAAGAAAATATATTTTAGAAGAATAAGCTTGCTAAGTGTCTGTTGCCTGATAGACAATCCCCAAGAAGATAAAAATGAAAATGACATTTTAATAATTTCTTTGGCTTAGAGCCCTCAGCCTTCAAGAATATCTTGTTTTCAAGTACTTTTGTTATGTAAAACAAAATGGGGATTAAGTCAAGAGAAATTTACCATTCCGTTAATACCAGAATTTAGATCTCATCGTAGGTATGTAATTTAATTTGATTTATTTATACTACTTACTTTAGGTCTTCAAAATGCTAATTTTAACTGTATCAGATTAAGAGTGTAACTGACCAGCTTGTATTTATAAATTTGCTATTTACTAAATTTTTAAATCCAAAATTTGAAATTTGTGAGTATGCTACCTGATATACTATTTAAATGAGCTTTCTGCTATCATGTAATTAGAGGGAGACTAGATCTGCTGTGGATTTTTAAGTCTGCATTTGTGAAGAAAGAGTGACATATCTGCAATCTTTTAATCAGAAGAGTTTCCTTTGTAATATATAGCTCTACTCTTATTTTGCACTCACAGGCTCATTTAGAGATAAACAGTATTTTGCATCCTTTGTGAATAATTCCATCATTTTTCCTGATTTTTGAAAGAATTTAGATTTTGTTCCAGCAGTCAGATAAAGATATAATCATTGTTCTTCATTGATTAGTTGCATAGATGTCATTTCCACCAAGATATTAGAGAATTTTTTTACATGCAAGATCATCCTGAGGAGGTGATGTCAATTTAATTTGGATCAAAAGTTTTAAATTCTATAGAAATATATTCTTTGTCTTAACTTTGCTCTAAATAAAAATTTTATTTCATTACAAGTTGGGGGATTTTAATGTCTTTATTAATATTCATTTATCTAAATTTTCAGCACCAGAGGAAATTATTCTTAAGGTGAAACTAAGCTTTTAAAATGTAGGAACAATACATTCTTGGATGTTTTGTAAAAGTTACAGAGTGATAACAGACAGGGGAGCCTAAAGCAATTACTGCTTTTCTCATGTTCTGTCTCCAATAATACAATAGAGAAGTTCATCATGCCTGTAGCTTTATCCTGATACCTAGAAAAGGAAAATGGGACTTTTAACTTTAAATGTACTGCAGACTAAGGGTTTTTTAGGTTTTAACTTGTTTTTAGAAATAAACCAGCTAAAGGTGTGGTTGAAAATTGTGTAATGGTGTTTGGTGAAGTAATTAATAAAAAAAAAGGTGGTTACTTTTTAAAATTTGAAACAAAGAATTCTTAGAGTTATTGAAAGAAGTCAAGAGCCTTCAGAGTTATATAGAAATGGAGAACATAATTTTCCTTCATGCTTTCTTTTTTTCTGGAGCTCATATACTACCTGTGTTTCAGTGATGAAAAGAAACTAGAGACAGGAAGAAGCAAGGAAATCCAGCCATATTAAATTTATTTTGGTTTTTGTAACTGTTATTTGTTTACTTATGTACTTAGTAGCCTGATAAAATATTGGGTCTTCATTGGGAAACTTAGACGAGACTCTAACTTCATGGAATTGTTGACATTGCATCCAAGGTTTTACACCAAGCTATTTGAAAAGCACTGAATTACTAAACATTTGAACTTAGTAAATTAAAATTATGTATATCACAGAATCACACAATGATTTGTGTTGGAATGGACTTTTAAGATGATCTAGTTCCATCCCCCCCTGCCATCACCATGGACACCTTCCACTAGACCAGGCTACTCAAAGTCAGCAACCTGGCCTTGGAAAGTTTCAGGAATGGGGCATCCACAAATTCTCTCAGTAACATGTGCCAGTCTCTCACCACTGGTACAGTGAAAAATTTCTTCCTGACATCTAATCTAAACCTGCCCTCTTTCATTTTAAAGTCTTTGTCCTGTCACAACATACTTTTCTCAAAAGTCCCTCTCCAGATTTCTTGTAGGCCCCTTTATGTATCAGAATGCTGCTAGAAGGTCCCTGAAGCCTTCTCTTCTCCAGATTGGAAATTTATATAAATATATTATAATATATATTTAATGTGAATGTTTATTAAATATTTAAGATAAATATTGGTGTAAAAATCCATAGACTTAACCTATATATAAGGGATGAAATTAGAACAAAAAGAAGTGCAGATGCACTATCTATGCATAAGCTGAATCTTGTAGTTAGAAGAAAGTTTTGAATCACTAGAGGGGTGTTATTCTTGAAGCACTTTTTGAAAAGAACAGTAGTGGGGTCATGCAGAGAAGAAAAAGTTAATTTGAGATGGGATCTGTTTCATGTGTGGGGTTTACAGTGTATAACCTTACTCATCAGCAATAATGGACTGGATTCCTTCCTTGTTCTATACTCTGTCTAACAGTAATTTCCTCTTTCAGAGAGGCTGTTAGCTCTACTGACAGCAATTGACTGTAATGTTTATTCTTCTGCATTAGTGTGTCTACATTAAGAACCCTGTAGATACTGTGTTAGACCGAAAATGTGTGCTATATTGCATTAATACAGTTTTCTGCTTCATTGCTTTTTGTCGTTTACACTTTTCAGTCACCGTGTGTGAAACTCTCTTTTTTCCAACATTTAATTCAATGCTGAAATAATTCCCAATGTAAATAATGCCCATGGAATCAACCACTCTTGTTTGACAATCATAAAAGAATATTTTTGGTTGTCTTCTTTTTGAGCTCTTGGGTTCACTTCTTTTTTCTTTTTGAAACAAGAATGAGAAATTCACAGTTAAAGAAGAAACAGAATATTTTCATTTTATACAGTAAGCCAAGTCTGCAAGAAGCTTTCCAACAGTTTAACATGGAACCTGTCTAACACTAGCCACACTGCTTTCTTCATACCTCTTTTCAGCTTTGATTGTCTTCAAAATTGTATTTGCTGCTATTTTTGCTCCTGTTAAAACCTGCCACTTCATAAGGTCAAAGTACTTCTAACTGCTGACAAACACTGTTTTTCATTATATGAAGACTGTTAACATTACACAATTTGCATAACACCTTTAAACTGTTTAACAGTAGCTAACTGGCTGACCTTGTGCATCACTATGTCAGGAGATACCTGTTTGATTCTAGGACTTAGATGCTAATTTTTTGTAGCTGCAGGGACTGGATTCTCCTGAAATTTAGCTTTTATTTTTATAGGTGTTGCAATTTCTCCAGTAGGAACAGGAAAACACAGATTTTACTGCTTTTGAACTGTGTGACTTTGTACTCTTGATTTGCTATTTTATAGCATCTATGAGAGACAAAAATAGGGTTGTAAGTGAGGTAGGACCAGTGTCACCAAGGTTTAGGATTAGACCTTCAAAAGCATTATATCAAAGTACCAATATCAGTAGTGACATGTACTTTTAGTCATAAACTAACTAATTTTTGAACTAAGGAGTTTAATTTAGATGCTCGTATTTAAATAATACAAATGAATTTTTTAGATTAGTATTTAGATAATGTAAATTCTCCATTCTCTTATGTAATCATGTCCTTTTTATTTTGTTTTATTTTCTTTCACTCTGATTGAGGTATATGAAATTTAACAAGACAAGACTGCTTAGTAGCTGACTGATTAGGTAGTATTTTCACGAGAAAAATGCATTGATTGAAACATACACAATGAATACTGGTTGAAGGGGGAATGACACAACACTATAGACAGTTGACTGCCAACAGTATAAACTGAAACTTCAAAATTACCATACTGATTGAATTCATGTCATGAATCAGGAGTTGAAAGTGAGTGGATGGCCTCTGGAAAACTTGCTGATAGAGATTCTACTTGTTCAAGAATGCAGATGGGGAATTTAACATTATTTTAACCATACATATTTATAGTAGAGAGTATTTTAAATCAGCCAACCCATTTCTGTCCTACAATTAATAAAATATTTCTTGGGTAGAAAGGAGACAGCAAGTAATGAATTTCAAAAGGATAAAGAGAAACAGACTGTAATATGTCAGAAAAGCAGTAGATAATGTGGCTTCCAGTTTTGAAAAAGCAGAAGAGATAATCTGTTGAGACATTGCACTTGGATTGTATTAATTGGGTTAGATTCAACTCTTTAGCAGTAGTCCCACAAAGGATCTCTCTAAGTATAGCAGCACCCAAGTGTGGGGGTGAAAGAATAGAATCAGCTGAAGCAGAAACATTATTACCTCCGATCTTGACTGACACAGCTGTCTCTAGTGAAACGTTTCCCTGCAGTTTGCATGTTTGCACTACCCTGTAAATTCCATTCGATTGTAGATTGTGGATGATGCAAATGTTACATCGTCACCTCACTGTCTGGCCCATATCTTTGGGTAAAGTCTTACAGTAGATGAAATTTTATTGGAAACTGTGTTCCCCTTTGGTGGGAAAACCAAAAACCCTTTGAGGCACGTGGATAGTTGTATGCTGGTGACACAATTCATATCTGGGGTATGATTCAGGAAAAAGAAGAAACTAATTCCTGGAGTCTCCTCTGCTGAAAATGAGGTAAGTCAAGAGAGTTTTCCAAGGCTCATCACTGTTTGGTACTTCCCAAGTCAAGGAACAATGCCACTGAGAATTAATCTGTACTATACTTTTGGGAACTGAGCTGGGATTTTCAACTTCTTTTATGTGCTAGCAGCTCTCTGAACTTGTGTAGTAACAATGGTGTAGCAATATTAGCCTTTAAGACCAGATTCAGAGTAGTGCTTGTAGTCTTCCTCTGCTTTATTCCTTTCCATTTGTCTTTATAAACCTCAGCCTGGTGCACAGGAGAGGACTTTAGCCATGATCTGTTAAAGCATGCTATTGAGAACTGTGTTTAGGAAAGCTAGAACCAGTCAGCATCTTGAAAGGAGAAAGCCCAGAGTGGCTTTTTGTCATTGATACTATTCGCTTGCTTTGATAGCCTGTGAAATACTGCCTTCAGTATAAAGTGTGTAAACAAAATCAAGCTATTGATACCTACTGGGCTTATTACTCCTACACAAGTCAAATGTTTTCTCTTAATCTTACACCCTCCATTCTTGTTATGAAAGCCACCTCTTAATCTCTGTGAGCAACTTTTCTAATGTCTGATCTTGTAGGTGAAACTGCTCTGTGATGCATCATTAACTGATTAGAAACTGACATAAATAAAATGTTAATTGTATAAAATTTATCTCTGTCATCAATCAGCAGTACATACTGTGTTGCTGGTTTTGTTTTTTCTGAATGAATTTAAATTACCTGGCTGTTCTATGCTGCATACAATTTTAACATTTATACATTAGGCTGTAGAAAGTATTTACAATTTCTGTTCTGAAAGTGAAGTCAGAGTTACTGGATTGCAGTTTTTCAGATCCTCCCTTGTTCTTTTTGTAAATACAGTTATTACCATGTAATTTATAATATATGATTCTTTCTCTCTGCTTTTTAACATAATTTCTTTTATTTTAAGTAGAAGAAAGGATATTAAAAATACAGTGAGACTAGCGACAATGAAATCCCTACAGTGAAATTGTGTCCTGACTGAAAAAACTAGGAATTTTACTCTGACCTCTGTGTGCCTGTGGTTTCACCTGGAGCACTTCTCTTACAAAGCTTTCAGTTAAAGTGTGAGGGATAATGTCTGAAGCTATGAATCCCCTGTGACCAGCTAGAGTGCTTCATGTTACTTTGCTCTTTGCTACCAGGATTAATTCTTATTAATCCTTATCAGTGCTGTAGCTTGAATGCTGCAGACTATGGGGTAGCTGTAATTCAGGGGAGTATTTCTTGCAGGATGATAGTGTGGCTGATAATTTTCCAGAAATGTTTCCAAGTGGCAAAGTTATCTTCAGGTTATTAAAAGACTATTTTATTTTATTTTATTTTATTTTATTTTATTTTATTTTATTTTATTTTATTTTATTTTATTTTATTTTATTTTATTTTGAAAATGTTAAAATGCAAGAAAGTATCAAGTGAGGCAACACAACTATTTGAGATGGGAAAACCTGATTAGGAATCCTTTCAATAAGGTGTCTAGAAATTTTCAAGGTAGTGTCTAAATTTAAGCCACTTACAAATGTGGCAAATTGTTATCAATATGTTTAACTTATCTATATCCACCAGGTAGATACATACCAGATCACTAGAAATATTTTTCACAGAATTCACAGAATGACTAGGTTGGAAGAGGCCTTCAAGATCATCAAGTCCAAACCATGCCCTAACACCTCAACTAAACCATGACACCGAGTGCCACATTCAATCTCTTTTTAAACATCCTGGGATGGTGACTCCATCACCTCCCTGGTCAGGCCATTCCAGATCTTTATCACTCTTTCCATAGAAAACTTTTTCCTAATATCCAACCTATATTTCCCTTGACGCAGCTTGAGATTGTGTCCTTTTATTTCATCATGATATAGATTGACAACATGGTTTCTGCATCAACTTGAAATTGTTCTCTCTTAAATTTGTTTATTCTGATTTGAATAATCACCAGTGGAACAAGGTGTAAATGTTGTTACTTTGACCTACCCTTTTTGCTTGAACTGCTCCTGGGACAAATTATTTGCAGTTTCTTTCCATGTGGATGAGGAGAGTATGAGATAGATGGCACCACTGCCACTTCATTGGCATTAGCAGTGTTACTGCTTCTTTCTTTAGTCAAGGACCAAATTAAGTGTTTCTTTTAAAAAATATGAGATACTTATGTCACTATAGTGGTGTATATTCTGTGATGCTGTTTGTGATATGCAAGGGGTATCTGTCCTACAATACAGAGTAAAACACAGATATCCTGATAGTTCTTGATTCTACCTGCTGTGCCTGATACTTGATTGGGCTCCCCATAGCAGTCATACACTTCTATGCCTGACACCGAAATCCCCATATCCAAAGACAGAAAAGTAGTAAGTGCATGAGTAGATCCAAACCTACATCACTTTACTCCTTTTGGACAGAGATTTATTAGAGATCCCTTCCTAACTTTAAAATCTGTTTTGCTGTATTTAATTTTGCTAGTCAGCCTAGCATTTTGTTAAGCAATTGTCTTGGCTTACCCTGAGGAAGCAGCTGAGTCCTACACATCTCAGTTTTCCCACAGTAGGATGGGGCAGAGAATTGGAAGGATGAAAGTGAGAAAAATTGTGGGTTTGGGCAAAGGCAGTCATAGAGGTAAAGCAAAAGCTGTGCAAATGAGCAGAGCTAAACAGGTATTCTCCACTTCCCATGGTTTAGCCATGCCCAGGAATGCTGGGCTCTACCTTGCATAACAGTGACTTGGGAACTTAGCACAACTTTGAGTGTCCCCCTATACCTTCTTCTTCTCACAGCTTTATATGCTGAATATAACACTAAATGGTATGGAATATCTCTTTTGTCAGTTGGGGTCAGATGTCCTGTCTGCATCCTGTCTTTTGATATTATTGCATATAAATGTGCCATTGTTCAAAATGCTTGACAAACATCATTAAACAAATTCTCATAATAATAATAACTCTGAGTAAAAGTATTATCTCTGCACTTTCTGTAGCATTTTATAGGACATTTATTGAAATCTTGTGTGTGTGTATATATATATATATATATATATATGCTGGAAAGTGTTAGTCATTGTTGCAGACATTCTTTTAGTCACTCTGTCACAGCCCCGTAGTTCTTTCTAGACATGATCACTCTTTGTTTAAATATCCCATTCGGCAAATGCCCACCATCCCCAGTGATTTCTATGGATCTATCACATGCCATAGCAGTTACTATGGTGTGATGGTGAAGTTGTTAAGGAATCATGGTATGGATCCAAAACTTCTTGCTCCAGGAGCCTTCCTCAAATATAGCAGTTCAGGTATAAGTGAGATGTTTGGTAATGTGATTTTTGTGTCAAAAGCAAGCCCCAATACACTGTGCTTGATGCCAATACATTTTTTCCATTCTAGCCTTGTGAAACTTCAGCAGACCTTTGACAAAAGTATGCCCTCATTGTCAAATGGGATTTTTCTTACATGCTTTTATTAGTCTGTCATAGGTATATACATGAGGAAACTGATGTCATTTAATCTGCTCAAACCTTCCTACAAGAGACAGACCCAGACATCATGATTTGTGTCTTTGGAAGAACAGTGTCAGACCACAGTGTCACATTCTCTTCTTAATGAGCTTTAAAATCCTGTGTACACTAGCACATAAGCCACACTGTCTGCAAGGGTTACACAGGATAAAAAGAAATGGAGATCAAATAACTAACATCAGAGTGCTTAAGAGATGCTAAAGGAAGCTGGAGATGGAAAGAGACCCAAGCAACCATAAAGAAAGGAGAAAATTGCCTCCCTCTGTTTAAAGATGTGGTTCCTCTGACAGAGGATAAGGGCTTGTACATTCTACTCCATCTTTCCTTTCTCCTGAAAGGATAAAGAAGAAAGAAGTAATTACTTTGGGACAATGTGAAAATGTAAATAACTCATGTAAATAACTATTTCTTTACCCTTTTCTGTGTTAAAAGAATCCTGAGTTCTGTAAATGACCTTTAAGTCTGCTATAGGACTCCTGTCCAGAGAAGATTGGAAGAGCAGACCAGTAGCTGAAAACTAAGTCCAAAGAATCCATTTCCTATGTCTTCTGTGGTCCATATGATCAGGATAACATAAGAGGAAGCTGTATGTCATGAAATGTGATTGTTCTTTATTTCTTTTGTTTCTTTGACATATACCCTCAACAGTCACTGAATCCATCTGTTACAACATTTTCTAGGAAATTTTCATGGTAATTGTTCTTTTGGTATTTTTCCCCATGTCCACTTACGCTAAAGGAAAATGGTGTTCTAAAGGAAATATGTGTCAACAATTTATGCTATATCTCTGCACATTTTAGAAATAAATTAAGCTATATTCATGGGACAATAAATAAAGTTAAGGCAGGCAAATAGCAATTTTTTTTTTTTTTTTTTTTTTTTTTTTTTTTGCAAGCTATACATGTTCAGGAGGTGATAAAAGGCCTGGCTCTGGAATAGATTCCCTCATTTAGCTAGAGCATGGTGCTGATAAAACCAAGCTTGGGGGTTCCATCCCCATACAGGCCATTCACTTAAGAGTTGGATTTAATGATCCTTGTGGGTCTTTTCCAACTCAGAATATTCTGTGATTTGAAATTAAATCTCTTCTAGTCCATTTGAATCAGTGTGGGCATCAAAATCATCAGCACATTTCCTCAGCTGTCCAACACTTGCTGGTGTTTGTGTTACCATATCTGGGTTTTTTACACATTCATAATGAGGTCTTCAGATCCATGATAACCAGGCTGTTCTGTGTGCAGCCTTGGAAGCAAACCAGGCCTGTCAAAGCCGATGGAAAATAAATGTGATGGCCAGCTGGCTTAGAAAGCTGCAGAGTTAGATCGTCAAGAATGAAAACTCCCCTCAGAGGTCTTCTCTCCTCCTGAAGTGGCCTTTGGTCTTCCAGCAACGGATCATGCTATCCCTATCTGAACTGCAAGGCTTTAAACTTAGGGGTTTTTAGGCATTTCATAATTGAGCAAAGGGACTATACTTGTTTTATTTTTCTGTCTAAAGTGTGTCAGAGCATCAGCAGAGATCTTTTTGTGATTTAACAGTCTCTTTCTAGACAAGGGAAATCTTGGTTTTGGTGTGATGAAATAGTGAAAAGATATCCCACATGCCTTCTGCCCAGAAAATATGTGATGACAAGAGTCAGTTTTCTGAATTGTTTCATGCCAATATATTCCTCTGAAAAAAAAAAATCTTCTCTGTAACATGAAAAAGTATTTTATAAAACTCTTTTGCCTCCTTAATAGTTAGATAGCAAAGACAAAAAAAATTCTTGATAGGGTAGATTTTGATGGGTGGACTGGGATTTAAACTAGGCCTGATGGTTCTGACATCAGGGGTTGCCTTACTTTTATCTTCTCAAATTTTTTTCAGGAACTGCACTATTTTCCAATTTTTATCTATCAGCCTTACCTCAGTAGAATCTGGTCTCAAATTCTGTGTGGCTTACACACATGTAATTGCCAGAGGCAACACTATTGCAAAATGTAGAGGAACTTCTGTTCATGGACTTTATTTTGAACATGGAGAATCTCTGTAGGTATTGAAAATCAGAAGGAGTCAATTATTTCCACTCAGCCCTCTTGTACTGTGACTACAGTGTTAAGTAAAACAAAAATCTCTAAGGAGAAGTGATAAACAAGAATATTGCTGGGAAATATTGAGCCTAAGCAGAAGGTGGGATTAACAGTTATAGAGAAAAAGAATAAAGGAATTGGTCCATACTAAACACAGGTTCTCCAACCCTAACAGGAGTGTGTATGGCAGGCAGTGGGAGGCTCTGTAAGACCTTCCAGGGTAAGCAGACAGAGATACTCTTCTATTTTCAAGTTTACCACACAGAAGTCATGTGGTCCTCTCACTTATGTACTTGTGGTCTCATACTGTAAATTTTCCCATTATCACCTATAGAGAGCTCAGTGTGGCTTGCAAAGGCTATGTATATAGTACTATGCAGTATTAGTGTGATGTCAGCATTCCATAGAATCACTTTTTCCAATAAATGTGTAAGCTTGAGGATGTGGGAATGTTCTAGTGGAAGGGGTTTTATATTGTTTCTGGAATAAACAGGGTTACAAGTGAGGAAAAAAAAAAGAATAAGTTTAGAAGGTTGCAGAATACAGGGTTTTTAAGGTTTATACTTTATATAGCTAATAAAAACATGACCAGGCTCTTGCTTTTGAGGTGGTTTTGGGTAAAAAAATATGGTGATGTTTAATAACAGGTGCCTGGAGAACAAGATAATCAAGGAACAGCACTACACAGCAGGAAAAAAAAAAAAAAAAGAATAGTGGTTATGAAGTTAAGCTGATCTACTATAAATACCTCAGAATATGTTTTAATTTTTTTCATTCATGAAGCATACAAAAATGTTGGTTTCATGTTAATGGAAAACATTTCGTGAGAAATAAAACAACCCTTCAATAAACACAGTTCAAAAGCATTTTTTCTCTTTGATGTAATATAGTTTTTCCATTTCTGACTGCTATTTTTTGTGTTTGATAATAAATATGCCTGTCTTTTTAAAAAGTGATGAGAGAACTCTAAAAATCAGTATTTGACAGAAACTATGCAAAAGATGGTAAAAGAAATCTAAGCAATAAATCTCATTTCTGTGTTAGGGTTTCATTTTACCCCTCCAACTCTATTTTAGTAACAAAAACAAGTTCTAAAGAAAATCTATCTTTAATATTTTTCCATCTGCATTGTATAGGATAATCTATTTGTTTGAAGAGCAGCAATAGCTCTTACTAATAATGATGGGGTTAGTACTTCTTTCATGTAAAATAATAGTTGTGGCAGTCCAAATAGGAACTGCTTAATGACTCATTTGTCATTTCAGTCTTTCAACGCAGCTACAGAAGATGCTTTTATGTCCTTATTTTGCTGCTTCTTTCTTTTTTTCTTTTCTTCTTTTATTATACCTATTGTTCACTGCTGAAATGAGCATGGCTGCTCAGCTGATGCCGTTTTTCATAGGCTCTCCCTGCAAGGGAGGGAGGTGAAGCTGCATGTAGGTCTCCATGGCGACCTTGGTCTTGGCCTGCTGCCTGCAGTCTGGCCTGCTCACAAAACGCTGTGCCATGATGAATTATTTAGCTCTGCTGAATCAAAAAAAAATACAGCAACAGGCTCCTAGTGAGTAACTGAGGAGAGCAGTAAGGTGACATCAGTCAGCTTATACCAAGGTGCTCGAGGGTTCTCACCAGTGAGCGGAGGCAGTCCTTTCAAAAGCTCTTTCCTTTCTTAAAGCTCTTTATGCTATTTACCATTGTCCATGTTGGATTCCCACATTTGTCTATGTTTATGAACAGAAAATAAGGGAATAATGATTCAGTGACTTGATAGTCTATTTTTCCTTTGAGGTTCTTTTAATTCAAACAATTTTTCCTTTGATTTTTAGTTATCCACGTTCTTAGAAATTATGACGAGAGTTTGAGAATGTCGTACACCAAATTATTAAGCCTGGAAGTACTTATGTCCAAGATTTCTGTGTTTCTATGTATTTAGATGATTGTTAAAGAGTATTTGGCAGTTGTCAATACTTTATGACAACTCACTTTTATTCTATATATGCATTATATAGCGTTAGTGTACTTGGTTACATGTATTTAACCCTAAACACATATTTGCAGTTTTAGCTTTTGAGGCCAACCTGCAGTTGGGGAGTGCAAGCAGAATAGACACAAGTTTATCTGCTGTTTATCAGCAGTATTATCAGAAGTTTATCAGCAGTATTAGCTGCTGTAGGTATGAAGAAAACTTATATTCTTGGGGGAAAAGGTATTGTATCAAGTGTACACTGCTTGGTTTGGCACCACAGACTTTGCAGACAGATTTTACCAGTTAGCCTGATTTTTACAAGTTTAGTCTATAAAGGTTTTTTTCCTGTGCATGTACTTCAGGGTAGAGTACTATTACAAGAATGTAATACCTGTAATGAATGTAATAATATACCTTCTGGTAGATGGGACTCAAAAGCCCTCTTTTTCAGAAGAACTCTAAGTAGGGGAGATGACATCATATTACCACTGACTACAGATTTTGTTCATGTCGATAGTATTAAATATTTAAAACAGTTTTTACCCTGTACTTGGTATATTTTTGCATGTTTTTGGGCAATGCAATAGCTCATTTTATGTCCCGTCCTGTACAACAGCACTAAGTAAGGGTTACAGATGAGCTGATCAGTGGATTCAGTACGGAGTATGTCTTTGTCAGGGGGCTGAAATTCAGGTGTATTTTTTTGCTTGACTGACCAACTCCTTTCAGTTTTGACAGGGCAACATGTAATTGATCTTCTGGATGAAATCTGAACCAGCAGAAAGAATGTTGCCTGCTTGGCATATTGCTTAATTTGTTCATTCATTAACTTGGCAAAATGCTACCAGTGCTACTGTCCACCATCAGTGGCTTGCAAAGGAGCCTAACATTCTCTCCAGTCCTCTTTGCAGCTTCATCCTCAACAAGAAGAATCACCTTAACAGCTCTGTCAGCTTGTAAATCCAAGGCAGGACAGAATGAGGTGACCAAGCTTACATTACTCTGTTCCCTTGCACTCTGCTTTTGTTTTAACCAGAAGTTACATGAACTAAACTTAGCTAGCTAAGATTATTAGAAATAAAAATCTGCATGTTGACTATTAAGTTCTTATTTTGAAAGCAAATAAGTTAGTCTAATATTCTCATTTTGCTTTGGGACTCACATTTCATGAAAATGAAACATGCAGTAATTTGCTAAAGGGAAAATTGTAATTCCTCTACATTTCAGGAATTCCCATGTCAGTGTCTCCTGAGTGTAGCTAACATCTTTGCATCGGCCAGCTGCAAATACAGATGAATTAGTAAACACAGAACTCATTTACAGTCAAGAGACTACAAGAATGTGAAGACCTTACAAAGTCACTGTAAAGATATACGACATAATTCAAAGGCAGACGGCGAATGATTAAAAAGAAGAAAAATAAATCATCTTTTTTGTCAGAGATAAATACCACAGTATTGAAGCACAACAGTGAAGAAGCATTGGTGGCTTCAGCAGAAAAAATACACAGATTTCTGACTATACCAAATTATAAAGTCCATATTTTTTGTGAATTATCAACAAGTACTCTTCTCTTTTTTCATTAAGACTTACTTTATCACCTTTATATTTCTTCATTTATAAGAATATTCATTATTCTTGGGGGAGCTGGTTTTGAATCTTTGAGTGGTTCTCTACCTAAGACTATTAAGCACTTAATTATAGCTTTTAGATTGTATTATTTTTGACAGGTGGAATGTCTGAGTATTGTTATTACATGGATTATATTTACTCCCAAATAATCAAATATGTAAACTTACACCTAGTTTTACTTTAAAAATCTTACAAAAAAAATTACTGCAAAATTTAAAGCATCTTTGTAGAAATAATCAAAAACAATTGTCTGTGCAATAAATAAATTCCTTGAAATACTATTGCAACAGCAGAGATAAAAAATCCATTATAAAATCTCATTAGACTGCTCTCATTAGCATTAGTTGGATAATATATAATTTTAAAGAAGGTACTGAGAGATGGGAATGGGTTATTTTTGCTTTTAAGAGCATGTAAGTAATAGATTTCATTTTCAGATATGCATATTTTTAGATTTTATTTGAGAGTATCAGTTTATCAGTCCTGGTCATTTGCATTAGTCATCCAAGGTGATGGCTGTCTTGCTGCTGCTGAGGCCTTCACCAGCTTTGATTATTAATTGTCAGTTACAATGATTTATGAGATAGGTCCTATTTTTTCAACTCTGACTTCTGAGAAAATCTGGTGTTAACCTGGTGGACATGTAAAAATTAATTCTACCAGCAGTGTAGTGTGTAGGTTTGGCTACGATGTTTCAGCATTGCTTTTAATACAACTGACTATTTTAATCCCCTTTTGTCATTTTGCCCTTTTGAAATACCTCAATTTCCTACCACATCTAGTGAAGAAAGAATTTTAATCTGTGTATCTCTTTTGGTTTTATAAAGGTTTGAAAGTCATAGTCAAAATTCTTGAATCACTGTCTTAGGTTTATTGCTGAATACCATGTTTAAAAGTGAGGTGTAGAACTTCTAATCAGTATGGCTAAAAATTTATTACTTAAACTGATTACTTAAACTGATTTGCCAATGGTCTAGCTGTATAATATGATATTAAATTAGAATATTTGTCATGTTTTTTTCTTATGTTGTCTTTTTTTTACTTAAAAAAGAACAGTCTGGAGCAAGGATAAATGCTATTTAAAAAAAAATACTATGACACTTGCACATCTTTAGGTTGTGTTTTCTGAAGAGTTCCATTAAGATAATGTGACTTCAACTAAGCCATCGGAAATGCATTTTGTGCTTTGCAAAAAAGAGAAAGAAAATATTAAAAGAAAAAAACCAATAATCATGGCAACCAAAGTTCTCCAAACCAATTAAAATTCTGCTGTCCAGTTTAGTATATTATTTCAAATATTTTTCTGACATGTTTTCTGAATCAGAGAATTTTTTGTCAGTTTCAATTTTATATAGCTTGTATCAGAAAAAAAAAATGCTGTTCAAGTGCACTGCTACTCTACCTGTCATTTTCATCCTAGGTAAAAGGGAAGAGAGTTTTGCCCCAAGTTGTTCCACAGAATTCATTCCCATGTCCTTAAATTTATGGAGAAACTGAAAGAAAATATCCTAATTAACATTTAATGCAGTGTATGATCTCATAGCTTCACTGAAGAAGATGACTGTAATCCATAATTTAAGAGTGTGAAATGCACTTTATGCAATTAAAGCCAATGTTATTAAAGAAATACTTTTCATATTAGCTGGACAGCCTTTCAAAAGTAATGCACAATTTAGATATGCAAGGAGAAGTTTCTATTATGTAAATTATGACTCAAGAAATGACACTTTCATTCTTTTTCGTTGGTGCAATGGGTTGAATATCCTTTAGTGCCTGCTTACCTTAATCAGCTTTTGGTATTTTCTATCTGTTGAACACTGGCACGATTATAACAGAAAAAGAGGCATGCAAAGATTCTCATGACACATCTAAGCTTCTCTAAAGACTGCAGAGAGGAATGGCTCTCAGGGAGAAGATCTTACCTGGCATGGGCTTGGTGATTGGTAGAGTTATAAAAGAAGTTGCAAGTAGAGAAGCAAAATTTACTGTATTCCCTGCACTGCTGGAGAATTCCCCATGCCCCAGTCCTCTGCAGCTGCCCACCTTCCTGTGTGTGTTGCTCCAGAAATTGCTGCTGGTCTGGGTATATTTCTGTTATGGCAATAGGCATGAACATTGCCCTGAAATTAGTCAGCGTTATTCAGTGTGCTATTGTTAAAATTAGAAAGGGTCAAGTTCAGACTAACTTGAAAAGCATAAGCTTCCAAAAAACAGTTATGAAGGTTAGATTTAAGTAAAGTATTATTAAAAAAACTTGAGGGGTATATGTAGAGTTGCAGAATAGTTTGGATTGGAATAAAGATCATTGAGTTCCAACCCTGCTGCCATGGTCAAGGACACCTTCCACTAGCCCAAGTTGCTCCAAGCCCCATCCAAATTGGCCTTGTGCACTTCCAGGGATGGGGCATTCCACAGCTTCTCTAGGCAATGTCACAGTTTGAAAACACATTGACAGTGTTGAGACTAATGAGGCTCCAGAGAGGTGATTGGTGCTGTGGGCTTGGCTTTCCTTGTTTCAAATAGCTGGGTTGAATCTGACTTTTTGTTCATGAGGCACTTCTTATGCCTTCTGGTAGATGGTTGTCTGACAGCATTCAGAGGTAAAATCTAGGCAGGTTCATGTTCTTGAATTGACAGCCAAATACATGAAGTTGCAAAACCAACAGACTAGGTACAGCTTGATTCTGTTATTAGCTATTTTCCTTAGTGTCAGTTTTATTTGTTTCCTTTTGCCAGAAATTTCTGATGCTTTCCTGTTTTGAGAACTTAGTTTTTAGTTCATTGCAGTCCACGTCAGTCATTCTTATAAGGCAGATGTCTGTAAAATTTCCTTTATAAGGAGTTCTTCAAAAGAAAACAAAAGGTTTTTAAATCAATAATTCAAGATGTAAATTACCTTTAGGTTTTATTAGAATAGATCTATGTTACTTAGCTTCCTAAGAAAATTCAAAGAGCTTTGAAAAAGCAATGCAAATAAGAATAAATGCAAAATGAGGTAATTGCAACAAAGAATGTGCAGCAGATACTTTCAGAAAAATACTCCTGGCCTCTGTGTGAAGTATTTTTAAAAATAGTTTTGTCTTTGCAAGATATTAATTTTTGTTTCATTCCCTTGTACATGCAGACAGTTTTGTGATTTCATCTGAAAATGATCCTACTTCATTTCAGTGAAGAGTGAAAGACTTTTCATTGGGGAGTCACTTCTAAATGTTCCTTCATAATACACTCAAACAGAATTATTTCTCTGCATAATCCATAATGGGAGTGTTGCATACCTTTTTTTAATATAATGATCAGTAAATTTTCCTCTCAAAAGAGAGGCTTAAGAGCAGTGACCCTGGTACCTGAGCAAAAGCCATTCAGTCACTGGTGTGTTCCTGATTGTGCTGCTCTGCCTGTAAGTGTGCCTATGTGGATTCATGGGAATGGTGATTGTGTACATGGATGAGAGCTTTTTCAGGGGTCAGTCTTGTGAATCCAGAGTCCTTATTCATCCCCTTGGTGGCAGGCCAAGTGTCCAAGGAAATGCTGTGAGCTCTTTCTTTTCCTTTTATGCATTGTAGAGTTTAGCTGGTGAGGTGTGTAGGTTGGACGTACGAAAGCCCTTCTGGTGTAATGTGATAAGTGACTGTGAGAATTGGGCACTTTTACTTCTGAAATAGGTTGTATGGATTTTGTAAGGTCTGCTTGGTGTGCAGCTCTAAATGAAAGCAAACTTTTAGTTTCCATAGAAATAAGTACAACATGTATTTAAAAGCATTGAATCATGGCTCTATTTAATACTATCAAAAGGGATATAACAGCAATGTAAATCTGCCAGCTGAATTTGCAAACTACTTGCCACTTCATTCCTATTTAACATTTTTTCAATTTCTGGAAATATTTGTATATGCATTGTTTCTCTAATTTTTGAAAAGAATTACTGCATCAGCAGCTGTATAGTAGATTAAAGCTGAACATTCATTCATTCAATTTACTGTTCATGTTCACAAATCAAAGTAAGGAAATAGTTTAATATGTGGCTTTCATTTCTGCTGGTTACATGTGACATATAAGCATTTCTGTCTGTCTGAAGCAACAACAGTGCAAAGCAGTTCAGAAGCTGATAGACTGTGTATGGAAAAGCTTTGACAGAACACATACTGGGCATGTACTGGATGTTATTTGGGTTGGTGGCTAGGTATGAAAAAGTAAAGAGAATGAAGAAAAACAAAGATGGGTGTGAAAGTTTTGGCACAACTTGATCAACAGAGGGTTTCTAGGTCTGTTTGTCATCCTGCTAACACATAGCCTAATGCATGTTGAATCTTGGAAGAAGTGTCTGGCAAGCAGTTTGTGATAAACTGGAGCCTGTCTTTCAGAAACTGAATCCAAAGAGAAGAGGTCTATTTAAAAAGCAGACAGTAAGTCAGTGGGGTCAGCATTTCTTGTGTAGTAACTGTCGCTATGTGGAAATAGATATTTTTCCATTCCTTTTAGGAGATAGAAAGTTTTTCAGGAGCCTCTTGTTTTGCTGAATAATATTGCTAAACCAGTATTGCACAGGAAAAAACACAGATTAAATGAGAAAGGCAAGCTTACAATAGTTAATGCAATGCCATTTTCCCTTTTCAAGCATTCACAGCCATTTCTCTAGTTTCAGCCTGCTTGCATGCCAAAATTCTCTAAAAGTTGAACACAGAAGTCAGTCTTAACAGTCTCAGAAAAAAATTATTAGTGTACCAGTGTCTTTAGGAGGTGGTATGTCAGTACAGGAGAAGTCCAGATTTTCCTTAGATAAATAGATGCATAACCTTGTAGTTGTGATTGCATTCTAGAACATTGACATCTTATTTTTCGATGTTTCCCTTTAACAGAGATAATGTACCCCTGCGATAGATTTTTATGGTTTGGTATTCTTGAGGGGCAGCTTGCTAAGTGGCTAGAAAAAATCCTGAACTGTTGTGACAGATTATAAATTTAAACCAGGCATGAGCATAAACACAGTAATGCTGATGTCCTAACCAAATATGTGATATTTTAGGACAGTATCTAGGTGAAAAACAAAATTGAATGAACAGAAGGAACGTATGCATGGTAAGGGAGGCTTATCTCCTTATATAATTCAAGAGACTTAAAATTCAATTTTGTTTTCAGATCTATTGGAAAGTTATTAAAGAAGTTCCTCATGTCAGGGCACACATTAGTGGAATATGAACTGGTAAATTCATCCACTCTGCAGTTTAAAGTGCTCCTCAGAGTATCAGAGTATCACTTGTAAATCAAAGTGTGAAAGCATAATTTTTGAAAGTAAAATATTTGGAGAATGTACAAGGAGCCTCCAGGTGAAGGATATGAGTAATAACTGGTTGTTCTGGCCCAGGAATAGCAGGTACTATTTCTGCAACTGTTTATAAAACTATTGGACTGCTGGGAGTTTAAAACAGTAAAGAGATTTCGTGGCATAACATAGAGTAGGAAGATGTGGGAAATCGCTGCAAGTGAAATAAGCTTGCATTACAAAGACAAGGCATTTTAAAGACTCAGCTCCCATAGTACCATACCATTCAGGGTTTATTATTGGAACATATAATTTGGGCATGTACCTGGAACAGAAGCTGACAATCATGCTTGCTGATAACTATGAAGTGCTTCACAAATTAACCTGAAACTTACTCAGTAAGAAACCAAGAGTTTGTGATAGTAGCCAGGGCCCAGCCAAAAGCAAATTGATGAGTTTGGGTATTCTTAATCAGTTCAGATGGGAAAGCTCAGCATCCAAAGTGTTTCAAAGGCCATGAAGCAGTCTAGGTTCAACAAAAGATACACCACCTTGGAAATTAAAATCTAAGAGAAATGTAGTGTCAGATCTCAGGAACTCTCCTAGGGAATGTTCCCACGCCATGATGCAGTGGTTAGTCTCATTATCTGTGGCAGAACACTTCTGTAATGCAGTTAAACTGCCTCCAGTATTTGAGCTGGCTTGTGCAACTCCACAGGCAGCATTATATCCTGCTGACATAGCCTGGAATTCAGCTTGGTGCCTATGCAGAACAAGAACATTACAGCTCAGAGCCTGTCTGCATGGAAATTCAGGTGATGAGATAAAAATACAAGCAGAAGAGTAGGAGTCTGTTTTCATTAAACCCATTTCCTATGTCAGTGTGTCTCACTGCTTTCTTGTGACATTCCTGTCCTCACCATGCTGTACCTCCCCATTGTTTCATAGTGGAACAGCTGGGCCCTTGATTATTACTGAGTGAAATGGAATGGATGGGCAAATCCCAGCTTCCAACTGTACCAAAGCAAGTGTGGCAACTCTTCCACTGATTGTTTTGTGTTGATTTGTCTGTAGTGATAGGACAAGGAGTAATGGGTGCAAACTGAAAGAGGAGAAGTTTAGGCTACATATTAGGAAGAAATTCTTTATTATGAGTGTGGTGAGATATTGGAACAGGTTTCCAAGGGAGGTTTGTGCATGCCCCAACCCTGACAGTGTTCAAAGCCAGGCTGGATAAAGCCCCATCTAGAGAAAGATGTCCCTGTCCATAAGAGGGAAATTGGGATTAGATGATCTTTAAATTCCCTTCCAAACCATAACCTCCTATGAGTCTATGATTTTCTCTTAGCTTAGAATTATCATGGGAAGTTATTTGGAGGTTGTGTAGTCAATGCCTGCAGCTGTACATAGAAAATTCCTCCTCCCTTCTCAAGTCTGGAGGTTTGAACACAGCTGTTATAAACAAGCCCTTGTAGGGACAAACAAGATTTCTGGAATCAGCATTAATTACCTTGATATCAAACAGAAAGTATAAAATAAACTTTTCTTTGGGCCTGCAGTAAATAGGAGAAAAAACTCCTGATTGCATCTTCCTTCCCTGAACCTCACAAATGAATGTCAGCCATTGACAAAGATAGTATAAGCTTGATGTCCAAGCCTGGTTGTTGAAAAACTCTGAATAATTAATTTCTTCTGGCATGGGTTTACTCAATTCTTTCTTCTCTATCTTTGTTACTCATTCCTTTTTTTTCTGTTCTTCCTACTCTTTAACCAAGAGTTTCTGTTCTACCTCCAGCTAGAGACCAGTGTTGTTGGTTCTTTCTGCATGATCTCATTCACATTGACAATGTCATGGAAAAACATTGGCTCATCCCTGTATGCTGCCTCCCAGCCTCATCTCTGAATATTTTTTATCTTTTTATCCTCCTCTGAAAGCAAAACTGGAAGGAAACAGTCACAGATGGAAATAGGAATTATAGGGATGAGTGCTTGAAAAAACCTCCAAGTAGGAAAAAAAGGCCTAGAGAATTCTGTCCAAAATTAAAGGCAAGGCCAAAACACTAAGCCATAAATTTACCTCTTTTAATGTAATTACTTAGGAGTTTAGACGGAAAGGACCTATGTTCATATTGAAAATGAGGGTGAGAGATCTATATCAGTGGCTGGAATGGGAAGACTGGCCTTCCTGTTTCAATATAATCACATTTGTTGCCTGTGTGTGTTTCATTTGGCATGACTTGACAGATAATTAAACTAACACATGTTATTTCAAGATTTTATTTGAACTTTTTATATATTAACTGAGTTAGCAGTTGTTCTACTAGACTGAAAGAAGATGTGTTCCTTTTTCATTACGGATGATTAGTTCTGGAATGACCTTAGTGCATGAAGCGGATCCAGACATGAATGACAGTTCTCAAGTTTTCAGTTTTCAAGAAGGAAGTAACTACTGACCCACCACATGTTTTAGTGATATTGGGCAGTCTGTAGCATGTATGTAACATAAATGAAAACATCTTTTATCTCTTTAATCCCTTTTACGAAAATATCCAAAAAGCATTCTGGTACATGAATGGAAATTCAGGTGGAGTGTTAGGACTTGAAAGAGAGTTCTCCCAAAGCCCTGCTCAGAGCTGATCACTTACCTACAGATATTTGGAGATCATACAATTTTTGTTTGCGTGCTCAGGACCCATAAGCCAGTTGAGGTTATTGGAACTTCTTGAATGATGAATCCTTAAACTTGGTAAGCTCCTCAGCAGTCAGTGTAATAGGATGGTTTGAGGAAATTCAGAGGACATCCATAAAATTAGAGGACCTCTTTTATTACCAGTGCAGTTGTGTTTCTTTTGCTCTAAATAAACAATTTGAAGTAATCTCTTAGGTAGATATTTATTACAGAGAAAAGAATTTTGATGTTCAGAATATTAATCAAAAGCAATTCTGTGAGTGAAAAATTATTATATTCTATGGTTATCTCTATCTGAGGCTAAAAGACAAAACATCTTTTACAGACATTGAGAGAACTCTGAAAGGATTTCCCCTGTTTAAACAGGATTAGATTATCTGGAGATGCATTTTATGTGTTAAGGCATATGATAAGAAAGTCAAGGCCTTTAAGGTTAAAAATATTTAATGAAAAGCAGTATGAAATTTGACTTTCTGGTTGTCTGGATAATCCATGTCTTATAATTCTGAAAAATAATTTCAAGTCTTTGATGAACACAGTTTGGTCATGTGGTCTTCACGCATCAGTGAAGAATGCTAAAGCAATAGTGTACCAAATTTGATATATTGTAATAAAACAAGACTATTGTAATTGATTAAACCGTTTTGTGAGAACTTGACATCACTGCAGAAATATTTGAAACTAATCTCTAATGTGGTCCTGTCCTGGGCTAGTTTTGTCAGTAGAGCTTTCATTTTGGATGTAGACTGTATAAGGGAGCTCTCACAAGATGTAGCACTCTGAATTTATATTTATTGTATTGTTGTGTTTATAACTTCAGTGGAGCATTTCCTACTCAGTGCTTTTGGCATAGGACAGGGCAAGGTAAGAGCCAGATGGAGTATTTTTATTAGGGGAAGAGCACGTATCAGAAAAACACTTGATAAACCAGAAAAATTTGTAGTATATCTTTTCTTCCACATTTATTTTTTCCTGTGATAAAGACTCATGAAATACTGGATGGGTTTATTTTTTCTGTCTCTGTTTCTTTGGGTAAATCCAGACTGGTGATTCAGAATTTGCAGCCTGATGCTGTGAATTGTGCTGATGACATTACAACATTCTACCTAACAGAATCATTCCAAAGCTTGATAGCACTTTCTTGATAACTGAGGTTTGCATTGATTTTATTATATTTTCATTGAATTTACTGATCTACTGGCATAAACACTGGAAGGAACCGAAGAGCTCCAAGAGCCTCCACTCAATTTGCTAGTTATATTTCTTTTTAAAAGCAATATGGTCTTCTTAAAAAAAATGGTATAAACTTAGGCTGTAACTTTTAATATATTGACTTGCAAGGCGCCTGGCATGTGAAGTAATAACACCCTATTTTCATCCCTTTCTGTCTATCTTCCATGAGGCTGTTTGTGGTGAAATCACTAAATCATTTGTTTTATAACTTAGAAAGGCTAAGAGCAGAAGGTGTTATTACATCAGATAAAGTGTTGCTATGTACTGCAGTTGCCATGCTAGTACCAAGATACATAGTCTGTGGGGATGTCCTCACATATGGTCTGTGGTAAGCTAAACTCTTGGCTGATGCCCACTATATTTTGTGTTTTGCTGAATGTAAATGCTGATTTATAAAACTTGAGTAAGCATTTATTTAAAATGTATCTTCTAAATAACTGATTGAGTCTTGATTTTGGCAAGCTCTCTAAGATATTCAGGTTTTTTTTTTCCTTGTATGTCCACTGAAATTTAAAATGCGTATGAAACCTATTAGGATAAAATAAGATTGTCTTTTTACAAATGGTATGTTTTTGTTCCACACTCTATTTGTGTATTGAGCTTTTATGTTCAAAGTGTTGCTGCTCATTTTATTTCTATGCCTGAATCTTGAAATGCTTGTACTAGCTCAATAAAAGTTATGGCAGCTGCAAAATTTTATTTAATCCTGGAGGACAGCACTTTGACTGTTTGAATCTTCCAGAATTATCTATGCATGTTTATTTTAGATTGTTCAGAATATGTTTACTAGTCAGGTTCCTATAAGTAGGAAGCCAAAAATAGTCTGCTTTACCATATTCTTGGGATTGCTATATTTGCTTTTTTTTTTTTTTTTTTTACTAACTTGAATACCTTACCGGGAGGATATTGCAAGGAGCTGCCTGTGACTGGTTGAAAAGGGTATAAATGCCTACATAACAAAACGTGCTGTTAGGAACCGGTTTTTGATATTTTGCTTAATTTTATTATTTCAAATAGAAACATACTGACATTTGAAAAAAGGAAGAGAGTTTTGCAGGCAATTCTCAAATTCCATTGCAGTTTTCATCAGGTTGTTTTGTTTTTGTCTATTCTTTGTATTTCCAGTTAGTATCACATAGTTCTATCTATGTGACTGATGAGGTTTGAGAAGTGTCTTGAATGTTTTTTTTGTCTAAGGAGAGAAGATACATTCTGGGGGAGACTCCCCATGGCCCTACCTACCTTTGGTGAAACATACTGCAATTGAAGTTGACTAATGCATTTTCCTTTAAGAAGGTGAAGGCAGAGTTAAAAGTTCAAAAAAAAGGTGATTTTGCTTTCTCATCCTGAGGTTTTAAAAACCTTTATTATTTAAATAGACAAAGCTGGTTTTTTGACTGTTATATCTAGAAATTACTGACTAAAATGAACATGTTCTAAAATATTAAAAAAGCTCACTATGGCTTCCTGTTTGTTTTGTTTTTTTTTCTTTTCCTTCTTCCCTTTTTCTGTTCTCCACTTTCTACCATTATCTGTTTGCCTTACTCCCTTTTCCACAGAACTTGACCTAACATTCTACTTCCAGAATGCTTTTATAACTGCCCTGTCCCTAAACCTTCTGCTTTTTCTTTCCCTTTCCTTCCTCAACTTGACCTCCCAATCTTTATTACTCCTTCCATTGTATTTCCATTTGTCATTGTCCATGTCCCTCCCTAGACACTGTCCCATTAGCTACCTTATTCTGTTCTCCATTTGCAATATCATGTCCCAGCTGATGAAGTTTTGATAACATCTCAAATGAGAATATGGGATGAAGCAACTGCAGAACATACCCTGCGTGACTGCAGGCACAGCAGGTGAAGCAGATATCAAAGCATAGCAGAGAAATGTTTAAGAAAAGTAAGCCCTCCACAGGTAGGTCTGGCAAAAGCTATTTCAATAATACATTGGCATACCAATATATGCTTAAAAATTTAGAAGAGACAAACTTCTGCAAAAAAGTTCATGGGGAAGGGGTGAAAAGAAAGCTTTGTGTTAAGCTCATCCATGTACACTGAAGAGAAATATGCAGTTCTGCCCATTTTCTTGTTCTGTGACAGCAATAGATGACCTTCACTGCTTATCCCAGAGCTCATCAGCTAAAAGCAGCTATACCCAAACCTCTGACCTAAACTTATCTTGTCTGGGGTAAACTGTGGCTGATGAGCTACTGAAAAGTTTAATCCCACAGCACCAGCTAGCTAAATCTATTACTCTATGATTTACTATTGGAAAAACTTTACTTTTCTGTCGGTAAGTGACTGCTGAGTCAAATACATATAATTCAGAGATGGACTGCAGTTCCAGAAATACAACTCACTTCTTGCCTACTACAAAGTGAAATACCTTGGACCAGCTCCAGTTTTCTACTGAAACAAAATACATGGAAGATTTTATCATAATTTTTCATATGCTAGGCTCTTTAGACAATTTTTTTAAATTAATATTATTACAGAGGGACACATATGCAAGAATTTTTGTTGTGAATAACACCTCTGTAAACAGGGGATGTTTTTTTCAGTGTAATAATAACAGAACTCAGCAGCTGTCCTCAAGGTCACTCTGTCTTCCTTCTCCAAATGCCTTTGAAGATCTCTATCTGCAGGAAACTAGAGCTGTGTATTTGTAGGAAAACTTGTAATTGGCTCCAGATATCATTAATTTACAACATATACATGCATTATTATTTGTCTGGTTATTTTTTTCTTTGCGACAGAAATAATTCTTATATACTAATTATTCCTTACATTTTTTTTCTTTTCTCTCTTGATAGAAATCAGAGTTTTCAGGGCATGAGCACAGCAGTGTTTGTTACTATATTAGCAGTACAAGAACCAGCCCCAGCTTTTTATTCAGGTCCTCAAAGATTATGTAATCAGACTACTTTGATTACAGTGTAGCCAGAAGACAAACAGATATTAGTCTATCATGATGTATTATTAAGTAACAGCATGTCAGATATCAAATCAGGCTCAGCCACTGGAGTGTTATCTTCTGCTGGGTTGTACTTTTCAGATCCTCCCTAGGATGGGTCACTGTGACTGTAGTGTGATATTAGGATTCCTAAAATCACTATTTCTGTGGAGTACACATTGATTTTGGTTCTCTGCCTATAACGTTGATATATTTGAAAAGCAATCACTATTCTTAGAGTTATGCAACTATCAGTCAAATAGTGGTAGCATGCAGACAGAGATATATGGAAATTACAAGATACTGTGCAAGTTGATGTTACTCTTGTTAAACAAATGCAGACATGCAAATTTCACTTCTGATCAAGGCACAAGGAGAAAAATCAATGCTTTCCAAATATATACCAATGTAAATTTGTATCTCTGTCTTCTCTTACTTAATTTCTTACTTAGTTTCTAGTGGGTTACTGCAGTCAGTGTACTAAAAAATGTGAACATGCATTGATAATCTTCTTACCTGAAAAGAATAGAAGAGCACTACTAAAGACAAAATATTTTTCCTTTAAATTCTTGGCTTATATTTGAAACTTGCCTAAGAAAGACTAATTGTATTCATCTCTCAGCGAGATGCAGGTGTGAAAGCGTTTCTTTCTCTCCAGGTACTACAAAGTCCTTCTGCAAGCAAATCTTTAATCTTCCCAGTGGCCTGGAAGCATGATTGCTTCTGCAGTCTGTGTGCTGGTACTAAACTTCAACTTTTCCACAGGAAATTCTCAGCTTTTTCAGTAGACCCATTGGCTTAGATAACATCAATTGCATTCTTAGTAGTTAAATATATGCTTGAATGACAGCCTAATGGAACACGATAAAGGATATCTACAGTACACAATTCTGGGCATTATTAACATACAGTTAATCAAGATAATATTTAGAGTATGAGGTGAACTGTTTAGCTTGGGAGGAATACCCAGGCAAAATCACTTTATAACATGTTCATAACTGAACACCACTCCTGATTATACCTATATGAGTTTTAATAGGCATGGTATGCTGAAGCTTATATTCTAATTAAAACTTCTGAAAAGGTCTGACAGTGGGAATTGTGACTATTTCATAACCTAGTCATCTTCTTGATCTATTTAAAAACACTTTACTGCTGAAGAATGATTTTAGGAAAGTCAGCCAGGGCTTATTACTTACATGACTGATGTTTTAGTTGTTGACCTTGAACACTATGGCTCAGTGCTCCATGTTTAATTACACAGCCAAGTGCTGCAAAATACAGGTGTTTGATTAGGCAATCTGGAATTTAACTTCTGACTGCCTAAAATATTATGAAAGGTAGAGGTTCTTTTTTTGTGCAGTCAGATTAGCTGCCAAAACTTAATTCTTTGCTAACAGAGATGATAGTTTACCTGTAAATGTTACAAAGAAGATGCTGATTTATGGTGATGAGGTAAGGGGGTTTTATTGTGCTTGTGTAGTTTTTAAAAATATGAAAAAATAATGAAGCCACTAATACTAGCAAACATTAAAAAAAACAAAGTTGGGATGTAGTAATTTGTATCCTCATATAGCTTGGATTTACTCAGCAGGTGGAGGTGGTTGTAGCCTTCCTGTTTAGTTCTGCTGGACAGTCTAAGTGATGCAGCTGCTTGACTGTATTGCCTCTCCATATTTTCTGCCTGTCTCCCATCTGCCAACCTCTCCCAGCCTGTGGCAGCATCCATCCTGATACCACTGTCCTGCGTGCTCTGCCATCAGCTGTATGGTGATGAGATCCCAGCCCTTAGTGGTGATGCTCTGTCTGTAGCAAGAGCAGGTGACAAATTGTTATTGAATTTTATGCCCAAAAATATGTATCTATTTTTCAATGTTGCTTAAATCATGTCATTTTTAATTGAAATACAACTACCCTTTATTCAAGGTAAGTTTCTAGAAATTGAAAGTGGCCAGTCCCTTCAGAACTCAGTGCTTCATCGTGATTACAGAGGAGCATTCTCAAATACTCACATTAATCTTTGTGCTGCCCATCTGGTGTTACTTGCCTTCAAATAGTGTGTAAAAACATTTATTTTCAAAGGTGCACCTGGAGCTGGTATCTGTCAAGAATTTGGAGAATTTGGAATAGATTGCAGATATGTTCTAATATGTGTATAGGATTTCTCAATATTATCAATCAATTAATTGTTTTCAGTTAAGATAATTACTAATTGTCTTCATTCACTGATGAGAGTAGTACTTCAGAGAAATTATTCTTGCCATAGTTGTCCCTTGGCTGTGTACAAACTGGATCAAGATTACCGGCACAATGTGAGAGAAACAAGCTTTTTGGATCCTATACTGACAGCTTGAGAGGGGCTGGAGGTGGGAGCGGCATGCTTTGTTATAATCTTGTTACTTGTAAACTGATAAATACCACTAAAATACAGTAAACACTGAACCATGAGGTGCTGTTTTTGCAGAACCATTCCTTGGGGTTGAATCGCCCCTTATAATTGGCTGTGCTCACTGGTTTAGGAAGCATAATTTGTTGTGCTACATTTTTTGAGCAGATAATGGCTAAGGTGCCACCTGGACTTGCAGTTTTTGGGGGTGTTTTTTCCATGTGTGTGTCTGTCTTTCTTATTTTGAATATGATTGTTGCTAAGGCTGTGAGAGTTAACTTTTCTAAAAGTGAGCTATTGCCCAGTGTGGGAAGATGTGAGAGAGAAAAACAGTATTATTGACATTGATTCCCTTTGGGAAAAGCGTGAATGTTCTTTAGGCAGGGCCATTTGCTCTGAGCAGCTCTCAGGCCAGAAATCCAGTAGCAAATGACAGGAGCATTAGAGTAAAAAGAACTGAAACAGGAAAGTAAGGGCATTTTAAAAGGAGCATGCTGTCTGGACAAAGAAGGCTGCTTTTGCCCAAAAATGTAATAGGAAAGGGGAAAGCAAAGTAGCTTCTGGATAAGTATAAAGTTCGTTAGAAGTTTCAGAAGTAAAATTATATTCAGGAACCTGTTGTTACCTTAAGGAACTTACTTCTCCCCAGACTCACTTTTTTTCCCCCCTACGTTTTCACATTTTTCTTCTTTTTCAGGAGAATAGCGTTTTTGTGTGTTCTAGAAATTCCACTGCTTTCTGTCAGTTACCAACTTGTTGTTTCAAAAATTAATGATAAGCCAGCATCTCTGATATAGCTGTGTTTTCTAGGAGAAATATATTCAATTAACTGTGGTACTTAGGAGGCTTGAAAGGCTGTTTCAGAGTTGAGGCAGCTGAATCTGAGTATCCTGCTCACCTGGAATAGTGTCAGATTAGAATTTGCATTGAGAGAGCCAAACCTAACGATGTTTTTCACCCACTGCTTAAACAGAGGGAACTCTATAGCATGTCAAGGTCTGTGCATTCTAGCAAACAGACTAGCTTTCAGTGAGAGCAGTAGAGCTGAACCAAGCTGTGATAGAGAGCTTGGTTTTAATGTTATCGAGGATGAACCCATTGAAAATACCTACTTGTTGCATAAACACTGAAAGAGAAAAAAATGAACTAAAAACTAAAACTATATCATGGATTTTCAGTAAGTTGGACAGGGAACAGATTATAGGCTTGTAATTTCACTGTTTGCACAGTTGAAGAAACAGAAGGCAACAGAGCTTAGGACCACAGTGATGATCAGAGGGAATGGAGCACCTCTCCTATAAAGACAAGCTGAGAGAGTTGGGGTTGTTCAGTGTAGAGAAGACAAAACTTTGGGATGATCTCATTTTGGCCTTCCAATACCTTAAGGGGTCTCAAAATTAAAGGGAGAGGAACTTTTGCTGTGACCAGGTAGTGTCAGGACAAGGGACAGTGGTTTTAAAATAGAAGACAGCAGGATTAGGTTAGATGTTAGGAAGAAGTTCTTTTTTCAGGAGCACTGGAACAGGTTGCCCAGGGAAGCTGTGGATGTCCCATCCCTGACAGTGTTCAAGGCCAGGTTGGATGGGGTTTGAGCGACTTGGGGTCTACTGGTAGGTGTCCCTGCCCATGGCAGGGGGGTTGGAATGAGATGATCTTTAAGGTCCCTTCCAAACCTAAGCATTCTACAATTCTGTGTTTCTATGATTCTAACCAATCCACTAAACTCACAGGAAATTCAAAAATTTTGGTTGCACTTAAATAAGAAAAAATAATAGTTGGGTACTGATATTATTTACAGGAATGCATTATGTTGCAATAGACTATCACATCTCTTTAGTGTATGAGTAGATAGCAAAGAAGAATTCAGAATTTTCATAATGAAAAACTGGACGTATGGATAAAGGGATCTGTTTTTTCTCAGTAGAATATATAGTGCTGGCTATTGGAGCATTGTTTTGCATATAGGTTGCATATGGAACATGGTTCACTTAAGAATTAGTCAAATAGAGCTTGGAAGTGAAGTTTAGACCTCTTAAAAAAGCAAACTAGAAAAAAAAATGTTCGTAATGTTTTGTGTCTGGTAGAATTATGGCCTTCACTGATTTGCAGTAGTAAATCTGTAATGCAACAAAAGATTGCACTAATGGGAAATGTAGGGGTGTGGACTTGAGCCAGTCATGGCGTTTTCTCATTTGTTTTTTGTGCCTTACTTTTGCCTTTCCCCTGTCACATAAGAAGGGTTTTTTTTTTTTTCAGTGCCTGCAATTAGACGCTTCATACTGTCAAGTGTTCCTACCCAGTTACAGTAAAGAAATTAATTGTACTACAGGAATGAACTAGTGCTTCTCATTCTGCCATGCCTCAGTTATATTTGAAGCAAATTGGAGTGGTCTGTCTCCTTTGCAAAAGAAATATCAGAATGCAGTAGCTGTTTCTTGGGGTTAGCATTTGTCCCAGATGGGAGCAGTATCTCTAACATCACTGCTCATGCAAATGAGTTTAAGTTTGAAAAAAGATTAATAGGCTGCAGAGTTACTTTGCTCTTTCACAGGAATAGAGGGATGCTCAAGATGCATCTTTGTGCATTAAATCTACTTAAAAGGAGTGCTAATAAATCAATTCTCACTCTTAGTGTCGGTGCTTTACACTACAAAAGGAGAGAGAAAAACAGTGTTAGCACTAAGAAACAGTGATTGTAGGAAGACATATTGGTGTGGCAATTGTGGCCTTGTACTATACATGCAGCTACTTTAAACAAAGTATTTGGAAACTAAGATTATTTCTTACTCAATCTCCTAAGCACAGATGCATGTTGTGCAGGCTAATATGGGTACATTATTTTTTTCTTCTGTAACAGGAAATTACGTTTTCTGATCTTGCAAGTACTTAAGGCAATGAGCAGGGTATGCTGGAGAATTTTTAAATAAGATAAGAATAGGTTTTTAAGGTTTATTTTCAAGCTTTGAATTTCTGTAGGTCATACATATCAATGTTTTATGCTAACCACAAGCAATGATGATTTACCCACAGTTGTAATTAAGCAAAGTCAGAATTCAAAACATGATGTTGCTGTAGACTTAACTAATGATAGCTGAAAGATGGACACTTGCTTTTTCAATTAAGAAGATAAAGTCTTCCCTCGCCTAAATTACACTTTTATTGTAGTTAGTTACATAGGCACTATTTCACATAGTCACATAGGCACTATAGTTAGTGCCTATAGTTGGTCACATGGGCACTATATTTCACTATTTGCTTTGAAGTAGAGAGGAAATTTAGTGCCAAGGTGGCACAGCAGAGCAGTGCAGCCAGAAGAGCTGGATTTTGTACTTTACTTTGGCCCTAGTCCATCACTGAAAAAGGGAAGACACACTGCTTAGTTAAAATGACCATAAATAAAATTTATGTAGTTTTTTATATTTTTATTTTTATTATAAAACAGTTGAAGACCCCTGTTATCCAATCTCTTATGAGACTAGCATAATAATTGACTTTTAACTTTTCAGAATACAAACTGAAAAATTATGAAGGTATGCATAGTTTACCAAAATGACAGTTTTCTAAAGAGAATGTTATTTATCCTAGACTACTAAACTGAAAAAAAAAAATATGGTGTTACGGTAGATTTTCAGGTCAGTCTTCTTTAAAAAGATAGATTAAAGGGAACTGAAAATCATCTGATGATATAGAAATCATCTTCTTTCATAAAACCTCTCTGGCTATCTGCAAGTTTAATGGGAAATAAGACTTCACAATTCAGCAGAATTATAAGATTATATTTCATTAAATATCCAGAGGCAGAGGTGTATGAACAATCTCATGAGCAGCTGTCCTTCATTCACTGACATTGGCTTATTGGTCAGGTCTCCCAGTGTGGCCTCTGAGTTGTGGTGGAAATGACCCAGCGGGAGCTTGCAATGACCTGGGAGACTCAGAATTGGCTCGGCAATTATCACAGCGGAATTCACGTAAACAGTGAAGTGGCCTTGTTTGCACTGTGGGTATAAGAAAATAGGGAGAATTTAATGTCTACTTGATGACTCTTGCATATCCACAATGGAATTTAATTTTCATTCAGAATTGAGTGATTGCACCCTGTAGAACTCACCACAGATAAAAAGAAGAAGATTTGCAGGTTTGTAGATTGTGAATGAAATGCAGATTGCAAGGGTAAAGATTGCCTTAAGAGGCTACAATATCCCAGCAGTATTGAGGTCAGAGGCAGAGAACACTTTACCTTCAAGGAAAGCAGCATGGAACCCCTGCAGAGTCGCACAGTTTGGATGACAGCATATATTTTAATCTGAAAGTGAATAAGCACAGTTGTGACAACAAATGATACAAGTGATATCTTAAAGTGTTAGGAAAAAAGTCAGTTTCAGGTCTAGTTATAGGTCTTTTTCTAATGTGGTTTTGAAATGTGCCTGGATTTATAATTAAACAGTCTTTTTTTGGAGCAGCCCACAATGGATATTTTTCATTCAGAGAATGAGAATTGATTCTCTTCAGCTGATCCCATGCTCATCTCTTTGATCTAAACTCAGGACAAATAAAAATTCATACGATTGGATCTACAAATAAAGCAAAAGAAGTATTGCTAGCTAGTTAGTTACTAACTACTCAGTTACTAGTGTTACTGAATAAGAATTTAAATATAACTCCACAACAGCAAGAGCTGAAAGCAGGAATTGTTTGTTATTGTTTGAATTCACCCTTTCTTTCATAAAGTGGCTATAGGTTATTTTAGGCTCCAAAGCCTTTAGTGTGTGAAATTAGTATAACTAACTTCTATATCTTTGCTAGGAGATACTGAGAAGTTGCCTGATAGTGACTACTGTTCATTTGCATCTAAGGTTTAGTGATTAGCCTTACACATAATTACTTCGTATTTTAAGCTTTTCCAAAACTGAGTAAAACCAGATAGAAAATCTGGCAAGCAACCAAACAGCAATGAAAACCCCACCCCTGTTCATTCTTCTGTAACATTTTCTATTGAAATGTTACAAATTCTCAAGCAGGGGCAGATGTTTTCTCCCTAATGCTCTGAAGGCATCTTTCTTCTCATTTATTTGACAGTATGATCAAAGCTATTTAGAACTACTAAATATAACATCTTTGCCTTGTCAGAAATAGAAAGGTGCAAATTAGTCTAAGAATTAAGCAAATACAAAGCTTAAGGATTCTAGGAGAAGCAGAGAAATAACTGAAAGCTGAGTTTTCTAGCTGTATATGTCTCCTTCATTAAACTCATGCCTCAAGCCCAGTCACATGAAGGAAAAGTTCAATGAGCAGCCTTTAATCATGCACCTACTGCATGTAAATCTCTTGGATATTGGTTTTGAGAACTATTGCAGATTCTTAATTAAATAAAAAGTTAAGCACATGTAACTGTTCAGAAAACATGGGAATCTAGCTAGTTAATTCCTTGAAGTTGTAAAAATAGCATCGTTGTTGTTTTATCATGTTAGCACATGATAAAATAAAATTCTACAGTGCCAATTTCAACTGCACTTTTCAGAAAGGAGTTAGTGGGGCAGAAGTCTTTCAGAATTTATGATCATCTACATCCTGTGTAGGAATGAAGTCTCCTAGTATGACAAAAAAAAAAAAGTTGCAGGGAATGAATTACTCATTGCTAGAAGCATTATGTGCTTTCCTTCCTCTGCACTCTTCATTCTACAGCCTGCAGATTCTTGTATGTGTCCTGAAACTGACTCCAGAACAATCCAGGACTTCATTGTAATGATGAAAGGCAGATTTTTTTTGGTTTTTTTTTTTGTTTCTTTTTTAACTTAAAACCATTAACTAATGAAAACATGTTTGTGAGAAATGAAAGATATTTTTGAGAGTGATTGGTCTAGAAATATTGGATTCCTTTCTCTAGATAAAAGATTTGTGACATGACCTATATTTATTTGCAAAATATTCCTTTTTTTCTTAAATTACTGTAATGAATAATTCATTCTCTTTTGTTTTATAGGACTCTAAATTTCACTGGACTGTTTTCACAACTTTGTTTTGATTATAAGTTGTCAGTACAGTTCAAACCTTTATCTGATATTGTAGCTGTGATTCTTCATTGCGAGATAGCAGAGGATGTGATATTAGTAAAAAGCTATGAATAGCACAATAACATTGTTGGTTGGAGGATCTGGTAGGAAGGATCTGATTCCAGTAAATTATATTAAATTTTAAGACATGTAACTTTTCTAAGTGCCTACAATTTATCACAGTAAGATTTTCTTTACAGATCTTTCCAGTCTGTTGGCATCTTTTTGATTTGGTGATTTTCTGTCTCACAGGTGTGTTCCTTAACAAAATGTCTCTTACAGTTTTTGACAAAGTTCATATAAACTGGAGCACATTCAACCATTATTTTAGAAATCTCCTTTTAAGTTTTTTAAAAATTTTAGTGTCATTCAATAAGAAAGATTTTTCTTCAATGTGTAAGATGAACTTTGGGACTGTTATGGGATGTCTATATCATTTTTTTGTTAATAAGAGGAAAAGCTTTGTTCCTTTCTAGTAGAAACTGTAAAAACACCTTACTTTGTTGGCTTAGGCACTGTAGGCTACTGCAGAAAGAGACCAGAGCTAACTTATTATTTTAACATCAAGGACAAATAAATTCCTTTGTAACAAAGTCTAAAATGGATTCATAACATCTGACCCCTCTATTTTTTAATCTTGAAATCCTTGATTTTAATTTCCCTTGAAACTATTCCTGGTACTTTTTCACAGAGTGCATTACACTTTTCAAGACTTCTTTTCAAGACTTCTTTTCAATATTTTCACCACTACAGTTTTATTTCAGCTTGACACTTTTAGTAAATTAGGACAGTACAGGGATAGTGTTACTGCATCCTAAGGAAATCTGGGTATTGTTGAAGCCAGTGGGTCTTTTGTTGATTTTAATGTTCCTCTTTCTTTTAGAGAGTTATAGCATTTGCATTGGGCCTTCTGGCTTTATCAGGAACGTTTGTACAATTCTGGAGGTTGTTGTGCTATAGCTTATTTAAGTTGTCTTCTAGTGAAGATATGGTATCTCTCAATATTTAGATCTTTGCAGCTTCTCTTCCTCTTGTTTCATTTCTGTTTCTTCTTTGCACCAAAGCACTGTACTCTTTATAAAGTGCCATTATCTTATTCACTGTAATAAGACTATGAAAAAGTGTTTCTCTGTTTTACTCTCTTCAGCACAGTGTGAGGAAGGCACTTTACACCACCTTAACATATACTGTGGTTTTAATGATTAGGTTTACATCACCTTCAAGACTCCAGAAGCCATCTCCTGTGTCTTCTTGAAGAGAATGCGAGAATAAACTCAAATGAGCTGCAGATAAGGTCATTTTAGTGGAACCTTTAAATAGATGTTAAAGACAGCTGCCTTCTCTCCATATTTAGGTCCAGCTAAAAGGAGTGGAAAAACATGGGAGAACTTCCAATGATAGCAGCCGATTATCTTATCAAAAACAGGACAAGAAGCTGAGCTTACCACCTTCTGGTGAAACTTTAAATATTTTAAAGCATGTGTAAGCCACAATGATTGACATTTTCATAAATGTTTGTACTATAGAGAGATTGTTAAATTGCCAGGCGTTTGCTAGTGAAATGTAAAAGAAACCCTTTCTTAAATATTAAGCTATATTGCAGAAGGCTGAAAATCACAATTGTGCATAAAACAATAGTGAGAAAATGATGACTGAAAAATTCCCATGTGAATGTAACAATAGCTTAATTAAATGTAAATTAAACAGTTAAAATGCAAATAATGGCTCTCTACCAGTTGATAGTTACAAAATAAGTGTTTCAGTTTGTTTTGCAGTAGTGCATATGAAATGTGAAATATGACATTGTCTATTACAAAAATATTCAATCTTACTGGAATTTATTATTTCTTGGAATTCTTTTTTCATTTAATTTGTTGTTTTTTTTTTTTTTGACTCAGATGCCCAGTCTTTTAGTTAGTATTAATCTGAGATATTAAATCAGTCTTAAATAAGCAATGATTTTAGAATATAATAGATCCTTTTAAATTTTCATTGCATTTTTCTAATACATTTATAATGCAAAATGTGTAGAGACTTTCTAAGATCTCTTACATTCATTTCAATAATACTGATTATGCCTTTATTTCAAATTATTAAATAACTGTGAAAATATTTGCTTGTGTGGATGTATTTTTCCATCGCTAGATATGCTCATAAAATTATAGACATGATTAGTGTGTTTTTAATGTAAAGAATTGTTATATGTTCAGTAATGAAGATTCTATGCAGATTGCCTCAAAATTGCACCCAGGTGTTGTATTGTCAGTGGTGGAATTTCCTGTTGCAGATAGAGCCCTTTTCCACAATTACCTCCATGCAGCAAGTGTTGCCCTGAATACACACTTTCAATGGTTATTTTAGTGTAAACTAAATGATTTAGCTTAAAGTCACACTTTTTCCATTGTAATATTTATAATTCAGATTTTCCCCACAGTTTTGAAGATAATTTAATGAAAATTTCAGCCATAATGAGATCAAGAGACATGACTGACAGGTATTCACATCATATGTACTACTTTAAAAGGCACTTAGGATTGCATTGCTTCTGCCTAAAGCAATGACAAAAATGTCCTGAAAACCATATCTGTAACAGAATAGTTTTTGTTTTAAGTATTAATTTTGAAAGATTTTATTAATATAGTTGATGGCTTTTATTGTGGAGCTTACAGATTTTTAAAACACCTTTGTTTTCCTTTCTTTTTGATTTTGCTTCTATTAGCATAAGTGTATCTATAGGCACAAAATTAATAGAACTCTTCCGATGAATTTCAGGAAGATAACACATTCAATTTTCAGCTCACTCAGCCATGAGGAGAGGACAGTCAGATTGCAAAGAACCATAGAAGGGTTTGGATTGGAAGGGATCTTTTCAAGATCATCTGATACAAACCATCTGTAGGCAGGAAATCATCCTTTAGGCCAGGTTGCTCAAAATCTCATCTCACCTGACCTTGAACACCTTGTGGATGGAGCATCTACAACTTATCTGGGCAACCTCTTCCAGTGCCTCACCACCTCCACAATAAAAAAAAATTCTTTCTGATATCTAATCTAAATTACTCTCTTCCTGTGTAAAATAGTTGCCTCTTGTCCTGCCACCACAAGCTTTGGCAAAAAGTCACTCTCCAACTTTCTTATATGCTCCTTTTAACTATTGAAAGGCTGCAATAAGGTCTCCCCTGAGCATTCTCTTGTCCAGGCTGAACAACCTCTGCTCTTTCAGCCTTTCCTCACAGGACAGGTGTTCCAGCCCCTTTCACTCAAATTTGAAATGTGTTAATGACAAAGACCTACTTGTAAGTTAAGATATCACTGATAGGCTGAACTATTCACAGATCTGAAAATTGATCCAGGAATCTGAAAATTATAGAAAGATAGTAGGGAAGAGTGAAGATTAAAACCTTTAAGCATTGAGAGTTCTCTACAGAAATGTCTGAAGGGCATCTAGAAATGTTACTTGGTATGAATCACAGAGATGCCATGATCTAGGGCTAGTAAAACTAGTAGAGTTATATTTCATTTGAAAAATGTATTTCTACTTTTCTGATGTTCAAGTAAGAAAGTGAGAAGTAGAATTATTGAAGGCACACCTTCAAAGGCTATGAAGGGAAAAGGGACATTATCATTATTGGAATCTATTGCAGGCCGCTTACTCAGAAGAATGGAGACACTAGAAATATCTGAATGAATTAGTGTGGTTGAATTGAAGAGCATTGATATTCAGTTCCAAAAACTGAAAAAGTGTGTAAGCATAGAGAAGGTCTCACATATGAACAAGTTTATTTTAAAAGATAAAGAAAGTTGTTATTATCACAATTAGATTTGGCCGAGACTAGGAGATTTCTGAAACTAGGTATCTCCACTTGGAAGCCAATTTGGGTGCAGGTGACTGTAAAATGGCAATATTTATAGGTTTAGGGAGAAGCAACATGGTAGTGGAACATGAACAACTAACTTCAAAAAGAGCATACTTTAATGACCCTGGGGACCTAGTAGAAGTGATCTGCTGGGAAGATAATCTAAAAGATAAAGAGTGACGGAGAGCTAGCAGTTACTGAAAGAAAACATGTTAAAAACAGAGCTGGAAACTGTCACAATTGTCAGGAAACATAGGAAATATACTCAGAAATATGGATGCATTAGGGTACATAAATAAACATGAAAACTTTGTTGGAAAATTCTGAAGGTGTTAGAATGATGCATTGGAGTGATAAAAGGATAGCTCTGGTCCATTATTTAGCAAGAAAGAATAAGAAGAAAAAAATAAATCCCCTTTCTGTAGGCAAGTATCTAACCAAACAACATTACCATTATCAAGTAGGTACAAACAGAATTGGGAAGGAATAATTTAAAGAATATTAATGTAACATGATGTATTTGTGTTGACAGGATCCAATTAAATTTGCCCTTAAGTACTTAGAAAACCAAGCTAGTTTAATTCCTGAACCATTAGCAAACATAGTACCCAACTTTAAAAAGAACAAAAAATAGACTATTGTAGAATTACAGATGAATCAGTGTAATTTCAACATCTGGGAAGTTATTAGAACAAGTTATTATCATTCAATGTGTTTGTACAGAGAAGATAAAATAATGAAAACAGAATGGTTTTGTCAAAAACAATCACATCAATGTACTCTAATTACTTTCTTTGATGGGATTTCTGGGTTAATCAGATATGGGAACAGATAGGATTAATTTTGACTTCAGGCAAGGTTTCTGACACTGTCCCACAAAGAAGTACATAAATAAATTAGGTCAATATGATCTAGATGAAATTAAGATGAGGTACATAACTAGTTGGAAACAATACTTAAAGCTGAGTTATCAGTATCTGACTACCAAGAAGGGTCAACAGTGGTCCTGGTTTTTTTTCAACATTTTTATAAATGACTTTGCAGCAGACTAACAAGTACACTTTATATATTTTACGGATGAAATATGACAGTTTGGTAGCTTTTCAACAATAGGAAAGAAAGATCATTATCTTGGGAAATTCTAGCTGTTATGTATCACGTGCTGAAATTTGGTAATAAATAACTGTAAAATGATTAGTGAGAAGGGGGAAATGCACAAATAGAAAATTAGGATGAAGAACAAGGTGTTTATTCTGAAGATCAGTGTCTGAATGCTAGAGAGGACCACAGAATTTGTGAGCTAAAAAATAGTAATGGTTTTGAAAAAAAAACGTCAGATGTTACTCTGGTTTTCTTAACCAGATTGCCATATGCAGGGTATGTAACTTAGTAATTTCACTCCAGACCTGATGAAGACGTGACTATGAAGTAATTATGAAGTAATGCATCCACTCTTTGCCTCCCTACTTCAGAAAAGCGCTAAAATTCATAGCATGCTCTGAGGAGAGTTGCAAAATTACAAGAGTTATGGAAAATTCTCTTTTGAGCCAATACATGATAAAATATTTTCAGTATGCAAAAGACTGTTATAAACAAAAGACATCCATGTGTATAAACAGGTAGTAAATACTTTAGTTTTCAAGACAAAGCCTTGAGGTAACAACCAATCAAAAGCCCTTGCTTTAGTTTTGGTATGTAGGAAAACCTTCACCTTTGAGAATGAAATGCAGGAATGCCGAGTAACAGGAAATTGAGGATTCTCTTTCAATAGGGTTTTTTAACAAAAAAAAAATCTGACCTATATAGTCTAGCTGCACTTTATTCTGCTTTTGGGATAAGCAAGTGATTTCATTACTCTTGTACACTCAGGCAACCTTCCATATTTTTTTTTTATGGTTCTTTGCAAAATCTGTGTCAAAATTCTGGGTTTGCCCTCATCTCTATTCTTCTTAAACTTCTATTTAGCTTAAATGTGACCTTTAAATTGGTCTTTGTATCTGAAGAACCTGACAGGTTATCTCAAATGTGATGTCTTCCTAATTAACCAGCTATTCCAAATAGGTTTACACATACAGAAGCAGGGAACAGAGTTCCTGAATCAGTTCAGGGTGAGTCACTTGCCAGACTGCTGCTATTAATTACTGCACAGATACTCTCTCTACAGTTTTGCACGAATGCTCTTCTGTCTCGTGGATGTTCCAGATGTGCATCTGGAGCATAGTAGCCTCTTTCTGCCTGGACTGAGAATGTCACCTCTCCAGGCTACAATCTTGTTTATCTGGGGCTTTGTGATGGAAATGGCAGCCGCCTATCTGAACACATGACATTAGAGCTAGCTGGGATCACAAATTTTGTCCCAAGGCAATTCTAGTCCTTTGACATTCGTTTTCTGTCTTCCTTACTAGATTAGATCTCCTCTATCGCATTGGTTTCATTTAGACTGCAGTGCCTCATGGAAGATGCAGTTCAGACTGTCTAACAGGTGTTTCACCACTGCCTTAGAACAAATTGTGCTGAGTATTCCATTTGCTTGCATGACTTTTGTACCAGATCAGTTATATAAGTTTTCATAGAGTTATTCTTTATTTGTGCCTGTGTATGCAAGAGAACCTTATGCAGATGTGTAAAACTGTGATTCAGTAACAAAACAGGACCTTATTTCATAATTGGAGGGTTGGGGTTTTTTTCAAGAATATTTCCTGCTCTATAGACCTGAGAGATCTATATGACAGCACAGGTTTTATTTTCATTGGTGATGAAATTAGCTTCCACAGATTTACCCATCTTTGTTGCTTCAATATAGGAGAAAAATAAAAAAAGGATCCTTGGCTGGATTAAGGAAAGACATGGCTTAAGAAACAGCAGTAATGTAATAATATAATATTTTGTTTATTTTTCTCTTGCCCAGCTGATGGGTGGCACTTAAGGGTATTTTGGTTATTAAGCAGGATTCTTCTGGTTTTCACTGTCAAAGTGATTATGTAAGCAAAATTGCTTGTTGGAGATTTATTATTTCTAGCGAAACATTCACATTTTCCCTGAATATATTACATTCTAGTATAATCAGTTTATTTGTTCTTAAAGATAAATAGTAGACTACTGTGTCATATTATTTTTCTGTGTAAGTTCACTAAAGCTATAATGTTCCTTGAAAGCATTTAAATATTTGCTGTTTTGTAGATAATGAAAGCAACCTCAAACAGAACTTCTGCCCATTTAAACTGTAGCAACCATATTTCTTCATCCATTGTAATGCTCTCATTTTGGGCCCAACAAATGACAAGTGTCAAGATATCTTCATTGATTAGTTGTACATTTGCATTTCACTTCTCTTTGTCATTGGATTTTTTTTTTTTTTTTTTTTTAACATGGCTCACATACAGTAGGTAAGTGATTGGAAATTTGGAATCACAAAGTGATTCCAAGCTGGTCATATATGTGTTTTATTTTATAGCAAAACTTGCACAGGTGCTTTCTTGTCTTTATATGTTTTTTTCATGGGTCTTGTTTTCAGACTCTGTCCCTTTACATGGGAAGTGATATATAGTATTTACATTTTTCCTCAGTCCTCAGCAACAATAAGGTATTCTGCCTTCATTTCCTTTTCTCTTCCTAGAAGATCATGGGTGGGAAAACCTAGAAAAATGACTTTTAGGCCAGGGATGCTTAGAAGAAGTACCTGTCTAGTGGAAAATCGAAGTGAGCTTGCTTCCTTGTCCTGACATAACCACCACTGAGATGTGTCTGTTGATGGGGGAGTGTGAAAGGTCTCTGTCATGGCATTAATAGGCCCGGAAAGCATTAAGTTAAAATAGGAGCACCTTATCCAGCAGGACCTCCCTGCTTTCTGTTTCAGATAGCTTTTCAATAATTTTGAGTTGTGTCTACTTCCATCATTTTGATGGAAGCATTTTGACTTGTCAGTCTACTTCTAGTAGTAAAGTCAAGCAGCACTAATGGCAGTGTCCCTGCTGCAGAGCTGCATCTACTGTGCTGGCTTTTATCTGTGACTTTGAAACTCCTCAGGGCTTTGTCCCTGTTATTCAGTATAATTACATATTTTAAGCACTCTGTAACTTTTTGGCAATACCAGCTTATATAACACAATGCAGAAAAAATATTTTTGATAGCATTGGTAGTGTGTATTTTTCATGAAGCAGGATGATGTTTCAATTTATTTGTTTGGATTTGTGATAAAGTAAAATCTTATTAGAGAAAGCTAAATTATACTGCAATCTCTAGTAAAGCAGACATGAAGTTGATTAAATAATTTACTACTTTGCCTTTTTCTGATCTTTAATTGAATCTAGCCCATCTCAATTGGACAAACAGGGCTCTTTGAAGTTTTTCCTTTATGTCAGCTTGCATGTATGGCTCTATATAACCAGGTTTGAAGCTTGTGCTCAACCATTCTTGTAACATTAATTAAATACAATATTTAAAAAAGAGCAGCAGAAAGCATGGTGATTATTGCTCCAGTACTTTGATGTAAGTCTTGCAGCATGGAACACCAACTTTTTTCCCCTGATTGCATCTACAAAAGCAAGGAATAATTCCATCAAAGCTATCAGGATTAATAAGAGAATGATCAGATCTGTTGTTCACCCAAGGTCTATATGAGTGGGAGAGAGGAGACCTTGTATTCAGGATAGGCTGATTTTGCAATGAGTGAAGCAACTAAAAAAAAAAAGAAGCTAAAATTTGGTAAATCTTCCATTAAAACCCCAGGATTTTAAGGCCTTCTTTACTCGGATATTCCAGGCTAAAAGGCAGGTTTTGCTTATTATAGTAAATAAGTGAAAGTCAAAAAATGGTTTGGGTTTAGTCAGAATGAGCATGACCTCTTACCTGGTGAAAATCACCCAGAGATATTATAGAAAAAGGTGGCAAATGGGCAGCAGGAATTGAGAGAAAATAAATGAAATCAACTTTCTTTTATTGATGATCTGGAGGATGAGTCAGCAGAATTAGCTCTACTCTGGATTACTTGCATGTGGCATTGCTCAGAAGTGCAAAACTATGTGGGAATGGTGAACTGCTATCTGATTGGAGCTGACTTTGCCATTGGGTGTCATTAATGAGCCTTCCAAAAAAGAGGGAAACAAATTGCCAGAAATGGGAGAAGGAGGAAAAACAGGGAGTCATGAACAGTTTGAAAAGCAAGATATGGACCAAAAGTTTATAGATATCACAGAATTGTTGAAATTTGGGAGGCATCCCTGGAGATAATCTAGTCTAACTCCCTTTCTCAAAGAATGATTAGCTAAAGCAGATTACCCAGGGCCATGTTCAGCTGGATTTCTAATGTCTCCAAGAAGATTCCAAGACTTCTCTGGACAG
Organism: Vidua chalybeata; assembly: GCF_026979565.1. NCBI lineage: Eukaryota > Metazoa > Chordata > Aves > Passeriformes > Viduidae > Vidua > Vidua chalybeata. The sequence continues at coordinate 127,269,105 of NC_071530.1, read as the reverse complement.
CCTGTTCCATTGCCTTACAAACCTCACAGACAGAAAGATTTTTCTTACATAAAAAGAGAATTTCTGTATGTCAATTCCTGTCAATTTGTGCTCCTTGTCCCTTGTCCTGTCCTTGTCCTGTCGCTAGGAACCCCTGACAAGAGTCTAGATTTTTTCTTCTTATTCTTTCTCATTGGTTATTTACACTGATGAGATCCTTGTTGAGTCCCTTTTTCTTCAGGCTGAACAGTCCCTGCTGTCTCAACTTCTTCTGGTATGACAGGTGCCCTACAATAATCTCCATGACCCTTTGCTGAACTTCCTTCCATGTGTCCATCTCCTTTGTACTGGAGAGTCCTGAACAGGGCACTGTAACTCATGGCATGATGGTTAATGTATTCAATGTGTGGAAATAGGAATCTCAAAAAAAAGAGGCAGCATCAGAAGAAAGGCAGCACCACCTAAGTGAGAAACAGCCTAGGCTAATGATCCTCTATATCCACATTGTCCTAAGCAGCGCTGACTCAGGTGCTTTTGCAGAAGTTTTGTGAAAAGCTTTCTACTTAAGTCACAAACCCTCCAAAACTACTGAGGAAATACCAAGTGTAAACGAGGAGTAGTCTTGAGTACTCTTGTCTTTTTTGCTTCATCCAGGAATGGTTTCCACACATTTATATGAATGCAATGTGGAGTTTGTGACAGGAAGAAGAATTAGAAGAATGAGGAAATATCTTAAGAGATATTCCCTAGATGTATTTAGAGTCTCCCATGTGGGCTCTGAGAAAGTGCAATGTGAGTTGATCTGAGTCCAAAATATCTATATCTGTTGACAGGATGCTGAGTTTGATCTGAGGTGTTTCATTATCTCAGGAGGGTTTTAAAATTCAGGCTTATTTCCATGTAAAGCAGGTTCATCTTGGCTAAGTCATAGTGTGGGCAGAACAAACTCATTATCTCCTGTAATGCACTGTGTAGACTCATGTGGGCCAGTGCCAGAAAGGCCATGGAAGCTGTTGGCTTGGAAAAGGCAGGCAAGAAGACCGCAGTAAAGCCTGAGTGAGCAAGTACAGCACTCAGAATTCATGATTTTAAATCCCAAGGCACGTAACAAAAGAGGAGGAAAGGTAACATTTTCTTGGAGTTTGTAGAGAGGGCAAGTGGGGTGTAACTAGAAATAATCCAGAACTATTTAAAAGTTAAGCAAGGCAGAGGCAGCACTTTCAATGTGAGTTGAAGAAGGTAGAGAAGACAGGTGGATGAGAGCAGAGAGAGCTTTAGGAGAGTGTCAATCAGGTTTTCAGAGACAGACAAGTGGGCAAATAAATGGAAGCAATATATACTGTCACATAAAACAATATACTTAATATGCTATTAAGAAAGAAGACTGTCTAAATAGCTGGTTCATGAAGGAATGTCTGATTCTTCTAAACTCAAAAATGTACTGCAATTTATTTAATTCATAAAGAAGCCGTGGTGAAGCACGGTGCAGTTGATATTTACTCTCTCTCTGTTCGTACTCCTTTATAATCAGATGGCAAAGACATGAAGTTGTTGAAGATTTTTCCAGCTGCAGTTTCTCTCTTTACACTATAATCAACACACAGCTGCTTTAGAGCATCCTTCAGGTTGATCATATGGATTTAGTTCTGCTGATGGCTGCCTGCATGTTTTTATTTGAGAACGCTTACACATGTCATTCTGTAATGGTTCTTATTTCCATTTTAGGTCAGTATGCTTATGATGGCAAACTGCTATAAATGGCTCCACCAGGTGCAGGCATAAGAAACCATGCAGAAGAATCTCTCATCACAATATACCCACAAGTTTTCCCCTTGACAGAAGTGTTTCTCTTCTGCAAGATACAAACCCTAAATTCCAAATAAATTTTCATAACATTCCATAAAAAAAGATATTATACTGCAGCATTATCATTTGTGAGGCTCTTGATCTTTCATAGTGGAAGTCAAATGCCTGTAATATATTTGGAAGGTGACGGACACATGAGGTTGTGATGTACTGCGGGTGATCTTTAGACACATTTGTGTAAATGTACCAGGTTACATCGTAACCAACAGTAATAGCGTGGGTGTCCTTTTCTTACCTGAGACAGATCTGACTATAAAATGTAGTTCTGACTTTCACATTGCATTAGGTAAGAAATAGGTATCTCAGTTTTCTTTTTATTCTGAATGGAAATATACAAGTGCATACATGTTCCAAGAATTCCACAGACCTGTCATCAGCCTTCACATGCCAATCCATCAGCTGCTTGTGTTTTTGAAATTATTATAATTTTCTTTGTATCCAAAAAAAACTTCAAGGGCTTTGTTTTTCTTTGGGAGTTGTGTTTTGGTTTATGTTTTCCCTCAAAAAGAGAAGAGTGTTTCACAAATGATCTTGGAATTATTTACAAATAGGAGTAATTTATGAAAAATAAATCAGCAGTAAGGCTTAATCCATATATGGCTTGTGCCTCCTGCACACTGTAGGTGAGAAAAAAAAATCAAAATTATTTGTACGTGTCATAGGCAAACTGTGAAATGTTTCCTATAGGCAAAAATTGGAACTTTAGAGTCAATTTGAATTTTTATCCTAGAAATACCTTTGTTTATGAAGATCTTATACAAATTTGAATGCATACTATTATGCTGTGCTCATCTTTTGTGTTTTACATCATACTTATATTCCTCTTTTCTCTCTTACTTCTTCCCAGTGGAACCTCAGAGGAGTTCTGGCAATTAACAATTTCCCACATGACATGTGATGGTTCATTTTGCTTAAATCTTTTGTACGGTATGTTTTGACCATGGAAATCACCTGCCCCACCCACTCTTTCCCACAGATCTGAGAGCTTGCATGAACACTAGCTGGGTGAACTGTGATTTTCAGGTGATCAAACGTTCTGAGAAAGATTGCTGAAAGGATGAAGTAATGGTGTAACATGTATGGAAAGGGAACAGGAGAGAAAACTTCAGCTGGTTAGAATTGCATATAATTCTTAACTTCTGTTAACTCCTTTTTTTCAAAATTATTTTTAAGTATTCCTTCACAAGTGCCAGAAATATGTGGCTGTGTGGGATGTGTAGTTTCTCTGAATTACACATTCTTATATCTTAGAGTTTTCGGTTTTCCTAGACACTTCACCTGTGTCATTTCTGCTCTGCTTTTGCTTAAAACAATACTGAAGTGTTGCTGGGTTGTATTGTACAATACTACTCGGGAATCATTGGGCTGTTTTCAGAGATGGGACTTTTAATTCTACCTATAGCATATAGCTGCATATTATTATACTTCAAAAGCAATAGCTGGACATTGCATTATTTTAAAATGAAATTAATCACAAGATTAAAAGAGAGAACCTTACAATTGAAATTTAGATTCCTTCTGTCCTGTTGTGTTTCTGGACTTCTTTTTCTGCATCTGTACTAAAAATGATTTTGTCAAAGTAGCTGGAACTCATTCATAAAGTGATCTGCCTTGACAGTTGTACCATCTGGCAGCTGTTACCTTTATAAAGTGAAGGATGTAATTTTTTTTTTCCAAGTAGTAGAGATTTTTATTTAGAGTCATAACTGTAACCAAGTAGTGCTTAGCACATCTGAAGTGGGGGAGGGTGAAAACATCCCTTCAAGCCAGGTTGGTTTCTTAGGAAGCTGGTGTCAGAGCACAGGTGAAGACTCCAAATGGTGTGCTTTGACTTGTGCTGGTTGTCTGTGGCCCCAAAAGACTTTTAGGACAGCAGTGGCTTTGCTTTGCTTGTGTTTTCTGCCAGGCTTTACTCCCCTTAGCTGGGGCTGGTGAGAGCTTGGTGCAAGCTGTCAAGATCAAAAGGCTGAATACATTTCATGCTCTAAAAATGTATGGGGGTCACCATTCATCTTGACTGTCTGGAAAGCACTGAGCTAAAATAGTGCTTGAAGTATTTATGATTGCACAATAGATGGGGGGCACCACTCTAATGCAAATATTTTAGTTGGACTTCTTCATGACAACTGTGGAGCTGCACACTACCAGCAATGGGCTGCAGCCAAGTCTGAATTGATCTTGGGTATAGCAAAACCGTCTGCTGCTGTTGTTTTAGTGCAGAACAATGACTGCCAAACTGTAGCATACCTTTATTCACACTTCAGACACCATCTATTCTAAAGCACCATGCAAAGCAGTAATATGCCATCTTGCTCCTTTATTCACAGAGGAGATGAATGACAGCTGGTAGCCAGTAAATGGCCCCACCTGTGTGTGTTTGGCACAGAGATGTGCCAGCTACTACCATCACCCTACGGAAGAGGTGGGACCGGATCTTTCCTAAGTGTGTGTGTGTGTGACTCTGCCCTGACTCTGCAGGAGAGGCTGCTCGTTATACAGGGAACCCTGTGGAAAAAATGACATATTAGAAAGCATCACAAGCGAGGGGGAGAGCCAGAGAGCTAAGGGGCATTTCCACATATTTTACCAATATTTGTCTTGCTTTCATGTGCTACCTTTTGTTTAAAGAAGCCTATGGCACAGATGATAAGGATGATGTAAAATACATTTACAGTTTAACTTAGTATCAGCCTTAAGGGATTCCTTGCTCCCTACCATTCCAATGGGACTTAGAAATACTAAACTATCATGCATGAAGATTGGTACCACACTGTCCATACTGTGTCACACTCTATATTTTGTTTGGAGTATTCATTTTAAAGCATTCTTTAAAATAGGGGTATATTTGAGGTGACTTTAGCGGTTTATGCTCATTAGGTGGCACTACAGCAGCTAAAAGATGTGATAATCTTTAAATAATTCTTATCAAATTTGACTCATCTAACCACTGCAAATGTATTTTTAAGGTTGGTGACCATCATAGGTTTGAGTGTCTTCATAGTCCAGTTTTATTTCATGTTTGTGCTTCTGCTTGTAGGCTGCTACACTAGACTGGTTGCAGGAGACCATCTAGTCAGCATGCTAAATATTACTATTACTGATTTTTTCTTTCAGTGGTAGTAAAATGAAAAGGAGAAACAGCTATGCATGGATTAAAGCATTAGAGCATGTAGTACTTCAGGAAGTTATTATCTGCTTATTGTAAGTTACCTTGGTGGTTAAAAAGATATCATGAACTATTTACAGAACTAATTAAATTATTTAATTCAAATTTACTTAACTGCTCCATCCTGCCAAAGAAAAAATCATCATAATTTATGAATCATTATTGTGCATAGTATGTCAACAGTGGAAGGCAATGAAAGAGTTTGGGCCATATTTATACTCTTTTGTAGACTTCTGACCGATCAGTTACACCTAGTGTACTATAGAGATCAAGCAGTGCTTGCTATTGGTTTCAATAAAGCACTTTTTACCTTTCTGTCATGTTGCTTCCACTGTTTTTTTCCTACATAATTTTCCTTAATTATGCACAGGGTTCATGGATCCATCCTTATTTCCATCTAGTGTTTGTACTTGAGTTTTTCATAGTTACCTATGAAAGTAAAAAGTTAATGCTGAGTTTCCTTCAAGACTCAAATGTCACCAGATTACTGTAGTTATTTTTCTGCCATGTCCATGGAAAAAGTTGAACTATGAGCAAAGCAAAGTGTGAGTAATTCTATCTTGCTGTCACATTTTGAAGAGGCATACAGAAGGTCAAAGTGTTCCTGCAGATCAGAAGCTCTGAAAAGTTGCTGAAGGGCATTGTCTGCATAGACAGGATTGAGTAACTCATGAAGGAATAAAACAATTAAAGTAGGTTCATGGCCTGGGGGTTTGACTGAACAACTTTGTAACTAGTTAACCAGAATTTAAGCTTATATGAATTTTTCAAATAAAAATAAACATAATTTTACAAATACTTTGAGGCATTTTAAATGCTATGATTTAAAGAAAACACTATTTCTTGAAGTACTTTTTTCTGATGACTTTTCTAATTCCTTCTTTCAACAATGTCAAACAGTTTGAAGTAGTCTCCCAAACTGGAGTTTTATGCAAATTTGAAGGTGACAGCAAAGAAAAATCAGTATTTGAAAACATGTTAGTACTTATTCATAGTATACCCTGATATTGCATGATTGATCAGACTAAAGGAGAGTATTTTCTTCATCCAAACTGCTGAATTTTCTTGTGATGGATATGGCAAGCAAGGTTATTCTTCTGCACTGACCTTTCTAGAGCTGAACTTGTCAGATTCTCATCACAGATGGCATTGCTTAGAGGTTCTTTGTCAGATCCCTTGTCACTGAGATTGTGTTTGAATTTTGGGTCAGTAAAATATAGGCTGATGAAAACCTTGAGAGTTATTTGGGCATTATCTGAAAATGCAGCTCTTAAAATCATCTATGATACTACTATTATGTATCAGAAAGTTGATAAAATTTTTGCCAGCAAAAATTCAGCAGAAATAAAAAACTGCCCTTCCAAAACACTAGTCATATTTTATTTAAATTCTGAAAATACTAAAAAAGTATTGTTTAGCAATTCTTGATCAAAAAGAAAGCAAGCAGTTGACACCAAGTCTGAATTGGTGCTGCTTTTAAGCATTTCACAAGATTAAACATCTGGTAAGGCCACTTTAATCCCAATTTTAATAATATCCCATTTAGATAATGAACTTCTGACTTTCATGTGCTGGAAGCTAAGCCTTTCCTCATGAATCTGTAACACACATGGAAGAACATCTGGATCTGGATTTAATTCCCTGTTTCCACAACCAAGTATTGAAAAAATAACATAAACTTAAGACTTTGTGTTTGCAGTTCTTTTTATTAATTGGAGCAGAGTTATCAACAAGAGCTTGAGTGTTACAAGCAACATTAAAAGCATTACTTTGATACATTAAAGTATGGTGAAACATGCACTTCTATGTGTGTACAGATTTTGTTGCAAAGATGGAAGATATTGAAAGTCAGGCCATTGTTACTGGGCTCAGTTACAGTAAAATGATAGTATTTAAGGTGTCATATGGGTCTATGGGGCTTCTTGCTGATAATAGGACATGAAAAATTCCTGGTATGAGCAGTGTGTGTGGAGCCTCTCTGTCTAAATTTAAAGCTTCTGCCTAGCTGCCAATTTGTGTCAGTATTTTATGTTGTAAAAAAACTATCAAATGTATGCCATAATAAAACTTAATTTCACAGTAAACTGAAATGCAGCATGTTTAATCAAATGAAAGGCATTTTAAATAATAGAACAGGGGTAAAACTGCCTGTGAAGGACAGTAAGCAGAGTCAAGTGACAATCGTTATAGTATTTTGAAACTATGAGACAGTTCATGTAATAGTAATAAAAATAGAATGCAAACATACTGTGAAATTCATAACTCATTTGTATCTGGCTACAAACACAGCAAATGCATATAAGGTATTTTAGTTGAATCAGACTAAGTCTGTCTGCAATTTCATTGGGAGAAATCCATGCTTTTTTGTTTTGTCACATAATTAACATAAAAAAGAGAAACTAGTTGTGGTTTCAATAGCTCACTATATATTTTTATGCTTTAGATGCATTGTATTATTAATGTATATGGATTCTATTATTGTTTCCATTCCTTGTTTTCATTTACAGTTGGAGATTTTTAAAACATTTTGTAGTAATGACCAGCATAAAATTTGGGCATGTGCAACTATTTGTGAAGATATGCATTTTATATGATTTTGTATATATTTTACAGATCTTCAGATTAGTTATGAACAAGTTTCATATTGTATGAAAAAATGGCTTTATTTGGAAAAAAACATTATGCTATAACCATCCTGACCAGAAATATGTAATGAAGAAATACTCACAATATGTAGCTTGTGTACAATTCCACCTGGCTGAGTCAGCTGTCTTCCATAAAAGGCCTTGATTTAATTTTTTAGGCTTTTGATTTTAATGGACGCATTTCAAGATTGTATTTTTTTGCTTTCAACTGATACTGAATATGTGTTCACATTCACTATTAGATTTCTCACTCTGAGTAGCTGCTCTAGACTTAAACAGCTTAAGTTACTATTTGAGGACTTTTGAGGATTTGTTGTAATTTGAGGATTTGTTGTAATTATTCATGTTATTCTTCCTTTCGTGCCATCTATGAGCCCTGCAAAACCCTAGATGCATTCCAGATTTCACATATAAGGGTGTGGAAGACAGTTAAAATATGAGCTGGTTTTGATCACAAGGGTGAAAGCCTCCCTAGGTTGCCTATATAGGACCTGGTTTTATTTTTCCATTGTTATGTTCTTTTTCCTAATTTCTTTGAACATTTTAAGCAGTTCATACTGATATTCACTGTAGCCTATCCTGTGTGCAATCATGTGTGAAAATGTCAGACCCAGGAAAACAAGCAGACATAATGTGATAAAGTTGAGTGTTAGCAGGGCTTACACTGCAAACAGAATTTTAAAAATCATGTCCCAAATCTGCATTCTTTTAACAGGTAAAGGAGAATAGAGCATTTATCATTATGGGTTATAAAACACCTTCAGCTTCCACTCACAACTATGGACAAGAGAAGTTTGTTTGTGTCAGTTACTCTCCTTAGGCTTTGTCAAGTTTAAAAAGCTCTTTGAGTAGCATGTTCTTTGAAAAATACTTAGCTAGTACTAAGGAGTTATCACATTTTCCATTGTATTTTTTTAAATAAAGCATTTGTTCATATTCTAGGCTCTTCTTTAGCCAGTCCCTTGTAGTAGACTGTTAAACTACAGGAAAGTTTGAAGTTTCTCTCATCTGGAGAAGTACTACCATTTAGGAAGTATGCTAGCTGGAGAAGTGGGAATGCCTCCACTTGGGCACAAGTAACAGTGTGGGTTTGTATTCCAGTGGTTAGAATAGAAGAGAGGAGAATAAGACCAAAGGCTGTTGGTTTCTCTTCCTGTGAAGGAAATTTTCATGCATACCTATGTGATATAAAGATCTTTCTGAATAGCAAAAACCTGAATTCAAAGCAACCTGAGGAATCTGGGATGATGCTTATGGTATCTAAGGAAAATGTGTTTGTCTCAAAATATAAAAGAGTTGAGGTATAGGTAATGTGTTGCATCCTGGGTTTGGGTTCAGATTAGGGGTTCTGATCTATGTTAGCTAGCCAGTTCTGTGTACCCCCGTGCACACCCCGTGTTTCCCCCACCACCGCGGTGGTTGGCTCTGAGTCTCTTACTATTGGAACTAGCCCACGCCACTCCTCTTACCACTCCCTGTCCCATCCAGAGCATTCAGTGTCTGTCACCCCGATCCCGCAACCCCATTTGCTCCGGAGCCCCGTGTCCGCCCCTGTCGCGTCCCCGTTGGGCGCCGTGGTCCACGTCATCGCCACGGCGCCTGTCCCCATTGGGCAGGGGGGGGCTCCTGCTCCCCTCACCCGCTCCTGATAAAACCCCACGCCTCCCTGGTTCCGCCGCCATTTCCTCCATGCAGGCGCTGGGAGCGACCCCATGGGGTTGTGGCTTCTCCGCCACAGCTCACCACGGCCATTAAAGCCTTCCCGCCTCCCTTGTGGGTGAATTGGACATTCCTTCACTCTTTCCCAGCATCCCGCGCGTGTGGCGGTGGAAAGCCCAGCCAGTCCACCTCCCCGGAGCGCATGGCGCCCGGGAACTAGCAGCGAACCCAGTCTCAGGATGGAAGCGGTGCCGCTCCAGGTGCCGGAGCTGCCTGGAGCCGGGAGAAACAACGGAGAGCCGCAGTAATGCACTAAGAACAGTTGCCAAATCTACAGTTCTGCAGTAAGGGGTTTAAAGGAATCCTAGGGTACATAAGTTCAAGTAACAGCTTATTGTAATTGTTTTATTTTCTCATATATAAATTTTTATTTCCATAGCTTATAATTATTCCTAAAAGTAACTTACAGCATTCTAGTTGATACTGCATATTTTGTACTATTAGCACAATATAAATATATTTACTTTCTTAAGAGTATGAAAAATTTGCAGTTGTTTTAAGACTTAATGTATGATCCAAAGTAGACTTTGGGGTCACATATGTATAGGTAGTGAGTAATACAAGAGTCACAGGTGCAGAGTTTTAAAGCTCTAGTATGTAACCATTATGGGGATAATTTTTTAAATAGATATTTAAATAGGAAATAAAGTATTAATAAGCTAACAGTTAAATACAACTTACCAAGTTGGCTCTAGTATCTGAATAGGGATACTTTATAAAAGTCTATATATGGGAAGTATAGTAAGTGTACTTTTGTAGATGTGGTTCCTTTAGCAAAAGACTTAAATTGTCCTGAAAATTGTACCTTTTTGGGTATTTTTATGTATTTTACAAATCATTTAGTCAAACGTCAAGGTGAAAGTAGTATAATCAACTTAAGGCTTTGGAAAGTATCACCATGTTTGTTCTGATGGACCAGGAGGAAGCTCACTTGGTGTCCAAGAGTTTTCTGTCCTCTCAGTCTCCTATCAGAGGTTTAGGGGAGCAATTCCTCATCTATGGAAGGAGATTACCTTTGTTTCCCCCCATCTGATCTGCTATAAGAAGAAATCTTTTAAAACTGCAAAATATTCAGACAAACAAGTTTTTTTAAGACAATGTAAGCTCTATAATAGAGCTTTTATGTGTATATGTGCATGGCATTTGCCTTTCTGTAATAAACCTATTCCAGTCTTGAGTGGAAATTAAATTCTGAGTATTTCAAAATTAAATTATGTACCTTTTTAGAAAGAACAGCTACTCTAGAAGCCTTTTAGAATGGCAGAATAATCCCTGAGGGTACCAGATCCATATTACATGTGGAGGTCCTTTAATGAGAGTTTACAGAAGAATTTTCAACACATGATATGAAAATCAAAACAGTGTTTCAGAGACATTTCAGGTACTTTCCTGCTGTTACAAGCTTTCTATATTTTAAAGTTAATAAGAAAAATGAACATAAGAAGTAGTATGAGTATAATAAAAAAGTCTTGCCATGTATTTCTGTTAAAATGTTGAATTGTGCACTACTTGGCGCTATCTAAAATGTTTCACGACCTTCACAAGATAGGGAAGAGACTTTATATATATTCTTCTCACACTGATCAGTGGTATGGATTTTACAATATTTTGTTCAAATATTCCATTATGAAAAGTGGCATCTACAAAACTTGGTATGTTGACTGTCCTATGTGCCCTACAGAAACAAAACAAATAGCTCATTTTGAATCTGCAAGCAAATTGGAACTAATACTCTTTTCATCATATGTCAGAAAACTGGCCTTGATTAAGTTTGAAAGGATGTATGCATATATTCTACCTGTCTAGACTTTGTATGCATGATGAAGTCATTTATGCAAACAGCTGCTGATCCAATACACCTTCAGAGGCCTCAGTGGCAGACTTTGGTCTGTTTCTCTCAGACCCCTTTCCCTACAAAGCAGTTCAGTGCTCACTAAAATCACATGAATCTTTTGCAGATGCTTCCAGCCCCAGACTGGTCTATACTAGTCCCTCTGCTGACTTATGTCCTGCTTTTTTTGATTAAGGCTTCTGCACAGTCCCCTGGAGGTTTCAAATACCAGACCTCCCAAAGTCTCATGATGCTATTGCTTAAATATACAGCTTGTTCTTATGGAAACCTTTACCACTTTGCTGTCACAGCCTCATGTGTTTTGTTGGAATGAGATAAAGTGAACAGGCACAGAAGACAAAGTGGTGATTTCTAGATCATGAGATCTAAAAACAAAAAATCTAGTAGCTACTGCCATGGTGATTGCACCAGTAGCCCATCACATCCTCCTCTTCATGAAAAAATATTATCTCTGAGGAGATCATTAATTCTAGGAGGAAAATTATGTGAAACCTTTTCCTCACAGATGACTGTTGATCATCCTGCTTCCATCGTAAAGGTTATAAGACTTCCCTGAACTAATTCTACTTTGCAATAATACACATCATTTAGGGAAAATACACTCCATCCCAATTTTCCTCTTCCTAGTGAAAATAAAATTTCTTAAAACTTTGAAACTTATTCAATTAGCCACTTAACCTTGCAAGACTTTGTTGAGAAGTTTATGGTGAGATTTTGAATTGAGAGAGAGAGGGATATAAAGAGAGAAAGAGACAGGGAGAAGTTATTTGCTGAGTCCTGTACTTCAGTTCTCAGCCTGTGTGGGTTGGAGTGCATGGTTGTCAATTTATTGAGGGTGGCAGGTGAAATTCAGTGCTGATGGGGTAATGCCTGCTGGAGAGGATCATTTGAACTCTTCACACACATTGCAGATTTCTAAATTAATTGTAGACACTGAGGGAAGAGAGTAGGGCAGTGTTTTAGACAACTCAGCAAAAGCAGCCCTTCAGTGTGCTTCAAAAGGAAAATGCTAGGGCATTTAAAAACAATTCTAAAAATCCTGAAATATTTTAATGTCATTAAGATATTCTGTTACTATCTTTTTGCATACACTTTTTTTTAGGTTCTGAGAACTTAATTTCAGAAAGTGATTCATCAAGAAAAGGCAGAATTCTAGAAAAGAGTGAAAGGAAATTTGTGTATGGGAATACCATTTTGTAAGATTCTGTATTAATATTGTTTCATTAAGAATAGGATCAGCCTTAAGAATAAGAAAAACTAAACTGAATTCTATTTATATTTTCAAAAATCAGTGTGGATCAGTTGAACCAGACAGTAAACTTAGATGTGAAAATTGCTTTTTAAAAATCAACATTTAACTGATTGAATGAATGTGAATTTTCTCAAACTGAATATCCCTTAGATTGGAAGAAAGAAGAAAGATTACTTTTCATGAAAAATTGCTTGCAGAGAAAAACTATAGTGGCAAGCATATATTTAAAAAATGAACCTTAGAGTAGGTATGATGATGGTCAATTGCAGAATTTTAAGGGAAGTAAGGACGTAGTTCTTGATAAAAATGGGATTTATACTGTAGATGTTTATCATAAAATAATAACCTTTAAACAGTGTGAAAATATACTGTTATCTCTTATCTGTAGAAATTTAAAAAAAACATAGCCAAGTTTCTAAAATTAGTTCTACTTTAGCTGTCATACAGAAAAACAACACAACAACATGAGAATACTTCTTCCATGATGTCCACCACCTACTGGAAGATCTCAGTTGGAAAATCTTGTGTATCTGTTCTGATTTGGGATAGAATGGACTAATGAATCTTAAACTGTTGTTTCTACATCAATCAGAATCTGAATGGTTTTGTTCACTATAAATGGGTCACAGGTTGGAGGTTTTTTGGGTTCTTTAATTGCAGTTCTGAGGTACCCTAATCTGTAGAAGAGCTTGATGTTTGCAAAATTCAGGATTTATTTGATTTCTGATGCTGTTTTCTCTATTTTTAAACTTTGTTTTTCCTTATTTTTTGTGTTGGTTTTTGTTTCGTTGGGGTTTTTTGGTGGGGTTTTTTTTTTTGTTTTGTTTTCAGTACAATAAAACTTACACTGCTCCTTTTTCCTAAGTTTTTTTTCCTTCCAGTAGAAGCTGAGAAATACAATATTCAGATTGTTCATTAACAATTGTTAACTCAATTACTGTATTAAAATATTTTTTTCTTGTTTCTAAGACCAAAACTGAAAAATGTTTAATTTTCCTCTGAATCGGATATGTAGATACACAGATAAGCTGTTGTAAACACCATTGTCTTTAATATTTAAAATCTGTTCTCACTTGCACTTTGAATCTCTAAAAAATATATACATACTTTTGGAAATTTGAATTTAATTGCTGAATGCATTAAACAAGGTCTAATTTTGCCTCTAGTTTATGGCAGACCAAGTCTAAAAAACATAGGTTGAACTAAAAACAAATTAATATCAAATAAACTGCTGCTTGGGATGCTTAATATGGTATTTGCAGGATTAAGATACTAATTGCTGTGAAAAGACAGGACCTGTGATAATTATTAATTGCAAATGTAATTTTCAAAATGTACTAGGTTACTTAATTTAATGGAAGACCATGTCTTTTGGAAGAAGAAAACAGAAAAGCATACCATATCATTTTCCCTGGCCTTTTCTGCTATTGTGGTTCTATCTGCATGTTTGAGCTAGAAAATCAATGTATTTATTAAAAAAAAAAAAAAAACAAAACGTCTACTTCTAAAATATCTGGACTTTGCAAATATTACCAGTGATGAGTGTAAGGAAATTATCTTTCTTAAGCAAGTTTATTTTTTTTTTTACTATATATAAAAGTATGGATAAATCCTAATCTTGTTGGTTGGAAGTGACATAATTGAGATGAGTTGGATACTGAGTGCTCTGAGCATCCATCTGAACCTACAGCTACTGCGAGCACTTAGGGATTCACAGCATCAGGTCCTAATTAAGCAAAGCTGAAATTGTTCTACAACATTTTAAAATTGCAAAACACATGACCATAGCCCATAGAGGAGCTAATAAAAGATAATCCTGTGGCTTGCTTTGAAGCAATTACTCTACGTTCCTTTCTGTTTGCAGGAATCACCTTGTCACATCCCTCACAGGAATCAATCTACCACTTCCCCTTCCCCACTTCTATTTTTTGTAATTCTGCTGTTTAACAAAAATAGAATTTAGAGGATGACATAGAAAGGAGAGTTGCAGATGTGCTGAAATATATTTCGTTTTTCTGCTACTTGCAGGAGGCTTACAAACAGCTGGTGAGTTAGTGTACTGCAAAAAAACAGACATCAAATGATGTATAAGGATTTTTTTGTCTTTATGAAAGTAGGAGGCTAATAGACCAAGCCTGAGTTGGTCATAGTCTGCCACTAATTTACACAGACATTGTTTCCAGGAAAAAAAATATTTTACCTTGGAATTTATGTGTCTTTATTATAGCAAGCGAAATAGTTTTCTCTATACCTTCTGTCTTTTTTCCTTCAGCTTAATATCATTGGCAGGAGTCAAAACCTATTAATTCCAGTACTGAATTCACCTTTTCTTGTTGCATAAGATTTGAACTCTGTACAGAAAAGCAACTGTGATCCATGCTAAAACAGGATCAATGAAAGGTATGTGATCATTGCTGAAGATGAGTAAAAAAAGGTAAAAATGTTTACCTAATATTGTTGTTACCTTTTTAGCTGTAGGGCACTATGTGGCTTCATTTGAACCTGTCCTGGTTTTGGACAAATTAGGGGAAAACACCTCCAAAGGAGCCCCCTATAGGAAACCAAACCCTCCGCAACCTCCCCCCCCACCACCGGGTTCGGGAGGAATTCCTTCAGAGGGGAAAGTGGAAAAAACTTGTTTATTAAGGCACAACGAAAAAAACACTCCCCAGCACAAGAGAAATAGCCCAAGATGACCACAGATGTTTTCACCAGTCCAAGGGGGTTGAGCTGTATCTCTCTTCGCCGCAGAGGGTACGCAGCTTCTTTCGCAGACCCCGGGGGAGCTCCTGCCCGGAGTAGGTCCGATGTCTTCGGGGGGGGGGGGGGAAAGGGAACAACGGAAACCGGGAAAAAGGGAAAAAAAAAAAAAATGGCCAAAAAGCAAGCCAGCGAAAAGCAGAGAAAAAAGAGAGGAAAGCAGAGCCAGCAAAGCATGCAGCCAGCAGCAAGCAAAGCAGCAAGCAAGCTAAGCGGCAAGGCAGCAGCCAGCCCGGGGGTGGGGGGGGGAAGGAAGACAAAACAAACTGAGGACAGGGAACAAAAACCACGATTGGGATAATGAGCATGAAAATGTCCTGTCCCCACGACATTCCACCCCTTATCCCATATCGTGAACATGTTACTGAACTTCCTTCCCACCTGCTCAAACCTTCCACACTTACACATTCCCTTCCATTCTCACTTGCTCTGACTTTCGACATTTACACATTTTCTTCTGTCCCATGTCTGTGTGGTTTAATGTACAAACAATGGCAGTAACATCCAGCAAACTGAGATGTTTGCATATGAGTCTCACCCCACAATCAGGTCTCCCTGAGGTACACATCGTGTTCTTCCATCTTTCTGCATTATCCACCATGTACAACCTGGTCCCTGAGCAAAGACAATCCCACGAATGGGTTTGTCTGTACTCGAGGCAGAATTGATCCACACTGTCCTCCCTAACAAACCTCTGATATGTGCCACTGGGACTTTATCTCCGTCTACTATATTCAGGGACTCAGACTGGGCAGGACCTGCTCGATTGGTGGAACCTCGGGTGTTAACTAACCAGGTGGCCTGTGCCAAATGCTGCTCCCAGTTTTTGAAAGATCCCCCACCCAATGCTTTCAAGGTGGTTTTTAACAGTCCATTGTACCTCTCTACCTTGCCTGCAGCTGGTGCATGGTAGGGGATATGGTACACCCACTCAATGCCATGTTCCCTAGCCCAGGAGTTGATAAGGCTGTTCTTAAAATGAGTCCCATTGTCTGACTCAATCCTCTCAGGGGTACCATGCCTCCAAAGGACCTGCTTTTCAAGGCCCAGGATGGTGTTACGGGCAGTAGCATGAGACACAGGGTAGGTTTCCAACCATCCTGTGGTGGCTTCCACCATTGTGAGCACATAGCGCTTGCCTTGGCGGGTTTGGGGCAGTGTGATGTAGTCAATCTGCCAGGCCTCCCCATACTTGTACTTGGACCACCATCCCCCATACCACAGGGGCTTCACCCGCTTGGCCTGTTTGATGGCAGCACACGTCTCACAATCATGGATAACCTGAGATATACTGTCCATGGTTAAATCCACCCCTCGGTCTCGTGCCCACTTATAGGTGGCATCTCTACCCTGATGGCCTGAGGCATCATGGGCCCATCGCGCTAGGAACAACTCCCCCTTGTGTTGCCAATCTAAATCTATCTTTGACACCCCTATCTTTGCAGCCTGATCTACCTGCTGATTGTTTTGCTGTTCTTCATTAGCTCTACTCTTGGGGACATGAGCATCTACATGGCGAACCTTCACAGGCAGTTTCTCTACCCGGGTAGCAATGTCTTTCCATTCTTCAGCAGCCCAGATTGGTTTTCCTCGACGCTGCCAGTTAGCCCCTTTCCACCTCTCCAGCCATCCCCACAGAGCATTGGCTACCATCCATGAATCAGTATAGAGGTAAAGCTTCGGCCACTTCTCCCTTTCTGCAATGTCTAGGGCCAGCTGAACGGCTTTGAGTTCAGCAAGTTGACTTGATCCACCTTCTCCTTCAGTGGCCTCTGCGACCTGTCGTGTGGGGCTCCATACAGCTGCTTTCCACTTCCGATTCATCCCTACGACGCGGCAGGAACCGTCAGTGAAAAGAGCATAGCGTGTTTCCTCTGCTGGCAATTGGTTGTAGGGTGGAGCCTCTTCAGCCCGTGTCACTGGTTCTTGTTCTTCGTCTGTGACACCAAAGTTTTCACCTTCAGGCCAATTTGTAATCACTTCCAAAATCCCAGGGCGATTCAGTTTACCAATACGGGCGCGCTGCGTGATGAGGGCAATCCACTTGCTCCATGTAGCACTGGTGGCATGGTGGGTAGTAGGAACCTTTCCTCTGAACATCCACCCCAGCACCGGTAGTCGGGGTGCCAGGAGGAGTTGTGCTTCTGTACCAATTACCTCTGAGGCAGCTTGGACTCCTTCGTAGGCAGCCAAAATTTCCTTCTCTGTTGGGGTGTAGTTGGCTTCAGACCCTCTGTAGCTCCGACTCCAAAATCCCAGTGGTCGGCCTCGAGTCTCCCCAGGCACCTTCTGCCAAAGGCTCCAGGACAGACCATGGTTCCCGGCTGCAGAGTAGAGCACATTCTTGACCTCTGGTCCCGTCCTGACTGGGCCAAGGGCTACTGCATGAGCAATTTCCTGCTTAATCTGGGCAAAAGCTTGTTGCTGCTCAGGGCCCCAATGGAAATTGTTCTTCTTGCGGGTGACCAGGTAAAGAGGGCTCACGATCTGACTGTACTCAGGAATGTGCATTCTCCAAAAACCTATGGCGCCTAAGAAAGCTTGCGTCTCCTTCTTGTTGGTTGGTGGGGACATAGCTGTGATCTTGTTGATGACATCCGTAGGAATCTGACGCCGTCCATCTTGCCACTTCACTCCCAATGACATCATAACTTTAAAGAAAGACATACCAATATTCCCGCAGAACGGTTAAAGCCAAAAATATTATTAGAATAAAGTTTTTTCCACTTTGTCTGGGCCTCCCCGTACGGGCCACCAAATTATTTGTCCTGGTTTTGGACAAATTAGGGGAAAACACCTCCAAAGGAGCCCCCTATAGGAAACCAAACCCTCCGCAACCTCCCCCCCCACCACCGGGTTCGGGAGGAATTCCTTCAGAGGGGAAAGTGGAAAAAACTTGTTTATTAAGGCACAACGAAAAAAACACTCCCCAGCACAAGAGAAATAGCCCAAGATGACCACAGATGTTTTCACCAGTCCAAGGGGGTTGAGCTGTATCTCTCTTCGCCGCAGAGGGTACGCAGCTTCTTTCGCAGACCCCGGGGGAGCTCCTGCCCGGAGTAGGTCCGATGTCTTCGGGGGGGGGGGGGAAAAGGGAACAACGGAAACCGGGAAAAAGGGAAAAAAAAAAAAAAATGGCCAAAAAGCAAGCCAGCGAAAAGCAGAGAAAAAAGAGAGGAAAGCAGAGCCAGCAAAGCATGCAGCCAGCAGCAAGCAAAGCAGCAAGCAAGCTAAGCGGCAAGGCAGCAGCCAGCCCGGGGGTGGGGGGGGGAAGGAAGACAAAACAAACTGAGGACAGGGAACAAAAACCACGATTGGGATAATGAGCATGAAAATGTCCTGTCCCCACGACAGAACCACACATACCAGAGGAAAAGATAGACAGGTATAATTTGCATAAACTATCACAGAAGTTTAGAAGTATTAGAAGCAAGCATGTATAAATGGCAGCACTAGGTTCTGATTGATCCCTGCCCTCCCTGTAGCAGAGGCATCTCCCACAGGCATTTTCTGAAGAAGTATTGGAAATGAAAGTGGGAAACATTAATTATAGATCAATATTCAATGGAAACTCTTCTACTGGAACAGCATTTTCAAAACTGGGGAATCAGTCAGAAATCAAAACAGTATGGGATAGAGGACAAGCTATTTTCTGTACTGTGCTTTCCTTTTCACCATTAGGGCCTCTGATCAGATACACTCATGTAGCTGAATTGACTGTGTTCATTGCAAAACAGTGGCTGAACTGGAATGTTGTCCATCTTCCTCATGAAGAAATCATACAATTCAGGAAATGTACTTCCTTTTTTTATTAGCTCCCTGGCCTCCTTGCAGATTTTTCTTTTAAATGTTCTGTTGTAGTATTTACTTTTGTTTTGTTTTCATTCTGCCATGTAGACCAAATAAGGTAATTTGGGAAAGACAGAATTACCATTTTTGTTCATTACATTTTCTTCTTGTCTCTCTCTGGGAAATGACGAACTGCTATCATACATCAATTTTATGTATTTACAAAATCCACATTCATCTTCTATCTACATATTTCTGCAGGAAAATATAAATCAGATTTTTCAAAGAGCTATAATAGTACTGTATCACAAATCTTAGACCAGTCAAAAAAAGGAAGTATTTCTAAAATATGCAATGACGTCTAGCAAAGAAGTGCAGGATCTGAAATTTTGCATCTTACATATCTGACTTTGAAAAGCAGAAGGAAAAAAAAAGAATATGTTCAAGTTACAAGTGGATATAGCATATATTTATAGATTTACATTTAAAAATTCTTTTGACCGTGGTAAACAAACAATACTGTGCTTAAGTTTATGTTGCTGATAGTTATGACATCATTAATTGCTGAAAAATAGATAGAAAGAAATAAAAGTTATACTCATCCAAATAAAGGAACTAACTGATTCAGTTAAATACCTCCTGTTTCCACTGAAGGCAGCTTTATTCTTGACTTTGGCATAGCCAGCTGGTTGTCTACAGACAAACTTTTAAACACTGCTTATGTGTGGTAAAGTATGAATTTACATGCAATCTTATTTATAAAGGTGTAATAAAAAACCTATGAAGTATAAATCAACAAAGACATGCATTGTGCTGTTGCATTTCTGTTCTTTTGCTTTAATGCAATTTTAGTTTAACTCATAAGACTATTCATATTATTGATATCTATTCAATAAACATTTATGTAGCTATTTAGTGGATGTTTCAGTGGTTCAGAATATGATGTTTCTTATCTTTATAAAATGAGAAAAAACCTATTATAATGAAGAAAATTAAATAAAGGCAAGATGGATAAAAGTTTGTTCCAGTCACATGTGCTTTAGATGTTTACATTGCATTTCATCTATTTCAGTGTTGTAAATTGAAACTGCATAAATTATAATAATAAAGCTATTTTATCTAATGGATTCAAATACCAAGAGCCAAATATGATTTGACTAATCATTTCCCCAGAGGAACTTTGTAGATTGACCTTTTCCTTTTTTACAATAGTCTACCTTCTTACAAGCCTTTTTAAAGTAACACACCACCATCTGTTGGTTTCCTACATAAAATTTTTCGGACAAAGTTTTGGTACTTTTGTAAAATTTTTTGAAACAACCTATTGGGATATATAAAAAGGAAAGTGATCATTACTATATTTTTGGTCAATACACTTCTGGTTTTGTTTTTGTTTTGATTTACATCAAAGCATGTAATTTATAATTGCACCATAGAAGACAGACATACCAAATAACTAAGGTTTCTTACTTCAGTATTATAGTAGTATAAAGTTTCTGTTTCTTGTGTTACTGCTCCTGTTAATGGTTTTACAGCTTATGAGGAAAAATCGATTTTTTTTTCTTAAGTTTTAGGGATGTGTACACCTCCTATATGGTTGCCTGCAATGATAGTCTCAGAGCCTAAAAAAATATGTTGTCATTTCCAGCTAGCACCAACCACTTGGAAACGTTCCTGCTGGTAGGATGGTGATTGAAGCAGTGAGGCAGCCCTCATGAATTCATGATGAAATGCATTGCTTTGATTGTTTAGAATATGTGTCCGAGGAGAGATAGGCTTTCTCTTGAGAAATCTAAACCAGAAGAAACAAAAGTTCAAGCAAGTACTAAGCTGTAGGATCTAAGCAGCAAATTCTGTTTCCCTAGTCGTTGTTCAGTTCCCTGATTGCCTTTTTTATAAGAATAAACAACTCTGCCCTAAAATATTGTGATGCTAAGCATAGTCAAAGTTATGCCATCAATATGTATTTGGATTAGATGAAAATAATCAGTTTGCAAGTGAGGTATTGCAAAGATGTAGGGATCAAAGATTAATACCAAGGCAATGACAAGATGGGGTGATCTTCTGGAATGTGGTGAAAGACTTACTGGGAACTCTTGCCTTTTTTTTTGATATATCACCAAACAACAGTTGCATTTATATATTGATTGATATGTTCAAAGCTTTGTCTAAATACTTGCAATGCTGTGAAGAGGAACACTGGGAGGCATCACTCATTTTTGCTAACAAAAAGTGAGTGATGATTTTCCAAGGAACACCTCATAGGCCTTTGGTTCAACCAGAATTGCCCTGACTTCAGACTCTTAATTGTTTTTGTTATATGCCTATCACCTTGATCTAGTCAGTGGTTTTCTGGAATCCAGGCATCTGAATGAACTCCACGGCTACATATAATGAGTCACAGAAAACCATAAAAGAAAAAGAAAAATCTAAACCCAGGAAAGATCAAGAATGTTCCAAGTAGGAACACATGAATAACTTCTCAGAAGATACACAAAGAGGGACAGAAAGAGGCACAAAAAGTAAAATGCTTGAGTCTTAAAGGAACTGGAGGTTATGGAATCTTGTGGGCAATCTCCATTACCCACAATATTACGGTTATCAAAAAAGTAGACAACAATTATTTCTAAATGCATACAATTGCTTAGCTATCAGCAGAAAGTTGCAATGTTGCACCCATGTTCTTTGTTAGTTTGACATTCATAAACCAAAGGTGTTATTGAATGGCTATTGTAGAAAGAGAACTCTGTCCAACCCCCTTCCTAGGACCATATTCAGATGGCTTTTGAGTATCTCCAAGAATGGAGGCACCAAAGCATCTGTGGGTAATCTGTTGCCAGTGCACAGTAAAAAAGTGTTTCCTTAGACTCGAGAAAGAACTTCATGTGTTTCAGTTTGTAGCCATAACCTCTGGTCATGTTACTGGGCCCTGTGGAAAAGAGCCTGACTCCATCTTCTCTGCTCCTTCCTTTCAGATATTTGTCTACATAGATAAGATACCCCTGGAGCCTTTTCTTCTCTAAGCTGAAAAGTCACAATTTTCTCAGTCTTTCTTCATAGAAGTGATGCTCTAGTCCCTTATTCATCCTCATGGCCTTATAAGTTTCCTTTTTTTTTTCCTTTTTTTGGGACGAGTTAGGACAAATTCAGTCAGAATATTCAATACAGCATTCTTATCCCTGCAGAACACTTAATATTTTTCTAGAAGCTATAGAAATTCTAGTAAGATGCAGAGACAGAGTCCTTTAACATAAGCTGTATGATTGATTTTTCTACTAGAAGTTTTATTTGCAGAAATATTTCCACTGGTCTGGGTCTCTGCCAGACTTTGCCAGAGATTTCTGTTAGTGATTGAAGAAAATTTCCCTGAGTAACTAATGAATAAGGTCCACATTCTGAAGTCAGTTCTAAATTTGTTTGAGCAAATGATCAACAGTTTCTTTCCAGGCCAGGGATTTGTGTCAGATCCTTATGCCACTAACCCACTCTCCACACAGACAGTAGAAATAGTGAATAAACAATGTAGCTTCTGCCTTTGGAGCTGAGTAGTGTCTAATCTCTGTTCCAGGCATATTTCAGTTGCTGACGGACAGTGCTATATGTAGACCCCACATCTGCTGCTTACTGGTAGATTCCCATGTGCCCAGGATCTGTAAATGGCTCTGGCCTGGTGCTCCCAACAGCTCTTTTACACCTCCCACTTCTGCTGCTCTCAAGCTACATTGATTTTCCCATGTGTAAGTGTGGGAAAATAAAGGAAATTATTTAGAATATTTAAACTAAACTTGAATTACAAATGAGAGGAATTCAGCACTCAGTTTTGAATACATTTTGTCTTTTTACTTTTGTCATTCCTTGGACACTGAGTTTGAATCAAAGTCACTTACAATGCAAAGCTTCTGGCTTTGGACTGCAGTCTTCATTCTTGAGCTGCCTCTCACTGAGGTGTACCCTTTTAAAATTATCTGTGTCACTATACATGTGAGTGGGGAAATTCCAGATTTTCACCTCTCTGCTGACATGCAGTATCATGTGTTAGTAAATCTAGTTTTGTACTGATGGAGACTAATAGGGTAATATGGTTCAGTTTCACATCTATTTTGTATCTAGAACACAGAAAAATCAATAGGCAGATACAAAATAGAACAGTGGAGGTGCCTCAATTAATTTTGAACTGACTAGCTGCAGCAACACCGAACCCAGTGAAGCCAAATTTATTCTCTTCTGTGACCCACTTTGAGGTCAATTCTGCTACTTCTAGTACTGTATCTAAGTATTTACAGTTGTACAGGCTGCAACCTAGATCCCACACACTTGTCTGAATTATTAAGTCCTTGCTACAATTTTTGAAATCCCCAGTGAAGATTACCATCATTAATGTGTCTAAGAATGTGCCAGTGTCACATGTAAATTGTTTCTTGGGGGAGTTGTCACAATAATTCACAAGAAAATAGATTGGTCACTTTCTAGTTTATGTCAATGGAGAAAGAAATTTTGCAAGTTTTTCTTTCTGGCATGTTCAAAGAACATGAAGATGCTTCCTTCATTTTAACATCTTTTCCACACTACTATACAATTTACAAGAAATTGACATGTTTGTGAGCTTCAGTGTACTCTGAACATGAGAACTGTTTTTTTGGTTGTTAAGGATTAGTTATTTCAACTTAAAACCATGGGTACTAAAACAATCAGGACCATTAGACTTCTGTTTTATCTATCATAATTCTTATTTTCATCCTGTAGATATCAGTGATAGACTAGGCAGACTCTCCTGGACTGTGTGTGCTTTTTCTTTGAAGTATTTTTCTTACTAGCTATATGCCGTGCATCGTATACCCATTCACATCAGTGCATTCTGTTAAGAAGAAAAAACACCACTGATGAGGAACTGCTGGCACTGAAGGCAAAAGGAAGGAAAGACATCAGAAGATTTCATATAATGCTCTGTGTAAACACTTTTGTTTATTTCTGGCTATCTGACTGTCAAGTTGTCACTGAAAAGTCTGTATTAGCTGCAATAGGCAGGACTGTAATTAAGCCACACCATTAACCATGATTATTTGACCTAAATGAAGAAATAATTTGGTCATATGGATACTAATTCTAGAGCTAGCTTTGTTATCCTTACTATAGTTAAAGCCTTCAATCCTGTTCACAATTACATCAGCACTTGAACTACTAAATCCTGTGGTGATCTCTGTATGTTACAATCATAAATGTGTGCTTTTTGAAAATACAAATCTCCTGAATTACTCAGACACTTAAAATCATTTCACTTATAGTGTGGAAGTGTATTAAAAAACAGAAGTCAAAATATTTTGAAATTATGAAATATCACAGTTTTACTCAGTGCAGATAGGAATTCTGCTTGCAGATAAAATCTACAAGAGGAATAGGAATACATGAATAATCATTATATGTAGCTGCTCTACTGAAGATATTTATGAAATTGTTTTTATTCGTGCTTTATCAGACTGATTTACTAAGACTTCAGCTTCATAGGACATAATTGTATTGTAGCTTATACTATGTACTTTCATTCAGAAACAATAATAATTTGTTGCTAAACTTTCTTCTATCTTAGAAATCAGTAATGTCTCTGAAACTCTGATTATCTTAATAATATTCTTGTTTAATCTTTAGTGATAATGCACCAGTTTTCCTTGTTCTTTATAAGAGTTTGGTGTTAACATACTGTTTTTAAGATCAGTCTTTCTTCCTAAACTAGCAAAGAGCTGAATGATTAAGATTCCTTGGTGTGTTTAATACACTTTAAGTTAGCCCATTCTTTATTCTTTAGAGGAGAAAAAAAAATACAGCCATGGGAGAAAATTCTATCTGTTTCATAGCATAGCATAGCATAAGTTACAAACTAAAATAAAAAGATTTTTTCATCATGTCATTAAAAAAACCCAAACCCTACGTATCTAATCAATGACACTCAAAATTTAGAAGGTGATACAGCTCATGTGCTGAGCACTTACAGGTTCCATGGATGTCTGCAGAAGTCTCGGGTCCTCAACCAACTCCTGTCATGTCTACAGATTTCATCACCAATGGATTCTGTTTCTCATTTTCTTTATGATTATGAAAACAGAAGGTGGAATTAGGCTGAAGAAACTTTTCATGTGTAAAACATGGGTTTAAAATTTTAAAATGCTTAGATGAGTGGGACATAAGCCTTGAAGTTCTGTTATGGAATAAAAATATTTTTAGGGTAATTTTATTTTTGTTTTTTTTCTGTTTTTTTTTTTTTTTTTTGCTTTTCTTTCCAAAAGGAAATATTTGGGTGTCCATGTTCTTCTGAATTACACCTAACACTACAGCTAAACTCCAGTGTTTGCTAATAGGCCAACAATGGGAACTAGCATAGAAATCTAGTGCAAGCAGATGCTTCGTAAAGATAGATTTTAGCTTCAGGTTCTCTGGAGGTTAATGCAGATAATGAAATATGATTAAGGAAAAGAGGTTTCTTTAGTTCATTTTTAAAATAGTAGAAAGAGTGACTCACATCAGAAAGTTCAAATACATGAAAGGCTGCTTCAGAGGGGAAATGAATAATTGGTTCCCTTTACCTGTAGCAGGTAAAATAAAATTACGGGCTTAAATTCTAGTAAGAAGGATTAAACTCTGAAGGAAACTTCACAGCAGTGGGATACTAAAGCACTGTACTAGAGAGGGAAATGGCAGAACCCTATTGCCTTCCATCTGTGTTTTCCTGTGGTTACCTGAGAGATACCACTGTTCTCATTTAGCAGCAGGACAACAAAGTCCTGCCAAAAAAATTGTATAATTTAAATTGTATAAAGGAATGAAACCTATCACCTACTTGGGGTCTGTGCAAAGGGTTCCATTGGCATCCAAGACATTGCATGTTAGATGGATATATTTCACTATTTCTTTGTTCCAAAGATTTCCTCAGGATGAGGCTTGCCAAGACACTGTCATTGCTGAAGTACCTTAAAGGCAGACTAAGTCTAATTTCAGTAGAGGGGCGGGGAAAATTCTTCTGTGTATAATTTCTTTTATAGCTTGCCTCAAAAGTACAAGACCAAGAGAATTTTTGTTCATTTCATTCTCCTTCTCATACTGTTTCTTTTCCTTTTTTGCTGTTTTGCCTACCTATATATTATCTGGGCTTTAAGTTAAGCTTCTCCTCTACAGTTCACAGCATTTGGATTATGAACAATAAAATCTGAGATGCATATTTCAGATATCTGGTAGTCTGAGACAAGGTCCTTCCAAAGTTTCTATTCTTCCTGCAGAAAACTACAGAACCAGATTTTCTGTCTTTTTTCTTGTTTCATAATCCTTTCTCATAAGGCTAGAGTAAAGAATTTTGTAACACTAAGTGCTACTAGCTCTCAAACATTCACCAGCCTGGAGGTCAATTTGTCTGAATTTTCAAAAAGAAACTTACTTTCAGAGTGTCATCTGACTTTCCAGTATGTTGGCTGTGACTTCTAGTCTATTTTGAAGGCTGAGGGAAGACCCAGGTGGTCTACTTCCTTTGTTCAATGATTGGGGGTGGCTTTCAGGCACCCTGTACTTACCTTGCATGTAAGACTTTTTAGATAGAGAAAGGCTATACTGTCTTCTCCTGCTGTTTCTGAGCCAGCCCTCTTTTCCTTTTCTGCCAAGTGTCTCTGCAGTGGCACTCTCCTAGATTCCAGTTTGTTCTCCCTGCCCCACTTCTCCCATGAGCAGTAGTCCCCAAGATATTTTTTCTGTCTCTGTATTAATAGCTTTTCTAATTGAGATATCTGAAGGTTTAACTTCTGGCATGTTTTCTTTCTTGCAATCCCATACTTCTGACTTCTTCAGTTATGCTGCAGTGAGGATGGTTTTGCATGGTGATAGGTGACCTCCCAAGCTTACCAAGCAATTTTTTCTGCCCTTAGTACCTGAGAACTTCATAAAAAGCCCTAGTCTGTGTCTGCATACCAAATTCTTGCTGAGAAGATGGCACCATTTTACATAACCGTGATATGCTACTCAGAACTATTTTTCTTCCCTTGCTATTTGTTTGGATATCACTGACTTGAGAAGATGAATATAAAAATAACCTCATACTTAAATGTACTCATTGTAAACATTAATGTAAAGAGACTCTACATACTACGCTGAAATCAATCCACTCTGTGTCAAACTTATTTGTTTCTTACTTCTGTGGTCTTGTTTCCACTTAGTACATTGCTTTTGCCAACATTCAGGCTGTCTGGCCTTTCAGAGCTATCTTCCAATAATGAAGGGAAGAACAGGCTTCATCTGCAAAGTGGCACATAAAGAGTTATTTCTGTACTTACCCAAATCTTGCACACACTTAATGTACACAAGCTCTCCCTTAAAACTGCAAAGTACAAGTAGGTATGAATATGTAAAGTTGTATGTAGGTACTGATTGTAGCAATTCATTTATATGGTAAATAAAAACATTTTCCCATCTATTAAACAACATTTTCTTCTTCTGAATGGTTCCTGTATGTAGAGATAGTGTGAACGTGAAAGATTTTAGTCTGGGTTTTAATCCTGTCTATACCTCCCTGTCCTGTTGTATTTCCCTGTTGTGTGGAGCTCACAAAGAAGTTGTGGGTTTGATCCCTGTGCGCCATTCACTTAAGAGCTGGATTCGATGATCCTTGTGGGTCTCTTCCAACTCAGAGTATTGTGTGATTTTGTGATTTTTTTGTTGTTGAGTTTGTGTGTGAACTGCACAGGTAAATGTGTGTTTAAGGTAAACATGTTTAAATTAGAAATATCTGAATTCATAGCCTGAAGATTTCCACTATCTTTAATTCCAGTTTGATCTTTTACTTACACTGAGCCAATGTTCACCTATAAAGCATATTCAGTGTTAGGCAAATGAAGCTGAATAATAAGTTAATCTGAGGTGATCATCTTCACTGTGTTCATAAAAGGGGAGTGCATCACAACCATGGTTAACCTGTTGCAAAACTGAAATGGTAGATTCAGAAAGATAAATTTAAAACTGAAAATAGATTCATAGGTTGGTGTTAGACTGCATAAAAATAGTGTATATACAAACAGGTAAAAACCCAGAAGTGTTGTATGAGGCAGAGAGAGCCCACAAAACACTATAAGGTGTGGTGGGTGGATACTGTTCATTAATGTAATGATTTAGAATCTGTGAATTGTGATGCAATATGTTTGAAAGAGGTGGCTGAATCAATTTCGATTTTTTTTTGTTAAAGAACAGAAGATCAGATTCATGGGGTCACAAATATTTTGTTACTGGAGGGAGTGAAACTGCAGTAATCCATTTTAACTGTCTTGTAGATTGGCTTATATGTACCTTTCATTCTAGTGAGTACTTCTAGCCCTCAAATGAAAAGACATTTTTAAAGCTGCATCAGTGCCCTCACTTCCTCAAAAGTCTTTCACTGTTTTCTGTATAGTCTTGATTTTGAGAATACACAAAAACAGGATGACTGCAGCTACTTGCTTATGAAACGTTGCCTCAAGAGGACAGCATGTTTCAGCGGTCTTGTCCTCCAAGGATTCTTAAGATAGTGGCTTTAATGCATAAAGCTTTCATTAATTTGGACCTCACACTTCTACACAATTAAAAGCATAAGCAGTTGGCATCTTGATTTAAAAAAGCAGTTCCTCTTATGAGAGAGTTTTCTCTAAGTGAAGGCAGACTCTACTACTTCACTATCTCCTGGACACCTGCTTTGCCTATAAGTTTGCAATTTTGATATTCTTGTCAGAAAGCTGAATGTCTCCCTACCCTCTCTTTCATGTTCTTCAAGAGACAATAACAATTTAGTGTAAATGCGTGAACTATTGTGGATTTATTATTGTAGATGGTGAATATTATTATGTGCCCTGTGGGCAGTCAATTGTACGTGGCATATATTGTAGATTTATATCTTGTCTGCTTAAAACACTACTTGAGTGCCTAGACACAGGGTTAGGTGCTTAAGTTGTAGCTTCAAATAAATAAATAAATACATTAAATAAATAATTGAAGCAGGCAGTTTCAGATAATAAAGAGAGATTGGCTTCTGGGTAGAAAACTCTGTAAGTCTTACAGCAACAGAATCTTTAATAAAGAAGGTGAAATAAAATTCCCAAAGAATTTCTAATCTGCAGCTATAATAAATAAAAAACCCAAGCACCCAAACTAACAGAACATATACTTGGTGAATTAGAAGCTTCTTTATGTATGGTATACAACTAATTATTAGGGAGCATTTTATTTACCTCTAATTTCTATTTAATAGCCACTGCACTTGTCATTGCAGGTATGGTTACAAAAGTATGGCTACCTTCCACCAACTGACCCCCGAATGTCGGTGTTGCGCTCTGCAGAAACCATGCAATCAGCTATAGCTGCCATGCAGCAGTTCTATGGCATTAATATGACAGGAAAAGTGGACAGGAACACAATTGAGTAAGTAACCAGTACTGAACTGCTCTTGACTTTTCTGTTTCAAGCAGGGTAAAATAGAGCTGGGAAGCAGCAGCGTAACTGGAGTATCCAAATAGTGTTGCAGCTTCAGATGGGGAGGTAAATTGTTTCTCTCTTCCTTGCCTTTTCATTTTCTTCAGCTTTTTTATTTCATGGTAGCAGGTCATCACCTGCCTAACTGCTGTCTGCCTTTGGGCAAGTGATTGTAAACAAGATGTCCCAGGGTTACCTAAAGTAAGGGCCAAAAGGTTATCATTTTGGAAGGGAAAAACATATTTGAAACTGGCAAGAATCCATGAAATGTATCACAGTTGAAGGAGTCTTGTTTTACTGGAAAATCTTTACTGTAAATTTCTTTATTCTTATTTATTAAATTTGGCAGACTCCACTGGCCCATTTGTTTAATGGTTTCTAATAACAAAAAAACAGGTGTCGTGATTTTAACATGCAGTAAAATTGAATTAGTTTTTCATGCCCTTTGCAATTCTGAATTGTTTCAGGCTCTCAGTGCCTGATTTTGGTGACAGAATGGATACCACGGAGAAACTCTGTAAAACGGAGCTATTAAAGGACACTTTCAAACAACTCTATACTATGCTGAATTTTAAAAATATGCCCCAAAAAGTAAAATAACAGAAACTATTAACACACAATTAAAAGAATGTACCTGGGATTAAGACAGCAGGATCAGGGCAGTGATCATGCCCCTGTACTTGACATTGGTGCGGTCACTCCTGGAATCCTGCGTTCCATTTTGTGCCCTTCACTGCAAGAAGGACATTGAGATCTTGGACTGTGTACAGAGAAGGGCAACATAGCGGGGGAAGGGTCTGGAGCATGAGTCCTATGAGGAGCAGCTGTGGGAATTGTGGCTGTTTAACATAAAATAAGGAGGCTCAAGGGGACCTTATCACTCTCTACAACTACCTGAAAGGTGGTTTGTTGCAGTGCGCTGTCGTAGCGTACTGGGCAGCGACAGCAGGGGCGCGACTTTCCCCCTGTGAGCTCTGCTATTCCCAGTTATTGCTTGGTCCAGCAAAGGAACAGATAACAACAACATGGGACTTGGGGTAGAACTGGGTGGGCTTATTAGGTGGAAGACATGAGGATCCAAGACCCCAAGACAAGACTTAGGGGGTATGCAGAGGTTTTTATACAACAGCTTAGGGGGCGTGGTATAGGGCAACTAACCAATGAGGGAATGGCAGGGGAGGAGTCTTAAGGCGGGCTAATCTTAAGTCTATAAACCTATCAGGGAGAGCAGGGGAGGGGAATAATACAAAGCAACAAATGGGGCATCTATACTACTAGATAGACACGGAACACTCTGGAAAAAGGGGTAGGGATAGGGAGGATTGACAACTTGGGAGGGAAGAAATTAGGGAAGGGCTTGGAGGGACTGGCAACTTGGGAGGGGAAAAGATTAGGGAGGAGAATAGTGGGCAAACACAAACTTAAAGAAAACACACCTCAACAGTGGTTGTAGCCAGGCAGGGGCCATCCCCTTCTCCCAGGTAATAAGTGACAGGACGGGGGTTCAAGTTGCACCGGGGGAGGTTTAGATGGGTATTAAGAAACAGTTCTTCACCTAAAGGGCTGTCAAGCATTGGAACAGGCTGCCCAGGGAAGTGTAGATGTGTCACTTAGGGACATGGTTTTATGGTGGATTTGGCAGTGCCATGATAAAAGTATGAATCAATGATTGTAGAGGTCTTTTCAAACTTAATCTCTTCTCTGATTTGAAGTGCTTGTTGGACTCATTCAGTTGAATTGTGATAAAGATTATCTTGTGATTTCAGAAAAAGTTACTTTGCTTGAAAAGCAAGCAATAACTCAATAGTGCTGTCACTGCATATCCAACATTTGCTTCAGTGAAATATCTTTTTACTGGTCTAAAATTCTTATTGGGGGGTGGAGGGAGAAATCATCCTTCATTTCCCACTTACCACCCCCAACCTGATGTGTCATATTTTGTTATTCTTTTATGTTAAAGTAGCCGACATTAATGATTTTCCTATCATTTAGAGTTTAGGGAAGAGGCTACACAAAATTCTGGCAGGATTGGAAAAATCATTTTATTCCACTGACACATACTCTATTGCATTGGAAAGCAATAAAACAAAGCAGATTTTGTGGTTGCTCTCAGGGGAGGTGAGTTGATCACACATCCCTCAGTTTAGGAATTTAAAGGCCCTTAGACCATGCAGTGCAATAGCAGTAAATGCCTTGTGAGAGAGCCATGCTCAAAAGTATGTTTATGGTCCTCTGCAGGGTGAAGAGTCTGTGCTCTTCATACAGCTTCAGTGACTGATTTTTGAGGAGAGAGTGCTGCCAGTAACTAGGACCCTTTTCAAGATACGTTAGTAGCAGCTTCATCAGAGACAATATATTTCACTAAAAGTAAAATAGTCTGTTCACAGCAGTGTAGAAGAGACAGAAAGGGGTAACCTAAGGGAAAGCAGAGGCATCTCAATTTAGAGTATCAGCTGGAGAATTGAAAAAAAAAAAAAAACAACAAAGCAACCCAAAATTCTAAACTCAAATGGAGATTGTTAATGTTGCTAATTTGGCAGTTTGGCCACCAAGATTTTCTACACTTCTGCAATTTAAGAGATAAAGAAATCCATCTATGCAGCAACTCAAAATATTAATTGTATGAAGTGGTGAATATTGAGTCTTTGAGATTTTTTGATGCATAATTTTCTTCTACATAGAAAGATACATTAATATATTGCAATTCTTAGGTACATGTAACTTATGCTGGATGAATGCTGCATTTACTTAGATATTTGGAGTCGCATTAACTTGAGTCAAGTTAGGAACAGAACTGATTCTTAAAGGCTTGTCACACTTTCAGTGGTGTCGAAAAAACAAACCAACAAAAACCTGATTTTTAAATAAATTCTGGCCTCGAGGTACCATCAGTTCACATCACTGAATATTCATAGGAAATATGAATACATAATGAAGGGTAGATTATTTTCCAGTTGTTCATTTGTGGCATTATTTTGTAAATTTTTGAAATTATTTTTCCTTTCATCTTCACAGAAAGTATATATACTATATGTGACAATTTGTAATTTGTTTCTCTGGGATTAATATGCTGCAATAACTAACAAGGCTGGTGTTACAAATAATAAATAAAGCAGGAACCTCATAAAAAATATGTTCTCATCTTGTGCAAGAGGATTTACTTGCTTCTTTGACATATCTTGAGAAGAGATTATGATGTGCCTCTTCGTCTTCAGAAGGACAAACAATTAAAAAAGTTATAGTAGCAACTTCATAGGAGCCAGCTTTGGGGCTTTTAACAAAGAAATAATGTCCTACAGCAGCAGCACCATTAAATGTCTCCTGGAGGGATTTTGCTGCTCTGAAAAAAAAAATAATCCTCAATGAGTATTTTGGTATGCATAAATATGTACAGTATTCATCCTCTCCCTACTACTCAGATTTCACTTGTTTTTGCTATTTTTTTTTCTCAAGTGTCTTGGAAAGAATGATACATACTTATTGCTGGGGTAAGGAAGAGTGAGTGGTAGAAACAGACATCCTTATAATGGTGTAAGAATGTGAGAGAAGTTCTGAATACAAATACCATGAGAATGGCTAACCCAATGAAAATACTGTCTAATGTTTGCATGGAGTACCACAGTATTTTCTGTATTTCATTTATATATTACCAAACACAGTCAATGTTTCATGAAAAAAAGACATTTCTGAAACTGGACCCACTGCTGGCATTCCTGGTCTTCTGCATCCCTAAAAGAAACATTGTAGAAAAAGACTAGTTGTTGTCTTTTCTTAAAACTGCTATACATGTTTATTCCCAAGACTTCTGAATATACAGATGGAATGGTCATGTACAGGGTGCTGACTAAATCTGTGCAATAATAATAAAACTTTCATTTTATTCTAATGTCATCCTTTAGAAATAAATGGCAAATATGTTTATTTCAATGCTTAGATGAGCTTCTAACCAAGTTTATGCTCTCTGCTGTTTATATATTAACTATCACTCATAAAGTAAATTCTGAGCTGTTGAAATTGATCCAGAGGTTTATTTTCTTAGTAAATTAGTAATTTTTTTGTACAAAAGTATATATAAGGTCTGTACTCCCAGCAAATATCCAATTTGAAGTATTAAAAAAAGGAATCATCACGGCTGAAATACATCATACATCATTCTTTTGACTGTTTCCTATTACTTAGCAAGTGTCAATAAAGTCCTGTAATAGCAGGCTATGTGACCAAAGAAAGACATACTTATTTCTCCTCACTAGAAGTTTAAGGGTATAATTCAGTAGTTTTCTTAAATAGACATCTATAGTTTGTCCAGCCACTAAGTTAAGTTGCAGTAAGTCAAGTTGAACCTTCTCTTTTAGTTTCCTTTTTTTGCGATAACTCTATCCCAAATAACCCCCAAAGCCCAACAAGAACGGAACAATTCTGCAACCTTAGCAGCAATTTTGATAAAGGGATAAAGGTCAATTTTGATAAAGGGATAAAGCAGCTGGAGCCTTCAAACAAAGGTATGGTTTTTAGTGTTTTGATCCTGTGAGGGTAAATCTTTTTCTTGAAGGTTTAAGAAAAATAAGAGACAGGAAGAGATTTTTCCTTCTAGAAAAGAAAGAAAAAAATACGGTTAGGCAACTGGCTTGAGATAGAAGTTCAGTTTCATCTCTCTACTGCAGTTTTGCTGCATATTTTTCTTTTAATCTTTCTAGATTTGCTGTGAGTCTAAAATATTTAAATTTTCCTGACATATATAGCTGCTCAAGATTCAAACTAATAGAGTTAGAAGAGGAATGTGATGTGACATAGTGTACAGATAGAGAACATTAGTCACAATTAAGCCTCTTTATTGAGCACTTATAAAATATTAATTTTGAAGGGCTGCTGCAGAAAAGATTTCTACAAGTTCAAAAACAAAGTGATGAAAGAGAGGCAAAGTCATTACCTGTATGCACCTTTTAAAAAATGAAGTGTATTTCAAAACATTTCAAAAACATATCAAAAAATTAAACTGTAACAAACAATCAGGAATATGGAAGACCTTGATGATATTACCTTAGAAGAATCTATATTTAGAAGAACATAGAAATCAATGTTTTATTTGTCAGTTCCCCCAAGGGAGGACCATATTATGTGCTAAGTATCTGGAATGTCATGAGCATTAATGATTATTACGAAGAGAAGTCTTTCTCCCAGTGAGTGTGAGAACAATTACTATTGAAAAAAATTAAAATATTATAGAAATCAAAGGAAAATTGATGTGTCTGAAATTGTTAACATTTTGCCTCATTTCTGTGCTCAAAGGTACTGAGCTCCAATACTAGTCATGCACTAGTTTGTTTAAAATTCAATATCTTAACTTAGCTCAGCTAAGATCTAGGTGATAGATTTGGTGATGTTCCATATCTTTGGCTGCGAATTGCATTTTTCCTTAGATTTTACATGAAGATAATTTCCTGAAAGTTACTGAACCACCCATGCAATAACTTCCATTTGATTTATATTTGGATTTATGTTGTGTGAACTACAG
Organism: Vidua chalybeata; assembly: GCF_026979565.1. Classification (NCBI taxonomy): domain Eukaryota; kingdom Metazoa; phylum Chordata; class Aves; order Passeriformes; family Viduidae; genus Vidua; species Vidua chalybeata. The sequence goes on along the minus strand of NC_071530.1, from coordinate 127,234,098 downwards.
TCCCAGACCTCATGTAACAATAGTAAGAACATTAATGGTCCAGACAGCATGACAACTTGCAACATCCCCTCCCTGTCCAAAGCAATAAGGGTACAAGCATGTACCCTTGATAGGTACATACTACTTCAAAATCAATGCAAGAACAAATTGTGACTGCTTGAATTTCATAACATGTTATTTTGGGCTACGTTTTGTTTTGTTAAAAAAGGATTGTCAGTAGTTCTAGTAAGATAATACAATGTTGACTTTTGAATCCACGTTACCTACTGTTCCTGACTTTTAGTATTAGTTCTAAAGTGTGAAGAAAATTTTACATTAACAAGATTTTCTGTAAGATTATTTAATCTTTTGACTTGAGAAATTATTTCAATAACTTTGAAGATTAATTTTTAAATTCAGAACTTAGAATATTTACTCTTATCTGCCCCTAGTTTGCCAGTGAGCAAACCCTGTTATTAAAATAGGTCTCCATCAATTAAGCTAAATAATGTAAATTTTTTGGAGAGGGGAAAGGCTTAATTCAATGGCTTTTAAGTCATTGCTCTTGAAATGATACAACTATGAGTGATATATTATATATATTTTTTACAATATCTTTGTACAGTGTTTCTAACAAAATATAATAGTTATTTGGTTTTGCTTTATTTCTTGCTTCTTGCTCTTGATGTAGGGATATCACCTTAAGGTGAGAACACCAATCTTTGATATGTTTACATCTTTTTCTGTAATGTGTGTATGCAGTTTCAACAACATATGTTTTATACATCCTTATTAAAAAGTATTACTGACAACGTGTCTAAAACTTTTCGAAGGTCTGAGCCAATTTTGATCTCATGAAGTGTACATATATTATTTTACTAAGAAGAATATTATTGCCTTTTGGTCAGTAAGAGAGGTCTACTTCTTTCCTTCATTTTCTTTCAGTATTAGAGCAAGTTAAAATTTTCAGTAATATTTCATCCCAAAAATCCCTAATGTCTACTTTGTTGCATTATTATTTTATTTCAAAAAAACAAAGGAAATAAAGTTGCAGGGTGAAGTTAAGTTGCAGGGTGTTTCAGCAAATGCTGGTGGGGTAAGGGCTTTTAGATTTTTGCAGTATGGTCTTTGCAGGCACTAGGGAAGGAACATTGTTTTCCTTACACATCAGCTGTTTTATGGGCTATACGTAAATATTCTGACTAGAAATTAGAACAAATCATTCTTTGTTTCTTATTTGAAACGTGATTGCGAACCTGATGTCTTCAATTAAAGCAGTTAAGTTTTTAGTTTTTAGCTTTTAGTTTTTAGGTTTTAGTTCCTGACCTGTCCTACTCAATAGGTTTGTCTCACATAAGAGTTTTTGCAAGCTCTTACTGGTGCAAGTAGGGTACAGTGCCATCTTGGTACTATCAAGAAAATTTTGTACTTTCCCACAGGCTTGCGAGCTTAACACCTACTTGTGCCTTTGAAAACCAGTTTGCTATATACCCATAGCTACTTCATATATGAAGTGTTACAAGTATAATTTTACTTTCAAACCACTTCTTACATGTTTATCTAAATAAGCTGATGATTGATTGTTTGCTTATTTGGAGGTTTTTTATTACCTGTGCATGTTCTAAAGGGAATCTACTTTCTGAGATGACGTTTCAAATTACTTTTCTGTCATCCAATCACACATATACACAGCTTCTGTGTGTACATTTATTTACAAAACAATGCCAGTTTAGTGATCAGAAATTCATCCATGAAAGCCTGAATATAGGGTATGACTACTTTTCTGGTAAATGCCATTGAAAACCTATAGCTTTTACATAAGTAATTGTTTGGCATGATACAAATGTAGTCCAATGAGCTGGAAAAAGTAACAGAGGAGATTTATCTTTTACTTATGCAGTAAAAGACTTTATCTTACTCTCTTCCTGATGGTAAATTGCCCTGCAGCCATTCAACTCATATAAATAATAACTTTAGCTGTGTTTTCTTTGAACTAAATAGTGCCTAACACTACAAGTGAGAAACAGTTCAAGGATATTGCTGTGGAAATTATAATTTTGAATTAGATATCATCTTAATTATAATATGTTTTGAATGCTGGCATGTTTAATTTTTTTAAATACTGGAAAACAATTAAATATTGCAGAGCACTGTAGAAATACAGCCCTTCTCTGGGAAATTTGGTGCTGCTGTAATGATCATTTTTATTGTATGTGATTTAGATTTTTCAGCTTGATTTTGCAGAACATTAAATATTCTTAAGCAATAATTCCTGAGTTAAATATCTCCATTAGGAGCTTACAGTTGTAATGAGATACTTCTCATTGTGTGGAAAAAGAGCAAGATAGAAGAACTTGATAGTATCAAAAAGGTAGCAATTTCAGTATATTGAATTAAAAGAATGCCAGCAGTCTGTTGTATTTATTAGTTTATATGTTTTATAAAATTGTATCTACAGATAATTACATGTTTTTATTAGGGATGCAGTGGTTATGATTTTTCTTCCATGTTGCTTTAACTGTGTGGTGCTGTTTCTTGCAGCTGGATGAAGAAACCTCGATGTGGTGTGCCTGACCAAACAAGAGGTAGCTCCAAATTCAACATTCGTCGAAAACGCTACGCGTTAACAGGACAGAAATGGCAACACAAACATATCACTTACAGGTACAAAAGATATTCCAATAGGTATACAAATGTCACTAATAGTGATGACTTTTAATTTAAAGTCAATATAAATTCCTGAATGTTTTTCAATACTTTGAGAAGTTTATTATTACTGTATGATATAGAAGTGCTACAATGGATACCTCCTATAAGTATGTATGTGCTGCATAAGAACCAAGTTGTTTTTTTGGATTAAAATTGCATGTATTTAGAAGCCAGTAAATTTTCAGAAGCTTACAGCATCAATTTAACACCCAGTATTTCCTTAAGGTTACCTTTCAACTTGGCAACTTCTCAGGGAATAATGCTTTGAATCTAGGAGTGCTGTAATGAAACTCAGATTTCTAATTTAAATATGTAAAATAGGATATTGAAAGGAGTCAGTCTCTGCAAAATATATATGCCTATGGGTCTGTTCAAAGTACAAATTTATTTGATTATAATTTGATGAGTCACTGACCCAACCATTTCCAGTCTAGTTGATGATGGGTATAGGAGTGTGTGCAGGGCAGTACATCTGTATGACTCCTGAGTCTGCCGTGTAGTGGCACAGTGTGCCTGCTGTCAAAACTGAGGCCTTGAAGGGAAAGTTAGATGGAAACTTTCATGATGTACTCACTAGAGCTCTGTCAGCCAGAGAAAGTGTCATCATGTATATAATATAAAATCCATAATCTGTCAGCAAACCAAGGATTCCAATACAAACTGTGGGAAAGTTTACACAGCCTCATCATGGATTCCTGTAATATCTAACAGGGGTAAGTTCTGAGGGATAAAATAGTTTTCAAATTCATTAACTGGTGCCATTATTCATGAACCCATAAAGTATTAAATTTAAAGTTCATAAGCCCTAATTGGCATATAGACTGTTCCTCATACCCTGGTGAAGATATAGTTTCATTAGTAACTCTGTGTCACTACTGTGGTTTATAACTGAATTAGACAATTCTAGTTTAAGACATTACATTCTGATATAACATCAAGCAGTAGACAGCTGACTGCCTTGGGGTTGGTATATTGCATTGGCTGAAGTCCTTTATTGTTAATGTAAATGTAATTTATAGTTAGAATAAAAATGCCCACCTACAGTGCTCTACATCTATTTGCATTTTAGAATTTAAATGCAGTGTGTGCACACTTAGGAGGCATGAGTAGTCATCTGTTCGTATGTGTGGTTTTCTACCACTCTGAGTGTCTGATTTCCTATTTCATTACAGGATTTTTTACAACAGTCTAAATCCTACCAGTTGTATATCTTTTGGACTGTTGTCCAAGGCATTAATCCAAATAACAAATGAAGGTGCCCAGTATTAAACTAAGTGACAACTGTCTAGTAATCTTTCTCACTTTGAAGAATTTATAGCAGTTCTTTATCTCCTGCCTCTCCTCTTCAAAAATGTTCTCTCTCTCACTTTGACAAGACCTCCAGTCAAACAGGGCTTTGAAGTGAATAAGTCTGTAATATTTTTTGCAGTGAATTACAGCACAAAAGACATTTAAAATAGAAACCCTAAATTTGATTAGAAGGAAAAAAAAAGATGTTATATTATCTTTTTGAATTAAAAAATAACCCAAAGCAAGTAAAGACAAAAAAAAAAAAAAATTAAGATTCTTTTCACGCTTTTCACCAATTCCCTGTTTACAGGCTTATTACATGTTAAATGAATGACATTTTAACCTGCTTTGTTTCCTAAAATTTTAATCATATCTCTAGCATCATTTATGTGTTCCATTTTTCTCTGTGCCACTCCTCAGTCTCTTTATAACCTGCAGGTTTCCAGCTGCATTCTGTGCCTTCCTGGCCAGTTGAACCTTGCTGTCTGAAGTGTGCATGCTAAGCCAGTTTACTAATTCCTCCACAGAAGGAGCAATTTCTCCTTCATTTCGGTGCATGCTACAGCTTGCAGTTTTTTGGAAATCAAAACCAAAACCGCATAACAAATATTCCGAAAAGCAAGCTCCCAACCCTTCCTTGCCCAGGAACTTTTCCATATTATCAATGTGTAATTTTTCCACCTGAAACAGTTCTGCAAAATTTCAAGATGAAGTTTCAAAGAAACGACTTAAAACTACAATTATAATTAGAAGTTACATTAATAATGTATTTTTCCCCATAATACATTTTGAACATTTATTATGTTCTTTGGCAACATATTAAATTTTGGACTTAGGTGATATTTTTTCTTAGAATGCAATGTGTTTACAGGCAGAACCATAATACAGATTTCCAGTATTGGGAACATCAGCACGGAATGTGCAATGTGGTGCATTAATTATGCTTGCTTTCCCTCAGGGAATGCAGCTTTCTTCTAATTTGAACTGATGTGTGATGTTTGTTAGAATTTCTGTTTCCGATGAAATTTACAGTATTTTTCTGCCTGGTATAGTTCATGCTGAAAAATCTTGTGAACATTATTAGTGCATATGTTATAGACTAACATGCCTTTTACAAAGAGAGAAACAGAAAGTAAGTATTTGAAACTTTTTTCCAGCCAGAAGGGTATAGGGGTGAAAGAGAACATCTAGAGTACAAGAGAATTACAAACCCTTTACAGAAAAAGCTACAGAGATCTTAATGATACAGTCTTCATCTTTCCTTATTATTTTAGGCTGTGTCAGGTGACACAACAATCTCTGAACACTGTACAGAATCAGAGAAGAAATTTAAGAAAGCTATGAATGGATTTTTAAAAATTAAATTTTTATAAAAAATTTTAAGGGTGTATTTATGAAGGCACATATGATTCTCAAAAATAAAATCACCTTCTCTTTTGCTAGGAAAGTAAATAATCCAATACTTTAAAGAAGGAGCAATAATGTGAATCAATAAAGTTATCCGTTTTGTAAAGAAGGAATATAAATGTTTATGTGTCCATTTTAGACAGAGAATCATTGAATATGAAGCCCTCCTCATTAGAACTCTGTGCATACTCTTCATAATCTGAACTCCAGCAGACAGTCATTTTTCAATTGCCCAGATTATTTTATCTGCAAAATACTTTTGCAAGTAAAATTGGAGAATGTTCTGTAAAATTAAAATATTTGCCTTGATTTATAACCATGACTTAGAACTTGTAATGATTCAAAATAAAATAATAATCGAAAAGCTACTCTGATTTATTTTTTCTTACTTAAGTAGGAAAAAAACCCAAATTCAATCAATCAGAACTTAGCTGTAGATAGTCAATAGCTTCATCCCGAACCCACTATAAATAATTTCATCTTTTTCTTGACTTCCGTGGACAATGGATCAAGCCCCAGATAATTGTCATTTTCCTTTTACAAGCTAGATATAACCTAGATTTCTGAAAGAAGATGAAAGATTTGAATGGGTCTAACTTTATGCTGTTAGATAAATGAATGAATGCTAGCTGGGAGCTTCAGTATGCAATGAAAAGTCTTATTTGGCTTGTTAGCAATAGACTATGCAATTTCTATAGTCTGAATGGTCCTTATTGTGTAGAATATGGAGAGAAATTTTTTTCTTGGATATTTGAAATCCACCCTAAAAAGTATAAGGAAATACTGGATTAAGAAAAAACTTTGAAAATACTGTTGATTCATAGTAGCAAAAAAAAACCTGTGAATGTATTAATAAAAAGTAATATTTAGAATACATTCCATGTTTATGTTGCATTTTATTGATTTTAGATTACCTAGTAGCATATTATGACATCAGATTTCTTAAAATAGCTTTCCCATAAAAACATTTATCTGACAAGTATTTTGCTAATCTTGGGTTTTTGTCTCGCAAATCTCATCCCTTTCGCATTTCATCTTCTTTTAATGAATGTTGAGGAGAATGTTATCCATGAAAATGAAGAAGCAAGATAATTATAAATTCCTTCAATCATCACAGCAGTAGGTTGAAAATCAAACCCACAGAAAATCAAAAGTAATAGTTCTGGTTTAGGTTTAATCAACATGAGCAAGAGCTATATGAGCCAAGATAGCACTCTTAGTCTATAGCTACAAAGAGTCAGCAAACTGAAACTGGAAAAAAGTTGAAGCTAAAAAACCTCACATGAGTGAGAGATTAGTGAAGCAATTTCACAGAAACCAATTTCTAGAGAAATTATGGTGCAAAGTGAAATATGTTTTTGGCCAGAGGTAATTTATTACTTTCAATAAAAGCTATAGTGTGATTAAAAACCAAGCAACCAACCAACCAAACGACAAAAACCCAACCAACCCAAAAAACCATGAAAAGAACAAACAAACCCCCAAAATTTTGATTCAGTTTAGGTTTGATTTACATCAATGACAATAAAAAAGGTTGTGTCAACAACTTATTCAAATTTAATATATGTATCAATTCATTTTACTTGAACAGTTTCTTATCAAGCACAGATCTTAACTAGCTTACTTCAAACAGATTATTGACTGCATCTTTTTACCCACTCAGTTGAAATTCCTGCTCTTTCATCTATTTAAATTTCAGATTGCTGCTTTTACACAGTCAAGTGAGGTATATCCTGACAATCTTGCAAGGCTCCTGAAGCTGATGCAGCCAAAAATATGTCAGTGAAACACATATAATTTTTCTTTTAGGATATTCTGGGAAAGGAGTGAGAAGGGAAGGAAAACCCAAAGCTTTTCTGAAATCAATAGGACTCAGGATTCTATAATAACACTTTCAAAACAGGACTCCTCAGGCAGCTGTAGAAATAGTACATGAACGTGAAAAGTGCATATCTGACAAAATCTAATTGTTCTTGTGGAAAACATGTATTTTAAAGTTATAATGCTTGAAGCAACTATCAGTTTGAAAATCATACAAAACCAGCAATAATAACCACAAAAAAAGCATAATCAATTGATACATGGCTGTGGTTGTCTAAAAATAACAGCTCTCAAAATTTATAAAAAGTATCACTCAATTTATTAGTTCATAAAAAATGGCATGAAGATAAATGTTTCATCTTATAAATTGCCTTTTGTTTCATAATTACAGTATCCTCAATCTCTTTATAAAGTTGCACTGCCAATCTGGTCAAGGTCAGTTTTGGATCTTTCTCTCATTTGCACTTTGCCATGAAATGATCACTAGACATTGAGGCTAGGAAGGCAATACTTAGAAAAAAAGATGGATTTTTATTATGAAGGGCTTTGTCTTGCTATGCTTTCACCTTGCAATAAGAGAGGTTCTGAGTTGTCATGTCCTACACTTACTTCTATTTAAGTTCCATTATCTGGACATGTTGAGTGTAAGATGTCAAGATGTCCAATTCTTCTTGTTTTGTTTTTTTTTTTTTTTTTTTTTTACTCCTGTGAGAGTTACTACTATTTCAGGTGATTGCTGGATTCAAGATGTAGATCTAAATGTAATAGGAAAGGGCTCATATGAGACTTTATTTACTATTGCAAACTGAAGACTTTTAAAAGATGAATCCTAGTATCTCTAGTAACTGACAGACTGTCTTTATGGATTGATTTTACTGTACTCCACCCTTGGAGGTTGTATGATAAACAACATGAAAGAAATGTAACATAACTTGGGTTTCAGATATCTCTGCATTGGTGAATTATTTTAAAAATGTTCCCAGCAAGACAATTTCAGTGTTTGTATTGCTCTTTTAGGAGTGAACCTGGATTTTGTTTAACACATTAAAAGTGGACAGTTGTTTTCTGTAAATACTCTTGTATAGGAATAACTGCTGATTTATGTAATCTCTTTCAAGCTACACTTTTCAGTATAATCTTGCCCACTCCAGAATGTTGGTTTGGAAGCCAGAAACCTCTCTGGTTTTAATACAGAAAGTATGCTTTGAAAAAAATAATTACTTTCCAAAAAATCTGGAGATGTAGAATGCTATTTCAAAAATACGTCAATAGCTGAATCCCATGGAAAATATTTGCTATCAAAGGTAGTCTACTCTAGCTTGCAAGTGTGAAACTAGCCCAATGGCTCAATTCCTCATTTGTAATCTGATTAAAACTTAATTCAGTGTGCTGGAAAAGCAAGAAAATGTAAAATGATAAGTTTTAACACTTGAGTAAAATCCTTTCAGACTAATTATTTACTCAATTTACCACCAATACAAAATTCCAATCCATTTTTATCCATTTTCTCATTTCACATATAATAGCAGAAGACCCTTTTTCTGTTTACTTAAACCAAAGTGGGACTTTGACCAATTACTAAGATTCCTAAATACAAAACAAAAAACCAAACCAAACAAATAAATAGATTAAAAAAAAAACCCCAAAGCCCAAGCTGTATATTTCAGATGAACTTTTTCTATATCAATATTTCAGTTTTTCTAGACATGCTCAATTTTCTGTGGCAGCCTGTTGATTCATTTGCCATGTTTCTTATACATGGCAAATAACAGAGGCTCTAATCCTTCAAAGAGCTCTGCTTCAGGCAATACAGGTGCTTAGGGAGCTCACAGCAGGACTGACTGAGAGCACATCTGCCAGCTTTGTAAGGGATATTCTTAGCACAGCAACAGTGAAGTTTTTGGTAGTGGCAGTATAAGTGTGCCATTGTGATGTGGTTTTGATTTCATGTCACAGGACAGGTTCCAAAATGCTGAACTTTCTCAGGGGGCACAGACAGCAGTTTATGAACTTGCTAATTAAAACATCTCAAAAAACCCTAATTCTCAAAGGCAGGAGCTTTCAGAGAGGGGTTCTGCAAGGGCTGATTGTTGGTACAATGTGTCCAATATTTTTTTAATCACAGAAAATGCAATGCAACACATAAAATTACTGATGAGCAAATAATTATGAAGGGGCATTATAGGAAGCACTTTAAATCCCATGACATTTACATCATGTAGAGTAAGGTCATGCCTACAGGTCAGAGGATATTTTCTCTCTGACAGCAAGACCAGTACTGCAGTACGTTATAGTTCTGACAGAGCCAGTTTTAAAAGAGCATTAAAAATTTGGTTGAGTTGAATAAAAATCACAGAAAATATTCAGTAGACTGGAGAAAATGTCTTATAACCAGAGATTTAAAGAGTTAAAATTTTTAATTTATTAGGGAGAACAAAAAAAAAATGACTTTGCAGTGCAGAAATGTGTTTTAAATGTCCTTATGTGTAGGGGAAAAAATTTTGAAGCTCATGTATGTGAGAGAGAAAAACAGAACGAGAACCAACAATACAAGCCAGGCAAATAATAGAATAGGCACAAGTATGAATTGATTGGTTAAACCACCTTTGGAAAAAAAAATCAAGGAAATCAGTGGATTCTCTCCAATGTATTATCTTATAATTTCTGTTAATATCTCTTTGGAACATACATACCAGCTAAAAAATTATGCTCTGGTTAGACAGCACTACTGGACTCAATACATTAAAGTCTTTTTGAGTGGAAGTCCAAATATGTAACTTTATGTTTTCTACATAAAGCTATGAACAAAATGTGTATATGAAGTAAAATATATAAAATTACACTTGAAAGATTTGTTTCCATTTATATAAGCATAAATACCATATAATCAAGCAAATTTAATGTACCAAACAAACCAATCATTCAAGATTTATTCATGAAAGTATATTTGTTCTCCTTTAATGTGCCATGCTGTGTAAACTGGCAAAAATACTACATATACTCTAGAACTACTCAATTTCTGAAATTTGTGCGGACATTCAGTCAAGCACATGTCAAATGAACAAAGGGAATCTGATTGCAGCCTTTTCAGAGCAGACACAAACCTCAAAGAGTTTTTGCTGCCGATATGAATCAAGTGGAAATGATGCAGAAAATTGGATAGGTGTGAAATTGATTGTTGACATTCATTTATTGAATTCAATAATGAAAATAAAGGTTTTTTTTTAAAGATAATTTCACTATGATGCACTAACTATGAGAGTAAACTTCAATTCTGATATTTTTTTGCATTTTCATGTGTATACAACTTGAAGAAGTATTGGAGACTGAAATTTCTCTTTAATACATATTCTTAAGTTAGCACAAAATTGTCTTCTATAAAATGATTTCTCTGATGGATTCTACAGTGTTACAGATTCACAGATGTAATCAGATCATAAAAGGACATCTTAGCCTGTACTGAAGTCAAAAGTCTTTGTTTCTGATAATGAATTTATCCAGTTGCAAATGCAGCAAGGCTTTATGAGTACTGGTTGGTGGTCACAGTATGGAGTTCTGCTTTTGTTAATGAACACACTAATAAGTAAAAATTAACTGAAAACATTTTTATTTTGATCAGAAAGAACATGACATTCTTTAGCTGTGATGGATTCTAATTGTGGTCCAGGAGGTAAACAGTCAGTGGTTGATTAATCTGGTTATCCCACTGTTAGGAATTTTTCATTTTAATATATTTTAAATCTTCTAAAGATAAGTTTTTTTGTACCGCTGGGAGAAAGCCAGCTAACATAATAAGTTCTAGTTTAAAGAGCTATACAGATTGACACCATAATTTTGCACAAGCTTGTTTAAAAATACTCTTCCTAAAGTACATAATGCCAGACTAGCATGTTTTATTAAAAGCACAGAGCTTATAATAATTAGGGGAAAATGGTTATTAGCAGTGTCACTTACCAATCTGTTAAAGTTAATCTATGTAATGTTTCTCTGTTTCTTTCAGCATAAAGAACGTCACTCCAAAAGTAGGTGATGCTGAAACTCGTAAAGCCATTCGCCGTGCCTTCGATGTGTGGCAGAATGTAACTCCTCTAACATTTGAAGAAGTTCCTTACATTGAATTAGAAAATGGCAAGAGAGATGTGGATATTACAATCATTTTTGCATCAGGTTTTCATGGAGACAGTTCTCCCTTTGATGGGGAGGGAGGATTTTTAGCTCATGCATATTTTCCTGGCCCAGGAATTGGGGGAGACACTCATTTTGACTCAGATGAGCCATGGACTTTGGGAAATCCCAATCATGATGGTAAGACAAGATTAATTTTAAACAAAATAGATAAGTAGCATGAATTTTCAGCTAACAGAACTACTTCTGTGTTCCCCTGTTCCTAAAGTCACATGGTTTTCTTTCCTTGGCTAACATTACTTCAGAATTATATTTGGTTGATCATGGTCTTTGAATCCAAGGCAGAAAAGTATCTGTCTTAATGTAATATAGTATGAAAACATGTTTTGCTTGAAAAAACATTGAATCCTTAATAGGGAACTTCATGATCATTCAAACATTGTACTGGTGAATATTTATCTAAACTACTTTGGTTTTGCATTTTTTAACATGTCAAACTTATTTGGGTTTAGGGGAAATGTGGAATATTTAGCCGTGATACAAGAACTACTTCAGCTATCCACCAATTCTGTGGATACTTTTGGACATAAAACCTAGTCTTCAGTTTGCATCTATGATGATGCAGTGGCAGCATTTAAAGGCAAATCTTAAAGATGCCATTCCAAGAGCAGAATTGGTGTTTCCTAAAAATTTTTGAATGTCTTTTGAAATTGTTGATTTTAACACGTCCAATTTAATTAAGTAGTACATTCCCCATAGTCAAATAAATGACTGCACAGTGCAGTTACACACCCAACATTTACCAAATAAAGACTAAATATAGCCTTTATTCTTCATAACTAAAATCTGGCCATTGCCAAGCTCTAAGGTACTGTGACTAAATTACTGCCATTATCTGGGAATGCTAATTAAAAGCTAAGTCTAACTTTGCATCTCTGCAAGACAGTATCAAAGAAGAGATTTTCTGTAGAGATATTCTGTGTTTGATGCTGTGATAGGTTTTGTTTCCAAGCAGCTTCACTTCTCCTGGTAGATCCCTCTAAGCCAGTTACATGAAATTTGAGACATCTCTTCAGAGATGCACAAGTAGGATGTTTCTGGCATATACAAAAGATGATAGAGATGGCAAGAAGTGGAGAGCTGTTGTATTTCAATGTTACACTGAATTTGTGAATGATAAGAGGCTTTATCTAATTCCTTTTCTTTCCCCTTCTTACCTGAGATCCTCCAAGTAAAATTCAGAGCATTTTATGTAGCAGTATTTGTAGCCTGGGGTCTGCAACAAAATTTTAATTTAGCATTTTAGGAGTATAAATACGGTGTTGTGACTATTCCATTGGTGCAATACTTGTGCTGTGCCAGAGTCAGTTGAAGCAAGAGCTGTATAAGGCACTGTAAAAGCCTTCAGTTGTGCAATGGGTTCAAGACACTTCATTTTTGTGAAACAAGCCCTAGATTCTTACTGGAGCAAAAACTGTGGTATTGCACAGCTCATATTTGCTTTCTTCACATGTTTAGCTCAAAGGGGTACTGGTGGGAGTCCTCTGTAGGTGCAGTTCAGGTACATAGTCAGTCACAGCATTGTGAGGGTAAATGAAGGTGATTTTATGTGTCTGTTTTTTATGTTGGTTGGAGACCAACACTGCACATAATGTTCAGTGGTTTTGGAGCTATTGCTTGAAGCACTCAGGAAAATCTACAGGCATGTGCAAATTGAAGTCAGGATGCCAGTTTAATTGGGATAACTCTTTTGGAGCAGTTCCACACCTTGTATGAAAGTGAACAAACTTCTGACTGTCTTCTTTAACTTAAATAATTCTCATATTGCCAAATAGCACTCATTTCTTTATAGGGCTTTTGAGGTTTGTCTTTTTTTAGAGCAGTTTTCAAAAGCTATTGCTTATATTAATGAATTTTAATATATTTTGATGAAAAAAAACAAGGAAAAGTAAATTGATGATATCACTAAAACTGTGTTTTATGTATCTTAGAACCTTGAAATTTTATAATAAAAAGGTTTGCTATCTATATCACAAAGGTTTAAGAGTTATCATTGGAATTTTTTCTGCAAATGTAATAACTTACGTACTTTGGTGTGCCCATATATACTTTTCTGAGGGACACATATTTCTGATAAAATGGAATATTCACAGTAAAAAATTGAAGATAATTAATAAAAATATCTTACCAATGCAAGTTCTCTGAAGAACTTTGGCAACTGTTAGTTTTGTTGTTGATATGGTGGGTCATAGTTGTTGTCCAGAGAAAACTCCCTTTTCATTGTAACCCTAGAAACATCAATAGATGTTCATTTAATCTGAAAATGCAGGGCACCTGTTTGTCTGATTGGTGACTTTTAGCTATCAGGTAGGCCAGGTTTCCTCATTGTCTTACTGATTAGCTTGTGTTTAGGAATCCTGGAGTATCCTGCAGGTTTTGGGGTTTTTTCTTGTTTTGTTTGGTGTTTGGTTTGTTTTTTTTTGCTTTTTCTTTTTTTTTGTTTGTTTTGTGTTGGTGTTGTTTTGTTTGGTCTGGGTTGGTTTTGTTTTTTTTTTTTTTGGTTTTTTTTTTGTTTGTTTTTTTTGTTTTGTTTTGGTTTTTTTGTTTTTTTTTTTTTGTTTTTTTTGGTGGTTTTTTTTTTTTTTGTGCCTGGGAAAAATTTCCAGGGGGAAAAAGAAGATGAGCATGCTATTTGGGATTGACAGGAAAGAAAGACTTACAGCTCTCTTAGGCTTCCTATCATTGTGAGCTGAGTCTCAGAACACTGAAAAGCAGAAGGTTGAAAAATATATATGTGATCTTAGTGATGAGTCATTTTTCCCAGGTGAGTGTCAATTTTAAGATTCATTGCTCCAATAGTCCAATAGCCGCCTTCTTGTAGTATTATTTGAAATCTGGTAGAATGGGGAAAAGATTTGATGATTTATTTTTATTTTTAAAGTAACTCTCACCCCAAGAGGCTGATTTTCTCTGATTCCTATTCCAGTATCCCAGAGAGATTCAAAAACACAAAGCAACTTGTTTACTTAGCAGCAAGAATGCAAAAATAAAGTCTTTTTAAAAAGTCCTAGTCACATTCTTCACCTTCTACTGTTCTGATATAAACAGTTTATATGCCATCTACCTCAGAAAAGACAGGCAACTTAATGAAATGCTTTCATAAACTGTTGTCTTTTTTAAAGTAATTTTCATTTCAAATAAGGAATCATATACAACATCAGTATTCTGAGTATAGTTAATTACTATAGCAATTTATTCTGACTACTTAATTGCAGTGTCTCCATACTTCAGGTTTTTGGTTGATTTGGTGGTTTGTTTTTTTTTTTTTTTCTTATTACATTTGGTCAATCTTCTTGTATTTTTCTTTTGTTTAATCATACTCTAGACTCCAAGGACAGTTGCAATAGAAATGCATCACCTCCACAGCTCATTGCTGCTTTCCTTTGTTCTCACTTCAATGCTATGTTCTTATCAATCGTGTTCTGTGAAGAGATTTGTGCTTTGACTCCTCCCTCATCCTGAAGAATGAATGAGGCTTTTGTAGGAGTAAAGATGAATGGGTCTGTCACTCAGGAAAAAACTCCTGTCATACAATTTTACACTTGCAGGCTTTCTACAAGGATATATTTCTTTGCTTTCATAATACCCTGTAAGCAGAATACAGCTGGTACCTCAACTCCAGCTGAGCTGTGGAGGTCTTTTCTCTGAATTTCCATCCATGGTGCTGCAGGTGATATTAGAAATATTGCCAGAAAGAAGGACAATAGACTTAGCATCACAGGGAAGCAGTGGAAACAAGGACAAAATTTCTTTTGTCAGGGAATGAGGGCAATCCTGGAATATAAAATATGGTGCACATTTATTTTCTTTTTTAATTTTTATTTTGAATAAGGAAAGGGTACACTATTCTTTCAACACTTTATACAAAGTGCGTGTATTGGACTGTAGTCTTCCTTCAGTCAGCCCTCATTTTCTAGTTTCCCATTTAGCACAACTACTTTTCAAGTTCCCATGAGAGTAGGCTGTTTCACTTACAGTAGACTCCATTTCCTTTATGATCTGCCTATCTAGACTTCAGGTGACATAAGAGCCTTAGCTTTTTAAATTATTTGGAACAGGATGGATTCTTCATGCACCTTACGAAGTATCTTGTGCTCCTAGGCAGTCTCAGTCAAAACTCAGGTTATTCTGGTAGCGCTTGGCAAATACAGCAGAAGAAGAAACACTGTTCAGGAACAGCAAATCAAAATGGATAGGATTTTACAGGAAAATGTTTCACAATATGAGCACTTAAAGATGTACAAAGGTAAAGGGTTAAACAGGAAATGGAATTCATCTTGCATAAATAGATATCTGAAAAATCAGCACTTAGTAAGAAAAATATTAAATACTTATTTTCTTTTGAACTAAAAAGAGGAAGAAATCTTACTATACCAGTCTTGGGACTAGGGAGAGATTTTCTTGTTCCTATGACTCCAATCCATTTAGGTGATATATATCTCCTCATTGTTTTTAAATTAAAAATTTATGGAAAATGAATGATGTATCTAAATCCAGAAAGGAACAATGACTCCTTCCTAGTAGTGGCAGTACTTTGGATATATTGTACTGTCAAAACCCTCAACAAAAATCTTTTTCAAAGTATTTTCTTCAATGGCAATATTTCAAATGACTGTGATGAAATTCAAAGTCACTGCCAGGGAGCATCTCAGATAGGTACTGTCTCTGTAAATTTTCTAGTAGCTTTAAGAAAAATCCTGTCTTTCTTGTACCAGAACTGAAAGGGGCTTCTTACTAGATTTATTGCACTGGTTTATCAAAGTTGATTTCACATTTGTCTGTCTACATGTACTTAAGTTAGTTTAAACCTTTTTTTAAAAGCAGTTTGTTTGGTTTTTTTTTTTTTTTTTTGTTTTGGTTTTTTTTTTTTTTTTTTGGATTTTTTTTTTCTGGGAAGTTACTGAATACATCTAAACCTATTTAAGGGAGTGTTAAACCAGTTTAAATAGAGAGTGCACTACTTTTAACTAAATTAATTTAAGATTGACCTACTTGCACAAGTGCAGATTTTTAAAAAATAGCAAAATTTAGAAGAAGTACTTGGGGAAAACAAGGATTTCTTAGGAGCTTAGTTTTCAAGCACATTAGACATGATATGTAATGTACCAATTACTGGATAAAATGTGACCACAGAACTGTGTCTTCCATCAGCAGAAAATATTTGGCAAAAACTAAGTGTAGATAAACACAGTAAATCAGTAGTGGTAATTTGATACTGTTATCTTCATATCAGCAAGAGAAATAGAAGTCAAACTAAAATACATTGTTTTTTACCTCTGTAGCAAATTTACCAAGGTAGATAGTGCACCATACTGAAATTCTGCAGAAAATAGTTCTTCCATCAAATAACATATGATAAATAATAACAAGTGGAATTCCCTTACAGAAGTAATGTATGGTTTTAGTGTACAGTGACATGTAAAGAGAATATTACTGCTAAGTACTTACATACATGTGGGATATTTGTAACTTGTGTATGCATAAAGCTCCGTCTTTGGGAAAACAAAAATTCAAGAATTCAGTTTTGTTAATTTTTTTGTTAATTCTCCAGCATTCAAAAAATTATTGAAGTTTTTGGGCAATAACTAGAAAACAAGCAAAGAAACCTGTCACTTTGTACCATGCTGTTTGTAGGTTGCCAAGTAAAAGCTTCTTGGAGCTGATGCAAATACAGTGTCTTGTGTAATATACTTGGACTCCAGTTAGTGCGTAGATTCTGCTGTGGGCACTGTGCTGGCAGCCAAGAAAAATTTATGAAAATCCTGATCTCTGAACTGCATAGATCAACTTGTAGTAAATTTATTTTGGCTGCCAGTGTGGTTGACACAGTGCAGGAGATATATGCTGTTGGAAATGTGAACCAGTGGCGTTGTGAAAACCATCTCCTAAGGGAGCTCTGTGTCTTGAACAGTGCTCATGCTGTGGCTTGGTATAAAGCATTTCAGATCAAAGGAAGCTCTGTATGACAGTGTTAACATGGCTTTAATTTCAAAAAGCATAGTGCTCTTAATTGATTATGTATGTTTTTTAATAAGCAATTATCAACATCAAATTTGATCTGTAACCAAGCAGTATGACCTTCCAGTTGTCACATACTTATTTTCTAGTTCTGCACTAGGATAACTATGTAGAAGATTAATATCTTATTTGAGTTTTTATTTTATAGTACTTGTGTATGTGCTTGTAAATAGAGAATTGCAAAAGCAGGTTCAGATCAAAGGTTATCCTACAAAATATCCTATCTCCAGTTAATAGCTATTAACAGATACCTAAAGAAGAGAATAAGAGCAGGATAAACATATGGCAGTAAAACCCCAGCATATTCCCTCTTAGCTTCCAGTAATCTGTGGCTCATTGAATTTCTGAGGCACAGGCCATATTTTTGTGTTTAGTAGCCCATGAGGGATTTCCTTTCATTAATCGGTGTAATCTCTTTTTGAACTCATGTAAGCATTTGGTATCCACAACATCCTGTGACAATATGTCCTGTGGTTTAAGCAGACATGAAAGACTTCTTCTTTCTGGTTTTTTTTTTTTAAGACAGATGGATGCCCATATTGTAAGGAAGTCATTTTCTAATAATTTTATCTATTCCATTCATATTTTAGGGGCCTCTGTCATATCTTGTTTACAGAATAAAGAGACTGAGACTGTTGAATTGCAGCCTTGTTTATATACAATCATAAGGTTAAGGAAGTAAAACTTCCATTTTAAATTGAAACTATTTGAATGCAAAATGAGAGAATTAACAATATTATAAAAGATGACAAAACTAAACTATTGCATTTATAACTTACACAGTGATGAAGATGCCAGGATAATATTTCAAGGAGCTCTGCAAGTTGCAGGCATATTGAATAACAATTGATTCATTTAATTTCATCATTTCTCCTGAAATCAAATTTAATTCAGAAATCAGTTAACACAAATAATACTTTCTGTCACTGAACCACAACATTTTCAGTATTTAAAGAGAAACCAGTCTTTCCTTTATCAGTGTTGATAAAGTTTCCTTTATCATTTTGTGCTGATAGAACATCCTCTGTCCTCAAACTTTCCAAACCTTCCTGGATTATACTTGCTGATGTGCACCTGTCCCATATCTCTCAGATATCCATCATCTGATTCATAAAAAGTATCTTTGAAATTATTATCATAGTATGCAAAGCTGCACTGGAGAACAGAAAGGTCCCTTTCAGCTGTTGAAGAGATGGGAAATGATTAAAAAATCATAAATGGCCCTGGCTGCTTTTGAGGACTCAGTCATTGGACGTAGAACTATGCAGATAGAAGAGGATCTGTCTGCTGGACCCCATCTACTGGCTGGAAGTCAGATGATGGAAAGTGGTAACTTGGCAAAGTACTCACCTCCTTTTTATAATTTGGGGGAGGATTTTTCTTTCGTGGAACACCTTTTTGCCTTTGAGGAAAGCACTTCATTTGCATGCTTTTAAAAGGGAAATCTGTTTAAAACTCGCAGTCAACTGGTGTGTTTGACTAGATGCTTTTAATACATCCCAGGGGCTCTCGGCATGAAATATCTTACTCTCAGCTTCCTTCTTGGCCTAGCATTTCTATGTGCCCTATTATGGAAACTGAAAGAGAGGCTGACGAATATCTTAAAAGAATTGACTTTGTGATATTCTTAATTAAAGCAGTGGGATTGTAGACCAAGATGCACATCTTACATCATGCTTTTCATGTCTATAGAAGCAAGGTGATATTTAGAGTGTAGCATAATTGCTAGAGACAGTCCTGATGCAGGCTACAAACCAAAAAGGCAGCACAGCTCGAGACACCAAGTGCATATTGCTTCCATCATGGTGTAGGTAAGCACAGATCATTGCAATCCTTTGTGGAGTAGTTAGGGAAGTTGCAAGCTCAGCTATCCATTCAAACTGCAATTGGAGGTTATTTCCCACATACCAGGGCAGCAGAATTTGCTTGCTTGCGTTTGCCATCTGCCTCGGTTTGCGATCCGCCAGCCCATCTTAAACTGCTAATGAAAAGTGTTAAAGCAGATCTGGCTGACTTTGCATGGAAATAAATGAGGAAAGTTCACATTGTCTGTTACATCGGCTTTGCTGCCAAGGAAACATCTAGCTGAAAGGCAGCATGGGCCCTGCAGACAATTTTGGCAGCATTTGCATCTACAAGCACTGAAAAAAAACCTGCATCTTTTTTCTTTTTTTAAATTTTAAAGATATCATTGTCTCAAACAACTGTTCATGTAACAATGAAGTCAAGTTTATCTACCAAAATGGATTCATTTAATCAGGCCATCATACGAGTATATTAAGAGAACCAAGTTTACATGTGGAAATTCAGTTGAAAAATGTTTGTTGAAGTGATTAGTAAGTTGAAACTAACCGTGTTGGAGTTTTTGGCTTCATTTTCTCTTATTGTCTTTCCCATTTTCCCTCTGCAGTATATGAGAAAAGATCATTGGGAAGCCATTTTTGTTCAGGCAAATAGATTTATTTTAAATGAATCCAAACATAAAATGTGGGCCAGCCTTTTCATGATTGTTTTTATGACCCCACAACCTCTCATGCACAAACCCCCCAACACTACATCTACAAAAACCAAACAAACAAATTAGTACTCCTACTTTAATATTTCCTCCTTTTAGAAAGAAGCTTAGCAGATTTTGATTACTGAATCTAAGAGAGCTCCATATATCACATACATGTTTCATAAAGTTTTAGAGAATGGGGGAAAAAGGGAAAAAAAATATGCTCCAGTGCTTTTTATTCTTATTCTCTATGCACTTTATAAGTGCATGCCATCAGCCTACCATAAGGCAATATTTCTTTAAAATCTATGATACCAACTAATAGTAGTGCTAATAATAGAGGAACTGCCTTATGAGCTATGAGATTTCATACCAGAGACTGAATTTCACATTCTTGAAATATTATTTGCTACGGAGAGCTTGTGAAAAGCCATATTTCAAACATGTTAAGTTAAAAAAAAAAAAAAAAAAAGAGAGAGAGAGAGAGAATACCCTTTATTATTGCAAATAAGTCAAAAACAGTTTAAAACTAAAAAATCAGCTAATGAACAAATGGCTTGAAATTATTTATTTTTCTTTTCAGTTGGGTTTCCTAGAAGTGGTAATTTAGGAAAGAGGCATTATCTGTTAATCTAGAATTCTCCCTTTAGATAGAAAGTGATATTTCAGTCATTTAAAGCAGGCATCAGGCTAACATTCCAACTCCCATCTGATCCAGAGTTCCTCAAGTCTCCGTTTGTTGCTAGGGCCACTTAATGGAGACTTTTTCTTCAAGATAGCAGATTTAGGAAATACCAAAGATACTCCATAGAATATCATTACTGCATTGCCATCTCATTTCCTCTGCTTTTTTAGGGGCAAAGAGAATCTGAAAAATCATGTTGCCAATTAATATGGATGTTGTCCTGGTTTCCTGAGAGAACAAAACAAGAATTTTACAGTAATTACATATTTAATTACATATTTATTTATTTATTAAACAGAAATATAATGCATATTGAAAAAGTAGAAATATGTAGATAACCCTAAAACAGAAGATAATAGTATATCTGAATTTTAAGAATAGTATAAAATCAACTAATGAAAGATTTTCTACAATAATATTCTCAAGTCTAGAGTATAATTTGTGCTTTTCCTGACAATTCTTCACTTCAAAATGCCCAAATTATTTGTTCTTGAGGCCAAAATGGTTTTTATCTATATTTAGAATTCTTCCTAACAGTTTGGGTACCAAAAAGTGCTGAACAGGTAACACCAATAGCTGGAAACATACAAAGCTAAAACATTAGGTTGTGAAAAAAGATGAAAGCAGAAAAAAAAAAAAAAGAATCCAGACAAGTTAAAAGAGCAACATTGTTTGTGCCAAATATCTTTTGGTTTTGTCTTGTTGGTTTGTTTTTTTTAAGGTTTAAGTCTCTTCTTCAAGTCAGCCAATGATAAGTACTTCCTGTGTTTCTACATATATCACTTAAGTCCATGTCCTGTACTTCTATAATTAATGTTTTGCCAGTGACTTAAAAGAAAAGACCTAAGTCAAAAGCCAGAAGACTTGAGGGGGCGGAATTAATCTGACCATATATTGATGTTTATATCTGAGTTAATCTCATGGAGTCCCTTCAGAGTTATAGGAGAGATATATTGCCTTCCTGGGTAAGGTTTGTTGCATCCTGAAGTAGGTGTCTAAAACAAACTGGATGAATCATGTTCTGAAATACCTGTTTCTCATCTCTTGCTGTGAGAGGTGCAGGTAGAGACATTTGTGTTACAGTGTTGAGTAGCTAGATAACTTGCACTAGTGATATTGAATCGTGCCATTTCAGATTAGAGGAGAACTGTAGTGATAAGAGCTTCAAAATAGCAGCACCAACGGGGTGAAAAGAAATCTGTGTCAGCCCCAGAGGTGGCTGTTTTGGGAGCAGCTCAGTATAACAGTCAGAAAGGGCAGTTCAGGCAGAGGTTGCTCCCTGCCCCTCAGTATGGCAAGACAAACACTCGTATTGGCCTGAGTAACGTAATTCACAAGTGGGTTGCACCTCTGAAATTTTGAATGCATTGTTGGTAGTATGGTAATGTGTAAACATACTTTTAGTTTCCCATTTCTAAGAATCATACAGAACACCAGATGCAGTCTAGAAATTGACAATATGTTAGTATGAGGAAATGGGATTACCACTGAATATTCAGGATGCTGAAGATCCAGTAGACATGGAATTAATGTTGTTAGCTGTGCTCCAGCTAGCAGTGCTAGCAGAAGCAGCAAAAGTAGTAAGGCCTGAGCTTCAGGAAGAGTTAGCAAATAAAATACATATATAATCAACAGTCACTCCTTAGCTGTTTTTTGTTTTTAATCATCACCTGTGACACTGGCCGGGCTGGCCATAGTGGCTTTCAGAGGTGCAGAGATGTGCTCCCAACCTTCCTGAGTGTGGAAGGTCTGGTCTGAGAGCCATCAAACATAGAGCCTCTGGCACTGTCCCTTCTTCCTGCTGGGGCCAACTGCTGTTGCCCTAGGCTGGGGTCCTGCTTGAGCTCCTAATTCAGAGAAGGGGAAGTGAGAGGCTTAACTTCTGCCCTGGCCTACATTCTCATGTCCAATCTCTCCTGAGCTTTGCCAGGGGCAACGAACTCCTGCCTTCATCTTCCTCTCTAAGCAAATTCTTGCATAGTCTTCCTTCTGCTGGGAGGCCCAGGAGTATGACTAGACTTCCTGACCATCTTGTCCTCCCCAGCACCTTTTGCTCTGCCCTCTGCAACCTGTCATCCTGGATGCTGCTCCTCCATGGCAGGAGCTCAGTCATCTCCATGCCAACAAGTGCCAAGAGTCACTAGTGTGAACTCGTATTCCCCGAGATCTAGAGAGGCTTACAGTGGTCCCTCTAGCTAGAGGGGCATACAGCTGTATGGATATAGAATCCTAGGATCTTAGCAGCAGATTGTCCAATAGATCAGAGCATTTCATATGAGTAAATTCTAACTAAGTAAGACCTAAGTAGCAGATTTGTCTTTCTGTCACTTTCTCTGTATACACGATCCCCAGTTTGAAGCTGTCTCAATTTAAAATGTGGTGCACACTTGAATCAGGTTTGTCTTTGAAGTCTGCAGGCTTCTTAGAAAATTTGTCTTCTTTTCAAATCAGAGAACTTTTAATGATTTTTTTTTTCTTCTAATCACTTTGCCAATTAGGATTCAAAATTCCCACTTCTTTTTATCATCAGTTTAATGAAAAAGACCCAAATAATGGAAAAATCTATCTTGACTTTTTTTTCTTAATTTGAATTAAAAAACCTAAAGTAACAGTGAAGGAAGATTTGTTCATATAAAAACTTTATATATATATATATATATATATATATATAAACAAACCACTATGTCACTGTTTAAAAAAGTCCTGTGTCCGTGTTAAGATACAATGGTACGCTAATAATAATAATAATAATAACCTGTTTTGGTGGGTTTAATGTGAGCTAATTTAGAGGATATTATAATTAATCTCAGTAGTTTACTGGTACAGGATAAAAAATTATCAAACAAAACTTTAGCCAACACAATATTTACACATATCTTAAATTCTGTGTACATTCTATTGTGGGGATTTCAGTGATCTCTAGGACTCTTTCAGATTTCTAAAAGGCAGGAGGATGCTAGAACAGGTTGCCTGGAGAAACTGTGGATATCCCATCCCTGTAAGTGTTTAAGGCCAGGCCAGATGGGGCTCTGAGCAACCTGGTCTTGTGGAGGGCGTCCCTGCCCATGGCAGGAGGGTTGGAACTGAATGGTCTTCAAGGTCCCTTCAACCCAAACCATTTTATGCTTCTGTGATTTCTGCCCCATGACAGATTCCATCTATTATGAATATTTGCAGTATGACTTTGACCTTCCTCCAAGCATTTACAAATATTTCTTCATAGGGGGACACAAAGAACCTAGGGGTAAAGGAATAAAAATAAAACAAAAGAAGACACCGTATTAACAAACCTGCACTTTAGCTGAGTGGCTTAGAGACAAACCCTACAATTTTTTTGTCAAAACAAGGGTTCAGTTTTAGTACAGCCTCATGCACAATTAAGGTTCTCTTGCATTTATTCTCACCCAAGGTGCCACTTAGGAGTGGTAGAAAGGTGTACATTCCCTTCACATGAGTGACCCACAGGGACCAGACCATGGAGGATAGATGAGAACTGTGTGATACATGTTCTTCTCGTGTGCATACCCAAATCTTCAATCCCAGCATGTATTCATTTTAACAGCCTTCAGAAAGCAGTTTTAAGTACTTCTCTAGCTTATTTTTCCCACTAAAAATAAAAACAGAAACAAAGAAAATACAGGAAAGAGTATAAATAGGTAAGGTTATTACAGTATTTGCACCATTTGTAATATGAAGACCTTTACTAGCAAAATGCAGCATTCCATTAAAAGTCAAATTTATTTAAGATAGTTATTGTCTAAACACAACCATGAAAACACCCCAAAATAAAATTTTTCATTCTGTTGATCAATATGGCTTTATTGCTAGTAGAATTCTCAAAAATGCCATTTGAGAATAATATTCAGTAGTGGACCTGAGTGATGAAGAAGTTGATCCCAGGAGCTAGAGATTCAACATAAATGTAAGAGTTTGTTTAGATTGCTAGATTTCCTGTCACAGCAGGGTTTCCTCAAAGGATGAAATAAAGCCATAAGCAGCATATTTTCAGAAGGAACACATACCATCACATTGAAGCAAGCTCTCATGTCTTCTTTACCTCCCCTAGGATAATCTCTATCTTCTTCACTTGTCTCTCTTTGGGGAAGTTGGTATTGATTCACTAGTCAGAATGGTTTGCAAATTTTTTCAGTACTAGTGATAGAAACTGTAAGAAAAAGTGGATATATTCTTATATCCATGCTTTTTATAGAAAGAAATTTAAGAATACCTAAAGTAATTAATTCCACCCATTTCAAGCAATTTACTAAAAGTTGTAGAATGTGGCTGGTAACAGATCTAAGCAGTAAGTCAGAAATTCTTGTCTTTTGCATGTCTTTGCCTTCTAAAGTACAAGCTGATGTGTGTTTTAAAGGAAGTGGGCTCCTAACTTCTTCTAAATTCTGCCCAAAATATGCAGAAACAGTAAAGCACTGCCAGGATGGACTCACAGGCCACTAAACTCAAGTGTTCTCATCATATCTCATCAAAGATCTGAGTCACCTGAAGACAGCCTTGCTCTGTAGTAATGTGTCCTTGTCAAATTTCAAGCAAGCAATTTTGAATTTCACACTAATCTGTTAATCTTTTTAAAATAGAATAGTTTATCAAAAATATACACCTATGGGTGTAGGTATTCTAAATTATAGACATTGTAATTAGTACAGACTTTGTATATAACAAAATGTCTGTACCTCCCATCCTGTCTGCAAATATATGTGCATATATATCTCACTATGCATATATGCATATATATCATGTATGCATATATATCTCACTAAGCCTACTGAAAAGGAGATATTTTACATTTTATGTATTAATAGGGTGAAGGAAGATATTTTTATGTCACTGCATTTTGTCACAATGAAAAAGCCTAAATATATAGATATATTATTGAAAAATAATTGTTGAAAATAAAGTGTGAAAAAATAGCTAAGCTAAGTTCATGCAGAAAGTGGATATGCTCTATATGGTATGCTTTTACTTAAAATGACAAAAAATTAGTTTTGTTCTTCATTTTTCAAAGGTGCTCCATCTATCTTTTAGCAAAATTCTCTTTCCAAAATAATCACCAGGCTACAAATTTTAGTGCCAATGGCAGAAGTCTGAGATAATGTAAAGCAACTATATATTATTTCTTAGACTGGAAAATGTAGCACCTTTATTTGGGTGAGAGTATTCCTATTATTTATATTTAGGCCCAAGTATACTCTCAATATAGCATATATATACATATATGGTGCTTATGTAAGTGCATACATAATATATTTGCTCAGTTCTGTTCTATTGTAATAAGGTCAGAGAAAGAAAGAATCTGCTTTTATGACTGACTGTTGAAATAATATCTTCAAAATTTGATTCTGTCTGGAAAGGATAATAATAACAGAGATAAAAAAATATCTTTTTAATTTTTTTTTTGTATGATACGTAGAGTAAAACTCTTACTCTAGAGTTTGTAGCATTTCAGCTGTTTGGATGCATCAGGTGGTACAAAGGAACAAACAGAAAAATGAAAATGAAACTTCTGTATACATTGAACAGAAAATAATGGGTATTTTATGTGTGTGTAATATTTCTGATTATTTGTAGGTTTGCCTTTGAGATACTGTCTTGTTGGTCTTGTTGTAATAGGACTATAATAGAAGTCTTGTGCAGATTTAAATTTCAGTTTGATGTGAATTTAATTGAAAACATCTATCTACATCATGAAAAATGAAATAAAATAGTCTTTGGAAGAAAGAGTGTATGTCTATGTATAAATCATCTTTATATTTTTACAGTTTGTTTGTAACTTGAAATTCAGTTTCTAGGGTTTTTTTTTCCTTGGGATGGAAAAGTCTTCAAAATTGAGGCCACATGTTTAGCCATTAAGTTATTGCATTTATAAATTGAATTCACATACCATTTAAAATTGAAATTATTATCTTCAGAACTAGGTTTTCTTAATAGCTTACTGTGGACAAACATATTAGCTTTGTTTATCTGTAGATGTGAAAAATAGTGTATATATTAGCTAAAGGGAAAGGCTTTCCCATACAACATACTTCACACTGCTGGCTGTTGAATATTTGATATATTAATACATATTTATATTCTGGAGTTTGGGCAGTGTTTGTAAAGTCAGGCAGATTTAGTGCCTAAAGTAGTTTATAGCCTCAGAGAAAAGTGTCAGTATAAAAATAATAATTTTATCTTAGTTCTTTACACACGGTATCTTTTTTTTCTTCCCTTGTGAAATCAAACTTGAGATAAAACAAGAAAAAGAATCACAAACTTTTTGAGCTTACAGCCATTCTATTCCAAATCTCCATGCTAATGGGGAACACAAGAATAGAGATGCACAAGTTTTGGACTTGTGAAATATATTTTCCAATATTTTTCTACTACTCTGTGGGTATACAACAAGATGCAACTGAGACTATCACAATGAATATTTACCATTGTATATCCTTCAGTGGCAACATTTGCTTTAAAAATCATTGTAGTCATATGCATTTTAATTCTGTTACAACTTGTTCAAGTTTGTGATGGTGCTTCATTTTGCCTGAAATATGTCCTACTTGGATAATGTATTCTGAAATGATTTGGCACTCTCTCCTTCAGCGGTGGCAATTGAAAATGTAAAAACTCCCCAGTATCGATAGGATAACACAGCTAGCCTGAATAGGAATGCTCACTTGTTTTTATGCTTCTTCAGCTTATTCTGAGCACTGACCAAGGAATTGAAGGTGGGCCACCATTGACCTTGCAGTCACAAATACACTTCTGTGCAGCCTTGAGAGAAAGTGCCAGAGTTACAGAAGGTTGTCTTTCTGCACTGTCAGGAGCATTTTACAGTAACTTTGAGGTACTCAGGGCAAGTCTGCTCCCTTAAGCAAGGAGGCACTGAATAATTGTTGCCTAATTAGAGAAATTTAATCATATGCAAAGCAAAAAGGATGGAAAATCAGATAGTAATAAGGCCCTACCTGTACTGGACTCAGACAGCTCATCTTGGGCTGGTTTAAACCTGAGTTTCAATTGCACTAAGTTATTTGGGTCAGTTCAAATTCAGGATGCCCTGGAGACAATCATGACTCTTGATGGAAATTGTTATGAATAATGGGGCTATTTGGCTATGAGTAGAAAATATGTTCCCTGTTAAATCATTGTCACCCCAGGCAAGAATATTATTCTCCCAGCTCTTTCCTGTGACCTTCTCCCTTCCCCCTTACGCATTTGCTCAAGGGCTTTGCCACACTTAATGGCTCCCCTGATGGCTACAAGTTGCATTGCATGAGGTGGAAATAAGGACTAAATCCGGAGGGACAGTCGGACATTGAATGTAGTGTTTGGAGGTTTTTGGTTGATTGGTTGGGGGTTCTTTTGTTTTGATTTGTTTTTTTTGTTTTTTGTTTTCTCTTTACATAATCTCCTCTATTCAAAAGATGAAAGGAGAAACAGTCAACCCCTGCATAATATCTGTTGTCTGACATGGTCCTACTGTCACTTGGTACTTCTTTAGAAGTGCTCTACCATATGCTCATTATCTGTGATTCTGGAAAGAGGATATGGCAGTAGCTGAAAGTCGGTTTTATTTATTTCCCTATTGCTATGTATTTCACCTCTTTCAGATCAACATGGAACACAATGTAGAAATTGCTGGAAATCTGTAAGGGGACTCAATAAGCACTGAGAACCAAAGGATGTATTGATTTTTCATGTATTGCATAACTGGCACAAATAGAAGTAGTAGACTCTTACAAGACTGTTGATTAACTGTGGTTTCTTGAAATTTTAGAAATTATAACTAGTTAACTTCCCAGACTTCCTGCCTCAAACAGTAGAGGTAAAACATGTAGAAGACTGTTTCATTTATTGACAGTAACAAGCCTAATGATAGTAGTAGAATAAATACTCTTATTTCAAAACTATTTGAAAATAATTCAGTGAATAAAATGTGGCCAACTTGTTAGTGCATTTTATAATATAAGGTTTAGTTAATATTCTTAGTTATGATGTAGGAAGCATGGGTATAGGAAAGAAATTTGCTTTCATAAGGTCTGAAAAGAAAAAGAATATTGCTTCTTAAATATTCAAGTTAATACCAGGGAAAGAAATTTTGCATTCTAATAAGCCTAGTTTAGAACTTTTACAAAACTCAGAAAATAATTGAAAAATTATGTGAGACTTTTCATCATAGTATGAAAGCTGTAGTACAGTAACATGCTCTTCTTTTCTGTCTTTCCATCTTAAACCTATGATTATTTAAAATTACATTAATTATTCCATTATAAGTGCAAAATAAAAACCATTACAAAGTTCCTTCTGTGCATCATTTCCTATGCTGATGTTAGCTACAGGAGCTGTGGATTATTCATATGAGATGATGTCAAGATCAGCTTTGTCTGCATATAGAAGGCCAGATTCAGATATCAAGACCATTTGTCACCAGGACAGTCAGGCTTATCAAACCTATTGAAACAGCACATTGAGATTCTGCTTTTCTGTAAAAAGAGCTGCATCCAAGAGAAATATTGTCATAAAACATTTCGTCTAGAAACCACATAATTATAAATGATGGGATAAACTTCTCATTTCTAAAAGCACATTATGTCACATTAATTTTTGGAAGACATGATTTTTTATGCACAGTTATATTGAATAGAAGATCAAGAGCATTTAGTTGTCATATTTTCAAATTATGAATCAGAAATTATGAGAAGACTCTGTGAACTAAGCATATAGTTTTACTTGTGTCTGTTTTCATTATTTCATTCAGACATCTATTTTACAGACATCAGCATGGCTTCATACATCATGAAGGCATCTAGTGTTTCCTCTTTCATATGTACTTTGAATAAAGTTTATTTTAGTGTGTCAGCAAGAGAAAATACTTGACAAATTCAGCATAAGCTGTTGATCTAGAGTACTTCTCTTGTCAGTGGGACAGGATCACACTTCTGGAGGATAGTTCTTCCCATCCCTAGGTGGTGAAATGAGCTATATTCAGGATGTGACCCTTTTTAGACAACTGGAATCTTTCTCCTGAACTAAATCACTTTTCCAAAGTCTCATTTTGTGACAGGTTAAGTACGACAGAATCTGTATGAAAGACTCATAGAAAGATATGCAGAACAAAATCTTAGATGAGCAAAAATAGACTAATACCGTAGAGGTCCAGCTCTGAAACTTTTTTTAGAAAAGATCCCATTGGCTTTGATTTGTGTTTGCTTCAGAAGAGTGCCATATTCTACTGCCACATCTTCCAGTTGTATCTAATACTCTATAATAAAAAATTTAAAGATATTTAAGAAGAGAATAACAAAGATATCAAACTCAGGTCTATAACCTGAGTGCATGGTTTTGGGATTTTTCTTTTGTCCTACAAAAATTTAAAAAGCTCTAAAACTTAAATAAAAAACTACTGTTATTACAAGGAATTGCACAGGGGAATATATTAGGACATCTATTTTCTTCATTAGGATTTCAGTTACAGTGATTCAGAAATGGACAACATCTACATATAATCAGCAAGGGTCTGATTACAAGTGTTTGAATGACACTCTATGGGGTTTATCCTAAATAGGTTGTCTTCAGTTTGTGAAGTTTACCAAACAAAGCCAAGATATTTTTCTGTTGGAAGTATGACTTGATGAAAGCATTTTTAATTTGGTTCATAGCAACATCAAGTCATAAATTGCACAAAAGCCTAGACATAAGCTATGACACTTGAACCCTACACTTACCATGTGTATCAATTAAAAAAGGTTTATGTTTATGATGGCTGTAAGAGTACCATATATTATAGCATAATAGTTTCCTTGTTAGAAAAAAAGAGACAAAAATGCTTTTTTTGCCACATTATCCTTGATGATCCATAAATTAGTACCCATTACCTTGTGAAACTCATATGTAGTGAAAACATCTTGCAAGTCCAGAGTCCCCAATGTGTGTTATTTTTTTACTAGCTTTGTGGATTCAAAGGTCTTTTTCCTTCCCTTCTCTTCACAGGAAACGATCTCTTTCTAGTTGCAGTGCATGAACTCGGACATGCTCTGGGCTTGGAGCACTCTAATGATCCCACTGCAATCATGGCTCCATTTTACCAGTATATGGAAACTGACAACTTCAAACTACCTAATGACGATTTACAGGGCATCCAGAAGATATACGGTATGCCATGTTCTCATCAGACAGCACAAGCTTTTTGGTTTAGAATAACTTTGAGGTCCTCCTGTCCGTATCACCTCTCCAAAGGGTTCATTAGTGTGGACTTCACCAGTTGTTATTCCAGAGTCTCTGTGTGAGTAAAACATCCAAAGATTTTGAGGATGCTCTTACTCTGTTTCTCACTGTTCAAAACTTACATTCAAATCTACACTCATCTGGAATAGTAATTTTAAATGTTTTAAAAATCCATAATGAAAATTCATACAAAATGATTCCAAACTATGAAAATATTAAGAAATGCAGGTCTTTAACTATAATGAGATTATTTGCACAGGTGTCCAAGCTCATGTAACTGGATGAATTGATTGCTTCTCAATTTATCAGTTATAATACAGAAAATTTCCCTCAAAATCTGAGGTCCCGTAAATACCCTTTCTTATGATAAATATAAGAAATTGATCTCAAAATAGTGTTATAGTCCCTACAGAGGGTAAAGAAGAGACTGCTTTAAAATATGTTCATTTCAGTTTTTTATGGCCTGATATAAAATACATGTGATGCAAATAAATTCTGCATTTAACAAGGCAATTGAAATTTTTTTTAAAAGTCAAAACAATAACATAACTGTGATTATGGGTTGAATGTAATACTACCTCCCATATTACTATCCCTTAAACTTCCAGAGACAGTTTTAATTTTGGTTTTAATGACTTTGATTCTGTTGGTATATGTTAAATAGTCTTTATTTTTTTTTTCTTTAAAGATTTATTTTATTTTTAGAATTGAAAATTCTATCATACCTCCATGTTAATGCTCTCTATCCAGTGTATATAATTTGATATTGCCTTGCTTAATATTCCTTAATTAAATCTGCACAGAATTAAATTCTGTACTTCCAGTTTTCCCTGTTTAAATTTTGTTTTCTTTATGTTGAATATTGTGAGGGGCATTCCTTCTTTATCTTTCCTACCACAAAGGACAACTACGATCATGTAGAATTACTGTACTGCTAACTAGAAATCTGCAGACTACATGGTGTAATAGTAACAAGAATTTCTAAATATCATATTCACAATCACAGATAGATATTTTTATAAAGCATAAAAAGCAATTTCAGAATGATTGGCTGATCAAGTTTTGTTTGGTTGGGTTTTTTTCCTGTGATTAGCTGGAAGGAAGGTTGTTTCTCATGACCTCATAAGTTGATAGTCTAGACTTAAGGGCTAGACAAGAATATTTTGCTGAAAACCAACTGCTAAGCTCAAACAGCTGTGGGCTATACATTAGGAGAAATGTGTTACCCCTGGGAAGTAATATCTGACATCACCACCAAATAGCATAAAAAAAACTTTGATTTGGGGTTAAAAACTTTCCAACACGAGCTACTGCAAACTGATTTCTTTGCTCCCTTTAAAATCAAGATGTGATCTGGAATCATATGCCTCAATAAAAATGTCACACCTATTAAAATAATTACTTTGGTCTGCAGTATTCCTTGAAATACTGTTATTAGCTGTAAATTATAAATGTCACAAGTCTTAAAATTGTGAATGAAATAAATGCCTTATTAAATTGCATGACAACTATTTGGCAAGTTTAAGATTTCCGTACATAATCCGTCTTTTTTTAAATGAAGTATAAAAAGTATTTTTCATAAAATTCTCAGAAATTCAAAAGTCATTTGTGGAGTTTTAGAGTTGTCGTACTATTCAAAAGTATTTCTGAAGGTGGTCATGCAAACAGTATTTATTTTTTAAAGTCAAAGTGTATTATCTATTTAAATTATTTGGAGAGAGGCCTAAATAGAGTGAGCAAAAATTAAAACATTCATCTTGTTTCCAGACATGAAGTTATATATGAAGCTTCTTGTCTTATTGTCCATGAAAAATAATTGTTGCTGATATGTGTAGAGAGGGGAAGGCATTTTCAGTACACTCATTTCAAGTCATTCAGTATGCCATTATGGTTACGATCAGTATCTGTCTGAGATGGCCTGATGACTTGCAGGTAGAGAAATTATGAGTGGGATAGTAATTTCATAAAACTTAGTATATTTTGACAAATAATATATTTGAAAAAAGAAAAATGTTTTAAGACTGCTCTACAGAGTTTTAGTTTTTCACTTGAAAATATATAAATCATGGCAGGGGGGGTAGGTGTGTTATATACATGCCTAGGATTGGAGGTCCAGTTTTAGGAGCTGCAGTACATACCAAAGGACATTGGAAAGAGCTGGGACTATCCTGTCTCTAATGAATATGACATTACCTGATCAGTAATAATTAACTGGTCAGTAGTAAGGAGTAAGTAGTAAGTGCCTGTGTGAATTGATGACTATAGATTAAAAATATATGTTGAAAATCTTTGACTGATGATCTTATAAGGAACAAGAGCTTTTTTCTTTTTTTGTATGAGTGAAAATGATTCTGTTATAAGAGATCTTACTCAATTGGTAAATAATTTGCTTTGAACTACTTCTCATCTGAAATGATGGTGGCCTAAGCACCCTTTGAAGGTTTTATTGGAATGTTGTTCCAAAAAAGGAATGTTTTGGATAATGAAAACTAATTATTTTCCTTGGTTTTAGTAGTCATTCTTTATGCCCTTTATAACCACTGCCTGGTTTGTAACTGGAACAGGCTCCCCAGGGCAGTGGTCACAGCACCAGCCTGACTGAGTTCAAGAGACATTTGGACAATGCTCTCAGGCACATGGTGTGACTCTTGGGGTGTCCTGGGCAGGGCCAAGAGCTGGACTCAGTGATTCTAATGGGTTCCTTCCAACTCAGCATATTCTGTGATTCTATGATTCAGTGGTTTAATAACATCAGAAAGGTATGTTAGGTCACTTTTTCATTCCCCTTTCACTGTTGGGTTTGCACAGCTTATAGCTGGTTTTGTTGTGTATGTTTCCTTTAATGGGTTTGTGTATTACATCCAGCTGCTGTATTTTTAAAGGTCCACCTGACAGGATACCACCACCAACAAGACCTCTGCCAACAGTACCCCCACATCGTTCAGTCCCTCCAGCAGACCCACGAAAGAATGACAGGCAACCTAAACCTCCCAGGCCACCCACTGGTGACAAACCTTCGTATCCTGGAGCCAAGCCTAACATCTGTGATGGGAACTTCAACACTCTGGCTATTCTTCGCCGGGAAATGTTTGTTTTTAAGGTAGGAGGCTGTGAATTTTTCAGTGTTACATCAAATGTCTACATTTCTCTTTTTTTTATAAAGCAAACTCTCATTCGTCATGACTCTACATTCCCAGCCTGCTCACAGTTAGAAAGTTCAAGAAAAAAATTAAAAAATAAACATACACATGGCTTAAACATCTAGCAGGGGACTGCTGTAATGTTCTATTTTAAGAAAATAGCCATGTCAGCAGAAACTGTAATGTCTCAAAATGTAAGGGTAAATAAATACTGCATGTTATGGAAAGATAAAAAGTGTAAATCAATTCATGAATAATAGGGATGGTTTTGTTGGGAATACAGCCACATGCCAACATACAGTAGATGTTGTACTGTGTCTTCAGTACTTGTTTTTTTTTTTTTCATGGAACTATAATTTTAACTTTACAATTAGATCTGTCATTTACAAAAGACGTTTGTCACTGTTTTGTGGTTGCATAGAAACCACAATATCTTACTAAAGGTCTTTGCCACAAAATTCTTACTGCAAATGTGTCATTATTTATGTCCATTCATCTTCTTGCTCTGAGCTGAAAATGTGGTGTGTATACAACAAATTGAAATAAACAAACTGAACTGAAAGGCAGTCTTTTAATAGAAGCAGTTTGCTGAGACTCATGGACATCAAAGGTATCTTTAGGAGGATGATCTGCAGTATGGTTTCCAGAAGGCATTGAATGTTGAAGAAAAATTACAGAATCATTATTGCTCGTTTTCATAAACCAATTTGCTGTCAGGTAATGTTGTGCAAGAATTTCAGAAACAAGCAACAAGATAATCTGTTTTTTGAAGTAATAGCATGTCACATTTGCTTAAGCAATAGGAAGTGTGAGATCTTTGTTTTGTAAATGTGTGATAGGATCCTTTTTATCTTCAGTATTATAGGTAAAGAGGAAGGGCCTTTCATGTAACTAGATAAGTGTTTTCTCTTCAGCAATACTGTAAGTGCAAGGGAAAGACAATATATTTGTCTCAAAATGTGAAGCTCCCTGTTCAATTTTGTTGTCCTTTCTGATAGGACGCATTTCTCTCTTATGTGTTTTCTTTTTATATAATCTATTTTACCAGATAAATCTTATTAGCAACGCTACCCAGGCTTTCACTTTCTTTACTTATCTAAAAAACATGTACAAATAGCTTTACATTAATTCATTCAAAATTATTGAAATACCTTCACAATCCAATGGACAGGAAATATTTTTCTGATAAACAGCTAAGGATTTTTGCAGCCTAGGGCTGTCAGCCCATTCCATTTGAATAGATGGTATATGGTAAAACACTGGGAGGTCCTGAACTATCAGTCTTTTATGACTAAAACTCAAAGGTTGAGGAAGAACCTAATTTTCTAACTTGACATTAAACAGGATATTAAAATACCTACTTCAATCTCATGTCACCCACCTCAAGAGCAATAGAACATATTCTCATTTAGTTTAGACATAAATCAATAAACTGAGAAATTCTGTTTCACTAATACAAAATTTCCTGTCTAGGCAAGCCTGTGTTCCTGGATAAATATATTCACCACCATTAATAATCACTCTTATCTGGTCTGATTGACAACAAATTAAGTTTTCTTCAAAAATGTTTACTGCTTACTGCCTTAACACCACATATTTACTATAAAGTGTATATGCTTGCTAGTGTGCAGACTGCGTTTATGTTCCAAAATTAAAATTCCTTTCATGATAATTCCAATGAGGAAATATGATAAAAGTCTCTCAGAGAAAAATGACCATTAACAGAATGCATCCGGATTTCATGTATACAGTCTGACTCCCCAGATGAAGTCACTGCAATCATGAAAGCAATGTGCTAGGAAGGGAAGTAAAAGGTCACCTTTGTTGAGGTTAGTTTCTTTAGGGTCCCACAGTTTCCCTTTTCTCCTCAGGATGCCTGGGAACATAACAAGGTGTGCATAGCAATGGAATTTTCCTAAGTATAGGGATTTTGACTTTGTAGAATGAGTGTCTTTGAATGCTTGTCTTAGTCTCTTGTTTGTACATTAATTTTATAGTGAAGATTTTTGTCTGCAAAAGGATTTTTATTAACTGTTTGAGATTTTTTGAGGGGGTAGCAGGGGGTGATGTATAGGGAGGACTATAAAAAGGGCAGAAAAGGGGAAGAGTTAGAAAAGTCAACTTTGCAGAATGCTGGGGTGTGGGACAGGTTGTAAGGAAGAGCTCAGCATGTCTGAATGTAGCAGAAAAAGGGCAGGAATTAGTTCTTAGGAGGTGTAAACAGAATTAGGGACTGAACACATGGAAATCATCCAGCAAAGGAGGAAACCAAGCTGGCGGTTCTGTGATGTGTCACAACAAAAATAACCCAAACCTCTTTTCCCTTGCTCCTTAATGACAGTGCAAAAGAAGACTGGGAGGGCATGAGTGATGGGCTGGGAGCCAAGTAAGGAAAGCTGGAGAACAGGGGATTGATGACAGTACTGTACCAGGTGGAAACAATTAAAGAAGAATTATGACCTTCATTGGAAGAATTATTACTGGATAGTTCCCAGATGAGTTAAATGAATAAAGTTGGAGGCTAATCAAATTAAATCCTTTTCTTTCTTTGTCTTTATCCAGAGGTCCGTAATTATTGTGTAGTGGCTGATTTTCGTGCCTCCTGAATGGAATGTATGCCATGTACCAATTTCAAATTGAAAATAGCCATTTTTTTTTTCTCATGGGCAAGTCTTAAACTCAGGAGCTCAATTTGTTTAAATAATCCTTGAAATTGCTTGGGAACTTAGCCACAGAGTTGAAGAATTTAAGCACTTTTGAATAATTAAATTCTAATTTAAGTATAAAACTGAAGCATGAAATCTAACACACTGAGATACATTGTGGATTATCATAGTAGATGACAAACATTAATTTCAAGATTGTTTTCTCTTGGCTGTTGAGCTATTAGGTATACTTAAGAGCATCAGAATATTAGAAGCAATTTCTATGTTCAGTAAAATTAATGAGCTTTGTCTGTGGTTTTAAGACTATCTGTCATTCTCAAATGGATATACTCAGAGTAAAACTGAGTATCACTAAATTTAAGGAGAAAATGCAATTTACACTTATCCATCCCTTTTTATTGTTTTCCATCACTTTGGCAAAGTAACAATCCTAGAAACACTTGATAAAAATTCTAGGGTCATAGAGATGAAAAACAGGGGAACTGTTCTTGATCTAACATAAATATTAAACACAAAAGTTAAGCAATCAACTTCCTAAAGATGCTTCAATTATCACCAAATAAAATTATAATTTTAGAGATCAGATTTTTTTTTTGTAGGAATTGTTGGATTTTAAAGAAAAGGTAATTCTTTTACACCAAATATACACATATCAATATCACTGACACATAAATGCATTGTCCCAAGAGGATTTCTTCCAGAATTCTTTAAAGAAATGTCCCTGCCAGCTGTAAGGTTTGGGAACACAGTATGCTATGCAACAAAAATATTTGTTAAAATCAATACATCATAACTATTGGTTTCAGTTGTCATCAACTGATAAATACTGCTGTTATTTGATTCATGCTTGAATTGGTATAATGAACTATAAGGGCAGAAGAATTGCTATGCCAAAATTCATGTGTGCTAAGTTTTTATCTTTGGATAGCTTCTTAGCTTCTGTATTTATACTCAGTACAATTACTTTTTTGCTGTCACACTCATTTCCAATCTTTTTTTCTTCTGTTTAGTTAGAAGTCCCCTGGGACACAGAAAAATGGCTGAAATGGTGAAAAATAAAGGTCTTTCTTTTCTGGGCAAGTTATGCAAAGTGGTATGACAGTGTCTGCCTTTAATGAAAATCCTCTCTGCCATTGTGTGTAGCAATATGTGGTATCCAACAATACAGTCTCATTAATGTCTCCTGAGGGTACCTCCAGGGCTAGTGCATCATGAAAAGAAACCCCATTGTCTGAGGTCTGCAGAAAAAATCCATTAGTGAAGAAGTTTGCAGCATATACTTCAACTTTCTTCCTGTGTCCTGTGCAATTCACACTTTGTTCCATGGCAACAAAATTACCTGTAGCTCTTCTTCATCAAACAATGTGACTGCTGGCAATATCCTTTTCCTTTACGTTCTTTTCAGTCTCACAGATTTGAAAAAATCCTGCTTTCTTGAGCAAGTTGCATCTCAAAAAATAAGCATTTGTAGAATTTGCCCTTCATGAGCATCAAATTAGAGGGACAAGTTACTGTCCTTTTTATGTGACACAGGTTTTTGTTTCACAGAAGAACATTTCACAGAGGTTGCACTGGTCCTTTGTTTAACGCTAAATCCCTAGGAAACAAATGAATGGATCCTATAAAATCTCTAAGGGTTTTAGTATTCTTGTTGGAAAAGTTAACTCCTTGTAGAAGAGCATTTTTTAACTACTCTCATATACTGTGGTGTTTGTTGAAATGTAATTTAAGTACTAGATAAAGAATTTTGTTCAGCAGACAAATAACATTTATAGCTCAGAGAAATGTCTTCTGAACACTGCAGATGGTAGAATATGGAGCCAGTTTGAGGAAGGCCTTAAAGGGCTGTAGTAATTTCTCCACAACTTGCAGGAATTTGTTTTCTGACTCTTGATCTGCTAAGAACCATTGTAAAAACATTTATGACATACCAAACAAGCCAAGGCAATTAGGCTGTAATTACTCCTTGGCATTAGTTTAGACTGTGATTGCTTTCATACGTGACAGTATAGGTTCCATTGAATATCCCTCATAGAACTGTGTATTTATATAGAGTATGCCATTAAACACAAAAGGAAAAAAATCTGTTTCTTGATATGTGGTAAACACACAAGAAACTTTTAAAGCATTTTAGCATTAGCTATTTAATCTAATTAAAAATATGTAAGACAGAGGGAAAATACTACTAATAAAAGCAGAGGCAAAGAAATAGCTATAGTATGAGACTGGATTTCACTCTATTTGAGAGCAGGCTTTTTTTCAGTTCTCTTGTGGTCTGTTTGTGTAGCTGGTTTTTGTCGTGTCATGCTGTGGGTGTCTGAGCTGTCAACTGCTGCCTGGGAAAGTTCAGCAGAGGATCCTGAGGAAGTAGACACTTTGTGATCTGAGAGGGAAAAACCACTTAACATCTTCGCTGTAAAAGGCTTGGAACAGTAGTTCAGAAGTAGCTAGCAGTTCAGAAGTAGTCTGCAGAGAGCAGACTCCTTTTACCGTATTTTTTGTGTCATGTTAGGAAGAACAGCTTGATGGAATTTGCCGATTTTGAACTAATCGGCAGGGGGAGAGCTGCTTTAATTCAGGTAATTCAGTTTAGATGTTGAAAATGAAGAGAAAAGCAGCAAAAACTCAGTGAGGATTTCAATGTATTATAATACACCAAGCTAACTGGAAATGTACAGCATGATTGTTTTTATGAAACAAAACCAAATTGTAGGATGTCATGAGGATACAAGCAGGGACATGCTGGGATGCTAAAAAGTCATAGCTTGTCTGTTTTTGATAATTGAATACTTTCACTGACAGATGTAAAAATATTCTCCAAATGTTACCTCAGCCTTTCAATCTGCTTCTAAGCTAGGAAAGGTTTCTAGCTAACACATTTCACAGGCTTAAAATGGGAAGTACAATCTGTTCCTTACAGTGTGGAAAGTGGGTAGTGTATTCTATCCAGCTGCAGAGCAATTTAGACAAGAATGTAATCACCTGGGTGATAATTGTACCTGAATAGTTCTGTTTAAAATCCTTCTACCATCTCTCTTTTTAAAAAGTTCTCTTGACAACTTTTAAAAAGTTGTCTTTATTACACAATTTGAAAGATGGCAGCCCAATCATAGGAATACTTATTATCTAGCACCTACACTCATATCTGTATATATAAATGTAAATTTTATGTATAGAAAGTTCTAAAAAATCCTAACTCTATTTTTAGGGCTTTATTTACAAAGGTATCAATATAATTGGTATACATCTTATTGAAACTTACAAGCAACTTGAACTGATGAATAGTCTGTACTATCTGCCTAGTAAAATTCCCATTAGTCATGTAGTAGCCCATTAAGAAGTATAACCTTACCAGGATGTATGACTCAGTATCTTCCACAGGGCTTTAGCTTTGTCAGGAGAGGGAGTACTGTTTTTTTCCAAAGGCTATGTTTTCACTGGCAAGCAGTGTGGTGTAAAAGGATTTAATCAGTAGTAGAGCAGATGGTACTGAGTTCCTCTCATGTCCATCATATGTGCTTTGCATTTAATTAGATACAGTTTGTCCTCTGAGGCCAAACAGTTGCACAATACATGTGGTTCTGATTTTTCAGAAGGGTAGCTATCACTTAGATACTGGTGTCTTTGACTGTGGACCCCATGAGAGTGCACCACACCAGTGTTTCATCTAATGGTGGGTATTACCATCTTGTTAATATGTAATTGCTCACACCATCTTGACCCAAATAAACCCTCACATGCAAAATATAGTATTATTTCTTCTCATACAACTTTTTTCATTACACAATTGTACCTGTTGCTTGACTATGTCCATACTACAAGTTTGCATTGCAATACAGTTCAGGAAGATGAGGTAGATGCAACAGCTGTGCTGAGGCATTGCCTTGAACTTGAAAGCTAATATTCTAAATTTTATTTTCCCTGAGAGAAAAGCAAGACAGATGATTTGTTTAATTTCAATTTAAACATGAGGAAATATAATTTTCCATTCTGTGACTTTTTGTAGCAACAGAAATATAAGCACTAAAAAGTCATAGCCTCCTAAAATGTTTCTGTCAGTTATTTTCCCCACTTAACTCCAAAGAAAGTTTCAAGTATTTCTACATAATCCTCTAAAACCCCTAGAGGTTCTTTCCAACCTCAGCCATTCTATGATTCTGTGAATATGCTGAAATTTGACTGTTTCACCCACTCATTTCCCAGTAGCATTTGCTCTGTCTCCCTTGGAAAATGACTCTCAGAGGCAATAGCTAGTAAGATTTGGTCAGGAGACTGTTTTGTGACTTCATTCCAGCTCAGAAAAACAGACCAGGCAGAGGAGATTGGGATGTGTGGCACCTGCTTACAAACACTAACAAGAGAAGTGCAGGGGAGGGAATGTCTACCCTTTCTCTCTGTGTGAGACAGATGCTCTGCTGCCTCCTTCCCCTGGGTCAGCCTTCAGAGGAAATCATCCTCCTTCCTAGGGTCAAGCTCTGAGCTAAAATACTTTATTCAAAGGCTGACTTGTTCCTGTCTCTTTGAAACTCTCACCATCTCCTGATGAGCCATTAATACACACAAGGTACACTCCCTAACCCAGAGAGTCCTTACAGATAAAAAGGAGCACTTCAGACTCTTCAAGGGTTTTCACAGACTTGGACAGTCTGAGTTTAACGGGAATTCTGGAGTGTGAATTATTATGCAAATGTGGTAGCAGGCTTTGGGACAATATTTAAAAATTGTGGGCAGTTGAATGTGAATCTAAACAAATTCTGACTTCTGATTTAGTTTTAATGTAATAAATACTGAAAATGTAATACTAAATATTTGCAAACCATTGGCCACAATTCAAAGAATTAGTCATTCTTTAGAAGCATTTTTTTTTTAAATAGAGTGGAACTGGGGGAATCTGAAGCTCTCTGGTCTTGCTTTATGCAAAAGGATAGAGTGGGTCAAACCTTTATGTATGCTTAGGAAAGTTCTGTAAGTCAAATAAAAAAAATAGAATTGTTACTTTTCCTCACTCAGAAAAAAAAATTCTTCCAACAAACGATAGTGTGCATATATGGTGTTACTTGTGCATTTAGAAATGCTAGTTTTATTAGTTGTTACAAATAACTGTTCCTTTTTTCCTGCCTATATGA
The DNA here is from genome assembly GCF_026979565.1 of Vidua chalybeata. Taxonomy (NCBI): domain Eukaryota; kingdom Metazoa; phylum Chordata; class Aves; order Passeriformes; family Viduidae; genus Vidua; species Vidua chalybeata. Next base: position 127,192,351 of record NC_071530.1, on the reverse strand, counting down.
CCAGAGTTTGTTCTAAGATCTACTTGATCATTAAAAATTATGTTTTCAATCACAAGTTTTACATACTACCAAATGTCAGGAATACTGAACAATTATGGTTCTGCATAAAACTATTAAATAAGAGAAAGACATTAAAATACAGATAAACAAATGCACGTGAAAAGATTAATCTGGTAAATTTATTTCTTGTGCATAACTCAACAATAGACAGAGAATCTCAGTGGGGAAAATAAATGCCTTCAATGGACATTATCAATTGACAAAGGACTAATGATGTCAAATAAAGTGGAAAGATGTAATCCTGGGGATTTTCCTGCTCACAGTTACATTATTTGTTGCCTAGAGTCAGAGAATCCTATGACCCTATTAATTTTTTACTTTTTATTTTAATACAGAAAAAATGAATAATGAAAAGTTTTAACTGAATTCTAGTTTGCAAAAAATACTTAGTTTTGTAGAAGTTGCCTGTTTTCAGAGGCTTAGAGTGTGGGTGTACTGATTAAAAATATTTCATTGGCAAGAGAATATAAAAAAGCATTATTGACAAAAAATAATTGCAAAAACTCACAGCAAGGAATAATCTAAAATTACATGGAGGCATATCTTCAATTTTGTGCCACCAGCAAGTGTTATCTTGTAATATTAACAATACATTTTAACTGAGGCTACATCCTAATAGAACCAAAGGGAATAATTGCAGAAACACTTCAAGCACAAGGCTTAATTAAAATTTCTTGTTGTATAAAATTGTGGTCTTTCAACTAATTTAGGTAAATGTTTTGGAAAACAATTTGAATGGCTTGTAATTTAAGCTTTTTCAAGCAGTGGTATTATTTGCTTATACTTCCTTAATCTTCGTTTACATCCAAAGCTTTCTGTTCTACCAATATTTGTATATTTAGAATTTCTTTGATTCTTTTTTCTTTTTTTTGTCCCTTTCAAGGGGTTGAAGGTTCACAATGTAAAAGTTTGGCAGGGTTTTAAATGCAGATAAACTAATCTCATTTGTTCCTCTGAATTAGCCATTTCCTATGCAAAACACTGCACTACTACACAGTTGAGATCTTAATGTAAAACACACGTATGTTTATTTTTTCAACCACTTAGTGAAACACAATTCACACTCTTGGCAATCTATTGAAAAATATCAAAAATTTATAACATATATTTACTTAAATGCTGCATTTCCTTCTTTTTTATAAGCTATAGCTTGAATATTTTCAAGTATTGCTTTCCTTGCCTATTGATCAAAAACTTGGCCCACGTGAAAGTAATGGTAAAAAACTCCACTGACTATAGCACACTGATGATTTCACTTGGTTTTAATTACCTTTGGTGTAATGAGGGACTATCTATTATGAGTAATGCATGCTAGGGAAAATTGCAAAAGAAACAACACATAAGCTTGTAATACCAAGTGTATGAAATCAAAAACTGATTTTCTATACAAAATCAAATTTGATTATGCTACCTTTCCAGCCAATAAATCAAAATTACGCAGGGACCATTTTAATTCATGATCTGACATATCTGTCTAATGAAAATATCTTTACAAAGGAGAATAGGCTGTTTTAGGTCAAAGGTTATACTTAATAATGGCAGAGTTCAATCCTTTCCCATTCTTTTTAAGACTGCACCAGCGTTTCTCTGTAGTCTTATCATGATGTAGCCTTTGATTTTGTGTTGGAGTGATGTCTGACCAGTCCTTTATAATAGCCACAGTCATTTGCTGCTTTAAACTGTACATTCCCAGCATATCTGCAATCAGATGTGGTTTATGACATTACATATTCGCTGTTAAAAATTCCTTCACTTTCTACAAGATCTAATCCCTGTATCTGAGAAACAGAAGCAGTGAGCAAAGACAATTGAATATCTATCATTTTCATATGTGTGTTGTCATGACAGATGTTACTGTTGGCTGCAGTTTTCTGGATGTTTCACTCTTAACGGCCTGTTTTGCTCATTGGCCATTGCAGTCAGCCTCAAAGCTGAGACACTCTAGAAATGATCACTGATTAGTGTGGGATCTTCTACAGTCTTTTTTTTCAATCCTACTATGTCCATCAGGGAGAACATTTACTTAGCCTTGTCCCATACCTTTTGGAGTTAGATTTGGTACCCGGATTCTTTTTCTTTTTTGTTGTCAGCACAATATCAAAATACACAAGCATTAAAATGAGAACAAAAGGCATTTATTAGCCTCTTATCTTGCTGCAGCTTGAATGCAAAATAACCCTCATACACTCACCTACAGGACATGGAGCACATTTCTCAAAGGGGAGGAAGGACCTTAGCACAGGAGCTACCAGGGCTCATTGACAGAGGTTTAAACTAGATTGTAAGGGGCAAAGGTACAAAATCAGTGATAAGCAATTGCCAATGATAAGTAGTGGGATGACGTGCCAAAACTTGACAAACTGAGTGCTAGTGAGAATCCTTGGGGTTGAAGCTGCCCAGAAATGTGGAGGACAATAAAAAGAGACTATAGTAAATGGGGTTACATCAGGCTGGTGGGATCACATGACTACATCAGTAGTGGGATTCACATGAGTACATCTTAAGGCCAGTTCTCTTCAACACTTTCACAAACAATTTGGATACAGAACTTGAAGAGATGCTAAGTATGCCAATTAAACTGTATTGGGAGGAGCTGATTACTCCATTGAGGACTGAGAAGCCCTGCAGATACATCAACAAATTAGAGGCTGGGCAATCACCAACCATATAATGTTCAGCAAGGGAAAGGGCTGGATTCTGCACCTGGGACAGGGCAAACCAGGATGTACAGACAGATTTGGGAACAAGATATTGGAGAGACCGCCACGGAAAAAGTCTTGAGGGTCCAGGCTGATGGAAAGCTGAATCTAAGTCAGCAGTGCCCTGACAGCCAGGAGAGCCAACCCTGTCCTGGGGTGCACCAGCCTGATGAGTGTGATGACTCAGACATATTTGTTGTAGTTTTTAAAATAATCTGCTCACTTCTGGCAGATGGTGAAGCATCATATTGTAAGTCATGGTGTGATAAGGCTAGACAAGTAGAAAAAAAACCAAATTATTCTGATTTCATTGCAGGGGTTGATCAGTGTTGTTTGGAGAAAGATAAGTCTGTCCTGAACCATTTTCACTGGTTTATATGTGAAGTTACAGAAGAAGTGCATACACACAAACGCCACTATTCTTTATTCTCTTTTCATGGACCAGGATGGATAGCAAAAATAAACTATGAATAACTCAGAAAAAAAATCCTTAAATTTTCTATAGGATCCTAGGTGGTACACTTGGTCTTCTCCAGGAAGGAAATTTCGGTTTCTGTGCTATTATTGGTAAGGCAATATAGTTTTGTGATAGGAAATACTGTGCAGCTGGCAAAAGAATCTTGAAAATGCTGTTATGCTCATATTCTCTCTATTCCTAGAAAATTTCACATGTTTTGAAATCTTTTTTACACTTTCATTAAAGGGAAAAAGGTAGTCCACAGTTATTGATCTTTTTTTAAATGAAATTGTAAAAGAGGTTGCAAAAGGATAGAAGAAAATTGAAGATTATGACATATTAAAGATTATTTGGGTAATGGAGAGAGTTGTACAATTAGTGTTACTGAGCTTTCAAATAGATTAGAGGCTCATATATTTGTCAGATTTAAGCTATCAAAGTGTCATAGAAAATAATGGGTTATCTAGTTTCCCCAAAGAGTGCATCAAAAGTGGAATGTGTTATTGGAAGAGAAATATCAAGAAGTAGGTGTTGGTCAATGCAAAAGGAGATTTGATTCATTCAAATTATGTTCATCACATGTCCCATGGTATTTCGAAGAACCATGATCATGTGTTGACATAACCTATATTATTGCAGGCCTCTGAGAGAGCCAATCTACATTCCAACTTGGTGTTTTCCAGTATTATTTATAAAGAGAACAGGACAGCTACTACAAAGCACATATCTTCACCTCATATCATAATGCAACTACATATTAAAACTTTTTCAACTCTTTTCATTGTTTATTCCCTTCTATGTATCTGCCTGATTTTAAAGATGATGTATCAAAGATCCCCTGTTTGTATCATATGACGTAGACAGATGCATGTATTCATGAAATGGTGGTGGTTTTTCTACATTTGACTCATCTTTTTTAGAATATTTACAGATTAAATATAGAATACTTCAACAGAACACTTTTTTTCTCAGCACCACGAGAAAGTTTTTTGATTCTAACCAAGAAAAATTGGTATTTTTTTAGTAATAAAAAATGCCCAATTTTCTTATCTTTCCATGGTGCAGAACACACCACTGCTCCATGAATTCATGGAACTCATTGCTTTTATGTTAACTCCCTGTGGGGAAGGGCAACAGAACTTAGTTCAAGAAAATTTACAGATGGTTCTGTAGTCTCAAAGTGCAATCACTACTGCGGAAATAAACACTTAATTGCTCTGTAAAGGCCTAATATTCATTGTGTGGATGAAAGGTTTTGTGCAGTACTTCATGGGCTTGTGCTGATACCTACAGAACATTAGGGAGAATTTGAACATTCCAGAGATTCTTGGCTGTAAACCTAGATTTGATGTCGTTACAGGTCTTTATTTTGCTTCTTTTATGTCTGTCTATTTGTTTCTTCATATTGGATCATAACCATGTGGCAAGGGGAACATTTTATAGTGTCTCAGTCAGTTTAGTTATTTGGGCAAAATCAGAATGAATTAAAATGCTCAATTCAGTGAGGAATATAGAAACCCATCCAAATAGAGATTGTTTGGTGTGGGGGTTTTTTTTGGTTTTCGGGGTGGGTTTTTTTTGGTTGTTTTTTGTTTGTTTGTTTGGGGTGGTGGTTTGTTTGTTTGTTTGGGGTGGTGGCTTCTTGTTGTTGTTGTTAAAAAAAAAAAAAAAAAGCATGTTCAGTTGGTAAAGATAAAACATTAATTACCGGAGTTGTCACCATTTATATATATACTGTGGAACAGATCAGAAAAAGCAATATCATCTCCAGCTGCATCTCCAGCTGTACAAGGTCATATTTTTAATCTGAAGAGATACAGTGGACAAGGTCTCATGTGGAAGATTTTCCAGAAGGAGCCAAGTTCTCTTTGAAAGTATATGATGGAGATATAGCATATAGTAACCACTCACAGAGGGCCCAAATCAACCCATGGTGTTGTTAGAGGCCTCTAAATTTACCGAGTTTCATGTACCAACGTGAGATCTAGTGTTACCCAGCTGCTGATGTTAGCCAAAAACTCCATAGCATGTTTTGTATGGATTCTGCAGAACAGATTTTCCTTGAGCTGAAAGTGTTTTATAAATACTTACAGCTTTTGATTACTTCAGGATATTTTTGAAAGGTTAATGTATACAAAGGAAAGAAATGCTAAAATGCCATTGGTACTGTCTGCACAGGAAAAATAGAGGACAGATGGATATGCATCAAAAAATTGATAAGAAGTTCACATCCAATTTCATAGTGAAGAAATTATTAAAAATATTTGAATAAGACTGAAAGAATTAAAATAAGGGCTATAATCAAAGAATAATTTACTAATGAAAACAGCTGTAAAAATGAGGATGCAGTATTAAAAAATTAAATATTAAACAAATGAACATCAAAGCATCCTTAAATTATTTACTTCCATAGAACATCAAATACTAAGAGCAGTTTTAAGAGATGTTTATTTTAGAATTCTTTTTTTTTTTCTAAATGCAGTAATATAAATTTGTTAATTGGAAATGTAGAGAATATATTTCTTTAATAAACAGTTTTCATCTGTACTAGAAATTGGACTGGGCAACAGCAATCATATGACCTTTGTAACATAGATGAAAGTAAGTTAGATAGTTACTGCAGTTATTTTCTGCACTGAGATGAATAGTGACAGGATTTCAATCAAGATGTTTTCCAAACAAGAACTACAGCCATGGCTGTGGATGCCTCTGCAAGTAGGCTACATTCACTACCTTCATTGAAAGACATACTTTCTCAGTCAGTTCACTCTGGATTATACCAAGACTGTCTATCAAAAAAATTATAAATATTGGCCTTTGAGCATTTTTTTTAAGCCTAGGGTCTATTATTAAGAAATGCTTTTCTTTGCATGTCTTATACATTCAATATTCAAGGAATTGCACAAAGTGTTTGGATATACTAACAGTCAACCAGGTAGATGTCCAAAATAATTTCTGCACAGCAAATGACCAAATTGCATGTGGTACTTGGCTGAATATTTTGTTATATATTGTTTAGGAAGAGGTAATGTAAGTTCACAATATTGAGTATTTTTTACATATTTGCCTTGTAATACACATGGTAATTAGGAAAAATACAACATACGACAACCAAAATAAGCTTCACAAACATATTAATGGCTTGTTTTGGTAGGCATGGTGGTATTCAATCAAAGGCTGGACTTAGATATCTTAGATCTTAGAGATCTTTTCCAACCTTAATATTCCTATGATTCTATGGTTCTAAAAGAATGAATAGTTTTATCTTCTTTTTATGTTTATGACGTTAGACAAAATAACTCTGCTTTAAGTAGCTGAGCAATGAATGTTGTGTTTCAAATAAAAAAATATAGCACAAAGGAGTGATTTGCAGAATCTAGTTTAAAAATGAATGGTTGATCTTCAAAGTGTGAAGAACCCTAGAATTCTTGTGTAGTTTGTCATCAAACGTTCAGTATTTTATATTGGGAATAAAATAAAAAATTTCTCAAATCTGCTACTGATCATGAAATGGTTCTGAATATGAAAAAGAACTCTGAATAGGGAGCAATGCTTTTGCCTTTTCTTAAATATATTACCATAGAGGCAGGAGATTGGCTGAGGAGCTCAGGCATTCCCGATAGTATTCCAGCACAGGTCAGTCCTCCTGCTCCCTCTGCCAGTGCTTGGGCACTGGCACCCTGAAAAAATGACCAAAGTACACATTAGAGTTAGAGTAAAATAAGGAAAATTAGAGAGAAAGGAAGAAATTAAAAGACAAAATAAAGGAGGAGTAACTGCATCCTGGATCTATCACTGTGCAGCAGTAGAAGTGGAAATACTTGACTGCAGCTTATTGAAATCACCACAAAAATTCAGGATAGGTTTCAGAGGGACTGCCAGTGTTTTGGCTTATCAACCATACTTTAGAATTTGATGTTGAGGGTAAAGGAGATATTTTTGCTCCAGTTTCAGTCACAGTTCCTCTTGCTACATCCTGTTGTTCTGGGAGTGCATAAACCAGATTTCAGATAAGCAAGACTGCACATTGCAATTTTGTTGTGTATGTGCTCCATGAAGGAGATTTGTACAGCTGTTTACAAATGAGGGAGGAGAACTAGAGGTTTCTGCCATGAAGAGAGTAAGAGTGCATATGAAAACCATAACCCTTTGAGTTCTTTCTGAAAAATAAATTGATTATTTTCATATTTTCTCTGATCTTTGAAGTCTAATTTCTGGGTTGCTTTAGCATTTTTTAATTTTTTTTTCCTTTTATTTTTCCTTCTGTCTTTTTTTTTTTTTTTTTTTTTTTAAAGCATAGCTATAGATTTCAGCATGAACAACGAAAAGTAGTTTTGATATATCTCAAATGAGTGAAAGAGACGATTCAGGCCAATAGTTAGGACTCAGAATAAGATACCAAGAAGACATGTTTTAACATAAAGCCATTTTGGACTCTGAATAAATTACTTGACATCACTTTATAGGAAAAAATGCTTAGCATACTCCTTAGCAAAGAATTCCCATAAAATAGCTACATAATATCTTCTCTTGAAAATGTATTTACACCAGTGAACCTCAGCTTAGCTGAAGACAGATACTTTAAACCAATCTCAGTTTAGTACTCCCCATATTCAACAATGGGAAACGTTTCCCAGTTTTTCACTTGCTTCTATGCCGAATCACAGTAGTTAACAGTTTTGTTTATGGTGTTAGTTTGCCATAACATGTTGTTAAGGAAAATAATTAAGTTCATAACAAACAATGTTTTTAATTTGTCTACAGGAGTTCTCCAGTGTCTGATTAGGTACCAACAGTAAATAGCTGGTATTCTATATAATTGTCCTTAATAACTGGCATCAAAGTAAATTCCTTACTTGAGAAAGTAAGGAAGAAACAGAACAAGTATTTGGTGATGTCTTTGCATATCTTTGTTTTGAATCCAATGATTTGGTCTCATTTCCAGTGAGGATATCAGCAGAAGGCTCAGGAGCTCAACCTAGGAAGTGCTGAGATTTTTCTGAGTGGTGTTTAAATCTCTGACTTCTCACCATGGCTCTCAGACAACCTTTATGCCCTATTCTAAATGGGTAACCATGCTGATGTCCCAGACACATTAGGAAAGATGAAATGTTTCTATAAGTTCAGATAAATGATGTGTTGTACATCCATCTGTTAATGAACAGATAACTATCCTTTGTAATTTTAAAGGAACTTTGTTCTTAATGTGAACCAGCTTCATAATGAGCTGAGCTGTGTAAATAGTCCATTTAGTTAATTGTTTCCTAAAATAAGATAGATTGGTAGCATCTATTTAATGTCTGATTCTGGTCTCAACAGAGCCAATTGTTTTCTACTATAGGATTAAGTAGGAACTAAAGTAAGGCTAGTCTGTAAGTTTCATTGCAAATTCTATATTGAGAAAAAAAAGCAAAACAGAAAAGAAAACTAAATTCAGAATCCTTCTCATAGGTGAATTGTGCTAAGAATTTTTTTTTCCTTAAATCCCCTGAACTGTATCTTCTATTTTCTGCTCCATTAAAATTATTTCCCAGAAAGTTGCTATTTTTTTTTTTCCTAATTTGTGCAGTAATTTCCTTTGGTTTAAATGCTGTAGATTCCAAATTCAGAATGTTGAAAGTGGATGTTACTAAAGAAGTAGGGGAAACCCCCAAATGAGCAGGCACAAAGTCTTTAATTCCACATGCCACAGGGCGGTTATTACCAACATAGAGATTTCCTGATGAAATTCATGACCTGATGAAATAGACGTGGAAAAGTGCCTTTTGAGATTAGATCAATACTTTTAAAAGGACATTCCAAATTTTTTTTTTGTTTAGATACAATAACTATACTTTGCATTTCCCAAATTCAGTTTCTTAATATTCCATAAAGTTGTAAGGGAAGTAGGGGAACTTTATTGTCTCTTTGATCACAGTCTTGAAATGCAGTTTCTGCAGGCTTTGTCCTTTTGTCAATTTCTCTGTATATAACAGGAAGTCTTCATTTTCTCTAAGAGAAGAATTTCAATTTGTTAAAAATATCTTAGTATATTATTTTGCACTGGCTTCTTTTTCTTTTTTTTTTCTGCAATACTTAGATGAAAAAAAAAAGTAAAAGGCTATTCATTTGTCTGAATGTGTCAGTCTGTTATTGCTCTTTTGCTTAGCTCCTGAATATGTTTAATCTTCCATTGACAGAGGCTTGCTTTTGCACATGATGAGAGTATGCATGTAGGAGAACACAAGACCCAGTGTGATATGTTGATGTATTTTGTCAATAATATTAAGCTACAGTATTGACTGAAATTTAGTATTTGATTTGATTGACATTTATTTAGGGCAGAAGTATTATGCTTATTTGGCTTTTTCTTTTTTCAAATTAAATAGGCTAAACAGTTATCCTGTGGAATCTAGAAATAGTAAAACTTCTCTCCCTATCAGCTATAGCTATTAAATTTTGCATCTCACTCTATCCTATTAGGGTAATACTCTTAACAGCACCATATATATACAATTAGACATCAAGTCAGGCAGAAATTCAGAGATTTTTGCTGTACAGTGCAAGGATATTTCAAAAATTACTGGGGGTTCACACACATTTTTATAATCATAGTCAAAATAATATAATTTACAGTTGCATTTTGGTCTTGTTTTGCACCTCTCTGTCTGCCTTAAATCTTTACCTGCCTTCACTTCCAAGTAGCTAAAAAAGTACCAGTTCAAAGATTTCTGATTTTTTTTCCTTCTTTCTAGCTTGTTGTAGGTTTTTTAGAATGTCTATCACATTTTGCAGTCTTTCTTTTTTTACTGCCTATCATTCGACCTTGAGTCAGAGTGTCACATGTCATTACAGAATCGCAGAGAGTTTGTTAGGTATAAAATAAAGGTCAGAGCTCTAGGCATTTTGTAGCAAATTAATGTTTTAACATTGACAATGGTTGTTGGTCCAGAGACATAAGAGAAAGTTAGGTGCTCTAGACAAGAAAGGTCCATTAATTTTGCACTAAAGTCTCTACTAGTTTGTGTATTATGGATAAAGCAAAATACCTGGATATTTTTTTTTAATTCTCATATGCATCAGTTGTGTCCCTTAAGGAATCTGAAATACATTTAAGTTGGTAATAAATACTGAAATGGAAACTAATTATTCATCAGAGTAAATATTTAAACAATCATAGAATTAAACATAAAGATCAATTTAACACAATCATCACTAAAAAGGTATATTCTAAGACTGGGAGGAGACTATATCTACCAACAAAGTATGAACATTACGCATTAAGAGTCAGATTTTTTTTACTCTAATACTCTCTTCCTTTTAAAATTCTCTGAGCTAATAAAGAAGTGTTTCTATGAGGGAGCTATATGCTATGATCATACATGATATACTGTATTTTAGTCCCTTTAAATGCACAGGAAAAAAATATGTGAAACATTTACTGAGTGTGCAGAATGATTTATGTATGACCTTTGTTTACTTTGTTTTCTCTAAAAAGCTTTATTGTCTTTTTTTCTCAGAAATATCCCATCTTCTGAATAAAATGTCAAAACATTCGATTTGAGTGACTGCTACTGCTTCTTCATTCAACTGTTACTCTTTAACCATCATAGAGTTTCTGAAACATTTTACAATCTCTTCTCACTCAATAACCATTTTCTGGGTTTTAGATATATTGCTCTATCTTAATTAAGTGTTATTTTTGTTTGTTTCAGCTTTGCTTTTTGAACTGGGAATAATTGCCCAAGCTTAATTTATTTGGTATGTCTATAGTCATAATATTTAATGATCCATTATTATGCCAGATCTCAGCTGCACAGGAGTGATCCATATTTCTGAAGCAATTGGGTATCTACAGATGCTAACAAGGAGAAATTTACTAGCCTGCAAGGAAAGACACTAAAATCTATGCATTCAATGTATGCATTTGTCAGGCTTTGCATTAGAATGCATGTGACAAATTGTGTTCAACCTGTTTGCTGTAGCTAATGTATTTTGGGGAAACAAAATAATAAAAAGTATATTTAACCAACATAGTGGGAAGGGCAAAGGGATTCTCAATAAACACCATTTCTCAAAAGAGACAAAACTGTGTTTATTCAACATAAACAAATACACTGAAAAGTGTTTTGCCAGAGAAACTGTTTCAAGCTATTTGCTTAACGTGTGAAAGAGCTTTATTAGAGTCAATATGCTTTGTCTTGGACTATGCCTCTTTTCAATTTCAATAATAGATAAACTCTTGTTAAAAAATACTTCCAGTAAATGTACATGTTTATCAAAATACAGATGATAAAATTGCTGGTAAGTATAACTTTGTTTAAGGTAAACAAATTACATTTACATATATGTGCTGAAATGAGGCATTCTTTCCATAAGCAGAGCCTTTCTCATCTGATACTTCAGAAAGGTCCTTGGCATGCTTTACAGCTACATGCTGCATTTCTTGCGTTCCAGAGTTTGGATTATATCAGTCTAAAACCATTGAGTCCAGCATGTTCACAGAAAAGTCACCCAGGAAAATTAAATTTACATAAACAAATTATTGTATCAGCCTCTGCCAATGCCTACTTTACCCAGTCTTCAAATGGTCCAAACTTTCAGTTCTGACCTCAGATGTTTCCATTTGCTGATTCCCTGAAATTGTATCTATGGAAAAACCATATGCCAGCCTCTGCCTGTTTAAATAAGACCATAAAAATGCTAAAATGATAAATTTTCAAAATGTTAGTTTTGTGGAAACCTGTAGGATCTTTACTGATGAGCTATACCCTGTTGTCCATGGTTATTGCAAGGACAGATACATATGCTGAAAATAGATGAGGAAAATAAGAAGTCTACAAGATTCCATCAGCAGAAGAGAGAACGCTGCATGTTATATTCACAATTATGCTTCAGAATAGCATATTTCAACATTAAAGGCAATGACCCACATAAATCTATGTATACATATAAACAGATTTAAAAATAAATTCATGGGGATATGCTGAATGAAACAAACATTCCAGTTTTGTCATAATTGTATCATTGTTAAGATTTTCATAGTATAGCAGGAAAAATTATTGGTTTGCTAAGGAATCTGAGCAAATAATAGATAAGAATATTCTATTATACTGCAAGTCAGCAATATGAAGTATGAAATACAGTTTGACATACAACTCAATACCAAATCTGCAAAATATAATTTTATTGGTCTTGCTATCAAAATAAAATATTGCAAGCATACTCCAAAAATCACTAAGTCTGAAACATAACCCATTCTTTACAAGATATTTGTTGACTTTATGATTTTACAGATTTTGTTGCACTGTGAAATCTATGTTCCTTATATAGAGGAAGAACTGCCATGTAAACTGAGACAGATTCTGGCAGAACATCACTTCCTTTATTGTTAAAGGGAATATCACTTCCTTTATTGTTAAAGGGGGTTGTTTTACATAATAATAATGCTGAAAAATGTTCAAATGTGTGTAAGAAGTTAAATACTTACCCTATCCTTCATCTTGAAATGAAACAGTTCTGAAGTGGTACAGAGATAATATCTTTATTGATACCCATTTAATGTTCCATGTAGTGGATTTAGCTGGATTTAGCACCTATTTTATATATATGTATATATATATATATATATATATATATGTGTGTGTATATATATATATACGGCTGTAATATTAACTATTCTATTTAATGTCCCTTGAAAGACTACTAAACTTCACGACAGTAAAATTGTCATCAAAGCATAGTTCCTACTGGACTGAGGTAGTAATGTTGCACATATATCTATCAACCTTACACTGTTAGCAGCCACTGCAAAAAAAATGACCTGCAAAATTAATTGGTCTTCAAAGTCTGTATGTAGTCCCATTGTTTTGGGCATTCACATAAGTATATGGTCCAGTCTAAAAGCACTTGTAGTCAGACCACAAATTTTAAATTTTAAGAATGAAGTTGAGAGAGCTACATCATCTCATATAATGCTGTACATTCTCCAAACACCTGGTTTGTTTGGGCTGTCTGCTCCAAACACCTGGTTTGTGTGTGTAGCTTATCCCCACCTCAGCAAAAACCAGTTCTGAAACATTTGTAATGTGAGACAAATGCAAACACAATGTGCTTATCCACTCAGCAAAAGGTCTGCTCTAAAAATGCCACAATAAGCTGTTCAGTATTTTCAAGACACCAGCTGAGCACAAATAAATGTAGTAAGAAGTGTATGTTTGGTTTCCAGGATCAGTGGTTTTGGCGAGTCAGAAACAACAGGGTGATGGATGGATACCCCATGCAGATTACCTACTTCTGGAGGGGACTGCCTCCCAGCATTGATGCAGTTTATGAAAACAGCGAGGGGAATTTTGTCTTCTTTAAAGGTAAGAAAGAACAAAAGTAAGATTTTGTGTAACACTTTTGAGTGTGATGATTTCTTGAAACACATCTTGTTTATTTTTACTAATGATTTGTAAATCTTGTTGCAAAGTGGTAGCTAAATGAAGAGTGTATATGTTAACATTTTCTTGTTTGGCAATGACATTTTTAATTTATGATTACCCTTCACAGTATCAGGTCATTTGCTCTTACATATTCAGTAAAAATCTGAAAGAATAAATATAAGACAGAAATGAAGTGATCTACTATGAAATAATTTTTTAAATGTGTTTTAGGAAAACACAATGAATATACCTCACTGTACTGCATTGTTTTTGTTTTGTTTCATCTAAGACCCAGTTTCATGTGGGGAAAAATAATCTTTTTCATAGATGTGTATTTAGTGTTTTTAAAGGAGCATAAACTCCACAAAATAGGTGATTTAGATCAAATTGTTGCTAACAATTCTTTTCAAATTTCACTCCAGACATCAGCTGTTCTTCAAAATTAAAGTTCTTGAACATGTACCTTATTTAGATTTAATGATAAAGTTATCTTATATGTTTAACAAATGCATACTTAGAGACAAAATCTTCAAATTATGTAAAGTACATTTTATAAAATAATCATTTGAGAGAAGACGAAACTGAATAGATAACAAATATGTGAAAAATTATTCAGCTATTTAGTGTTGTGAATGATTATTTTTTTTAACTCATTACAAAAAAAAGGTAGATTTTTTAAAAGTTGTTATATTAAAAAAAAAATTCATTTCTACAAGTGGAGTCATTTACGGGGAGAATATTTCATTCACTATGGAAACAGGATTTTGGGAATGTTAAATGAAAAATATTTAATAACATGCAGAAACACTTCATAACAGTACAATGAAGCTTATGTTTTGCTAAAAGTGAAATTGGTTTTTTTGTGTGAATCATAAGGAAAATGATATTACATGTAGTGCAGTTTCTATTTCAATAGAGCAAATGCTTTTATTTCTGTTGCCATAAAATAAACTTCAAGTCATTAACACTGGGAAGTTTATATGGTGAGGAATCATGATCAAGGTACCTCCAAATTTCCATCCCACTGCTTGATTTTTAGGTCCATAAGATATGGAAGGATAAAAATATTATTCTGTAGCTATTCCTTTGCACCACTTCTAGAAAGAGCAAAGTAGCTACCCTGGGCATCCCAGACTTCTGCCTTGATAATGCTGGCATCCATTATCTGAGTCCCAGACAGAAATGATCAAGTTTATTTTTATTACTGCTTCTTTTCCTTCCCAATGACCTTGAAATATGTTTCATCATTATTTAACTCTTCACCCACTGCTGACTGGCTCCTCCTGTTAGGTCTTAGAGGAATAGGTTGATCCTGTAGTTTATGAGTTACAGATAACAAACAACAGAAGGAGGAGGGAAGTTCTCTATTTTTACTCTGGGAAATTAAATCAAGATTAATTAAAGCAAGCAGGAACAGTAAGATTGTGCTTTTAGAAGTCAGAATTGTGTTTTCCTTTCACATCATCCCCACCTTATGCTATCTGATTTCAGACCAGTTAGTTTTGTGCCTTCTGGCTGATACCATATGATATTTGGATATTCTGCTGTAGGTTTTTTTCCCATATGACTTCTTTTCAAAATTCCTTCAATTATTTTTCCAATGGCATTTGTATTATCCCTTTATTTGCCAAGGTCAAAAGTCTTTGTATTTCCTTGTGCAATTAAAAAAAAAATGTCTTCTGTGCCATGTCTTCATGACTCTTAATATCTAACTGTTGGTGTTTTTTCTATCAGTGTAATTCATGTTTTTCCACTGCTACAGAATCAAAAATTTCAGCTGTCTTCTGTGTGGGTGTCCTTGAAAATTCCTGTTCCAAGAATCTCAACTGCCTTGTGGAACATGATTACAGAAATCTATATAAATAGACTGTAGGTAAATGATCGTTGTCTTCTTTCTTCTATTCCATCACAAAATTTCCTGAGAAAAGTCCTCCCAAAGGTGCTAGAAATAGACAAGCTGATTATTGCTAAGATGATGAGCAAGTAAAACACCTTATCCAGGTAGTGTTCTTTACCAGTCTAAAATTGATCCAAACAAGTAAGTTCTAGAAGGAAATTTAAATCTGAAGTCTAGCATACAGATGTGTTAACAAAGCATATACCTAAGCCAATGTCTACATCTGTTATTCAGAGAATAAAATAGAAAAGATGGATTAAGTGCCAGCAGAGAACTTGTACTGGTTTAGTGTCACTATGTACTCCTCTGATCCACACTATACTGTCACTGTTCCTGCCTTCCCTTTAGTGCTGACCCATAGTATACTACAAATATACACCTAGACATTAGGAAAAAAAATGCTTACAGAAAGAGTGGATGGGTACTGGAATGGGCTGCCCAGGAGGTGGTGTAGTCACTGTCCCTGGAGGTGTTTAATAAAAGACTGGATGTGGCCATGGTTTAGTTGATAAGGCAGTGTTAGGTCATAGGTTGAACTTGATGATCTCCAAAGTCTTATACAACCTAGCTGATTCTGTGACAAGTTCCTCATCCATCCCAGCTGAGCTCCATGCATGCCAGCAGGTCATTGTCACAGATAGCAACACCCCCATGCCCTCTTCCCTGCCCATCCCTCATAAAGAGCCAGTAGCCTTCCATTCTAACCTTCCATTTGTAGAAGCCATCCCACCACATCTCTGTGATGCTGGTAAGATCACAGCCCTGCAGGTGTGCACGAATTTCCAAGCACATCCCCAACTCCTACTGTTATTGTGCATAATACATGTGTTTCCACAGAGGCATTTAATTTGGAGCCCCCAGTGAAATCAACTTACTGGCTGGAGTGGCTGGAATTGCTTTGTGCTCTTTCAGGTGCTCTCCTGCTGACCTGTGATCTCTCTCCAGGCTCTGGACATCTCTTGCTGGCACTGGCATCAAGCTGGCAGGAGTGGGATGGATTGAGGTTCTCCCTCCACCAGCAACTTTAGTTAAAATCCCTCTTTTTACCAGCTTGGCAAGCCTATGACCAAGATCCTCTTCCTGTTCCCTGCCAGATGGACTCATCAGCCCCCAGTAGACCAGATCATACTCATAAAGTGCAGAGCAATCTGGTGGATAGCTACTTATAAAAAACAGATGTTTGAATTCTTGTTATTATTCATTACCAGTGTCCATGCTGAATGACAATAAGATGGCATTAGAAAGATACCCTTTTTTTTTTCTTTTAATGAGAAAACATGAATAGTAAAATTCATTCTGTGTACCTTTGGGAATTTATATAGTGCTAAAAATGAAATTGTCAAGCCATCTGCACTCTTGAATGTTATGGTAAACCAAATGTAGCAATAGAAAGGCTGCTGTAAAACTCATACTACCAGTGCCTCCATCATAACGTTCTACTGCACTTACCCCATGGCCTGACAGTTTTATATTGAAAAATAGATTTACTATAGTGTCAGATCATGGAATGGAGAAATGACAGAAACTTGATGTGGGAAATAGAGAATGGGGAAAAAGCCACCATGAATAGTAATTTTAGGATTCTAGAAAAAGAGTAGACACAGGCTTGAAAGACCAAAATTAAGAGGAATGTTGGCTGGAATAAACCAACATTCAGGATTAGATGTTACATTTTTTTTTTAACTGACTTAAATTACATGTAATTGTTTAAAAATTTGGGAATTCATCTCATCACTCTATCACAGTGATTATATGCCACACACTTCTTGCACTGCACATACACCATAATTGCAAATAATATGGACAAAAAACCCAGAAGCACAATTATTCAGAATTCAGATTATATAAAAGGAAGAACTAGTTGCTAAAAACTGCATATTTGTTGGCAGTAGTCAGTAGGAAGTTAAACAGTCTAAAGAATATATAGAATATTGTAATTTTAAGTGAAGCATAGCAATACAGATGTCCTTTATTTCCAGTACTTTTTTTAGAATGTCAAACATGGATTTTGAGAGACTTCAAATAATTCCATGGTTCATCCTTCTCAGCTGTTTCCCTACAGTGATGATATTTAACAAAGCATTATTTCAAGAAGTAAGACATTTTAGCTTTTTTATCACTTGCTTCACTCTCAGCTTCTGACCTTGCCAATCTGCTTCTTATTATATTAGACCTTACATTAGGGAATAAAAGCAAGAGATTAAACATTCTGAAATTTCAGACTTCATGAAACATGTGGTGCTTTATTCTTTGTGAAAATAACAAACCTACCAATGAGACCTTAAAAAAACAACTTTGCAAAATAAACACTTGGTGGTTTCTGCCAAGGGCACAGATTTTGACTCCAAAGAAGCATTAGTTATCTATAAGAATAAAAATATGATTAATTTTGTCATAGTTCTTTCCATTATTATCACAATTAATGAAGTTTTATTGACTATTAGTGGAAGTGGAATAGGAGCTACATGAAAGCATACTGACTTTAGCATTAATTTGTACTATGTTTCAAGTTTTATAAATATGTTAGAAATAAAATTATCTCATTCTCATCACAGGTGGGCATCTTTGGCACTGCTTTTCAGCTTTAACTTCTCCTACATTGTGTTCTGATCAACATTCTGTTGATCAGATCAATTCTCTGTTCAGTAGACACCCACTTTCCTCCAGGTGAGAGACAGAAAAAAAAATCCAAAACAAGACCAACAACGAACCTCCTAAAACCTCCTAAAAAACCAACCAAACAAAAAACTGAAATTAAATCTGTCAGCCAGATGGAACATTTGGATTTCTTATATACAGTACTTCTCATCAACAATCAACACAGTTATAGCAGACTAAACATGTCTTCTAAGGCAAATGTTAAATAAAATTCCTGCTAGTTAGCATCAATAGGCTTTGCTTACATATGTTAGAGATCTCAGTGCTCCCCTGTCTCCACAGAATACTGATAAATTTACCTTTTCTCTGTTTTCTAAGAAAGAATTTGCTTCTTAATAAGAAATTATGTGAAGAATTCAGTTTCTTATGCCTGTTCCCACATCAACATTTTCCTTTTACTTCAGTATATCTGAATGTGCAAAAAATACATGGCTCAGTGGTGCTGTCATTTACAATGGCTTGTGCATAACCATTGTTTATTTTGATATGACCTGATCTTGTTGATAGTTAACTTTGCCTCCCTGGGTATGGCTCATAACAATCTATTCATAACATTGCTTTGACTTTTATTCCTTGTGAGGCACAGAGAAAAGTATTGGCATTACATACATCACAGCATATGCCTCTCAATGCTGTGCAACAGCTGTCATTTTGAATGATCTTCTGAAACAGAAATGAGCTGGCCTGGGATCATTCACTGGATGCCATCTGTTGTTCACACCATAAGTACCAACTAGTAAGGTCCAAAACGCATGACTTCTTTATCATTGCGTTTGAAACTGCCATTAACATCTGAAGCCTTCTGTGTCCAGTCATATGAATTGGCAAAAAATAAACCACATGGGAAGAGGGACAGAGAATGATTGAAGATGCTCACCTCTGCCCTATAAGTGAATTTTTATAAGGCATCTCAGTAAAGGTAAATCTCAGGTTAGCAATGACCTTAATCCCAGATTAACAGAGAACTCAGCTTTCCATGACTGCTCTTCACAGATCTCTGTGTCTCTTTCATTTTTAGTACTTCAGATGGCTCTGTACATACTTGTTCTTTGAGTTCTTTTTTTCCTTCAACTGGCAGGAAAATGGATCTGTTGAGCAAACGGTAGTGTCTGTTCTTGAAAGTGGGTGACAAGCAGCTGTAAAGAAGCTGATAAAAAATTAACCCTGGAAACCCAGCATGGGAGGGATGGAAACTATACCCCCTCTCCTAATTAAAACGCTGATAAAATGAAAACATGCTTTAAATCACCACAGTACAAACAGGGAGATTAAAAAACCTTTCCTTTAAACAAACATTTAATACCACAGAGGGATAGCTAAAGTGTAAAACCAACTGCAAAACAGCTCTCTGGATTTTCCCTCTTGATGATTCTGGCATACACCTGATCCTAGGTCTTTGGGGTAATATTACATTTCCTTATAAAATATTTATACAGCACACTACCTTAATGTCCTAAATCTGTATAACAGCCTGTCTAGCCTTAAAGGTAAGTAGAAAAACTAATGTGAACAGCCATGATTTTATCTCTTATATCCTCTTTCCAAATGTGTTTGATCAAAATTTGTTTTAAAACTTTTCCCTTATATTTTAAGTATCATCATCATGAATAGCAATGGATAGACCAAAGTGAATAATCCAATAAGGCAAATTCTATATATACGTTCATGGTTCTCATCTAGATTTCTTTTGGGATTTAGCTCAAAGTGTCCATGTGATGTCAAAGAGTATCTTCTCCTTCAGTGTCATAATTACTAAAACTAGCAATGCTTTTTGGAAAAAATTATGATGGTAGTGCTTTGAAGAGAGAATAAACACATGGTTCTTTTACAAAGGAGCCTATAGTCTAGCCTGAGAAGAGTGTCCTCTTGGTCTAGGGGACAGAACACAAAGAGCAGACAGGCATCCAAGCAAGCTCATCAAATGAGTACATAAATACAAATTACGCTCCCCCTTTCCTATTTCTAGGGAGCATATGGGGATCTTTATTCCCTTTTTTCAGCCAAAGCTGTGTTTGAAAGAGAAGTTTCTGCTGAAAAGACACAGGTGAGAAGTGAGTTTTGAAGAGGAATTAGAAAAAAGCAGAAATGTAAAAAGGAGAAGATAGTTGCAAGACTAGGACAAGTGGCACAGTATGCTGAGAAGTCTCTACGAGGACAACAAAATTATGGGGGAAATACTGGGCTATAGGCTTAATATGAGATGGTAAAGTAGGTGAGATAATCATGAAAGTATTCAGTGAAGAAGAACTCGTCCAGGGAGCTAGAGGAAAAACTCAAGCTTGGAAACTGGAGTTGTGGGCTGGTGAGGTAAGCTATCCAGCTGGAAGAGAGACCACAGGAAGCATCCTCTCCCACAAACAGGGGGGCATCTTGACTATAAAATACTGGTGCAGCTGCTACTTCTGTAGGCATGGATCCCTATGTACACAAAATATTTATCTAGTAACTGCAGTTACCCCTCTAGCAGTAGCGGTTTTGTCCACTCAGCACTGCAGTCCAGGAAGCCCTAGGCTGTCATTCATATTTAAGACAGTGACTGGATTAACAAGGGTAATCTGAGGTTTGTGTAGACACTGTGCTAACATCAACTGGAGTCGTACAACTACCTTGTCTTTTCAGCACTTAATAAGTCAGCTGGGGGGTTTTGAATGATTTGTCACCTACAGACAAAGCTTAAATCTTACTGCCACTGGCAACCCACCATTACTTTCAGCAACAAAAGGGATTCAGATTCTCAGTTTGCTGTCTTTAAGCCACCCTAAGAGAAAATATGTTTAGATATTAAATTCTATGGCTATTTCTGAAATAATCATACATCTTTCATAAGTAATTTAACTTCTTGGGGAGAAATACAGAGTAATAAAAGTATTTGGTCTCTATGAAAATTGTAATTTCTATTTTTTTGTGTGTGTGTTTCTTACCTTATTTTCTTATAAAATTTTCTCTTTCCTCATGAAATGTAAAACTGCTGTGTAGTTTTTCTGTAAATGTATTACATTATCAACTACAGAGTCTCTTAAGGTGATTTAATTTTCACTCTACTTTTGATCATTGCATAGTTGGTATTAAAATATTCTGTGGACTTATTTGAAGAAAGGTGCTTTATAAATGCAAGATATCCATAAGGCATATTTAATTTTGCATTTTCTGCAGCGATGGGACATTTTTCATTTCATTGTATTTGGAAGAACCACTACTATAGACCTTTGGAAGTCTTTCTTATTTCTTAAGAGTGTATTAATATTTCTACTTGGCAGTACTGATGACTAACACACATATATGTGTGAATATATATCCTTTTGTACAGGTAACAAGTTCTGGGTTTTCAAGGACACTACTCTCCAGCCAGGCTATCCTCATGATTTGATAACACTTGGAAGTGGAATTCCTTCCCATGGCATTGATTCAGCAATTTGGTGGGAAGATGTTGGAAAAACCTACTTCTTCAAAGGAGATAGGTTGGTATAGGATTTCTGCAAGGGAACAATTCAGTGGATACCAGCTAAACATGTTAACCTTTTCTTCTAGTTCTCAAAAGTATGAAATTTACTCCTCCTGCATAGATGGCTATACTGTTTTCACATGTCTTATAACCTAAATTATATTTTTTTGAGTGTCTTGGAATGGGTATAAGTATATATCCAATAGAAAAGTTATGTTTTAGAAGTCAACAGGAGAGTCACAGTTGTGGTAAACTTAAACTTAAATATTAAAAGTGTTGTGTTTATGTACACTCTTACATCTTTCTTTTTATCCACAATTCTAAACCCCAGAACATAAGCAGGCAAGGCATGATCCAAAGCTTTTAAAGTCAGTGAAAATTACTTTGCTTCTATTTGATAATGAGGTAAAAAAGGCAACTCAGAGCTAAACCTAGGAAATAGAGAAGAATTTGAGCATTTTCTTGGAATAACTTCTAAATAAATCTTATAGGAACACATATCTATGATTAGTAATAACAATAAAAAAAAATAAAACCCAGCACAACCCCCCAACAAAATGACAAGCACAGAAAAAAACATAAAATCCAAGTGTTTTTCCACACATAAAATACTTGTACTAGTCACTGTATCTTTATTTACCTGTCAATAAAAAAAAAAAGGAAAGGAATGTTTGTCTGCTTTATAGAGATGTCAAGAGAATTGAAACACTGCAAATTGTCTGAATGATGGATTTTACAGGTTTTCAGTATGGTACTGTGTTTGTTGATTGATCTATCGCTGTGCAAATTTTGTGTGCTCAGAGACAAATTATTCCTAATTAATACCTGTAAATATTTTGATTAGTCTTATTAAAACTATGACTGCTTTTGTTACTGTGTGGTACTTAGTGTTCTCTGACACTAATAGTATTCATGGATCACTTAAGAAATCAATTTAATGCCCATCACAGAATATGTTTAGGACAGTATAGATTGTAATTTTATAGCAATACTGTAAAAATTGCACTACAGAATGCTGCAACAAATTTTATGGTTGAAGCTATTTTTATTATTTAAAAAAATATAGCTTTCCAACACTCATGGTGAGGGAAGTAGATAACTAAGTCAAATTTTTGCAATGTTTTAAAACTAGGTATCATTTCAAGCAATCAATTTTCATAGTGAGTAGAAGATGCCTAAATAATTTGCTTCCTATGGTTGAGTAGATTTTTTTTTACAATTCAAATTCTTTTGCAAGTAATAATTTTCCACCTCCACATACATATTGTAAAAAGATGTGCAGTAGGAATCTGTTGTGACTTTTACTTCCTTTGGGCTTTATTCAGCAATGCCCTCTTACATTACCATGTATAGGCAGTTACTTATATTCAGGACTTTCCCAAAACACAATTGGTAATAACAGAAGACAAAAAAAACTAGCAGAGAAAACATGTACTGGCAGAAAAGTTGCTACTTAGAGCTAAGAAGCACAATGAAACTCAGCAGGATATAAATACAATAGAGTATGTTAGAAGAAGATTGAACGTGACCCTTGCAGAGATAATTGAGCCATTACAGGATATTGACCATCAGTGGGAAAAAAACCCTTACAACGGTAAGTTTCTCAATGTACATTGCTTATGAAATCAAATATTGGCTATAAAATAAAAATAATAATAAAAATGACCAAGCAAAAAAATAAACAAACAAGAAAATCCCATTAACCATACCAGTAAGAAGATTTAAAAGTAAACCATTAAACAGTCATATGTCTAAAACAGCTCATGTATGGAATATTATTGTTGTAATTTGACATTATCTATTTCAACACTAAAGATAATTCTTCCAAATAATTGTATGAAAATAAAAAAGGGGTAAAAATTTACTACAAAAAACATTAGTCCCTCTGTTATTCCTATCCTACCAGAACTGAGTCATTTGGGACTAGAAAATAATATGTTTGGTGAACTTCTTGACACATGTCCTTGTTTATGCCCGTCTAGTCCAACTGGTTTTATGCACTTTAGAGTTTAAATCAATCAGTTTTTTCTTCATAAAACTTAATCATCCAATGGCTCAGGATATCATTAAGTAAATAGGCTTTGATATAGAATATAGTTTAGCAAATATTTTCCAAATTCCCTTTTTCTCAGTCTATTAAGTGGGCGTTGGTTTTTTTCCCCCTCTGTTATTTATCAGTCTTTGAGATACGGCAACAAGTTTATATAGGCTGTAGAGCTCAAACCATCATTAGGGAGTTTGCTTGTGAACATTTAGTATGACAAATAGAATCAAGACTAGGCTTTTCCTTACCCTGTAGACATGTTCATTATTCCAGTACAGATTGTTGAGGTGGTGTCGAGATCAGTCCTTCCCTAATAGGATTTCTCATCAATGATGAAAACACAGAAGTTTTGTGATTTCTGATTATGCACTGAGTATGTCCTCAAAGACTTTTAATGACAAAGTATATCTTTGAAAGTCATTTAGGGCTAGGGGAAAAACGGAGGTTATTAAAAGAAGGTGCTCAAAATGTGAAAAGATTGGAAGAGAAAAAGGAAAATGAGAGAAATTATGGAGGATGGAAATAGAGTTCTGGAATAGAGAGAGAAAAAAATATATATTTCTTTAAAAAATGCAAACTAAATACCAAGAAACTTAGAGTTTAAAGATGAGGAAGAACTGCTTTCAACAGTATTAATGTTAGAGCTTTGTTTACTACTTCTGCATGTTGTTTCTGCGTGTAAACTTTCAAAGATGCTACGTATCCCAATAAAGAGCATTGTGTTGTTGGCTGGTAGCTGATGTATATCTGGCTAGATTAAGAATTGAGGCTATAAAAATAATTTAAGCATAAGAAAGAAAAAACAAATACAAATGTTTTTTTAATCTAACTTGCCAACACTTAACCCACTTGAAATCTGCCATCTTTTAATTTCATTGAAAGTTTAAAGCCAGAGAAACTCCCTACAGGGAGAAATACTGAGGAGTTTAGACCACTTTTCTAAAAAGATTAAAATGTGAATTAATTAGAATGCCTAAGTACCTTCACAGCAACAAAATATCATCCACATAAGAATTTTTTAATATATGATGATCATAACAAGGATTTCTAAAAACTCAAGTCAAGTGAATTCAAATGAGAAACATGGTCAAGTTTTTTAGCAGTAACCAGATTATCAATGATAGTGATAAAACTGTGTTCTAAATCAATGGAGTAAATCCAAATATGAAATGACCCACCAAAATATTAGGATACACAGAGGATATTAAAGATGCTGTACTCTTAGAACCAACTTATAAGACATGTATAGCAATTTGATCAGCAGTAAAAGAAAAAAGAAATTATCAATATAATCTCTAAATATAAATAAATCACAATTGTAAATACTTCTCAGATGTTCAGGATTATTAGAATTGCATACAGAAGCTTTTCAAGCTTGAGAAAGGCTTGCTGGCAAAAAGACACACAAACAGGTTGAATTTTATAATACACTGCATCTATTTAGTGATAATGAAATAAAATTAAAAGCTACTGTAATGTATACATATGAAGAGTTAAATTAAGATTGCTGGCAGTATTTTAATATTAATCTACTGTCACTTGCATTATTAAAATATTATGAAAGGCATTCATATACATTGGTTTTTTGCATGTGTTGCATCTCTCTGTGTCACTGCACAAAAGCCCTAGGCATCAGAATTGTGGTGATTATAAGTAAGATGCATGCTGGTTTAGTTGTTGAAGTCAAAAATATTTTATCTTCTATCTATTTACATGAAACAGCAAATAGATTTATTTGTAATGTATGTTCAAAGAGAAGCAATCCAGTATTTCCACTTGTGGTTAATGAATGTAGCAAGTGTTAGAGGGGGAAAATATAAAGTTACACATCTGCTATCTTACAAATGTGCTTTGTTTTTCTTTTTAAAAATATTTCAGGTACTGGAGGTACAGTGAAGAAATGAGATCCATGGACCCTGGTTATCCCAAACCAATCACAATTTGGAAAGGTATCCCGGAATCTCCTCAGGGAGCCTTTGTCCACAAAGAAAATGGTATGCAAGCATGTTCTTGTTTTAATGATTTATTTACACCCTTTATGTAAGATAGAGTAGTAGAGAGTTGATTGACTATTCAGGTTAAGCAGTGAAGGAATTATTGATATATGAACAGAATATTTACTGCTATAGAACTGGCTTTAGTGAAAATACTCTTTGTTTGTGTGTACTGTTTAACCTGGGGCTCAAAACACTTTCAAATTTAGCATTATAAATCTTACTTGCCATTCTTTTTTTCTTCTGTCTTAATTCATTTTGGTTTTGTTCTCTGATGGATTATAGCACCTCTTAAAACAAGCATCATAAATACAGTATATCTCTATTGAATTTTCAAGGTACTGGCTTTTTAAACAGTTTAGAAAGTATTGCTTTCATTCTCAAAAGCTAGCAAAGGGAAGCAAAATCTTTATCTAATCAGAACTATCCCAATGAATTTATGTAAATCAAAGAAGTCATAAGTCCATGATGTAGAAAAGCAGATAACAGGGATTTTAGTATGATGTATTATTACCTCTATCAAGATACAACATGACATACCTAGAGCCTGAAATCTCAGCTGGACACACCAGAAAACAAATGAGAGCAGCTGAAATCTCCACCATCCTAGGAGAATTCAGTGCTACCCAGGGGATGGTGGCCAGCTGCCAACAGAGCCCTCAGTTGCACAGAAGTTTTAGATCCTTTTGACGGGAATAAAAATATGCATTTGTTGTATCCTGTCATTGTTGGACAATTGTTATATGGCATATATGATTTTTTTATTAGTAGGTTCTTAATTAATTCTGTTTGCCTCATAAGACAGGACACATATCTATTGCCATAATATTTTAATTTCCTTTTAATAAGAAAATAAAAAGATTTCTTTCCTTTTATAAAACATTTTAGTCTCCTATTTCAACCTCTAACTTGATTAAGTAGTTTACCATGGACATGTTTGGGGTTTTTTTTCAAAAAATATGTTGAATTGTTTCCTTGCTTTAGGTCTGTTGTACCCAGAAAAAGAAACCCTGTCTGTATTTTGGCCTTTTTGCTAGATGGATTTTTTGTGTTGCTTTTAACTGGAAAGTAGGTCATTCAAGATGATATTCTGCATACATCACACTCAATAATTAACTGTTTTAAAATATGCATATATGTAGAAATAGTCACAAACGTTATAGAAATATATATACATATATGCATATATATCTGTGTGTGTATCATTTATATCTGTGCATAAATATACATATATACACATATCTCTGTATATAAATATATATAGAAATATATATATATATTATGTTCAGAGCTCAGGTACATGTGCCTCCCATTAAAAGTAAAAACTATCTTACTGTAACACTCAGACCGGTGAGTTTGAAAGCATTGCAGAGTCAAAGCACCCATTCCTAAGGTATGAAAGACTTTTGAATACATAAAAGGCACTTCTCTTTCTAACCCCAGTGGTTTTAATAGTCTGCTAGACTCTTTGGATGAGAAGGTTAATAAAACATGACATGAGATTGTGGAGGAGGTGAAAGGAAAGAGGAAATTCTTGAACATCTCAGAAATCCTATAAAGGCCCCAGGGCAGAAAAAGGGACTGAAAATGAGACCATAAATTTCCCAAGAAGACCACTAAGACATTTTCCCTGAAATCAAGAAAATAAAGTCTTAAGAAACAGTTCACAACTTTGCTGTTGTTTGTATGAGGAGAGAAAGAAACAAAAGCAGATGCAAATAAGAAATACTACAGCTCAGTTGGAAAGTTGATTCCATTTTGCCTGAAACTGCTTTTATTTCTCTGGACAGAAGCAGAGCTGATAAAGATCTTTTACTATAAACCTTCATAAGGAAACATCTGAAAGCATGTCTTTCAGGGAATGAATTTCATTTTAAAGTATATTTTTTGCCTTCTTTTACCTTGTTGTTGTGCAAACTATGCAAATGAACACCTACAATAACTCTGATCATGCAGGGGTTTCCTTCAGTGATGGCAAAAAAATTTTGGTAATCTTGCATTAAGAGTTTTGGAAAGGATGAGAAAAACCAATTTCCTACTCTAGTCATGTCCCCCCCTAAAAGCTTGTTAAGGTACAGGTAGAGGTACAGGTAAAGGTAGCAGCTTTGAAACTTGCCCTGCTACTTCCCATTTTGTGATTTGTTTTCTAACACTGCAGTAGAAACTCTTAGGAGGGGGTGAAAGAGAAATTTCCTTTCTTTTGCTGCACAGAATCTGAGATCACACAAAGTTCTCCAAATTGGAGAAATCTTTCTTTCTACCTTTGAGAGCAGCACAGCAAATTTAACTTTCCAACTAGAAATTTTTAGGTAGAAGAAAGACAAAAGGTAGTCTACTTTATTAGTCCACTGGCCTTCTTTGCCTTATACTTACTACATAAGAACATTTGAGGTAGCAGTGACTGCTGAGCCCTTCAGTGCTGCTTGGGTCAGGTATTACACTCACTACTCAGTGACTAGTACCTAGAAAATTGTAAGGAACAGCTCTCAAAGCAGGTTTAACACATCTAGCAGATTAGATGAAATCACTTTCAACAGTTGTGTGGAGTCATTTGCTCTGTCAGGAGAAGCAGTAAAACTACTCAGTCTCTTAGAATTGTCCTTCTCTGCTGGTAGCTTCCACCTTTCAGCTGTAACTGACTATTATACTGGTTCCTACCTCAGCAGAAATGGCAGAAAAGTTTAAACTTTTAAACTTTTAAAAAAGTTTAAACTGAATTTCCCAGAGGAAAATGTGCTCTGATTGAAAAAATTGGATTGGATCTCTAGCAGCTGGCAATTCTTTTGCTGCTTTAAGAGTGTTAATTTGACCTTTTGCTGTGTAATATCCATTACTACTAACTAAAATCTGTATTTTGATTTACCTCTACCCCTGAGTAGAGTGCATGTATTCTGTATATATGTATGAACATAGATTTAGAGGTGTCACATCTGTATATGGTCTCTATATGTGTGTTAGAGTATTGGTAGAGATAATATATCAAATTTCCATACTTTAAATATTTATCCATGCCCAAGACGTGCAGTACTTTGTGAAAGGCATATTGTTAGATGGAATCCAAAGATAGGGTAACTGTGGTTCAAAATGCTGAAACTTTGCATTTGATAATACTTCTAATTTAAATTGCAGATTGCTTTAAGTAACTTTATATGTGCTAAAATTTTAAAACTTCATAGAATTTAAAGAATTCCAGTCCTCTTTTAGGTTTTATTCCAATTAGAATAGAAGGCATTTTCTGAACAAGTCTATCTACTCTTTTGATAGAGATCAGTACTTTTTGTATTTTCTTTTTTTCAAATTGTATTAGATCTTTCTATAAATCTATTAGCATATTTTCAGGTAATAAAAATGTAAGGAATTAAGGAAAGGAAAATAATGCCTTTTCATTGGTTAGGAAGGTTATTAAAATTACAAAAAAAACCTAATGTAGAAGAATGATGAAATACTCAATTTTTTCTGAAAAGTGGTAGTAGGTGATGAAGACATTTCCTACAGTTTGAGCTGCAAAATAGACTATCAAATATTTCTTTTTCTTAAAATTTAAGAATTTAAAGAAAATAACGATTGATTGAATAGGTGGTTAATAATTATGTTATTTCCAGATAGGCAGTTACCAGCCTTTTCAGGAAGTATTGTAAGCTACAAATAGTGCCCAATCTGCCTTAGTGGCCTTTAATACTGCAGGAAATATATGAGATATATAAAGTGAAGATAAGAAAAAATCCAGCTGTTTCCATTCAGTTCATAAACTGTAGGAGGTTTATCCATCCTACCCACCCATCCTGAAGGTTTGTGTCTTGCCAGATCAATGTCATTTTTCAGCCGGGATAATAAAGTAATATAGATTTTTATCAAGAGTCAAGCTTTTTCTTCATTTAAGCATGTTTAATAATAACATTGGATTGTGCCTGAATGAAAAAATATCAGGTCTTTACAGAAAACTTACATCTGGTTACACATTTTACCTAATGTGAAAGATGCTGTTATTTCATCCAGTCTCCTTCTGAAGTACAACAACAGTCTATGTGAGATTGAAGAGGGTCAATTCTCATTTCTGGATAACATAGCATAGCAGAGCATTGCAATTTGTTTCAGGAGACTTCCCATCTTGAAGATGTCAGGATTCTTTAAAGTCCTGTCCCTAAGGATTCCAACTCTAGTTGGTTTTCCAGTGAATCAACAAACTGGCCAAACCTTGACTTTTCATAGACCATATTCTCTGGAATGATTTGATTATTTTTGTAGCAATGAAAGAAAATAAAATCCCAATTTAATAAAGATCAACTAAAGAACAACTAAAGAACAAACAAACAATAAAATCAAAACAAGATCCCCAAACTGCATGTTAGATTTCTAGAGACAATAAAATAAAATTTGTAAAAAAATATTTGAAAGACTTCTAACTGAAGTCTATTCCTTATGTCTTTTGATTTTTTTAATTACAAAAACAAAAATGATACCAGTAATTTCCATAATGGTATATTGATGACATGATTTCATATGACCATGAATAATTGCTACTTTCTTCCTCAGGCTTCACATATTTCTACAAAGGAAAAGAGTACTGGAAATTCAATAACCAGATGCTCAGGGTGGAACCTGGCTATCCCAGATCCATCCTCAAGGATTTTATGGGTTGTGATGGACCAACAGACCGAGATAAAGACCGACACAGCCCTCAAGATGATGTTGACATTGTCATCAAACTGGACAACACAGCCAGCACTGTGAAAGCCATAGCCATCGTCATTCCCTGCATCCTGGCCTTGTGCCTCCTTGTCTTGGTTTACACTGTGTTCCAGTTCAAAAGGAAAGGAACACCCCGCCACATACTGTACTGCAAACGCTCTATGCAAGAGTGGGTGTGATATAGGGTTTTGGTTTTTTCTTTTTCCCTCCCAGGAGTTTGTGGTAACTTGAGATTCAACACAAGAGCTGTTATGCAGTTTCCTAGCTAGGAGCGGGCATCTGTCAGTCTGAAACAAAGCTGATCCTTAAAACCCAGGGGGTTGCCTGTCCTGCGCATGAGTGGCGATTCGCTCAGCTGGGAAGCTTCCATGATACACAGTATCTGCTGTTTCTTCAGTCCTTTGTCTTTCTTTGTCATTCAATTCTAGGCCTTCCCTCTGCACGCTCAATGCCCTATAAACTATCAGGATTAACTAACGAAGAGGAATAAAAATATCTCCAATGTTTCTACATTTTTCCCTTAAGGCCTGTTCCCCTTCGAAGAATTTTTTGCTGAAAGTAAATTTTTTTAGAGAAACACAACAACCAACAATGGAACTTTCAGGAAAGTGAGAAGACCCAAAACAGCTTTGTCTCCAAAGAGGATTGCTTTCTGTCTGCTACGGATAAAGTCCTATACTCCTACTTCCAATTTTGTCAGGTGGGAGACTCGGATGACACGCAGGACTTCAGACTGTTCGGACAGCCATTTTCCAACAAACAAGGGGCCAAAATATCTGCAATATAGTAACAGCCTTAATACATTCATTTTGTGTTTTTTACAGCTGCTCTGGGCTATGTCCTCAATGTTTTAAACTCATATTCAATACTATATTCAAGCAGAACCTTTTTATTGGTTGGTTTGATTTCTGGTTGGTTTTCCTACATTATATTTCCCAAGATGTACCACGCCAACTATCCCAGGCCTTTTATAGGTCTGTCAGGAGCACTTATTCCAAAGAATGGTAAAAAGCAGTGTGTCTCTGAAGTGGATTTCAATGAACTAAAACAACAGATATACTATTGAGAGACTTGACACTGGTATTATATTGGTGGTATAACCCTTTGAGAACTATTGCATCCCGTTTTCAGAGTCTGGTGGATGTTAATCTTGGTCATCATTAAATTACAGAATTGTGTTTGGGTAATACAGGTTTCAAAAGAAAATCAGTTTTTCAAAACAACAGTTTTTCAAATTTCTTGTGACTGCATTTTTAATTATTTGCATTATTGATAGAAAAGCATTTTTAACATGAATAGAAAACAAAATATATTTGCCAGCTACTTTCTTGTTAAAGGAACCAAACATATTTTAATAATTTCTACCACTTACCAAGAATTTTTCTGAGCTGTCAAGAGTTTTATAGCTTAGCCTCTTATCTTAAGCATCTTGGACTTCTCTCTTGAGACTCTGTTGCATGACAATTCAATTTGCCTCTGCAGAGGTAGAGTTACAGTTTCAAAAGAAAGCTAAGAAGATGACTCTGATAGTGCATGAGTATCCTCTGGTGTGTTACCCCTTTGCATGTTCATCATAGTTCTCAAAGGGTTAAAATTTCTGGCCTTCAGTCAAACAGGTATCAACTGACAGAGCCAAAAGACCACCAAAACATTTTGTCATTCTATGTAATTTGTGCTAACAGCAGTATTGTCATTTTCATGTGACCTGCAGAGCAGGTTTGTATCAATAATTTTTTCCTAGAGAAAAGTCAGCAACTGACAAACCTCTTTATTGATTTTAGGAGCTGCTTCTTGCAGTGATAGGCTTTACAGTCACTGGGCTGTGAACTTACTAAAGATGGTCAGAATGATGCACCCCAAAAGTCAGACACCTGGTTTTTTATGAAAGCCAGGTTTTGAGGGGAGTAGCTTTTGCAACAATGAACAGCTTGCCTTGAACTTGATTATTGACCTGTTGACTGTCATTACCAAGTTAAACATTGTCTTCTGTGAACAGCTTCACTGTCTGAATTTCCTTGAAGTGTACTGTCCTATGTCTTTGACCTTTAACTTGCAAACTGGCACAAACTGAAGGGAATCTGGTGTTGCAAATAAACTTAGAGTTTTATTTCTTGAAAGGCCTGATAGACATGATTCAAAATTTGAGAAAAAAATTGAAGTGTTTTAGTAGGAGAGAAATGACATAGACTAAAATATTTATGATAGGTCTGTAGAAAGGTATTTTGCTATGTATACATGCACACTCTAAAAATGAATTACAGCAGAAGTTAATTTTTATTTAAATTGAATACAATTTTCAGTAAAAAAATTATTATTTCTACAAATATCTAGTTATTAATGAAAAGGTTATAGGAAAGTATTAAAATACTTGAAATGGCCAGTATGGGCTTTTACATAAAATGAGATTTTATACTATGTTCAACCAATTTCTTACTGGTTTCTTAATCCACATAACTGGATCACTTTTTAGAGAGTGTAGGTATATATGCATATATATTATGATTATTATTGTTTTGGTAATGGATAGCTTGACTGCCTTGAATTTATATTTATATTGAGCATAGCATGAAAAATAGTATGCCTTTTTTTCAATTACATGATTTTATATTGATTTGAGGACTTATGAACATATGTGGCATGCTATAAAGCATTGCAAACTTATTTCTTAGAGCATAAACAGATATACATATGTATGGTTAACAAAAATGAAGATTAGAAAAAGATATAGTTTTACAACAAATATGCAATGCAGATGGCATTTTGGAGATGTTTTGTAGAAGTACTGCATACTGTAGGTTAGAAGCGCACCAGTATCAGCCCATAACATTATTTAGTAAATCCAAGTCAGTTGTTGCTGAAAATATAGATTTATTGACAATATAGTTGCACAGGATTTTGCTGTGGATCATTTGGTGAATTTGGTGAATTTGAAATTCTATGCTGTTTGTCATATGTATTAAGATGTGTGTTTGTATACTTATAAAAGCACACAAACACACACATACATAGACATGCACACTTTAATCCATTGAGAAATTTTTATTGTCAACAAACTACTGCAACTTATGTTCTGCTATAGACAGAATAAAATGATTGATGTTGCTGTTCCAATTTTTTTTCCCTTGGATAGCTGGAGGAAAATACTAAGAGAACTACTTATTCTGTATTTGTTTTTCCTCTACAGTAGGAGAATTTATTTTATTTTTTTTTTTAAGTCAGAACAGCATCTCATCTGTTTTTTTATTCACTTGAAAATTTCATTTCCGTTTTGAAATATCTTTCATGGCAGCTTAACTTTTTCTGCAACCGTTTCCCTGACAGTAATGAAGTGCTGAGCATGCTGACTATTGTTCTTTGATAAGGTAACAAAAATATTTGTGTTTGGAGAATTTAACTGTAATTATGCAGGAAGGTAAGTGTGATAATTCTAGTGCTTGGTATATTGTACATGGTAGTTACATGAATACATGATAAGTTGATCATTGAATCTATTTTCTTTTACTTAAAAGTGCATATATGCTATATACAGAGAGAGGGAGAAAAAAATATATATTGGCATGTTTATGTCATGCAAACAAAATTGTGTCAACATTTTTGTTACATACTCATGTTTTCAGTGGGTTGCAATGCAGTCATAAAGATTTGCTTTAAGTAAAAGATGTAGGAGCATTTGTGTTCACTGTAATTTCCAAATACATATTGGCTAGTTTCAAATTATAGAATTTCAGAGTAAATTAGTGATGTTGCCTGATCTAATTTTGAACTCAAATTAGTAAAAGTTCTAAGACAGTTTTTATTTTTTTGAATAGTTGTTTCTCTACAAGGGCCTATAACTATTAGAATTAAGAAAAAGCAAATTGAAAATATTTTCAGGTCTGCAATCTGGGTCCCTGCTCATGTGCCGTGACTTTTTTAATAAACATTTCCATATTGCTATTGTCATGATCTGTATTTTGGAACAATACAAAACTGAATAGTGTTGTGTTAATCAGCTACAATCTATCAAGCTGACTACACAAGATCGTGTATCTTCAGAGTACTATGGTCTGTATGATGCAGAAGGCCAGAGTAGATTATGGTAGTGTTTCCTTTGGCCTTTCAATATCTAAACCTATGAAAAGGTTATTGACTGTAGAAAAAAATAATTTTTATCAAAAAAAAATTAAAATATGTAACTGTATATTTACTGGATAGGCTGGGATGGAGAGACTCAAATGGCTCCAAAGGAGCCCTTTCAAGTCTCCTGAATAAATGTAATACATATTTTATATATTCCTATGAACTTTTGTTCTTTTTCTTCTTTCAAAGTGGGAAAAGGGAGGGGATAATTAAAGAAAAAGATTTTTTAAGGCTAATTTTGTGAATTAAAATAACATAAGCTAATACATCCAAACATAAGGGGCAGACTTACACTTTTTCTTAGAAGCATACTTCACATCCCCAGTTGCTTGATCAAGACTCCTGTGCCATTAGCACTGTGGGTTAAGAACAGAGTGTAAGGCTTAATTTTTGAATTTTCAACTTTTTTTTTTGGGGGGGAGGGTCTTACTTTGCAATCTAAATGTCAGTTAAATGTAGCTTTTGGTACCAAATGATATAGAATCTAATTCTAGCTTGTTGGTTAGAAAAAGTGCATAGTCTAGGAAGTTGGTCTGCCTATTAGCAATGGAAGTACTACATTCCTATTCTTTTTTTTTTTTTTTTTTTTTTTTTTTTTTTTTTTTCGTGTTTGAACCATTGTTAGGACAAATCTTAAAACACACGCATAGTAAACTGAACAGTGAATGTTCCAGGCACTGGATTTTTAGGGAAGTAGAAATGCAAGCTACCATACCATTATCAGCCTACTTTGGAAAGAACATGAGATGACTGGGTGGAGGAGGAAGGATATGACTGCAGGGGTTTGCTCTGTCCTGGCTCCCACTTCTCCTTACAACATGGCCTAAGTTTCACCACCTATTGCAGAGGTGAAGGAAGCTATGCACCATGGCAGTGGAAGATGTGAAGCAGCCATTACAGAGCAGTAGCTCCCAGTTTGCCTTTTGTTGTTGTCAAGACTGTCTCTGGACACCTCTGTTTCCAGAAGTATAAATAGATGACTGCAGGTCTATGAGTTATAAGGGAAATCACTACTATCAGCTGAGGAAACAAATGTCACTGGCCACTTATGTGTCCAACTATGCTGTAAATCAAACAATATTGTCTGGAAGCTGAGGAACAGATAACCTGTTATTCAATACAATGGTATACCTGTGATACTCCAGCACTGTAATGTTAGGCATAGTATACTTCCTTAGCTCCCACTACACAGACTGCAGACAGAGTGGTTTTCATGAGATAAGACCATTTAAACATATGTCAGTTACAAAATTGGGTGTTACAAAATGTGCTCATAAAATTAATTTCTGATATGTGCATGTAATTAAATGACTTGTCTGCCACTAGTCTCATGAAAAATATGTAATGTGTGAGTCAAATCTGTCTAACCCGTTCTTGTGGTTTGCCATCTGAGATGCCAGAGGCTGATGGAGAAAGACATTGCCATCAGTGCCATCAATGCTGAAAATACCTGATAAACATCAAAAGCATACAGTCACTTGTTGCAAACTGGCTCCATTTGAGGCTTGATGTAAGGTAGCCTTTAATGTTAGGCAGCATAGATTTTGTATGGTAAGGAATTATTTGATATATATATGTATGTAAGTAGGAATGCCCAATAATAATCAGAAGATCATATTTTGAGGGATCATCAATGTATGAGCACAGCAAGCATCTGTTCCTAAAATCAAAATGTATTTCAAGGAAGGATATAGCCAGCATTAAACACATGCATTATAAACAGGTCTTCTTTCCCTGTATACATAAGCTTTAGCATATCATCTAAAAAATATGTTCAGTTAATTACATTTGGAATTGCAGCTGCCCATTTTGTCTTTAAAAGCAGGCATTCTGTGAATGGTGTCCATATAGTGTGTTGACTTTGTGGAGATGGACTTAAGTATTGCTCTGGTCTACCAGCAGTATAGATTAAATAAATTTTAGATGCAGAGAAGACATAAATGAAGAAAGGCTGATGTAAACTAACATGCTAAAGACAGTTTTCTGTACTTGGATGTGTATGCAGCATAGTGCTACTTGCTGTCACAGTAAAACTTCATAAGCAATAATCATTACACATGCCAGCCACTTACGATGGCATGAAGCTTTCCAGTCACACTGCTTCGTTTCTTTTGCTTCTGTAGAATACCATTGTCCACAGATTATTATTATTATAGCCACTACATAAACCAAGGTTTTCTGTTAAGCTAATAGTAATTTCTACTGTATGAAATGGAATCATGTCCTTTTTATAACTACAACCTTAATCTTCTTGGAGCAGCATATCTTAAGTCATAGCTTGTCATGCCTTTTTGTTTTTTCTTTCATTCTTACAGTAAAATAGATACTGATATTGTCTCCATCCTCAGGAATAATCCTGTTCACTCTGTGTCATGCATGTGTCTTGGATAACCCAATTACTAATCCATCATTCCAGGAACTGGCTTTCTGGCAACTGGGATTAGTAACAGAATGCTGACATAAAATAACTTCCTAAAGTACCTGGTTAGTCCTTAACAATATGACAAGGGAATTTAAAGAGTTTTTAGTGAAGTATTGTGTTACTTACATAACTTACTTACATCTGTTCTGGCAACAGAACAGTGTAACTCTGCCAATCATTGAATGTCTATATGGGTTCACCACTTGCAGGGTTCTGTGTTGAGTCATAAAATAAGGTTTCAAATTCTTATTTCCATCCTGATGTGTTGGTATTTAACACCCAGCTTACATACACATTCATAGCTTACGAGGCTGTGCATAAATTCATCTGCCTTGTTGAAGTCAAGAGTACTTAGTCTCAGCAGGTAATCTGTGTTAATAAGGTATAGAAAATTTGGTTCCCTTACTATCATTTTTCAACCTTAAAGAAGAGAAAATAGGTTTTTCCATAGTATCACTTTTTCCATTACTTTCCAAAATGATGGTTTCTAATACTGTCAGTGTTTAAATTATAGATTATATTAAATAGATCTCAAAAAGTACTGGTTTACAATTGATATATTGCAGGTAAATGCACAGCCTCATATTTGGGCATACAATGATTCTAAAGAGAGAAGAACATACTGTATATGCTTTGCTTGTCCATTGCCACAAAATTGCCAGTGCTCACATACTGGTCACCTTCAAATCTTATGGGAACACTGTGTTGAAGTCAACT
Source organism: Vidua chalybeata (assembly GCF_026979565.1). NCBI lineage: Eukaryota > Metazoa > Chordata > Aves > Passeriformes > Viduidae > Vidua > Vidua chalybeata. Next base: position 127,154,747 of record NC_071530.1, on the reverse strand, counting down.
CTGAGCAGTTTGTCTGCTTGGATATAAGAAGAATTATGTAATTTAGGAAATGGTACATGTGATGACATGCATTCAGAAGACATCATCAGCATCCTACAGCACTGTTTTAAATTACCATGACAACTACAATACATACCAGCAAGGCATAGCTGCAGGTTATTAGGTACATGGTTGTGTTTTACCTCATATGATAAAGTGCTATGAATTCTGGCCATGTATCACCAGGCAGATGAAAACAATCAACAAGACCTTTCAGAACAGCCATTGTCAACACTCACAGCTTACAGAAATAACTGACATCGTTATATTCAATGAAATTTTACCTTGAATAGGAATCTAGAATTGAAGAAATGTGTGATGATGAAAATACTCTATTTTCAACTCTTACTCTACGTAATCAAAGAGGTAAAGCATTGTCAAGTATATATATATATATATATATATATATATATATATATATATATATAACATCTATCTTTACTATGTTTCCAAAACATTTAGATATCACTTGTTCAGCCACAGTATTGTCTTACTGTGTGTGGTTGAAAATCATTTTACAGGATAGATCAAGGTTCATGACCCTCCCTTTTCATCATCCAAGACACGCTACCACCTTCAGAGGAATGTGTACTGATAGCAGTTTTTGGATCACAATGATGACAAATACAGTTTTAAATTAACACCCTGTTGAAGTGTTTCTCAGAGGAAACTTAAACTGGTCATGAACTTTCTTTCCACAACTTCTAGGACCCACAGGAAAACCAACTCGGTCTTTTGGCCAAAGCCTACAGGCAGACACAAGAAAAGTAGCATTACAATTTTTGATTACCAAAAGAAAATAGGAACTTATAAGTGCAAGTACAGCACCAATTTATCAAAAAGAGATGGAGACAAGGATCACCAACACCACTAAAATTTCATGTATTCAACAATAGAAGAGATATTACCAGGAACTTGGTGATAGCTTGGAAAGTATTACTGGCCTCCAACAACAAAGATATCTGTTGGCTGTACAAAGTCCACTGAATTCTGTATTTGGAGTCATAACCCACCAGATAACAGTCAGTCAAAAAGCTTCTCAAATAGTTGCTCTAAACCTGACTGCAAATATGTATAGTAATATATAGTACATTATTTATCTGGTGCAATCAAAATCTTTTGAGACCGATTTAGTCAAACTTATATTAACCTGAATCTCTGTGCAAAAACTGGTTACAGTGAAATGTCCTTCTGTTTATTCTCAGACATTAGATCCAAGATGATTGAAAGAACGCCACTGAATAAAATACTGAAGGACAAGGAAGTGTTTAACCTCTGTAGTCTATATTACAGCCATGTATCTTTACTTCCATGGTAGTCCTGAAGTGTTTGATATGACAGAAATACTTTTATGGCCATTGGATGGATCATCTATTTCTATTTCTATATGTAAATTGAAATATTGCCAAACGTCTGATTCCCCTCCATCCCCTTTTCTCACTGCACCTTGACATGTTTCCTGACTAATTAAGGCAATATTTAATTTTATATTCTCTTGCTAGGCAAGCGGGAAATTATCTGTTCATTATACAAATAAGGAAAACCAATTTTGCTGTCTATCTCATTTAAGCATATACAACTTTTTACACTTTGTCATTAGGAACTGCAGATTTTTGTGTCTACAGTTAAGAAGTAGTACCTTCTCAAATTTCCTGCAAATATTTGAGAAACTGGATATATATCTTTCACTGAATCTTGTTCATTGTCCAGTACTACAACACTGAGCTCTAACTTACAGCAGATTATTGAAGCCTTTGCCATCCATTGACATTGCCATCCTTAAGACTTTTATGAAAAAGGCATGGTACAGCCAGGGCTGATCATCATAGATTATTTATTTGCATCTTGGAACTACTTGACTTGTCAGATGTACAACAGTGTAACAGCAGAGACCTACCACTTTTGATGCCAGCCATTGCATGCCATTTGTATGTAAGGCTTATGGCATCTCTGAAAGGCGAGCAGACTAGAAAGCTGCATTTCAACAGTCTGTGTTATTTTCAGTGGTTCCAGTTCTCATCTTTAACCTGTTCTCTTTCTCCTTTGCATTCTGATGCCTATAATCTGTGTCATGGATATTCAGACAAGAATTTTATAGCTGGACTCCTTCCTCTACCACAAGTCAGTTCATACACATACATCAATTACCATTACCTTACTACTGTAGCATAATAGGCTAGCACTGTTGCATGGCAGAATGCTTTGCTATTATGCACTGTTTTCCAATTGATTCTTATTTTTTGGTATCACATATAAAGAACTCTCTCTGTCATCTGCTACTGTAGTCTTGATTCATTGCCCAGTTTAGACACAGCTTGCAGAGAAAGGTGCAGGTGTTTGACTTCTGAGGTTTGCTTTATGTTATAGGTGTTCCTATATGATCAGAAACTGAGGGATCGCAGTGTCTTCTCCTTGCCAGTCCAGTAGTAGTGTTGTTAGCAGTTAAAGCATGTGCAGCTAGTCTTGTCAGTCTGTATTCAACTAGAGTTTGATATGGATATATACAAGAAGGGTACATCATTTCCAGGCTTCATACACATCCTTGTTTCTCTTTATTAATAACACGCACCTTGCATTCTCTCCAGGTGCTGTATTCTTGAATCTATCAGAACTTGATTTCTTCCTCAGTTCTGCTTGTTGAGTGTTATTTTAGCAGCTGATTCCATTTTCCTTCTTGTTGACATTCCTTCATCCCTGTAATTCCAACAGAAATTTTTCTGGTTCCAGTATGTTAGCTAGAAGCTACTACAATTATGGTTCTGCCCACCCAGTGATTGGCTTATTTATCCTCCATGTCTGAGAAAGAGGAAATCAACCTTTCATGCAGAGACAAGGGTGTTTGTGCAGTTGATAGGATAGCTCTGAAAGTAGTTTTATGCATAGCATGACCCTAAAACTCACATATTGTTGAACATAACTCTTCAAGCTTTTTATCTTCAACCACCCAACAGTTGTTTATTTATTTTTCAAAGCCTGACAAATAAGTCAGAATATGGATGTGATGATTTCTCTTGTGTGAAACAAATTTTCTCATTTTTATTCCCTTTTCTCTGCATAGCTCCATATTAATTTCATGCCCATGTTCCACTTATTAGGATCTGTGTTAGTATCAAAATAACTGGAGCATTTATTTGCTTTCTGCAACTGAATTTCATTTTATTATTGTTATTTTATTTTATTTTATTGGCTCACACAGCATTCTATACGGTAACCTTTTTATAACTGACATATGTTATTCCTTCAGGTAGCTTCTACTGACAAACACAAAGCTTGTTTGTGTGCAAATACAAGGCTGACTAAATGGTGCTAAAGTGTATTATGACTGTCAGATATAATCAGGCAAAATTTTGTGGTGCTTAGACTGATTTTTTTCATTGATTTTATTGATCAATGCATTGAACAGTGTTTTATTATACACAAGTAGTCTTTTGTTAGTAAATCAAGACCTCATAGTGCATTGTTAAACTAAATGGGTTAATTAATCTATGTAACAGCTCACCAAGCTAATCTCTTTAACTCCTTATACTGTTGTGTCATTAAAGGTCAAGGGGTCATGATAATCTCATTGCTGTAGACCATTAATATGACTGAACATTTTCAACAAAGTACTTATGTTTACAATGCTATAACCCTTTGACTGCTGCGGCAACCTTTAACCATGGAACGTCACATGCTAGAATCATCATTATGGTTCTTGCCATGGCAATCAAAGAGTTAAGGGCTGTGCAGTGATTTGTTTTATATTTATTAATTTATATTTATTTTTTGTTTTCATTTGAGAAGGGGGGAATTGGGGTGGGGCAGTTCTTGTCTGCTGTAAGTGTCTTAACCAAGGGAAGGGTTAAAATGGCTTTTTATACTATTGCATCTTATGTACTTACCATCGTTTCATTGTGTTGTAATTAAAAAAAAAATCTGTCAATAAATAAGAGAACAGAAAAAAATTTTCATAAAGGCATTGTGGTTTAATTGGTAATGTATATGGCTGTAAGATTTATAGCTACTGTTCTTTAGATATTGTATAGCATTAAAGCCAAATTTAGCCTCAGAACAGGAATGCCTATATATAATAACAGATAATGACAATTTATAGATATATTATGGATGCATCTGTGTATGAACAAGGTGAAGGAAACAATAGTTTCCAATTTTTCCAATCAAGATAGAGTAGGAAAAACTAATTTATGTTGGAAAAGAGGTGGAGTAAGTAACAGTGGACCTACTTCTGTAATGTCTGAGAGATTGCTGTCACAGCCACTACAAAAAATGATGAACAGGTGGCTGAATTCCCTCCTTTGTTATATGTAACAAAACCATGACAAATTTAATGTAAAAAAATTAGTCTAATGATTCAAATTAGAAAAAATAGGCAAAGAGTAAACACAACAACAAAAAAATTTTCTTGAAACCAAACCACAATAGAAGACCAGAAGACTAAGAGCAAAGGAAAGTTTTGTGAGACTAGCAATCAAGCTCATTTTTGCAAAGATATGTGTGTTTTCCATGTCAACAACCATATAATTTTCTTAGGCTATAAAACATTATAATTTTTCTACACCCATACATACGTGTGAGCACAGGAAACCAGGAACAAGCTCAGTCTATTGGAAGAAAAACACAAACTTCTTATTGTTTCAATGTCCTTGCAAGAAAGACAGCAGTGCTTATAAGCTGATCCAGAACCTGAGGGCAAACTTATCACATACCTAAGCTACCTGAAGCTTTGTTCTTTTCCATTCTAAATCAGAGGTGCATGAGTAAAACAGAAATCACTGACTGCAGTTCTCAGCCATAAAAGAGGAAAAGGTCCCTGGCTGGGCTTATCACAAGTGACTGACAGGATAAACACCAGTTCTAAATGGAATGATTTGGGGAGTGTCTCTACCTCATCATCCTTAAGTTCATGGAAATGCATTGTTTCTGAAAGATTTGATTTAAAACAATTCCCAAGCTGATTCATATTTTCTCAATACCATTCACTTCATAGGCAAAGGTGATGCTACAGGCAGAAAACTGATTACTAAACATCAGCAATCACAGCTAACATATGAGAAATTTGGTGCAGTTTTTCAGTTCTATTGCATACAGTTATGTAGCAGATAATTAGATTTTTGTTTTAATGTTTGGGCCAAAATTCAAGCTTTAGCTTCCAGGTATTCATTCTTCTTCAAAAAGCTTTCCAATCAAGAAGTAATTACTGTGTTAACTAGTTAGACAAAAAGGATTATGAGTAACAAATATTCTTAATAACTGCTTGCCAGCTGCTTTCTTGTTGATTGTTTGAATTATTAGAAATGGTAAACACAACCAACTAAACATTTGGACATTATTGGAATTTAGGCTTATGAATATATTAGATATTACTTTCTTCAGGTCAAAACAACATGCAATGGCATACAACATACTCATTTTCCACTCAAAATAAACTAAAAATAAAAGAAACCAATATTTTATGGAACACTTACTGAGCCAAGTGGGAAAACTCTAGGCACTTACTATGAGTTATAAGAATTGCACTTTAATGAATATTAAACAGTCGTACAATCCACAATACATATGAGTCAAACTGCCTTTTCTCTAAGTATGTTGGCAGTGTAGTGCTGGTGTTGGTGAAAATGAGTTGGTATTGATAAGGAGATTTTGCTATAAGATATGCAAATTTTAGGTGCACATTTGGTCTGTGCTTCACTAGTGTAAAAAGCTAGACCCTAATCAATGCCTAACCAGTGTTCCCTCAAGTCACTTTCAACCTAAAGGGAAGTGTACTATGAGCTTCTGCACAAACATTCAGTATGCAGAGTTTTCCCAAGACTTGACAAAACCTTATTCTCTTATTTCAGTATGTGTCATATTCAATGCAACATACAGACTTTTTCACTTAAGTGCCTCTTTCCCCCATAAGGTTTTAATTTATTTTTATATTTTAAATCTGGGATATTTAGATTCAAGAGAACCCAAGTATTTCACTGTAAAGGTAAATGCATGCAAGAAAACAACAAAAAGAAAAGTATTTGAAAAATATTTTTAAGGTGTTTTTATATTACTATTTAATCTCTGAAAATTTTCGAGGCTGAAATATCCTTGCTACTAAACCACTCAATATATTGATATGAAGTTTGGCTTGCAACTTATTCATTCCTTTACAAGTTACTGCAAGAAACAGCTCCTAAAGAGCATGCTTAATTTCCCAGATGTTTGTGTGAAATTAGTGTCATTAATAACCATATTGATTATCTTTCTTTACTTCCCAAGGATTCTTCTACTTAAAATGTTACCCTGAAGTGACATGTAGAGGCATTCTTGTTATCCATGACTTGCTCACTTGCTGTCTAATTGCTAGATGAGAGATTTACTGTGCAGTGCTTTTGTGTTGTGGTTCATAGATAATTCTTGCTTTGATTTTCAGCACCAGTCAAACATTCTCACTATGACAAATGACAAGTGTGGCTCCACTCCTCTTGTTTCCACGCCAGGAAGTTGTTATTCTGTCACAGGGGCCAGCTTCCCACTGCATGCCTTTGATCATACTGTAATTAAAGTAATACATTCAGTTTAAAAAGATCTCGAAGAGTTTTTCTATTCATGTTGTACTTTTTTAATGAAATATTATATTATCTCTGAAAGGCTAGCTTTACAAGGAAGATATGGAGTATTGAAATACTGTCACAGTGTCAAATAACTTGTTCTCAAATCTCTCCCAGGCCTGGCTTCCATGGCAGTGTGCACTGCAGATTTTCTCTTAGAGTGTGCTAGCTAGGCCTTTTAGGCATAAAACCTGTGTTTACTTCTGGGAGGCAGTTATTCCAGGAATCACATTGGCATAGTGGGTAAGATAGAATCATCCTTTCCATATGATCCCAGCAGGTAGAAGAATTTCAGGCATAAGGCATGTTCTCAAAATACTTAAATTCAAAAAGAAATAGAGCCTCACAGTTTATGAGAAGTTCAGTTCAGTTAGAACAATTATGAGTTTGTGAGTCCTGTTTAGTTATAACTGACAATGAATCAGGGACTCTCTAGATTCAGAACTGTAGCAAACTCAGAGGTAAAATTTTTACCTTCTCCAAGATCAGCTTAGTCAATCAGCAAAACAGTTTGGGATCAGAAACTTCAATATCCATTACAAGTCTAGAAAAGGGAATAATTGCCAACTTGTAGCTCCTAATCTGTGCCTAAAGTAATCACAATAGGGCTCAACCGGAATATAATAGATTTGTATCCTAGCTGGGGGCCTTTGGAAATTGGTTCTCTCCATTGAACAGGCAGATACGTCGAGCAGCTAATTTAAGACACTTTCTCTTCAAAGGACACAAATTAAATCAACTGTATTCCTTTCACCCTTCATCCAGGAGAACAGAGATGCAGACAATAGAATAAATGCTGGATACAGCAACACTCAGACTCACATGATGAAATTAAATTGGGTATGTCAGCACTGTCAGGAGTCACAATACAAAGGAAATAAAAAGGAAAATGGAAAGGGACCTCAATGCATGCTTCTCTGTGGTTAAATAGGTGACATGAATTTGCGTGCCTGACTTTCCTACAGTTTTGTAGTACCACTGGACACCGCCCAGGCAACAATCAAACTTGAGTATCCCACTACAGACAGTCCTCCACAAACTGCACAATGAGTCCTTCCCACAGGCTGCAGTTCTTCATCAACTGCTCCTTTGTGCATGTCTTCCACAAAGTTCTGTCCTTCAGGAACAGGTTGCTCCAGATTTGTTCCCCGTGGGGGAAAGACCGTTGAAGCTCCAAACAAGGAATTGTAATCTCATTTAAATTTTAATTGAAAGAATTGAACCTAAGTGGATCAGAAAGATGAGAATTTGAAAGTTCTGAAGATTAAATTATTCTTTTGATGGGTCAGGCTACATGGCACTGTGCAGTGGGTATGCCTTTGTTGATGTGGGCTGCAGGAACAGTTCCTTGGGGGACAAAAACTTCCGCTTCACTTCTCCCAGCTCTCTCCAAATTACACTGACACAATGATATGCGTCTGTTTATCTCAGAAACTCTACAGTACCTGCAGAGCTTTCTTCTTTATGCATAAAAGTAATTATTTTAGCCTTCGTAATCTTATTCCCCTGAGTCGCTTTTCCTCCATAATCTTTACCTGGATGATTGTAGCAGTTAGACCCAAACTGAAGCCTAGCAACCTCAGGAGTTCCTGATTCTTTCCATCTGCATAGAACAAAAAGTAGTCTTGTAGCTACTTTGGTTGTCTCGTGTCTAGAGTGAGAAAGATACCTAGGTCATAGCAACACTAGCCTAACTGGAATAATATTTAATTTCCCAGCACAGTTACACTCCTTTTTTGACCTTTGGTGAATCATATAATCACCATTGGCCAGCTGTTTCAACACTGTATTGATAGCAGAATCGCCAATAGTGTGACTAAGCGCTCCATACACTGAGCACCAAAAATGTGATTCATAATTGTGAACCTTGTTGAGCAAGTTGACACTTAAGCTTACTCTTAAGTTGACTCTTAAGCTTACACTGGAGAAGGAGGACAGTACAACTCTGGCTCTACTCTTCTAAACACATCTGGAGCTCTGAGTCATCATCAATTGATGAACTGGCAAATTTCACATTTGTCGATGGTTTGCTCATTCAAGCATTCTCCCTGGGGTGTGGAGACTTCTAGACTCCAAAGCTCCTCAGCTCAAGGGAATTTGTCTATTCTTAGGAATTGGATGGCTTTCATTATCTTAGTCTCATTTGTGTTTGAAAAGGGTAAATTTAGATTTTTAGTTTTCAGGGAGTTTTTTACCATTCGTGTACTTAACCCAAAGAGAGAAGAAGGATTTGAGCTACTCTGTTTCTTCAGTATTTCTCAGTATAGTTTTTTACTTCAGCCTTCATTTAGGAAATATTATGGCAACTGGTGTGAATCTGATTCTAAACTGCCTCTCCAGTCAATGCAGAAGGAATTTAGACATTAGTTTTGGTATGAAAAGAAAGCCTCGTTGCAGTGGATGTCTTCAGTTGGGCCATTACTAATTCTGTGTTTCTTCACATTCTTAATGTTGCATCTGTCACAGCAAATTCTTTCTCAGCTGAACATGTTGGCCGATCCCCTTCCCAGGGACCTCTGGTGGCTTACAGGAAATTTAGGCACTGTATGTGCTGCCAGTGCCCAGGTGCTGGTAGAACAGCTACAGGGTGGCCTCTGCGAGGAGAGGCCAGAGCTGCTCCATGTTGTACATAGTCATTCCCAGTCAGCTCCAGTGGACCCAGTGATGGACACAACTGAGCCTCTCAATAAAGTCAGTGGTGCCTCTGGGAGAATGGGTGAAAATACTGCACATGCAGTGAGGAGTGAGCTAAAAGAAGATGAGAAGCATCCCTGCAGTTACCAGGGTCAGAGAAGGAGAAAGGAGAGATGGTGCTCTAGGTGTTGAGCAGAGGTTCCCCAGCAGTCTGTGCAGGAGAACACAGTAGACCAAATGTGGACAGTGTGCTCATGGAGGACTCTAATCTGGAGCAGGTTCATTCTGAAGGACTGGAACTTCTGCAGAGTACCCACAATGTAGCAGGGGACAAGTGTGAGGAGGAAGGGCCTGTAGAAACAAGTTATTTCAGACTAACCATGACCTCTGTTCCCTATTCACCTGCCCTGAACATAGAAGAGAAATGTAGAAGAGTCAGGAACGTAAGAGTGACCTTGAGCCTGGGAAAAGGAAAGGGTGAGGAGAAGGTGGTGGTTTACTCTGTCTGTGTTTTTCAATTATCCAAACTTAACTGTCAATAAATTAAATTCATTTCTCACCACACTCTCTTTGCTGATGACAATTATTGCTAACTGATCTTCCTGTCCTTATCTCAATTAATGAGGTTTTACAATCTGTCTGCTGCCCCTCTACCCTGGACAAGAGGCTGTGAGTAAGCAGCTAGGCAAAGACACCCCTGCAACTATTCTTTAAGTTCATTTTACTTTATTTGATGGTATCCTGGGCACTGTTTCACGTCTGTGGACACGCAAACTTCTGCATCTGGCTTAAAAAAGGAAGAACACAGAGAGGTCAAACTGTCTTCCTGGATGTGATTGTCACAGTATCATCTTGAGCTGAAATGTCAGTCTAAGATGTTACAGACTAGTTTGTGGGATCATAAGTATCAAATTTCTGCTGTAATTTATTTAAGTGTTCTGAAGGAACTGAAAAAAGTTAACTGATTTATGAATTGTGTTGACTCATGTCTTCCTAAAACTGCCTCATGACTGGAAGTGATTTTTTAGAGAGCTTTGTACAAAATCAGAAAAAATGCAGCCAAGTAAACTGCTCTAGTGAGCAAAATGACCTTAAGAGAAAGACTTGTAAACACAGGGATAAATATAATATATGAGAGTTGAATTAGGATTACTTTAGTAACAGAATAATCTGTTAGAGTTCTTGAAAAATGTAAATAATCCTAACACTTTGGATTTAGTAAGATCCTTCTTTAAACACTCTTAAAGAAATTTAGTTATGACAGGAAAAGAGTTAAGGTTTTCAGATGAATAAGCAAGTTATTAAGCTACAAGAAGCAAAAGAAAGCATTATTACCTAGTTACTACAATAGAAGCATCATAAATAAAAGTCTCTGACAAGATTTTTATTCACAATACTCACAAATAATCTGGAAAATTGTGTGAGAAAGTTTGCTGATGATACTAAGTAATAAAGACAAAGAATGAGGGTTAATAATTAAAAATAAAACCTGCATAATAGTGAGGGACTTGGAAATGAAATGCTATGTTAATGTAATTATGTACAAGGGAAACACATAAGAAAAAAATAAAACTCCTATCTATATGAGGTTTTCTGAGCCAAGTATTAGTGTTTGAAAAAAAGCTCTTAGGAATATGAGAGAGAAATATGTGAAAGTGATACTTCAGTACACTATGGCAGTAAAGAAAAGTGAATGTTAGAAGTTGTTAGAAATGGAATAGTAGACAAAAAGACCCAAAATACTGAAAAATCATTATGCAAAATCCATTACATACCTTCATCTCGAATTCTATTTGAAATTCTTCCTTTATTCCTCCACTTGAATGGCACAATTTGTGTAGTAGCAAAGTAATAACATTCTATAATGTATCTGTGTTTGGATAAAGACTACAAGAATGAGCAAAATTATCACAGTTGTTTCTCTTCCGTAATAAATGCCCGTGTATAGGAGGACGTTTCCAACAAGACTGCTGAAGGGAAACACAGAAATGATCTGAAAAACTGAGTTATAAGTCTATAGCAAGCACTTTTTCACTGACTGACTTACCCTGTAAGTGATTCAAATGAAGCTAGCAGGTGGTAGGCTTTAAGCTAGCCAAAGTAGATGCTTTACACAGCACACAGGTAAGGTGCTCATCTGCTTGTTATAAATTACAATAGACACTAAAAGTTAACATGTACTCAACAAATGAATCGATAAATGCAAAGAAACCAAACCTCTTTGGAGTAATGCAGTAGAACCCTACCACCATAGGCACAAAGAGTCCTCCAAACAGCACATGTCAAAATGTAGGACTGCTGAAAAGCATAAAAATAATGCAAATTTAAAATAGTGTCTCGGAGGAAGTGGCTCAAAATACTAGACTAGATCCCTTATTGTCATTTATGTGTTTATATATTGAGTTGGTAAACAAACAGCATTTGCTGTTTGAGTTGACTCAGTGAGGAGTAAGCTACCAAGATTCCCACTGTTTCGGGTAACTGAAAATTCAAATGGAAATGTGAAGGATCTGCATTTACTGAATTCTGTATTTCATATCAGCCCATACATAAGTAGATATACTTAATGTCAATATTTAAATGGGATAAGTGCATGTAGTACTTTTCTGCCTCTTCACTGAAACCAGACACAATGATAATCAACCACTTGGGGGATAATGAGTTTTGGGATAATGATCATGAAAATTCGTTTTTGAAAGTTATTATAACAGTAATATTCACCATTAGAAATTGAGTTTTAAACAGATGAAGGCCTAAACTGAGACAAGTATTTGTGTGTGTCATGTTATGACAGTCTCCCTTTTAAAGATCTTTACATTGTCAAGATTTATATTGCTACTGCGTGTTGCTACTTAGTGTGACTCATGAGAAAACTGACTTGGCACGCTGAGGGCAGCTGAGTACTTCTTCATTAAAAACTAAATATTAATCTTTGGAATGATTCAAGTTTATCCTCCCTAACACATTAAGTTAATCAGTATAATTCTATGTGCTCATCTCCTCTGTAAAAAATGCATATGCATGGCTCGGAGTCACGTTGAGGGTCAGTGAAAAGTGGTGTCCCCCAGAGGTCTGTATTGGGACCAGTGTTATTTGATAACTTCATTAACGGCATAGACAGGCACCCTCAGTAAATTTGCAGATGAGCTGAGTGATGCAGTTGACACACCTGATGCCATCCAGAGGGACCTGGACAAGCTCAAGAACTGGGACACTGGGAAACTGTTGAGGTTCAAGAGGACCAAATGCAAGGTGCTGCACTTGGACTGGTATTATGGTATCAACATGGGCTCAAGAGCAAGCCATGTCCGAAAAAATTTGGGGGTGCTGGTGGCTGAGAGGCTGGACATGACCCAGCAATGTGCTCTTGCACCCCAGAAAGCCAAGTGTGTTCTTGGCTCCATCCAAAACTGCATGGACAGCAGGCAGAAGGAGGGGATTCTGCCCCTCTGCTCTGTCCTGGTGAGACCCCACCTGCAGTGCTGCATCAGCTCTGAGGTCCCAGCACAGAAAGGACATTGATGTGTTGGAGCAAGTCCATAGGAGGGCCACCAAGATGGTGAGGGAGATGGAGCAACTCTTCTATGAGGAAAGGCTGAGAAAATTGGGATTGTCCAGCCTGGAAAGAGAAGGATTTGGGGTGACCTGATTGCAGCCTTCCAATACTGAAGACAGCCTAAGGAAAAATAAAGAGAGTCTACTTACATGTAGTGACAGAGCAAGGGAGAGTGTAGAGTTTAGATTAGATATTATGAAAAAATTCTTTAAAGGTGGTGAAGCATTGGAAGTAGATGCCCAGAGAAGCTGTGGATGCCCCATCTCTGGAGGTGTTCAAGGTCACTCTGGATGGAACTGACAACGACACACACACACATATATATATATGTATATATATATATATATATTTATGTATGTATGTATATGCAGGCAGGAAGGTTAAGAAATTAATTTGCAATTAATTAATTATTTGTCATAGTTTCTCAAGACAAGGAAAAATACTTTTCCGAAGTTAAAATAATTCAAAATAAGTGATATAGTATGTGAATATATGTGACTATAGTATATGATTAAGTAAGACTTTTTCAGATGGCTTTCTCAAAACCATCACTATAAAAATAAATTTAAAAGCAAAATTTCATTGATTTTAATAGATTTAATACCCCTTAATGGATTTTATAATGCTGATAAGTTTTGACCACCATGTGGTATCTTACTGGCCCCTGTGAGCAAACAAGGTAACACAGGTAAATTTTGCCTTATAATTTTGCACTAGGATTTCTGCAGTATTTGCCTCCATAGTTAACAGCTGCTCTTTAACTATTTTGGATAAAACAAATAGACAAGGAAATGACATGATAGAGCCAGGATGTGATTTTTAATCCTAATTATTTTAATCCTAATAATTAAATTTGTCAGTGAAATTTAAAGTCTTTCCCTCTCTGAAAACTACAAAGTTTGTTGTGGTTTTTCATATATTTGCCAGTGTTTTGAAAGAGGCCAAGGAAAAGTGATTTTGTCAGCAACCTACATATTACTTATATAGGTACAAAATAGAAAACCAGCAAAAATCTAAACAGAATGGGAAAAACTAGCTGACAAAAGAAATAGTACTAACATTATTTCCCCTCTGTCACCATTTCCTCTCCCTTCAGTACACTGGAAAGATAAAAAGAAATGGGTTCTTTATCAATAACACTTGGCCATGAATTTTTGATACATAATAGGAAACATATTGCACTGTATCTGTACAGGACTAAATTGATTCCACAGTTTAGATTTTCCTCTGGGCATTTTTGTGGACAAGAAAGAATCTTTTCCCTTTTACTTGGACAATTCTTTATCAGAACTGCATTTCACCTTCTTTAAATGATACAGAATTATGAATTAAAATATGATTCATAAAATTGAGGTAAGGCAAATATGTCTTCTGAGATTATTTTGTACCAAGCAAAAGCTATCATGTTATGTTTTCAAGCTGATTATGTTAGCATCCCTAATTCTTAAAGAATATTTTCTTTTTTCTTCACTGTATCTGCAAACAACAAATTTAAAATTGCTAAATGTATTGTAAGCATTACTAAAAGGCAGCCACAAATAGCATAGCAATCTCTCTAGCTTGAGAGATGCAAAATAGAAAGATTATCAGCAGAAGAACTTTCCTATTTGTCAACTTCTCTCTCATCTGCATCTCAGGGGTCTGCTACAAACTACATTAGATGAAAAAGAAATTGTTAACTAGAGGCAGAGTGGACAGCTGTCTTCATTTACTTTTTTCTTACTACTACTGTTGCTGGAAGGATTGACGCAAGAAGTTCAATTTTGTTTTTTATACACGGCTATGAACCTAACCCTGGGAATGAAAGCTATGAAAAGCAATAGGATGAGGCTACTTGTGAGAGACAGAGGAGACTAAGGTAGTCCTGGGCTCCAGTTTTCATAATATTGCACTTTTTCCCACTGCTGGGGGTGTCCATGAAGAGCCATGCTGCTAAGTCCATGTAGAGCCCCAGTGCCACAGAGTCATGCCAAAATTATTGCTGATCTTTCCTATTGAAGTATCTCCTCTCACCAACAATATTTTCACATTTCTTAAACTATTTTTAGAGCTGGCTTTTCTTATTGAAAAGTTCCTTGATAACTCCCTGGTTATTGCTTAACCTGTCTGCTCATCATCATCCTTGCTACCTTGCTTTTTCTGGGGTGAAATGCACTCAGGCAGTGTTGGGAGCCCCCCTCACATATGTTGGTACACCAAAGTTCATGTCTTGTCACCTGACCTTTTGGCAATGTGAGCATCCCTGTGACCACCCCAAGAGCTGATATCTCTTACAACTGATATGAAATCTTATGAAACCATATGAAATTTGAACCCACTTCTTTCCTCAGCCACTCATAGCATTAAGATTTTTTAAAAAGAACATAAAAAAAGAAATATATTTGGAAGAAATATTTATTTATATTGACATTTAAAACAGTAATATACAGCTAATATCTATGCTTAGGTTCTAATAAAATAACTGAATGGTTTCTATATATATACTTTTTTTTTTTTTATGTCTTGCAAGCTACACCATGGAAATATTTTGCGTTCCTAGTAAGCTAAGTTTAAACTTCAATTTAAATATTTTATTCAAACAAAATTATGCAGTCAATGAATCTGCTTTTGTAAAGTACATGCAAAATAATTTTCCTTCATATTCTGCTTTAATTTGGGATTTTTTTGAGCCTAGAAGTATCTGGGCCTCTAAAATTCATCATTAATTTGACAGTGACACATTTAGTCTAACTTCCCCTGTTGGAACCTCCTCTGTTAGCAAACATCATCTAAGTCTTCCTAGAGCATATACCTTTGAGTTTACAAATGTGTGTTTTCAGTCCCACTGGAATACAGAACAAAGATCTCCTTTCACTTGGATGCTCTTGAAAGATGTTTTAGTTCTTCCATCCACTGTGAGCAGCCAGAACATGTAGCCAAAAAACTTTTTCCTGTGCCTGTTGGCAGCAGGATAGAGATCCTAACAAATCTATTATCAGTAAACATAGCCTTTATTTTCAGGTTTTTTCAGGCTTTGGGTCATGACTTGATGAGATGTCAGTTGTGCATATGAATGCTCCAGTGTTCTTCTTCTGAAAAGAATAATTTTGTCGTTAAAAAGGGATATTTCTCAGTCTCTATTTCAGAGCTGAATTTATAAACTGAAGGTTCCATGACAGAAGTAAAGTTGAAATAATTAAAATTATATTTTTATGCAATTTGTTGTTTTAAGACAACCCTATACAGAAAAGATTCTGTGACATAAGGGTTGAGTCTAATTCCAACATCAATTTCTGTAAACTGAAATTCTCACACATCCTTATGACTATTTTGGACATCTTTTCCTATGTTCCAGAGGAAGAATTTTGCTCGAGGATATATGACTTTATTAAAATCCTAAAGATGGATTTATGCAGTTCTAAATATGTTAAAATAACTTGAGGTGTTTCAGGCAGATGTAAACACACTGCAACTGATTTGGAGAGATATTACAGTAAAGGTCTTAGGATTGTATATCCTAGTTTGATTTTTTTAATGTTGGCATTTTGAAATTCTCAGTTCATTCACTTATTTTCAAATATTAGTTATAGTAATATAAAATCTTTTCCCTGCTACGTTAGTTCAGTGATGGAAGGTTTAATTGAATGCATAGGCATGAAAAACACTAAAGCTAGGTTCCAGACTATTTTAGTTTAGGAAAATTGTCATACAAATGCTGAACCCTACTTCCAGCAAGGAAAAAATGTGCAGCAAAACTTTTGTTTCCTAAGGAGATGATACTTCAGATACTGCCAGATGAGAAGTCGCTCAATGAAAAAGTCTTCCACTTCTTTTAAGCATTCTGTACTCAGGAACTAAATATGCCCATAAAAGCCTGTGAGTGACTATTGTTTCACTTCAGAAGCAATGATAAAATGACATTGAAAGGGAGTTCAGGATCATGTTTATTTTAAACCAGATGGAAATTAAACTCCAGATAAGCCATGCCCCTTCCCCTATCCCTATAGCAGGACAGGGACAAAGGCAGAGACTATGGATTGAGCTAACAACTAAGAGAAAGCAAACAGCAATGAAATAAAAGCCAAAGACCAACAGAAGCAATATTAATAACAAAAGTAACCGCCTCATGGGATGCTGGGCTTGATTCTGCATTGCAGCTTCCAGCACTGGCGCTGCTACTTTGGTCAGCTCTGCCTGGCTCTGCTCAGCTCCCTTTGGCTTGGCTCCTTTCAGCTTAGCTCGGTTCCTGCTGGCTCAGGTCAGACTCGGCTGCGCTCGAGCTCCCTTCTGCTGCTGTGCCCTGCGGCTGCCTCCTGCACTGGTGCCCCTTTCTCAGCACCACGCCTCGGTGCCTGGTCTGGCACATAAGGGAAGGGAAAGGCAATTGGTGGCAGAGGATGAGGTCTGCTGGGCTGATCCTTACAACCTCCCAGAGGGACAGAGGGAGACAAAGTAATGCAGCTCCAGGAATGCTTTCTTTTTTTTCTCCCCCTGGAACCACAGCCCCCAGCAAATATGCCAGTGGTATAGAATAGCAGCCTAGCAAGGCCCACATGGCTCCACCCCTTCTCTGCAACCAGGACAAGCCTCATGAATCTATGGAGGTTTTTTTGCAATTATACAACAATTAAGTAAAAAATATTTAGGGTGCTGACATTACATCTGAGGTTTAGTCTGAACAAGCTCTGTTTTTCTGAATTATATAAAGGAGTCCAGATGGTTTAAATGCTAATGACATAATAGGGTCTGAAGACTGGGGAATAGGGAGTTATTAGCAATTTATGATGAACTATGACAACTCATGAATCATGTTTTCTCTCCCATTTTTTGTCTCTCTTAGTAACTTCATTTTCATTTTAAAACTTCTTCTGCAGAGTTAACAAAGCCTCTTTGACAGACAAGTGTCCACGTGAGTAGTTGATTGAAATTTAAGCTTAGTGTATATATATATATATATATATATATATATATATATATATAACTGGTTTAAGTAATCAACTTTATTATGGTGATATCATGTAAGCCAAAAATATAGAATAATACAAGTTACTATAACAATAAGTAGTTCCTTAAATAACTTTACCTCAGAATGTCCAGTGAAAAAATGAGTCAAAAATGAGCTATTGGTAACGGTAGATATTATTTTGCTGTTCTAACAAATGTAATCTGAATGCCATCCTATTCATCTTCCTTCATCATTCTGGTCTGCTATGGCAACTGGCTAAACTAGACCCCCCAAATTAGGCAGAACCTATAATAAACAGGCCATTATCCAACTGCCATCCATGTTGTGCAAACCCACTTTAGTTGGAAAAGTGTAGAACTAGAATATAATTCCAAAACTCCTGCTTTATTTTTAGCTAAATAGAAAACTGTCATAGCAGCATCTCATCTAAAGTTACTTTTTTCTTATAACTCAAAATTTTGCTGTGATGGGGGCCTAAGAACAACTGCCATCAGTTTTAAACTGCTTTCTCTTATCTTCCTGTAGATTAAAGTTTTCTTTGGTTTGGTTGTTTGTTAAAAAAACTACAGGAAATACAACAGCCAAGTCAATTTGTTTTGAGTCTGAGAAAAACAGGACAACTCATTTTTTATGTGTTCTTAGCTATCTGCTAAAACTAAAGCTTGTCTCATTCTGAAAGGAGCAGATATGTAATATATATCAGTGATGTTTGCTTTCCTCTCACTGGAAAAAGCCAGGAAAAGCAGAGTATGAAATAAAAGGAAGTGAATCACTGTGGTGGGCATCACCAGACTCCTACACGACACAAAAGGTTTGATTTAGCAGAATTATAGGCAATGTATCTGGGGTACCTGTTCAGTTCACGTTATTTTCTGTTTCTGAAACATCAATCACTTCAAAACTCTTGCTTTTTTAAAGTTTACTTTTAGCAGTGGTTGAACATATGGTAGAAGCTCCTGTGAGAATGAGTATATTACCATGCATAGATAAATGACAAGTGACAGCAGAAAGACCTGACTTAGAAGGAAATAGAAATTCTCTTCAAATACTTTGCAAATACTGAGGATCCAGTCAATTCCTTGGCCAATATTCTGAGCATTCACATCAATCAAATTAATGAATTACATTTTTTGTAAGTAATTGAAGAATGTGAATTTCTAAGGAGAGCTAGTGATAATGATACCTTGCAGAAGACACTGCCCCTAGGGGACAAAGGGAACAAGCTGCAACCAGGCAGCACTGAGAAGAATATTTAGCTTGATATCTATCATAGAATAGTTTGGATTGAAAGAGACCAATAAAAGCCACCAAACACAACATCTCCTGTAATAAGTAGGGACATCTTCCCCTAGATCAGGTTGCTCAGAGCCCCATCTAACCCAATCTTGAATGTTACCAGAGATTGGGCATCCACTTCCTCCCTGGGCAACTTGTTCCAATGTATCACTACCCTTAGAGTAAAGAATTTCTTCCTTATAGCTAATCTGAATCTACTCTTTTGTAGTTTAAAACCATTACTACTCATACTTTTGCAACTGACCCTACCAAAAGTTTCTGCCCATCTTCTCAACAGCCCCCTTTAAGTATTGTAAGGTCACATTAAGGTCTGCTTGAAGCCTTCTCTTCTCCAAGCTGAACAATTCCAACTTTCTCAGCCTTTCCTCTAAACCAGGTATCATTCAGATAATGGAAGTAAAATAAAAAATGCTTTTTTAATGGCTATATATCTTTTCACCAATGTGTTCAAAAGAAAAAAAAATTAAATGCGCAAAACAAGCAAGGGATTGTACATGAAAGGGAAAATGTTCAAAGGACTGAAAGGCTGATATGCATTATAAACTCTGAATTCCTCCCTCTCCTCTCTTGTTAGTGGGAAACAAACTGAAAAATCCCAAGAAAAAATGGATAGAGACCACCACCAGAGGTATGAGTCAGAGGACCTGAATATCCCCCTGAAAGTGCATCTCTCTCCCCAGCTGTAAAATATCTTTCCAACTTAGATGTTTTGGATGCAGTGAATGGTTCCACCTCATTAGGTCCAACATTTAGATCCACAGAAGTATTTTAAATAATCACACATGTGTAAATTATAAATCTTTAATCAGCCTGTAATAATGCTTCTGTCAATTAAATCTTGCCTTGTCTGCAGAGCCTGCTTTAGCACGTAACCCTAGAGCATAACTTCTTGAATGACTAGACAGGGGGAAGTAGAGGCTTTCTACATCCCATAACCTTCAGACTTTGAGTTCAGGAACTATTTATAGATCTTCTGGCTGGGACTAGACATGATGCTCATAGAGATGTTAAGAGAAGGCAGAGCAAACACAAAAGTAGTTGTCATTTTCCATTGTGAATCCTTACCTTAGTTAGTGATGCTTATGTCTAAGGATTTCTTTTTATTGAAGTGATTGGTAACAACTTTTATATTTGTTTGTTTGGATTATCCTTGGATATGTTCTTTTGAATAAATACATTAATTTCATTTAATGTATTTTGGTGTAAAGTTTAAAGAAGTGATATAGATTCTTTCCAGAGTTTCTGTTTTGAAGTAGACATATGGAAAAGGGTGATAAAGGCATCCTCTATATGGACAGACATCCTATATAAAAGAAGAAGTCTATTTATTTTAGATGCTTATTTCATAATAGAATTAATGTACCTATTTATTTCCATTGATCTGTCAGGAAGCCTGATCCTCTACAGAGCCTTCCTAACCTGCTTATTCTGGATGGATATTAGTGTCAGCTTACAAGATAGCATCCCTGTATTCCATTTTGCCAAGTAAAAGGAAGGGAGAAAATGTGTGTATTGCATCTGCCTTGTTCTTCAAGTACTTAACCAAATTATAGGATGATTGCTCATATATTACTTTAGAAAATAGATATTTTAGGGAGAAGAAAGAAAAATTTATGCAAAAAAAAAGATTTATTATGTTAAATTTGAAATTAAATAAATATGCTTTAATTGATCTTGTTTACGTGTTGTGTCTATTGGTTGCGGCATGTAAGTGTGTTTGATTGTTAATAGTTACTCTGTTTAAGATTAGAGGAACTGCTGTTCTTGTATGACAAGTAAAGAAACTTATCAAAGATTCAGCAGTGTACTGTAAAGGACTGAAAAAAAGGAAGGTGCCCAGAATCAACCCTTAATGATTTTTTTTCCCCCTCCAGAATTTGAATGTATGTAAAATGCTCTTTTGGCTTGGTTTCTTCCCCCTATTTTTCAGGTTCAGTTGTCATGTCTGTAATGTAGTAAGAGCAGAGCTCTATGGAATAGTATGAATTAAAAAAATACTGCCTAATATTGTTTAAATGGGAAAGTCACATTAAATAACATTCAGACTATTCTTGGAATAGGAGTCAACGTCTATCTCAAACAAAAGAATCAGAATGCCAAAGAGAGACGGGATGCTTCACTTGCTGCTCCTTCTGATGACAATTTTCTTTTTAAATCAGAAAAAGTAATGTAGTGAACAGAAAGACAGATGTGAAAGAAAACAGTTCAAACATACTGCAGCTGTGTATTACCCAAGGGATGCCATCAGGAAGCACTCCCTTAACTGGCAGTTAAACTTCCAGTGGATAGGGGATAATTGAGAGAAGTGTTACAATGCACATCAAAAGGGTAGATTGATCCCATCAGGTGAAACAGCAAGTGATAAATCAGAATATTTAAGATACATCAAGGAAACTTCTTAGATGTCAGCTGCATTCCTTTGGCAGCTAAACAGGAGGACAGATCCAGAAAGGAAGGAAAATCATGGTAATGCCAAGACCATGAAATGTCAAATAAATTGAAACATCTGGGCAAGAATCATACAAATATATATATATTTATATATATATATATACATATATCCCATCTTAAAAAGTGCAAAAAAAACCACTTTTACCAGATCATATCTCTGTGTGTACAGCTGATATGTACAGCAAAGTAGTCTAAATATCTAAAGTAATGTATAGATCCTTGTGATGCTATTGATTGTTAAGGAATCTTGCTTAAGTAGCCTCATTTGTAAGTCACTTATGAGTCTCCTATTAAGAGACATGGCATACTTGCACACCCCAAAGCCCCCAGAGTGTGTTACTGTGAAGGACTGTCTGATGCTGAGACTGTGTTCTCATCTGTTCTACGCTGAATTTTTCAGGTGGCATAGAAAAGTCTGCATCTGCAGATGTGTTTTCTTTTTCATGTAAACAGAGCTGGTTTTTAAAGTCCTTGCACACCTTTATTCTACCTTTGTATCTAAGAAAAATGAAAAGTTGAACATCAAAAATTGAGTGGAACATGTCTCTACATTCAACACAATGGCTAGGGTCTGTTTCAAAGGGGTGAGAGAAAAGAAAGAGGTTCAAACAAACCCCTATTACAAACATTTTAGTAAACATATGCCAACAGTTTTTTGTAGAAATCAGGTACACAAGCAACTATCTCCAAAAGAGCAGTCAGCACCTGGGACTCATCTGGTCACAGATATCTCTGGAGCCTTGAATCTAACTAAGGGCCAAAGTAGGGCTTTGTTTAGAACAAGGATTGTGATGGGCAGTTTTGGACTCCCTCTTAAATTTCAGTGGTTAAATGGATCATAGAATCATTAAAGTTGGAAAAGACCTCCAAGATCCTCAAGTCCAACCTTTGACCAACTACCACCATATCAACTAAGCCATATAACCATATAACCATAAGCCATAACCATATCACTAAGTGTCATGGTCAAACATTTCCTAAATACTTCCAGGGAGGCTGACTCCAATAACCCCCCTGGGCAGCTCATTCCAATTCTTGACAACTTCAGTTTCTTCAGTGAAGAAACTCTTCCTGATGTCCAGCCTGAACCTCCCCTGGTGCAGCTGAGACTCTCACCCTGTCACTGGTTGCCTGGGAGAAGAGGCCAACCCCACCTTGCTACAACCTCTTTTCAGGTAGTTGTAGAGATTAATAAAGTATCAACAGTCCTATAGTTCCCCAGATCCTCCTTCCAAATCTTCATATAAATGGACATCACACTGACTAACCTCCAGTCATCTGGGCCTTCCCAGTTAACCAGGATTGATGATAAATGATGAACAGAGACTTGACAAGTTTTTCTGCCAGGTCCCTCAGTACCTTTGGATGAATCCCATCTGGCCCCATATTCTTGTGGGTGTCTAAGTGGCTCAGCAGGCCTCTAACTACTTCCTCCTGGATTTCAGGGCCTCTATTCTGCTCCCTGTCCCTGTTTGCCAGCTCAGGGGGCCAATTGCCCTGTTAAAGACAGGCAAAGTCTTTCTGTTAAAGATTGAGGCAAAGAAGGCATTAAGTACCTCATCTTTTTCCTCATCTATCATGTTCTCCTCCATATCCACTAAAGGATGGACATTTTCCTCAGCCCTTCTTTTGTTGTTAATATATTTATAAAAACACATTTTATTATATTTTACAGCTGTGGCCATATTTAGTTCTAGCTGAGCTATCTCCTTTCTAATTTTCTGTCTCCATAACCTAAGGACACCCTTGTACTCTTCCTGAGTTGCCTGCCTTTTCTTCCAAAGTTCATAAACTCTTTTTCCTCCCCCTGAGTCCCTGTTCAGCCAGACATTCTTCCCTGCTGGCTTGTCTTTTGATAAATAAGGACAGCGTGTTCCTTCACCTTTAAGATTTCCTTCTTAAAGTATGTCCAGCCTTCCTGGACCTCTTTGTTATTAAGGACTGTTTCCCAAGGGACTCTCTGAACCAGTTTCCTGGTTCAGGATCTAGTTGCTCTAAGCATTCAGCTGTTGGGTTCAAGAGACATCTGCCTATATGGGAGGTCTGAAGCATTAACCATATTTTTGAAAAATCTACTAAAAAAACATGAGAGATAATATAAACATTGAAACACAACACTTGTGAATGTTCCTGACATATACAAGGAGTAATTCACTTCTGCTATGCCATTTATGGCTTTGCATGAGGTCAGCAGTACATGTCCAGCACCTGGGATATCTTTACTAATAAAAGCTTAGATTTCTAAGGAATTTAGGTACCTCCAGAGTTAGCTTTCAGCACAATCCAAATGTCCAGTAGAGGCATCTAAATCCCTAAAGAGGGACCTGAATAGGCAGCCTTAATGACTGGCATTTAGTTGTCAGTTAATCAAGTTCTCATTTTTTAGCACCAAGTAGTAATTAAGGCACTGCTATTAAAGGAGGGTCATTTAAAAAATATCACCATGATCAATTTTTTTTTTCAAATTAATATAATGAAATTGAAAAAAAAAACCCACATATTTTACTGATAAAGGTGAAAGTTCTTGTCTCACATTTTGACTTTGCTGGATTTTAAATCAGAAATCCCATACAAAAAATTATTGTAAATGGTTTTAAAACTCCATTTCTCAGAATGTCGTTCTGAATGACGAACTATTAACTCTTCTGGTTTTACTGGAGCCCATGGTGATCTATTCTTGGTTGCACAGTATTTAAAATTTTTCAGTTGCCTAGAAGACATAAAATCATTACTGATAAAATTTACTGTTGACAAAGATTGATAGAGTGGTTATTAAAATGAGGAATACAAATCACTAACATAGAAAGCTGGATCACATTGTAAACTGGGCCCAGTCCATATGATTCTGTCTTCTTCCATGTAAGACAATAAATATATCTGGGAGTAAAGGATATAGGTTGGGCATCCAATATGAAACCTAGGAAAAAAGGTGAGTCTGAGAGAGGTTGTAATGGAGAGTCTGCTGTATGTAAGGTCCAGAGTAGCACTCTGGTTTATAGGAATTACATACAGAGAGCTGAATGCTGAGTAGTGGTGGGAAGTTCTAATAGCACTATCAGTGAGAATCACTGCTGCTGAGATGGGATGTGTGCTCAGCTCTGATGCCTGCCTTTTATAATAGAAAGAAAATTGATAAGTGGGATATGTTCCAGAGAAGAAAGAAAACAATTAAAAACAAAAGTTAAAAGGATATTAAAGCATATGATATGCAAGAATGACATTGGTCATAGGTCAGTGTTTCTTACATTCTCTTCTTACATTCTCTTCTTCAGGCAACTATTCTTTTGCCATAATGTCCTTTAAATTACAGAAATTTCCTTTAAATCTTTCTTTCTCTTGCATCTAGGCTCTTCAGAGGATTTTCCCACCAGCTTTACATTGGTAGTCCTCTAGTTGTTTTCCCAGATTAGTAATTATTCAAGCAAAGGCTTTCTGGAAGCCAGGTAAGAAAAGCCCTTTTACAGTTTCAAGACCTTAGTTCTAATCTTAGTGTCATGACAGGTCCCATAGTTAGAGGGCACATTTTGCACACATACTTACCTCTTTTTTTTGCCTAAAACGTACAGTGGCCTGCAAGACTAGCACATGGGACATAGTATGAAAAATAGATATAAAATAAGATAGTTGTGCCCTAAAAGATCAGACGACATGTTTCAGAGCGTTAATTAGCCTAATGTGCTTCATTTATGGATCTTCAGTATAGGTGTTTATTTCTGGTAATTTTTTTGTTCCCAGTGTTTTTAAAAAAAGTGAGCTGGAATAGCTTTACCTTGCAAAATAAAATATACAAGACACAGAGATCCAAATTATCTCTACTGATGTCACAGGGAGCATGAATCTCCTTTTGCTCATATGTATGAAAGCCATAAGCATAAACTCCCCCAAATCGCACTCCAACACAGAGAATCTCCAAATAGTAAGGAGTTAGGGGTGGCAGGGTGGGAAGTTACTTGGTTTAAAAATCAAACAATGGTTTAAAAAATACTTTATTTTTATTGACTACAATTTTCAAAGATATTCAGGTATCTGACTACTGGCTGAAATATGAAGTCATATGGCCAGATAAAATGTACCAAATTCTGAGAATGTATCTGCAACAAATTATTCCAGTTGAATTGAGTTTCACCTGTTATCCTGAGAGCAAACCTCTGGAAAGAATGGGCTAAGGCTGCTATGAAGAAGAACTGATAAGATTAAAAGCTCCTTGCTTTTCAGTCCATCAAAAGCCCTTTGTAACACCCACACAAGAAAACAGAGAATAACAATTTGGATGCCAGTAAGACCTGTGGTGTTATGTTGCACTGCACCTTGTACTGGGACTTTGAGTGAAATCATCGACTTGAGAAAAGATAGAGAACAGAAGCTGAAGACTGCTTCATGCTCACACAAGATGAGGTTTCAGGTGTAAGAAGATGAATATGTGCTCTGCATGCAGCAGTTTGTTTAGCCTATCATAAGACCTGATGCTAATTCTTTCACTTTCTTTCAGCT
Source organism: Vidua chalybeata (assembly GCF_026979565.1). Classification (NCBI taxonomy): domain Eukaryota; kingdom Metazoa; phylum Chordata; class Aves; order Passeriformes; family Viduidae; genus Vidua; species Vidua chalybeata. The sequence continues at coordinate 127,128,751 of NC_071530.1, read as the reverse complement.
TTAAATTGGAGTTCATTTCTGACTTACTAAAATTGGATAATCACTTTCCCTATATTAACTTGTCACTGTTATTTTATTCAGTTTTAAACCCAGGGCTTCATTCAGTTATCCTTTGTACACTTACTGATTTTATTGTAAGGGTTGTAGGAGAGTTTCGATAGGTAAGAAAATTACATCTACCTTAACCTTTTCCTAAATCACAGTCTCACTATATCCTAACAGGAAGATTTTTATTTTCTTCCAGAATTCATGCGTGGTTATTCCATCTTCCTGAACATGGTCTCAAGTTGGTTTGTTTATCTTCTCTTAAAGCAACAGCTGGTAAAGTCCGGAAAAGAGACCTGTAATTAAGAAGAGAATCAGTGCAAAACATTCTAAACAGAAAATACCCACATCCCTCCTTCAACAGTTTTGTGATGAATGTTGTAGACACAGATGAGAAAATGAGGACTTTGAAAAAGAAAACAACCTGGATTGGTCCCAGTATTGCTATACAAACCTACCTACCAAGAAATTTAAGCAGTGAATAGAGCATCATGTTACCCTTGGCTCTGTCAAACACTCGAATAAAGCTATTGTGTCTGAAAACTAAATTTGTTCTGCTTATGCATCCAGGATGCAAACTTGAATTTTCAAAACAAACCCATGGTAACAGAATGTTTCCTCCAGATGGCAAGAAAATGTCTTTAATTCTGTCTCACAAATAAAGCACAGAACTCTAGCCATGTTTGTTGCTATAAGAGGTTGATCCTTTCCGGAACTGCAGGCTGGAAAGAGCTTTATTTTCTGTAACTGTGGATGAAATTCTGGACTTGAATTCAGTAGATTCTTGTCATTGATTTGAGTGGAGTGAGAACTTGACAAGTCATACAGTAAAAGAAGGAGTATACATGTATATATGCTGAATACAAGTATATAAGAGTATATATTGAAAAGAACTTGGAGCTTCCTTTTACAGGGGAAATGAAATGCACAATAAAAATCTATTAACCTGAAACTGAAGAAAGCTGCTCTGACTCATATTTGGAAATATGAATATTGTTTGGCTTTGGTTCAAAGGAAGCAGGCACATATAAACATTTCTTCAATTCTCTTTAAAATATAAACATGGAAAAAACATAATGTTTTTTATAAGAAAACTAGGTCTGCCTGTATAAGAAGAACTGGTTCTGCTATGTGATCTGTAATTGTGAAAATGTGCAGATAGGAATGCATTGCCTATTTCTCCCATAAGAGAGGGAATGAGCATTTATTAGAAGGAGGGGCAAGCAAACTGTTTTGGAAAAAATCAGTACAAATTGTGTTTTCATAGCTGTATAAACTGTACAGAGTGGGATGTGCAGCACCAAGCATGCTGGGCAGGGAGATTACAAATACGTGCAGTAGGAAAAGTGTAAAAAAAAAAAAAAAAGGCTTTAGCTTTATCTCATCTTCCCCAGAGCTGAATATCTTTTTATAAGTGTTAGGGCAGTAAGTGTGAAATTTGGTGACCTAAGGACCTAAGGCTTGAGTTTTTTATTAACACAGCTGTGTGTATCCTAGGCTTTTCACTTCCAAGAAGAGCATCCTAAACCCTTGACCTCCACAAACACTTTACACTTTCTCTGCAGAAAGTGTGCCATTCACTAGAAAGTTGTGTGAGAAGCCAGCAAGGCAGTCCGAGTGATACAGTATTCTTCTAATTATGAGGAAAACATTCTTGCAGGAGAGGAAAAAGGCAATATAAACTTTTACATTGCATTACAAAGCATTTTGTGTAAGTAAATTCCTACCTTTAGCATTCTCTGCTGTTTCTGTCTTAATATGTTTCCGGTACTAAGGGAGATATTGCCTTTGGGCTATTTCAGTGCTTCATCCCTGTAAGTTTAGAAGTCACCTGTACATGACATTTCTTGCCTAGTTCTCTAAGATATTTTTAGCTGTTATTACAGCTGCACATTATAATCCAACACTGCATATCAAAATAAATGAGAAAAGGAAAAGGAAAATTGCACTTATTTGGAGTGGAGTGAACTGTTTCTTGTTAGGGAAGCAGAATGTACCACCTGCTGCATGAAGGGTGGCTCCAAATAGCAATACATACACATATTCATACCTTCCCACGCACAACCTCATTCACCCACACACTCTGGCTGCTCAGTAAGTAATTGGGCTTCATTAAATTCAGCTCCGACAACTTGACTAAACCCTGTTGCTCTTTCTCAAACCAAATTTTCTTTATTTTATAATAATTCAGCTTTCACAGGACTCAGTATCTGTGCTTGTTTATTTATCATGGGATGGTGCAATGAAAGTAACACCTCTCTGAATACAGAAAAATGGGTGAGGAATTTTCAATTTTCATTATATATATATATATATATATATATATATATATATATATATATATATATAAATTTGGAATTTATTGCGAGATTATTTAGGCATTCCGTGAAGCCTTTTGCAGTCAAATACAGAAGTGATTATTGCCTATTAAATGTGCCACCATTTTTTATTTTGAACATCAGGCAAGGTTTCCAGAACAGATCTCTCTTAATGAATGAATTGTGACAGCTGCACAGCCAGATCCATAAACAGATTCATTGGTATAGCATGATGCTACCACACAAAACATTTATGTGTCAAGCACCTAATGAAATTCATTAATTGAAGCTCAGCATTTAAATCCTTGAGGTTATTTCTAGTGTGCCTAGTAATGAGGATTCACAGCAGCTGAGAGGCTAAGCCAGATGACATTGCCGCCTGTAGGAAATACTGCAATGCTGTAGCAACACAAATGTGGCAATGCTACAGGGAAAGGTGACTTCATTTAACCTGTTTCATCCATTCACACTCACATGGTACCTCCCACATGTTAAAATCCATTAAAGCCTATGTGTCCAAGTAGAACCTTTAGTATCCAAGGCTTTTCTATTGAGGAGATGTAAGCAGAATTCCTTGCAATGACATGGAAGGTAAATGGTCCTGTCCTCCTCATATTTCTTTGTATTATCTTGTGCTGGTTTTCAATAGCTTTTTTTGTTCTCTATGAGCTAACAGTCTTTCCAGCCCTTTAAATCTGTGAGCAGTGAGAATTAACCACCATGCTTTGCCTTTCAATCTGGTAGTCCTAAGCAGTTGCAAGTAAATACGCTGAGATTGTCTTAATCTGGGGGACCACTAAAATATGACATTCTTGCAACCATTTTTCTGATTTGTGCTAGTTCCTCCAAGTGCCTCATTCATTCCTGTTCAGAGGCTGAAGTGTGTGCAAAGTTTGTGGTTACACATGTCAGTGTATATTTTTTCATGAACTTTAAGATGAACTGGTGGGTAAGTGAGGCAAGTAGCCTGGACAACACATATAAAAATGGCCAGAGTTGGACTCTGGGCACTGGAGAGACTATTGAATCTGCCAATTGATTACTGGGGGGATCAGGAGGACAAAGCCAGATGCTGAGCTGACCATGGCTTCTTGGGTCCAACCAAGGGCGCTCTTTGCACATGTCAGTGCATGAGGTAACAGGAAGTGAGAGGATCTCAGGGCAAATTACTGGATAAAGTTACTGGATAAGACCAGCTGCTGACCAGTTACTGAATCCACAGTGCACATGTGTGCATGTGTAAGTCTGCATCAACAGCTGGAGTGAGGCTGCAGGCCTTGGCTCTCCTATGTCTAGGATGGAATGTCTGTATGGCTCTCCTATGTCCTCCTAGATGGAATGGGATCCAGGTGCCAGTTTCAGTGCAGACTGTCTAGGCCAGTTACTGGGGGGATCCATATCATATATGTTTAAATATTTCCACTAAGTGTTTTTTATCCTGATGGATGGGAGAGGGGAACTGGTGGAGTTCACTGGTGTTGCCCATGTTTGCCCTTGACAGGCTTGAGTAGTGGACCTGTGAGAACCTCATAATATTCAACAAGGCCAAGTACAAGATCTGCACCTGGGTTGGGACGATCCCAAGCGCAAGTACAGTCTGGCAAGAGAATGAATCAAGACTAACCCTGGGAAGCAAGACTTGGGAGTGTTTGTTGATAAAAAGCTCAATATGAATTGGCAATGAATGCTGGCAGCCCAGAAGCCAACCACATCCTGGGCTGCATCAAAAGAGGTATGACCAGGAAGTCAAAGGAGGTGGTTCTCCCCCTCTACTCCTGTGAGACCTCACCTGGAGTACTATGTCCAGCTCTGGCGTCCCCAACACAGAGATGTGGACCTGTTGAAGCAAGTCCGGAGGAGGGCGACGAAATCGAAGAAAGGACTGGATCATTTCCTCTACAAAAACTGACTCAGAGCATTGGGCCTGTTCAGCATGGAGAAGAGAAGGCTCTCATGAGAAGTTAGCAGCCCTCCAGTACATAAAGGGGGCTTACAAGGAGTCTGGAGACAGACTTTTCATGAGGACATGTAAGAGAAGGGGAATGACCTTAACCTGAAGAGAACAGGTTTATATTGGATATTAAGGGTGATGAGGTATTGGAACAGGTTGCCCAGAGACATGGTGGACATTTCTAGAGATGTTCAAGACCAGGCTGGATGGGCTTCTGAGTAATCTGGTCTAGTGAAAGGTTCCCTGGCCACAATATGGGATTGGAGATAGGTGGTCTTTAAGGTCCCTTCCAATCCAAACCACTCCATGACTCTATGATTCTATGTTTTCTTCTTTGTTCTTCCTGGCAGTGATACCAGTGAGATTTTCATGTGCAAACTGTGCATGATTTATGTTGCTATCAACACAAATTTTCTAACAAGATTAATTACCTCAGTTACCCAATACATGGCATTCCACAGAAATACCATTTTAGGAAGTGAACAGTACCTGACACATAAAATTCATAAACCCTTTAAGCACTCTTTAGTTGGACAGATGAACATTGTGACATGCAAAATTATTAATTGTGTTTAAAAATATGCACCAATATTTATATAGTGCAATAAGATGATATAACAGTCTGTGAAAGTGAAAAATTATATCTGCCTTGAGTTTATAGTTTAAACTTAGAGCTGACAACATAAGTGATTGCAAACATGGGAGTTAAAATAATAGGAAAGTTGCATTTGCTATATTCTCCTTTTCTTGTTTACTCTTGTTTCTGTCTTAGTGACCAGTTTGTAATTACTTAATTGATGTGAACTGAAAGTTGCTCTGTGGTGAATCAGTCACATAGAGTACATATGTGGAAATGAGAGGTTATAGTAAAGAATTATAAGACAAGAGGAAGGTAAAGAGTATAAAATAATTGTGTGAATACAGAAACAGTCAAGACAAGATGAAAAGAAAGGAGAAAAAAAAATAGGTAAAGAAACACAGAAGACCTGCTACAGAACATTCATAAAACTAGATAAACACTGCCAAACTATTTGTTATACATTCAAGATGCTGAAAATTTCAATATATATCCTAAGGATATATATCCTGAGGACTTTGGGACAATCCCCTTAAGGAGGAGCTAGAATAAACATAAAATAAGTAGTTTATAAGCAACCCAATCCAGTTACTCTTGTTGTTGGAGAGCAGAGATCTGTAGAGGAAGCTATGGCTTGCTAGGTGCCTAGCTTGTAGACTTTGGTTGGTTCTGTGATGACACAGGGGCCCTCTAGGGCAATGGTCTCCAAACTTTTTCTGATTGTACACCCCATCAGTAAAAAAGTTCTGAGCACAAACTGTCAATATATTATGTATGTATTTATTTATAAAGTACATACATTTACTGCTGTGATATTTTATATGTCCTTTATAAAACATACAACCTCTGGGAAAATAATTTTTAAAAAAGGTAAAGAGGAAATGTTTTAAATGTGTTATTTATTAATTTCATTAAACTCGTTTTCTTCCCTATCCCAAATGGACTGTGCACCTCTGGGGTGCAGGCACCCCAGCTGGAAGACTGCAGCTCTGGGGTACTCTTAGCAAGATGAAATTACGACAGTAATATACATTTCTGGGCTGAGTTTTCAATAGTTCTTTGCTCAAACAGATGTTTTCTCTTCTGGAAGCAGTCTTCCATGTTACCAGTAGGAAAGAGAAAGACAGTAGAAGAGGGAAATTGATCTACGAGATGAGAAATGTTAATTGAGCTTCTTCCATTTCTTGGAAAAACTTCCTCATGGATTTAAATGTGTCTACAACAAGAACTGAGGCTCCTGAGGTTAAAAAGGCATTCAAAACTAGTGAGTTAAATGGGACAAGCTTTTTTGTTAAATCCAGGTTTGAGCTGAAGATTGACACTACTACAGGTGGCTAGATTCCTAATACGAACTATCTTGGTAGTAATTAATGACTCTGCTGTAGCTTTCTGTAATTTTCTGTGGTTAAGGTGAATCTACCTTAAAGTTATCTAGTTCAGAGACATATCTAGTTTTTTATCTGTGCATAAGCAGTCTATGATAATAGAGAGATTTATTTGTATAAATATTTCTGTGTCTTAGCTATATTATAAGAAAGTTTATTTTTAAACAGTCTAACCACAAATATGAAAAAATGTAGTGAGAAACATTAAAATGGCAGAAAACATCCTTAAAGCCTCACCATATAAATTATCTTCTAAATTAAATCTGTCAAATGTTGTCTGTATGGACAGAATCAAAAATGTTACTTAATGAAATATATCATTATCAACTAAAACTTTAAATCAGATGCACAATTTCCTTTGTTTAGATTAAAAAGTAAAATTTGGATTCCATACACAATTCAACACGTTGTGAGAATTCAAAGAGAGAGTGTAGCCTTTTACAAAGCAAGTAGGAGATGACCTTTATTTTCTTATATGTGAAGTATATCCTGGGTGGTCCTCTGTTCCTGTAAAAAGAAAAGAAAAGGCAAACAAAACTCACTGGACCATTGCAAAAAATGCTATTTCAAAAGTTATTCTGCTAGTATGTGTACATATTGATTAAAATGCACCAGAAATTAAATTTAAATTATATTTAGGTTATTTTGAAAAGACCAAATTATTTATATCAAACTTATAGTTTAAAACATAAAATTACTATGTAAAAATGAATGGCTTGGAAACAAATGGTTTGTCCAAATGGTTTGGACAAACTGAACAGTGAAGACTATGATTCAATGTTATGAAAAAGCATTTTCTTGATTTCAATCACTGGCATCGGAATAATATCTGGAATTTAATTGATGGATGGCAAAAAAAAAAATCAAAACAGCCCAACCAAAACAAACAAACAAACAAAAACAACAACAAAAATTTTTCAAAACAAAATAAAACACACACAAAAAAACCAAAAAAAGCAACAGCAAAAAACCACCACAGGAGTAATATTTTAGTCCATTACAATAATATCCAGATACAACATTCTACAGATCTTAATAAACTCAAGATCAATCCTACATACTTTTCTAATACAGTTCTTATAAGAATATATATAGTTACATACTGGTTTTATATAACTTATCCTAGTTCACAGCCATATAATCTGGAATAGGTGTGGGTTTACTACTTTGCATTTTCTCTAACCAATCTTATGTGACACTAGGAAAGCATATTTAGTTGTAATTTTTATTGCATGCTAATAAACCGGCAGTGCATGACTATTTTAATAGGTGCATGTGTATTGATACGCTTTTTGGAATTATCTTTAAAAAGTGTTGTAAAAAAGGAAAACATCAATATTTAATCTCATCATATTTAGGAGTGATGTTTTATATTACTGTAGCTCCTTGTTAACAGATTTTGCAAATTGGTCTATTGAACAGCAGGATATGAATGTTTCCTGCTTTCCTCTTTCATTAATGACAGATAATTACTGCAGAAAAAATCACAAAATAATCATGCTAATCAGCAAGATGGATTTTCATACAGTAGACTACAAGATTTGCTACCCTTTATGATGCTTACATGTAATAAAAATTCCTATGCCTCTCAGTGATAAAAAACAATAATGTCTCTCCCACAAGTATTTTTTTAGTTCTTATAAGAACAGCGGAGCAGCAGTACAGGTGCAGTTGGGTTCATCTAATCATTACACACGATTCAGAAAAAGTAAAGAGGAAGTTAATGAGAAAACAATATTTCTTTTGTAAATCTTCGAAACTCTCAACAATCAGCAGCACAAGGAATCATAGAATAGAATCATAGTTATTAAGGTTGAAAAACACCTCTATAATCATTGAGTACAACCTTTGGCCAATCACCACCTTGCAGCACTGCACCATCATAGCATTAAGTGCCACATCCATTAATTTCTTAAAGACCTTCAGGGACAGTGGCTCCACCACCTCCGTGAGCAGTCCATTCCAATGCTTGACAACCCTTTCAGTGAAGAAATTCTTCCTGATGTGCAACCTGAACCTCCCCTGGTGTGGCTTGAGACTGTGTCCTCTTGTCCTATTGCTAGTTTCCAGAGAAAGGAGACCAATCCCCACCTGGCTACAGCCTCCTTTTGAGTAGTTGTAAAAAACAATAAGGTCCCCCCTAGGCCTCCTTTTGTCCAGGCTAAACAATCCCAGCTCTCACTCGCTCTCAAGGTCCTTCATTAGCTTCATTGCCCTTTACTGGACATGCTCCATATGAGCCAAGGTTGAATTTTTTGTTTGAGATTCTTGATGAACTCTTTTATTTTCCTATGACGTTTTCTTATAGTTCTAAGACGATTTTTCTTGGAATTCCTAAATTATATCAATAATGAACAGGGAAACAGATTTATTGAAACAAATTTTGGGGAAAAAGAAGAGTCACAGGAGTAGAGGAAGAGGGCAAGTAGCTATAGACAAATAGGATCTCTCTGTGGGACAAGGTTAGTGAAAGGTTGTGTCAGACAGACCTCTGGCACTGAAGCCAGCTGGCAGAACACAGTCCATAGTTAATTATTACACAGTATTAAACTCTTTTACCATTCAAAACAAACTTCATTAAATTACCTGTGAGGAATGGATTCTGGTCTATATAAATTCATTATTCCAATTTAAATACTGTTTGAGACAGTGTTTTGACTTGGGCCAAACTCACACTAAGGGCCATACTAGAAATTTTAAAATGTACAAAGAGTTTCATAGCTGATTAAACTTCCATGCCCAAAAATCTTCCCTGGCAATATTGAATTATTTATGAAAAGTGAAACCTGTGTGTTTCTAAGGATGTCTGAAGTTCTGCAGGGCTGTGTGACTAGAATTAAACAATCTTTTCAACATATCACTTGCTGTTCTAAAAAATTTTTAATCTGGAGGGGAGAGTCTCAAATTATAGGAAGAAATTTCTTTATCTTAGGAGAAGCTTTGCTCTCTCTATTACAAGTCAGAGATTTTATAAAAATATTAAAGAGATGACAAAATATAACTGAGCCTTAAGGAGAAAATAATTTCCCATTATGATAAACAGAATGGCATGGGAGAGAATTGATTAGCCATTCAAACATGGTTACATCCATTCTCATCAGGGTCTTCAGAGATGCCACAGAGTTTTTGTTACCAGTGGCACTGAAGGAGGTTGATCCATTCTTGTGAAAGAATCAGGCCAATCTTTCTCTCTCCTCCAAAGGAGATTATTTTCTATACTAATCATCCTGATTGCTTAGGTAAGCTAGTCTTCTCCATTTGTTCTTCTCCTGTAGAAGATAAGAATTTAGATCCTAATTTCTGCTGAACACAAATGTTCCCAAGTCAGCATTAATGAAATATTTAAGAAACATAATGCAATCAAGACACATTCATTCTTCTAAAATAGGCAATGAGGCTTTCCAGTTGATGAGGTTAGTGGAAACTTCCTGACTAATTAGGTCATATTGATTAAAAACTGAAACTTTACTTTTGTCTTCAAACTGCAGCTCGTTCCAAAATTGCACCTTATAAATGAAATAATATTATTTAACTGTTTTCAGGAAAATTTTAATGCTATGAAAACTTCTTTTCCCCTGTTTTGTTTTGTTTTGTTTCATTTTTCTAACAGCCAGTTAGAATTCAAGATTGCCAAGACACTGCAGCTGATAATGATATTTCTTTACAGTACAACACTGATAACTTTGATACCTAGCAGATGGTGTATGACGAAGGGAAAATCCTCCTGGTTTCTTAGGAAGTTTAACAAATTCAGTGTTCACAGACCACTGGGTACCTGGGTAGATCTCTGTGTTGCTCCTTGAATGATCAAACCTTTATCAAGCCTATTCTCGAAGTCAATGAAACTTCAAATCAATATATGTATTTTCTGAGGTGAATCCCCTTAAATGATTGGTACATAATATTGTGTGTAACTTTGAATGTAAATTTGCAAATAACATTGTACTGAAAATGACATTTCAGTGGCTTGATTGCTGATTACAGTTCATCAAATCCTAATACATTTAAAGTGATATAAGAATGAGAAATCAGTGGAAAGTTTTTAGCATATTCTACTTTTGTTAAGGAATGTCAATAGGCAGAAAAATTATATAGAACATTTTCAATCCGCAACTCTCATTATTCATTGACAGTTTATAGTCCCTCTGTGGCTTATTTTTTTTTCCTTAAAAAGGTCCTAATCAATAAAAGTTTAACCACACTCAATATTAAAAAAAAAACCCTCTCTATTGATGTAAGTCTAAATGTATTGTTTGAGGACAAATATCTATCAACTTTTGCAGTCAACTTATTCAATGACATGCATTTCATAACCAGTTTTAACTTTTTCATGACTGGAATCTTGAAGCACTTACAACTGACTGCAAGAAAACTGCAGGTAGTGTTGTGCTTTCATTTGCACAGACATTGCATTTACAATCTTGTAGATTGTGTTAAGATTAGGCTCTAGCCTAAGATCAGGCTAACCAGTGAGAGGATGAGAAACCAGATGACAAACATGACAAATGACATCACAGCAAGGCCTTTTAGTTGCTGGTGCTACCCAAGGTGACCTAGCCAGGTTCTCCTCTTTAAATAGCCATTGATGAGTGGTGGCCTCAAAAAGCAGTATAATGACCTACTAAGGAGCCAGTAAATGATGAAGGATCCTAAGTTGCCAAGAGTTTATCAATTTCTGGTCTTTTTGTGATATGTTCCTTAGGTAAAAGTAGCAGAATGGGAGAATCTGCCCCAGGAAAAGACTCTAGGTGCAGTCCTATGACCACATCTGTCAGAGTTAGGTTCTAGTTACACTTTTGCTTTATTTTACTGTTATCTTCAAAGAGACTGTTACTTGAAAAACTCTTTTCACTGCTAAAATGCAGGATGTATCATGCTGTTCATAAACTCCTATTATAGCAGCAATTATAGCTGAAGAGATAACACCTAAGGTGTTTGACCTTATCTACACTTATTTTATTGAGTAATGCATTAATACTTCATGATGATTCTACTTAGTGATTACATAAGGAAGATTATACCTAACACTTCAATTCTGTAGCCCATTTGTAAAGTACTATTTTAGCATGTTTGTCATACTATAGAAAAGTTCATCTATTGAGTCTTGTCTCAGAGTGTCTTTGCAATAACTTCTTGTAAAAGCCCAGTAATTCATACTCTGTGGAGACATGTTTTCTGTGTTAAAGGAAATAATAAAAAGTGTGTAATTACATTTTCACTTACAGGACAAATATAACTATAATTTTTGGAAAATTATAATTTCTTCTTTTATATTTAGAGGCTTTTATATTTACAGGCATTATGTCTGTATCTGAAAGCCATTTAACTACTTTCTAATATATACTATTACTATTTTATGAGGTCTGTGTACCGCAAAATACTAAATACTTTGGCTCTGATCCTGAAAAGGACTTATATGCAACAAGAAAACAATATGAAGCCCTTGAGGACTGCATTCATGCCTTCAAAGCTTGATCTGCCACAATAAAAAAATCAAATCAGAAATCTTGAGTAGTTAGAAAAATGTCCTCAAAATCTGTAGTATGTACATCAAAGAATTTGGCCAAATCTTGTCTTTAATTACTTTACATAAGAACTCAGCCCTGCAGCAGAGTGTACTTCTGTGGTCTCAAAGGGATTCAGGCAATAACACTTTATACAAACTGTCTGGAGTACTTTCATTTCTTCTGTGCTGTTTAGTGATCTCAATGTCTCTGCCTTTGCTTGCTGTACTTTATGCAATACTAGTCTGTTTTCTCCCTTGACAGCTTTAGCATGATCCTTTTCACAGCAAAATGATATTTTTTCCCTGCCTTTACAGCAGTTAACTTGAAAATAATTTACTTTCTTCACAGACTGTCTATAGAGCTTTGCATCATCAGATGTTAACTCAGATAGGAGCTAGCTTACTCCTGTGAGGAACTAACTACCATTCTCAGGCTATGCATACCTTCTTCAAAATTTGCCTGTATCTAAAGGAATGCCACTGAAAAAAGAAACATTTTACTTACTGAAAAATTCTCAGGTACAGTTTAGATGTTCTATATTCATTAGCCTTGAATCTCAAGAGACTAACAGTTATATAGCAAGTTCTGTGCAAAAAGACATGTAAGATTGAGAATATATAGATAGAGCTTTTGTTGCTGTGCAAGATTTTTGCTGTTCACCTCATTATCAGCATTATCTTTATACTGATAATAGTTTCTATAATATAATTAATGGTTTATATATTTATATAAGATTTAATACTATTAACTGTTGTATAGTTAATAAAAAATGAGTACTATGTGAGATGAATGATGCACATGTCAAATCCCAAATTCATCCAGTTAATCTTCTAAAGTAGTGTATAAAATTGTGTCTGGCATTCTCATTTCTTACTTAAGGAAAAAGATAGAATGCTCATGATTTTAATAAGCAGGGTCTGCCCCTGTATATTCAAACTTGTGGCGTTTCATGTATTTTCATATATATTCCTTTCTATTGGGCCTAAATGTTGGCAACCACCCTTCATATGTTTGCATGAACATGGAGTTCATATAAAACTTTTTTCTCTCAAACTATTTTCACATTCAGACATGTATGTCTGAATATTATGTCTGAATTTCACACGCAGATCTGTATGCTATGCACTCAAGAGTCACTGCATCCAAAGGTAGTGCTGATGAAAGTTTACACAGCAGTAAAAAGCCAGATGAGGCACATACAAAACTTTCTGAAGACTGGAAACTTTTATTCCAGGTCTTGGGAAGTGATAGCAGTGTGTAAGAAGGAGGTATAAGGAAAACTGAGGCACAGTTAGAAATGCACCAAGCAAAAGCTGTTTGACCATTGGTATCATATACTGGTTATGAACAGCATAAAACTTTTACTGCTGTTAAGAATTATGGAAAAGAGAGGGCTACTTTACTATTAGGCTCTCTCCAGCTTTTTCCTTCAAAGAAAGGCAATTAAAGGGATGAAGGGGGTAGAGAGATTAATTTATTAAGGAATAAAGAAAGATTATGTATGCACAGCTTGGCTAAATAATGATTAAGGGAATAACACTAACACTATAAAATGCTGCTTAGCAAACAATCATGTAAAGGGAAAGTGTGTAACTATTACTTAATAGTTGTGTTGCAGTTGTGCTTAGTGGACTCTGCTATGTTAGCTGCAACACAAGCATCCAGTAGGAAACAGTGCCTGGATATTTCACAGTGGGAACAAGGAGGAGGAGGACATACCTTGCAACAGACACACACAGCATGGGGGTAACTAAGCTAGCAGCAGAAGTCCGGAGTTTTAGTCAAGACATCTCAGTTTAGCAGTTTCACTGGTAATTTCTCTGAAACACACCTCTGCTTCTGATTCAACAGGCACAACAGGAGTATAATTTCAGAGATGTGGTCTGGTTCTCCTTGTGCTGGGCTTAGACCCATTATAACCGTAAAGAATCCTACAACACTCCTTCACAAAAGATAAAATTAGCCATTCAGCTAACAGGATACAGCACTATTAGATGAGAAACATGCTCATTATCCATGCTCATCATCTCCTGAAGTAAGTAGCAAAGTACAACTAATGGAAATCCATACGTGTGTTGTTAGAGGTTTTCATGGCAAAGCATTTTAGAAGTGAAAGTGTTTTTATTTGCAGATCCACAGCCCTTTCCACAGTGAGACCAAACTCTGTTTTCTCTTTTTCAATGCTTACATGCAATGAAATTTAAGCATTTTTGAACACCTCACCTTCCAGTTGTTCTGATGCACATAAAATTAAGCTTGCTGTGCTCATCCCAGAACCTCCTGTTGAATCCAGTCCCATCTGCATTTTATGCATGACTGATTGCCATGGTGAAACTTCCAACACAACCAAAATCCCCCTCCTTCTGGCCCTTTCATAATCAGGAACCATCATCTGCAAGGAAGTTCAGGTCTGGAGCATTGTCAAGATGGCCACAAAGCCAATGTGGATCACTGTCCAAAATGGGGGAGCAGCCCTTGGTATCCACTGCTGCAGGCACCATTCACTTCTACAGTACAATGCCTTGGGTGTCCCAGAAGGTCAGAATGAAAAAGAAAGGATTTGACAGTTGCATATTTGACTGTGGTTAATAGGTGACACGGGAACAAGCACATCTGAAACAACACTTTCCATGCACACTCTCTTTGCAGACCAATCCAACACAGGCAAGCTTAGAGTTTACGATTTTATCCTTTCAATCAGGCCTCATTGTCACCAAGGATGTATGTCATAGCCTTTCCTAAAGAAGTAATAGAGGGTTTGACTGCTGCTAATCTGAAAATAATGTTTTTATAGTTGAGAAAATTCAGAAGTAATTTCTGTTCAGAGCAGAAAGAACACTTTAATTTCTCTGTAAGACAGATGTGTAGAGAGCCTTGGAGTAAACACCAGTACCATCTGGATGGCATGTCACCCTACCCAGATGGAGAATTGCTACTTATTCAGCTATGGGCAGAATTGTGTAAAAATACTGTAGAATTCCAGATAAAAAAATGTTGGAAAATTCATTTAAATTACCAGTAACAACTACATCATTTCTTGGAGTCTGAAGGAAAAAAACTCAGAAAACTCTAAGAAAATCAGCAGAGATTATTGCTATAACAAAACAGGAATCTACATTCAGAAGTTTCCAATTCATAAGAAATATTTTCTTTCTTTTAAATGTGCTAAGTATAAATACTAAAGAAACCTCTATCTTGTATTTTTTTCTTCTGGCAGGTATCTTGATTACTGTCTCTCATTTCTTCTAAAAAACAAAACAAAACAAAAAAAAAAAAGGGGGGGGGAAATGATATTGCATAAGAATGATATGTAGATAAGAAATTTGATTATTTCCTGGAAGGTAGTGTTTTGAGATTAGTTCAGATCTAGATTTAGACTGTTCTGAAAGAACTGTGTATGTTATTTAACAGGAGTTTTGGAGGAGAGAACACATATATTCCTCTGTCCACTGTTTTTTCTATGCTGAATTAAATCTCTAACCTATCATGGAAATAAATAGAGATCATTCAAAAGAGTTTAGAAACTGTATTCAAAGGCCTATACAGGAAGAATAAATATTTTGCTTCTGACCCTGTTGACACTGTCAACACCTATAGTGGATATTAAAGTATTTTCCTAGACCTTCCCAAAAGTAACACCCAGGGAAACAGAGTTTCTAGGAACCTCAGTCCAGACTTGCTCTGATTCATTTCTCTGAAATACAAGAGAACCTTCTCATAGAGGCAGTGAATGAAATGAAGCTGTTGCAGTGCTCTGAACGAGAGTCCCCAGGTGCTCCTTGGCTGCAAGGCATATTGCTGTTTACAGCAGCCTCTCACTTCCAGGGATGGAAACGCAGATTGTGTAAACATGCTGATTATGCTGTGAGGCTCCAGTGTGTGGCTAAGGACAGCAGCTTCTTCCTGCTCTCTCCCCATGCCCTGCAGTCCAGCAGAGAGTGCAGCTTGTTCTTGCTCCCCACCCTGCTCCCCCTATCCTTCCCCCACTGTCTGCTGCTCTTTCTGCCACTCTCCACCAAAGCTGGAAGGTGTTCCTGCAAATACATCTAAGGCAGCCTGATCTATAACCCTGGAAACCCTTTTGACTTTGTCAGTAGAGAAGAGTACCCCTATATAACTCTTCCTTTACTCTCTAAAGGAAATGGTGCTATACACCACCTATACTTTGGAAAGCACCACCTATACCTTGGAAAGTCTACCACTTCTGGAGAAGGAAATATTCACTGACATTCCAGACTATCCAGCTGGCTGGTTTTGAGCTACTTGTAGAAATCTTTCTCTCAGTGTCTGTGCTCAGCACCAAGATGACACTAACTTCTTCTGCAAGCCCCACTGAAATGCTAAAATATATAATAATAGAGAACTCACATTGGCTTTTCTTTTAGGAAAACATGAAGGTGTATATTAAAACCAATTGATTTAAGGAATTTTGCTGATAAGCAATAGTTATATAATAAAAGAAAGAAATATTATAGTCAGAATGCATCAGAAAATTTAAGCAGGTCCATGCTGAATGTTGACTAGTAGGGCACAATGAATGCTAATTTTCCTTTCTAACTTCTGCTCCAGATCTGCTGAATTTAAAAGCCTCTCAACTGCAATAATAACAGTTATGCAATATTTCCTAACTTCCCCCAAAGCAAACTCAGATCCTGACTGAAAAGTGGTGTCACATTCTCTCTTTATTTTGTTTATTCTTATATAGATTCTGCAGGATATATATCTGCAGGACAAATTTCTTTTTGCTACATTTATATAGTCATGTTGCCATCAGGTAGATACGCTGGTCTGTTTGTGGTTAGTTATTGATTTGCATGGTGATTGGTGAAAGAGCTGGTAAATAATTTGCTACACTGTTTTTTCCAAGAATTACAGTATTTCAACATCCACCCATGGATACATCTATTCTTCACAATGATGACTGAATTAGAATTTTGTCCACTGTGTTATGGTTTGATACTGGTGTAATGTTAGTGCTTTTATGAAAATACACTTTTTTAATACAAATGTTGTGAGATGTTATTAGGAACAGAGTAGAGTAGGTTTAAGCTTAATAACAAAGGAAAAAAACTTTATTAAATTATTATTACTATAAAAGACACATACACTAAATTTAAGACTTTCTAAAACACTCTTCTTTCTATTTAATTTCTAAAACAACTACTGTGAAACATTACTTGGGATTTTTGATTAAAGTTGTTACTTTTCAGATAATTAATATTTAGTTTATTTAGGGAGAGAGGAGTCTCTCTTGTACTATAGACACCGCGCCCCCCCCCCACCCCCCCCCGGAAACACAATTGTTAGTTCTTGTGGTTTTATGTTACACATGGTAACTGCTTGGAGAAAATTTCTTAGTGTGACACTCTTTTTTTTATATTACAGTGTTCTTACTGTATGGATAGATGTATGGATAGATTGCTTATCGGGTTTTTTTAAGGATGCTTTGCCAAGGACTAGAAGAGATAATAGTTTAGCTTTTTATCTTGGGACTACAGTCTTTTTCTATTTTTCTTTTGGGGTTGAGGGTCTAAGAACAGAGGGTTTTTTTTTTGTTGTTTTTTTTTAAGATAGAGGGTATTATTATACTTTTTTAGTGTTTTTTTTTTGGTTTTTTTTTTTTTTTTTTTTTGTTTTGTTTTTTTGGTTTTTTTTGTTTGTTTTTTTTTTTTTTTTTCCTGTGCTGGTAGTTGTTGAAGTAGGGTTTTTAGGTTTTTTTGGTTTATGATTGTATCTTTTTAAAAATCTAATTTTTGTTGTACAAGAATTTGGTTTAGTTTATGGTTAATAAGAAAAGTCTAGTTAAAAGCTACTTTATTATTCTTTTTACTTAAAAATTTCTTTTTTTAACATTTCATGTTCCGGACTGTTTCTTTCCCTTGGTGGGGGGGGGGGGGTGGAACAAAGGTATCCCTGTTTTTTTCTACCTTTCTGTTTGCAGGAGCTGGCTCGGTTTTAGTCGCTTCACCCCTCGCTTATCTCGACCAGGCGCGTGGCTTCCCCTCCCCACGCAGCCCGTGGCTGGGCAGGGGAGCTCTGCACTGCACTCTGACCGGAACCAAAGAGACAGTTCCCCTGGGAGTTCTCTGCTTTTAACCCCCTGTTTTCTCAGAGGTGTGTTTATACTTTTAGTGGTCACTCTAGGTGCTAATATTTAAACTTGACTATTGATTGGTTTGACCCAACTTCCTTTTGTGTCCAACTACGACACTCTGTTCCTGGACAGTACATATCAATCTGAATAATAAGTTGCGTTTTTTAGAATTACTGCCTTTAAGTCAATGATTCACAATAGCTGAAACAGCAGCTAAAATTCTGTCTCCTTTTGTTCACATTTCAGAATACCATGGCACTGATCATGGTTGCCAAAAATGTCCTGAATTCAATGTGGAAGCATATGGATTGAAGTGAATCAAACCACACAAAGGCTCAAATGCATCTGTGTGTTCTAGCACTTACTCCATCGTGTCAGTCCCCCCAGTGCAATACATCCTTCTCCTCCTCCTTGTCCTTTTTCTCTTTGCCACTGCTTAAAGCAGGTGATCTATCTCAGTCCAGCACTGTTATATCCTTTTTCCTGCTCAAGCGGGCTTATGATAGGCTTAAAATGCTTTAAACTGCTATGAACACAGATGTTGGCATGATGAGTTACTGATCTGTGCTACTTCTTGTGTGGTTAACTGGCTTAACTCCAGGGAACATAAACTCCACCTGTCCTCTAAGAGACTTCCTGCCCTGAAGAGCAAATTCTCTTAACAGGACTTCATTTCCTGATAGATAGACACTTCCATCTGCCAGGTGCATTTTAATTTTCTCAGCTTTACTGGACATCATGATGTAAGTCACTTAATCAACATGGTCTGAATTTTCTAGCGTGTGGTTAGAACATACTCAGAGTTAGGTTTCAGATTTAGATTGATATTTAAATCATACATGGAATTTTGAATTACATTACTAAAATATTCTTGACCTTTCAGTTGATAACTGATTTTTTCCAAATATAGTATTCACCTTAGTATTTTTTTTTCCTTTCCAAGATGCTTGTTCAGAGCTATGATTATTTCTTTGCAATGATTATCAGACAATTCTTGGAACTCCAAGTAGATGGTAAAGAAAACCCTAAAGGCTCCCTGAGCAGTTTAAAGCCCAGCATAAGAGGATAAGAATACAAGAACTTTTAAAATCAGACACAAAGTACCATAGTAGAGTTTCCTTGGTGTGGGGAAGATTTAAATGTTAGGACCTTCTTTATAAATTGAAGGTGATTGCATTAAGTCAGATATAGTAAACTTTTCCACTAAAATCTACATAAACAAAAGACTTTTATAAAATATCTGGTGACCCTACTTGTTCAAAATTTGTCTAAGATTTTGAACTAAAGATTTAGATACAGATATCTTTTCACAAAAGACATTAACTTTTCCTACTATGTGAATCTATACCCTGTTTTCCTAGAAAACTGAAATGAGAAGTCTATTAGGAAAAGTATTTGGTATGGGTAGGGCAGGTTTTGCTTGAAGAAGTTACTGAATTTTTTGGTATGGCAGTATTCATGTGATGTTTTCCACTCAATGTATCTATGTATTGGTGATTCAAAGCAATCAAGACTACAGCTTGGTGTCCAAGCTACTGACATTAGAGACAGAAATCAAAAGCTTACATGCACAAAAAAGTGAAGAGGAAAAGGTTTTGTCTTTCAGGACAAGATTTTCTGGAGATGCAAATCTTTGAGGACATGACTCAGCTGGCTGAGCCCTTGTCCATGAGCTGATGAATACAGTCCTCTCCCCTTAGAGTAATTGCATCATCACTGTCAGTCACCTCTTCAGAGCAGGGAAAAGGTGTGCAATCTGTTTATTAATATTGTCCCTATCTTCTGTTGTGCTTCATATGAAAGAATTTCTCAAATTATTTTGCACTTATCATTCCCACTATGAGATGATGTAATCTTCCTGTCTTACCTCTCAGGTATATAAGCAGTGTTATAAAGCTGTAACTATCCTTTCTTCTAGGTGGTTTATAATTTGACTTTAAATTTAATATAAAAAACTTTAAAAAAACATTTTTTGAAATGCTCTTGCCAATGAATTCTTATATTACTGGGAGCAAGTAATAAGTGCAAGACAAATGCAGAAATGATTATACATGGTTTTAAAATTTTCTTTTAGTTCTTGTTTTCATAAAGGCAAACAGAGGAAAACACTGTGGTGTCCAGTGAGGGCAGAGAGGTCTGCTCAGACTTGAGGGAACAAGTCAGTTTTCAATAAAAGATGCATTTGTATCCCATGAGCCAGGCTCTGTCCTGGATTCAAATTAAACCAAAACCCCTATGCACAATATATATATATTCAAACTTTTGAATTTCACCTCATCCATGTCAAAAAAACAGTTTCCTAAACTTTTTTAAAGGGTTACAGATATACTGACTACCTGAATCCACTTTTGAAAACATACTAAAATACACAATCTTGTACAGGACACTTAGGACCTCCTAAATTAGGATAACACTTACTGAGCTGGCAAAGAGGCTACAAAGATCAGTTATTTTCTTTAAATTGAAACTTTGAGGTTTCAGTCACAGAATAAATGGAAGATGTATATAATATGTTTTGAAAGAACAGAAAAGGACTTAGCATCTGGTTATTTCCATTGGAGATGCTACCTATGTAAACAATATATTTAACTTCCTTAAATCACATGAAGGAAATACTTGGAACAGAAAACAAACCCATTCCAGGATGTTAATGCTTTTAAAATTTAGCTTATATTTCTTTTCATCTAGAGATAGTTGATTAGAATGTATAAAATGTTTGAATACTCTTCCTACTGAAAAACACTAAATAAACACAGTTTTTTTTTTTTTTTTACTGTGTTAAAAAAATTAATTAAATAGTAATAAAATTACTAGTAATTAGTACTACTAATTAGTAAGTGATTAAATTAAATTATCCAGTAATTAAATAGTACTGAATTATATAATGAAGCTGTATGTTGTTCCATCCAGAAATATGTGAAATTAAAGAATATTTGAAATTTTGATGATGTCTGATCCCTTTTTCTTAAAAATATCCAAACTTAATGAATCTGAAAGTTCAATATTTTAAAATTGTATTGCTTCACTTCTACATTGTGTTAGAAGAAATTTTAGCGTATACTACTCAATAGGACAGAAGTAAGAATAACTGTACAGTAAATAAATAGAGCATTACCTATCACACCTGGTTCTGGTGCCATAACTGCTGACCTTCTCTCTAATTATTTAGAATTTTCTTTCAGCTCTCTGAACTGCTCATGACAAGTAGAACATCTGCAGCCTCTGACATTTTAAACATCAGGTTATATTGTGTACTGAAAAAGTAGATGCGCCTCAGGCTGGTCAAAGCTGTGACAAGCTGAATTCCAGCAAGACTCCAGAAAGAATTATTTCATTGATATTGTTGATGGAGCAATCAGATTTCTTGCTTTGATATTACTTTGGATATTCTTTTTTCTTCACTGGAGGAAAGAGATCTGAAATAAAGGCACTTTTCCACTAAACCTCTTCTGGAGCATTTGAATGAATAAAATATTAAAAGATACTTGCCAGGAAAGTAAAGACTTCAATTAGGCCTAAATAATTAAATAATTAAATTTGAATCAAAATTGTACTTTTTTACTGCTATTTAATTTTTTTTTTTTTGTTGCCCTTCAAATGTTGTCATTCTAGAAAATAAGTCGTGGAC
Organism: Vidua chalybeata; assembly: GCF_026979565.1. NCBI lineage: Eukaryota > Metazoa > Chordata > Aves > Passeriformes > Viduidae > Vidua > Vidua chalybeata. The sequence goes on along the minus strand of NC_071530.1, from coordinate 127,107,246 downwards.
ATCTGATAGTGTAAAAAAACGTAGCAGAATACTAGAAAAAAAATATTGTGATTTTCTTAAAAAAAAAAACCCAAAACAACCAACCAAACAAAAAACCACCACCACCAATAACAAAAAAAAAACCCAGAAACCTGTTACAGGTGAAAAACCACTCTGAACTCAGAATTTTCCAAATGCCAATCATAGCACTTTCAAATACAAGTGATGCAAGTGTTTAATCCCTATGTTCCACAATCAGAGGATCTAGAAGGCATATCCTTTAGTAACCAAAGGGATTTCTGGGTTTTAAGATAGATGAATGAGCAGGTTCAGAAATGTGCATAAGCTCTGATGGGACAGGAAGGCTTTTATAGCATTTAATTTTATCCTTTATTATTAAATTAACATCAGTTTGGAGCTTAAAAAGAAAAGTCCAGTTGCCAGAAAAAATAAATAATGTGCATGTTAATGTTACTACCTGACCTGGAAAATATTTCCATGTTCTGCAGTGGTCTGTCATTTTTAATTTGAAGTAATAAGGAAATTTAATTAGGCTGGATTTCTCATTAATAAAAGAACTTTTGAAATGAGTAAAAATTAGGCCACCTTCAAGTTGCTATAATACAGTATGCTTCATTAGAAAATTTAGTTATTTCTGTCTACAAAATGGTAGAGGCAGAAAAAGAACCAAGAGTGAGGTAAGACTTTCATTTGAGTTAAACTGATTTCAATTGTTCAGGACTCTGAGAAAGCACTATTTGTATTAATGCTTTTAAATTAAACCTTTATAGTACATCTTGCACTTCTGTACCACCTTCGTCCCGTCTTTAACACCAACATCCAGAACCATCCCTGAAAGCAGGATTGGAGTGGAGACTCAAGAACTGTAACTGATGGATCAGTCAGTGTTCCCTAAAGAAATTACATGGAAAGGAAGGGAGGCACAAATTGAGGAAGACAAAGGCAGTTAAGAAGAAATGATTTCCTCAGTGGTTTACAGCTCCATTTCACATGAGTGACACATCCTGGTCTAGCTTCTACACTGTACTCTATCTTTCTCACTGGACTTCCGCCATTCAAAAAGATCACCGTGCGAAATTTCTCTGCAGAGCAGAATATTTTCCCCAAGTTCTCTACAAGAGTGGAGTCAGTGTTACTGTCAAAAAATGGTGCAGCAAGTTTTTGTCAGACTCTGCGCATGCTGTTGAATAATGAATTAAACTGGAGAGAATCTGATGAACAAAAATAACTATAATACATGAAATTTTGTAACAGTATGAATTCAGGGCAGAAACTAATAGTCATCCACAGCTCTCAAAGTCTGAACACTAAGTTGTGTAGCTGACATGCTGCTGTTTCTTAAGAGGCATAATTGGATGTCTGCAACTACCTATGAAAATTATACAGAATATTTTTTGCATATTTAGTTCTTCTCTTGCAAATTAACAGTTCCCTGTTCTGCTTATTACCTCCAAATTTTGAAAAACAGCTTTTGCTGTTATATGTTCTTTTCTTGTCAGCCTTACCATTCAATATTGATGAACACAAGGAAATTAAGATGTCCCCCAAAACTTGTATTTCTTGTGTAATATTTTTACTTTCTTCCAGTTGCACTCCTGTCCTCTCTTAAACACATTCTTTTCTGATGTTCTCCATCGATAACAATTTAAGATGCTTGATGGAACTACAGTTTTATGTGAGATTAGGTTTTTATGTTTAACAGTTATGATTTAACAGCAACTGTCATGCACATCTATTGGTTTTGGTTATCTAAATTGTCCAAATTTACAATGAACTTCACATCTGTCACCTATAAAAGGAAAGTATTTTCCTCCTCTTCTGAAACAAAATTGAAAAAAAAATCAGGTTGGATTTCAACCTGCTTACTTAACCATATTGAAGGACAATGAGATCTAAAAGAAAAAAATGCAGAGATAATTCTGATGTAATATGTCTGAGTTTGAATTGAAGCCTAAAGTTCCTTCCCCACTGCTGTAATTTAATCTTCAGTCCAGATTCAATCTGCTCTTTAACAGACTTATCTAAAAGGGTAATGTTTAAGGCACAGTTTTGTAAAGTTCTACTAAAATGTTCCTCTAATTAATTTATGAAGATATTGAGGATAACGGTAAGATTTTTAAGAGTTCATAAGTAACTTAATTTCCAAAGGAAGAGAGGCTTATGTGTGTGCATATGCATAAAGCCTCCTATCAGCATTTAGAGCCTCAGTCCCATCTCAATCATAATAAATGGAAAAGTGCAAGACATTGTTTCTACGAATCATAAAAACAGAATCTTGGATAAAGCAGAAAAACTGTGTTAGGGAGAGGTTATAGTGTACAACACATTTCATAGAGAGAATCTAACCCAGGAACTCACATTCAATATACAAACCAATAGGAAGGTGAGCTTAGTTGCTTCTGTTCCTCACAGCATCATATTTATAGTACTTAACTCTGCAGTAATCATTTTGAGAAAGAGAACTGTGACTTTTGTGTTTATTAGCAATGATGGCATTCACTTCAGTTAAGGAGGACACAAACCACTTTACAGCCTTTCCTTTCTTGACAAAGGCTAAGAGGGCTCAGACAAAGCATCTTCCACCCTGATTATAGTTACAGCATTCTTTTTTCCCATTCCTGTCTCATTCTCAAAATTCCAATTTCTCCAAACAAGACAAATTAAAAAAGGAATAATAAATAAGAAACCACTATGCGTTATGAAACAAAACCTAGGAAAAGACATTGAACAAAAGACAGGACTGAGTGTTTTAATCTCTAAAGAAAAAGCTGTTAAAATCATGTGATTCATAAGATGCACAAATGACGAGCTTTTTTGACTACATCATCTCTTTCCATAATTTTATGAAAAGATAGGATTACTTTCCCTGTAGGCTTCCCAGTATTTTCTGGATGAATCTTTCCCTTTTTAGTGTGGCTTCTCCCTCTCTCCACTAACAGGCTAGGATCCTAATTCATATGCTTTATAAACATTTTTCATTGCAGTTTTGTAGATAAGAGACTAAACCTAGCATATAGCCCAAACAGCTTTCACATCTCTCCTCATCCTGTAACCAGTAACTGCTATTGATGCTATCACAACAAATTTTTTCAAGAGGGGAAAAACAGTCTAAGGATTAGAGTGTGCAATTTTCAAGATCTGATTTTGATTCTCTGCTGTGCCACAAATACATTATGTGATACTGAGGCCATACCTACAGCAGGATTGAGGTTCAAAAAGTAAGATTTAATAACATTTAGATACCTAACCTTTCCGTAAAGCAATCTGCATGACGCAATAATTCTGTTTGCTCTTGGAAAATTTCTCACAATGCTGGAAATGTTGCATCAGGAAATTTTGCATAGAAATAAAAAGTGCATGAACAAAAAAAATCTATTGAAAAGAAATAAAAGTTCAAAAACTTTATTCCCTATTTTTAAATCAATGTACTCATAAGTCTGAGTTTTTTTAAAGACTTTATGGTATCTGATATTTTGACACATATAACAATAGATGTTTAGATCACTAAACAAAAATATTTTTTCTTATCGCAGGCAGATACACTTCCAGCATCACAGAATTTTCCTATAAAGATTTCCAATGTGAGCATCATAATTGCACTATTTATCTTAAACTAGTCATGCATTTGAATAATATTTTCTGTAGCTGGCCAGTGATTACACACCAGATGTGAGAAACAAGGAAACTGGAAACCATAACAGATAGAGTAAATAGCAAAAACAAAAAACAAAAAAAAAAAAAAAAAAAAAAAAAAAACAACAAAAAAAAACCCCAAAAAAGTAGAGGAAAAAATTCAGCAAATTAACTTAAGTAAATCTTGCCACATAATTCTGTGTGAATTATGCAGTCCTTTTAGATACTGTTGCTTGCATTTCCTTTGAAAATTTATTTATCTGGTGGAGGAATTTTCCTTTTCTCAGGGAAAATTAAAATGGATTTAACTTATAGTTCAGATGCAGATCTAGCAGGATTTTAAAATCATTAATAAATGGCCAAATATTTTAGGCTTGCTTCAATGCTAAAAACGAAATTTTGTTGTATTTCAGGCATATATGACTGTAGTTTCAAGTTTTCAAAGCTCCTGACACTTCTTCCTTCTCATGGAGGCTCTATATTAAGTAACTGAAATATTCAAATTGCTCACAAGATACAGGGGTTAATGTATGCAAACCCACTCCTGTCTTAAATAAATGACTTCGAAATCAGAGCTAAATCAGACAGCAGTAAGGTGGCCTTTTATTTGCTTCCAACCACAGACTATACTGAAAAATTGTAGTCTACAGCAGCGTCAGGGTCTTTGGAAAAAAAAATCCTTTGGAGAATATCTTCCATGGGAAATGGATACCAATAATTTTCCTGTTCATCTTACTTGTATATTCTCCAAGCTTTTTAAAAGGGGGGATTGGGGGAGGGAGGAATTTAGGGAAAAAAAAAAAAAGACCGGGAGAAGAAAACTTTAAGCAGCTTCGAAAGAATACTAGTTATAATGAGCAAAAGCTCTTCCAGCCATGTGGTCTGGAGAGTGCATAAGTACTAGTACTTAGACAGGGAGAAAACATCTAAAGGCCTTGTTATTCTTACTTAGACACTTTGGGGCTTCAGACAAAAGAACAGTTGTATGTTTAAGGTTGGTACTTATATTTTTAAACACTAAATTGTGGTCATTCTTGGACTGCACTATAACATAAAGCAAAGCAAGACTCTTTCAAATAAATACTTCAGCTATAAATAACATGATTTATAGCTTTTTCTTTCAACATTTGTTTTTATGCTCTGGAGTATTTTCTTAAAGAGAAAAAAAATATTTATTGCTTCCCTAGAACACATTGTTTAAGCAACTTAATATTTAACACAGGTTCTTGGACATTTTATAAGGGGAAAAATGTTTGTCCAAATTTACAATGAAAACATTTAAGGATCCTGTACTACACTAAGACTATATATCAATGTATTGCTCTGATATTGCTGTTGTGGGGACAGTTACAGAGGTTTAATTGAATTACCTTGTCCTGCAATTTCTAATGATAGCAAATCAGATTTTTTAAAAAATGAAATATTTATTAAGATAAATGAACAGACAAAAGATAACAGATTAAAGGTCTTAATCAGAATAACTACACAGTATAAAACCTAAAAAACTACTAGTAGATTATATATATTCAATGAAGACAAAAGTATATTAGGATAAAGTATTAGTTAAATACTCTGAGATATAAGAATGAAATAAAGATTTTCACAGAATTTTCTCACAATTTGTTTCAATGTAAGAAGATAAACAAAACCAAATCCAGAGTTTTTTAGTAATTAGAACTTTGGAGTTTGTATAAAATAAATGTGTGGAGCTTGAAGGTTTCAATTTTCTTTTATTTTCTAACTTTCATTTTCTAGCTTGATGATATTAAAATCATCAAAAAATGTCTAGTTTTTACCAGTCAAGTGCCACATGCTCACTCTTTCTTGGCACAAGAGTAGGCCTCTGGTAGGCAGAGGGAATTACCCCACATTCAAAGAGTAAACCTGTTTGACAGTGTACAAATTGTCTCTTAGGAAACTGCACTTATCCGTTGCACAATTAGACTGAGTATCTTGCATATAACTTGTTTGCTGAGGTCTTCACATTACTTTTGAAAGTATGTCTAGAAATGATGTTCTGTTCTATATTCTCTTTGTTAATGAAATAGTTATTTAAAAAGAATCTATATCATAACTTGTGACCTGAGTGTTATAGAATAAATGGTCAGAACTCTTCACTGCATTATGATGTTCTTCATGCTGTGCCAGTACATAGCCCTGCTTTCACTCACATGACACTTAATATGCTTACTTGTGTGTTAATCCTGCACACACTCCAGGATCCTGCATAGGAATCTTTAATATCTTTAGATGTCTGCAGAAAACCAGAGATTTTAATCAAACGAGCATACATTACACACACACACACACACACACACACACATATATATATATATATATATATACACATAATTTTTAAGAACTACACTTATTATTAGGTATTAATCCAGTTAAGCTAAAACCTTCTTTTGTCTCTTAATCATAGTGTTTAATAAAAAATGTTTATCCAGTACTTCACAAGCGCTACATGTCCAGTCAGGCTTGTGCATTCATGCATAAATCAAGTATGAATAATAAAGGCTCTGGCTCCAGGCTGCATAGGTTGAGACTGAGAAGACTTTTCCATGAATGCATAGGTTTTATGTAATTGAAACTTCTAACTAACTCTTTGTCAGTTGCTGGACCACTCATCTCATGCAGAGTCAGCAAATCTGTAAGAAATACTTCTGCTCAATACCTAACAGATGTTGCCTCTTAAGACAGGGCTGACTCAGCACTGGGGCTACAAATATTTCAAAAGAGATTGAAAGATTTTGTTAGCTTTTACTTTCTTAGCTCACAACATATTTTGACAAAAATATGGGAGAAAATTACTTCTGTTTCTCAAATTGGACGGAAGACTGTGGATATTACATACTTGAAAGAGATTTGTTGCTCTCTTTGCAATGAATGCCATTCCCTTTGTCACAGCATGTTTGCATCATTGCCCAACAACATTCTACAAATAAGAATGAAGATTTCTTGTACAAGACCCAATTACTTATACCTAGCACAAAATCAATCATGACAGTTATTCATGACAAGCATGTATAGCAGAGCCACAGAATTGGAGTGACACCTTATCTCTGCACCCATGAAAGAAACAGCCCCCACCTAAGAGAACCTCGGTCAATAAAGGACAAAAGAATGAGGATTAAAGAAGGGTTGCACTTAGAAAACATCACAAGAAGCCTCGTATTTCACTGGACATCATATGAAATTCCAGTCCTGCCCCCTCCTCTGCAGCTGACATACTTGCAGACAAGTATGTCAAAAGACAAAATTTTTTTCCTGCAGACAGGAAAAAAATTACCTCTTTTTCATTCTCTACTCTGGATGTTTTTAGAAAGATTCTGTGGATCTAAGATTGTGTCTCACAGTGGATCGAAACTTATTCTATGCCACTGATTCTAAAATGTTTTTCTAGCAAAAAATAATATTAATGAATGATAAAACTGATGACTGACAGATATTCCTTAAATTATCTTCATCTTCTATTATATCTTTTTATTTTAAAGCTGGCTTCATAAAGTGCAAGATACACATTCATCATAGTGCTGGCTCACCATCAAGATAATTTTTCTTCATTCTTACTTTTGCAGTTTGGAACATGTCATAGAAATCCCATGGCACAAATCTCTTCTGCACTTGCAAACTCCTTCACTTGTAGGCAGATAATACAAGCATGACTTTCTGTCACATTAACACATTGGTTAAGTTTTCATTTTATTAGAACGGAACACAAACAATTCTGGCCTCAGGGACAATTTTAGGAAAGTCACTGATGGACTTTTTCCTTTGTTATCCCTTGCCTGTACTTGTTTATCTGCTATCTTTTGTATGCAAATTTTGGGTTACATCATCCCAGCTTCTTATATCACATTTATATGATATAACAAACACCTTGCTAAACTCCTATTCCCCTAACTTCACTGTCAAAAAGACATTGATTCAGTGATGAATCCTAAATAACTAAAAAAACAAGAAAAGAGTCTATTATATTTCCAACTCTAAGAACAACCTTACAATGTAGGAGAAAATCACATCAAAAGCATATTATAAAGAGAGAACAGTCTCTTATAAAAAAGGAAATCTGTGGTGGCATGGCTAAGACTCACTCAAACAACTTAAGGGTGTATACCATTCTAACTGCTAACTATAGGGGCACCTAGCTACTCATTTTACTTCATGAGTCCTTATCTATCCAATAAAAATTTAATTTTTCATGAATGATGTCAAATGAGGAAGATAATGTTAGAATCTCCCATGTTTGCTATCAGATAAAATGACTTAACCTTCATAGCTGTAAAGTTATGCAGTCATTTCTCAAGTCATTCCTATAAAAAAAAAAAATAACATTTTATCCAATTTTATACAATGGAATGTTTTTGTTTATGTTTCAGTTTCTTGGCCAACTTGCAATGTGTAAGATTTCAGAAAATGCCCATTCCTGGTAAATTAATTTAATGTAGACTAAATTTTAATTATGTAAACTTAAACACTTCCTAAAAGCAAGTAGAGTTGACTACTACTAGAGTGGGGATTACTTATTTATCTCTTTTTCTGCTGTAGTAAAACTTTTCAAAGGCATAAAATGAGATCCAAATCTCAGCATGTAGCTATCTCTTCATCAGAATTGAGAGTGAAAAGCTCAGTGATGACAAATTCATTTTAGACCTTCTTTAAATTCATTCCTAGAAAGGACCCAGGATCAAAGTCAAAACTAAATTTTAATTTTCAATGATTATATTTTAAAGACCCCCTAATCACAAAAAATAATTAAAAATCTTCCTGGTTCCAGCCAGGAAGGGGTTAATTTTTTGCAGCTGCTCCTTTTCCAGAAGGAACATGGTTATGACCTGGTGGTTATTCTATATCACCTCACACCCTGCAGAGTGGGCAGGGAAGGACGGGATTCCTTCTGGCAGGTAGGGTGAAGCAATCAGCAGGGGTCAGGTCCTGTAGGGCATGGTGGCAAACATGTGAATCATTTGCCTGTCTTCTACACTCTCTTCTTAATATTATTGCTGTTATGGTTCATTTTCTTATCTAATTGCTGTCTCCTGGAAAATTTTCTTATCTCAACTCCTGATCTTTATGTTCTCCTGATGTTTATGTCCTTTATGTGTCTCCAGTTCTCCTCTCCAGCCTGCTGCAAGGGGAAGGGTGTTGCCCTGTTCTTTTGAGAGATTTAAAGTTCTTCTAAAAGTTTGCTATGCCTTCTGATGTTTACATATTTATACTGTAGTTCTCACAGACTGTTCATATAAACAATGATTGTTTTACATTCTACTTTGTGGATAGAGAAAATGAATGGACTGTTGGTTTGACCAGTGTGGTTGGAGAGGTGGTAATTTCACCTTCCAATCCACTGTCACTTTTGCAATTCTAATATAGTAGAGTCATAAAATAAGGTTTGCTTTTTTTTGTTCTTTTTCTTTCCTTTTACATCTATCTTGTTTGTGTGAGTTATTTTGTGTTGTAGTGCAACAGAAGGGGAGGGAGATGGGAAAGTGAGTAAGCAGTACATGGTTCAGAGTCTTTCAGTGGGAGCACTAAACTGGAGACTACCATTCCTAAACCACGACATGTGGAATGCATTATGGCTGTGACTTTCAAAAGAAGCTAGGAAGACAGACATGTTTGGTGGAAAAGAGGAACATATTAACCATTTTGAAGTTTGGTTGTTCTATACCTTATGAGGCTAGAAGAAAAAAGTGTGATATTAGGTTCCAAGGAAAAATTCATATGTAAACAACTAGTCATCTCTAAAAACCTTAGCCTGATAATTTAAAGTCATAGTCTGATCAGTAGGCTTGGCCTTCTTTACCTCTTTTGCTTGTTCAAACATGTGCTTGTCTTGTACTGCAGCAAACATGTTGTACTTTTACTAGATGAATAAATGAGAAAAATTACATCAATATTAAAAAAAAAAGAAAGTTTGTGGAGATTGCTTAGATGAGGATTCAGAGGGAAAGCATCCAAGAACAGCAAATGGTACAATCCTAATTGTGTGATCAGATGCTATGGAAGAACTGACCTAATGTTTCCTTGTTGCTAAGGTGGAGAAGCCGACTGTCACCACTCCCATTCATGCTCTCTTTTTTATGATTTTGGTTACATGTTCTTCATCTGATCTTCATCTGACTGCATAATGAGCCAGTGCATTTGAGTCAATTGTCATAAGCTCATTTGGTTTAGTTTTAGATTTGCTGAGTTACCAAGGTGAGTTTATCCAGGAAGGTCAGATAATGTCTGGATGCAGCCCAAAGATGTGCATCACTCAGCTGGAAGGGAGGCTGTTGGAATGCAGTTGGAAGGAAGGATGGCTGGGAAGCGAAGGAAGGGAGTGGGAGAGCCTCTTTTGATACTTGTAAGGCCGTAGGAAGATGCAAGAGTGTGGTGACACAATAACCATCCTTCTAGACAAAAACTAAGTAGATGAAATGCTGGCATCTTAACTTTATATTTAGTCTACTACACTACTTGAAAACAGATGTTGAATAAGTATGTATACAGCATCTTATAGAGCCTTAAAAAAAATGAAGAGAAGATTGAATAAGATAAAATAACCATATGTCAAAAGTGTTAAGGGAAAGGATTATTGTGGTTATAATTCCCTTGTTAAAATTCCAAAATGAATGTTTGTCTAAAGGAGAAATTTTTTAGAAAATGTCAGAGGTTTTCTTTCAGATTTATATGTGGCCTGAGACAAAGCCTTTAGGGCCTGATCCTAGAGTGTACTTATCAAAAACATGTAAAAGCATATAAAAATAAATTAAATACATTAAAATAAACAAAAAGTTAATGCAATCTACATTTCACAGAATTGATCAATCAAGAAAAATCTACTCTTTATCAATTTTCTCTACATATTGGTTCTATTCTCCAGCAGGGACTGATCATGGATTTTACCTAATGTGACCTAGTATTACCTTTTATACAAAGATGTATGTGTTGAACCACTTTCCAGCAGATATACTGTACTTTGGATTTACATAAGGAACACTAAATTAGGCTTGACCAAGTATCAAGGCCTGAAAAATTTTTCAGAGTATACTCAGAATCTCATTACTCAGTAACTTCCTAGTCCTCCATCTGAGTATCTTTACAGATTGAGAATTAACAATAAAACAAAGGCCTATACAAAATTAAGGTGTATTATATCTAGATACTTAAGTTTAGGAATCAAGCATGTTTTCTTAGGAAAGCATGAAAATAGCTAAATAGGTTTGATTTGGTTTTCTGGGGTTTTGGGGTTTTTTTTGGGTTTGGTGTTTTCTTGACTCTTTTTGACACTTTTTTGACTATGACAACTGGTTAGAACCTACAATAATCTTGATTCTTAATTAAATCACTACTCTGTTATATCTGTTTTCCTGCCCCCCCACCTCCACCACCTGGCAATGTTTATACTGATAATCCAATTAGACTATAAATGCCACACTTGCCTTCTCTGCCCTTTATATTGCTGGCAAAACAGTTCTTTTAGTTTTGCAAAATTCCCCTGGAATCTCCAAAGCAATCTCTCCAAAGCAACAGTAGGTCAGATTCAGCCAGCTCATCCAGGACTTCTTGGTTCATATTATTCAGACAATCAGCTTAAAGGTGTATATATGTAGTAGAAGATTTTTTCCAATTCCCTGGTGGTTGTAATGGCCAGAAAAAGCATTCCGTTTTCTTAATCTGATACACATATAGCATTCTGCTTCTTCCTAATTAGAGAACATTTACATTTCTTGAACATTAATTCCTTTTTTTCCATGTTGTTGACATCTTACCATCTGTGGCTGGTTATGAGCTTTTATCACCAAGAGAATTTTATTTTGTCTCCCAGTTGCCTTTACTCTATAGTTCTGTGCTTTTCCCTAAGTGTACATATGGACTACGTTCAAAGGTATAGACTATTTACAAGAGTACCTACAGAAGTTATCCAACACTGGACTATCAGGTTCATAGTGTATGAATGTTGTTATTACAATAACTGCTAAGAAAGGTATTGGTTTCACACTGTAGTTTCATATTATTTAATTTAGTTTTACATGTAGTACCTAGAAAGGTTTCATAAACTAGTAAAGTGATCTAGAAATATTTTATGTTCCATCTTTAGATCAGACATTTATGTTATACAAATACCAGAATGTGTGCCTAAGTGTCTTGTTAATAACATGACAAAGATCTCTTTACAAGTTTCACTGTCTTTGAATTCAGAACCTATTTGCAAGTTCAGACCTCATTTCCAAATAATCTCTTCTCAACAGAAATATAGTTTAATTTCAGAGATATGCAGATTTTCTTTTTCTGTTTAAGTTTGTTCACTTAAATGCATAAGTTACTTATCAGCATTTCAAATCTTAACTAAAATGGGAAAGCATCTAGCCAAGGAATGCAGGTCATCTTTGCTCCCATAAATCAATTTCTGACCTTTCTGCTGGAGACTGACTCTGTCTTCTTATCTTCTGTAACTGAACTCAAATACTATTGAGTTTTCAATGACACATCTCCAAGACTTGAACACATCTCACTTAATTTCTCACAGGACAGCCTTCTCTTCATTATAATTCTAAAGAGATCATTAAAGAGCTAGAACAAATAGGAAGGGAATCCACTTGATCTCAGGGCTAAGGGAACACCAATTACAACCGAGGGGCAGGAAGACAGGAGCTGAGGGTATTGACTGGGCAATGAACTCCTGGGGCTGAGCAGGGGGAAAGCCAGTGGCTGGTAACAGGGCAAGGGGCTGAACAAGGGCCAGGAGGTAACTGGGTGTCCCATCAGCGTGACAAGGTGACAGGGCTAAAGACAGGACTGAGGACAAGGTACAAAATACAGGAAGGATTCATCCAGAAGATGTGTCTGATATCCACCAGGACAGGGGGGACAGGGCTGCAGATAAATAATCCTACAGCTCAGCTCAGACAGGTATTGAAGACAATGGCCTTAGAAAGATTCCTGGGGCTGAGGGTTTCCATAGGGGTTCCAGAAGAGGCTGGTCAAGATTGCTGAAGGATATCAGAGCAAGAAAAGGAGAAGAGGAAAAATATGTACACAGGTGTGTTACAGGGGATTCTTTACAGATAATGATGATGATGAAGGCAGTAACAAATGGCCGATGTGAACAGTTATTTTTGACATAGTCATCAACCTTGTTGGGAGGAACTGAAGCTTTCTACTGAAATATGTGACGTTTCCTGTCCACTGACCCCAGCAAAAATTGTAAGCACCTTTCTGCACTGTGGTGCATGAAAAAAATGATGACAATACTTAGGATTTGAATAAAACTCATGGTTGCACTATATAAAAATACAGACTTATTTAGGAGCTTATTTTCTTTGTCAGGTCTTTCCTGAAAGGAAATAACTGATATTGGCCATCTCAGCTGCCTCCAAAAGCCTGATTCTAATTATTCTGCTGTTTGATTTTACATATGAAAACAGACATTTCTATTACCTGCTATTTTACAATTGTCTCTTTTATTATTTCAGTCTGAAATAATCAAATTGTGCCAGCACTATTCATGCATTGCCAGACCACATTTCTCCCAAAATTGCTTGCTTCAGTCCACAGCTGATAAGGAGATTCAAAGTCACTACAGATTATGCTGAATTTGCTCCCATTATCAGAAAACATATCCACCTATCAAAGCTTTCCCTGCTAACACCACAGATTTAGAACACAGATTCTAAAGGGCTAGTGGACTTCACACATTTAAACCAAAAGACTAACGAATCCCTTGTTCTCCAAACTGGCACCACTTTGCAGCCTCAGGAAAAGGAGAGAGAAGATGAAGTCTGTCACTGCTCAGACACATCTGCAAGGGGATCCCTGCATTATCCTGTGAGCCCAGCAAGGTTTTGGAACTGGAACTGTGGGAAATGGTAGGGGGTTGGTGGGAAGATCATGTGGAAGAGGAGGCTGATACTCATTACTGTATCTGTGTGTGTCACCTTGCACAATCTGCCTTGTAAATTTAGGAATGTAACAGACAGTTCATATTATAACTATATTCTAAAATAGAATTAAGATTTACCTAAATGTGAAATTTACACAAAGATTTTTTTCTTAATTTACTGTTTATTTAGAATCTTGGTCCTGAACAATTACTTATTTCCATGTTATTGTCATTTGCAGAAAGGCTTGTAGGCCTTATAATGTATTGCCTTTTCGGTTATATCAGAGATTTTGGTCAAAAATCTATATAAAACTTCTCAACTACCTGCGTTCACTTTATTATTTGACAGTCAGACCTAAAATACTACTATTTTAAGTGAATACAAATCATATGGGGTTTTTAAATTTTTTTAAAATAAATGCAGCTGGTGTTAACAAGAGAGCTTTCCAGAGAGAACACGTTAATACTGCTCCAGCCAAGCTACAATCTAGGGTTTCTGGTAGGGTCTGTCCTCCAATTTAATATCCTGAATATGCAATATAATCAGATCACTGGCAAGATTAACATGGGAAAAGATAACTTTCTCAATTCAACTGTCACAGAGTGTGATGACATTCCATATAACACATACCAAGTTCATGACAGCTAAGAAAACCAATGTTTGTATTTCAACTGTATGAGAGAGTTGGTTTTGGATATGGTAGCTAAGTGCATGAAGCCCCACATTTTTTAACTAGATTAAACACCAAGCAAAGCAGCATTTACTGTCTGAGTGAAATAGCAAGTTCTAGAAAACTTTTGAAGCATTTCAGCTTCAGTAGGTTCAGGGGCCTTGGCATACATAAAGACATGCTACATAAATTTGATTTATATGGGCTTTTTGGTAAGTAATCCCAAACTTTTTAAAGAAGGCTTGTAGCCTTCTCCACAAATGTATTTCTGTTCCTTAAAGGAAAGGCCTCCTGAAAATTTTATCACTTTCTTCCTATGCAGAAGGAACAGCTTTTGGTGAAAACTGATTGTTTTCAGAGTATAAATATTAGAGCCTGGAAAAAGCAGTAACGTTTTAGCACGTGAGTTTATGAGATAATTCAAAGTCACAAACCTATAGTATAGCTTTTGTTGCTTCAATAAAATATAAAGCAGCTCTAAATAAATAAATATAACAGGCTGCTATAAGAAAAATGCATATCGTTAATGTATAACTTTTATTTGTCCTGATTTTTTAATTTGTTTTTGTTTTAATTGCTTTGGATTTTGTTTGGTTGGTTTTCCGCAGTTAGTCTTTTCTTATTCTTTTGGGGCCCAGTGCTTTCATGTGCCTGAATGAATATTTCTTGACTTCAGATGCATATGTAGTTGTATATGGGTATAAGTATGTTGGTATCCACAAAACTGCACCCTTCCACATAAGTTGAAAAAGTTAAATGGGGAATTTAATTTAAGTATGTAGGCTATAATATGTGGGCTTTCTTAATTTTTTGCTATTCTTGTTGTTGAATTTCTGCAGTAGATTTAATAGAGAGACATTATTTTACAAAGTACTAATGCATCAATGTAGACCTGTATGAAAACTAACAATCAGAGGGAATTTAACCACAGAATGTGATTAAAATTTATCTCTCAGCCACAAATATCACATCTGTGATATTTCAAATATCTATATCTCACGAGTTTTTCAGAAATTAAAAAAAAATACCTTAGTAAGTTCAGAATAACCAAAACAAAGAACATTTCTTCTCCAATTGTTTCATCTTTACAAAGTCCATAGTCCTTTAACAGAAATCTCATTAAATCCTAAAAGAAATAATTTTTAAAAATTTCCTTATTTGAAGGCCACCTGTTATATTTTCTTTCCTGTTCAAATCCTGATACTGGGCCATATTTAACTTATCACAGCTTGAAATTTCTTATAAAATTTGTTTCGAAAGTTTGACTCATGTCTGTAAAATAACTATGTTTTGCAACTGTTTTCTGATTAGATGTATCCTACCACACTTGTAATAGTTTTGGATGGAAGAGGAATAGAATTTTCTTTAATTAAATGCTGAGGATTAGAAGAAATGGAATAGAAACTCTGCAGGCTGGTTTATGATGTTTTTATTAATTTTGAACACTGCTTGACTTTAACAGTAAGAACTAAAGTACAGGGCTGGAATGTAATGAGACTCCTCATGTGCTGGAACAGGGCCAGGAGTGATAGGATTTGGCAGGATGTAACTCCAATTTACCATCCATAGTATCTTTACAGTTGCTCATTTCAAACAAAGTGTTTGGTTAGTACATTTCCACCCAAGTTTGTTGTTAACAATACTTATATTTCTATCCAGCAACTAGAAAGTCTGTTTGTAGTGCAACTGAGAAACATATTTAGGAAAGATAATTTTTTGCAGATATGAGAATACTAAAACCTTGGCAAAGTAAATGCTAAAATGAAATATCCTTGTTACCCTCTCCTTCAAATGGTGTCATCTATCCCAATTCAAACTGATCATAGATAATCTAAAGTCTAAGCATGAATCACTTTAAAGTCTAGGTATCCTAAAAATGAACATACAATTGTCCTATGTCCATGTACACTTTTTAAGCATGCATAGCTTTTTCTTTTTTTTTTTTTTTTTACAAGGACAATTTTACATTATTTTCATCTGTCAAAAAGTTTCTATATTGAACAGGACATGTAGTTATTATTTCTTGATATGTATCCCAGTTAAGACACTAACATAAGTAGCTCCTTGAAATGCCTATAAATAGTTATATTAAATAATTGGATGAAAATTGTTGTAGCTGAATTAACTAAAATTTAAAAGGGCAAACTGAAATTTAGACTGCAATATTAGTAAGATAGTGAAAAAAATTGGCCACAATGTGATGTCAATATTAAGTACTTTTTATTTTTTTTTAATGCCTTTCAACTGTTAGTGGAATACATTGAAAGGAGGGAAAGGTTTGAGCCTGATGCATTCAGTATGCACCTACATGATTTAGAGGAAGATAAAACTGTTGCTCTCATTTCCCTGTCTCCAGGTAACACTAAAGTATTTGGACCAGCCAACAGTACAAAATAAAGGGATCAAAGCTGAAGAGATTTAAATGGAAACAATATATAATGAGTTTACACTTATGTAAGTTCCAAAATAAAGAGAATACACTTAATAATGGTATTTTATAGGAGACACAATAGAAAATGAGCCAAAACATTACCAGCACAAAGTATGTATCTCATAGAAAAGTAAAATATAGGGGCATGCCAAAATGACAAAAAAGACATTTTTACTTTGAGCAAAGGAGCCAAAAGTTGAAGTAAATTTTTCACAAGGCCTTAAGGTGACTATGAAAATACTTCATAAACACCTTAAATGGAATATATAAACCACAGATCAGAAGGGCTATCCAAAAACACCCCCTCATCCCACTTCTAACTTGCTTAAAAGATCTAGATGCTTATATTTCCTGGCAAGAATTCTTTTAAAGACCTACAGTTGTATTTCTGTACTGTATTTTCTGTACACACCCAGGATTGGCACCCCATCTCTGTGTTCCACCTGTGGTAGCTTGTGTTACAGAAGCTTGGCAGTTCTGTGCCTCCCTTCACTATACACCCTCCTGAGACGCTGTACTTTACACTGTATCCAACTCAAAGCAGAGAGGTCTTGTAAAACCAGCCCAGTTCGGTGGGTGCTGACCTAGAAAATGGAAAACTTCTTCCTGCTCTAAGAAAGAAAGAAGTGTTTCGAAAAATAACCTTTATATTCAAAGAGAATATCTATAAGTACCAGGCTGAGAGCTTTTCTAAGTGATGAAAAACTACTGTCACCCTTTCCTGCTCTTGAAGCAGATAGACCTGTGCATCCCATAGGCTGCAGAACACTTGAAGAGAAACTGGTGAATGAAATTTCCTTAGTTAATGATAAAGCTAAAGCTTGCATTGTCTGTCTTAGATTTTGAAGTGTCTCAAAGCCTTTGAAATCCCCAACAGCAGTTCACTGGATTTCAAACTTCCACTAAGTCTTCAGGTCCCTAAAGTCAATGACTGACTTATTGTTTAACCTTTGGTATTAACCTAATTTTAAATATGTAACCAGATTCAAAAGTGCTTTTTCTGGAGAAATAGATACTAATCTCTATATATATAGCATTTCTGCACTCCAGATTTAGGCTTACAACCATCTAAATTCTAAAGACGTTAAACTTTTAGACTTACTGAGGTCTACAGTCAATATGAAAGGCATAATATTGACATAAGGGCAGTAACCATGACTAGCTAGGAAGTGGAAGACCTAGTGCTAAGAGCCATATGCCTCAGCTGCAGTAGATTTGAACTTAATGTGTTTGTAGTCCAGGAAATTATATATGCCACTGGCAAACAAAAATGATTTTCTGTTGAGATGGAAGTTCAAGGGCCTAATGGGGACAGAAAAACATGGAAAAGTGACTTGGAAAGGATGGAAGCCATTTCTTTGTCTCCTATGTGTGGTACACTGAAGCTTCCCTAGACTGGCGTTCAATCGCAGTAATTCCTACATTCCTGCTGTTCAGGGCTTTATTTACAGGACTAAACCAGTTCTCCATTTTCTTCTTTCAATTGGTTCCCAGGTCAGGTTAAGACTGTTGAGGAGAAGTAGAAGGACAAGTCAAGTTTTCAGCGTGGAGTCCCTAGATTTTGGCCCTACATGCCTTAACTGTCTGTCTGTAACTGCCTGATGTTCATATTTAAATACAGCCGAAAGAGCAGTACTGGGGGGCTTTCACCACTTAATCAAATGCTGTGACACCTAACGTACACAGACAAGTTCAGACAGACCTAGCATTGTTCTGCTCAGACTCTGAGCTGGTCAGAACTAGAAACTGCTTAGCCATGCTGGTCTGGTTCTATGCCAAAGCTAACAAGCTGTGGGCTTACCAGGTCAGCCACAGAAAATCCTCTGTGTAGCTTATGGATCAGAATAGCTTCTTGTAGCCAGCCTCAGAGCTGACACCGAGAAACTCAAGTCTGCTTCTTCATGTGTTTGGAGATAGGTTCAGGAACTGAGCTCCTTGCTGTGCCCTTCCCTCTTTGTCTGAACACAAGAATTTTCTGCTAGAGGACACACAGTGGCCCAACTCCAAAGCAGAGATGGTGGATGTTTCTTTCCAAGATACTACAGGGGCAAGTTATAGGGTAATATCCTTCTACCACCAAGGGCCTGGACTTTGCTCAGTTCTCCCACTCCTTGGTGGGGCCCCAATGATGCCTCTTATGTAGGGGACAGACTTGTTTAGCCAGGAGTCATAGCTGCCTGAGTCAGGCATTTAGACTGACTCAGCAATTTTAAAGCCATTTAGGAAACCATGTGTGTTGTGGATTTATATTGCATCTTTGAGTCCAAATATATTATATTCTTCTGGATTTCATCTTCATGGTGCTTTTTCACAACAATTTATCAACTAGTCTAAACCACTTCTTATTTAGACTGGTGTTCCATACTTCTTATTTAATTCTTTCTGCATTGACATCTGAAGTGAGACAGCTGATGAAGCTTAAACAGCAGACAGGTTTTCACAAAACTAATTTTACATTATGATAGCACCCTGAAATGGTTCGCCAGTTTAATCTATGCTTCAGTGTCAGGAAAGATCAGAAAGGAAAGTGACTGCATTCTGGGGGCAAGATTGTATCACAACCACATCTTAGATTGGCCTTTACAATTTGGGAACACTGTAAAAGTTACACTTCCATATTAAATTCTAGCCATCTAAATATAATGGCTAAATTATGAAATCAGTTTCTTCAGACTAAGATATAAACAACACAGAAAAACACACCCTTTCACATCATTATCCTGAACAGTGGGCAGATACACAGGCTTTGAATTGCCTTTTGGCAAACCCCAACTCCTCATGAGGTCACAGAAATTAGGACTCCTGATGTAGCTACGTAGGTGAAGAGCCTAGAATTGGAGGCAGTGAGTATTTGAATGGTCATACCAAATGTCAACTATCGGTGATAAAAAGTGGGTTATACATAAGACCTCTTCCATGCAGAAGACATGAATAGCAGACAACTAAAAAGGAAGAGGCCTACTGTTGTTCCAGTAAACCAGAATCACCATGCTGTACATCCATTTGTCTTAGTTTCTTCTAAAATCATTGGGTGCGAATTAGAAAAAAAAGACCTGAAAAGAAAATACTCCCCCTGGTGAGGAGGAAATTTGAATAGTGAGTCATGTTACTGAGCATGCCTATCAACCAGTTAAATTATGGGATAATGACTATGCAGTACTGAAGAGCGTTTACACACCTGCATTTTGAATTTGACACTGATGGGCAAAGCAAAGGGGAATATGTATGTATGAAGTTGCTTTATGGCCAATCTTCACTATTTTCTTGATTGACTGATTGGATGACTCACTACTGAGATTTGACTCTTACCACTTAAAAGATTCTCTGCCATAAGACTGTCAGTGGGAAGGAGATTGTTTTTTAGCAAAAGCAGTCATTTGCAGCAATCAGGGAGAGAAAAGCAGCCATAGTAAACAGAGCTAGGAGATATGACCTTAAATATCCTGTTAATACTCACAATGTCCTGAAACAGAATATCTGCAGCATGATGGAGAGGGCAGGTCCAGGTTTTCCAGATTTTTAATGGCAGCTGAAAGGATACCTCTCTGTCTTTATTTTATGTGATTTTTGTGTTCATCCCAGGTTTAGCTGGAAAAATAAATGCTGCTTGCAAGAGCCTCTCCATGGTCAAATAATTGCAATTAGATTATCTAGCCACAAATAAAATGTTTTAACTAGATCTTTTCTTTAATATGAGAAGTTTGCATAACCCTGTAACCACTATGACTGCTATGGTTACCTCTGTGGAACAGTAAATACAAGGCAGGGATTCATCTCTGACTCAGTTCACATCCCCGCAGTTAAACCCTGCAACTGCCCAAACCAGAAAGGCTTTATTCAAATGGCCTGTCAGGAGTGGGTTTTAGCCCTTACTAAGCTCCAAACTGTACATGGATACTGTCTGTGCAAGCACTCATTCACATGACTCTAAACTATGCCAGGGACTATCCTAGAAGTTGCATGCTGCCTTACTCCTTTTTTATAAACAGAGTAACCACAGCCTGTAAAATAAGGAACATGCTTGAGAGAGCAAGTTAAAATATACCTTAACTGACATATCCACATATTTCATCTTTTTGGCTATAGTTCAGTTTTTATTTTGTTAGACAAGGGAAGATATCTGCTGGCAAACAGAAATGGACCAGACTCATGTGCATATCTTGTAAACCATAACAATCTGGATTTAGACTGAAGTATTTATCAGCTTAACTTCCATCTCACTACACTTTGAGAGTATAAGAGAATGGGGATAAATTTGCCATTGAGAATGGGTTCACACCTGCATTAAATGAAGGCAGAAATAATGCTTAGATTATTCAGCTTGAGAAAACTAGACACACATATGGGCACTGATTTTTCTTCTTTCACTAGCTGTGGTGGGAATCAAGAAGGAAAATACTTTCTTTAGCTTTTGGCAGCAGGTTTCATTCTAGCAGAGGCTAGTTGTCATGTGGGGGCTTTTAATGTGTTAAGACCAGTGAGGATTTGAATCTATCCTCCTGAGGGATAATATTGCTATGTGAACAGCTTTCATTATCTACAGGAAGTTGCTGGGATACCACATGTGTTTGTCACTAGAAAATTTTCTAATCAAAACTTATGTAAATGCTTATGGAATCTCTTCTGAATTGCAGAATGCCAAACATCAATGTCAGACATCTCTGTCTCTGAAAGGAGATTGCAGATTTGGATACCACTGAGATTCATAAAGACCCAGGGCATTCACCCTTACCTGGTAGTGAGCAGCCTTTCTGACAGGCTGACACAAGTAACCTGCCAAACCAGACTCTTGGAACCTATATGTTTATGCTCCTACAAGACACATGCTCTTAAAGTTTTTACGTGGCTATACTGCTTCTTAGACCCTTGCTGCATCAGTTTAAAAATTGTTGGTTCTTGCAGATATCTGCTGCTTTTGTTTTGCCCCATTTTGTGCTTCTTGCTCTTATCTTTTCAACACCTTTTGTTGCTTTCAGCTCTCCTTTAATCTTCTTTGTTTAATTGCTTTAATCTTGTTTTAATCCATTTGACAATGGATTTTTCTGTTTGCCTTGCCTTTTCTAATACAGGTATTTTAACACATGCCTTTCCTTTCTCCTTGTTATTTTCTTTGGTCTTCTGTTACAAGGTTTCTGTTTCTCTTCTGTATTTTACTTTGCCTGCCTTTGTTCCCCAGATGGACTCCTGGATAAATAGATTAAAAAAAGGTTTCTTGTCCCATATTCATCTGCTACTGTGAAATATTTACCTGAACTAGAAAAGGCTATCTCAGGACTTCTGAAAACTGTCACCTATAAAGGAATAAAAAAGCAGGTTTTGGTATGGTATTATTATATTATACTCAGTTGGGTAGAGCATGGTGTTGATAATGCCAAGGGCACAGATTTGATCCATGTACAGGCAGGCCATTTACTCAAGAGCTGGACTTGATGATCCTTATGGGTCCCCTCCATCTTAGAATGTTCTGTGATTCTGAGTGAGTTATCATACAATAAGAGTTGAAGACATTTTGCCCCAAACTCTTCCTTTTCTTCCTGCAATGCTCATCAAGATTTCTCTAGATTTGCAAGGCTATGGCAGACTAGGACCCACTGAAAATTTTTCACAGGCATGTTTGTGGAAGAATGCAAGTATGATTTTGGTACCAGATCAACTAATTTAGTTAAATTATTGCATTATGATTTATTTATATGCATGAAGTTCTAAAGATGGTATGATATGGATACCTAACTTCTAGTACAAGAGACAATATTTTGACAGTATTTATTTTCAGGGAACATTTAGTCTATTTTAAACACCCTCATGAGAAGAAAGTCTCAAGAGATGATGACAAAATGGATACATATGTGATTTGCAAAGACTTGTGGTAGAGTATCAAATCACAGAGAAGGACTAAAAAAAACCTTGCAGGAAAGGTTTAGTTCAACCAAAATGTTTTTTTGTGAAAAAAGATTCAGTACTGTTTTGCACTGTCACTTAAAAATACCTTTAAGATTTGAATAGAATAAGATTCCCTTGTACAAATGGAGACTAAGCATAGAGCCTCTGGGTCTCAAAATTAAAAGATTCTGTTGTTACTGTCTCTGCAAAGTCATAGTACAGCATATATCCCTCCAAATAATAATAACATATTAAAAATAATAATTATATATATATACCCCTCCAAATCTTGTAGTCCTGTGTGTGGTAAATCACAGGTAAACATAAATTTGTTACTGAAAGCCACATCCCTATGATAAGCAGGCCCCAAGTATACTTTCATCAGAGCTCATCACCTCCAAATCAGTTTTCCCCTATGACCTAAGATATGGACAGAATGAGTTTGTACCAGCTCAGAGTTCAGGTGAGGAAAGCATGTATTACCTCTGAGTGTGTGTAGCACAGGCTTACACCTGCCCACCCACAACAGACACACTGCAGACCTCTGTTCAGGACTCAGTATGTTAAAAGTCTGTAGAGATTCCCTAAGAACATATGGGGATTGCAAAAGGAAAAATCCAGGACTGAAACATGCCTGCATGATAAACTAAATGAAAGGACACCCAGCCGCATTTTTTATTTTTCAAGGAAAGTGGAGACAGATGACATCATTCATGCTTTATCATAAATCCTACTTGTATACTGAGATAATGTTTTTGGACCATCTTTCAGGCATCTGATTTCTCACACTGAGCTGAGAAAGCTAAAAAAAAAAAAAAAAAATCTGTCCTATTATTTTGCCATATCTATTTAATGATGCAAAATTTGGTTCTAAAACAATAAAGTTCAGACCACTAGCATGATAGTCCCAGGATTATCTAAACAAGATTTCTTAAAACTAGGGAAAATGTGGAATAGTTTGAATCAAGTGATGGCAATCTCAAGTAAACCCCTAAGTGTTCTGAGACAGGCCTAGACTGAAATATTAAAAATACTTTGGAAATTTTTATAGAAAAAAAAACACACCAAGTGGACAATGACAATGATAATACAGCAAAAATAACAGCAAACATGCACCCAGAAAAAGGAAACGTCTTGAAGTTAGAATGACTGAACTAAACAAAAAGGAAAACAATGAATTTGGAAAAAAAAAAAAAAAGGAGCAGAATGTTTTTTCACTAATGGACTTAGAAAACGATATAGCTTAGGAAAAAAACAACCCAATTTCGGATTCAACACTATTATTTCCAATGTGATTTGCTCAGATTTCACATTAAAACATGTGGAAGAAGGAAAAGCAAAACTAAATCTTGTAACTATGCTAATTTAGGATATGTGGAGCTATACTGGCATTGATATCAAGGAAAGTTTTTCTGGGACTAGAGGGGCAGAAATAAAGGTGATAAAATAACAAAAAGCGAGAGTTTGCTCTATTCTGCTTTGGCATTCTGCAAGCTAAGGAGACAGACCCATGTACTTTAGTCCCTCTGCTTGCTTTTTTTTTTTTTTTTTTCCTATGCTCTTAATGTTACTATCCTGACAAGTCCTAAATAAACAGCCTGTTTTAACCCACTTAGTGACAAGAGGCTGTTGTCCTAAAATCTATAACTGTCTTTTTCAGTCAAGATTTCTTTGATGCAGGAAATGACTCATATCAGATCTACCTTGGATGTTAGAAGAACTAGGACTGACCTGTGCAGCACTTCTCACATAATATTGTGCTCAGGCAAGGGAGCAGCCCTGGGGCATCTCAGAGCCCAAGTATCTTCAGATGGCCCAAGCTGTCAGTGGGTGACCTTTACCAGGGTGAGTGATATCTGTCTAGCACACACCTGGCACAAGAAAGGTATTATATCGGACTAATTACCAGTTTTAAGCACAATCTGATTCTTACATTTCATCTTCATCAGGCCTGTGATTTGGATGTTGAAATTTTATTGAAAGACAGCTGCTGCAGTAAAATCACATGTCAAACAGCATGTACCAGACACAAATGCCTATGATGTTACACCTGTTTAACTCTCATTCTTTCCCATCTTATTCTCTTCCTTTCTTTTCTTTGGGGAAACAGGGCCTGGTTTCAATCCAGTTAATCAAATGTAAGCTTTGATGTGTTTGATAAGTCCAAGCTTTAGTTGCCATGGTAAAAGCTATCCTACTTGGTTCTGGATTTTTATTAATCTTAGTTGGCAAAGAGTATTTCATTTAATAATGTGTTTTCTTTCTGAAGAACTAGTTCATTAAAGCATGGAGAGTTTTTATTAATAAATGGAAACACTGAATTATGTTTGCCTGCTGATGTAAAACACTGAAGTAAGACTTCTGTTGGCACAAATGAAAATCAAACTAGATTCTTCCTGTAGCTTTTGTAGGATTTTGTAGGATCTTGCTGTTTCCTGAATCATTTGGTATCCCTGCTGAATGCAATTGTTTCCAGCGCATGAGAATTTCAGGAGTTATTTTCTGCTGAGATATATTATAAGGAGAAATTTGGAAATTGTTTTATCTTGGACTCTTTGTAAGTCAATTAAATTTGAGATAAGTTAATAGTAAAACAAACCTTTTTGACATGATTATACAAACAGCTACTTAGCTGAATTTTATTGTTGCATAATTGTCTGAATGCAAAGGGAATACCATAGTTGCTTTGCATTATGTTGTAAGAGGACATAATTGAAAGAAATAAAGATGGGCTCAGTCATGAGCACAAGATTCTTTATGTTATATAGTTTCTAATGTGTTTTCTAACATTGAAAACTAGTAGTTCATTTTTATCATTGAAAAATCATATTATGTGGTGTTTTCCAATAAACATGTTTTCATATAAACATCAGCATCTATAAATTACAAATTACTTTTTCCAATGGTAATTGATAGCTTTTCAAAAGCAACACTTTAAACATTTAGAAATGTTACTTACTCCTTCAGTCCAGCAGATTTTAACAATTGAAAGAATCTATATCTGAAAAATAATTTTTCAATTCTTGAAATTAATCCTGAAAAACAATACTCTGATATATGCTCTTGATTGTGTGGGACATTCATATCTTCTCTTATTCATCTTTCAGGATATTTGGGCAACTGATAAAACTTGTGAAATCAAACTACCCATAGCTAACAAAACTAGTAAGTAGTGAGTGAAATTAGGTAAGACTGGTGTGAAGAGCTTTTAAGACCATATGGTTTCAGGACTGAAAATTTTTGGTCCTGGTAGAAAATTCTTCCAATCTCTGTGGACAGAGCTTGGAGGCCTTCAGCACAGTGACTCCTATTCCCAGATTTGTTGTCATTTTTTCAAAATGCTGGGGTATTTTTACAAAGGAAACTCTATCTTTTCAGAGCTGTCTTTCTAGGAAGACTTGTGAGATGCCATCTTTGCAACAGAAAGCTCAGCAGTGTCCAGATTGACAT
This sequence comes from Vidua chalybeata, assembly GCF_026979565.1. NCBI lineage: Eukaryota > Metazoa > Chordata > Aves > Passeriformes > Viduidae > Vidua > Vidua chalybeata. The sequence goes on along the minus strand of NC_071530.1, from coordinate 127,081,310 downwards.
GCAAATTTGGCTACTAAAGATCATTTGTCTAAGCCAATAGCATGTGGACAAAGCCTTTTTCTCAAGAAACATCTACAGCTGTGGAAGAATATGACTGCTGATTTTGTAAAAAGAAAAGATTGACAAATTTATCAGGACAACTTGCCTGTGAGAAGATCCATGCCTGATCAGTTCTGCTTCACTGCTTTAGCAGCTATTGAGCTTCTGCTAAATGCTGTGTGAGTCTAAAAATGAATCCTGGCAACTTGGCTGGTGCTGCTTGTAAAAAGGATTGCAATCAAACTCTGAATTTTACATAAAAAACAAATCATCACACTGCTTGAAGCTTGGAGCTTTCTTTACTGCCCTGTTGAATAATTAATGATTAAGCCTGAAAGGGCAAGATTGACTCAACAAAGTATATTATCTGAAGCACATTTGGAAAAGGTTTTCTTTACTTTTATCCCAAAAAAGCAAATGCATTTTTGTTGTTCTGATATTTTTGTTTCCTTTTCCCTTTTTAGCCATTCTTAGATCATAAGTGCATAGCATTTTGCTTTGTTTAAAGAGGTTGCTAATAAAAATATTGATATTTTGTTGAAGTGTATTGAATTTGCTCCTAAGGCAGGCAAGGTTGTTTGGTAATTAGAGCTGTAAGGTTTAAAGGTACAGTTGGCTTCCCAGGGCTTTGGGGTTTGTTTTGGTTTATTTTCCATTTAGAGACTTTTATAATACGGCCTGGAAAAGAAAACTGCATTACAAGCTCTTTTCAAATTAATACAGATGTATTAAACAGACAAATATATTATCCTTTATTTATGGAATAATTAATTATATTATTCCATAAATATAGGGTATTTTTATATCCTATATTTAGGTGACAGTGAATATTCTTCTGCTGATTTGTCTATCTCTACCATTGTGAGTCCCAGTAAAGAAGTGATCCTGACATTGGAATCTGGTTGGTCACAGTAAACCAACTTGTGCTTTGAAGGGAATGTGTGTTTTGTCTATGCCACTGGAGAATGATGGTTTAAATAAGGCTTATTATTATCAATTCACAACCACTCAAAAAACAAGAGACACTAAAAACACCTCCTGCACATATATCGTATAAACCAGAACATTCCAACACCACATTATCATTGCAGGGGTTATAGGAGATGTATGAGCAATTCAGGTTCATAATGTCAGAGGTTAGAACACTTTTATCAAGGAGTGCAAGTGTGAGAGAGAGGTCAGAGGGACAGAGTGTCTCCAGCATGTAGGAAAAGGAGGATTGCTCCTGCCCAGCTGCAGGTATATGTTGCAAGGAAGACATGCCCACCCTCAGCACAAGGATTTTTTTCAGTGCCTTGGAAGACAATAAAGTGAAATAGTTATACTGGGTAAATCTTTTTATCAAGACTGTTTTAAATAGTATTATGGTTTATTACTCTCAGCCTTGTCATATAGCTGATGTTTAGCATACTCCACAACACCTTCCAACAGAAGATGAGATTGGTACCAGAGAGAGCTATAGTTTTTTGCCTAGTTTGTGTTGACAAAGAACATACAGCAGTTCTGTTTATCTAGTGATACCTTTTCCTGGTCTTAAAAAAATTGAGAGCCAGATATGATTAAGGGATAAGGGGTTTTTACCTCAGCATTTTAAAAAGGATCCTCCCTCATTGGTGCACCACTTCGCCAAGGTAGAATGCACCGCAATGCACACACCAGATAGATTGTGTATACAAATTATAGACCTTACAAATTAGCATATCTAAAAAGGATGCCTGAATGGGAGGCCTAGATAAATGGTGTGTTATTCCCTCATCTGTGGAATTCCCCCCTGGATGGGCCAAATCTTTAGTTTTCAGGATGTATTCTAGAGAGGACCTTGGTTTTCCAAGATAGCATAGGGTTTTCTGGCCTCCAACTGCAAGGCCTTTAGGATGGTTGGTCTCCTGGCCTGATAAAATACGAGGACTATGCTAAATTATCAGACTTAATGAATTACAAGTATGCATGCTAAGAATACTGAAGATACATTAAAATGTATATAAAAGGTATATAAAAGAAAAGGCAAAAAATCATCACTAGAATAATCAGGAAAACAAATTCATCTTAAAATATGCTTATATCCTTTCCTAGTCGGACTAGATTTCCAAGACCTTTTTTTTGAGGTACAGTTATTTTCCTGGTTTTGTCATCTTTCATATTTTGTTTTGGCAAGTCAGTATTTTGTTTCTGACAAATTCTCATCTTACACCAGTCAGAGTAGTGATATACTGGGCATGCAGGATACACAACTGCTGACTGTCTTTATATGCAGTATAGGCTGCAATTTTGATGACTTGAAACCTAGTCTAATTACTGGTTTCTCTAGTGCCATTTCATCTTGCTGGCCCTGCCTATGCATTCCAGTCTCTTCCTTGTGCTGGCTCCAGTGCCTACCAGACCCTGTGTACAGCACAGTAAGTCAGCACTAAATAGACCTGACAGTAAAGGCAAGTGTTTTCTCATGATTCAGCACTCTGTGTCAGCTCAGCTGGAGCTGGCCCAAGAAGGCCTGATGGAAGGAGAATGAAACTCTGGCAGGCAGCACGGAGATCAGTTTAGGCTGCCACAGGGCAAACACTTTTGTGCCTCTCCCACCTCCACAGTATCTGTATTTCTCCACAGTATCTGTACCTATCTTACAAAATATTCCTTTCCATTTAACACTCATTAAATGGTAGCAGCTAGTGTGTCATTCAGCTTTTGCAGCACCTACCTCACACACACACTGAAGGCACACCTGAAGGATATCACTAAGACTAGCAATGCAACACTTTTTTGCTATTTAACAGTGTTGTTAACAGCTGAGAATATAATGCATTACTTTTGCTAGAAGCTGTTTTTATCTGCTTAAGACTATACAAGAAAACTTTGGGATAACAGACCTGTAATCATAGGAGAACCTGTATAATGACCTAAACCAACAGGAATGGCTACAATGAAAACAAGACCAGCTAGCTTGTAGTGTTACATACAAGTTTTCATAAAAAAGAATATGGGGTATATTACATAGCTAATATAGCATTTAATGCTTCACTTAGCCATACCCACTGCTGAAGAAGGATGTCTCTGTCAGGTGAAGTGCATTTGCCACTCACAGGAGAAGGCTGATGACACCTAAATGTGGCATAGAAAAAGTCCCAAATTAATGGTTCTAGGTGATGTTGTTGTAGGAAAGAAGAGTACGGAACTAGAGAGCTCTAGGGTCACTCATTCAGTAATAGAAAGATCTGCAAACTGCGTTGGGGATGCATATCTTGGGATGTTGTGGTATTAGATAAAAGGTACTTGATCATTTAAGGATGGATGAGAAACAGCACAGGAAATGGGTGATTTAGTACATCTTCCATCTGTTGTGTTTGGATGATTCTGTTATCTATCTTTTTCCTTTGCTGGGGATAAATGGGCTGAACTCGCATAAAGGAACCTGTTCTGCTACCGCTGCCGTCTGTTGTAAGACTAGCTTGAGAATCCCTCAAAGAAAACTATTAGAATACTAGTAATTTTTAAATTTTTCTGTTTCTCTTTTTTAACTCTCTATCAAGCAGAAATTTATATTTGCTCATCATAGATTTCTTTCATTTAAAGCAAAAGACACGAAGAGAAAAAAAATGTTTTGCTCTTGCAAAATTGCTCTTTGCAGTTGCATAGAAAAAAAAAATACCTGTAATATCTAATTAGTCACCTTTAAATTTGCTATGAAAGTGGATTAAATTAAGCTTTTTTACTATGTCTTCTTCAGTCCATCCAGACACCAAGCACTTCATCCATTGATGTTTTTAATGGATGGTTTGAACTAATATGGTCACAGTGGAGTTTTAAGCAACTCAGGTTTTGAAAGAATCAACAACTTTAAACACTTGGCCCAGCCATCATGGACTTCTCTGAATTGCATTTAATTGCATTAAGTTTCTCCCAGAAATTGCAGCATTCTTTCATTATTTCCTGAAATTTAGTAATTATGGTTGCAGTGCTGGTATTTTAAGACACACAACAATAACCAGGCTGAAAATGTTTGATGAGTCAAGTACTTCTCCAAGCTTATTCTTCACCATTGACTTGAAAATAGCATTTTGCTTTAGATATAAAATTGTAAGGATTTATTTCTCTGTGTGTTGACCAGTAATTGTGAATTAGAGCATTTTCTGTCTACTCTATTCTGGAAGAGTTCTCTGCATTCCTGGTTTTAGTTTCTCTTCTAATTTCTTTGTTTTGATTTTTTTTTTCCTCCTGTGATTTGAATACAATATTACACACCTTTTCAGTATGGTTTTCATAGCTTCTCATAACAATGAGAGAGATGTTTCCTCCATTGTGTTTGCTTCCAAATGCATTAGAGTTGTTTCTTTTGTATAATGTTCTTACAGAAGCAGGTTATTAAACTTGCATTGGGAGGAATACAGAACATTAGTTTCTAGCTCTTCTTTTATGGATTTAGACACCTGATCTTTCAGGAATGTATTGCCTAAAGTTCAGTAATGTGTTCTATATAATATATATATGAAGGCAAATACAGTCACTTTTTCTTTTCTTAGGAATTTCTATTAAAATAAAAAAAGAAATCTGTTTGGTTTTCTTCTTGCTTATGCTTCCCCCCCCCCCCCCCCATATTACTCCCAGTTTACTTTGAAATATGTTTGGAATGAATAACCAGGCTTACATTTTAGTTAGTAATTAGAAAAATTACACAAAGTGTTCAGTTTATCAGAAAAGAGAGTGGCTGGAGAATTCCTTCACTCCCTCAGTGGTGGGTTATAATATAGGGCAGTAATACTCTATGTTGAAAACACTGTAAATTATTTTAGAGATATATTATGCAAATTCAACGAGAATTGTATGTAAACTTGCACCAACTTTGGCCTAAGGGGCTCACATTTAGCACACCAATGAGGTGGAAAAGACAAGCCAAAAAGAAATGAGAAGGAATGATCTTTCTTTTTCTTCCACCAGGAATTCAGATTCCAAATTGGAATGCTTTATCAGTGGATATGCCTTTGTTATTTTTATGCATGTATTTTATAGGGAACAGAACAGTTTCTTCTATACTTAATGAAAAGAGTGCATTTCTTTGTCTATTCCAAAGGAAGAAATATATAGAAAATCCATTGCTTCCTTTCACTCTGGCACCTCCTCATTGTGTATTTAAGAATATACAGCAGAATGGCATTTTAATAGCCTTGCTATGCAGAGCTGTTAATGATATACAGACAATGAAAAAGACCTTTCTCTGTATGGAACAGAAATAGTAGACTAGAGAGAGAAACAGATGGAAGAGTAAAAGAATGCTTGGATCACTGTCAGGAAAAGTGTTGTAGTTGGCTCTTTTCCTGTCCCCGAGGAAGCCCTAGTGCTGGAATAGGCTCCTGCTGCCCAGCAGATGACATCAGCGCGATATGTTCCTGTGATGAGCTGTGACTTCTGATTGTCACGCCGTGTCTCTCACGGGACAGCAGTACTTTACACAGACACTGACAAACTTTGGACTTGAGAAGCAGCTCCAGACAAACTGTTCTCAGTTTTCAGCACAATGACAATTTTTAACCGAAAAATATAATAATAATTGCCCTAACAATTACCTCAACAAAACCGGGCAGGAATCATTGCTCTTACTCCTCTTTGTGTGACCAGTAACCTGCTTTCTGCTCCTGCACTTTTCACTGATTGTAAGCTGGAGGTCATATTTTCTCAGGATCTCTCTCCTTCACTTTCTCTCTCAGACAGCTGTGACAAATTACAATCAAATCCTTTCTAAACTCCTGTTAAGTGGACAATTAAGAGAAAACAGTAAGGTATGCTTTCATCCAAAAGGTTTCAGATAATATATATATATATCATAACCTGATCCATTGAATCTCAACATTAAGAATGAATCATTTTTACAAAGAAAAATACCATATTATAAAGATAACCTAAATATTTTCATTTAGGTGAATGTGTCAGGGAAGTGAAATGCCCTACACATGCTTTAAATTAGTCATTGTACCTGAGGAGAAACAAAACAGTTTTTTGCCTGACTAGTATGTTTCTGTGACACATATAATCTACATTTTAAAAATTGCATTTGTTCAAATGATTTAAGAACATAATGATTTAAGAACATTCAAATAATTTAAGAACAAGTCTGGATCTTGTGCATCTTACACAATGAAAGAATTGAAGGCAAATAAAATCAATTTCTGCTTATATTTTCAATTATATGACTTTCAAGTCATTGACATAATGTAGATTTACATATTTCTGAAACTGTTACTTATATCATAACTCACGCATTTCAGGAACGTTAAAAAAATCAAGTTAGTTTTACTTGTCTGGGTTTTTTTCCCCTAGTCCATTCAACATTGCAGTTGGCAAAAGAAATTAAAAAAATACCTTTTGCTGTGCAAAACCTGCAAATTTTAGAAAATGCCTTATTTTACAGCTTGTGTGTTTTACCTGCCACAGTAATGCCAAAGATCCAGAATTCCACCAAAAACTATTTGTGTAATAAATGAACACACTTCCTGGGTGAGACTCAGGAAAAATTGATCAATGCCAAGGTTTTTAGTCCCCATGAAAGAAATCAGATTTATAAAATAAAGATAAATAGATAAATAGATAAATAGGAAGAGGAGAAAAAAGTGAAAGCAAGAAGATAAATAAGGGGGAAATTCACTAAACAGAAAGAGAAACAAATAAACAAAAATTTTCCTTTCCCAAATGCCATCAGGAAAAATAACACTTTATTTGGTTGGTGTTTTTTTTCTATTGCTTGAAAGCTGAAGAGATGATATTTTTAAAAATATAGGAAAGGTCTTGAAGAGGGAGGAAATCCTGCAAAGACCTCCAGGCACACATACATACCCTTCCATAACCCCAAAACTAAAACTGTTTGTTTAGCATGATTTAACTATAACATTAACACTTGCAGTTTCCCTAAGCAACCTCTTCCCTTCCTGACATCTGGTACCTGTCAGAGAAAGATATTTACTTGGTTTCAAACAATTTGTTACTGATAAATTCATATAGTTTGATTCTTTGTGTGCATGTGGGTAGATCCTGTTAATCTAGTCAGCCTTAAATTTTGCCCTGAGGACAAGATGAAATACTCATCCATGCTGGAAACAAAGTTTATCAAGACCAAGGCTTCACTACTAATATTTCAAATTACTTTTTTTTTTTCCTAAATGTCCCATTGAACTTTTACAGCTATCTCAAGCAGTGCAATTGGAGTCAATTTCCATGCAAATGGAATTAATTCAAGCACATCACATCCTGCTTGTCCTAGTATTTTTGGAAAGCACGAAACTTCTTCCTTAGTAAATTGGCAAAACAAATAAATGCAAAAAAAAGTATCCTGTGATGAATTAAGAACTTTGGAGTTGTGTAATATATTTACATTAGCAGAGGCCAAATGGAAAGGAAATGTACAGGATGTGCATTTTCATGCAGCATTAATATTGGAGGTGTCAGTCCAGATGAGGTGATTTTGTAGATGTTGTTCACAGTTACTGTGATGACATTGTGTATTTTCACATTAGTTCATTCCACATCTTTCTACTGTGTGTAGTATCGTACACATAATTTAACAAAAAAAAAAAAAAAAAACAAACCCAAAAAACTGAGATTTTTGAGTTGAGATAGCTGCTATTGCAAGTCTTCATAGCTATGTGAAAATTAATGAAGCATTTGGAACTGCTGATGTTAATTCAAATGAGGTTATGCTATGGTTCTTCTTTTTCCCTTCAGAAACAAGAGCTGAGTAAAACAGATTATGCACTCTGAATGAAGAGGATATGATCTGACACAGAGGAGATGTACACAGTGTTTGCACTCTGTAAGGATAAATAAGAAACTAAAGAGACTTCATCTGTAATACTTCAGGAAAATGCACATCACATTCCTAAGCACACTAGAGGTTTTTGTTTTGGAATGCTTCTCGAAGACTTAAGACCCCATTTTTTTTCAGTTGATCACTGCAAAACATGCATTTATTAAGAAAGCCAGAAATAACTGTAAGAGAGTTATCATAAGATGGAGAGATATTTTAATTCTGTACTTGGGATACAGAAGGGAGACTGAAGCATTCTCTAACTTTTTTGCAGGAAGTCTGTCGCACATGAAAGGACAGTGACTCAACACACTCATCTCCATCTGCATGAGAAACTCTCCACCTCCAGGCATTCTCTCACCATACAGATAGGAAAAAAAAAAAAAAAAAAGTCACACTTACCTCAGAAAGTAGATTTTTATCCAGAAAGCAAGAAAGGTGTAGCACTTGGGAAATGGATTATTTTTTGCAACTAATATCCACAAGCCAAATACCTTATTAATTCAAAACCCAGAAATCCAAATGGATGTCTTAGGCTTCCACTGCTTCTCTCTAGGGCAGGAGATCTTAGCTAACTGGAGACTGTGGGGTTTATATTTTGATATAGAAATCATTGTGATTGTCATTCAAGTAGTCCAGGCAATTTCAGATTTTATAGGTTCCATTTCCTCAGTTTTTAATTCCTTTCTCATGTTACTGTTTTCTTTCTTTCTGTGTTAGTCATGTACATCTCTGCTTTACCTTCCACACTTACCAAAGAAATGAATGCTACAGAAGAAAAGGTAAATGATTTTTTTGAACTAGTATCCACTGCAGAGAAGCTGAAAGAGTGTCTTTGTTTTGTGGTAAAGACAGTAAGGGATCTGTGTGAAAACCAAATGAAAGATAAGTTCACTGTTTATAAATGTAAATGACCCACACATCAAAGTGGAAAAATAACCTCCATTAAGTGACAAAATTATAACTTTTCAGATAACTCTTATCACTCCAGATATCTTGGATTTTTTTTGCAGATAAATATATCAGTCTGCAGATTGCAAAAACATGAGCTGAACGGTCACAGCCATCAGAGAACCAAAACGAATTTTGGGAAGAGCACAAAGAATTAAATAGGAAACATCCCTCTAAGGACTATTGAAACCCATGCTGTCCTTGTGCCTTCAATTGTATGTGCAGCTGCCAATTTAATCTGAAAAAGAATTGCATGAGGTGGAGGTGATTAGAGGCATGGAATAACTTTCTTACAACAAAAATAGGTGAGTTTACAACCTGGAAAAAAAACCCAAAATGATAACTGAGAGGAGTTATGGTACATGTGTATAAACCATGAATTACATAATAAAGGTCATAAGTGAAAGTTCTGTTCAGTTCTTCTTACAATATGAAATGCAGAAATATAAATGAAGGGATCAAGTTCTGGAAGAAATATTGTCACAAGCAATATCCTGTACTGGTACTTGCACAATACCAAACCAGTTTCCTGTGACATTTAATGCTGAAGAAGTCTGTTAAATTCATAAAAGTAATGTCTGTCAATCTCTGATATGGGAACTCACTGAACCATAAATTGATTCAGGCATGAAGCCAGATCAGGAGAAGGTAGAGGAAAGGGGATGTATTTTGTATATCTTATTGAACTTTTTCCTCTTTTTGACTACTACCAGAAGTATTAGTATAGATACTCTTTTACCATAATTGAAAATATAGTTGGCACTTTTGTTTTTTGTTGGTTTTTTTTTTTTTTGTGGGTTTTTTTTTTTTTGTGGTTTTTTTTTTTTTTTTGTTTCTGACTCTTATTTTTTCCCTTTTTTTCCTATATTTTTTCCTCTCTCAATAAGCCACCCTCACTTCCTGCTGAATGCAAGCACAACTAATTTTGCTATGCAGCAGTTTTGCTATATTAAAAAGCATTTTGCATCTATAAAGGAACTAGATAATATTTTGATCCTATAACTTCATTTTTTAAAACAGAATTACAGAATCACTAAATGAAATAAAGCACTACATGTGAAACACTTTAGTAAATCTCTTGATGAAGTGAAAAATTAAGTCTTACCTGAAAAATTAATTCAAATCACTTTGGATACATAGGAACATATTATTTTGATTAAAAGCTGTGTAGAAGATCATAAACAAAGTTCAATGTTAAAGATTAAAATATTCAATTAGGAAGAAATGTCTCACCTTAGATTAAATCTTTCTTAGTTTCTTTGTTAATGATTTTGAAAACAGGGAGAAAAACAGCTTGTTGATGACATTCAAGCACTGGAATAAAGATCAGAAGTACAGAAAAGACAGAGGAAGGGAACAGAATAACATCCAGAAAACAAGGAAATCTATTTTAGAAGCAGACAATTTAACTTCTGTTTGTGAAGATCATAGAAGACAGGTTGTGAAGCACTTGAAAAGAGGTCAGTACTACTCCCCCAAAACTGTATAAAAATAGTCCATGGATTAATTGGACCACCAAATTTTGTTCAATATTCCAGAATTTTGGAGAAGAAGATTGTATTTTACTCTTGTCAATTACTCCAACAACTTGAAAAAGCATCCATGATAATCTGAGTGACAATGAAGAGAATGAAGAATGCCAGGTACAGATGTAAACAGGTTCCTACACACTTGAAATATGTGTGCTTATGACAAATCAGGCATGCTGGTGAGAGTTTCTTGTGCACCACGGGTGAGACAGAGGTCATACTCCTCAATGCAGAGTGGGTTTTTCTTTGTCAAGCTAAATTTCAAGGCAGACACAGGCATTTAGAAGCTCATGCAATACATACTCCATTTGGTTTATTTCTTCAAGGGGCAACCTGAAATCATTAGCAATAACAGAATGAGCAAAAAATAGATAGCTGTCCCATTGAAGCAAAGGTTTCTGGCTACTCAGAGACTTGTGTCATGCATGAGATCTGATAAGATTTGCATTATTTGAGGTGAAAATGAATGGAAAAAGTGCTATTCGGCTCTATATGGATGATTATAAAAGAAACAATGTTAGGTACATTTAAGGAACTCTGCAGACAGGGGAATAGTTAGATGAACACTGAAAAAGGACACCATCTCCTATCAGTGCAGAGCTGCAAAGTACAGACTTGACAAGGTGATCCTGGATAGTGTGTGCTTTTCTTCAGGGTACAGAACATTCTGTTGCCGCAACAAGAAAATTTTACTTCAGAGAACCATGTAGCATAGCAAATAACTAAGCTTAATTTAATAGACTAGCGGATTGTATGAACATACAAACTGTGCAACAGCATGCCATATTTCAGTTACCTCATCCTCAGCTTTGCGTCCTGTCTTGCCCTCCATGTCCCATTTTTTATCAGCTGTTTTTTTTTTGTTGTTGTTGTTTTTGTTGTTTTGTTTTGTTTTGTTTTGTCTGTTCCTTTGTCTTTCCTCATATTCCAATTTTGGTCATGCTGTATGCATTTGTTAATTTTCCATCTTTCTTTCACCCTTATTAAAGTAGGCAAGGGAAAAAATGTTTTAAAAAGGAGGAGGTGGAGAAACCCTCTGGTATCGATGACAGCCAGTGACTTGTCCTTTTAACCTAATAAGCTTAGAAAAACTGGACAGGAAAATGCAGCATTAATCATTTGTCCAAAACTTCTTTTCTTCCAGGAGATAGTTTCTGAATTCCTTCTGAGAATGCCACACAGTTACAGACGCTTTCCCTTCATGATATCATCCTAAACCTTAAACATTTTTTCATTCCTTTGGAACAGTCTGTGTAACATTCCTTGAGAAATCCAATGATTTAAGTGATATAAGTAAAACCAGGATTTATTAATAGATTTAATCAGATTCAAATAAGAGAAAATTTGCATATTATAGCATGTACAGCCCTTAGAGAAATTTAAACCAGAAAATATCAGACTTGTTACATCATCATGTGATTTTAGACTGCATTTCATCTCTTTGACACTTTTGTCTAGCCAGTCAGTCAGAGAAATAATCTTGCTTTCAAATATCTGGAATACTATTTTTCTCTCCTTTGACTCAAATCTTGTAAAACCTTTGGCTTAGCCAGCTCATTTTTAAACACCAACAACCTGTTCTGTTCAAACAAGGTCTAAGTATTACCCATTATGCCTCTCCCATTGCTTGTACTTACCCTGCTAGTCTGCGCTGAAAAAAAAAAATCCATTTTCTTTTTTCACCTTAATATTTTAACATTGCAAGCAAAAATTCCTTTCTCCAATAACATCTGCCCTTGGTGCTGGCCTTAATGACTATGATTTTGCATGTTAATTGTCTTGGCAGGAGGTTACCACATTTTGCATGTTAATTGTCTTGGCTTTTAAGGATGCAGAGTTTATGTAATTATTATAATTTATTCTTGAATTTAATTCTTGTCTGTCACATATGACTCATGAATGGATTAACTCTTCTGTCACACTTCTTCCTTTCTGTCAGAAAGAGACACAGAGAAGGAAAGATTTTAGAAGACATGAGCTAGGAAACAGGGAATATTTGATAAATTCTGACCTCCTGCAAGAAGGAAAGTTCCATTAAACTACTTAACTCATCAGCTCTTTTCCTGTACTATTGCTGAATTAGATTACCAAATTAATTTTATAGTAGCAAGTAATGGCAATGTTCGTGACATTGGATCATGCAAGGACATTTTCCTTTAAATTTTTTAAGTTAAATAGAAAAATTTATTGGCATGTAAGTGCATTTAGCATTTTATTTCCAGTACTCAAACACATGTAAAAATGCAGTACTTTTCTGTAATCTTACTGATCAAATAATAGCATTTATTTTCTGCAGTTTTTCCCAAATAATATTAATATTCCATTGCAAAAATAGCATATATTATTAATTAGAAATTTCGGTATGGAAAGATGAAAGGCAAATGTCCACCATTAAGAAAAATTGAGGTGTAATAAGTATCTGTGATTGTTGTGATGTGAATGGTGTAGAAGAAATAGTTGTTACATCTTCAGTAAGTAATTTTCCATTCTATAAAAATGTAGCTGCATGGAGTCACTGCAGTAGCCATGTCAGAGACCTCCAGCCAGACACACCTTCTGATGGCAGATGTAGCTCTTCAGGACTCAGGTTGACAGGAGTCCCTGATGCCTCTCCTTGAGACCAGGTCTGACAGACATTCCTTTGTAAAAGATATGTTGCTGTCAATGAGCTGCATCTGCTGGTGAAGGAACTATGGGAGGAAGTGGACAATCTGAGCAGTATTCTTGAGAATGAGTGAGAGATTGATATGTTGGTCTCATAAAAGTCTACAGTCTCTGGAGTCTCGAACTTCCACTGCAGTGGAGATGCAGTCATTTGGTCACAGTCACCATGGCACAATGTCTTTATTAGTGGAACATCCTGCTTGTCAAACCTGATTTCCTTTTTGGACAGGGTAACCCACCCTGTTGATCAAGGGAAGTCAGTTGATGTGATCTTGATTTTCAGTAAAGCTTTTGATACTGTCTCTCACAAAATTCTTCTGGACAAAATGTCCAGCACACAGCTGGGTAAACACATCATGCAATGGGTGCATGATGGCTCACTGGCTGGCAACTGGCTCACAGGTTGGGCACAAAGGGTTACAGGGAATGGGGTGACATCAGACTGGGAACTTGTCACTAGTGGGGTTTTACAGGGTTCCATCTTAGGCCCTGTGCTCTTCAACAATTTTATGAATGACTTGGATACAGGACTTGAACAGGTATTATTTAAGTCTGCTGATGATACTAAATTGGGAGGAGTTGTTGACTCCCTCAAAGGCAGGGGAGCCCTGCAGAGACCTTGATAAATCAGAGGGCTGGGACATCACCAACCACATGAAGTTAAACAAGGGAAAGTGATGGATTCTGTACCTGGGATGGGGCAACCCTGGACCTACAGACAGAGTGGGGAATGAGGTGCTGGAAGGCAGTGCAGGGGAAAGGGACCTGGGGGTCCTGGTCCATGGCAAGTTGAATGTGAGTCAGCAGTGCCCTGGCAGCCAGGAGGGCCAACCCTGTCCTGGGGGCATCAGGCACAGTGTCACCAGCTGGGCAAGGGAGGGGATTGTCCCACTCTGCTCTGCACTGGGGCAGCCTCACCTCAAGTCCTGGCAGCAGTTTTAGGTGCCACAATATAAGAAATATAAAGCTATTAAGGGATGCTACAGGAGGGCAATGAAGATGGTGAAGGGACTTGAGGGGAAGCTGAATGAAGAGAGGCTGCGGTCACTTGATCTGCGCAGCCTGGAGAAGAGGAGACTGAGAGGAGACCTCATTGAAATCAACTTCCTCATGAGGGAAAGAGGAGGGGCAGGCACTGATCTCTTCTCAGGGGTGACAAGTGACAGGACCCAAGGGAATGGCATCAAGCTCTGTCAGGGGAGGTTTAGGTTGGATATTAGGAAAAGGCTTCAAACACAGAACATGGTTGGTCATTGGAACAGGCCCCCCAGGGAAGTGGTCACAGTACCAAGTCTGAAAGAGCTCAAGGAGTGTTTGGACAACACTGTGAGGCACATGGTGTGACTCTTGGTTCTGTTCTGTACAGGGTCAGGAGCTGGCCTTGGAGATGGTTGTGGGTCCTTTCTAACTCAGGATATTCTATCATTCTGCGATTCTATGAATTTAGAACAAATAAATAAGGACAGATAGTAGAAAGAAAAGTCAATATAGATCTTTTGTCTCAATTGTTGCTAACTGAAGAGAAATATACACTCAGACAACATTGTCCTCTCTCTCTTATTGTCACCTGGAAGAAGAGAAACCCCAGATTCAATGACCAGTTCCTTGTCCAATACTTCCATGCTTCAATTTCCACCAAATTTTCTAAAATTTCCACATTTTTATTGGAAAAGGAAACAATTTGGCTTATATCTTAAAACATTCAAGACTATTTTAGAGAATTTATTTGAAGAACTTCTCAGCCAGAATGTTAGGAAAATATATTAATTACTTTTAAAAATCAATAGCCTTAAGTGACTGTATATTGCAAATTGTGCAGTCCATATTGTACTATGTAGCATAATTATTACCTTGTTGGAATATTTCTTTTGGAGGAGGCTATTTATCACAGATCTAGCAACTATAAATAAAATAACCAAAAAACAACAGTGACAAATGTATGAGAGAAATATGGATTGATTCATGTGCTTACATGTGACAAAATATAACTTTTATCAAACTTCAAAGTTTGCATTTATTCTTCTTAATTACATGTACATGGCATTCATTTTATAATGCACATTCCACATTTACTAACCCAGCAGTCAAATGGGGCAAGTTTCTCCTTGTTTTAGATGCCTTTGAAAAACAGTCAAAGTGAAAAGACTACATAGAATAGAGTATCTGCAGACACTGTCAAGGTTAAATACAGATCAAGAGAGGCAGTTTTATCAATACATAAATAGCTAAGAGCTATAAATAAGAAATAAACAAATGGAATCTATTCTCACTGGCATAAAATACATAGATTTAATACATGTCTGTCATGGTGGTATGTTAAAAGACAGAGAGGGAAAGCAGATTAAACTGTTTTCCTGAGCATCACATGTCTTGCAAATTCTGAAAGGTAGGGCAAGTTCCTCTGCTGAATTCATACTGCTTTTATGTGTTTGAGTTTTTAAATTTGCGTAATAGAGATCCCAAAGGAGATTTAATTTCCAGTTTGTTCCTCACAGATAATTGCAACTACACAGTTAAACTCCTGCATTCACACGTAGATACAGAACAGACTCATTACAAACCTGGAAACAAAACCTCACCACAGATATGGCCTCTGGTCTGATGCCACTGCCACTGAAATTGCAAACAAAACTATAATTGTTAGTAAAAAAACTCAGTATTTAGTTCTCAGTGTTGTTCCCTTGCAAATGAGGATTCACTAAAATTCCTCAAGAGAAATGTTCCTTGGCTGAAATTCACCACTGTGAACTGATCTTGCAGAAGGTATAGGTATTACTTAAACCAAGCTTTCAAAGTTTATTTAGTTTTGCTTTATATTTAAACACAGTTCTTTCCTTCTGCTTAGTAAAAAACATCTTTTGATTTACTTATGTCAGTCTAGATGCAGATTTATTTATATACATAACAACTGCACTTCTATTAATTTCTCCAGATTTTAATCTGTGTGAATATGACCACAGATTAGACCTGGATATAATTATCAAATCATCTGTGGCAGGACAGAGACTCTGAGATTAATTATTTCTACCACATTCATGAAGGTTTAGATAACTAAGTTTTAATAATTTGAATGTAGGTTAAAAATAATGAGCACAGTAAGATCTGACTAGATATTACTGAATATGAAGCTTGAAAAGAATGCCATAGGTTCTAACACAAATAGGAGTGTTATCTAGTCAGGAAACTTAACTGGTGCTTAATGTATCTGGTGCAACCCACAGTACTGAATTAGACTGCTGGCAAAAAAATCCTATGTTTTTTATTTCAACTGGAATACTGATATAAATGCATTGTTCAATACCGTGTTGCATAGTCAATAAAAAGGTCAATTATTTATGCAGAATCTCACATGTGCCTTCACTTACAGAAAGATCTCATCCAGTGCTCTAATATTCCAAAGAAATTTCTAAATCCATCAATGTTTTTGTTTTTCTCCTGATAGAAACATCTTTCTCTCTCCCCCTCTATTTAATAATTATACAAATATTTCCACTTTGTTTATCTACTTTTTTCCTTCTATTTCCTTATGGTTTTATTCTACATCTATTCTTTCCCCTCTACTGCATATTTTCCAGTATATCTATATAACTTCATTGTTTTTATTCTTTCTCACTTTTCCTGTTTTATAGTTTTGAAAATGGCCATTAATGAATATTAACAAGTACAGCAGAGCAGAACAGCCACATCAATTATTAATTTCTTGATGATGCCCTCAGTTCTACAAAAAATTCTGTAGCATAGTTAATTAAGAGCCTATAACCAGTAGAAATTTTCTTCCATTTTATTGGCTGCTGCCTGAAAAGAACAAAATATTCTCAGATTAATGGTACCTACAGGAGCAATAAAGACAGCAGGGTTTTGGAAAGTGATTTCACTGTGTTTGCTTGTTGAGTTGTTTAGTTAGGGGTGTGTTTATTTGTTCCTCTCCTTTTTCTTTTTTTTTCACAGTGGCTGATATTTTTCTTTGTGTTCCTCTGTAAGTAATTAAAACTAGATCATGTACCTCAAAACAGAGACAAGTTTAAAAGTAGCTAGGAGGGACAGTTACTAAAGTTTATGTAATGAGAGAAAGGAGCTGAAGGCATAAGATTTAGAATGGACAACAACATAATTTTAAGCTGAAGATAGATAGCTACAAAACACAAATTAAAAGAGCTAGATGGAGAGAAATGAGAAAGACAACGATCTCCCTGAAGCACTGGCATATCTATTCATGTAATGGATTACATTTGCCAAATGGCTGGGCCTGAGATTTTCTTCAGTTTTAAACACTATACTATTAATCAGTCTTTCAATATCAATCTAAACTCCAGATGGTCTTTCCCCTTTCATAACACACATTTCATATTTTTTGAGAAGACTGTGCCTCAAGTTCTCTAATAGTAGTTAATTTAAACCTAAAATTATAGAATAAAAACCTCAGGGTGGAGGCATTCTAGTAAGACCTTTTAGAGTGACACAAGCTTTCGTCTTTCAGCCTCAGGTCTTGGTTCTATTTTTGGGAAGAAACAAACCACCCTTTCTCTAGATGCCTTTTATGGCCATAGCTAACTCAAAGCTCAATGACAATGAAAATAAGCCTACTCTGCAAGACCCAGGGCTAGCACTTCTCAAGTTAGATGCAAGTGAGCAGGCCTGTGCACATAACAGATGGGAAGCAGGATAGCTGTCCTTACTCGGTTGCATCGCTTTCAGTTCAATGCATCTGACTTTTCTGCTACAGGAGGACCTTCCCTTCCAGGACCATTGATCTGGCAGATTTTATCAGCCTTAGGTTTGCTATTCAGAAAGTAAAGAATTTTTTTCAGTACTGGGAAATTTTCAAGTTTCTTTTCATCTTTTGTCTTTGTTTCCAGTCTGAAAAGTAGTTACCTTTTAAATCAAGCACATTTTAGATTTTGTTTCTGAATACTATATCTCTTAGTGAGCAAACTAACAAACACAAGAAACTCCAAGTTTCTTCCTCTAGATAACTTCTTATGAGTTCTATATGATCTTTTTATATGTTATCTGAACTGCAGTTTTAAAGAGTCTATATACTTCTTGGGCACCTAAAAAGCATATCCATAGTCCACAGTACTCTACAAAGTTTAAAGCATTTACCAGTACACAAGTTGCAGGTATAAAGAGGGAAAATAACTCAGAATCAAAGAGGATAAAGGAAATTAAAAAAAAACAAAAAAAAAAAACCAAAAAACAAACAAAAAAAAACCACAAACAATTTACACATAGATTATGAGATATTATTACAGTAAACTGAAGCAAGACTCATAAACCATTTGAGTACATCTTAATAGATCTTAACTACAGACGAAGTATCAGTTTTCAAATAGTCATCTTTGAATGAATTAGTCCACTTGCTGTGTTTAAAAATATTTTTGAAAGAGAGACCACACTAGAACTAATTCCAATGTCATGCGTGCTGGCTATTCAAGATTCAGCTTCATTTATCTGATTGATACTTTTACTGTGATATCCAACAAAAAATAGATAATTAAGTCAGAAGATCTCCTCCATTTTGAAAGTGGAGTGAAAGTATACCTAGACCATACATGGGTCTTCAGCAGTAACTGAGCTGAGTTCCCAGGTATTACTTTCAAATTCTGTAAGAGGTTTTAATGTATATCTACCTACTCAAACATCTTTAATAGCCTGTCTGTTAATTATTGTCTTAACCTGAACTGAATGATTGTGTGACTAGGAAGATAAGAGTACATGTACATGTAAAAGAGATTCTGATTCTGTTATGATTCTTCATGTGAAATTGAATTTTTTGCAAGATTTATATGCATTTTTGTCAATATCTATACACTTGTTTATTTCTCCACTGTGACATTGTGTCATTGGCAATGGAGTCCACAAGTGAATATTTTTATTCACCTGGGTCTATTATTTACTGAGATATGATATTTATACTAATATTGAAGAGACTGTAAAGAACAGCAAGCGTAGGCTGAGAATATAAAAAGAACATTTTTAAATTGAAATGGAAGTGCCAGATGATCACTAATAAAGTGTGCTTTAATTGGTAAGCAGAAAGAGATATAAGAAAAGAGACATTCCAAATAAGTAATGTCTTTGAGGCGAAAACTGAAACTCCTAGCTAAACAAAGACTTAAAAGATTTTAAATTCAAAGGGAAGAGCTAAATAAAATTTAAATAAGAAAATACAAATTTTAACATTAGTCTCATAGCAACTGAGTAAAACAGAATGGAAATACAAATATAAAAATGAGTTTTAATAGCAACTGCTTATCTTCCTGCTTAATACCATTCTTGTTATTTGGTCCTTTCATTCTAGTCACATGTTCGTCTACACTCATCCACATTCCTGTCAGCACAGCATCTTCATCTCTAGGAAGAGACCCACACCCCCAAAGCACAGCTGTATTTGCTTCCTGAGTTCCTCCAGTGGTCCTTCAGCTTCTGCTGTTTCTGCCTCTTTCCTTGCAGTGACCTCTAACCTCTATTCTACAGTCATCTGAGCATCTCTGCTCAGTCAGCTAGGTTGTCCCCAAATTGCTCATCCATGCACATGGATACACAGGAATCACACACTAGTTTTTACAGGAAGAGGACATTATAATAAATTGCAAGCAGATGGTAAAACCCTCTAAATGATCAGATATTACTGTTATAACCTCAACAGGACAGTAAATTTGGCTTAAAGAGCTTGTATCTATACAGGAATACCTACAAAGGCTGTCCCCCCCTGTCTTGATAGGCTGGATGTTGTCTGCTGCATCTTTTTTTTTTTTTTTTTTTTCAAATTGTAATTTGCTTTCCTTTTCATAAGCAGGAGAGAAGATTTTTTGTACCCTCTGTTTAATAAGTAATTTTAAGTTACCTTACTTTGTTTGTTTTCTATTTTCAGTATTCCTCAATGCTGAGAGTGATGGGGTCTGTAGAATATGTACCCTGAGGTCTGCCCTTCCTACAGCAGCAATTCATGGAATGCCAGCAATGATCAGACATGGATGAATAAGGTCAAAGAAAGGTTTTGAACCATCTTCATTTTTAAGGTGCTTGTCATACAAGGATATTTTAGCCTCATCCAAGTACTCATATTATGAAATCCACCTGCCCATGAGAATTTTTACTAGCATTTTTTCCCTGTTTTGATATTAAAATTTGCTCAAATTTGCTGAGTTCACAATTTTAGAAAATGTTAAAGATCTCCCCAGATGCACTTTTTTAATAAGTCCAAGTTCTGGCTCCAGTCCTGTAAATTTACCCCAATTTTTATTTTTGCTAGAGTAAACAGGATCTATTTTCTCAGAACTTTTTACATTGAAAAGTCCGCGTAACAAATCTACCTTTGTCTTTTATTTCTTTAGTTATTTTATAAAAGATAGCAACACATCTGGTATTTTGCATGGCTTTCATACGGTAAAAAGGTAGCATGCTGTATGTTATCCATGTGAAATGAATTTGATTTTGTCTTAGTTCTGAAATTTCCTTTTGGTGATATATGAATATTTCTTCTTTATGGCAACTTATGTAATGAAAATTAACAGAACCCATGTGCCTGCAAGTTTTGCAGATGTTTTTTATATCTGCTTTTGTCTGATATCTGCTGTAAGTCAAGAAACTGATAGATCATGATACTGAGAAAAAAAATCTGAAAAAATTAATTAATGAGATTAAGAAAGTTTTGTGGTGTCTCCATTACACTCTCTTGCTTGTAATCACCAGTTGTTCAGTGGTGGAACTGACTGCAGTGAGAAGATGATGGCAACACAAGAGGGTTGTTGGCTGTGTAAGACTGAGTAGCTCAACCTGCCTGAGCTTTGCAGCAGTTTTCCCTCTCCCATCTGAGAATAAAAACCATCTTTGCTTCCTAGCCTGTTCCATTTCTCTCAGTTGTACAGTGTTTGCAAGAGGCCCCACGCACTATTTAAATTCTGGTTGGACTCTATTTTGAGGGCAAGTGGCATGTTGACCACCAAATGACTCTTACCCAGCCATGAATTTTTTTCATCATCTGATATGACATATATCTTTGTCAGAGCTCATTGGAGAGTGAACTTCCAGTAAAACCGATACCACTGAGAGAGCAAGCAATAGTATCTTCAGAAACTACATGTTTTATTGTACCGGACATTCTTTATTTTCAATCAGTAGTATTTCCAATGACATTTAAGCAATGCATTATACATTCATAGCTATGCGAGGAAACCATGAAAAGCATATTAAACATGCTTAAGGAATTTAGATGCTAAACTCCAAAAAACTTGCTGAATGAAAGAACCTAATTAATTTATACGTTGTAAAAATTTCAGATCAAATAAAGAATTTCAGATACAAATGTTAACTGGAATTGCTCTGCTTTATACTGATTTCTTATCCAAATAAAAAGTTTTGAAATAATTGTAATAAATTGAGAATATAATTATAACAGGGTTATAGATAGATTCTGCTGTATTTAAGATTTTTTAAATTAATATTTTTCATTAAAAATTGAACATATGGCATTGCTTTACAAGAAATTTTGGGTTGTATTTACTTCTAAGTAATATGTATCTTATTCACAGAATATTTTGAGTTGGAAGGGACATGTAGGGATCATCAAGTCCAACTCTTACCTGGATGGCCCACATGGCGACTGAGTCCACATCCTGGCATTATTAGCACCATGCCGTAACCAACTGAACTAAGCTCAAAGAATTCACAATAATTTAATATTGAAGTAATGCAGCAACTTCTATGCCTATTGTGACTTTTAATACACACCTCTTACATATCAAACTTAATGAAAAAGAAGTCTGGTGAAAGATTTTAATTTATCAATCATCATGCTAATCCCTCTACTTTACTATTTACTTGAAGCGTATGCGGTGTATTTTAAAAAATTCAGGTACTATTCAGCATTCCCAAAATACAACCCTTCAGAATCTCTTCTGCCTGTGATTTGGCTGATCTTACCAATCTCTGTATTCTTTCTTAGCTCCTTCCTCCCATCTTTTGCCAATAGTATAATGAGTGGGCTTGATTTTTGCATTGACTGCATTATTAGGGAAAATAGTAATTGCTACAAAAATGTCCCCTTAGTTACTACAAGACTCAGATTTGTATATTTTTAGGGACTTGAGTACTGCAAATAATGCAGAAATTTTCTTGAGCATATATGTAAATGTTTAAAACAAAACATTAACAGACCAAGACATAAAGTAGAATGTTAATACGGAATCCAGTAAAGGCAAAATAAAACCAAAAACTAAAGTGGAAATTAAAAAATTACATCTGAACAAAAATTGTATACATCTTGAAGTCTCTCCCTTTTTCCTTCCATCATGGCTTATGTTAATGAGATTTATTTCTCAGCTGTCACTCTGAATATGGACTTACCAGAGCTCAGTTACTAGACAGTAGTAACTCATGACAGCAGCAAACTGACTGCTGTTACCCATCTGTCTGGAATTCCTTTCCATTGCACTGGAATGCATTTCCATTCTCTCAGATATTTTGATCTTATGGGCCTGATCCATCATTTTCATCATTAACTATAAGAAAAAATAGAACTAGAGACACTGTTATAGAGCATCAGTATTTCAGTGTTGAAGTTTCTTTCATTTGGCTGACTTAAGCTGGGATTTAGATTTAGAACCTAAACTGTGGGGTTATTTTCTGCATGATCCAACATCCCACTGACAATACTGTAACAGCTGCAGTTCTCATCCTCAAACAGTAAAAGTAAAAAGCAAAGAAAAAATGCTGGTATGAGCTTGCACAGTGCCTTTCTCATTGGAAAGAGGAATCACTTTAGTCTTTTCTAGTCCTTCAAAGCTCTTAAGGATACACATCAATCCTCCACATTGGATGCTGGGTCAGTAGCAACTTCACAGCAAAAAATATTATTGCAAAGCTGAAGGAGACAGTTAGGGGAGAAAAAGGGAATGAGGATATTCTAGCTTAATATCAGCTGGAAATGGAGCGCCACACAGCCACTCACTCAATCCCCCCAAACCCAGCAGGATGGGGGAAGAGGATTGGAAGGG
This sequence comes from Vidua chalybeata, assembly GCF_026979565.1. Taxonomy (NCBI): domain Eukaryota; kingdom Metazoa; phylum Chordata; class Aves; order Passeriformes; family Viduidae; genus Vidua; species Vidua chalybeata. The sequence continues at coordinate 127,058,343 of NC_071530.1, read as the reverse complement.
GAAATAAGAGACAACTCATGAGTTAAGATAAGAATGGTTTAATAACTGAATTACAATATGATAATAATAATGTAATGAAAAGGAAAATTAATTTTAAAAAGTGAGAAAAAACCTCAAGAAAAACAACTGCTCATCACCAACCAATGCCCAGCCAGTCTCTGAGCAGCAGCCCCTGGCCAGCCTTCCCTCTAGTTTATATGCAAACATTGATGCCATTTGGTCTGGAATATCCCTTTGGTCAGTTGGGGTCAGCTGTCTCAGCAGTGTCCCCACACATCTCCTTGTGCATCCCCAACCTGCTCATTGGCAGGGAGTGTGAGAAGCAGAAAAGGTCTTGACTCTGTCTAAACATCTCTCAGCCATAGTTAAAGTATTGGGGTGCTGTCAACACTGCTTTTATCCCAATTCCAAAACACAGCCCCAAACCAGCTGCTAGGAAGAAAATTAACTCTACCCCTGCCAAAATCAACACAGAGGACAAGATCTCAAAACAAGTTCACTACTGTATTAATAAGAAACCTTTGTGAACTTCACAGGCAGAAACACAGCCATTATGTTATCAAATGTTTTACCTATTTTGAAGGAACATTGCTGCTTTGTACAAAGTTCATTGACATAATAATATGCCTGGCAGGTACTGCTCAGGACCTTTAAACAACCCGAAGCAATGATATTTCATTCTAACTTTCTTCTCAGGCAACTGAGTTGGAAATGCTTACAGAAAGAGAAAATTATTTGCGTCTATTCTCCAAAATTTTCTGAAAATTTTGTGATAAGCTTGGAAAAAATTAGACATTAAAAATCACTCTCAAATACAGAAGTCATCTGGTTTACACTTAGCTTTATTTGCACTCCTTTGGTCTAAGACCATACACTGGAAGAATTTTCCTATAGAAGGGTTTAGGGTTTTTTTTACTATATGTCTTCTCAGAAATTATGAGTATAATCCCACTTGAACTGTGTAAAAAGAGTGTAATTCTGGTTTCAATACAGTTATAGAGTAAAGAAATTAGTATGAACTGATGTTCCGACCCATGTACAGCTATAGTTACTTTGAATGGAGGGTTAATTTCGAAAATTTCTGCTTGACAGTAAATTTCTTAACAATAGTCAATCCTGAATAAGGCATTCAGACACCATGAGTATTTTTGTGGGCATTAAGCTTCTAGTGTTTTAGTTGTGAAAGAAGTTAGATTTTTAATGGCTGTGAACAAATATACATATTAAAACTTTGTGCTTTCTCTCTAAAAGGCATTTCCATGCTGTTAATATTCCTTTGATTTCTGTCATATGAGACAATATTTAAATATAGTGCCAAATCACTCAATTTGACTAGAAAGTATCAGCTGATCAGTAACAGCTGATCTTTTAAGATTGTCCCTAAAAAAAAGAGAGAGCTGAGTCAATATCAGAAATAGACATATCTCTCTCGCTTTTTCACTCTTCTCAGTGTGGGTGTAATTTTTTTCACAAAAATTACATTGTTGAAACACTGACCTGATTGCAGCAATGGCAGAATTTTAAAGATTTCAGTGTCTAGACTCAGCTAAGCACTTAAACTTATCCATGCTTTTTCAGCCATTTCAAGCTGAAAATTTCCCAAAAATGTTAGAGGGGGAAAAAAATAAAAAGAAAATAGTTTCATGCTATTCCAATCACTTTCTTGTTTGTGCCTAACTGTATTTTTGCAAAATGAAATTACTTGTTTTTTTCTATTTCATCTCAGTGTTCTTTCACTGATTTCACTAAGAATATACAGATAGGCACAAATTAAACAAGACCAGAGGTGAGTTTTATGCTTCTTTCTCTAAAATTTACTGCTGTTCAACATAATGTGCAGGTCAGGGAGTTTCTTTGTTTAGAATCTACTTCCAAATTAAACTAAAGTAGAAAGTTCAAGTACTTGGAGTAACTCTGTTACTACAATTTTGCAAACTCTAAACCTTGAAGTATGATATAAGTCTCAATGATATCATCATTGCTGGGGGGGAGGGGGGAAATTTAAAACCATTAGTTATAGTAATTTTTCTTAGGTATCTGATTTCAAAGCTTTTTGGTCATGTTTTCAAGGTTCTACCTATAAGGCTGAGACATATTTCTATACATTTCTTCTAACAGTGCAGAAGAACAGTAATATTGAATTATCTGTGAGATATTAATGAATATTTGTACCTCAGAAATTGTATTTTTCAGCAAGAAAATATTTTTTCTTAAATTTATAAATTTTTATAGGTTGTTCATAAACTCTGCCTTGCTTCTGAATTGTCAGGTGGTCTCTGCACAGTGGATTTAGCATAAAGTCCCTACTCAGGGGAAACGAAAGGATTTAGCGGGAATCAGGGAGAGGGAGGATCAAAGGATGTCCTGCTAGACACATTATTGCCTTCCCTTGTGCAATGGCAGCTATCTGCATTAACAGGAGAAGACCAGGCTAGAGTTGTATCTCTGGGAAGCAGCTGTGAAGCCTTAAGGCTTGTTCACACATCCTCCTCTGACTGCAGATGTGCAGGCAAAAAAATACTGGTTTGTTCCAGCCTGCCTCCAGTCACAAACATTTTAACCTTCCCAACTTCATTTGAACTGGACCTCAGGAAGAAGGTTCAGATGAGTCGTCAATTTCCAGGGACAGTAACCTATGTGGAAAGGGACAGTGACAAAGAGCTGGTGAGGGAATGAGAACAGAAATTTCTGCAGGCAGACTAAAATGATGTGTCAACAGCCTTGCTAAACAGGGATTTCTCCACCACTTTGAACTTTACTTCACCACTAAAGCTTGTGTCTATTTCTTCATTTATGTCTTGTGATTCACTGCAGGTAAATTAATGCAAAAAAAGGTAGTATTTTCAAATGTTTTTTTTTATTTAAAAATTGCCAAATAAGTATTTAAGTTTCTGCTTTTGAATACTAATAGCACAATATCTGGATCTGATAATATCTTGCGTCTTATGGAAGTATTCATCTACTTTTGTGGGAACTTTGTTTGGATGGATTTTAGTGAAGTCTTAACTTGCTTTTTTCAAATGTTCCATAAGTATTCAGTGTTTAAACACTTTGAAAACATGAGCATCTTAAATTTTTTGAGATTGAAGATTCAAAGAAAAATTTGATATATGAGAACATAAAAGTCCATTACTATAAATACTTAAAAATATCTTTATTTCAAAATGTAAGGGGAGGAATAAATTTTGGAGTTAAATACAGAAATACAACAATCCCAGTCTTTCAAAACCTGAAATAATCCATTCAGCACCAGAGACTTATTAAGGTGGAATGGGTTTGAAAATAATAAGTATCTGCCAGAATCATCTCTGAATTGAGTTCCTTAATGTTTGTACCCTTTGATTTGAATTGAACTCAGTGGTGAAGAAGCCTTGTCATTCATAAATAGCAGATTAGTACTATACTTTGCCCTTTCTCTCAAAAACCCCAATAATCTATCACAACTCTGTTTAGGAATGGATAAAGGATTTATTCTGACTCTTTTATGAGGCAGTGGCTTCCAGCTAATCTGTACAGACATAGGATTTTCTCACAGGACCAATGCACAGACAGCCAACAATTAGCTTTGTCAGGTGGCTAGCAGCCATAAACCAATTATGTTTCAATGCAGACCTCTTCAAACTCTTATAAATCAAAAGGAGAGATGCTATAAGAATGGAAAGCTGAAAGAGTAAATCGAAGAATTCTTTACTAACATGATAAATAACCTATTGTCTATTCAAGTGACTTTCATATTTAGCAGATTTTGTCTTGCTGACTGCAAACAGTCAATACTGTGAAGCAATATAAGTGGGACTGAAATGCCTACAAGTCGGTCTGATCTGCTTTTCTGTCACACTGGTTTGCCACTAATTCCTTCCCTCCCCTCAGCTTTTCTTTATCCTTCACTACCTTTGTTTTCATCAGAAGTGACACACACATTCTCTCTGACGCTAAGGTTAAAATTTCCCACAAATGGAAAATAATTACTTTTGGCTACACAGTCTAACCATGCCCATGTCACTAATCACTCTGCTACAGACTAAAAAACAAAGGCCAGCAGGGCTCATGCAGACTCATCGCAATTAAAATCATTTGAGTACCAGAGACATACTCTTGCCTGCCTGACTCATATGGTATGACTGTCATCTGAGCTGTCATGTGGGTATGAGCTTCCACAGCTCAAGTAAATAAGACTGTAGCTACTTTGGGGATTCTCCTACTGGGGCATGAGTTCTTTGCTGGAGACATTAACACATGCACTCACACGGTATAGCAGCCATACTTCTGTGAATGATGATAGACACACGAGAGATGCAATTATTATGTAGACCCATTTAATCAGTTATGTAACAAAGTTGATACAGCTGGACCCAGAGGACCATATCAGCAGAGAGCTGTCTTCTGCTACAGCAGGGCACTTGCTGTGCATCCGTGTGTGTGTGTGTGTGTGTGTGTGTGTGTGTGTCGTTCTGCTCAGCACAAATCCAAGAACCACAACCATGCTACAGCTGCTACTCATGTGCCTGTGTTTTCTCTCAAGAGGAATTGGTCCCTACCCTCACAAAGCTGTCATGATCTGACTCATCTCAGACAACTATGGCTAGACTGAGCTTGTTTGCTTATATTTTCTGTTTGTTGATCTGTCCTTTGATATTCCAGCCTCAAATTATCATCATGCTTGTAAATTATAAATGTTTAGCCTCTTTCTTGCCACTGTGTTTTATCCTAACTCTTTCCAGAAGTCTTTTTGTCGCTAAGGGATGAAGTACAAAACTTTAACTTGAGACGACTAAACTAGACTCTGTATATCATACTTTTTTGAGTGACACAGTTGGTTAACAAGAGGTTTCTTCAGTTCCCAGGGTTGATAGATGCTCTTCCTTTTCAAAAATACAGTACTTTCCACAGAATCAACACTAATGATACATGGCTTCCAATTCGAATGGGCCCCACAGAGTAGAAAAACCATCATTATTTCACAGTGTTCCTTGAAAGGAGTCATCTAAGATGTGTGGAATTCACCCACATATTACCATAAAAGGCTCATGGTGAATATATTGATTTTTGCTGATTTCTCCCATAAGCAGTCCTCATAGTGGTGATCTTGGCTTCTCTAGCTAGCAAGCTGTTGACACATGACTCTTTTGTCTACTGCTGAGCAGTGCTCCCACACAGCATCAAGGTTGTCTCTCCAAAACCCCCCCAACACCAGTAGGATGAGGGTGGACAAGAACTTGGGAGGGGACACAACGAGGACAACTGGCCCAAATTGACCAAAGGGGTATTTCATACATCTGATCAGCAAAAAAATATTGAGAGAAGGTGTGGAGCATGGGATGGAGGGAGAGGGTGTGTTTGTGTTTTGTTATTGACATTTATGTTCTAGACAAATAGCGGTATGTTCTTAAGACCTAATTCCTGCAAATAGCGGGACATTGTCTGCTGAGTGAAAGTAGAGACTAATTCTTCTGCTTTCCTTTGCTATTTTGTGCAGTTTTTGCTTTTTCTTTATTAAATTGCCTTTTTCTTGACCCCTGAGTTTTTTTCTGTCTTATTTACTTCCCACCCTCTTGCTTAGGGGAGGAGTGATAAAAGAGCTTGATGGGCACCTGGCATACAGCTATGGTCATCCCACCAGAATGTAAAATTCTAGAAGACTAAAGGAAAAAAAATCAAACATCCAGTCAGACTTGTAATTTTTTCTCACTCTACTTTTGTCTCTTCTTTTGTCATTTCCATTTCTTTACTGTGTCAGGATGTAAAATTTTCATATTTTATCTTCCATGATACACACCTAATTATATTTTCAGATCTCTTATTATGTCTTGTTATCTTTTAAAGGCAACAGGCTAGATGATCTGTGTAACATACAGACCTTTTAAGACCAAAGTGCATTTGCTACCCTACCCAAGATATTGTCTTACTGAATCCCACTATTAGAACCATCATTCCAGATGGCCTTGATAAATTAATTACTCAGTTATGAATTATAGTTTTGCAGGAGCCACAAGTGACGTTTTATACCTGTTAAGTAAAAATAATTTTAAAATTTAACTTTGGAGATTTTTATTTGATCACTATCCAGAGTCATGGATGCTTGCGATGCTTCCAGCTTTTTAACTCAAACTTTTTATTATTTTATTCTCTGTTATTACTTTCTGAGAAAACTTCATGTATTCTGTTTTTCAAGTGAGCATGAATTCATCATAGTCCCTGTGTTTACTGCATTTAATTTGTCTTTCAAAGTGGTTTATTTATGAGTGTAGGCTGCTCTAGTTGTAGGCTGATTAATATTAATCTTGTCATCTGCTGAATTATCATATAGTCAAATGATAACAATATTCATTCTGACTTTATGTTTTGGATATAAGCATTCATTATTTCACACATTTTTCCCCCTTAGCCTCTTTATATGTTGGAACTCAAACATAGACTTGCTAAAAAACAAAAAAAAACAAAAAAAAAAAACCAAACCCCAAAAAAAAAAAAAAAAAAAAAAAAAACCAAAAAAAAAACCCAAAAAAAAACCAAAAAGAATATCTGATGATGATGCAAATATCAAAAGCATTAAAGAGGAAAATTTTTTGCAACACAAAAAAAAAAAAAATTGAAACAACATAGATTTAAGTACACCAGAGACTTTAGAAAACAAATAGCAACAGGTCTCAATGGGTCACAATGGAAATGTAAGGAGATATGAACAAAGAGAGATTCAAGTTCATAGCAGAAGAAAAGTTCAGTGTTGAAACTACCAGTCAATGCAGTTTTAAACAAGGCTGTTCATACTTACATTGGTATGTTCTTCTACCAAGCCTGAATAACTATGTCCAATATGAAGAGAGGGTGTGGGTGTTTTTATCACTCTACAACTTCCTGAAAGGTGGGTGTAGTCAGGTGGGGTTGGTCTCTTTCTCTAGGCAGCAACTGAGAGAACGAGAGGTCACAGTCGCAAGCTGCATTGAGGCAAATATAGGTTGGATATTAGGAAAAAGTGATATCATGGAAAGAGTGCTAAAGTTCTGGAATGGTCTGCCTGGGGAAGTGGCAGAGTCACCATCCCTGGATGGGTTTAAAAAAAGACTGGATATGGCACCCGCTGCCATGGTTTAGTTGTGGTGCTAGGGCATGGGTTAGACTCGATGATCTTGAAGGTCTCTTCCAACCTTGTCATTCTGTGAATTCTGTGAAAAGAATTGAATACTGTAGACTTTGATCCGACCTTGGACTTCACAGAATGACAAAGCCAAACACCAGCAAGGGAATTGCCTCTTTCAGCACCACAAGCACAGTCAATACACCACTTGGAGTCCCATGGGCTGGCACAGCTCTGCTCTGGTGGGAAGGCAACTCTGACTGTACTACTGCAGGTAAATATAGCACTGTACCATTTCATGTGACATTGTTATTCTGTGTATATGCTCAAAAACGCATTGCATGAGCTATGGGCTCCTGGAGGTTCTCTGTTTCCCCACTAGTTCCTCTGGTTTGGGAAACCCTCCTGCAGCACACTGGAGAGCTCTGCTGTCAATTGTGCCAGCACCAGAGCTGCTCACCTCACAGACAGAATTTCTCTGATGCCTGGGAAGCAATGGGCAGCAGCCCATTACAGTGTTTCATGCATTGTTTTGCTCATGACCTTTAGATCCTACAACACTAATTAACTCAATAAGAAGGAAGAAAATAACAGAACAAAGAAAAAGCAGACAAGCAATATTATTATATCCTGTGAGCGGATGAGTGACTCATCCTGAGGTAAGTCTGTTTTCCTCGTCTAGATGTGAAATAAGGTTGTGAAAGACTTCAAGAGTAACAAATATTCTCAGCCCAGATATTCAAATGCTTAGGTAGCTGGGGCATTGCATGGATCCTCATAAATGTAAAGAATTACTGCCAGATCAGGAAGAATAAATCCAGCAGTTCTCACTGAAAATCTTACTGTGTGTTCCAATTTAACATACAGTGTGCAATAGTATGTTTAAATGGTCAAATAAATATCAAAATTACTTATATATTCTTGAGAGCTATTTACATGCACTTGTAGGCACTCATAATGTACTCTTGCCATAGGTCTGTTCTAAAAGGAGCTTCTAATAGACATACAGGCTTTTTTCATGTTATGAAAATCTCTTTATTTTAATTGTGTGTTGAAAAATAATTCTTAGTGCTTGACACTGCTCTAAAAGAAGGTGAAACACTATTCTGTAGTTTGTTTTTGAGGAAACTTAAAAAAAAAAAAAAAAGCCACCAAGAAAACCCAAAACTGAAAACAACCCTAATGAATCTGAAGTCATGGAACCAGATTACAGAAAATATATGTTCATACTACCTTTGTGACATTTCTCTTATATGCCTTCTTATCTGTTTCATTGTCATGGTAAAAATTTAAGCCCTGTCTCACAAAAATTATCATGAAATAATTTTCTTTAGTGACACAGATCAATGTCATGAAGCCTTCACAATTCTGCTGAAGGAAATGATGAGGCTAAATCTTTTTCTGGCATAGTAACATGGTTAGTGACAGGAAAGTCAAAGGAATTTTGCTATATAGTTTATAGCCAACTTGATTTCAGTAGTATAGGGCCAGGCTCCTCATTTCAATTTTATGTATGTATTTATGATAGGCAATTCACAGACAGTAGATTATTTGGAGGTTCTTTTCTGCCTAATACTGACATTTATCACAGTGTCAAAAAGAAGATGTGAAGTGGTCATGGCACTCACTGAGTTAAGTGTAATAGAAGGGAGAAGTTACTCTCCACTTTTATGAATCACAATCTCAACAGTGTATTTCCAATTTTTAGGTACATTAGTTGTAAGAAAATTAGATTTCCTATTTCAACTAATGGTTTAGCTATATAATGTGCTTGATTTTAAGTAGCTCTGGTTCCACTCCATCAATTCCTCCCATCTTATTAATATTTAAATTCAATAACTGTTATAATACTATTGATTTGTGAACTTTTCGTATTTTAAATTGACTCTCTTGTGAAGATTTAAATTACATCCTTTGTCTTCTCCATTTTCATTCCAGACTAATGCTTCCATGGGAATATATGAGAGAGGAAACAGAACCATTTTTAAAAGCACAGAGATTTCTGTTGATGGAATTTCTCTCCAGCACATGGATAAAATACAAAATAATTTTGCCTCATTATTTTTATATATTACTATCATCATAAAAAAACTACTTTTGCAGCTTTCTATATAGGTCAAATTTGCCTCAACTATTTATGTACATTAAAGTAAATTGAATAAAAACAATAAACAATCCTGTAAAAAACCTGGTAACAGAACAGGGACTCTCTTATTTCACCTACTTATCTCCAAGTCCACCAGAAATCCTAAAACCATACAAGAATAAGATGATTAACCATACAAATTTCAAGTATTTTCACTATTATTTTGAGGTTTTAAATCTCTGAGATCTATTTACCCCTCTACAATTATATAAATTTAGATTTAGTAGCAGGGAAACTAAATCAGATTAAACAAATACCAACTAAGCTTTTATCTCACGCTTATGCCAAACTCTTTTGAAGATAAAAAAGTCTTATTTCTATTTTTTTTTTTGTTTCACACACTTAATAACTTAAGCAGACCATCTCAAATGATTGTAATTTTTGTTGCAGAACAGGCATAATTTAAGGAAAAAACACTGTTATTTTTATTTTTTATACTGGTGGGCAAGAAATCACGTAGACTACAAATATATGGTTGTTGTCATGACAAATTTGTTTACATAGCTCACAGAAAATAACATGACACAGTAATTTTTTTTGTATGTTAAACAAAAGAATATTATTAACATTGCAAAAGTAAAAAACCCTGAGATTAGAAAATTCAACCTTACAAATTCAACCTTACTTTTCCCATTGGTGGAATCAGCTTATATTAGAAGCTCTAATTCTATATTTGCATATAGAATTCTTCCTTGACTCATCCAATGGACCATTATGGCTGTAGCTATAACTGACAAGCACAAGTAATGATCATTCCAGCACCTCCTGTCTGTGCCTTAGTACCACATTAGAACCTTAGATCTTGAGTTGAAGTTCTATGTGCATAGATTTCTGTTAGAAATGTGAAAAGAGAATCGCACGTGTGAGGAAAAGCTGAACCGTCTCCTCCTGCAAAGGATTGCTCTGGTACAGAGCTTTGTGTGACTGCATGGAGGAGGTTTTCCTGCACTTTCCTGTGAGATCCCTGCCACTGTCTGCTTTTGAAGAGCTAATGATAGCTCAAGCAGAGCTTGGGAGAGTTCAGAAATCCTCTACCTTACTCAGTGAGATGACCCAAAATGGTCTGCAAGGAGCGAGTCCGCTAAAATGATCTGGTTTGTGGCTGGCACCTGATAAAAGCCAGGTCTGCACAAGGGCAGATGCAGCATCTGATGTCCAGCAGCTATACAAACAGGGAAGAATTCCTGTTTCCTCAAATATTTTGTTAGGCCTTCAGGAAAGTCAAAGGTATGGAGTTGACCTGAGTCTAGAAGCCTGATCTGTGCAAGTTTTCCTACTATCTCAGCTGCTGCCTGAAAGAGTCAAGTTACTTTTTTCTTCGATGGCACAGCCACTTTCATCCTAATCGGAGGCAGTGTGAGCACTGGGTAAATTAAGAAGGCCTGTGCTGTTTAGACAGACTGCTCCAAGCACTTCAATGAGACTGTGCTGAATTAGTTTTGGCTGGCTGTGGTTCTAAAAGAACATTCAGAGACAGAATCAGTTTTTAGCTCCAAGCTACAACATATAATTTATGCTTTTAATTTCAAATTCTAAAATCTGGCAGAAGAGGTGGGGGAAGTTGAAGCAAAGAGTTGGCGGGGTTTGTTGGGGGGGGCAATTACTTGTCAAAATATCTAAAGCCAGGATATTGATCTGGCATTAATTGTGACTCTTTTTTTATATTCTGAAGATGTAAATATTTATTAAAATGTCAGTTTTTCATTCAGGTTAAGTGCAAGACATAATTCAGATCAGATTCTTGTGTCTCATTTTGCTACTGAAAGATGAGTGAAAAAAGCATTTTTTCACAAAATGCTACACATCTGTTTATTAAAACCATATAAGTGACTTTCCATCCAAAGTCTTATTTTCAGTAATGAATTAGAATTACACACTAAGTTGAAATCCTAACCTCACTGAAGTCAAATGCAAAGCTCCCAGTGGAAGGTGACTGTTTCCATGTAAAGGGGGAAAGCTTCTAAAAGGGAGAAGCCTCAACCTAGACTATCTGTGAGTCCTAGAGGTTGGAAAGAGTATCAGACAGAGTTAGCACTCCCTGAAAGAAGATTCATCCCTCATTTATACACAAGGCATATGATCTAATCTCTCAAATTTCATAGAAAGTCACTAAAGCATAATTAGGAAATAAAGAAAATATGCTACATCATTACCTTGCATTAAATTGGATGGATGTACAAGGAAGGGAGCCACTTGTTTTTTCAGATTATTCATTATTATTTTTATTATACATTCATTTATGTATTTTACAATTAATAAGAAGTGAGTGAAACCATCCACCATAATAATCTTTCAAAGTATAAATTAGTTTAGATACAACAGGATGTCTGCATGCACTCATCACACCCCATGTGCATTCCACATTCCTTCTTTGGCAGTCTGAATCATAGATTATTAGAAAAATAACACACTATTTTAATTCCTAATCTTATACATTTTATATATTGAAATTTAAAAACATTGGAGTGCACAGGATTTACAGCTGAGAAGACTGAGGGAGAGAATTAGAGAAAAAAGGGTTTCAAAACATTGACAGCAATACCTGGATGAGCACAGAAATTCTTGGGTTTCAGAATTAGATTGCTCCATTAGATCATACTGCATTGTGCCTTCTGTTCATGAATATTTCTTCTCTATTCTCTAGGAGGAATTATAAGCATAAATTTTCTATGCACTGGCGAGAGAAGTCTTTCTTTCATCTTCGTGAATACACATCTGCTACCTTGTATTCAAACAGACTGATTCTTACTTTAAAGACTCATTATATTGCATTATACAAGAAAGTGATGTATGCCTTGAGTTATATTTATGCGTGCTAGAGCATGTAACAAATAGTATAAAGATATGAAAGATTAATAATAGGAAAGGTATGACACTTCTTCCTTTTCAAGAAAGCATTTTTCAATTTTTCTCGTGACATTTTATCTCTTAAAAATTCAGAATTATTCATTTCATGGTGGAGAGGTATAATTCTATGACATGGGCACAGTAGTTCATATTCTCTTTAGTTAATGATATTAAATATATGATCTGATTGGTCCTAGCTTCAATTCAACATCAGTTGTGGTTATGCTAAAGTCTAACTATTTTTAATACAGTAGTAAATATTTATAAACTTCAAAGGACCAAATATATGGCACAATATTTAAACCTTAAAGCCATTTTCCCAAATTGTTAGATTTTTCTTTCTCTCTGTAGTTCTCATACATACTTTTTTATTATTATTTTATTTATAATGTTTTTGAAAGCTGTCCTACATTCCTTGGCCATTTTATTGGCCCATAGCTGGGCAAGAAATATAAGAGTTGCTCCATAAGAATTCAACTTCAAAGTATAAACTTCCATCAAATTCTCTTGGCCTGAGATCAGACATTAGAACCATGTTTTCAAACTGAGCACAGAGAAGCAGAAGCCTGTGTTACTGGTGCACTCCCCAAAGTCAGCTGGGTGCCCAGACAAAATAACTTGCAAAATTCTTAGTACCTGAGTTTGGTTCACTGGACACAACCTAACAAGATGCTCAGACATGCTTTAATGCTTTTAAAAATGCTCCGGTGGCTACCCATGTACTTAAAATTGTGCCTACGTGCATGCCCACGTATGCTCCTCAAACAAGGTCTATCTTTAGTAAGGTAATGACTGTTTCTATATTAGTTGTTCAATTTTCATTGAGACTCCATTGGAAAGGAAAAAAAGGGCTTAGCCAAAGTGAGATTTAAATCATACACATCCAGATCCTAATTTATCCAACTCTGAAGAAGCATTTCTCTATTCCTCTGTGAAGTATGCATAGGAAGACTTGATGAACTGGCATATTAACTTTGATATCTAAGTACATATCTTTTGCCAGTGTTCAATATCCTGTAAGATTCCTGTTTTAGCAATCTGGCTAAAAAACTGTGTGGGAGTGGAGAACAAGAAATGGCGTCACAGGCACTCTGAGCGCCACAGTTATGTGTGACTGTCTCCAGCTGTGGCTCAATTAGATAATTTTCAGAGATCATGCAACACTTGCCCAGTGTGTGTGTGTGGCCTTCATAATTCAAGCAAATATCTGTTCCTTTTTTGTCTACACACAGAAAAATGGTTAATTTTTTTCCAAAGTGATGTGTTCTTAATATAGTTGTCATTACTTTAAATGCTTTCATAATAATACTGCATTGTGTAGCAGAAAACAGAAGGGAGACCAGAAAAGAACACTGGATGAAAAGCAGATGAATGAAAGCTTCAGTGCTGCTTTTCAAAATATGGAACAAAATTTCTTTTTCTCGACAAATTAAACCACCATCTCAATTAATTCTACTAGAGATTCAGGAAAAAAAGTCAACACAAGCATTGAAAAAACCCCACCTGCTCTACTTTTAAGGTACCTGTGATGGTTAAATGAGTGTACAGGAAGGAAATAGTACTGCATTGCTGGGAAGTAAGAATTCCTGTCCTTAGTGTGGTGTATACCACAGTGAGTTGTCACTGCTGGGCTGTTTGTTTCCTGCCACATCCCTCTTCCTGGGGCAGGGTAGTCATTCCATGACATTATTTCCATCAGGGATAAAAGCTGTAAAAAGACAATTTCTTTCTCTTGCCCTGTTGCTTGTGTCCAGCCCCTCTGCTGTAATTCACTGATTTCAGTTACACTGATGCAACTCTTTTTTCAGTTGTACCATAAGCCAAATGAGGAATCTGACTTGGAAAGCCACTGCCAAACTACTTGTTTAGTTCAGGATGTTTCACTGATCTGATTTACAGTCCATCCTTAAGGCGGGCAGCTAAAAAGCAAAGATGTAAGTACATAGCCTCCTCTATGAGAAGGGTGGTATGAGCAAGGCCCTCTACAGCCAGCTTCACTCTTGGAGGAAGCAGTGCATAGCTACAGGCTTTATGGAAAAGACAAATCAGTATTCCTTAAATTGTCCCTGTTTTGTACTGCAAGTATGTTTCTACTGTTGGACTAGGTGATCATTTTAAGTCCCTTCCAACTGAAATAGTCTATTTTCTTCTGTAGTCTATTTTCTTCTGCAGAAATAGTACTCTTACTATCTCTTTGACAGTAGCCTATCAAAAATATAGTCTTGAGATTCTAGGTATGTAATTAGCTCTGTAGATTTGTTTCCTTTTTCATATTCCTTTTTCTATGTCTCTAAACCTGTATTAAGAATTTAGCATGTTGGAGTCAACCACTGTCATAAAATCAGATTCTTATGTGGTTTGGGCAGTCAAAATTTTGAAGGAGCTTTCTAAGAGATACAATCTTAGAAAAACTGCTGTTAAGCAGTATAAACCTACTTTTCTCATATTCCATTCTGGTTGTCAAGTTTTGCCTTGAAAAGACAAAAATGAGGACTACAGGAATTAATAAAAGATTTATACTATTCTTCTGATCTATAATTTATAAATTATGTAATATACTTAACTTTTGGTTAAAATAATCAAGAACACAACCATGCTAAAAAAAAAAGTTGTTTTAAATTTACTGAGAAAATATGAAAGCTACAACACAAAAGAAACTATTCAAGCACATTTGCATTATTAGATGTGTCAGACAGACAACCTTGTGAAGGAGAGAGATAGCACAGAGTTAATAGAAGTGCATATCTACATATTTATAATATTTTCTTTCTCTATAAATGCCTTGTATGATTTATTTGTATTTTAATGAAGTTCAAAATGAAAAACAACAGGAGTTCTTAGAAAGATGATGGTGAAGGTTAAAAATGTGTGCTGAAAAGTGAATTTTGGCACAACAGTTATTAAATGAAGTTGCAGTCAATTAGAGGGCAGTAGCCAAAAATTACTTCTTAGAAGAAGAGTCAGAGTGCACAGTTATGCTTGAAGTAAGCCCTCAGCTTTGTTAACTGAGGGAGTTGACCAGTGGAAAAACCTTATATAATGGCTAAAACCAGACTTACTCCACAGGTATACCCTGATGGTGGATTAATTTATTTTTTCCCTTTTTTAAATTTTGTTTTCATAGCATCGTAGATTTGCATTGGAAGAGACTTTAAACATCATCTAGTTCCAATTCCCCTGCCATGGACAGGGAATGTCTATCACTTGCTCAAAGTCCTATCCAGCCTGGTCTTGAACACTTCCAGGGATGGGGCAACCACACTTTAGCACTTCTGGGAAAACTTCAATTTTATCCAGTATTTGTCATAAGAAAACATATATATTATATATATATATATAAAGATCTTTCATCCTTTATTTCATCTGCTGAGATAAGGTATTCCAAAATGAACTGAGTAGCACTGTGCTACTTCATTTCCTCAGAAAAATCAGTTTCATATGCATCAGTCAGCAGGCATTCTTTTTAGGCTCTGCCACCCAATATGTGCCTTGACTTTTACTGTCTTCCTCAGTCAGCAAGCATGGATAGTAAGGATGCTGATATCAGCTGGTCCATCAACGAGGAAGAAGCTCCTGTGACAGGTGCAAATGTGCATTTTATGAATTAGTAAGAAATACTGAGGAGCTAGCCTCTGCCCCAAGCATGGTCCTGGCAGGGCATGGGGCACCTGTGGACATGAGGCAGCTCAGAGGGCACAGGCACTCACAGGATCTATAGTTTATAGGATATATAGTAACCATGCTTTCTTACCCTGGGGGTCACACAAAGCACTATCATCTGTCTATCTGCACACCAAGCTGCTGTCAGAACCAAAATCTAGCTTAATTTTAAGACAGTTTTTATCATCTCCTGGGGGTTTTTGTTGTTCTCTGTATAATTACAAAAATATAATTGATTAGTCATGCAATGACCTCTTCTTTGGAAAATGCAAGCACTTCATAAATAGGTTACCATTTGTTAGGGTTTTTTTATTAGTGCAATGTGGCATGCATATGTATTATATACTGAATCTTATTGGCTTTTGAGCTTAATGAATAGTTTCACTGTTTTTAAATGAGTTTACAGCTTGCTAGTAGTTGCCATCTTTACTCTCACAGAAACTGAACATAAGTAAAAACACCAATCTATATTTTACCAAGTGTTTTTCATTGGTCAATATCATAAAATTAATAAATTGGCCAGCTATGCCAGTGAGTAAAATGTATACATCTGGAACTTTCATAACATAGATGGAAGTTTCATAATCTTCAGCCCTCCAGTACCTGAACTGATCCTACAAGAAAGATGAAGACAGATCTTTCACTACAGCATGTAGTTACAGGACAAGGGAGAATGGGTTTAAACTGAAAGACAGAAGGTTTACAGTAGATATTAGGAAAAAAACTCTTTACTGTGAGGGTGGTAAGACACTGAAACAGGCTGGCCAGAGAACCTGTGGATACCTCATTCCTGGAAGTGCTAAAGGCCAGGTTAGATGAGGCTTTGAGTAACCTTTCCTAGTAGTAAGAGTCACTGTCCTTGGCAGAAGGATTGGAACTAGATGATCTTTCAGGTTCCTGCCAACACAAGCCATTCTATGATTCTATAATTCTATCATCCTATGATTCTATGAGTCTATGAGTCTAAGATTTTTTAAGTCTGTGAGTCAATGAGTCTATGACTTTTTTTCATCAAATTTAGTAAATACTTATTTCTCCAGATGCTAGATAGTAAGGTTAGAAACTTTATACTGACTACTGTCAGAATGGTCGCTAGAATGGCAGTAGGCATTTATCATGCGAACACGGGGTGAATCGATATATTACTGTGTTGACATTGTGTTCAAAAAGACGTGGTGCCCAGAGTATACTTCACTTGACATATAGAGACTGACTGGAAATGTAGAAGATTACTGTTTCATGCACATAGCACACAAGTCAGGCAGGTATCCACTGGTCCACGGGATGAGCATCCTCTGGATGCATGGATATTGAGAAAAAAACATCAGCTGGCCCACCCTCCTTTAGATCCCCTCCTCATACTCCATTCTAATTGAAAATCCTGCTCAAATTAATCACATTTATTCTCTAGGAATTGTCTACAGTTATTTCAGAAACACTTCTCTGCTTCCTTTTAAAAGTCTGTCTGTTACTTGGCTGACAGAACACCTGAACATACTATCAGGAAGGAGGTGTGTGTGTATACTTCTTACTGAATAGCTTTTTTCAGTTGATTTCACCTCTCTGTTTATAAGCCCTCTGTGAACAGATTGTGAAAGTCTCAACAGCACTTTTTCCATTTAAGTAATGTAGCATTCCTTTTCAGGATCATTTCCATGGCTTACTGATAATGCCACAGGACTTTCTGCCTTGTCAGAACCTGTCACTATCCCTGCACTCAACACACTAAACATCAAAATGATTTGCAACCAATTTACTGAAAAGCTCAAAATGTCTTCTAAAGTAATCTCTGCCACTGGAAAAATGCCATTTTTGTAAGAGGCAGCTTCATATTTATCAAGTTTTATAACACTCATATATAATAGATTGGGCATAAGACTCCAATAGCTCACGTTCTTAAAGATCAGGTGAGAAACCTAGAAAGCAGTAAATGATTAAAGCCTTGATGAAATCTGTATTAATTGAAAGATGTAGGTGCTGTATTTAACTCAGTTGAACAGAGCCCCAAATAGTTAACAAGATTAATACACTTCAGTTAAAATACAGGTGTGTAGTCCATGTGGTGTTACACAGTTGATTCCATTAGTTGCTCCTGTGGTAATCTGGCATCATATATAATTACAGATCCTGCTATTAAAAGAGCTTTACAATTTCCTGAGTAGATGGCACTATTTTCTTCCACTCATGCCTGCAAAAGATAACAATTATATGTACTGGAATAAAATCTCGACATTCATAGGAATTCAAGGAAGAATTGCCACTATAGTAAGAATGTAAGAACTTGATTGTGTTAGACTGATGATCAGTCTAGCTCAGTGTCCTGTTTGTGACAACAGGCGAGAGTGAATGCATAGAAATAAGATGGGAGTAAGACAAAGGTCAAAGATGCAAGAGATGTTTTTTCCTCATATGCTTTTTAAATCTCTGCAATCTACTGAGAGCTACTGTGCAGAAGGTTACAGCTCCTGTCTTCATGTCATGCTAATTTGACACCTTGCAAAAGATAAGCTGTTTGAAGCAGTGGTAAAATTGCAAAAATCGTTACAGAAAGAAACCCTTTGCCCAAACTCTCTTTCAAAGTTTCCAGGTGTGAAATAGCTGACTTACTAAGATGTCAGATGCTAGCTAAACTTGCTGTCATAGAAGGCACAGTTCTCAACTGAATTAATGTACCTTCTAGTTTCAGTCATTAAACCTTTTTTTAATGGGTTGAGGCACCATATTATGAATTTTGGATCCTATTACTGATACATTTAGATTGTGACTGAATTACTGCAATTTTTACCTAACAATTACTCAAGGGGAGCTCGTCAGCTTTCATAATATAAGGCTTTTATTTTATTCTTCTTTGCGTTTGATTGGATTCTCAGAAATCCTCCTTGAAATATGACCATCAGGACTGGACACAGAATTTCAAGGAAGCATTACACCAGTGCCAAAAATTGTTCATATAAACTAATTGCTACTACCTTATATTGCTATCTATATCCAAAACAGTTAAATTGTTAAGCCTGTTAACATTAATAAGACTGCCACACCTACAATTCTATCACTCTGAAACTTGCTTCTAACCACTAAACTAAAAAAAAAAATACAAAGAATCTGCATCTTTTCAGCATCTATATTCTCCAAATGTGGTTTCTCTTGTTCCAAAATCAATTATTTGTACTTGGTCTTTTTAGATGCATCTTGTCCTGAACTTATGAAATGGCCCAATCAATTTGTGTTAATGATCTGCGCTCTGTACAAGGCCATGCTGCTCAATAACTGCACATTTTAACAGCAACAACACATTTTAACAGTAGAACAATTATTGTTCTACTTTGCTGGAGTTTAGATGTTATGGCAGGATATTTATTAAAAAAATTTCATTGAAAGAGTGTTCAGGCATTGGAATAAGTTGCCCAGGGAGGTGGTGCAGTCACTGTCTCTGGTTGTGTTTAAGAGGCACCTCGATGTGGCACTTGGTGATATGGTTTAGGGGTGATTATTCTGGTGCTGGGTTGGGGGTTGGACAGATGATCTTGAAGGTCTCTTCCAACCTTCAATCTTCTCTTCCTTGAAGATTCTGTGGTGCTGTGATTCTTTAATATCTGATAGCTCTTCCGAAACATTTAGATCCATATTTCCAGTTCCCAATCATTTTAAAGATATTCATCTCCTTTAAGTTTTTAAGAATTTTACTGGAGTAGAAAGGTCATGATTAACAAATGCCAAAAAATCTGTATCTAGCATTTTCCCCCAATGATATATTTATTCTACATTCACTCAACGTTTCTGATTCTGTTGCTTTAATACTTCTAATAATTCTACCCTTTTCCTACTGACAAATGTACAAGTATCTGTTAGTAGCCTCCTTTTCCTTGTGCTGTGTCATGATTTAGGAATGGTATTCCCCAGTTTAGTACTTCTACTAGAAAGGAAACCACAAAACACTCCCCTTCCCTCACTCCGGTGGGGAACAAGAAAAGGAGTCATCATGGGATAAGAACAATTCGCTGGAAATGGCAATATGATGATAAAGCGAGCAATAACAGCACTAGTATTAATTACAAAAGTGTACAAAGAGAGTGTGATTTACATGCAAAATGCCCAGTAGTGGGCAGACCTTTTGCCTGCCACGCTTTCCTCTGACAGGAAAAGGAACACCCT
This sequence comes from Vidua chalybeata, assembly GCF_026979565.1. NCBI lineage: Eukaryota > Metazoa > Chordata > Aves > Passeriformes > Viduidae > Vidua > Vidua chalybeata. The sequence continues at coordinate 127,038,463 of NC_071530.1, read as the reverse complement.
TTCTTCACAGAAGGGAAAGAGTCCCTGGCCCCTGAGCAAGGGATTCTTTCCCCTGGCCCCTGGCAATGATGTAAGATGATATTAAATAACATTAGGACCTTGATCATGCCCACTCCTGCTGATCTGGACAGGAACAGTTAAAAAATCCTTTCATGCTGTCCTTAAATTTTGATGGATGTATCTCCTGTACATTTGCTTCCATTCTCAATTTTCTATGGTTTATATTCAGTTTTGCTTTGGTCACTCACATCAACTTCTTTTGTTTTCATCATTGCCCTTCAGAAATTAAAAACCCTGGTCAGTTTAGGGTTTTTTTTAAATTCATCGTTACTGTATCAATTCTTGACTGTGTGATTATTGTTTTGGCTCACTTAGTGAAACATTCTTTAAATTGTCTCAGCTATCATTCACATTTTTTCAATTTATTCTTTCCCAGCTGATTTATTATGTAACTATTTACAGTTTTTTAAAGTTATCCTCCCTGATAGATTGGGAGAAGCTTGTGTCAATGTAGATCCTGTAAGTTATAGAAATGATCTCATTTTACAAAAAAAGGCATTCCTAAATTAGCACAAGTTCTTTGATAATTTTCCCTTGTATATCAATATGAATCTAAAGAAGTTATTCTCAGATATATTCTTATGATATGAAAGCAATTTATATTTTTTGCATTTTATCAGTGAGAGAACAAGAGCTTTATCACATATTACTCAGTCTGGAAAAAGCAACAAATGAAATCTATTTGTTTCCTGTCCCCCATCCTATTCCTAGAGCTCCATATTCTTGTTTTTAATTTGTTTTAACCTCCAAACAGGGTAACTAAATAAAAACTGCTTATTTGGAATGCTCCCTGATCAAGGTTAACACTCATAATGTGCCAAGGAATTGTTTGGAAAAGTTTTGGTTGATGAAGGCCAAAACCATGCCATGGATTTTTCTTAGTATAAAAAAAGCAGTATAGACAATGAAATCCAACATGCAGTAACATTTCCTAGTGTTGTTGAATTTATTAGTATAGATATAGGCAGAAAGTACCTTTTTTTAACACATTGTGCTGCCATCCTCCTTAGATACTTTGGAACAAGTGATTTCATGTCTCTAATCTTTTAAGAAAATGTCATTGATATCATGTTAATAAAAATTACACAAGTGTTGACTAATAATGTAATAATCTTTATTGTTGCCAAGATTCTTTATGCTAGTATACGCAGTCCAGGATTTTTTAATTTAATTTCATACAGTGCTTCAATTGATTTTCTTCTTCATATCTTGATGCTAAGGAATTTTTTGTATTTTACCTCCTTTCCATACTCTTGCCTTGCACGTATGTTAACACTGTCCTGATCAGACTGGGGAAACTTTACAGATTTAACAGCTGCTTCTTCTTGTTGGAAGAGGTCCAAAAATAAAAGTCTTTCTTTTTATCCAGCAGTTCATTCCTAGAATCATTGTATTACTCTTTTCTGTTATTCAGAAGGTAGGAAAAATGTTGAAATTTTCTCTCCATTCCTTCTTCTTCACAGTCCTTTAGAACTATCTGATTCCCAGAAAGTCAAACAACCTTTATGCTGCCTATTTATTTTTAAAAAACCTTTTTCTTCTCTCACAGAACTGTGTCTTCTTTCAACTGTTTAGATACTCTCTGTGAGCATGTGTAATAGTAATGGATTTAGCTGTAATGGATTAAGTAGATTTTCAGTTGACCACCAAGATTTGAAAGATAGATTTTGCAGTTTTCCTTTAGAAACTTCATTGATATTTAAGTGCTTCTTAATCTTGATTATAAAATCAATGTTTCTTTAAGGTAAAGAAACTTTTTAAAAAGGAAACCATGTCCCTGCAGTCAGAATAAGCTTTTGGAGCTCTGAAAACAGCATTTTGAAATTAGCATAGTTTACATTATTAAATATATGGACTTCTGGATTTTATTTGAATGAAGAGATTAGGCATTATTGCATAAAGACTCCATATTTCTTCATAGCAAACATCAACACTGTGTTATTTTTTTAATAATATAAAAAAAATTATGGAGATCATATATCTTCCCTTCAGATGATCATCAACATTCCAAGTAATTTAGGGGAACCTACCCCATAGTAAAGTGCCCCATAGCAAACCCCATAGCAAACATCATCCTTCCTGAAGCAAGGACAATTGTACACAAGGAAAAGCAAGAGGACTTCAAAACAATTCTTAGTCATTTTATAAAAAGAAAAATCACCTGAAGACATTTATGGAATGTGTGAGTTGGGTTTGAAGCTACAAATTTTGGCTTTGTGAGACACAGTATGGAAATCAGTACTGGTGGCGAAATACACTCAAGAAGCTGGATGAATTTGCAGGTGGTTAATCCCTGCTGAGTTTGTTTCTACCTCCACTAGCAGGTTTTTTTAATCTGAAAACTGCTGATGCAGCAGAGGCAGGATCCCTGGAACCCAGAATCCCACAGACACAGCAGGTCTATGTCCAGTTACAGTACTCCAAGCATAAATAAAAACTTCTATGGAACTTTTAGCAGCCTCTCCAGTTGTAATCAGAATCAAATCTAATCTGTCTAAAAGCTTTTCTTATTAGGGGGCATATTCATATAAGAGGCCATCATTAAAAAGAGAAACAGAGGAAATAATTATTGTCTGGCATATGAGATCCCTTGTGGATAGCAAGACCATTAGCAAAACAATTTGGGGGCATTTAGATAAACACTGAGTGCTGTCACCACAATGCTTTTCACTAGCAGTCTACATACAATTTCATCAGCAGTAATATTGTCTAGTTTTTCCTTCTGCTCTGTTATAAATATGTGAATTATGCAATGAACATTTTTTTCTTGTATTTAAAAAAGACCCTTTTATGTAAACAGTGACTTGAGTATGCATGTTATAAGAACCTAACCAAAATACCAACAAAAATTAAATAGTAATGAGAGATTTCACCAGCAAATGAGTGTGTAAAAAAAATAGGAAATAAATGTATAACAGGAAGAATTCTGTAGAAGAGACAGGAAGAAATAAAAGGCTAGGCCACATCAGATATATCTGGCAACCACAAGTCATCATTTAAAGTCAACTTAGATTTTTAAATACCATTTGGAGTCATCTGAGAATGAGTAGTCAATTATGTTATTTATAGGGAAAGAGTGTGGCAGCTCAGATATCACTGCCTTGCTGTCACCCAGCATGATGTTGTCTTATCAGCAGCAACCACATACTCAGGCATCTTAGTGGCCAGGACTAAACCAGAGCTTTCATCAAGACAACAGTTATGATCCATTTTTGAAACCCAGGACTCCTGCAGGATTTTTCTTACCTGGTTTCGCACAAGATACCCTGAAAGACCTCTGCCCTTACATATTTTGCCAAAGTATTTTCTGCTAATTTAAGTTTCTTTTTTATTAGCAGAAAGGGGGAGTGGAGGGGAATAAAATAAGCAGAGAGGGACAAATAGCTTCTCTGATGTGACCAGCCACAGAACAGCCAATTAAAAGGAAGTTGATTTTTAAATTTTAAATGCTTTTAAATGTTCTACTAAGAGATTTTCTTAGCTTCTACATTTGTTGCACAGAGAGCTCTCTAAATATCAGTATTTCCACTGGGAAGAACCAAAGTACTGTTCATCTTTTTCTCCTGATCAAGAAATCTTGCAGTATTTTTCATCATCTGTCTCTAATATGCTGTTTAATAAATTAAATAAATAGTCAGAATCATCAGCGTCCTCATTAGATAAAGCAAGGTTTTCCTGATATCAATAAGCTTAAGACGACAAAAATAAAACCGGCCTAAGAAGAGGTGAGACAGGAAAAAAAATATAATTCCCTTTGCAATGTATGACTAAAATATGAGACAAAAATGCCTCACAGATAAACTGTGCTTTAAAGAAAATTAATGAAAAAGCCATTAAGACTGCTGAATAAGTCTAAACTTTCATTTCTCCTAGAAGTTTTCTATTGTCAAAGGGTATGACTTCAAGGTAAATATACTCCATGTATAAACCTCCTTGACATCTGATAGACTAATCTGACCAGCCTAGTTTTTAATACCAGGTACAGCAGGTAAAGGAGATCCCAAAATTTACTAAATAAAACAACAGCAAATCAAGAAAAAATGAAAATACTTATTTAGATGTCTAAGTCTCCCAGACATTCTTTCTTTTAGAAAGGAATGTCTGTTCTATATAATGCAATTTATCTAGATATTAACATGCATGATTTCTTCATTGTTTGTCATACGCTATTTTTAGGCTTTTTATATACATGCTTTGGGGCAGATTGAGAGATATATTTTTGTTCACCTCTTTTTCCCTTCAGAGTCAGCACATGGAGCTGTTTACAGTAAAAGGGAATTATGTTTCAAAATCATGAATATAGTATGCGGTTTCTGTCAGTACCACTTACAAATGCCACAATTACACGAGATATAAAAACAGGCAAAGTTAGAGACTAGCATTTTTCTGTGCAGATCCTGTATTTAACTAACAACTTTCATGGCTTGATCTCACTTGCCCTCACAAAAAAGACTTTTAGTTGCTTGCAAAATGTAAGACAGAACTAGTCTTTTCAATATTTTTTTCACCTTTTCTTTGCACTTTTGCTTTTTTATTTTTATGTTTTATTTCTTAACATTTTAATCTTTATATAGAGAGAGGTAGAGCAGAGGTAGTGAAGGAGAGGTGATAGACTGATGGGAAACCAATTCTGGTTTCCTGTTTTTTATCATTGGCTTTAATTAAAGTTGTGGGGTTGCAGTATTTTAATTTTGTTCCCTGGAGGAGTTACCTAAGCAATCCTCAACCAATTGAGAATGACTCTGCAATACCAAACAGCCCCAGGACATTGGCAGAGAGTATTGCTGTACTTAGAAGGCTGCATTACTCACAGATATTCATAAATAACAATTCAAGTTTTTTCAGGTACCAGGAAACCATGTGTTTCATAAGGACATGTATTAAGCATATTTACTGTCTGCATTATGAATGTCTAAATCAGGTGTGATTCAGCTGAACTTCTCAACTTGTTTGTGTTAGGACATATTTTGTCTGTGTCCTGACTAAGCATCAGGATAAGGTCAGGGTACAAATTTTTCTTCAGTGTGCCTTGAGCTTCACTGGAACAAACTCAACCACCAAAACAGGAAGGAAGGGAAAATAGTACCTCCAGTAACCTGGCACTCAAGGGAATAGGGGAGTAGGCTGGATTTGCATAGCTCACCAGTTCTGCAGTTTAAGGCAAAACCAAGAAGGTGAAAATGGCACTTATTTTTTAAGTGAGGTTTTCTCTGAAAGAAAGTGAGAAGAAAGAACAGAAAATGTAATTTTGTTCCTACATTTTACTGGTTATGATCTTAGATAATGCATACCATACTTGAAAGTAGCTGGCAAAGAAAAGTAATAGAAGTAGGTGCAAAAAGAAACCAACAGGAAACTAGATTTTACATTGAACATCAGAAAAGAGTCAGTACGATTACTAAGAAAATGAATAATTTGTTTTTCTGCAAGAGGGTTTAGGAAATTTTTCTTAGTCAATTCATACTTTATATAGCGCAGCTTTGGCAAAGATTGTGTGTCAGCAAAACCAGAAAAAATCCTTCCCCAAATATCTATTGAGTACAAAATAAACAAACAGAAGACATCATCATTCCTCCTTACAATTGGGAAACTTGAGCACACGAAACTTTGTGGTAGAAAAAACATTTTTACTTATCTACTTTGTCACATGAGTGGCATCTGTACATTTGATATCTCAAGAGGATGTTGATTTCCAAAATAACTGCATTTAATGAAGGTACAAAAGTGAACAATTTTGTTTGTACTTTCAGTGGAAGACACGCAGTTTAGAAGGTTTATTCTGCTTCATAATGATTAATTCAGTGTTCTGAGGGAGGTTTTAAAAAGTTTAAATGTAATGCTTTCAACAGATGCATTCTCCCAAGGCAGATACTATGTCTCTATGTGCCTGTTTAAGTATCCTCACTTTTAAGTCAGGTGAGGGCTCTTTCAACTCCTCACCCAGATCCCACCTAGCCTATTCCCAACACAGCTGGGAATCAGAGGTCATTCAGACAAAGGCTCTCTACAAATTCTTTTTTCTGAAACTCTCTGGTTGTTTTATAGACTTTTTGGGTTACTGGCTCGTGTTTCTTCTGTGATTTATACCTGAAGTTGGTTGGTACAGCTTTGGATTTCAACAATCAGTTTTGACCTGCTGTTCAGATAACTGCCTCACCTTACCCTCATTTCACAGCAATCAGGATTCCCTGACATCTCAAAAACAGCCAGACCTTTAGGAAGTAAACCTGAAACCTTATTTGATATTGGCTTCAAGTGCAGAAAAACATGAGGATGCCAACCCCCACTACAGGGGACAGCAAAAAATCAAATCAATAATGTTGAAAATGTATTGCTCACTAGTCGCAACACTTTTCCATTAGTACAGGCAAGTGGGAAAGAATATGTAACTGAATGGTCTTAATATATTTAGCAATCAGTGTAGAAGATGACAAACTGGATATTGCCTCTTCTAATATGGAGTACAGCTAACACTGGTCATAGCTGGAGCTACACTTGCTGAGGAGGCCTGTTAGTCATGCCTTTAGTTTCAGTTTCTGAATGGGTTAAGTTCATCAACTCTGCAAGCCTTGGACAGTACAGATGTAGATTTAGCAATGACCAGAGCCAACACTGCCATCAGCAACACTAATTTTGGAGAGATCTTTCCATCACCTCTGTTGACAGAAATATGCCACAGGAAAACCAAGATAGCTCCTGCAGCTGGAATTTTGTCACCATTATGTTGAGCCAATGAGCAACCTGTTTGTAGGGAACAGTTATAGATTCAAAACTTCAAGAAACAATATTAAAATGTTCTTTCCTTTCTGAGAACCAGTCTCTTCCTCTTTGTTTCCTGTCATATACACATGAACCAACAGTATAAAAATATGTGTCCTAAGGTAGAATATTTAACTCTAACATCTGGCCCTTTCAGAGTGTTCATATACTTGTGTAGAAATTCTGAAGTTAAATTTAAAATTAATCTTCACTTTTTTTCTTCCTGCTATTGTGTTAACTTTTTATTACAAAATAAAGTAAGAAGGCTGCACAGCTTAGTGCACTGAAAGCCCTCTTGTTCCTTGCAAGTGAAAAATGAAACTATTCACTTTTTTTTCCCTGGAAAATAAGCTAAAACAAACAACACATGTGAGCAGCAGGCTCACTTAAACAATTGATTATTCAGTTTCTACAGTTAAGACACACAAGGCTAATCTCCAAAGCCATGAAAAAGACAGTATTTTTCATAAGAGTCCAAGTAGAAAAGGCATTCTTTAATATCTGGAAATAAACCAGTTAATTTTTTCCTTTCAATGTACATTAAACAACAAGAAAAGGTAACCTATGTGTAAGAAAACATTCAGATTTACCAGAATGTATCCTGGATCAAAATAGTTTTTTACACTGTCAGATTTTTTAATTATGAGTATCTAACATCAGGTTTCTAAGGGCCTTTTTTGGCAGTTAAATTTACATGGCGTGATTTCCAATGGCTGTTAAGCAATTGTAAACTCTAGAGAATTTAGAGATAACTGTTAGTGATCACTGCCCCTGAGGATATCAATTAGGATATAGGATTTAGTAACTCCTGGTTCCAAATACACACGGCTGCTTCTCTGTCCTAGTCATCAGTATCCTCTGAGCTCACTGTTGGGGACAGGATACACAGTACTCAGTGATAACAAACATGCCAGAGCCTGGCCCTTTGAGAGGTCAGGCTGATGCTTCAGCCCAAAGGAAGTTGTTACAAACCATATACAGAGGTTACTTTTTGCAGACGTAAGTCTGCTTGCTACCAGGGCAGCTGCACACATGATCCAAAACAAAATACTTCCTTCTGTTCTCCACCTAATACGGCATTTTAGCTAAAACCAAAAGTAGGACTTATAACCAGAGCTGCATTTTTGTAGAGACATTTGCAGATAAATCACTGCATAGAATTTCATTATGTGAAAACAGACGAGCTACACATTTCTGTGCAAGTGTTCAGTTTAATTTGCCAAGTTTCATGTTATTATGTCAATGCTTAAATTTCACATTCAAGAAATTTGTGCTATCTAAAAATTCACCTAAATTTTTTTCACAGTACCACATTTTCAGAGGGTTTTCAAAGTGTCCTTGAACCTTCTGATCTGAATCAGCTTTCTGTTAACAAGTGTAAATAATGGGTAATAAATCTGTACTGCTGAAAAGTTGAGCTGGTCATGAATTGTCATGTATTCAGAGGCATGAGACCCTTCATTTAACAGACCTCTAATGCTCAGATGCCTAATACAGTGTACATGGAAATCTGAAAAAATTGAGCTTGAAAGAACTCTCCAGGAGATTTCCCATAGAGAAATGATGTATTAGTTTAGTGACAACTTTAGTACTTCACCCAAAAGTTTAATGATTCTCATTATAAAAAACCACATAAATTAAATATTGTTCCAGCCCATCAGGCTATTTGACTAAACTTGTCTTTTACAACATTTCAAAGAAAATATAAAAAAAATTAAAAAGAAATAAAAAAGAAAACATTAGGAAAAAGCTAAAGGGTATCCTTAGAAAATGAGATCTGCTTAAAGTCTGTCCAAATGTGGCTTCCAAGGAAGCAAGAAGAGGAAGAGTACTATAAATGAGTCATGTTAATTACAGACACAAGAAATGTTTTGGCCACCAACATCAAAGAAAAACAGATATAAAAGGAGAAGACAAAAATTAATTTTAAAAGCAAAAACATTATTTTGGAATGAATGAATATTTCACTGTAATGCTGATGTTTTTACTCAGAAACTGCAGTAGGCATCAGCTTACTGGGATGTGAGCAACTAACAGAAGAAGGATGAAATCAGGGTCATCACAGAAAACATGAGGCAGAACAAGAGCAGGGTCTGAGTAGCCTTGGTCAATACAAAAATTGCCTGTTCAGAAAGAGTAATTAAAAAAAAAATCTTGCAAACATTGTGGATTTGAGGCCTGAGAAAGAGATCTGCTGTAGAGTACATCATAACTACCTTTATTTTTTTTTCAATAAGACACAAATTTACACTATATAGGGAAGTTCTCAATCTATCCTAATACCAATTATTTCAAGACCAGCCTTTTATGCTTTTCCACTTGTAAGTAACATAATGGCCACCATTTTAAGAGGTTCACGGTACTTTATCAGCAGAAAGCAACAATTTTTCCAGGGAGAAAAAAGTCAGCAAAAATTGGAGTTCTGTGTAGTGGTCACCATAATGCAAACCAGATGGCTTCCTCACATTTGCAGAACTGTGACTTCTAACACCCTTACCAATCTTGTCACTCCTCCCCTGTCTGGGAAATTTGAACACAGACTTGTTCTGGCCACTTTCCTCCAAAGATCAGGCAACTGAAAACAGATTCACCAACTTTCTGCTTTTGATACTGTGAGAAAGGCTCTCAGGAATCCAGGATCTGTTCCTTCAGCAGATCACTAGAAAACAGAAACAAATATAATTTGTCCCTTTGGGATGCTGATTTCCTGATGCCACATCAAGGAGTCATGAATGTTATTCACAGTTTGAAAGGACTGTCAGATTAACAGTAGTTGGTAAAGTGTTAATGAACCAATGCACACTTTCATTGCTGGGTGCTGGTGGATCCTAACTAGGATGGTGGTTTGGACTTGCCTGGTTTAACAAAAATTATCTTCTGTTGCATGGATATGCCAGATGTTTTCCCACTGACTTTTCTGTAGATACCCTTGAGAGGCATCCTTTTTGATGACATCATCTCTGTGAATAATGAGGATGACTGATTCTGATATTTCATATTTAAACATGATAACTTATAGAATCATAGAACATGCTGATTTGGAAGACACCCATTAGCATCACCAAGTTCAATTCCTGGCCCCACACAGGAGACCCCCATGTGCCTGAGAGCAATGTCTAAATGCTTCTTGAACTCTGTCAGGCTTGGTGCCATGCTCACTTCCCTGGCGAGCTGTTCCAGGGCCTTACTACCCTCTGGGTGAAGAACCTTTCTCCTTATACCCAACCCAAACCTCCCATGACTCAGCCCCATGTGTTTCCTCAAGTCCTGTCACTTGTCACAAGAGATCAGTGCCTGCCCCTCCTCTTCCCCTCACAAGGAAGTTGCAAACTGCAACGAGGTCTCCCCTCAGTCTCCTCTTGTCCAGGATGAACAGACTGAGTGACCTCAGCCATTCCTCACCCAGCTTCCCCTCAAGGCCATTCACCATCCTCGCGGCCCTGCTCTGAGCACTCCCTGATGTCTCTGTAGACTCAACTCACTGAGGCAGTTTGCCCTTTCATCTGAGACAGACATCTGGTGGCACTTGACTGTGCATCCATCATCATTACACTAATTCACTTTGTCTTGCTGCCATGGAAGAGGGATTACTCCCCATCTCAAGGGACATACCAGTGTGAGCATCCTAACAGTGGCCTCCTAAGTGGATTCAGGACTTCTGACATTACTTTATTGTCCTGCTACCCAGGCTTCACTTATTCTCTTTCACTTCCAAAGTGTACTGAAGTAGTACTGTTTCTAATTTTAAACTTCACTGGTGAATAAATTTCTTTTTATAGCTATAAAATTTCTATCTACAACTCAACAGGTGAAAAAATTTTTGGAAACAAAAGATTTTTGGACACATTGAAACTAAGAAAGCAGAAGTGTTTCAGGGAAAATTTAAGTGAAATATTTTCAGGTGAAGTAGTTCAGATACCAAAAAATATTGTTGAAGACATTTATTGAAATAGAGTTCTGCTTCCATATATGAAAAATTATTAATATATTTGTATTCTTCCCTCACACTCAATTTTTGTATGGTGTTTTTTGGCAAGCAGAGGAACCTGGAACTAGAAAATAATAATTACTTGATAAGGCTGCTGTATCTGGTCATGCAGATGTTCCTTATTGACCGAAGTGGCTATTTAAATAGCCATTCTATGGGACAGGAGCTCCATCCAGTAATTAGAAGGCACATAGTTTAATCCTCATACTGTCTCATGGATAAAAATTACTGAATTTATTTACTTCTGTTTGAATCCTAGTATTCATTAAACCCTAATGGGATATTATTCCTGTTTTTTCTTTCTTTGTGATTATTACTGCCTTCTCAAGTTTGTTTAGCAGGAGCTATCATCTGGCTTTCAGGCATATTCTTCAACTTAATATGAAAATACTTTAACACTGAGTGGGTGCTAGAAAGAGACAGGCTGTGGAGCACTAATTATGCAAAAAGACTAGGGTTCCATCTGAAATCCATTTACTCTCAAGTAGAGAAACTGCATAAGGCCTCTCATTTATTTGCTTTTATCATCTGATGATCAAAAAGTCTATAACAGAAGCAGGTATTGTTAAAAAGGCTGGAAGCTTTAAACTGTATTGGGATTTTTTTCAGTTTTCCTTTTTCGGAAAAATCATTACTGGGTTGAGTTCTGTTGTGAAATCTTGCCCCTGACATTGCTAAGCAGGCATAAAATTTCCTTTTTAGATATTCAGTTCTCTTATAATAGATCTTAGTGTTAAGGTTCAGAGCAGCTGTAAAACTGAAAGTGAAATCCTAGTGGACCTATTGTAAGTATTTTTAAAGAAATATAGAGCAATTCAAAGCATGCTTCAGGATGTTTTAAACCACAAAAATCGTTTCTAGATAGACAGCAAGATATCATACAAAAATGCTTATTGTATTTTTTATATTGAAAAATGAATCCTTTAGAAGGTGGTATTGTTCTTGATTTAGAATAATTTTATACTATGAAAATGGTAAAATAAAATTTTTAATTCCATCCTGCGCAATTAGATATTAAATTGGGGTCTATAAGTATATACTTTTTTCTCTTTACTGCTTTACAATTTTAGTTTGAAGCATAATTCAAAATTGAAGGGGCTGTTGAAAAGATGATTCTTCTTTATGGATCTTGTTATATCAAATTAAGTTTTAATCTATGATATTTTCAAAATGTGAGAAGGCATTTGAATCAGACGGCGTAGAGTCCAGAGACTAGTGGCAATATGTGAAACTGCATTAAAGGAAATTCAAGTTGTTTCCCTGGGCTGTCCCTATATTTAATAAAAACCCTCATTTTACAAGATTTTGCCAGAAAATAAATAATGCAAAAAATAAGACAAAATGTTGAAACAAAACATACCTCCATATGGCAAAACATATAAATTATACTTTTTTTTTTTTTTTGGTTTTCAGCAAAACCAAAAAATTTCAATTTTTGAGTACTTCAGGAAGAAAGCAGGATAGTTATGAGTTATTGCTAGAAATAAGTGGTTTTGGGTAAAACCAGTGTCTTAATTGCCTTCTTTTTACTCATAAAATGTCTTCCCTTATGATGTCTGAGATATATCTATTTATGAGAAAATAAAACACTTAATGTAATTCAAGGAAAAATCTAGTCAAGAAAACCTTACTCCCTAGTTTTTATCTCCTGTAGAGATAATGTATAGGAAATTTTACTAGGAGTAATCCAGGAACTATTGGATCATTAGGAACATGTAGTACGCATCACTTCTGAAGGCACACTGCTGCGATAATTCTTACAGGATATGCTTCATTTTTGGCAGATGATCACTGTGATAAGAATTTCCTTCTGCAGATGTCAGGATTATTAAAAAACACATCTGTTCTCTGAGGAAAGGAAGAAAACTAGGTACATTATAGGAAAATTAAAAAAAAAAAAAAAGACCTAGTAAATAATGCAATGCATAAAGAGAAGCTAAAAGATTAATTTAAAAGAGAAAAAAAAAAGTTTCCTGGTAAAAAAAAAAAAAGCTTGCTTGTATCATTGAAAATATTAGCTGCCACCCAAGCTGATGAAGTGAGTTATGCAGAAGACAGATAACAATTCTAGCTGTGTCTTGAATGAGTACCAACTGCAGCAAGTCAAACTTCATAAGCAGCCCTGCTGACCTTTCTTCAACTGATGTAAATATGGATTTATAGCATAAAAAAATGTAGATGAATTGCCCCAAGCCATACACCAGCTTAATATTCTTGTCTTGTAGAAGTATCCCTTACTTGTGAACCACATAAAAATTTACATGAGAGAAAGAAAACATAATAACCAGGACAATTGAATTTATAAACTTCATGATGCAGTAATAAGCTGAAAAGTAGCTTTAAGAGGTAAATATCTGCTATGATTTCCTTGTTCTAAGGCCAGCCAAGAACTCCATCCTAATATTATACTAATTGTATCCCTATTTTGTATACTTTTTTTTCCCCCTGAAAAGATTAGGACAGTTTCGGAATATGTGTGTCAACTTGCCTTCTGGGACATCAGAGTTTAAAGTTGAAACAAAATATGCTGTATATAACTCAAAACCAATAGAAACAATACCAAACCTCCTTTACAAAAAGTCCTTCATTAATAACATGAAAATATGTTAGTAAATTCAGTGCAATTTTAAGCAACAGTATTAGAAAGAAGTGCATTTTCTACTAGTCAACTCCAGATAAAATTTTGCTAAAAACAGTTATTATAAGCCTTTAAAGTTTAACTATAAGTTATATCTCTAATATATATATTGACTTGAATGAACCTAGATGGATTTCCCTAAGTCCTTCTGTATTGATTACACTTCTACATAGATTATCCATGAACACTTAAAAACACATTGGTTTAAATCAAGACCATGGATTTGTAGCTGACATTAGAAATTTCTACTACTACTTGGGGAAATTTCTACTACTACTTCAACCAAGTAGTTCTGGAATGATCAAACTCAAGAGACAGCTATGTGTTCAACAGCAATGGTTTAGCATCGTGAAGTATCTCAGATATTAGACATTCAGTTCTCTTATAATACAACTGAATAATACCCTTATAATACCCTTCTAGTGTGAAGAGTGAGCCCCTACCAGATGTGGTAGCTTACTCTTTATTTTAAGAAATTGATTCTGCTTTCTCAGTCACAAATTTGAGATGGAAGCACAGAGAAAAATTCTCATGATAAACCCAGTTATGTCCTCATTTAATTAAATTTAAAATAAATATCTGGAGAATATTTTTTTCCTATTTCTTCCTTCTGCCATATAAATTATGTTCTGGATTTCCTCTGTTTCAAAAGTCTACAGACCTCCTTGCAGAAAGGATATTGTCAAACTTTGACAGTATTTCTTTCAATGGTACCAGTAAATTACTTAGGTCTCAGGCTTGATATGATGCAACTTTACACACATTGATGCAGATAACCTCACAGAAGCTATATGAACTTTAATTAATCATTATATTAAATTCAAAAACTCTTAAATGGAAAGTATTATGACAGAACAACAAACTATTTATTATTAATTGCAGATTTTGCCACCTAGTCCCATGTCAAAAACATGAGCCATATAGGCTTATTTTGTTATTAATTCCTTTTTATTTTCATGGAAACAATTCTTTCAAATTATTGCTTAATTATATTTTATCTGTGTCAGGAGATTTATCTTCCAGGTTGGCACTGATGCTATTTGAAAAGTGATACATTATGGAGACCTACTGAAAGAGAAGGAAATGGGATAGCTGTCCTCAGAAACTCTGGAAGAGTGTGCCCACCTTGAAAGAGAGGAGCAATAAAACGAATTTGCTTTTTGAATGAGCAAATCATCAGTCTAGCAAGGCTTTTATTTAAAAGAGCAATATCTTTCACAGAGATTGTATAAATATTAATGAAAGGTCTAATGAGACATATGAGAAATGAGTAAAGAAACTTTCATTATTTATTTGGGTTTTTTATGTTTAAACTGTGGCATAATTTCAAATTAATTCTCTGGTGTAAGTTTTGCAATTTAGTCAAAGTAAATATACAAGTAGCTAAACAGAAAAAAAAAATCTGCTTTCCACAAATCTAATAGTCCTTCATCATCCTCATTTCTAATTGCAACCTGTAGGCTTGCCAGTACCTTTGGTAGTAAAAAAGTTTTTGGATTGGCAATTAGAAAAGCTTCACTTTTTCACTTCAAGCAACTTCAAAAAGGAGATATCAAGAGGAAAAACAACCCAGAAACTTCAAAGAGAACCAATCAGCAATTTCTGGATAAAAAATTAAGTTCATACTCTTTTTTTTTTTTAATAAATACAATAAATACAGGATGCTGACCAATGAGGAAAAGACAAGATGATTCAGGAGAATGCGACTTGGGAAATATCCTATTCCATATAGATCAAAAAGCTAAAGAATGTGGAGAGGGAAGAATCCCTCCACCCTGTACCTCTGAAAGGACAGACAAAGGAAATCCCTTTACCAGTAGCAAAACTTCTTCAGCAGATATAACAAATATGGAGGGTCCTCTTCACTGGTGAATTCAAATTGCATCTATGGGTATAAGTTAATTTGAGCTTCTACAGGCCAATAATTTCAGGTGGTTTCAGCAAGATATAAAGTTTTAGAATACATTGCTGAAACATAGAATAATTTTAAAAGTTGTGTGCAGAATAAATGAGATTTGAATCCATGCTAGATAACTAAAAAATGAAACAAATGTAGTATCTTCTCTCATATCTGATTTTTTAGAAAAAAGCCAAACCATGTAATTAATCTTTTTACACAGCAAAAAATAATTTATTCTACTGCTTTCAGAGAAAGGTTGTTACCTAAAGAAGACAGATGAGAAAGAAAATGAGAGCTTACAAAAGAGAAAATAGTCATATGGAAAGTACTGAAAATGGATATGTCAGAAGCTGGGTGGCTAACTAGTGATGTACTGGCATATAGAGTGGATTTTTTTTTTTTTTTTATTAATAGCCTTGGCATAAAAAATAGAATATATTGCAATTTTCTAGTGTCACTAAGTTGAAGGCCTCACACCAGTGCATGATTGGAAT
Source organism: Vidua chalybeata (assembly GCF_026979565.1). Classification (NCBI taxonomy): domain Eukaryota; kingdom Metazoa; phylum Chordata; class Aves; order Passeriformes; family Viduidae; genus Vidua; species Vidua chalybeata. The sequence goes on along the minus strand of NC_071530.1, from coordinate 127,022,624 downwards.
ATTGCACACTGAGGACAAAAATGTCTTGAAAGCGCAAGTTTTCAAGAACAAAAATAAAAAACTTACCAGAAGCAACCACTTTATTTTGCTGTATGTGGGAACTTTTCAGTGGGAATCAAGTGAGAGAGGATGAACTATGCTGTACTAAGTGATCTCACAAGGACCACACCTTCCCTGTGTGATTTCAGAGTACAAGAAGTTCTGAGGAGTTGATAGTCTATTTTATGTGAATAAATTAACTGGATTCATTACTTTTGAAAAATAAAAGTTGAAAAGGAAAGTAATTCTTGTCTTTTATGTACATCAGAGGCACAAACCAAAACATAGTTAGGTCTTTACACCAAGGCCAAATATTGGCAAAAAAATAAATTAGCATGTATTGACAAGAAATTCATAAAGGAAGGAAATTAGAAAGTGAAAAATAGCCATCACAACAATTATGTTTTGCAACATAAATTCCAGCTATTTTTAGTATATAAATGGGTAAGTAGAATTGCAGAAATGCCTGTAATTACAGCCACCTCTCTCAACGATAGACAATAGTACTGTCAATGATAGAGAAGAACTTTTTCAGTTCCAGGTATGAGTTGTTGTTTTCAGCATGTCTGAACTAATTTGTAAAGCTATTTGAAAATATACAATATTTGGAGCTTTGCACTGAATCAGATTTCCATAAAGATGCCAATATAAAAACCACATCTTGGAGCATAGGAGTGTTTTATTTTGCCTTAATTTAATTTTTCAGCAGACATTAGCATGCACACATTATCATTTTATGCTGTTAATATTTGGAAGGACTCTGTCAGCTCTGTCAGCAATGTATAATACATTAAGCAAATTACTTGCAATGTAGGAACACTGAAATTATTTGATTGACTGGCATAGGATTCAAGCAATAATTTAATTTCAAACAATGATAGAAAAATATTTACAGGATAATAGGACAGAAGATACTGTGTTCTAAAATTTAACATATTGATAAAGATTTTTTCAGTCTTAGAGCAGACTTATGAATGTGCAGAGTTTTCAGTCTTAGAGCAGACAGTTATGAATGTGTCTAGCTATAGAGAATTGTGGTCCTGTACTTTTAATGCTAACTCAACAAAAGTTAAGGTCAGCAGAACTCACACATATGGTATTTATCAAGTACGTTTATTTTACTGCATGTGATATCTGATGTTACTTTTGCATAGACTTCCTATAACCCATGTATTCTTCCTTTTCAATTACTAAAGGTAATTTAATAACTCTGCCTTATAAACAAAGAACAGCTATTGCTCAAATGCCAAAGAATTGCCTTGGCAGCTGTTGTATTGTGTTTTTATATCTCTGTAACAGTTCTGTAATGGTTTGCTCCTTCACCCCCCATTTTCTCCCGGTGGTTCCACCCCAAGCTTTCCCACCTTTCCCTCAATGCCAATCTCCCTGAAAATGCTCAGTCATTTCCCTGTCCCCTCCCTCAACTCTGTCTATCACTCAACTCCTCATCCCACTCCCCCAGAATCTTCCACCTTGGGCATCAAGTGAATGGATGAGGGCCGGGGGTCCCTCCCTTGAACTTCCCTCTTTGGTTTGTGTGTCTGTCTGTCCTTCCACCTTCCCCTCCCCCAAATCCCCATTGGTGAATGGGCATCCCTGCCCCCTTGTTACCTCCCTGGTACTTAAGATGTTGCAAAGGCTTCGAGGGCGCTTTCGGCTGTTGGGACAATGGCATTGGGAGCTCATCGGAGCTCGGATTAAACCTGAGACTTTTTCCCCCGGCCTTGAGTCAACTCCCTCATTACCTCCTCGGACGCCGCCTCTCCTCCTAACAAGGCAGACGGCGCAGCGCTCTGTCTTAGATGCTTCCCGAATCTCCACGAGAAACGGGAGTGTCCCCCGCTGCTGACCGTGCCTCTGCCGGGCAGGCGAAGCCAGGGAGCTTCAGGGTGGGCACGGCGGCAGGCAGCCTTAAAGCAGGGTATAACGGCTGAAAATATTAACCTGAAAATTTTACTAGAGTCTAGATAATTTCCTGAACATTATTTTGTGCCATGTGGGAGACCAAAAGCTACTCTAAAACTTATTTTGAATGTGATTAATGGCTAATTCTAGTAAATTTAAAATCTGTGTGCTCAGCAACTTTTGATCTACTGAGTTTTCCCAGTAATGTTTTTTCTACTTCCTATGCTATGATGTGGCTGTTCAAATAATTTTTTTAGAATATCCCCTAAATATTTTTCTCATTTTTTATAAGCATACAGTAACACAGATTTTCAGAGGTGAAGGGATTGAGGTGAAAAATTAACTAATAAATATTTTGTGTACTAAAATAGTAATAGAAGACTCCCATTTGTTGACCACTCATTTATAAAGCAAGTAAGTTTTTCTATCTCATATTAGACTAGAATAATCTTTTAGATATTATAAAATAATAATAATAATAATAAATATACTTTAAATACTTCATAAGGGCAAGGGAATGTGGCTAAAATATATTTCATAAATCAGAATTTCCATTGTTGTATATAGTAAGAATTCTTGAGACATGCAAAATGAATGAAATAATAAAATGTAAACTGGAGCTCCAAAGTTGAATATTTCCTCCACAAAAATTCACTTGTACAGTCATACCTATGAAATTCACATTCACAGAGAACTTGTGGCACATGAGCAATCTCCTACAGCTACTGAATGCATGCGTTAGTTCTCAGTTGTTCCTTTTGCTACCAGAAAGTTTCTGATCTTGTTTTGTTCCTGCTGTTTTTAGAAATTGAAACCTTAAGGAAGGTCAGCCCTTCAAGAACAGAAACCTGTCAAAGCAGGCCATGTGTGAGACAGACTTGGCAATGCTTCTTAACAGGATTTTGTCTCCAAAAATTCATAAGAGCTTATGCAAAGGCAGTGCAACAGTTTAGCGTTTACCTCAAATCTCTGCAGCAGTTTCTTCCCAGTCATTGTAGCAGGTCACCTTCCACATTATTCCTGTGTGACTCCTCCAGTGACTAACTCCATCTAGAAAATGTTCTTAGTATTTCCCTGGATAGTCACAGTGCCCCTGTTTGCAGATATTTGGCTTCATGATACTGGAAAATTCCAAAATCACGTACCAGATATAGTTGGGATTTTTATCTTTACAGTAAGAAACAAAATGTTCTCTCTTCTCTGTGATGAGTCAGAAGCTGATGGTTGCTTACCTTTTTTTCTCAAGAGCAAAGAAATCCAACTTTCTTGACTATCTCATCATTCCTGTCTTCCTTCTGTCAGATATTAACAACTGTTTAGCATTTTTTTGTTATTCCCTTGCCATTTAAATATTTTGTATGTGATGCAATTCTATAATAATTTAGGCAGTACAAAGTTTCTGTCTTGACTTCTATGAGAATGGTTCTCAGTTATTTACATGCCTGTCAAACTGTTACTTGTTTGTACATTGAACTATGAGTGTTATATTTTAAATTTCATTCAAGGGGGAAAAAGACATTCTACGCTGTCCCCATCATCCTAAATGTATCACATGAATTCCTGAATTTATGAGAGACTCAATCTTTCCAAAAAAGGTTCAGAACCTGTATGTGATTTCATCAGAAGAGAATTTCTGTGTACTAACAGAAGTCTTTGAACATCTAGCTTCTTGTATATAATGATTGGATCCATATGGGATAAATATAGCAGTAAGAGAAAAGCTTTGAACTGAAGAATAAGCACAAAAAATTAGTGGTCCTTAGAATGGAAAAACCACAAGACAAATGCCTTAATAATGAATTCTCCTTCCTTTGATGATGAGTGATCATCTTCTTTAGCTTTAATTGCTGGGCATGACATAATTTGGAATGGAATTTCTCTTTGATCAGTTTGGGTCAGCTGTCCTGGCTTTGTCCTCTCCTGACCTCTAGCCCACTCCCAGCCCACTGACCTTTGGGGAGTGTGGGATTTGAAGAGACAGCCTTGATGTGTGGAAACAGTGCTCAGCAGTAGCCAAAACTGGTGTCTTATCAGCACCATTCTAGTTACAAATACAAAGCATAACACCACAAGGGCTGCTATGGGAAAACTGATTCCATATCAGGCAGATCCAATACAATCTCCATGCCTTATTCCATACAGTTTACATCATATTCAGGTCCCACTGAATTTAATACATCTATACATCTTCTAGACATAATTTTGTATCTAATTCTGTTTACTGAAACAGCTTCTTAGCAACATAGATTATATTGTAGTTGTAAACCACATTCATACCAAACACAGATTTATGCATTCTCATTTAACTACTGTCCCTTGTCCCTTGACAGATAGTTATTCTCCTGTTCTACTCCTTCTAATATTTATAAAAACAGGCTATGACTTGGGCACCATAAGTCAAGATAGGTGCTCAGGACAGGAGAGTAGAACATTTGAGTGTCAAATACTAACATCAGCTTGGCTTAAGTCTTTGTTACAATCATCTGGATCACTGTTTGTCGGATCTGGTCATTCCTCCTCTATTACTTCCTACTAGTAACTTACATCACAATTCTTCCCCAATGAGAAACAAGGATGAGGGTCTCCTCATCCTTGCACACTACCACAAGTACACCCAGGTCCTTGAGGGAAGAGAATCCCTTTAATATATTTGTCTTTTCCCAAGAGAGGAGTAATCAACACTGCTTTCCTCTATTATTTGTGTGCAACAGGGACCTTATCTCCTCCTACAGTATGTAGGGGTTTTGTTTGGTCAGGGCACAATTCTGAATTCTGTTGCAATTGTAGGAGTTGTGGCACTTGGCATCTCAAAAATAAGTGTCCTATATATGGCAATGACTGCAGATCCTGAACACAGATGGGCATGCTGCAAAATTATGCAAAGAAATAAAATGCATACAGTCAGAAAAATTGAAATTGGAGCTGTAATTATGGCAGCAAAAGAGCCACCTATGCAAACTATGACCAGTACAAACACTAAGGATAATAAGAAAAACTCCCTTACCACCAAACTTCAGGCAGAAATCCAATGTTTCTGTCAGAAGATATCTACCATAATAAACAGGTATAAACCCAGGGAAAGGTGGGGTAGACAAACAGAACAACAACAAAAATCCAGAAATACAATCAACAGTCAGATGAATTTCTCTTTAGAATAGTCAGCCTAGGTATATGGTGAAAACCTAATTATTTGGAATTGGAAAAAGTCCTAGACATTATAATATTGTACTGACATAAAAGAGAAATGGATGATCATCCATTGGATGATCAATGGAACATGCTTCCATCTTAACTTTACATTTCTAACCCCTGTGATTTTATGCCTTCCAAATAGTGGCATCTTTGTTTTTACTTTTTAGTAAAGTATTAGGAGTCAAAACACTGTAAAGTTCTGTTTCTATTAGAAGAGGACCATAAATTATTTACTTTTTTCTCTTTTTCTCAGTAAAGGCCTCTGCCATGTTTATTACTTTACATGCACAGAGCACAACCACTCTCTGAAAAACCAAGGCATCTGGGAACAAGGTGAAATTATGATGCCTCTATAAGCTTTTGGATTCTTAAATACAGAATATTGTTTCTTAATAATGTCTTTCTCTTAACATCTATCATTTTCTCTCACCTCACAATTTTTTGGGTTGTTCTTATATTTGTGCCACAAATAAATGGCCTCCATACTTTCTCATTAGACCCTTCCTCTCAATGATGTTCTGCAGTACATGAGGTGTTTCTATTCTGCTTCTCTGTGGTTATTTCACAAAGGACTAGGAGCACAAATGCTGCCTCAGACCATGCATGAAGCTGCTACCAAATATTCTTGGAGATTAGATGTACCTAAAGGACTGAACTAAACCCTTCCAAAAATACAGAGAGGCCTTCTAGGAAAACACAATTTGTATCTATTGTGTGGAGTGGAAAAAAAGCCTGTGAACAAACTCACTCAATCAGTGATGCATAGAAATTCACTGGTAGAGAAAGTGGATGTCTCCTCAGCTTGAATGACACTGAAACATGCATTAAAGAGTCCTTCATACAGATTGGTGATGATCACATGACCAGCCTCTTTATCCAAAGAAACAGGTTAAAATGCATTTCCTACCATGTGGCACCCTACCTGAGGGAAAAGAAGCAATGGGTATTCTTTCCACATTAAAGAAACCAGTAAATAAAATATGGAATGATACCTGTAAATAACCATTGAATCATTCTTCCTTCTTTTGGACCCAGAAAAATTACATTGTCTGTGCAGTGGCATAGCTGCAGTCAAAAGAAAAGTAATAAATAGTTGTGCTGAACTGATAAGCTGGTAGGAGAAAGGATATGGACTGGAACCCTTTCATGCTAGAAAACACTGAATTTGTTTTCTCACCTTTTGAGTGAGTGCTTTTATACAAAAAGTACCATTGATACCACAGCATTTTTCCACAATCCTAAATAAGATTAACAATGGAAATATAAGATATTTAGCACCGATAACAACTAAGGGTTTGTGTTCAGAAGTATCCATTATATTGAGTGCCTCCACCTCAATGTGGAATCCAGGTTAGATTCTGATGGGACAGAAGCAGTGAGCACATGCGTAGACAGGAACAAAAATCTAGACAAACAGAAAATTTTAAATTAACTAAATATAGATACCTTTGCTTCTGACAGTAGCAAAGCAAAGAATTTAATAACTCTAGTTTTTGTTTAGGCCTCTCAGTACTGCTTGCGATCCTTAATTGTTCCCAGCTGTAATTGTAGGCTTTCAGTGGGTGCTGAAACTAAAATTTATCTGAACTTTTATGATCAAATTTATCCTGATTCCCTTTGTAGTCAATGGAAAACAATGAAAGCATCCAGAAGGTCCAACCTGATTCATGTTAGTAATGTATTTTTGGTTAAAATGAATCCCCTCCTGCAAGTGACATTTTCTTGCCTCTGATTTTAGTGTGTTACAGCTCATACTTAAGCAGTTAAGAATCTCAATTTGGGCACTAAAATCCAAGCCATACATCAGCCTGATGAAAGGAAAGATGTAAAATGTATGCAAAAGTCATTTACTAATTGCTAAAAAAAATATTCAAGATTCTAATTCTTAGCCAGCATAACCTTTTTTCAAATAGATCACACAAATGTAGTTTCAATTACATGCATATTGCTTATTGTAGGATGCAATTTTGTTTTTTTTTTGCCAAGAGTAACTGAAAAGCTATTTTATGTGTGTCAATGTGTCATCTGAAATCTAATGACCTATTAAATACAGGTATTTACACGGGGCTTGTCCACCCCTGCCCACATATATACTTTCCTGACTGTGTACCTTACTCAAAAACATGAAATATGATAGTCTTTTCTGTTGTGTTTCCTTTTTAAATAAGCCTTGTATCATTGAAAAAGGTTCTGATTGTCTATTTTCTAGCCTTTTCTTAGTTCTCTGGCACATTACACTGCAGAAATGTTTGGGATACTCAGTGTATCCAGAAAATGGTAACAAAGGAGGAAATGGAAAATGTTAATGGATATTGTTTCCAAGGAAACAAAGCACCAGAGAATATAAGAAAGCCAAGAAAGATGTATTTTTTTTTCTCCAAGAAAACAAGGGAATGGAGGAAATGGAGAAGCTAATGAATAAATGACTTAGGTAAATAATCATTCACTTAAAACATTATTGTATCAAAATTGTTGAAATGCTATGACAAAGATGGTTTTGCCTTATTTTCTTTCAACCACTGCCTTAGCTTCATCATTTTGTTCTCCTTCCACAGTGCTTCATGTTGTGAAAAGAGAAATGCCATTCACTGCTTATAATACTTAGCAATAAATGTTTTTTGTTCAAGACATTATCAATTCATATATTTTCTGATTGTTGAAACTGAGTCTTTACTGAATAGAAAGGAGTTCCAGTATATTTAATTGGGCATTGGGACAGGGTGGCAGGAGTGAGGTGGGGAGAATAAAAGAAAAAAAACCCAAAGTCTGTTAAAGTCTATTGCCCTTTTCAGATATGTGTGCCTCAAATAGAAGTCAAAAACATGTTCTCAGACTAGATAAACCCATTCATGTGTCGAGGTTAACACAGGTTCTGATGTTTTACTATCAAATAGATATAATATTCTGTCATCCTCATACCCAGAAATTTGGAGCTTAACAATTTTAGTAATCAGATTTCTACTTTCCAGACCAAAAATTTTGAGTGCAATAGTAGGCATGTCTAGGCTGCACTCTCAATTTTTATGTGTTGTTTGCAAATACTATAACTTAAGTCAGGTTTGACATGATTGACTGAACAAGATTAGATTTGACCTTTATGAGTATAATTGAATTTTTTGCAGAAAGGCAAGTGACAGTTTTGTTGTCCAGCCAACCGAAGGTTGGCTGAACAGTAATTTATAAAGTGTTTTTATCACACACACTAGAAAATCAACTGAATAGTATTATTTGGAGGAAGTTAAAGGGAGAAACAGACTATTACTTAAGAAATTCGAGCTTTCCCTCTCCCTCCCTCCTTCCTTCCTCCCCAGCCACCTGACAAAAAAAATGCTGTGGAAGAAAAGTTAATGATGAAGGCTCTCTGAGATCCTGAATTAAAACTATCCCATGGAAAAGTAAATAATAGAGCCATATTGAGACAATGAATTCTGACTGTCTCCAGAATACTTCCACATTAACTTGCACAGGTGCACTTTTGAAACCAGTCCCATAACTGGTCACACCTACTGCTTCATTCACATTGCTGTGTGAAGACAAAAATTTAGCAGCTGATGAAAACATTATCTGTCATTTTCCAACTCCACTGAGAAAGAGCCTATTTCCCCATTTATATAGTGCATATGACATAAGGCTACTGGTCACAAAATTGCCTTTTTTCATGAAGGTTTTCCAGCAGAAGCTGTTAACTGGGCTTCTCTATACGCATAAACAATTTTAAAATTATAGGAGTGATTTCACTTTGCCTGTGTTGGATACATGGATGTGGTAAGGTACATTCTCCACATCACTGGGTTTTTCACTAAAAGAAATTTATTAAACACGTCTATTTCAAAAAACAGGTCAATTTTATACTTTAGGTCATCAATCCTTCAGGGCTCCCCATTTCTAAAAAAAAATCTTAAAGCTGATAGAAGCAGGCAGGTAGCATGAAGGAAGGTACACTTTAAGACAATAAAGAAGAAACATGTGTCTATTTTAGACAATTTTTAATGCTTAAGTCATGCTTGTTTATGATGCCTGTGTGTGTGTAAAGTATCCTAGCTAATTACACATCAGGACCAAACAGAAGAATGGAAGGAAAATATTTTATGTTTATCCAAGCAAATATTTATCAGTGATTCTTAAATATGTTATCTTAACTTATTCATTTCAATGGACAAAGTTATCTAAACCCAAAAGGAGACTTTCTCTGAGAAAGTGTATGCATTGTGGGGAATTCATTTGGAAGCGATTACCAAAGTGTTGAGTGCTCAATAGTTGAAACCCAGTGAAAAGTAGATTGTTTTATGAGAGATTCAATAGAGTCAGTATGAATGCTCCAGAAGTTTTATATTAGGAAATAGTATAATGTTCTACTTTAAAATGGGAACTTTTTCAATTTCTCAAAATATGTGGGATTTATTATGTCTATGTATGCACCATAAGTGCAAAGGTGTAGATAGTACTTTTCTTTTATAAGTAGATTGATGTATGTTATAAATACTTGAAAAATTATGTTAAAGGTGACTTTCAAATGAAAATTTAATTAAATTTATTAAAAGTTTTTGAGAGTTTATTTCCATTAAAAAAGGTATATTGGAATTTAGTAAGGTCAATAATGAAAATAATTTAAATCATATGTCAAATAGATGAGGATATTAGCAAAACTATATTTTGGTTTTTAAAAAATGCAAAGAAAAATTTTCCTGTGGAGCACTGTTCCTTCACCCCTGTTTTAATCTTATGCAGCAACACTTTTTTTTCTCTCCAAATTGTCTTTATTTCATCAGTGTTTTCTTCTTTTCCTCATAATATCAAAAGATTGTCTCTTCAAATAATACCAGCTACCAGGTTAGTCACCTGACTAAAATATTCATATTTTCCTTTTCTTATAATTTCCCACTCTGCTCACGGTTACTGACTTTTGATTATGTTTCCAGGTTCTTAAATAGAAGTCTGTGGAGAATCAATCAAAAAAAAAAAAAGAAATAGTGAATATCCGAAATATAACAAGTTATTTAGATGGAGACTAGAGTACCCACTTAACCATATTTTCGTTCTTAAACAAGAATTCAAAATCTGACTTAGAAAACTTGCTAGACGTAATAATATATTTTGGTGTTATTCTTGAAAAGGAGTATTTGATTTTTTTTCTCTAGTAATGAGAAAATATCTTTTTATTCCACTTTTATTTCCAAAGGCTGCTGTATTGGACTGTATTGTGTGAAGACTCACATTTCAAAGTGCATTTTTAAATCTCAAAGGCACAACAGGTGGATTTAAAAGGCAATGGATTTCAAAATAGCAGTCACAGGTAGACAGTTACACCTAATGAAGGAAGATTCACAGTTTGCATTTTAGAGTGTATTGATTGCCCTGCACTCTCAAGGAAGTGTGTGAGATAGCTACTGAGAGCACAGAAAGCACTGTGAGTTTTGCTGGGTCTTCCACAGAAAGAAATATGTGCAGCACATGGTTCTGAATTTCCAATCCTTCTTCTTCACTGTAAATATTTATTGTTTTGTGAGAGAAATGAGAGGAAAGGAAGACTGGTGGAGTAGAAGGCAGTACTTCTTGTTTCCCATGGGTATTCAGAAAATTTGGACTGGCATATTTGAAGTGTGTGGCTTCCATGAGAAAAACTGGATCAAAGACTTCAGGTTTACACAAATATTTAGAGTTAACATTCTTGAATTTACCCAGAAAATCGTAATATTTGGGGGAAGAAAAATAGTTTCTTAATTCAAGCTGACTATTTAAGATCCATACTTAAATCTCATCATAACAAGCGGATAGATAAAATAGAGATTGGCAGGGACTAATGGACATACATTTTAATGCTTAAACCGGCTTCTAAAATCAGCAAATAGAGAAATAATTATCTTTTTAAACATAAATTTCTGTTAATGACATTCTGATCTGAATTCACCAGCAGAAACTCAAACGCGGTGGACTTTGAAATATTTTCTTCTCAAAAAAATTGCAATGTTAACAAACAAATGCGTAAGACTAAAACATGGTGCAGTAAGCAACATATGAGGTCGGTCCTTGTCAATGAATTCACCAAAGGATTTACATTGGAAGAGCTTTGGATTAAGCCTTTATAAAACCCAGATAAACAGCACAGTTGGATAACTGGACTTTATCTTCACATTCAGCTGTTTGTTGGCCAGCCGTAACAAAACCATTTCATGAAACTTGTAGGAAGTTGGGCTCGGATATTTGGAGAATTTAAATAGAAACCAATGTTTCTCTTTTAATATCTTGCTTCTCAAGTACTGTCATGTATATTGAGTTAAAAAAATTCAGTTGTGAATTTCTAGAAAACTTCTGGGACTTCCCTACAGTGCTTTACATGAATGAGCACTTACTGAAAGCAAATGAAGCTCGTTCAAGCAGGACTGATGTTTACAAGAACCACAAAAGCCTGTCAGAGTTTCTGTTATAAAATGGTTTCCTCTGTGTGAACAGTATAGTAAGTTTCCAAAATATTTACAGAACTTCAAACAGTTATGTTTACAATAACATATTCATGCTTTCTATTTTCAAGCAGGAATGAAGCAGGTAGAAACAAATGCCTTTTTAAAGTTGTCCATTTTTATAAATTACAATTTTGTTCCTTCTTTTGAAATTATTTAAACTCATTTTTAAATCTTTGTCTATTAAAGTACTACTATGATTCCTTCCTATAATGAGGTACTACAAACATACCTTGTAATCCTAATAAATGCTTCCTTTGCTTGTCTTCAGGTGGTCCAATGCTGGAAACATGATATTGACTCTTAATGTTCTGTCAGAAAAGTCTGAGATTGGACAAAATGGTGACTTTCAAATGCTATATTCATAATGGTTGTATGTTCTCTTCATCTCTCCTTTGAATGTCTATGTTGACTTGGTTTTTATTTTTTTCTCTGCCAACTGTTATAGACACTTGCTCATTGGTAAGAAAGTGTTGTTTCAGACTGCAGTTGAATGATGAATGCAAATAAAATTATAATAATTAGGAACTGTGAAAGTTCTCCTACCAGTGTATAATTTTCAGTTGATTTGGGCTATGGCAAATTAGGACCTTTAAATAATTTTAGCGCGACTAGAAATGTACCATGATCTGGGTAAAGTTAACCAACCTCCATGAAAGTACCTTATGCATCTCTGAATTTATTCTGTGTTGTGTAATATTCCTTGTAATTACTAGTGTATCATCCTTCTCAATTTTAACACCTTTCCAAACAGAATATATCATGGTAAGATATTGTAAATGATGGATCTACTCAGTTATTGACAGACATTAAACACAGTACCACAGAACCACTGAATGGGTTGTGTTGGAAGAGACCTTTAAAGATCGTTTAGTCCAGCCATCCTGCCAAGGGCAGGGACAACTGTCATTAATCAGGTTCATTCAAGTAATGACCAATTTGGTCTTGCACTCTTCCAACAAAGGAGCATCTACAACCTCTCTTGGCAACCTGGTCCAGTGTCTCACCAGACTTTTCCTGAAGAATTTCTTCCTTATGTCTGGTCTAAATCTACCGTCTTTCAGTTTAAATCCATTGCTCCTTGCCCTGTCTCCACAGACCTTTGTTAAAAATCTATCTCCATCTCTCTTTCAAGCCCTGTTTAAACACGCAAAAATCATAATACGGTTGCTGTGGAGTATTTCCTTCTCCAGGCTAAACCATCCACTCTCAGTCATTTTCATAGGAGGTCTTCAGCATCAACTATTTTCAAAGACCTCCTCTATACCTGCTCCAACAGGTTGAAGATTTTTCTTTGTTCTGGGGATGCCAGAACTAGATGCAGTGCTCCAAGTACAGTCTTGTGATATGTATTTGGTTTAAAACAAAAATAAGCCAATTATTTTGGTTTTGGAAAGCATATAATAAAATAGTCTTCAGAAAATCTGGCTTGTGGGTGGATTTAACATTACTACTAAGTAAATACATTTTTTTTCCTCCATCATCTGACAGAAAGATCCCTATCTAAGTGGAAGGCAAGAAAATGTAGTGTGTCCCAAAAAACCTGCTATGCATATAAGTATTCAATTAGAAAAGGTGTTAGCACTATAGGCCCCCTATTTCCTACCACTTTTGCCTCTTTCTCAGCATAAAACTATCTATGAAGTTGGAAAAAAAACCCCATTCATCACATAACTTTAAAATGTCTATATCTGACATGCTGACATTTGAAAATATTATTTTTGAATATAGGGGCCAGAGGGAGGTGATGAGGGGTTGCTTATGAGTGATGCTGACCACAGCATCTGCTGTCTCTTCATACTGGAAAAACAAAGCACAACTTCCCAAGGCTGTGCAGCAATCATTAGTATGAAATGTAAGCTTAAAACAGTGAAAAATGGGGAGGTGGATGGGGTTTCCTCACTGTGCTGACTCGGAAGATTTGGTAGAGAGTTCTGTTTTCTTGGCAGAAAATGAGGGACAATGTTAACTTCTTTTAATTTGTGTTCCTGTATAAAAGATTTTCTCATCACATTCTTGGCATAAAGTTTTGTGATAACTCTTATGTGAGAAAAGATATTGACCTTCTCATCTTTTCCTCAATTAGTTTAGATGACATCTTGTAGTACTACTACAAAGATGACTGGGATAGGGATACAGAAGAAAGTGACTATTTTTAATAAATTTAGTATGTCTGGTTTGAAAAACTCCAGGTCCTTTCCTGTAAATCATAATAGGGAGGGCCAAAAATGTTTAAAACTTATGTGTCAAAGTTCTGAATTACAGCATTTTTCATAAGATAAATTTTTATCATTTGCAATGTTTCCCAAAGCCGAATAGATGCACAAAAGATTCCTTCATTTGAATAAGAGAAAGCTTGAGAGCTGGTGGTAATGTGAGTGACAGAGCAAATGACTTTATAAGTTCTGACTTTAATCTTTATAGGACAGCTTGAAAAAAATCTAGAATAGTTTATTAATATCACAAAGATACAATAATTTCTCCCACATGGTAAGTTTAACAGGGCTTCTTATTGAACATTCAATGCCAAAACTCAGCAGTTGAGGCTGAAAACTTCCATGTCATTTTTTCTTCACAAATACAAGTAGTGACTATCATAGAGCAAATAGCTAGTCAGTTAAATAAATTTTTTAAAGAAAATAAGTGCAACATTTTTTAAAACTCTATAATTAATGTAGTAAGTCTATCTGGATGTACCAATCAGAATTTAGTTTTTATTAGCAAAAGATGTTCTGCAAACATGTGTATTTATTTCTTTTATTTCTCATTTCCTTTAATTGTGCAAGATTGGTGGTCACATCGATGAATAGTACAGTGCAGAAGGATGAATAGTATACCTTAATTATCCAGGGTTTTTGTAACTCTGATCCCATTTCATTGGAGTCAGGAGACTTTCTGTGTTTTGTAGCAATTTGTCAAATATGCAACCAAGTAAAACACAAAGATAACAGGTATTATGTTGAATAACACCTACACAGTTTATGTAAGTTCCAGAAAAATCATCCAAACTACTTTAATCTTTTAAGAGACAAGCAGACACTTAAAAAAGATAAGCTGAAATATAATATTATATCTATTTATTAGTTTTGATACATTACTTATTACATTATTGCCACTTGGTTATTGATTTATGGGAATGAGAACATATCATTGGATCAATTTGGCAATTCACACTGCATAAACTTTCCTCTAAATTTGTCCCCAGATGTATGAAGATTGTCCATGCATTTTAAATGTCAGGGTGGCAGCTAGAATGTTTCTCCAAAGAGCATATTCTCCAATATTTATCTCAATATGCTCCACTAAAGAGAAATTTTGATTCAACATTACATCTTCTGTATTTGTAGGATTTTAACAAGATCTCTATTATTGGCATTAAATAATTAAATTATTTTTGACCTAATCTATTTTAAACACGATTTACTAAAACTCAGCCTCAGCCATACCATGAATTTAATTGGTTAGCTGGATGGCAACAGAATGAACGGCTCATTCTTCAAGCTTCAACATTTTGTACTTTTACACAGAATGGCTACATGGCTCCAACTCAGCAAAGGAGTCACTTTCATGAGCACAGTGTGCAACTAAGCAATAAGCAACCTCACTACTTTCTGGAAAACTGCTGGTTTTTAAGCAGAGTTTTGGTAAGGAGCTCATGGCTTGTGGAAGGGGTTGGTTCAGAGGCAGAATTCCTTTATATTCTCACAAAAGGGGAAAAGTACAGTTCTTACAAGCAAGTTTCAGCACTTCTGAGCAGGATCTTCTAAATTCAACATGTGCATAAATAAACTCAAATAATTTTCAGAAACTATGTTAATTTATATTTAAAATATAACTGGAATTAAGCATAGAAATAACATGATCTAGATCCTTTTTGATATGCAAAACTGCTACATGATATAAGTATTCCCCTTTTCTCCCCAATTCCTACCTTTTCTTTTTTCACAGAAAGCAAATTTTTACACTACTTGTTTTGGCCAATTTATTTTGACAATTGATTCAATATTGACACCTGTTTGATTGGCACAGTACCTAATTAACTGCTGTCCTGTAAGAGCTGCCTACAATTTTGTTTGTACGGCACATTTTTTAGTGCTCTTCAGACCTCTGATCTGATGTTTGACACACTTGAAGTAACTAGAGCAGAAATTTAGTTAAAGTTCAATACAGAGCTGAGCAATTTAAAGCCAGATTGCACTGTAAGCTAAAAGAGTGCAAGCTCTCTTTGTGTGCAACTCAGGCTGCCTGCTTTGAAGTGGAATCCTATCAAGAAAAGCCCTCGAGGCCTTGTCAACAGAGGAGATCGACTGTGGTCTGGTAGATTATTTAAAGGTCATTATTTGGGAAGGATTTTTCAACAGAATTCACACTATCTTTTTGATATGCATGCATTTTTAAAACAATTACTATTGCATGTTTTGGAAAAAGGCATCTCTTTAGTATTAAAATCTTGCAGGTTATAAATTTTGCTGTTAGTTATGTGATTTTGCACAAATTGGAAGCAAAAGGATATTGGACACAACTGTGCAGAATCACAAAAACTGCAGCCTGTTTGAAGGATAGATAGGATGGACTGACTGAAATTGTAACATCTACAAACCCAGATCTTCTTGAGACTCAAGGAAAAAAATCTTGCAATTCTGGAGGAAATTAGAAATGGTAAAAAAATGTGTTTCAGTAATTTCATAACGCAGCAAGGTGGAATTTTTTTGCCTTTCTGAAACCGGGCAGTGAGGAAGTTTCCTGTTATAAGAAATCAGGGGTGCTTGATAGTTTTTCTCCACAGCTTTTTTAATTGCTAATCAGTATAAACAGGCTTATTTATCTTTTCACTTTGAGGAAAGGTGGAACAAATCCCAAGCCAAGAACAAGTTCCATGGTGACTACTATTAACCAGAGAGCTCTGTCTTTCCCGCAGCCAAGGACATGTTCCTCTGCCATCTTTTTTGAGAAAAGTCACACCTCAGAAAGATATCCCAAATCTTAAAATTTACACGGCACTTCAAATCAGATAAGGAGTTTTGTGCAGCTGTTCTGCAACATATAAAATTTCTTCTAAAAAATTGAAACTGTAATAACTATGGACTACGTTGTAGTCTTTGGTGTTCTTCATGAAAAAATATAAAGCAATTCACTGAAACAATATTGTTAATGACCATCTGCTAAAAGCCAATCCTTCAGTGTCCTCCTGACAAGGTGTCTATGGTTAAACCCTTCCAGAAAGAGTTTGTGATGAGTTCTTATGTTAATGATACATAAAATACTTTTACTGTCCTCTCATAAATTAGCTTACTACTACGAATACCTCTTTCCACTCAAAATATGATGTTTTTTGTCGCAGTTTCTTTAACATCTCTCAAGAAAACTGTCTCTCTTATCATAACACCACAATTGATCTCTAAATATGATACCACAGTTGACTTGTAAATACATCACATTTGAACTACAAATGCATAGCATTTTCAGTTAAAATTAAAATGGTATATACTATGAGTGTGGATTGTGTATGTATTGTGTACATGCTTGAATTAAAGAAAGAGTGCAATGCTTATATTTATGCCTCAGTTATACAAAGGTCTCTTGGGATCTGGTACTGATCTACCTCTAGAGATTAAACTGTCTCAAAATGAGAAACCTATTTCCAACCAGTCCAAATATGAACAATATTCAGATATTACTAAAAGATCTCAGAGACACATTGGCAAATTGATGAAATGTAATTGTAAAGAAACATGTGGGAAAATATGTCATGCCTTGCAAACAAAAAAATTAACAGCAATTAACTCAATATGAAATACTGAGTGAAGAACAATTTCTTACTTGTTCCTAGATGTTATTCACAACTTCAATCTTTTTAAAGCAAAGCCAAGAAAACTGCCATATTTTACATATCTCATCGTTCAAGACTGAAAATTTCTCTAGGGCATAGTGGGAACATCGCCTCAGAATAATAAATGTTTTATGTTAAAATAAAGGTTTCTCCACTGAAGGCAAGATACTGAAATTCTAAGTTATCCAATGAAATTAATGCATTTTCACAAACTGTTTGAATAAGGATTGCAGTGAAAAACACTGTTGTGACTAATTGGACTTAAAAGGAAAATTGGTAGTAATGTGGATGCATTGTTTTGAAGATGTTAGCATTTTTAATTGGATTGAAAAAATATAATTATGCTAATGCAGCAAATGCTAAATCAGCTTTGAATGCTTCTTTTGTCATGTATTCAAATCAGTTATATTACTCAAATCCTATTGCACATGAGGAGAATGTAAAAATAGCACAAACTAGTTGGTAAATAAATCATTGTTCCATTTAAATTTCAATGTCTGAGGCCTTGAAACACTATTTGTAGTCAAATAGCCTTAATATTTTTATCTCAATATATTTTTAATTTTTTTTTATCAGTGAAGTGAAGCTTAAGAGCTTTGTCCCTCAAAACCTGTTTTCTTCCCCAGAAAAAATAAAATTATATGGTATTGCAGTGCAAGTCTACCTCTCAGACTATTTAATCCACAGCTTCGAACAGTTCATAATGGGAATATAACACAGAAGGAAAGACTTGTTTGTCATGATAAGTAGAAACATATTCCATGTCTGGGCTTTAAGACTTGAACTAATAAAATCACTTCCAGGTGAAGCTGAAAATGTTGGCATTGTTCTTAAAACTCTATACTATTAAGGACAATCCATTTGATATTATTAATTTCTAAAACAGGCCTATAACAACTAAGATCATTAAAGGCTCTCTGAAATGTGTGCCCTCCTTGCCCAGAATTCAGTCGAAACCAAGAAGGACTAACCACCTATCTTTTGGTAGGTAGCAGATTTCGGTTCTCTGAATTAAAGAAAAACTAACTCCCTCCAAATCTCCCTGCATCCTTTCCCTCTTGTCTTTTCCCTGTTCTGAATTCAGTAGCTAGATCTTTCAAATACAGGCATTGGAATGGGCTACCCAGGGAGGCGGTGCAGTCACCATCCCTGGAGGGGTTTCAGAAAAGACTGGATGTGGCAATTGGTTTCGTTGGCAGGCTGGAGTTAGGTAATCAGCTGGACTCGATGCTCTCAAAGGTCTTTTCCAACCCAGCTGATCCTATAACAAATTTCTTCTCTTGGAGATAAAAATTTTCATCTTGAAAAACAGAATAAAAACAAAAAAGATTCATAACAAACAAGCTTCTATGCCAATAATAAAACAAAACCCATACCTACTCATAAATATATGTATCTTTATACCTGTGTATTATATTTATAATACATATACATAAATTTCACATATATTAATAAATATGTACATGCATTTGTATGTATAAATATATAGATATAATATACATATATGTATATACATGAAATAATTGCTTGCATGCTCCAGGGAAACATGAGTTTCCTTAGGAGATGAGAACAAAACAGTAGGAATTTTTCCAGAGTTACAAAAATATTTCCACTTCTGAGTAGCACAGTTTGCTGATGCTAGCTTATACTAATAAATAACAATATGATAATGCTACCTGAAAATTAAGTTTGTGTTTTTAAACTATGTAATCTTATGTAGACTTGAATCCTTTTTCCAAATTAAACAAAACATTAAAATATCTGTGCCTGGACTGTTGGATCTAAGAAATGGAAAGAAGATTTTCAATTCCATAAGCTTCAGCAAAAGGAAGCAAAATACACCAAAAAGATATCAATATCATCACCATAAAGCAGAGTACTTTCCTGGAAGCCTAGATTAATAGGAGATTTCCTGATACATCTGGAAATTATATACTATAGTACATTTCCATGACTGACAAGAAAAAAAAAGTGATGTCAATTTTCTGGTTTATTCCCACAGATGTAGAACAACTTGCTAACATTTAACTTCTTTCTTTCAATATATTTATTACATGACAGAAATATGAAATAAATTGCAAGTGAAATTTTCTATTGTCACATTAAGAATGTTAATAAAAGCAAGAGTTTATTCATAGCAATTTCTCAAAGTCAGCACTTATTAAAGAAGCTATAAAAGGCAACAGGAAGGCAAGTAGAACTGGTTAGATAATTGGTAAAAGAAAACCTCAATCCATTATATCCATGAAGGTGCATAAAATAAAATGAAAAATCCTCAAAGGAATAACAAAATGGAAGATCATATGCTGCACAAATAAACCAAACCACAACAATCCTCCCATTTACTTTATTTGGAGATATCTTCTTTTACAAGTTTTGAGTCGCTACTTGACTAGCAAAGAATTTGGAATGCTTTTGCCTGAAAGTCTTCCCTGGTGTATAGATTTTTAAGGGCCAGAAGAGTTTTATCTACTAGATTTTGCATGAAGACACGTCTAGCAGTCTAGCATTATATATTTCCAGAAGAAAGTCAATGGAAGATTTTGGAGCATTTTTAAATACGGCAGCAGAATCTTGCCCTTAAAACACAGAGGTTTGACATACATTGTGACATTTCTTTTGTTTTATATAACAAGGGTAGCATTCCTGATTTAGTAATAATTTAGTTTTTAATGTTGGATAAGACTTCTAGTGTTATCAAAGTAAAACAAGTATCAAGAACATTTGTGTGAATCTAGTTGTATAGTTCTTGTGCCCCATCTTGATTTCCCTTTTGACTTCTTTTGAAAAATTTATGTTTGTCTTGTGCTTTATCTTCTGTGGGATCAATACATGTGGGTATACAGCTTTGCAAACGCTGCATCTTCAGACATGGCACCAATGAAAGCACTTCTACTGTCACAGCATAAGGTATCCTGCTGCTACATAAATAGCAAGATGTAAAACATAAATGTTGATGTGAAACCCAGCTGTTGATCCTGTGACAAGGCTTAATAACAAGAGCTATTTTAGATAAGATTCTCTGATTGACATTGGCGAGATTTTATGATTGAGTTTGTGGTACTAGGAGGAAAAGAGAAACTTAGAGAGATATTATTGACTTTCTGCTCTCTGGTTGGTTTACAGAGCAGATTAATTAGGTGCTTTGAGCTACCAGAAAGCAATTGGAGATGTCTTGGCAACTGAAAAGCTAATAATAAGATAATAGAATATTAATAAGATTTCTAATATGCAACAGTGCATAAACTTGCTAGTGGGAAAAGGGAGGTTGCAAAATGTTTTTAAAACCAAGTAAAAGAAATGTATATGGACAAATAGGAGAGCATCTTTTCTGAATTGTGCAGAGTAACATACACTTTCACATGTGCTTTTACCATATACTACATGTAAACTAGTTACTAATACATTGTTGATCCAACACAACCTCAAATTAAATTTTTATCTATTTACTTTAAAAACCAGACTCAGAACCTGCAGGCTGTAGAATGTCTACAGACCTGAAAGGAGTTTTCAAGGCAAGAACTATTGCATTTTTACAGATTCTTTAATTGATTATTACAATTGATTATTTCATTTAAAATAATGGCTTCAAAGTTTTTCCAAATTACATAATGAAACACACTGCCAATCCATCTCTTTGTGTCCTCTGCATTTTGTGCTTCCCAACTTTGACAGCTTTGTCAATAAAACAGGCACATCTAACAGATAGGTAAAGATCTGACAGATAGTCATATATAAATCACAAAGCTTGCATCCTAATTTTACCATATAAATCAACCTCTACACTAATGACACTGGCTTATATCTGCTAAGCAGCCATATTTACTTAGAAAGTCCCGAGATGGAAGTGTGCATTTCCAGAATGCTGCAGAATTAATGAAACCAATACAGACTGGATTAGTTCAGCTGTATTTTATGACTGTATGCTCTGATTAGATATTCATTCTCATCATATTACTATTTACATGGACCTGATTACAATGTAGTTTCATATAGATTGAAGAAGTTTCAGTTGTACATTTGTAGTTGCAAATCATTATAGACTTCCAATACAAATAGACTTTCAATACTTTATAGACTTTCAGTACAAAAAGATGTTTGTGGTTTAATTGGCCAAATTCAGTGACTTTCAAGTAACCAGTGAACAGCACTGCTAGCATTACACAAAAAGTGACAAAGAGGGTTAGCAACATATCCTAAGTTTAGTCCTAGAATTGAAGACTAAGACATACTTTCCTAAAAGTATGTCCCAAAATTTGGCCACATGATGAACGTGACATTGCAAAGAAGAGAAATTATGGTTACATCCCTTTGTAGGGTACCAATTAATATTTTTGAACTTTGAGTTTTGAATTTTCCCCTTTTTTTTTTAATTTGTCTTACCAGCTTGCCACATTTGCTATCAGTGCAAAATGCTAAAATGGATGAGTTGTTAGATGTCTATGTCAATACTTTCTTGACTTTTTATTGCTCTAGCACAGGAACTGACAAATGGAGCATAGGGTACTCAAAGCTTACGAGAGCTATTATTATAGCTCTCACTGTTAGCTAAAGATTCTGAATGCCAGTTTTGAACTCTTCAAATTGTTTTGTTTGGACAAAATGATTGTATCATTTTCTCTTCATTTATATCACTGTTTTATTACTGTTGTTTAGATGTATCAGCTGGGACTATTTCTTGAAGTAAACAACTATAAACAACCCCAAACTGTGCACAATATACTGCCTACTATGTTGCCCAAAAAATTCTTAAAATCAATGTTTACTCTTTAATTATTTATATCCAAATCTTGCTTAAGAATGTTTACATCTCATAGTGCAGAAAAAAAATAATTACATCTATTTGATTTATACTTCAGAACTTCTGATTGTAAGAAAAAGGCTCTACCTGTTATCTTATAAACAAGGTTCATAACACCTGACTGTATATTTTACTGATGATGAAACATTAGGTTCCACAAAGTTTTATTAGGTTTTGGTCACACTCATGTGACATAACTCATGAAACAACTGTACATATGGCTTTTTGGTGACATTTGGAGGAGTATGAGAAATAAAGGGAATAGGTTTTTTCCTCCTGAAAACACACATCTTGTGATCAAGTAGTCTGTAACCAGGCATCCATGCATTTAATTATTGTGCACACCTCCTATTTAAATCATCTTCCTGTCTCACAATTTTCCTCTCAACAAATTCTTTTCTTGTAGCTTTGGTTCAGTTTGATTAGCTTCAGAAACTCTGTAAAAAGGGGGAAAAGAAAGACTGTCCATTTCCTTTATCAAAAGTTCAAACATCTATATACATCTTTATCACATGATAATGCCTTCTATAAGCTGCAAACTGCTGAAAAAAGAAAACCAACTTCTTAGCTGAATACTTCTAAATAAAGGGAACACACTAAGCAGGGCCACAAGACTTCTTGTGGTATAAATGGATTAAGTATATCATGATGTATACTGAATGTTCCTATAGAGCAGTAAGAAGTGTTAAGACAAATTGCCCCTACTTGAATGAAAAGAAAAAAAATCAGTAAAAATATCTTTTTAATTCCATACTCCCACAGCTTTCCAGCATGGTCCAGGCATACATCACAGTGGGTATACAATTGATTCAAGCTACATTTCTTCAATACGAGTGAGAAACTTGAAGTCAAATAGACAATGCACTATATGCGACAAAGCAAGTGAGTCCTGGGAAAATGTCCCAGCTGACTCCAGAAGAAATTACAGAGGGAAGGCAGGTACTCTGAAGCAACTAAACCACACAGTGCAAGATAATCCTGAAAGAAAAACATTATCTTCATATAAAGATTTTTTTTCTTTTACTGAACAGAAAGAACTCCAGCTATAGATTACAGCTAGAAAGATAGGCAGACTGTAGTTTATGCATTTTAAACACACATGGTTACATGTGTCATAACCACTTAGTGCAATCTGGTATACTTAAGAACTGTTCCAGATGTCTAGTTTGTATGGCTATGACATTCTTGTTAGGAAGAAGAAAAATAATTCTAAAACTTGTTAAATCCTCTCAAAAATTGCCTGTCACAACACTGCACTTTCTATCCATCTAAAGCAGTTGTTTTTTTTTTCCTGAAGTTAAACAGCTTTCTAGTCTTGAATACCCTCTTTTAAGATCCTCCTTCTTGCCTGACATTTCCCCAATAATTTTGGTTGCACCCTCTTCTCTTTTTTGGACATGAAACTGCCTATGACAAGTGTTCTCAATGCTTCCCTTGAGGTCCCAAACATATAAGGAAAAAACTACTTGTTTATATCTAAGTCTACTTGGAGGTGAAGTCATGCGACTCTCTTAATTTCATTATATATCTTGAGACGTAAAGTGAAGGTGAAAGAGAAATCACATCAAAACTTTCAAACTCTTTCCTCTTTCTTATTTTTTGTATAAATGCTAACTTCTCATGTTATTTAAGCTCATATGAAAGGTTGAAATGGCTACTGATATCTTCCATGGAGCAAACACCCAAATCATATCACATTTCAAAAATACAATGGTTTCTTCACCGAACTTTCATCAGAACTTTTATCTTTGCAATTATTTCTAGCTGTTGTTTCCCAGCTGACTATCTTTAGCTTCATCCTATCCTATCCAAGACCTCCTAGAAAGACACAAGTACTGAAATAATATGTTTGGCATATTTAAGAGTCCATGTCTCTGAATCCCTTTTATTTACAAATTAAACCTATTTGCCTTATATGTACGCAATTCTTTCCCCATAATGTGATAATTTTCTTTACATTTCAAAAGCAATAAAGAGAAAATCTGTGCACATTTCTTAATTTATCAGTAGTGAAAATGAAATGGTAGAACATTTTTAATAGATCCCACAAAATTTAGTTTTCAAAATTGTGCCCCCCCGCCCCCCCGCAAAAAAAAACCACCCTGGTTCAAAATCTTTTTAAGTCCTTTCAGAATGTTTGTTTGCAATAAAGAAATTATTCACTCAGGTAAATTAGACATTGGCTTGTCATGAATATTAAAATGATAAAGCAGGACCATAGTGCAGAAACCAGTACCCATACTGATCTCACATTGGAGTAAATCAAAGGAGTAAGTCCAGTGTAAAACCAGAAGGAGAATAAGTCCTCTAAAACTAAAATCCTGTTTTGAATTTAATTTTTATTTAGCTTGAAGGGATGCACTTATTTTAAAAACAGATATAAACTTTTGTTTCTTTGGTTGGTTGGTTGGTTTTGTTTTCAAAATGAATATATAAAGTCCCAATTCAGCGAGCCAATTTATAAACAGACTGTGATTAGAATAATATTCAAATTTAAATTCTTTGAGAGATCCTTTCACCGTTATGGGCCCAGATATTCCAAACTGAACTAACAGGCAGACATGAGGCTACTTTTATCTACTGTTGGAGCAACTATTAAAGAGCTCAGCTAAATCATTTCACTTTGACTACTAGTGTGCTTAATGTCTAACTTGCTCTTTTGCAAGGTAGCATATTTATATATCTATCACACCCACGTGCCACCTTCCTGAGCAAACTGCCTATGCATTTAAGGGTGATTTTTTAAACTAATTTTTTGTAACTGAGTTTGATGACTTGAATATCTGTTTCATCTTTAGCTTCTGAGTGAAATGGAAGAAAGCTTTGCATTTACCTTAAGTACTTTATAACTTTGCAAAGATATTACTGTAGCTATCACTACTGCATGAACATCTAAATTAATTGTACTTTTGTTTCCACATTCTAGAGGACACTGAAAATATATGAATTTCCAGCTGGATATATTTCAGACTAATGACCCATGAGCCACACTGTTTGTACCTGAGACTGAACTTGTGCTACCTGTTCATAGCAAGAGTATACAGATTCCATAGACTGGAAAACAATCAATTGAGCCACTCATTTTTATTCAGTTTTTTATATTAATCTCTGCATTGGTATTTTCACCTGAATCTCTTCTGCTATGGAAAAAATGCACTTCATTTAATGAAGAAAAATAGTCCCCCAAACTTTTTGTACACTATAAAGGTAAGACAAGACAAATAGCAAGAGAGGAGAGAACAATGCAGCCAGTGGTCTATCCAGTTCACTGCAAGGATTAGGTTGTGTCATCTGCCTGTGTCCAGAGAACAGTGTCACTCAGTAATGATCCAGAGGCTGAATTGTCATAGCGGGAGGGTCCCGAGTTCATACAAACAATCACAACATTTCAGAGAGGGCCAAAATTTGGATCTACAGGAGACTGTCAAGATGATTTTATATCAGTTTTTTCTAGTGTTTCTCATGGCACTCAAAAGGTTCAGTGAACAGATTTATCCCAAAACTAACTTTATATTTTTTACTAAGAGTTAGTTTCCACTTGAATCAAATTCCTGAATGACCTTCATTGAACACATACTAACCCCCCCAATTTATTAACTGTGTAATCTACAGTAAAATATTTTTATCTCTGTAAAACAACGTTGTATTCAAACACTAAACAGATGTAATTGACAAACATCTTACATTTCTCATTCTGTCTTTCTTTTCTCGTCTAATGGTAGAATCAGCAGTGAAGTAATTCAGAATAAAGTACAATTTCCTGAGACAAAGACAGGCAGTTTCTGGCCATCTAATCTGCAGAATATTGTCTTAGGCTGGTTTATTTCAGAGCATGAATCTCCTCTCTGCCTTAGAATTAATAGCCTCTTACCTCCATTAGACTGACTGAAATAAATACTGTGAGTGGGTCTCTATCATGTATCACTGTATGTGTTTAGTATGCACCAGGGGTCTACATCAAAAGTGGTACATTTTTGACAAGTACTAGAAAAGATACCCAAATTCAAGCCTGTGACTTGATGCTGTTTAACAGACGCTTGATAATGCTCCAGACTGACTATTACACCATAATAGCTTTGGGGGTTTACAATATATCACACAGAGTATCTCCATAATAATATCTTTATGTCATTAAAAATTCTCATGCAATATTCTCAGGATATACTAATGACTCATCAGAGTTCATCAATATTTTATCATATTTTGTTATGTCTGTTACTCACTAAAAATTTTTATACCATGGAATTGGTGTACATTCATAGCTAAATAGAAAATTATTTTTAAAATTACACAAAAAAGACCCATCAGAGATGCCTTAAAGAATTTAAGGGCCATCAGATAACTGAAATGTAATGAAATAACTCAAAAAATGTGCATAATATTGGAATTGAAATTAAAAAAAAAAAAAAAAGAGACATATGTGAAGACATTTCAAGCTGACATATAAAGAGGAGGGGCTTTAAATCAAACCAATAAAATTAAGATCAATAATAAACAAATTGATAAATACCATATGGTCACTGCCTAAACTGTCAGAAGTACTGCTTTTGTTCTATATTCATCAAATCTCTCATAGTATGAATAATTAAATGATCCTGTATACATAGACATTCTAACAGCAACATGGTGTGTAGTATTGATCTAAATATCCATCTTCAGTACTGAGCAATTTGCTTAATTTTCTAATAAAGATCAATAATAATAGCAAAAACATATATACAAGTTAAAAAAAGGAATTATTGCTGTATATATACTGAAGAAGGAGGTGTGGTTTATCCCCAGCCGGCAGCTACATACCACACAAGCACTTGCTCACTTCCCTCCCTCCAACAGGAAGAGGAGGAGAATCAGAAAAAGTAAACTCTGTGAGATAAAAATAGCTTCATAACTGAAATAGAGTAAAATTACTACTACTACTACTACTACTACTACTACTACTACCACTAATGTTTTGTTGTTGCTGTTGTTGTTGTGAGGAAAAGGTAGATAACAGAAAGAAAGGTGAGTAAAACAGGAGAAAGACAAGTGATTATCAGTTGCACGCTACTCACTGACCAATGCCTGGCCACTGCCCAAGCAGTGATCAGCATCTCCCAGCCAACTCCCCTCCAGTTTATATAGCAGGCATGATGTTCTCTGTTATGGAATATCTCTTTGGCCAAGTCAGCTCAGATCTCCTGGCTGTGGTCCCTCAAAACTTCTTGAGCACCTCTTCACTGGGAGAACGGCAAATTCTTGGACTCAGAAAAAGCACTGTTTAACAAAAACTAAAACATCACAGAATGGCAGAATCACATAGTTAACTGGGTTGGAAAAATCCTTTGAGATCATCAAGTTCAACCCATGACAAATCAGTTTGTCAGTGATGCAACAGTCAGGAATATTATGCTCAAACTAAATTAAAAAGAAAAAAAACAAAAAAAAAACCAACCAACCAACCAACCAACCAAACAAACAAACAAAAAAAACACAAAACCAAAAAAAAAAAAACAAACAGCAAAAAACCAGTATTGTATCACCTACAAGGGAGAAAACTGACTGTATACCAGCTGAAACTAGGACAGAGGGAAAAATCCTTACACATTTTTAAGGTCTATTTGGAGCAACGAATGAGCATGTGACTAAGAATACTTTAATTAACATAGCATACTTGGATTTCTATATTGATAAGTAACTGGCCCTGGAATTTTCCTGATTAAGATCAGTTTTAGTGTTTAACCACTACATCACAGAAAAGCAGACTCATTCAATTTGTAAGTGTAAAAGTATAGGAAAGCATCAAAGGAAAACTCTACATAATATCTACTTACTATAGAGATAAATGTATATGTGGAGCTAAATGTATAATAGCTATACATAATTGCAAACTTCCATAGTTTACAGCAAGTACCTTCAAAATATATGCATGGCACTATAAATCTAAACTCTGAATCTTGAATATATATTTTTACTTATGAATATTATAAAAGCACAATTTTGTGAAAAGAATGTTATTTTTAGTGAAGCAATTCCATTCATTACATAATG
This sequence comes from Vidua chalybeata, assembly GCF_026979565.1. Lineage (NCBI taxonomy): Eukaryota > Metazoa > Chordata > Aves > Passeriformes > Viduidae > Vidua > Vidua chalybeata. Next base: position 126,994,372 of record NC_071530.1, on the reverse strand, counting down.
TATTTTTTCATGTATCCTTTAAGCTTTTTCTGAAGTGCTTGAAACAAGTGCAGCATTTAATTTGAATTACTCTTACACTGTTCAAATAATAAGATAAATATATTATAATTTATTTATGCATTACTGTATGTTTATATACATTAAATTTAATTTCATATGTTGGCCAGCAGCACATCTAGTTAGCTTCAGAGCATCTGATTGAATTGATAAATGTACAGTTGCATAAGATAGGATGGCCTTGGGTGACTCAATTTGGTTTTTGTTTTGTATTCATTCGGGCTATTCCAAATCTTCAACATACTTTTCAGTTACACACAAGTGCAAGACCTTGGGATATAATAGTAATTATGCTATCAATGAAAAAAGAGTATCTTTCCATGCAAGCACACAATTCCCCAAGGGAATCATACTGGTCCAAAAGCTAAACTGTGCAGTATTCTATACTGATCTGTGCAATTTAAGCACTAAATATCCAGAAATAGGTGCACATATATATATGATATTAGAATATAGCTTGCTATACATGCATATATTTCAAAATAAGTTACTGAAATAGCATGAAAAGAGGAATTCCTTCAAAACTCTGTGATTTTACCCTCTCTCATAATTTAGTGACATTTTAGGCAACTTATATACTGTATTGGAAGGAATGAGATAAAAGCTTCTGCAGTTATTTCAGGGTAGGAGGAGTTTGGAATATAGATATGAGTTCTTGCCTCCACTCTCAGGCAATTAGAAAGGCAGAAAGAGGGAAAAGCTGAGAAGCATGATGAGATTGAATTGTAGTTGCCCATTAAGAATTTAGCACATTTTTGAATAAGGAAAAATGAGATCAAGGAAGAAATTCTTTGGTAGTGCTGATTAGATCACAAGTAGAAAGTACATAGAGCACTTATGAATTTAACAGAAAAAGAACATGAAAATATGCAGAAGAAATTGACTGGACAATTAACTTCAGAACAAAAATTGTTAGAAAGTGGTTTCACTTAAAAGAGAGTCTTAAATATAAAAACTCCCCTCAAATACGGCATTTGGCTTATCTAAAAGCTTTCGTATAGTTTAGCATATTTCAGCTCTTTCGCCACTTGCTGCTCAAATAAATTATCTATGAATAAAACAGCAGAAAGTATTTCAAAGCAAGTTCAAGGTTCACTGGAACAATTATTTGGTTAAAAACATACCAACAAGAGAGTTGGTATGTGCCTCTCTTGTGCCTACAGAGAGTCAAAGACAATTTAGTCCACATGCATAGATGTCAGTCTCTTATTTCTTCTCCTGAGCAATGAGATATACCTGACACTGCAATATATATAAATGGAATGCTGTATATACGTCTGTATGTGTAACAAATGGTAACCATAAATTTCTGTATTAATTAAATTATTCTAATCTTTATTCAAAAATGCTATTTACTTCTGGGATCACCCAGTTTCAGTGTTCTCATTCATCTAGAAAAATTAAGAGGAAACTTCAGTAATTGCCTAAGAGTTTACACATTTTATCATCATTAAGAAACCCTTGCTACAGCACGGAACCCTAATGGTTCTAACAAGCTCCCATGGGGAGGATCAAAGCCAGTTTAAACAGGGTAGATTGCACAAAAAGCGGCAGACAAAGAGTCCAGGTGGGCATTTAGATGACTAGGAAAGTAGAAGTTGTTTTATATTAGATTGGAAGGAAACAAACCTAAAGTACAAGTACATTTTGTGTGGTTATGCCAATTGTTCCCTAAGCCTCATAAAAGCTACAGAGCGACTGTCATGATATTGCTGGATTAAAGGTAAAATCCCTTCTCAGAGGCAAGACACATTGCTCAGGACCAGAACCATGCTAATGTTGCTACAGAAACATGCCCCAGAAAAATCACCATGGACAGAACAAACTCATATTTGTCATCCAGGCATAATTCAAGCGAGGTGCCACATTTGCTTGCAGTGAAATCTGAGTTCATAAGAGATTAAATGCACACATATGGAAGTTTTAAAAAATCCTTTCCTCATCCCCCATCACAAATTGCAATGCCTGATTCAAACTGCTAAGTGAAAAGACTGATGGACAGCCTCTCCGGTCCGTGAAAGTGAAGCACAGGTGCACAGAAGGCTGCAGGGTTGTACGTGGTTGGTATACATAGAGAAATACACTCAAGTCTTCTCTGGGAATCACAGAATGACAGGATATTCCCCTGCGGTGTGTAATGGTGAGATGGCTCTTGCTGGAGACTGCTGTCTCAGAAATTGTAAAGAATACAGCAATGCAGCTGTCACGTAACAGTGGCGGTGGCTTTCCGGGCAAGAGGTGTCCCCTGGAACACAGCTTCTGCAATTTATTTTTGTCAGCCAAATTACAGTAGAGTGTTGAGCTGCTGGAGTCTATCCCAGGCTGAGCAAATATGAATGAAAGGTATGAGCATGGCAGTCACAAAATATTTTAAAATAATGTGATACAGCATCACAGCGTCCTAAGTCCTGCAGTTTCAAGGGTGACATCCCAACAAATCAGAGTAGTCACAGATCTTTATACATGCACATAGATTAATCTTAAGACAGGGATCCACAAAAAACAGATTGTTAATGGAAAATTTGCATAAATCTGTTAGCATGAAATGAGAAATGAAAGAGCAAGGCCCAAGTCTCCCTCAAAGTACCACATTGTGAGGTGGAAGTAGGCATTTTTTTCTGCTTATGGTTGTCTGCAAAAAAAGCTGCTTCTGGAGCTCGGCAGGTATAAACCATGCCCTCCTCCTAAACTACTGCAGTAAGAGAAGACTCTGCTATATATAGACAGGCTAATACCTGCTTCCCCTGGCAAGTCATCTCTTCTGGCCTGCTAGGACTGAGGATGACAGAGTACTTACACCCGCAGCTCTTAGTTGTAGGTGAGTGCTCTGATCACAGGATAGTCTTACACAGTGTTCTTCTGCTTGTGGTTATTGAAACTGTTTCACTATGCAGAAAAATTCAATATTCATTAAGCCAGAGAGATGTTAAAAAAAAAAAAAAAAAAAAAGGAAGAGATATGTATCTGCAAGGGAGAAGCTTATATTCCATTCCCCACTTTGGTTTAAAGTGTTTAAAAATCTCCAAAATTCCAAATTAAATAATCTCACAAGAAGAATTGGAAAGAGCTACCCTGAAAATGCCCTGTATTTTGGATACTCCCCAGTAAGGAAAGTGGAGATTCAACTTCTAGGCAGAATGAAAAATTAAAATTGGACCTCATATATTCAAGGTGATGGCTTTAACTGAAAAGCATCTGCTTAGACATGGTGATTCATTTTACTTACCATTCTGGTGCTTTTTGTCAGCCCCAGAAAGGCTATGTGAAATTTGAAAAGTACTTTTAGAGGGAATAGAAAATGGGAAGTCAGATGTTGTGAAAGTTGGAACAAGTTCACCTTAAACATCGGTGGTAGTATGTACTTGATGACATGGAAGGTTTCAGCACAGCTGATGCATGTTTCAGAAATACTTGATGGAATAGTACTTCTGTTTGGACTCTGGATATTCAATATAAGCCATAGAGGGACTTTTCTTGGGGTTTTTTTTTTCCATCTTGAATTATGTCTTGAAAAAAACCAAGACAGATGACAAGATTTTGGTCAAAGATTATCAAGAGCTGAAAGCAGAAATATTTGCTGGATGGTTTTGGTTCCTAAAGTCTAGATGTTTGGTATTTTAAATAATTTAAAACTCTTTCTAAAGAGATGCCAAAGAAAACTTGAGAGAGTAGCATTGTCAGTTGCAGGAAACTGCAAAATATGACACTGAACAAACACTCTGTATGTGTCATACCAGAAGAAATTAAGGGAATGAATGCACATATCTATTAGAATGTATTATGTAAGTCAAAGTTCATCTCCATACAATGAAAAAATCTAGGATGCAAACTTGTGATTCTGTTTGCTGTAATTATTTATTCATACTTTTATTGCTTATTGTTCTTCACAGCATTCATTTCTCCATGTACAATTATTATTATTTCTATTATGTAATCATGGGAGAGGTCTAGACATCAGCCATGACAAAATAGAGAGGATCATTTAGGCCTTACATTTTTAGTCTGGTATCTCTTCCCCATGACACTTCACACCACTAAATATTGCTGTTTCATCAGTTGCTTGCATGTAGAAACACCCGTGTACACTCAAGTATATTCCGTGTATCTCTCCCACTACTGTCACAGAAAATATTCAACCTAGAGGGCTGGTTCAAATTTTTTGGCAAAAGCTACAAGAAAGAATTATAAGCAACCACCAAAAGATTCATGTCTTAGATTGGGAAATGTTTACAAGTTTTGGCTATACAACTAAGTCAAGAAAAATGTCTTAGCAGGAATATGGTTTGCACAAGCAAGATAAATAACTTACTCCAATCACAAAAAAAGTCACAAGTTCTTTTAAAAGAAAAAAAAGTCTGAAACGTAGCACAAAGATTTCCATTCATACACAATTCTTATTAAAGGGGAAGGAGAACCCCTGTGAAGGACAGGAGTCATAGTCCCTCCATGGTCTCCTGTAGATGACAAGCACAAGGCAGGGCCTGAGCATTAAGGGCAATTTTCTCTTCATGGAGTGGATGCTTTCATGAAGTCCAACATCATAATTTAACTCATCAAGCACTTTAATATTTAGTGTAGGTTTACCAAGATATTAGCCTTATTGAATGAGGCTACCTAAACACTCTTAAAATTCAGCCTGTGTATTGGAAGGATTACTGACTAATACTCTTTAAGGCAGAGCTTCCCCAGAGAGAGATGTGCTCAGAGGAAATTCAAGTGACATGCAAAGCTGAAAAGCACTTGATTTCTTGATTTTATGCACTATTCTAACATTCTAATGTATTTTAAACATTTTCTTGTTTACATTAAAATAAGACTAACTTAAAGAGTGTTTACAAAGATGAAAATAGGGCAAGCTTTTTTCCCAGTATGGGATTTGAAATAACAAAACTAGAACTTACAGCTAAGGCCCGAAGAATACCACCAGCCCTGCCTGTCCCTGCCCAGACCCCTGGGCTACCCTGCTCTGCTCAAAATCTAGGACCCCCATGTCAGCCCCAGGGCCCTCAGCTCCCACTCCAGTGATGCAGCAAGGCTGGACTCTCACTCCCCACAGCCTGGCCTGCCTCTGAGCCAGGCCCATCTGCAGGACCACATCCCATCCCTGTCTCCAGGGAAGTTGCCCAAAGCACAGGCACAGGTTATATGTCTGACCTGATCCTGACTGTGGTGGTACAAAGGGGCAAGCTATCAGTCCCTTGCCTGCCCTCCCCACAGGGAGCCCCCACAGCTCCACAGCTCCTGGATTCCTTGGCAGTCACAGTCCCATGTATTGCCCTGACTCCACCATCTCAATCACAATGTTACTAGTCTAATTAAATACCAAAACTAAATCTTCCAAAAATTCTTTGCAATCCTCTACTGCTGCCTCCTTTCCTCCTTTAGATCAGCTACAGTCAGAGCACCTGCACAAGGTTCGAGCACATACAGAAATGGGGCAATCATCAAATTATCTGAGACCTTATTTTTTTTTTTTTTTTGGGTAAAATGAGACAAAGGACCCACTTAATGTTCTAACTAAACTACTAACACAGAGAAAACTGCACCCTTCTCCTGCTGGCTATGGAGCTACCTTCAATTTCCACAGGGATAGGTTCTAGGACCAAGAAGCTTCCTAAGAAGGCAGCCTCTGACTTTACCTTGAAGTAAACATTTCTTTATACAAATGAAAGTTCAGGACTTTTAGACAGTCCGGGATTGGGGCATTTGTTGCAAAGGGTCATGTTTCAACACTGCTGTCAATTATTTCTCTGGAAGGTTTTATTCTTCAATCAAGAAGTCCATATATTAAAACCATATACAGAAATTCATCTCCACTCCCACATATCACCAGGAATGCCAAGACATTCCCAGAGCCCAGAGGCTGCAGTCTTACCCTCTCCCACCCACCCTACAGCTGCTCTAGTGAGCCAGCGCCCTTATCTGAGTTTTGCAGATGGTCCCTTTAGGTGTCAGCCTGGCCCTGTGAAGAGTAATTGCAAGAGCTGGAGGAGTACAGCAGAATAATTACAGCATGATATGAAGGAGCAAGATTTTAATAATTTATGAGATATACTTAAATTGACAGATTTTAATTACATCTTTATCAGTTCTTTATTTAAACTTCCACTGAAGCACAGCTAGAGAGTAAGTTAACATTTCCTGCTGTGGTGTACTACAGGCAAACTTCTGCAAAATGTAATTCCTGTGTTGACTGCTAACTTTAAATTTCTCATTAGTACATCAGAAATAACAATAATAGGTGCATATTTACTTAAAAAGCTAGAATGTAAATCTCTAAGATTTTTAGAAAAAAAATCTTGCTGTAATAGTAATTATATATTACTATTACTATATATTATATATTACTGTATAGTAATTATATATATTTCTATCAGACTATATAGTGATTATAATAAAAAAAGGAACAATTTACTTAAAGGCAAATTGCAGGTTTACTTTTTCTAAACTAATCAGTAGGCTTCATATAAATTCCTAATTCATTAATTCAACAAACTAATACCGTCTGTGAAACTGACTTTTCTGCATATTTTGAAGTGTCTTGTACATTAGGTTTTCATTTACTATTATTAACTGTTGGATCCTACAATCAGGATTCACTTCCCACACCAACCCAGACTTGACCTCACAGATGGTATGCATAATCTCTCCCACACCCTACATTTACATTTTCCAACCAGCACAAACCACTGTATGACTTATGTCAATTAATGGTGAATTACTATAAAACTTTAAAAAGATAATTATAATTTAATTTCTGCAATAATCAGTTCCATTTTTCAATACCCCATATAACATTCTTTGCCAAATCATCTGTATTAGCATGTATTATACCACAAGTGGATTGCCTATGGTCATACTACTTAAACAACAAAAGGTCTTTAAAAAGGTGCTAAAGAAAGCAGTATATAATAGGTAAAACTAAAATCTTGTAACACTAAGGATTGCAGAGTTTTGAGACACATTTCCTAGGGAGGCAGTAAGCTTCACTATAGACCTTTTTCAGGGTGTTATCCAAACTTCTGTCAAGAATGACATATGCATTCTTGATCCTGCCTTCAGGCAGGAGATTGGACAAGATAATATACTGAAGTCCCTTCCAGTCATATTTTTTCTATGATTCTATGCTTTTGTGCTTGTGGCTGGTAATTTATTGTTTGATACTCCTTTGTTCCAGTTTTGCCAGCTTAAACTTATTCAGATTTGAAAGAAGGGGATGAAATTTTCTTCTCCAACCCAGTGCAACTTGCCCGAGGCTGGTTCACCAATTTGAATTTTTATTTAATTCCCTGCCAAAAGCCTTAGCAGAAACAGATTTTTTTTTATAGGGTGCATACAAATCTGGAGGAATTAAGAAGTTTAGTAAAAAATCTTTATACATCTACTTAAATCAACCCTTTTTTATCCTTTCACCTGTCTTTTATTTCCTCTCTCCCCATTCTCAGTTCTAGAAAGCATGCAACTGGCCACCTCCAGGAACTACATTTTTCTTTTGTGCAGGTAAAACGCATTTAACTGCATCTGAGACTAGCTTGCACTCTTGGTTCCTCTGTAGTTAGTGCTGCCAGTTCTAGATCCTTAGCAGACTCTTTAAAGATACAGTGTGACTTAAACAGTGAGGAATCACAGTCCCAGAGGTGTTTTGGGGACTTTTTATTTGGTTGGTTTTTGTGGGGCTTTTTGGGTTTGTTTTTCGGTTGTTTTGTTTTGTTTGCTCTGCTTTGGTTTTCCCCAAAGAAAAAATAGGGGTAGGTTAATTGAAAAAGAATACGAAAAGTAAGGGGATGAAGCATTTCAAACATAGAACAAACTGTACAACTAACTGTTCAATATCAAGCACTAAAAGCCAAAAAAAAAAAAAGATAGGCTATTGAAAAGACCAATCTAGAGTAACACAAAACCCAGAGTTTCTTGATGAGAATCTGTCAGGTTTCTCATTTGCCAAGGTGAAATCCTTAAAAGGTTCAAGGCCTAGCTCTTTTCTAGCTGCCACAGGAATGAGGGCCATGGTTCAATCCCTCAAGTCAGGAGATAATGCAGAGAGCACTAACTAAAGCAGCAAAATCTTCCTACCCATGTGGTCCTGTTTTGTTAACCTTAATTCCCTAAATATTCTTTAATTACAGACATCCCATTTAGTCTTTATAAAAGTGTTTTAATGTAATTATGCTTGCTGTTGCAGGTCTAGATGTTTTGTTTTTTTAACATTTATGCTCATGGTCTAGCTTCCAAAAGCTGTCCAAACAACACTTCCTGTCTCCATTTCTAACAGCACAGCAGAACTGTACATTAGTCCAGACATACTTAGAGGAGCTTTTATCTTGTAAAAAGTGTGTTCCTGAATAAAGGTCTAAGGCTAAGCTCTCCTCATTTGAATAAAAGAGCCATTTCAGTGCATTTTCTAAAAAAAGGAGTATTTTCTGAGCCAGCTGCTACTGGGCAGCCAGACTGATGAAGGAACCATGAAGATGATGAGCAGAGACTTATGTAAAAGAACAGCAACCTTGACACACATGGAAATTTGGAAAAATATGTTCTGAGAAAGAGTTTGATCACTTTTTACAGACAGCGGTCATTCCACTCTTGAAAGTAACTCACACACGTATCAAGAACTGAACAGCTCAGGCCTCCTGCATATTATTTGTGTCATATGGCAGAGTCATAGCTATGATGCCTGCTCCTCATGCCAGTGTAGCTGGGGCCTGTGACAACTCCAGCTTTTAAGATGTGGACATGCAGCATTTTCCCAGGCTGTATATACACTGACAGCCTCACTGGCTATGGTCTCTGTTTAAAAAATAAAATTAGAGAAGTTTTGAGCTGATCCCCTGCCTTTTTGTCCTCATATAGTTGTATGTTCCCTGTTTTTGTCAGCTAAGCAGTCCAGCTGTAGGCTTTTGCAATACTAATCACTACCCACACATTACCCAAAGAACAACATCCCTGTTCCCACCCCTTCCCTGAAATAACAGGCTAAGGAAAAACATTGCAGACAACCAGGCAATTTTTTTTTCAAAATAGGCTTCCTTGTGAGGTTTCCATCATTATGTGGTTTTGGCTGGCTCAGAAAGACCATGCAAAGGGAAGTGCCTCTCTTGCAATTTTAGGTCCAATGCAAGAGACAGCAAAAATACAAGAAGAAAACTGAAAAAAAAAAGTGCAGGCTTGCAGGTTTTTTTTCCAAGACTCAAATACAATATTAAAAAGTAGAACTATATTTTAACTTTATTAGATTTGTTTTTAATTCATTTAATCATAAACTGCAGATAGGACAATTAAAAGAAGGAGGCAGAGGATCAATAATATGTACAATTAAGGGAAGGTATCAGGGAATTATTAATACAGAGTTTAAGACAATTACCTGTATTTATGTTTAAACATTATATTCCAGTTGAAGAGGAAATTTATTTTTATATTTACACATATTATTTGTATTACTATAATTTATTTTCAGTATGTGTGGCTTACCATGAAAACCAGCAAGACTTGTCCAGTAAATCTGATGTTGAGTTCTTACCTCTGTCCATTGCAGGTCTGTGTCTTGGACTTTCTGTTGATGGGTGATATCTAATAACCATGGTCAGTTATGTGTAACCATGTGTTCAGTCTCCCTCTCAAGTATCCTGCCTCCAGCCCTCAGACATCAGAGAGTAGACTTACACCCATTAGTTTGTCCCACCTGCTCCCAGAGAATACCAGAATCTGAATTTTCTTTAAAATAATTCTCTTTTTTTTTTTTTTTTTTTTAAAGCTCATCGTAACATGTGACAGAATTTATTTCAGTGTATTATTTTACATTTCTAGGCATGGAGAAAAATGCAAAAAATATACCATTAAATTGTTAAGGACTAAAGATAAGAGGCAAAGACAACCTAAATAGGTTTAATGATTTTCAGGCAGATCATACCTTTTATGACTTATTTTTGACACTGAATTTAACATTCAGGTAAATTGATGTGATAATGAGATCTCTAGGAATTTTATGATTAAGGTTAATTGTTAGAGCCAGCTGCTGAGGTATGTAACACAGGAGACTTTCATTTTATTTGTTATAGTGAAGTTGCACAATAATGATAAGCTCCAATTTTGAGTTCTCATTTATCATCACTGAAGAATGTTATAATTGCTCTGACCTTACACTGGGACCCAGTGTTCTCAGTGTTTTTGGTAGAATTTAAACAATAACCAGAAATTGTTCTTCCCACTCAAACCTGTTGCATGCTGGGATTGGGTTTTAGGGATTCTTATTTGTGATAGCTAGCTGAGTCCTGTGTACCCCTGTGCTTCCCCTGTGTATTCCCCTCCCCCCACAATTTCTGGCCCCATGCTGCCTGCCGTTGGGCTTTCCCCCCCCGCCGCTCCTGTGACCACTCCCCCGTCCAGCCCTGGGAACCCCCATGTCCGCTGCCCCATCCCCACGATCCCACTCAGCCTGAGGCTCGGTGTCCGCCCCTGTGAGGTTCTCTGGTTGGTCTCTGTCATCACCGTGGCACCCGCACGGATTGGGTGGGGGGGGGGCGTCTGCCCTCCCTATCACATCCCCTATATCATCCCACTCCCTCCTGGGTCCCGGCGCCATTTCCCCCACTTGGAGTGGGAAGCGCGGGTCGCTACCCCCCCACCGCAACTCTCAGCGACAATAAAGCCTTCCTGCTTTCCTCGTGGGTGATCTGGACATTCCTTCCCTCTTTACCTCAGATCCCCACGCGAGCGACAGAACCCGGCAGACCCCGACCCGCGTGCCGATGCCAGCGGCACACGGGAGAGAAGCGGCAGACCCGGAAGTCCGGGGCGAGGCAGCGCCGGAGGGCATCGGAGCTGCCCTGGACCTGGGAGAAAGAGTGTAACACTTCACAATCCTAAGAAAAAGTTGGTGTTCTACAACTTTTAGAAGGCGTAAACATCAAACCCAAGGAAAAGCAGGCCCTCATGTTTCACTGACAATTTTACTTTTTGAGTAATTACTTGGAAAACAAGTAATTGTTTTGTAATTTTGTAATTGCACGTATGTTCCTGTGAAGATTTTCCACAGCAGTAAGCAGGCAAATGAACATATAGTTGCTTTGTTCTATATATTACCTTTTAAAAAAGATTTAAAAATACTTTCAAACTGACTTCTAAGCGCAGTGGTCAAGAAAATATTACCTTAGTTTTAATGATTAAAACCAGCTTCCAATTAAAAATGTCCATCACTGCTTACTTTGATCACTAATACATTTTCTAGAGACTAGTTAAATAAGATTTAAAAAATAAAAATTTTCATCTGCATGTATACTGTATGGAGCACTCTTTGTATAGAATTTAAATATCAGGAATTTAAGGGGGGAAAAATATTATATTCTCACAAGATCTATAGTTAGCAAACCGTAAAATTAAACTTTTTTTCTAAATGAAGAATTACCCCCAGACTATAGCAAAAATGGAGCTTATATGAGGTCAAGTACCATACTTGTGCCATACCATATATACAAAATGTAATTAAATCCTAGTTAATAACCTAAAAAGTTATCTTTTCTCAACTTTTGGAGCAGTACTACCAATTCTCAAAAGTTTAAAGAGATTTCTTTAAAATAATTCCTTTTTTTTTTTTAAGCTCATGGTAACATGTGACAGAATTTATTTCTGTGTATTATTTTACATTTCTAGGAATGAAGAAAAATGGAAAAAATGTATCATTAAATTGTTAAGGACTGAAGACAGGAGGCAAAGACAACCTAAACAGGTTTGTTTTAAAAGCTGTAATGCATACATTTCTTATTTTTGTGATGATGCCATATTTCTATAAAATGGCATCATGTCAATTTTTTTTAGTATCATGAGAGTTAAAATTTGCTGATTCTGTTCAGAAGTTATTAAACAATTCAAACTCTTTCTGATAAAATTTTATGTTTAAGTCAAAGAAGAAAATACTTTGGAAATGGAGTTTTAATATAAGTCCCCTGCTAACTTGTAGTTCAGTTCTCTAATGTTTAATACTTATATATTCATACTTTCAACTTTACTTTTCCTTTATAGAACAATGTGCATTATTTCCTTTTAAGTGGTTCAGTTGTGCCCAAAATACTGTAGATGGCACTGCAGAGCATATGAGCAATTTATTTTTTTTTCATCCTGAAGTCACTTTATTGCTAACATTTCTGCACAGTGGGTAAAGGCATGAATACAAAAGCTTCCCTGAAATTTCAAGATCTTTTAAATGATCATTTCAAAATGTGGCTAATTAGATCAAATCAGGTGAAATGTACTGTGAAACACAAGAGATTAAAAGTTTTGTAAACTCAAAGGTGGTCTTGTCTCTTTTTTCTCATGTGTGGGTCACTGTGCCTTTCACAGCTATTCAAGCCCCACCTACTAAACCTCTACATATTTTTTTGCCACTTTTCAGCATTAACACTGTTCATATAATGATTTTTTTTGTTGTTGATATTAATAAAATGATACCAGCCTTTGGAATGCAAATCAAAAGGGGTTACTGTGAGTCTGTAAGTGTCTCTGTCCAGATTAAAAGGAAAAAGATGCAGTGTGTACAGTCATTTCCAAACCATAATTCAGGAAATTCCATTGTGAGTTCAATATTTTCTAGACATCCTAGTTTCTGAACATGTAGCATACAGGAAAATGTGACTTCAAAATAGTTATGGGTGCTTGTGCTTCTCTGAAATGCAAGATGTGCAGTGTACCAGGTCTGTGTGAAAAGCTTGGCTGATTTCTAAGGGGAGGGCTCAGACTCATCTAATCAACATGCTCAAGTGTCAGGATCAGGATTTCATCACTGATCATGCAAACTAATTTGTTTTTTCTTCACACTGAAGTGGCCAAGGACCTCATACACATATTCCTTGTATAAGTACAAGATCATGACTTGACCCATTTTCTGTATCTTCACTGTCCTGCTGGACATCTTACCAGCAGTAAGCTGTGTAAGAGTTGGCTACATTCAACAAGTTTTCTCTCAACAAGTTTTAAGCCCTAATAATATGGATAAAGCAAATATGAGTCTCGGGCCTGAGATGATGTGAGCACTAATATATGAAATGAGCACTAATATACATATTTTGTAATGTGATATTAGAAGAGAGACGGCAGCGTATTTTACATCCTTAGAAGAACAGTGCAAAGTAATGAATGAAGTGCCATGACTTCTACAGGATACAACACTGAGTCCAGTTTTGAAAAATACCATCAAATTAAAGTTATGTTACATGCATGGACATCATTCAAAACCCAGCAACAGAGTACTTCATAATCTTGAGAGCCAGCCTCACATTAATTACATAAGCTCAATTTGTTTTGCTTTTCAAAGAGAAATTGCAAGGTAGGTTAGATCATTTTTTTAAGTACATGCAGGGGAGAAGGTTTCTGATGGTAGGATTTTTAAGAAAAAATTATAATGAACTACAGCAGCAAATGAAGCAAGAACTAGGCAAATTAAAACCAGCTACCAAGTGATAATTTTAAAAGAAGCCTGCCTAGGATGTTGCAGGTAGTTAGAAAACTAATCACTGAAGTAACCTGCAAATGGGGGAGTTGATGATTTATAACCTTAAAACTTTAGGATTAGATATTTTTAAGAGCTATGTTCTCACTCAATCACAACATTCCAAATTCAAAACAAAAATTTTTAAATATAATACCATACCTTGTGTTACAAAGACCAGCTAGATGATCATAAAGATCCTCTGCTGTCATAAAAAACATTTTTCTAGTGCTGATTAAAAACCTTTACAGTATTTTTTTCCTAAAAAGATTAAGACCTTTGAGTTCAAAACACTAAGAATAAAGATTCTATATAAAACTGTGACTATAATTTGTAGTTGAAGAGTAGTTTTTCTTTTCTACTTTTCACTCTCTCCCAAATGAATCTTTCTATACATTTTACTAGAAAGAAGATTCCAGATGGAGATAATGAGAAAAAATACAAAAGACTCCCAGACAGTGCTGCATCCTGGGACTGGGTTTTAGGGGTTCTTATTTGTGTTAGCTAGCCGAGCCCTGTGTACCCCCGCACTTCCCCCCTGTCTTCCCCCCTCCCCGCAGTGTCTAGCCCCAGGCTGACTGCCATTGGATTTTCCCCCCGCACCGCTCCTGTGACCACTCCCCCATCTGGCCCCGGGAACCCCCGTGTCCGCCGCCCCATCCCCACGATCCCACTCAGCCCGAGGCTCGGTGTTTGCTCCTGCAGGGTTCTCTGGTTGGTCGCTGTCCTATGTCATCACCGCGGCACCCGCATGGATTGGGGAGGGTTGTGTGCCCTCCCGGGTCCCGGTGCCATTTCTCCCAAGTGGAGTGGGAAGTACAGGTCGCTACCCCCCCACCACAGCTCTCCACGACAATAAAGCCTTCCTGCCTTCCACGTGGGTGATCTGGACGTTCCTTCCCTCTTTGCCTCGGATCCCGTAGCGCGGGTGACGGAACCCGGCAGACCCCGACTGGCGTGCCAGCAGCAGCGGCACGCGGGAGAGAAGCAGCGGACCTGGAAGTCTGGGCAGGGGCAGCGCTGAAGGGCGCTGGAGCTGGTCTGGACCTGGGAGAAAGAGTGCGACGCTGCAAAACAGGCCCAATTTATTACAAGAAATCAACTGGTTAAAACATTTCTGAACAACTCCTTTATGCAAATCCAAGAGAAAAAAACTGCCTCCAAAATATTATGGTCCTCCTGCCATTTATAATGTTCTATGAAGTTAGTTTTTTACTATTCAACCTCAGTCAGTGTAAGGTTTTAATCCATTAAGATTTTGGACAGTTAAATATTTCTGTCTAGGATGGTGCATCATGCGTTCTACCCTGGCTGCTCAGCTGGCATTTTGAGAAATGTATAAAGCAGTTTTGAGAAATAAGGACACTTCTGTTTTTGCACAGATGGTATGATCAAAGCAACCTTGTTATTTTTAGCCTTTTTTGCAATTACTGTACCCTGACCTCAACACTGTGACCCAGAGAGCCACTGTTTTACATTTAAGTCTCAAGATGAAAGCAGTGTCAAAATTTTACATAATTTTGATATCCTACTCCAAACCATAGAAAAGATCAGAACCTGTTTTTTCCCCAGGAAGTTTTCATTTCGTAAGTCTGATAATTTTTGGTTTCATATACCTACTTGATTTCCTGTATTAAAAAAAAGATATTACAAAATATTTTTTTATAAACTGTGAGAATATGAGAGAATTACTTTTCAACAAAGTTCTTTTCCAAAAGGACCAGGGAAAGCAAATATCCATTTCCAAATCAAAATATAAATAGTCACAGACAATGACTCAATGAGCTGACATGTCAAAGTACTTGCTAAAAATGAAAGAAGACTTAAGTGAAAGTATACCATTTGATACACTGTATTTGATTGCTTCCATGAAATTTTCTGCTTCTGACAATTTAATTTCAGAAAAAAAACCAAAATCATGTAAAGAAGTCAGCAGGATGATGGTTGAAATTTTCCCTCTCTGCTCTGGTGGGGACCCATCTGAATTAATGTATTCAGTTCCGGGATCCTCAGTACAAGAAAGACATGGACCTGCTGGAGTGGGTCCAGACAAGAGCCACACTCCATAAAGATGGAGACAGAGTTTTTACTTGTAGTGACAGAAGAAGGGGCAATGGTTTTTAACTGAATTAGAGAAAGAAATAAGGATAGGATAAGGAAGACATTTTTAATGATGAGAGTGGGGAGACACTGGTCTAAGTTTCCTGGAGAAATTATGGATGCCACATTCCTGGAAGTGTCCAAGGTCAGGCTGGCCGGGGCTCTGAGCAACCTGATCCAGTTGAAGAAGTCCCTACTCATTGCAGGGGGTGGGGAAGATGGACAAGATGAACTTTAAAGGTTCCTTCCAATCCAAATAATTCTAAAATTCTATGATTTTATTTTTCCATTTTTACAATGTTAAAGCAAAATCAATCTAGTCTTTTTTTGCAGTACAAAAATGCTTTTATTTCTGGGAAAATGCTTTTTTTTTCAGTTTGTTAATATTTTCTAAGTATGATGGTATAAAAAAAAAATCCTGTACAAACAGTATTTAGTATCAAGACCCTAGTAAGGTGACAGGTCCTGTGTTATGAGCTCTTACAGTTCAAAATCTTAGGAAACACAGACACTGTACACATAACTGGATAAGCATCTATCTAACAGAAGATCACTGAAAAAATAAATTTTGGACTACTGTTATATGAGTTAGGCCATCCTTCCTCCTCTCTGTTCTTTGTGTCAGAATGTGAATTGATTAACCTTCATTTACTCTTTTACTGTTTTTCCTGGAGGCAAAATACCAACACCCTGCTGAGCTATTAAGTGGGCAAAGAAAACATTTTAATTTTTTTACTTCAATCTCTAAATCTTAGGTAAAAAAAAATAAATAGAGGGAAGTGGAAAATAGAAAGGCATGCGTTATAGGGATGAGGAAGAATAAAGAAAATAAAACTTAATAAAAGAATGTTTACTAAAATATTGAGAGGTCATACTGGTACAAACAGCAGAAACTACATATTGGTAAAAACTTTTATTCAGCAGAAAAAAGAAAACTAATAGAAACATTTTGAGAGTCATTTGTATGATGTTAAGAGAAGAAAAAATACGCTGCAGCATGTGAGGCATGAAAGGAGAGGGGATCTGAGGATCCTTATATTTTGGAAGAAGCTGAAAGTGTATAAGACTAAATGTGGTAAACACAGATATAATCTGGGTGTGCCGGTCATGAAAGAAAGCAAAGGTTATTTCAAAAGTGTCCAGGCTCCATGCCTCTATTGCTGTGATCCAACATGACAGAATTTAGGGGGTAAAGAATTTAGGAATTTAACTTTAGTCTTACTGATCTTAAACCAAACTGATAATTCCATTCATAATTGCTCAAAGTTACATGCAAACACTTTAGAAGAACAGAATCCTCACTTAGGAAATCCAGGGTGCATAAAAACATGCATTAGATAGCACAGGATCCTAGGGAGAAGATATTTTTGACTCCTCACTGATCTTTTAAACCCAAAATTATGTGAACAATGCCAGTGTTTTAACCATTCCAACACCAGTTTGTCTAGAAATATGAAAATAATCTATCTTTATTTTGACTGAAGTACAAAATACTATTCTATGCAAAAGCAACAGGCAGCATGTGGCAGACATTATAGAAAACAATCATGTGACACATTTCCCAAAATAAAAACAAATGTAATAGCCATGTGTCAGTTGAATCAGAAATATAGTTATACATAAAGGCAATTATTCCCCTCTTTTTTTCCCCCATTTTTCATATCATGGCATTGCAAGTCACTGTAATAATTTTTTACAGACTAATTTTGTCATTACAATTTTTCTCATCTTTTTTTTCGGCATTGCAAAAGTAATGTGACAAAAAATGTCATGATCAGTGCACATGAATATTGACCCACTAAGAAAATTGCACAGAATCAAAGGACGAGCAGTGGGGTATGGAAACAAAGAGACAAAAGACTCTGAAAGATAGATGTGTGCCTACCAAAATTTAGAAAAAATCCCCCCAAAAATCTTCCAACAGATTTATACATGATTTCAGGTTATCAGTTATAAAAGAAATGTATTTAAATTCTATTTGAGATTTCATCTGTGAAACTAGATATGGTGTCAAAATAACCTTTCCTGTTCTACTGGTTGTTCAATATATCCATCTCCTAGTGGAATTGAGAGTCTTTATACAAAAGAGATGTATTGCAAATTTGGATGGGCTCCTTTTAACTAAATAGGTGCTAGGAAATTATGAAGAGTTGTATATCTTCATATACAGAAAAACAATACATCTTTTATAAGTGACTTCTTTTAGAGTAAAACGGGAGAAAACAGAAACTACTGAGAATGAAAACCCATAATTCTTTGAACCTTGTCTCTTTGTAATCATCTCCACCTTAAATAAGCAAGACCACAGCAAAACCACTTCCCACTGCCAGGCAGGATGATTTCTTGCACTTAAAAGGGAGGTGGTTTGTTTCCAAATCAAGAAAAACAGACAGACACCAGTCATCTCCACACAAGCACACAGATGTAATGCAAGCAGAAATTAAAGTCAGTCATTACCACTCCTGCTACTTACATGGAAAAGAGCAGAGTGTTGGAAAAGTTTAAGCAGTAGGCACAGATAGAGAGAAACAATAGGAGTAACAGAGTGGATTTCAGCCCAGAGCAGTTTAGCACATTTACCAAAAGCTCGTCCAAAGAACACAATGGTTCATGTGGTGGGATTAATGCCTACCGACCACAACTATTTTGGTTCAAACTTTAGTTGTGGTCATACACAGAGTACTCTGACAGAGTTCAAGAAGGCTTCCCAGAGTAGACAGTGTTTTGTGCCTCTCACGCTTGAGTCCAGGATGAAATCAGACACTGAACAGAAGTCTGCACTGAGAGTGCCCTCACACCATTGACAGTTCCCACCTGCGTAAGGAATTAAATACAGAACATTCCTCTAAGTAGATGCCAAAAGTCCTCTACTATATAGCCAAAACATCATGGCTAAACACATTTTCCTAAACACATTTTCTAAAACATTAGCACAGTGTCAAATTATTAGCTGTTCACGTTACCAAATTATTTCAGTTACTAAAGTCTAAAAATGTTTAACTTTGTATATTGTACTTACACTTGTAAGTCTTACATGGTTTCTTAGTCCTGCTTAAAAGACCTCTGCACACCACAGAGTTAAGACACAAAGGTAATCAAAAACATTTTGAAAGATGAGCACTCTGAAAACCAGCTAATAGTACACACAGTAATTATTTTGTCCATTTTTGCCTCTTGCAGTTTAACAGATAATTGTGCAATATTCAAATTTTCATCCCTGAACTCACCAGCTCCCTCTATTAAAAGTCTTATGTTGGTATCACTATCTCATAGATGCAGCAGTTCTTTCTAGGCTGATGATTCCTGTCTTATTACAAAAAAATTTCCATTCAAAACAAATTATTAAGAGTCTCTTACAAAATTGTTTCAAATGGTTTTTAAAAGCTAGGTGGCTGAAATTGCAGGTAATGATTTGAAACCTACATAATACTCCCACAGTGTATCTTTGTTGGCTCCTTTCACTGAAGCTAAAAATGCAGTCAAAGCCATGCTATGCAAAGACTTGACTGTTTAGCTAGTAAGGCAGTCTTTATCGAATTTTCTGTGTTTATGGAGGGGACAAAGACACAATGAAAGAAACATACCAGAGGGACAGTAGGTAATTGCCATTATTGAATTGACATTGGATGCATACATATGCCATTATGGATTTTTTCTTTCCTGTTACAGTCTACTTCTGTTCCATAATTTCATCTATGAAAAGCCAGAGAAAATGTTTGTCCATAGCTTTTCTATTATTTGTGTGATTTCTTTCTGTTCTTGTTTCTGTGCTGAGGCCCTCTTGATTTTGATCCTGATCATCTGAAAACAAAACACACTATGAAAACCTGGAACTAAGTGTTTTTCTTTTTACTGAAATTTCAGATATTTGTTATTTTTATCAAAGTGTACCAGCATATGAGGTTTCTGCAAATCCTATATACCTGAAAAAACTTTTTTGCCTTCCTTGCTAAGTATACAACAAAACCATGTTTTTAAATAATAATTATTTTAAATATTAATTATTTATTGACAAGTGTAATGTTGTATAGTATTGTTAGGGAGTTTGGGTGATTTTTATTTTGTTTGTGTATATACAAAATTTACATAAAGTTTTAAAAAAAAAGAGTGGGGAAAATATTTGGAGTATTTTTCCTGCTTAGTCCAAAATGTCACATTATCCAACCTTTAAACATTGCCAGGGCACACTTCTGAGGCAGTATTAGTAGCCACAATTTAGTCTCCAGCCACCATTGTTATAGAGTGAGTATTCTACTTTTCAAAAAGGATATTCAAATATAGGAACAAATGAGGAAATGAGCCACGAGCAGTTCAGATGTGATGCCAGCGCCAGGCTGGTATCAGCTGGTATCAGTCAGAAGGTATCAGCTGTTCTCATAGGCAGTACAAACTCTCAGCTATGGCAGAAATAAATAGAAAAAGGTACTGAGAATATTATGGGCAGATTTCTCTGGAGACCAACTACATATCCACACCATTTCAATATCCCTGAGAAAATTTGTCATTGCTCACAGATGGAAGAATTACTAAGGAATCCTATTTCTTAACTCTCCAAGGTATTTTACAGATATTCTGTATTAAGCAGATGTTGCTTCTAGGGTTAAGAAAGTTGACTACTTTTAAGTTAGGAGATAATAGCCTATGTACTGGAGAAATTGTAAGTATCCCTAAGAACTAAGACACCAGAAGGACACCAGAAGTAGTAAGGAAATATCATTGCAGTTGAAAAAGTTGTTGAAAACTCTAAAAAATGCCAAAACTTATATGAGTAAATTCTAAGGTACCAAGGAAGAGATACCTGAAACAGATCTCTGAACAGATGAATTCCCTCAATTGGTGGGTGAGCGAGTTTGTGTGTGTGGGTGTAGATATAATTTGTTGAAGTCATTAGAAAATTTTAAAATTATATTCTTAGAGTAATTTTTTTATCAAAGAAGGAGTATAAATAACTTTACATTTTTTTTAAATAGTGTGTCTGTACACTAAAGAAGAATGATACTTCAAAAATTATATTGCTTTTTCTTAAGATGGGGCATAGTCATTATATGCTAAGACATGACACTTGGACTTCAAAAGCATTTTTAAATACTTAAATCAGATCTGTTAGAAAAATTCCCGAGTCAAACACTGTTCTTCTGATAAAGGCTACACCTTGTTCAGCTGATGTGTAACTAAATTGAGCTTTGGCACTCTCTAAAGTGTTTAATTGTATTCTTTTTTTTTTTTTCCTCAGAATATATCAGAATTTTGAGGTGAACACCTCCATTATTCTGGCTTTAATGTGCTTCCTGTAAATATGATAAATTAAATATATGTGGGAAAACAAGTCCAACGTCATAAATATTTGTGCCCAACAGAAAACAAAAGTTTAAAATCAGAGAATGAAAAAGTAGATGATAGAATAAAAAAAAATCTCAGAGTATTTTTTCAGAATTGCTATTATGTTATAGAGGGAACTGTGTGAATGTGACCTCAATCTGTCCCAAATGACCATGGAAAAGCAAGGTTGCTCCCTGGAAGCCTGTGGGGGTCCCCAGTGGAGCACAGATCCACCTACAGCCCATAGGAAAGAGCAGGAGGTGGCTCAAGACAACCGGAAAACAATCTTGCTCTCTTGTTGTCTTTGAATGAAGGCATAGTAACCTTATACAAGACAAAATATATCATTTGTGGGATACTTTTAAAATTTTCTTTGGTGGTAGAAGAAAAAACCCAACAAAACAGCAAAAAAAAAGCAATAAAAGGCAAAGGCCTTCAAACTGATACAGATTCATCTATAAGAAAGGTATTAATAGCCAGCAAAATGGTTAAAGTATTTATAAATTATGTATATATTCATTTCATAGTTTAACAGATTTTGAATAATTTGAAAAAAACCCAGCAATTTAAATGATGGAGTTAGGGAGTCTGTATTACTCTTTTGATGACACCAATTAATAATTAAACTGAAAAAGTTTCCTCCTAAAAGGACAGCTGCCCTAAATAACAGCTCCTACTCACTAGTTTTTCCTGGTGATACAACCTAGCAACTGCTGTCAAGTTAAAAAAAATAAAAGCTACCAACTAACAAACCTTGAACTATCAACTATACTGTGCCCACATCTGTGGAGGATTCTATATGCAGACTGGAGCTATTCCTATTTTTCAAGCAACTCATCAATCTCTTTCTCCCTGATAAAAATATTTAACCTGTGTTTTTTTCTAAAATAGGCAATTAGATGACACAATGTTTTTTCCTCAGGCTATGCATTATGTACTAAGACACAATTGGCCTTCAAGGTATGAGAAACACCAGAAAACAACAACTGTTTTTAAGCTGTTAAAATGCTGGGATGAACTCAAATGCCAGAAAGGATCCTTTTGATCAGCTATTTGTCTCCATATATAGATGGCTGTTATCCTTCCCTTCTACAAGCTGTGAACTGAAAGAAGTTATTTTGCACAATAACTAAAGCTAAGCAGAAGTTTGGAGACAGCATAAAATTTATTTTTGCCTCTGACAGTCTTTGAGGTGAGAACTGGACTTCTGTTTTTCTACTGAAAGATTTTTAAATTGTATGTATAAAAAAGATACGTGGTAGAGGCAATGGCTAGTTTTTTTTAACAATGCTATTATCTATTTTTAACTGCTTTGTGGACACTTAGAAGACAGATATATCGGTCTCTGTAAGGAATAACACCTAGAGAAGGGAATCTGATTGGACGCGTTTCATTACAGTGGTCCTCTTAATAGAGTACTAGTTTCGGGAAAGATAATTTTAGGTTTTGTTCTAGGCAATATGTGTGTCCTACCATTAAAAGATATACAAAGTGACTGGGTTTTGTCTCCAGATTTCCTTATCTCTTCCCTCCCCCTGTAGTGGAGGGCAGATGGCAGTTTGTCTCATACCTCCGAGCCTTTGCTTGAGAGATGCAGCGGTACAAGTTAAATTTGCTCCACCAAGCCTGTGTCTGTCTGTGGGTTGTCTCTCACCAGCGTTGCAGCTTAGGACACGTTTTGTCTCCTCTTCCTCTGATGATGCATTATGTGTAGAAATCATTAAAATGTGTATTTGCCAAGTCATGGCAGAGGTTTTTTTCCTCCTCCTTCTCCTCCCTTTGGTGTGTAGAGAGGGGAATGTAGGCTTGTCATGAAGATAATGCCCATATTGAAGGATTGTTTTCCTCTTCGATTTTTTTTCCTTGAACTTCATATAGACAAATAGTGGTTAATAGAACTCACTTGGGAAATAAGTCTTCCTCTAGGTCCTCTAAAATATTATATGGATTTCAATGCATTTGAGAACTTGGATTTTCTGGTATTATATAAATATCCCATTGAATATTCATACCTCTGTGGATAAGTAACCTCCAGATAAATCTTGGGAGCCCCTTGTAGAAATTAGGCATTAGGTTTAAGGGTTGATATAATCATTATAAAATGGCATTCCTACTGCATCTCATTAGTATAGGCATACCTTGGACATTATATCATGCCCAGACAAAGAAAATAAAATACAATCTGTCTCATAAAATCTATTCCATATAATTGCAGTCATTTATTATGAAGTTAATTGGATTGTACCAGGAGAAATGAAGTTATCTTTTGTGTAGTTCCTAAATCAGAAAAAAAATTCTGATCTGATATTAAAATTTGACTGTATGTCACTCATCTAGATTGTCATATTCCTGAGAAAATACATCTTATCCTCACAGGCATTAACTAAAAAGCTTAAAACTTCTGTCTTCTGTGCCTCATATACCTATATATTGGACAAGTAGATATATTTTGCAAAAAAATACCTACAATGAATAACTACATGCAACCTTCTTCACAAGCCTGTTTCTATAGCCTGTTGTTCTGGTCAGACAACATTATTCAAAACTTTACTGCAAGCCAAGAATTACAATGAGATCCTACAGTTGTTTTATGTTCTTGTTTTTATTATCTGACAAAGAAAGAAACATCCTGTTTCTTATTCAGAGTTACAGCAAAGAACTGAGATCAAAAAAATGAAGTGCACAGACACTTAGAGTTTAAACTAGATGAATTCTTGGATTTAGGCTTTGATTTCAGTTTAAAGAAGTTTAAGTTATAAAATTAAGGGCACAGCTGGTCTTATGAATTTTGAAACCTTCTTTAGAATTTAGAAGTTGTTTAATGGATAATTTCATTCAAAATCAGAGACTTGGCGAGGAAAAAAGTTGTGTGAATCTTTTTGCAAATAAAACTATGTAGTGGCAGTTATGTTACATATGGCTGGAATTTTTGCCAAATGCTTAGAAAATGACGTACCTACATTTTTATTTCAAGGTAAAAAACAAGTATTTTTATCTGCATAGATTCTAGACATGTCATTTGTTATAACATGTTTCTTAACATAAAGCTACTCTTTGATTCAATTGCATTGACAGTCTAGTGACATCAGTTACTGTACTGTATCCTGTTACTTTTTGCAAGGAATAAGAATGTTAAAATGTATTACATAACACTGTAATGAATACTTCATTATTTTTAAGTGTAATAAAATAACTGTTTTGTTCTTAGTGTATGTTCTTTCTTATGAGTTCTCTGTTTGAAGACATAGTGAAGGAATGTGTTTTCACACCAGGGGCTTAAAGAATTAAAAAGCTTTAACTGGTTTTACATACCTCTTGGCAAGCCAGGGCACAGCCAGGGCAGAATGTGAACAAGATTTTATGAATTGGTATTTGTAGTTGTAAAACAGTAAAGTTCAACAATGTACAAAATGTAGTGATGCTATCTAATAAGAGGCCTATAGAAAGACTGGATGTTTACAGAAACATCTATTTTGAGCCACAAAGGAATAATATTGTAACAAACAGTCTTTATTTAGGCAGGAGTTCCATCACCTGCAAAGGAATTAATTTGGATGTAAAGTCTGATTTTGAGTACTTATTTCCAGTTTTACCTATTGCTTTGCAGATGCATTTAATTTCAAATTCAGTTTGGAGTATTCAAAGGTCTTATTATCAGATATACAGAAGGAACCCTCATGATACAAAATGGAAGTGTAATTTGTGGGTTTAACTTTGATTCTCAAGATAGCTCAAGAGACTTCACAGAAACATAATAGTTAAAGCTTATCCTAGGAACAAGTACCAAATGTCTGGAACAAGTACCTCAGGTCTGGAAATCTATGATGACCCCAATTTCACGCTAAGTTCATGCTGAATTTAATGTGAATTAATCATAACATTGTGGAAAATACAAATAAAAGAAATTTTATATTCAGGAGGTTTTTGGTTTGGTTTGGTTTGGTTTGGTTTGCTGCTTAATTTTAGTTTTGTTTTGTTTTGGTTTTTTTCCAATAATGGCTTGTTTCAAAGCTTGCATAAGCACTTTTATTATCATAGCTCTTGTGTTGAAAAATTAAACTGTGGAAAATCCATTCAAATATTAGTATATTTCTTTCAAGACAACTGCTTAGGTGAAGGAAAGAGGGAAAAAAAATGAAACAAAGGAAATCACTCACCGTCTCCAACAGGCAGATGGATGCCCAGCAGTTCTCTGAACCTTAGAAGCCAACCCACAACGCCACCCACCATCTTCTGTTTTATTTTTAATCATGAAAACCCATGAAAATAAACATGAAAATAAATCATGATTTATTTTTAATCATGAATGGCAAGGAATAGGCCAGTTTGTGTCAACTGTCCCAGCGGTCACTCCTCCACAGGGTACTGCCCACTCCCACTCTACTTACTGGGGAGGGAAAAAGACAAAGCTCTGATGCTGTGTGAACACAATCCTATGATAGCCAAAACACTGGAGTTTTTTAGCAGTTCTTTAGACACAAATGAAAAGCAATACTGTATGGGCTATTATGAAGAATGTTAACACCATCCCAGCCATCCTCAGGACAAGGATGCAGTTTCACATTATGTTCACGTCATCTAATGTGTCTCACTATATGAGAGGACCATAATTTATATTCCCATCTTTAGCTTTCTCAGGCCTAACAACATTTATTCCCAGCCTCTTGTTCATATCAAATCTTCTGTCTGTATGAACTTGTTCCGAGTGTGTCTCTGTGTGTGCATTCATGTGCGTACGTGCGTGTGTGTGAATAAATACATATTTGGGTTCTTTTCTTTTTGATTGATTAGGTGGTCTGCATATGAGACTAAGAGGAAAAAAAGAGATTAACTCTTTCATTGACAATTGACAGTTTTAAAGTAAAATGTGAAGCCACACCTCGGGCTGGCTCTTTAGAATTGGCTGTAAAGAGGTAGGATCTGGTTAAGAGGACTGAAGAGAGTAAGGGAATAAGCTGAAGAAAAATTCTCAAATAATCAGAACTAGAAGGCAGGTAAAAATGAAAAAATAAAACTGAATTATCAAAATTATTTTATTCACAGGAAATAGCTGACAAGGCTGTAATTTGCAGGTTCTAAGGAACTTGTTTGTGGTGCTCAGAACTGTCTCCAACTGAATGGATACTAAGCCTCTTTCCTTTACCATTTTATTTAACAAAAGAATGTCTTGGCTAATTCAAGTGTTTTATAAAGAACTCAGAGAATTATTATTCCTGCTTTTAATAATGCTTTTAATAATGTTCTCAATGTATCTAATGTTCAGAAAAAAATACCATGCAAACTGATAGGTTTTTTACTTCCATGGGGGGAAAAAGTTTTTAATAGGTCATAGTGCAGGAAATAGAAGGACTAGGAAAAAAAAGAAGATTGCTAAGTAGAGATAATTAACTGCTGCATGCTGGTCTACAGAAAAAAATGAGTGGGTGAGATGGTTAGCCTTTGAGGGCTACTGTGAAAATAAAGAGAAAAACACAATAAAAGCTGGCTTTCACTGCAGTCCCAAGCTTCTCATGGAACAATTTAACTTCTTCTTCTTGTAGATTAAGCAGTGGTGTGATGCATTTTCTGTCAGCATTTGCCTTTCCACACTACTGGACTCTGTTTGTGTCTCTGTTTCACCAAAGCAGGTGTCACTTCTCTGTAAAAAAGTATCTCTTACACTATCCTGTTTTTTAGAAATGTCAAAAAATGAGATAATTATGCAAAATTAAATATTTAACTTTGTTTAAAAACAGAGCAAAACCTGTGTTGTGTTACACTCATTTTACTTTGATAAGTTTCATTAGGTTATATGGAAACTTGGCTCTTTTTCCACTACTCACACTGAAGTATATTGGAAAAAAAGTCTATTGCAAATGGTGTAGATACTATGCTTTAAAACTTGCAGACCTGGGGGAGAAGCAGACCTCCAGGAGAAGAATTAATAATTTCATTAAAGGTGTATACTATGAGGAGCTCGTGAATTAAAAAAAAAAAAAAAAAAAAAAAAAAAAAAAAAGTAAATTTAATATATTCTAAAATTATCAATGTTTCAAATCTTGGACATTGAGAGACTCACATTGAGTGACCCAGGAATCATTGGTTGATTCCTCTTCAGAAGAAATTTAGAACAAGCTGTTTCAATTTGCCATATGGATTTGGACTCATGGCAAAGGGTCTTATGGGTTTCCTTTTTCTCAGAAATGGATGCCTGAGAAATCCAATTCAGCTTTTTTGACTGATTCTGTTCCATTTGACTGCCATAATATGATTAACTGACTTAAATGGGCTGACAAAACTGCTGTCATTTATGTTAGCACTGAGATAAATAAAAGCTTTTTTCCCCAAATCTTTTCAGTATCCTCAGTTTTGCTGCATAAAGGAATTCCTCTGGGTTGAGGACTGATTACATCTCAGCATGCCCAGCTGAGAGAGCTTTCAGACTTCACCATTTTGCACTGAATGTACCAGTAGGCATCCAGGAGCTTTTAGTATCTCACAGTGGGGTTTTTAAATAGCTGATGATCCTTGAGTGCAAGAAACTCTCCACCATGTCAGTTTCTGACCTTCTAAATGGAGAATACCTTTATGTTAATGCCAGGTTTTTTTCTGCCAGTTTTTGTCTCACACAAAGCATGCCATTTGACAGAAGCAATAATGAATTCTGTTAAGCAAGTTGAAATTCATTGTTGTAGCTACTTGAATGCAATCAAACTAGTCACTGCATTTTACGTTAGGCACTGCAAGCTAATTCTTATCAGAAGTAGAACTTTGACATCTGATTCTTGTAACCTTTAGGGTTTTGGGCTTTGTTTTTTAGTTTGGTTGAGTTTTTTAGGAGGAGAGTGGGGGTGATAACCTATTTATTTTTCTATCCATTTTCATCCCTAGGGCATGCTTTCTCACTTCATTTTTTTAGTATTAATTCAGTTTTCCTTCTACAATGACTTTGCTTCTTGTCTTATGCACAGAGAAGGCTTTGGAGGACTGATTGATAGTGGAAAGATGAGAACTAATATATGTTCGTTTTGTGGTAGTTTTTTTACTCCTGTGTTTTTTAGTGGTTTGTTTACAACTTTCATAAATCAAACAGAAGTTTGAAGATAGTTCTGGGGAAAGGAAAAAGTATTCTGATGATGTAAACAATAATGAGATTTGAGTTTTACATTCAAGAGGTACATGATTGTAGGACACTAGTGCCCTTATGTCTGTAGGACTGTAATGTGGCAACCACACTTTATAGGTTAATTACCTATGCAAATCTCAGTGACTAACCTAATTACTGCAGAAACAAAATTAAGTTTATTTTGTTCTGTTATCAAAGCTGCCTAAGCCACACCCACATAGTGATTTTTAATCACAGAGATGTTAACATTCTCAGTATTGACCACTGTGCATTGTTCTGACTGGTGGGTTGCTCATTCCTATAATTAACATTATCACTGGTAAATAAAACAATGGCATAATAGATTTTTTTTCCTTTAGAAACAAAGAAGATATTGATAATACTTAGCCTCAGATAAAAATTTACACAAAATAGCTAAATATCTATATTTACAAAACTTCGTAATATTTATTTTAAGATATTCCAGAGTAATAGTAAAATTCTATAAAACAATGCTGTAATAATAAAACATTTTGTAGTATCTCTATACTCTGCCATTGTCTTTGCCTTTCTCCTTTCAGGATTTCCTGCTTGACCTCTTCCTGAATGATACTAAATGTTTCTGATAATTCAATCTTTTCTTCAACCATTTATGTTTTCATGGTGAAATCTTAGTTACTACATTATTTCATAATCGCTTCAAGTCTATGTGATTTAATTTATATAGTCCTACACAAAATATATAACCAGAAACCATGGGCAATAAAACTTTTTTGGATAAATAAACCATGTTAAGTATGAGGAATAGCTCAATTTTTTACCTGGAGAGACCACAATCAAAATCAGAAATATTTTCCTCTAAGAATATAGTTTTTAAAATTTTTGTTCTAAATCATTTTTTAGCCTCTAGTAATGGTAAAGAATGACTTTAAAATGCCCCAGCTGTGCTTCTAAAACCAGTTGAGAGCAGACAGCATTTAAAAGTCCCAATACATATTAAATGAGGTCATTAATTTAGTATTTGCTCAAAAATTCATCTTCCTAACTCTCTTCTTATTTTGGATTTCTAATGATACAATTATTTCAGGCTCTGGGTAAATTTTATTATAAAAAGGATTAAATCTATGTCCAAAATCACATAAAAATTGAAAAAAATAGTCAGATATCACTGTCAGAGAATCAAAAAGGGAGCTTCCACTGGGACCACTACAGCACCTAAATCTCCAATCCAAGCAATTCTTGCTTCTTACATGGGAGAACAAGGACAGTCAGGACAGTAATGTCATGAACCTGAACCCCATAAGGTTCACAGAGCTGAAAGATGCAGAAAATATGTGAGTGGGAAGCAAAAGAATAAGAAAAGGGGTTTCAGCAAATGTGGAGTCCTAGGAATTGCTCTCTTAGCTCCACTGCAGGGAAAATTAGAGCTTGTGTTCAAAAATATTGTTTTGTGGGCTTAGCAATGACAATGGGGAAGTCAAAGTAGACATCAAGAACTCTGAAAGCCTCAGGCTTTGGGCCCAACCTGCTGTCCCCTTTCTCTTGCTCTAAATGTAGCTTCCTGTAGTATGTCTATGTGTGGAAGTAATTTCTATTGGTAATTCTGCTGAGCTTTTACCCTTGAGAAGAATGGTCGCACAGCTCAGAAAAGACAGCAGAACCTTGGCACTCAGCTCAGTGATTGTGTCCTGTCTGACTCACCAGAGGTCTGATAAGAAGGCACTGGACACAGTGTGGCTTTGTGCCAGGCTATAAATATGTTTTAGAATAATTTAAAACCATACAGTAACCACCACTAAGTGTTACAAAGATGGATAGCAGAACAACCCTTATTATAACAATATTTTCTCCTTGTCATATGGTGCCTAAGAAAGAATATTCTTATACTTGCCTCTCAAAATCATTAGAACAGTAAACTTTTGAAGTGGGTAAAATTACATTCCCCACATATGTTGCTACCTGAACAAAAATGCCTATGATTATTCACTACTACTTTTCTTCTGGTTAAAAAAAAAAAAAATGAGAGAAAAGTACAGAGAAAGGAATATTAATTTATTAATTTCAGGTTAAAAATAGTAGTTTCAGGTAGAGGTGTTGTAAGGCATAAAAGTGGAAGAGTTTTTGGATCCATTGAGTATCTGTCATGTTAATTACCAAAAGTCTAAAGGTGATTGCCAAATGAAGAAAACAAACGAACAAACAAACAAAAAAAACCCACAAAAAAACCCTTAAAAAATTGAAGTGTGAGCATCTAGGAAGACTATAAATTGTGTTAATCCCTGAAAAGATGAAACAGAGAAGGAATGTAATTTAGATAGATTACATCCAACACAGGACATTTTAAAAATAAAGACA
This sequence comes from Vidua chalybeata, assembly GCF_026979565.1. Taxonomy (NCBI): domain Eukaryota; kingdom Metazoa; phylum Chordata; class Aves; order Passeriformes; family Viduidae; genus Vidua; species Vidua chalybeata. Next base: position 126,963,980 of record NC_071530.1, on the reverse strand, counting down.
TCGATATATAAATGATTAAATGAAAAATAAAAATTAATTTCTATGTGAAAATGGCATAGAAGTACTAAGAATGCCATCAACAATATTTCAGAGAAAGTCACATTATTTAGAAAACAATAACAAAGATCTAATGTATTCTTGCTAATGAACAAAATGTTCACACTATCCACTAGAAAACAGTATTAGAATGGTTTTTAGCTTATGGTGATTTTCATACATTGTGTACTTTTTGTTTATTTATTTGCTTGTTTGGGGGGTAAACTGCTGTGTCCATTCCTATATTTATTGCCTGAATCCTTTTATTCCTTATGTCCTTAGCCTGTTTCCGTATTGTAACTCCCAGTCATTTCCATTACCTCACTGTCAACATCTAAAGTCCTTTCTCCTTGATATGTCTTTGCCAGAAGATGCACTTGGGTTGTCATAATATTTATTAATAAGCCACTACTATCCCATTCCTTCCTCTAAAAGACATGGAATGTGTCAAGGCCTTTAAAGAAGTTTCTAGGCTTCATGGTGAGTTTAAATGAAACAGGAAAGGTTGTCTATAACTAAAATACAATGAGACCTATTTGTTTTTTCTTAAAAATACACCTTTATTTTTTTTTTTTTAATAGTCTAGTCAAATACCAGGCAGAAACCTACATGTAGAGATTCAGAGCCATGAAACAAAGAAAAATGGCTTGGAATTTAAAATTTAGATTAGCTATGAGGAAGAGGTATTTTTACAGTGAACACAGCTGAATAATAAAATAAATTACCCAGAGAGGTGTTGCAGTCTAATGACTTCATGAGCAGGTGAGATTAAGCATACTTGTGGGAATAGAGAACAGGAAAACTGTGTGTAAATGATTTCCTGGATGAAATGCCCAGATTGTTTTCAGCCCAAAAATTTGAGGCTGTAGTTCAGTTAAACTCACTGAAGATAATGAAAGCTATGAAAGCTTTTCAGAAAATTTTTTCAGAAAATTTCAAAATAAGTGAGACAAAGCTTAAATTGTCTTCATGGATTTTTCATCTTTCTCTTACTACTCTTGCACTTCTTACTAGAGAAATGATTTTTTAAAATTGGAATTGCATGAAAGAAAAATAAAAATACATTGACTTAACAGAAATGGCATAAAGATTTCCGTACTCTAAACACTATAAAACATTATCACTAACTACTATGGAAGATATTTTGCTAAGTCAATCTGTTCCTCAGGATACAAAACTAAGCTGAAACAAGATGCAAAATTTTTGGATTTTAAACTCTATGTCAGAAAATCTCTCTATTTCCTTGTTTTTTAATATTTAGTCTGACAGTGGCAAAGACATACACGGAACTCCTACCAACTATATTATCTGTTCAAAGGTAGTAAAATGATTTGCTGTAAAGGAAAAGTTACCCACTAACTCACAATCTCCATCTAAAATGATTGTTCATATTACAATAGTCATTGGCATTTAATGGCACTTCTACTAGTTGTTTATTTACATTTTAATGGCTAACTAAACAAATCTCAATTCTATTAAATTCCCTCAAACCTTTCCACTGCTCTGCATTTTTCTGTCCATTAACCTAAATTAGATTAATCAATAATTGAAGACAGTAAATTCATGCCTTCCTGTGTACTTATGCATCACAATCTGGTTCTAACCCTTATGTGCTCTTACTTGATACAGCATTAATGTCAGGAGGGTGTTCAAAAAAATTTAGTATATTATTTTCAGGTTGGAAGACTTGTTTCTGTCCCAGTTACTTAACTGAAAACTGCAAATCTGCTCCTGAGGTCAGAGTCAGGCAGGTTCTTTTTGGATATATCCAGGCTTTAAAAGTAAGATGATCTACATTTTCCTAGAAAACTTCTCAGCTCAACACATGTCTTTCCAGGAAATATCTGAACTGCTAGAAAACTTGTGCTATTTTCCTTAGCCTAATTGTGTCAGATTGGAGCCCAAAATAAACATAACCCAGTCATAAACCATCTCATGGTGTCCATTCACACAGCACTCCTGATAACCAACTTGCAAATCTCTGGAATAAAATGCAGAAAAAAATTCAAATAGTTTTACGGATCCATAGCCAGAAAGATCCCTGTTTGCTTCACATCTGAAAAATATCAAACAAGCATGTTTTTTCTTCCAAAGTCAATGTTAATATATGTATGCAGAAAATGAACCAAGTTTTAGTGGTTTTTTGTTGTTGTTGTTGTTGTTGTTTTTTGGTTTTTTTTGTTTGTTTTTTTAAGGAGAACAGTATACAAAGAAATCCCTGTTTCTGGTGAATCCTTCACCTCTACAGAGAGAGATCTACAATTATAACACTGGAATACAAATTGATAATTCCTTGAATTTCAGAGGAAGACTGAATTTCAAGAGACATGAGAAAGAAGGGGAGGCTGCTGCCAGCACTTTTATTTCTTTATATGAAATCTGGAACCACTGTGTTGATCTCTGGGCCATTCAGTTATACAAATGCTAATAGGTGACTTTTTTTTTTTCCATTTATGTGATATCAGTGAAAGGATATCTCTGCTCTCAAGAGTATTGATAAAATATTCCTTCTGAAGAAATACATAAATAGGTAAGTACCATTATCAGCTAAATCTGATACTCCAGTAAAATAGTTGTTGTACTCCAGAGGGGACAAATGTGAAAAGTTACCCTTGGTTTTTTTTTTTTTTTCTCTTATCAGAACATACTGCACATTTTCAGTGTTATCTCATGTCATCAGGATACAGCAATATCAGCTGTACCTTCTCCTTTTCCAATTTAGTATTATCAGTCCAGTCCAGTTGATACAATACACAACAAAAAGATAACAGCAGCAATACTGAAATATGATTTTGCACTCCCAGTTGACTCTCAGTGGAACTAACCTCTTGGCTCTAAGTTTTTTACCCTTGAGAAACACTTCAGTACTGTTAGCAGAAAACAAAAATTCTCTTTTAATCCCTTGCAATACCTGCAACTGGAAAAAAAACCAAGTCTAACAAAGAATTATGTAAAAGAGAAATAACTGATATTCTGGTAAATACCACACAAATATAATTAAAAAATAAGCTTGTGTCACACAAAGAAATGTTGAGTGTATAAAGACGGTTCCCAACTCATAGTACGTTGGGAAAAAACAGGTACTTAAAGGACACCATACTATGGCAAAGAAATGTTATTTTCCTTCCTTCCTTCCTTCCTTCCTTCCTTCCTTCCTTCCTTCCTTCCTTCCTTCCTTCCTTCCTTCCTTCCTTCCTTCCTTCCTTCCTTCCTTCCTTCCTTCCTTCCTTCCTTCCTTCCTTCCTTCCTTCCTTCCTTCCTTCCTTCCTTCCTTCCTTCCTTCCTTCCTTCCTTCCTTCCTTCCTTCCTTCCTTCCTTCCTTCCTTCCTTCCTTCCTTCCTTCCTTCCTTCCTTCCTTCCTTCCTTCCTTCCTTCCTTCCTTCCTTCCTTCCTTCCTTCCTTCCTTCCTTCCTTCCTTCCTTCCTTCCTTCCTTCCTTCCTTCCTTCCTTCCTTCCTTCCTTCCTTCCTTCCTTCCTTCCTTCCTTCCTTCCTTCCTTCCCTTCCTTCCTTCCTTCCTTCCTTCCTTCCCTTCCTTCCTTCCCTTCCTTCCTTCCCTTCCTTCCTTCCCTTCCTTCCTTCCCTTCCTTCCTTCCCTTCCTTCCTTCCCTTCCTTCCTTCCCTTCCTTCCTTCCCTTCCTTCCTTCCCTTCCTTCCTTCCCTTCCTTCCTTCCCTTCCTTCCTTCCCTTCCTTCCTTCCTTCCCTTCCCTTCCTTCCCTTCCTTCCTTCCCTTCCTCCCTTCCTCCCTCAAAGGCCATTATTTTCTACCTATTTGCATGTTTTGTATTTCAGTTACAGTCTACTTTTTGATTGGTTGGGTTTTTTTTGTTGCTGGTGTTCATGTCCTGTATTTTCTCTTGTATCTTTTGAGGGAATACAAATTTTAGGTCTTCATACCCCTTTTGGATTTTCTGTCTGTAACTGCAGCAACTATGTAACAACTTATTCACAATTTATGGACCTTAGAGAAAGACCCATCATTCCTCCATATGTAATAATCCTGAACATAAATAATTCCTTAGGAAATGGTATTGAAACTGATGCAGAAAATTATATCTAAGCTTTGTTTCTCTTATTTTATTTCTATCTATAATTTCAAAAAAGCAGACAAAAAAAAGTTTTATAAAAACATCTATAAAGTCTAGGTACTAAACAAGTATAAAATATATTGGATGTCCTTGAAAAAATACAAGTAGTGAGCCAGAAGAGGGAGATTCTTGTCAACATAGGATAACTGAAGTATTTGTGTCTGCTGAAGCAAAACAGGATCTACTTCAGACAACATTACTTTTATGATCAGTCAATTGGATTGAAATTCTCATAGACAGAATAAGTCTAAGAACCAAAGTTTGCATTTCTAGTGTGTTCCTACAGGTCCAAAGCTAAAAAAAGCACCCAGGATTTTCTTCAGCAGAGAAGGCTTAGGGCACACAAGGGTTGAACAGCTGAACCTCATCACAGCAATGGGATTACTGTCTAACACGGAAGTGCCCCATATCTGTAATGTGGAGAAACACTGCCTCTCATCTCACTTGTTATTTCAATGCAGCCAGTCACAGTATGAAAAATATTGTATTGTCCTTCTGTGAATGTGTACAAGACATATGACAATTTACATACTCATGCAAGAGGACAGGAAAAAAAAAACCAAGAAAACGGATCCAAAATCAAGGTGGAACTTCTATGATTTAGATCCTTACAGACCTATTACTAAATGGCTGTCATTTTCAGCATAACCAAGCAGCCAAGCACAAAACCTGTTTTTCATATTCAGTATAGAATATATAAGCTGTTCACCAAGAAACCTGAATGTAAATCTGTTTGGTCAAAACAGACTTAGGGAAATTAATTTATTTTCATGGTGTAGTGTCCTGGGGCTTTGCTTCACGGGTACAAATAACCACTTGGCAAAACAACTTATATTAGAAGCTAAGGTGAATTGTAGTGGCCTATATTCAAAAAAATATTGCTGATTTCTGCAGAACATATTAACTCAAACTTTATCTGTTCAATCATAATAAGCCTGCAAAAATGAGACTGAATACAGTAAAAGACAACTGGATGTACAGTGTGAGGTATCTAAAACAAGTTTCTGTGTAGTCACAGGTCTAAACTGAAATAAATTTGTATATAGTCTTACCTCTCCCCTTGTCATGTTATGATCAGTCCTGAAAGCTGTGGAATTTAATAGCGGTAGGAACTCCTGCCTTTGCTGACGTTCTTGTATGGCAATTGCAATACTAATGAATTAAGCTTTTGAACATGTTCTGTACTCCCCAGAGCAATTATTTTATCCTTTGACATACCCAGACTCAGTACAGTACACAAGCACAGCTTTCTGTCTGGTTACTTCTGAATTGGGATGCAATCATTTATGGATGCACAACATGGTTGTTTCCTTGACAAACTGAGCCTGAATAATTACATTCTATGTTTCACTTTACCTTCACAAAATGCAGCATCACATAAGTTGTCAGATATCAGAGCATATTGGTAATGTCAAGCCATAAGTGCTTTGAACAAAAGTTGGAAGGATTTTTACTAGCTTAAAGTACAGTGGAATAGGTAGTTACTAAGGAGGAGACATAAAGAAATGATGCTTTTAAAAAGCATTAACAAATTATAGTTTCTGTACATCAATGGTACTGTTGAAAATGTAGTTTTTAAGCCTAGCAAACCATACCTGAAAAATCCATGCGTTCACCAGGTTAGCACAGAAAAATGAAATTATCAATACATGATATTGTGTAATCAACATTCCATCCAAGGCCAGTAGTTTGAAGATAGACAGTTACTGAAGGTTCATTCCTGCAATACCTAAATCCCAAGGGCTTCCCATCACTGCTAATATTCAGCCTTGTGCACAAATAGACTTTGCACTGGAAATCTTTTCACAGACAAGCTGATGGGCAGTCACCCACTCAAGAAGTGCAAAAGAAAATAGTGAAAAATTACATAGGTAGCTAAGGAAAATACCTAGCTTGGCATCTGGCCAATCATTTTTCAGATTCAGATACCCTCAGTTACAATACCCAGCTGCTTGTCATTACTCCCTGTTTTTTCAGAATTGTTCTTGTGGTCAGTTAATTGTGGTCAATTAATTAAGGAGTCTAAATTATCTACAGATAGTTACAGTCAAAGTCAGGCTTATTAGCCTAAATTCTTTAAAATATTAGGTCTGTGTGAACATAGCTAATTCTGATTAGCTAGACTCAAACACAAAAACACACAGATGGGAAGTACTGTGTGTCCAATCTAGCCAACCAGCTAGATTTGGAGCAGCTGTGGGAAACAAGCAGGTAACAGTCTAATTCCTGAAAGCATTTTTTTTTTTGCAGATAATGCACTGAAGAATATATAGGTGTGCTTGCCACCAGCATATTGGTGAATTTGATCTGATGCTAATTTCCCTTCTAGGGTGGATGTGGTATTCAAAGGGCCTGGTAAAGATGCCCACATCTAAGCTTATCTTAAAACCTCTCTGTGTTAGTGGAGAAAAAGAGGTACATTGCAACATAGTTCTTCTTCATTGTGTAATCTAACATGGGTCAGATTAATCTCACTCTAATTTTTTTTCAATTCTTACAGAGAAGGCCTGGACTTGTGAGAAGAGATGTAGACATCTGTGTTGGAGATCCCTAAAGGCAAAAGGACTGATCCTAACCTGTGTGTTGTTATGTACAAGCCCCATGGAAAGCTGGATTTACAGTACTTTTGTAAGACTGGTCAACTCTAACACATTAATTCAACCACCACGGGGGTTTTTATCTCTTTCTTTCTCTTTCTCTCTTTCTCTTTTTTAATAATTTCATTCTACTATAATGTAGAAGTCATAAGGAGTTCTGGGAATGAAATTTTGGACCTCAAAGGTACTTGTATACAAACAAGTCTCAGTCTACCTGAGACCATAGCCAGGCTAGTCCCAGTTCTTAGCATGTATGTAGCCTAGGAGTCTTCTTGCCAGCTGACCATTCTAAACCCATAGCTAAGATTTTAGGACTTCTCACTTGCCTCTGAATGAAACAGTATATTCCTTATGCCATGCTAACTGTCATCAGTAAGAGAGAAAACAGGCACTTTTTATAAAGAATAATTATTTTCTTGATGCCCAGTAACTGAGCTGCTATGCAGTTACAGTTATGTAGAACAATGAAACATGAATGCGTTTTTTTCTGAAGCTCTCAATCTCATTTTATGAGGCACTGAACTGAAATAGCTGCTCAAATCCAGAAGAAAGCTTGAATTTAACTTTTTTATTTTCCAGTTCTATCAGTTGATTTGCATTTCCCATGAGCCAGCATGCTAACACTTGTTAATTCCCTCTATATGAGATTAAGGCACCAAGCTCCCCGTAATGAAACCCACTCAGCATAATTTGAGAACTTTGTGATGGCTTGAACATCACAATAACCATGTTTCTTTTTTGACTACTTTCAATGCTTAATGAGGTTTATAGATTCATCTCTAAAGGATAAGAGACCAAGAAGCAAGAAAAATGCCACATGGTGTGTCAAAGTGTATATTTATTGATTTCTAACCAAGACTGAGGATTGAGCTATCCTTTGAATCGTAGCTTCACTGATTTTTCATGGCCAGGATTTGAAGGACACCATTTCAGACATGTTAGATGCTTAGAACATTATCAGGCACCTAACTATATTTAAAGCCAACTGCCAAATTCTAAAATAGGAAGGATATAAACAGATGCTCATGAATATCCTCCAAAATGTGTATTGAAGTGTCTTCATTTATGTACATATCAATTATTAGCTCCTCTAAATTACTCTTGAAAGAGGGATTCATATGTTTTCATAATTTTATCCACAACATTCCTATGACTGGTGTTTGATCATTATACAATTTTAAAAAGGCATAGGTACTACAACACTAGAATCAGAAAATTCCATAGATCTGTCTTATATGAGAATAGATCACAATTGTAGGATCCCAGGTCAGAGTATTTTTGATTCCATAGTGACCATATTGTGATACCATCAGTTACTTGAAAATGTTTTAAATTTCCAAGAGCCACATTGAGCTAACTCTGCTGTTCCAAGAGTTCATTTCTGTGCAATAGAATAGTGAACACATTTTGACTTTTAAATCTAAAAACAGAGATGAAGAAACTGTGCCACATTTATTCCTTCAAAACAGTACTTTAATCTTCCTTCAAAAATATTCATAATGGTATCAATAAGGCCACTAATATAGGAATCTCTAACAAAATTGTGCAACATGCAGGTCCACCAATCTGGGAAAAAAAAAACCAAATATTAATTTGTTGCTGTGAGATTTTGAATATGAAAAGACACTGTGTATGGTTAATATTGTAATACAAATCTATACTCTAAAATATATTTGTAATTGATACTCAGTATTAAACCCATGCAGAATCATGAAAAAATAAATGACTGGAAAACAAGTTCAAAAATCAGTCTTTACTTTGCATTTGTGACTGCCAAGAGCAGTATGAATGGCTTGGCCAGTTTTAGAATTTCTTCCCAGCTGTGCAACTCTCTTAGACTTCTAAATTAGACCATTTTTGGCAAATCAATAGCTATTTACATTTGGAAAACAGTAGTCTTCATCAAAAAAAGCCAGGTTGTGGGAAAGTAATTACTCTTAATGTGGAAGAGAACAAGAAACCAAATCAGCAAAAGAAAGACACATTAATGAATTCTTTTTCCAAAACTTGAAAAGGGAGGGGAAAATAACTTGGCCTTATAACTTAACATTATAATAACCATTTGTATCATGAGACAGAGAGGAACTTAGTTCTTCTAACTTGAACCGAGCACAGGGTTTGACATTATTCTTTAAAAATAAAGATAAACAATTCAGGGCTCTAGTCCCTGGAAACAGTGAAAGCATTTGGCTTCATTGCTGTCTCTAGAGTCTAGAAAGATCCCTTTTGAATCACTGTCAAATGGGAACAGTAAATGTTTACTGATTTCCAGCTATGGTAAAATATTTTTCTTCCAAGTATTTTCTATCCAAAATGTTGAATTAACTAACACTTATAATTCACCCTTCTAAACACTTTTTTTTTTTTTTTGACTAACATTTCAAAGTTAGACTATAAAGTATGGGATCAACACCTAGAAAAGTCACCAAAATAAAACTTAGCCATTACAGCATTACAGAGGGTTCTTTTTTCTTTAATAAATGTACACAGTTATTCACATTTCTGTGTCAAAAAATACAGCAATGGGAGCATTTTTCAAACAGGGAGCATTTTGTTGATTACCTACAGAAACGAAGTTTTGAATTGGTAGCAGAAGTGATTTTAATAACTAAAAATTTATTCTAGATATAATGACAGCAGTATATTTGCTATATATCTTGAAACTTCAGGCAAGCTTACATGGACAAAAGTGCTACAGTCCCACTGATGAATGGTACTTTTAGAGATTTTCTATCCCCCTTTTCTTAATTTGAAAATGAATGAAAAGTGAAAATGCCTTTTAGGAAGAGGAATCAAATTTCTTATCTTCCTATCTTCTGCAGACATCAGAAGGCAGGCAAAAAACCTGTAGTATCTGGTACACTACAGAATAACTAACTAGTATACAAAATGAAAAGAAAAATGAGTTGACCTAACCTAATTATTCCCATAAAATGTCTTCCAGCTATATTTTGAGTATATCAAATCATGTATAAAACTACATAATAAGTATCTTCAGAATAGACACTGATTGGGAAATAAATTCAATAAACTTTGCCAGAAGTTTAGATTTACATGTCCTCTTAGATGATTTACAAAAATATCTCCAAGGAAAGAGTATTTATATAAAATAATTACAGAAAAAAGTATTGGACTTTGATGTTCTGTTCTGCACAGTAAACTTCCATATGCCATTTTATTAATGTCTGCTAGCAACCAAAATCCTCTAATAAGGTATTCAAATGCCATGGCCTGGACATTTTAGGTTATCCATACTTAATGATTGTAGTATAAAACTAGTATGACTTTTATTCATTCATTATTTAAAATAAAACTTATGACACTTTGGATCAAGCAATAGATCCAGAAATACAAGTTCTGTGATTTCATAAAACATTGAGGGGAATTATAAAGAGCATGGAAGATGTTTTCACATGCTTATAAACCAATATATATTGTCTTTTCCAGCTGTAATTGTTTAATGTGGAAAAAAATAGCTTTCAGTTAACACAGACTTACACAAGATGGTAAAAATATTTCCATTCATCATCTCCATAATAAATGCATAGCAGTGGGAATAGTTATGAATAGCTTATCTTTTCTTTTTACATTTGTTTAATATAGAAAGTAACTACTGATTATATTTTCCATTCATGAAGGAACAGGTGGTTCTTTGAATAAAATAAGAAACCACAGCATCCAAACAGAGTATCCCATCCCACTATTCTGACCTGTGCAAACAAAATACAAAAGTCAGCTTGAGTGACAAAAAAAATTGGTAAATCAAATTTTTCAAATGAGGAAAGATGCAAGACGCATAAAACTCTTAAGTAAAGCCTTGCAAAGTTTACATTTTCAAAGAGAACACTCTCAATAATTGCTTCTCTGGTAAACTGAAATATAATTCACTAAAGCTGAATTTCTGTCTTCCAATAGCTTCCTGTTCTGCTGATCCACATACAGCTATTGTGTTGCTATGACTTACTCAGTTTTTACATTGATATATTTAGGTCAGCAGTGACATCTAAAACAACTACACTGGTCTCAGACTACCAAATATAATGTAATTTGCTTTGTTATATAGTTAAGCTATACCTGCTTAATTTATTGTTATTTCTGAGCTATTGAAGTTGTACCAGATTACAGTCTGACTTGTCAGGCATTTCCATGTAGTGTAATCCAGACATAGCTTTTCCTGTTCACTTTTCCTATATGTTTTTCCTGCTAATTATTGTAGTGAGCAGAAACTGGCCCTGGTGAAGACTCACTATGCTTAAATCACCAATTAAAACCTTGCTCCCACGCAAATTCTGTGGTGAATGACTTATTTTTACCTTCAATGCAGTGTAGTTAAAAAGCAAGGTTTGTTTCACTCCTAAATATACAGCTTTAGTTTAACCAGAGATGTCTGCATATTTCTGCTCTTTTGTTTTTTAACACTGTTATATAAGTGGAGTACAGAACAAGTAATGGTCAAGTGAATTCTCCCATCTGAAGACTTTAGTCTCTAAGGATGATTCTCTAAGAATCAGGAATCTTTCATGAGCTCTGTATTCTCAAGCACGCAAAATTTTCTGCTGACAAAAAACTTATGTTGACAATCTTTAGCAACTGCATTGCTGCAGCTTAGCAACTTTCCCGTGTTATACTAAAATTAAATAATTTCCATTTTCAGAATGGAACTAAATCTCTACACCCTGTTCTTCCCTACAGCAGGTATGATATTTTTCAAGTAGTATTGTGCATCACAAAAAAATTTAAGATATATTATTTATAGCTTAAAGCAATGCTGCTGCCAAATGGTGCATTCTAACACTAGGAGAGGCTTTTTGCCCATCAAACATGTACAGTTAATGTCTGTTTGTCCTTGTTAAACACTATTGCTCTTAAAAGCTTTTGCTAGTATTAATATAATGTGGTTGAAAATTACTTTTAAGACCTTTCAATGATTTAGTGTTTCAGATAAGTGAATTTCTACTAACAATAGTTGAATGGAAAATGTATGAAATTTCTTATTGTAAGACCTATTATTTGAAGGACTGTAATAGTCACCTATTTTGTATTACACTCTGTATAAACACTAGCATATGCTACAAAAACAATCCTGTTTTGGGGCCCATTCTTGGACCATATTTTTGTCTCAGTTGAAACATTTGCTTTTAAAGATACATTTTAAACAACAGACTATCTTCAAAACAATGAGTGAAGTCAGCTAAATTGTAGTACATTTAATAAAACTTCTCTATTAAGTGACCAAAACAGTAGAAACATTTCTTTCCTAATTTCTTAACACTAACTTAATGTTTTTGCTGACATTTTTTATTTGCACATTACTGAAATTTCTAACTCAGCAGCTTTCCTGGACACATAAAACAGCAAATTCGTGCATAGACAAGAAAATAATTAAAAGGTAAATGGGATGGAGCAAGAAAAAATAAAGCTGTTTTCAGATTTTTGAGGTTCTGTTTCCATGGGTACCTCAGACTGCTTCACCAAAAGCTGTTGTATTAACTAGTTTCATGCTGCTCATAATACTCAGTAAAACACAGTAATAGCAGTTCCCAAATACGTTAGAAGAGTTACAGGTCAGTCATGAATCAGCATATATATGTATGCTACTGCCCTAGTCACAATGAATTAATCTGCCAAAACAATTGATAAAACACAGAATTATGATCTTAAGATCAAGCATCACTATGAAACATGCCAGATAAATGGACATTCAGATTAGGTCTCTCTCACTCTATTTGAATCCATTGTGTTTCTGACAGTTTCTGTTTTCTTCATCAGCATGCTTTCTCATGGAAATGGGTAGGATTTTTAAAACCCATCATGGTAGCATAAATACAGCAATGACATTAATTTAGTTGAATCTAGTATATCCCTTAGCTAGGAGCAGCACTAAAACCAGTGATGTAACCTTTTCTGGTGGGTAAAACAATTCAGACCATCCTTTACTTTGGCACATCATGTTCAAGGGATATGTATTCAAACATATTTTCCAGTTTTTTATTTTTCTGCATAGGTAATAGTAAATATCATGACCCAAAATGAAAATTAATATCACAAAGCTGCAAAGAAAATTGAAACCATAAATTGAATATGTTATCTATAACTGTAGTTTAATGTAATTGATTTTAGGAATTCATTTGGTACACATTTCTCTTCCATCAGCTCAGGAAATGGGGGGGCTTTTGGATGACATTTATTGTTTTAGTAGGAGCTGCTTTGATTGTGCTCTTGTTTCTTTCAGAAACATCAGATGGGAGAATTTCCTTTTGTTAAACCGCATGACCTTGCTCAATACCTTAAAATTCTTTAACACATAAGCAGGCACATGATAACATTCTGTATTTTACTAGTTACACTATTATTTCTTCTTTGTTCTCAGTATTTTTATATTTGCTAGCTCATAATTAACTACAGAATAAATGTTATCAACTTTATTTAATAGATAGGCATACTGAGGCAGCACAGCGTTGACTTTTACTAAAAGAGGACAATGAACTAGTGTACTGGTTTTAGTGGAAATGGACCTCTTTTTTTTAATGCAGATGATATGGGGCTGCATTTTGGAATTGCTGAAACAGTGTTGGTAAGTCAGGGATGTTTCAGCTGAGCACTGCTTATATAGCAGCAAGGCCTTCTCATCCCACCACACTGTTGAGGAGGCTGGGGGTGTACAAGAATTTGGGAGGGGACACAGCTAGGACAGCTGACCCCCAACTGACCCAAGGGATATTCCAGATCCTGTAGTGTTGTGGTCATCATATAATGCTGGGGGAACAAGAAGGAAGTGTGGGCAGGGGAAGTTCAGAGTGAAGATATTTGTCTTCTCAGGTAACCAACAGACATGATGAAGCCCTGCTTTCCTGGAGATGTCTGGACACCTGCCTGCCCATGGGAAGTGGTGAAAGAGCTCTGAAGTTTCTTTGCTTGCTCACACAGCAGAAGTGAGTAGCTCTGTGGGCTTAGCTGCCTATTGGAATTAAACCACCACTCCACATCTCTCAACTTCTGATGATTGAATTAACTGGAGAATACATTTACTGTCTTTTTAAATGCCCTCATTACTTTCTACTTTCAATATATTTTGTAAATCCATTTTGAAAAAAAAATAGGTATTTTAAGTTTCATACAAGAAAAAAACTAAAATGTATGGTTTAAATATAATTACATAGTCCAACTTTGGCAGTGTAGGTTGTCATCAAAATATTATTGGATAGATTGTTCTAGTTCTTCTAAGGTCTTGAACAGAAAAAAGGATGTTTTTCTTTTCCAAATGTGATTTTTTTATCATTGATAATCATAGAACAATACTTGATTATATGAAACATCAGGGTAAATTTAAGCTAAATGGCAGAATCACACATAGAGCATGGATTTTTAGCATTTTGATAGTCTGCATTCAACAGAAACATTGTATTGCTGGAAGCAGGAGGTCTACAGAAAGTGAGATTACATGAGTGGAGAAATTCTACATTATGCAGATGAACTGTAGTGACTGTCTTTTATCAAAGAGTTCTTGATATTGGCCCCCTAAGCACTCATCAGTACAGCTACATGTGTCAGCTGGGTGACATTTATTCTTCATTGGCCTCTTCAGTACCTTTGGGCCTGGCTCGAGAAATGAAAGAATGGAAAATGCTCTTGTTTTTTGAGAATTGGCTTCCTTAGAACTTACAGATGTCCATGGGCCACCACTTGTACTTACTAATATTAAACTTTGGTGCTGTAATGCATTAGTCACCTCAGTGCAGTCAGCAAATGCCTCTCTGTCTTTGAGAGTGGTTCCAGAAACTGTCCTACATTGAATACAGAACAAGGACGGACTATCCAATTCTAGGTAGTAAAACTTTTTTTATTTCTAGCACTTCATTTAAATTTAGATGATGCAAATATAGTCCTTTGCTTGCACAGCTAACTATTCCATGACAACTTGAATAATTTTTCCAGCAGATTAATCTAACCTGGAGTTTTTAACTGAAATATCTAATTGCAAAGCCTCCTTAGTCTAGGTTGCCTCTATATTGACTTCATGGCACACTGATTTGGAGACAGGAAGCACTGAATCTCTGCTCAGACCAGAACAGACTGGTCTGACCTCTTGAAGTGCAGCTACATGTCCATTGTCACTTCATGAAGGGGGCAACCTGGCTGCCCAAACCACTGCATGCATTGCCAGTAGCACACTGGACAACGTCACTGAACTGAGAACGCCCTCCCATTTATGAGAGGATGGGAAGCCTGCTTAAAAACATGTTAGAGAACTGAGGCTTTCAACACCTATAGATTTTGGAAGCCAAGAGATATGCATTTTCCTGCTAATCTTCACCTGTCTTCTAGCCCCTAAATTAGGCCTCTGCAGAGACTTTTCTTCAGGATTTACAGGATGAGGTAACATCTATAAGTTGATAGAATTAGAAACTTCAAGCTCTGAAAAAAAAGTTTCCTGGTTAAAACTGACACTGTAGTTTCATGATATGGAAACAACAGTTTGGAACACATGGAATCAGGAATCACCTGATTCAAGGTGATTTATTATTATCTTTACTAAATGATAGAAAAAATCATTTAATTGATTTGTCAGCGTTATCGCTGCTATTACCACAACAGACAGTACAAACACTGTCCTCCACTCAATATCCAGAGGGACGCCATGAAGCACCAGAGACAACGAATGAACCAAAACAGGGAAGTCACTGGCTTAGGCCAGGAGGTGAGAACACTGACAGCATGTAGACCATAGCTACTTTAGTCAAGGGAAAAAAAACTAAAAGAAAGAAAAAGCTGTTATAGCAAAATTAGTTTATAATCATATTGATGAGGAAGAAAGTGAATTTTGTTCAAGTAACTAGCAATCATATTTAAATTTAATATTATAATAGAATTTTAAAGTAAATGTAAACACTTTTTTAGTGAATGGTGACATAAGATTTAATTCATCATATAAATAATTCTGAACAACATTGTTTGCTCTCTTGGCACTTTATTTTTACTTTATTTTTCCCTAAAATACCCTTCCTTCCAATCTTTTAAATGCTGTCCATGAAATTCATTTAAAAAATTAATATTGTAATGATGGAGAGGAAGGAAATAATTTTCAAAGACCTAACTTCATTTTTTTTATTACTCCAGATCCAAGGAGACAGGTAAACATTTGTTAAAATTTTGGAGTTGCCAAAGTTTTTAATGTTAAACACATGCTTGAATTGTTTGTTGGATCCCATGCCTACAACAGATCTGTCATTATGTGTAGTTTGGTAACAAAAAAAATGCAGCCATTTGAAGATAAAATTATTGTATCTTCATGTACTTAGGTACTACTTAGAAATATTTGACTTTATAAATTTGCAGAATATCTCTTGCCTTACAATGTATTGGACTAATAGTACTTGAGATTTGAATTTCCTTTCTTTTGCTTTTAGGTAAGTTTGGTCAGGACTGGAAATTTCTTATTTTGCAGTAATAATTTTTCCAAAATTTAGCCAAAATTTTCTTTTTTCTTTGTGGTTCATTTGTCTTATGATTTTAGTTTAAGTCTTCTGATTCCTAAAGGGTCCATGCACACAATGGCAAATCAACCCAATCCTTATGCCTACGAGACACTTCAGGTGGGAAAAAACCTGACAGAAGTCTCTATCAATCCCACTGCCCAATACTTGCCTATGTTTCCTGTCTTATATCACATCAAAAGTTCTTTGTTTTTTGTTCTCTATTTATTTTGCAGGTCTCTTGGGTCAGTGACTGTATTTTAGCATTATCTTGTTATAACAGTGTAATAGAGTTCCAGAAAGTTCAAATTAAATATAAAGAATTTTTTTTTCCTGATCTCTCCTCTCTGGTCAGTACCTTTGATACAGTGATTTCTGAGAGCTATTCTGAGATACAATTGAGTTGCTTAAATTCAATTTACAGATTGACTTAAAGAGAGTATGAGGGAAATAGTCCATATGCACATACAGTGAAAAGAAAGAAATGTAATTTTTAGTAATTTAATATGTTTTTTTTTTTTAGCAAGCCTCTTCTGGTAATGCTTACAATGTTTTAAAAAAATACTACTTGGAGTATTTTTTGTTGTGACTAGCTTGTGACAGCTCTGAGAATCTATTGTAAATACTTATGCTGTCATAAAGCATGGCTGCAACAAATCTCCATATATATTCATTAGCAGGTGAATGAATTGACATAATAGCTTTCACTCACTTTCTGCTTCACTTTGCATTATTTTTTCCCAGACAAATGTAAAAATATTGATTGCTACAGTCATTTTTAGAGTATTATGCTACTTTGTATTCTTATTTAATGTGTTAGTATGCAATGAGCCATGCAGGAAAATGAATACTCTCATCATAATCTTGTTCAAATCTAATTTCCTCTTGAACAGTTTGAGGAAAATCCTTAGCTGGTGTAACTACTGTAAGTTAGTTCAGCATATACCCTTTCATTTATAAGTAGATGGAATCTCCAGATTCACTCGCATGTGATATTACTGAATATTTTTCTAGCTGTTTGAAGACAAAGCATTTGAGTGACCCAATATAAACCTAAGAGTAAAATAAAAAAAATAATAAAAATAAACACAGTCTAATAGTTTCCAGGGCTAGTGTTTCTTAATGTGTATTTTACCCACTCTGAAGTACAAATGTTGAAATTTACTATGACTCGTTGAAATGCTTTCCTGTACACGATGCCTTTGATTTGTTTTGTTTTTGGACAAAGATATAATTTATTTTTAAAGTAATTTTCAGACTGACAAATTTTCAGTTTATTGTCACGGCATAATAAATTTATCTAAGGTGCAACCTAAAGGTCTCTTCTGAAGTTTGGAACTAGCCAATACAGTTTGCCTATTACATCAGCAAATTACTGGTCCTGAATTTTCAACTTGCTGACAGGAACTCTTTGACACACCCCAACTATTTCCCTCAAGATCCAAAATAAGTAGTGGAATGTGTGCACAGCCAAATTCATCTGCTTTTCCAAAGCTGGAGAGAGGTTGGATTCTTTGTTACACATTGGATATGTCTACCCCTAAAACTGTTTTGGAATTACATAAACCTCACTTATTTTTTAACTCTTTGTAATACTTCTCATGAAACTCTTAATATAACTTCTGACATGTACACATAGACATGCAACCACAGGGTAAAAGGTAGGTAAAGTGAAAAAGCTAAGAAAACATCCTATTACCATATCCTCTCTATGCTTTTAAAGGAGTGTGATGGAAAATGGAATTTTGCCCAAGATCTCTTCCGTAAAAACTTGATGTTAAATCAGATTTACAGCTCAAAGTACATTTAAGTACATTAAGTAAAGTAACTGTAGAATACTGTCAGGTTTCTCAGGGCTTAATCCTGCAAACACAAACAGGTACATAGAGTTTTATGACAGCTAATTTCCCATGGAGGTAAATGAAATTATGTGGAAAATTAATTTACTCCTCTGTGTGTCTATATTACTGAATCTTTCATTTTGTAACTTCTAAGATCACAAAGTAATAAAACCAAAACCACTGAAACAGACTGGTTTGCCCTATAATGCAGGAAAAAGTAGCTTATAATAGAGATTGCCACAGTGGATGCGAAATATAGAATATAGGTCTGTTGAATGGATCAATTGGCTTCTGGCTTTCAAGAATACTGGCAGGGGTCATTTCCTGAATTACAGGGAAATAATCTGCCCCTGGCAAGGAGAATTACAAACAGTTGTGTAAAGGATGTTCTATGACTCTGTTGTATAACTGTAGGCTATCAGTAATCACACTTTTGAGCAAAGCTAAATGTGGGTTATTGGACAGTCATTGCTTTCCCCTGGCCATGGGAATGCACTGTCCAGTTTGAACTGCTGACTGGCAGAATATAATGGATGGAGCAGAGGCTGAATAGGCTAAGCAATATCAATGGTGAGCTACAGCCAGCACCTTCTAAATCTTTCTTTATGATGTTGACCTAGAAACAGCAGTGGAGGCAGACTGGCATCAAGGACACACAACATCAACCACTTCATTTCTCAGAGGGAAAGACTTCAAAAACATACTTATCTCAAGGCAGATCAGGCCAAAGGGCTTTCACCTTTTCTTTTGTAAGCACCATATTTCCTCTGTAGCTCTTTGCCATGTCCTACATGTGCCAGCTCATGATCAAAGTCTGTCTCTTCTGAGGCTGTAACACTGCTCTAACCCCATCATTAGGAGTGCTTGAGAATGCACACTACCAGCAATTTCATGACAAATTTTGTACCTGCAGAAGCAGACTAAATGATGAGCTCTAGTTAAGCTCAGGCTCTTACATTTTGCCCTTACTGTATTATTTTTTTATCGGTTGGTAATAGTGCCTGAGTGTACTCTTTCCATTAACTGCAAGTTTTGACAAGATGATTTCCTGTTCTCAATAAATGATGACTGACAAGTAAGATCTCCACTTTCCTTTCCCAGTCAGTAATAAAGTGAACAGAATTTAATGAATAAATATTCTACCTCACTGGCCAAAATATTATGCCATTAAAAAATTAATTAAAAACCTTACTAAACAGTAGCAAAAAAGGCTTATTTCAAGTAGCAAAGACAGCTGGTAGAAAGTTTAATAATTTCATAAGTAAAACCGCCTTGTAAAAATGACAAATATTTAAAAGCATGGAGAAAACCTCTCAGCTAAATCTAAAAATTACTGCAGATTTCAACCATTTTTCTTCCATCAGCAGAATAAACTACATTTAACTAGCTCTTAGTCATGAAATAGCACAACATGAACAAGAAAACTAAAATCAGAACATACAAATATAGTTTCCTTTCTAAAAAAAGAGTTCCAAAGAATGCATCACAGAATTGTTAAGTTCATATATTTTAAGACTACAAAATAATCTAAACAAGAAAGAGTAGTAACTGAAATATTTATTAATTACTGACCAGAAATCCATTGAAAAATAATAAATTAATATTTACTAATCCATCCATAAGCAAAAGTAAAAAATAATCCTTAAAATATATCATTTGTGTTTTTCAAATGATGAGATACTAGTTATAATTAGTGTAAACACTTCCAAACTAAAACAAATCCTGATGTAATTGAAAATTATTTTTTCACTGAGTAGATATTTAGCTGTTAAAAGGCAAAACCACTCTACCAGATCCTATTCATCATGGCTAATTTTAATGAAATTGCAGAAAGATGAAAGACTGCTTCAAGTCTTTAGAAGTCAACTAGATACAACTTTTGAATTGAACAAGAGCAAGACAAGATAATCAAGTAGGGTGCACCACAAAAATATCATAACCACAGAAAAAAAATTACTTGAGAAGGAAATATTATCCTGTGAGGTTGATGACAGCTATTTTTCTTTAACTTGAACTTTGTGGTAGATATCATCCCAGTACAAAAAATATCAGTAGTTTATAGCACTTAGAACACAATCAACATAGTTACAAAGAGAAAAAAAATAATAATCTGATCGAACAAAAATTTCTGCAAAGTATATATCACTTATGCTGTGGCATGTTATATTGGATAAAATAAAAATTAACAGCAATAATAGAGCGATTTTGTCAAGGGTAAAAAAAATAAAAATCCATCATGGATGGATAACTTCACATATGGTTCTGAATATTTCTTATAATGAAACTTGTTTCTGCATTTGGTTTCAAAGATTCATTGCTACAGTGAATGTTTAAAACAGCGCTGTTTTAAAAGCATGCCTTTTCATGCCGTTTTTTATGTTATCTTCAAGTTCCTTGATAATCTTATCCTACAGTCTTTCTCAGTGGCTTTGACTTTCAAAATTTTATTCACCAGTAATTTCTCTCTGTGTATCATCGCTTCATATGAGTGATAAAATATTATGAGCAAAAAGAATTCATCTCACACCCTTTGATCCTTCTTACTAACTGTGTGTCATGAAAGATTTATTACAATAATACAAACTCTGGTTACTTATAATTGCCCTTAAAAGCACACAACTGGTAACCAGGACACTTTCTTTTTCTCTATTTAAGTATGCAATTTCTTCTTCAGAAAGCGCCTGTTAATTCCCACTGATGGAAGGATGTCGTACTGAGTTATGAGCAGCCACTCTATCAATTTCAAAACTTGTTGCACTGCTGCCCTGAAAAGCCATAGATAGAACATTATATTATTTAGAAAGGTAGCTGCTTGCATTCGTCAGCAGTCTTATACTTTAAGATCCAGAGGTTTAACAAATGAAAGATGTTACAAGTAAGAACTGGAATTACAGGTTCTCTTTGCAGAAGGATTATCTACAAAACACTTAATAAGATTACGGTCTGACGTTAACTCTGTTGCTATGTTTGGTAGAAAATATCTGCAAAAGAATAAAAAATATATTTAGTATCTATTTCAATATTAGAAAACTGAGAAATGTTGACCTGATATATTCATTGACAAATCAGTCCTTCCCATCTAAATAGTCACACAGTGAAGTATTCTCCCCTGAAATGTCAGTACTCTCAATGAGGTCAGAAGACACTTGACTTCATCAGCATCCTAGGTACGTGTACATGGGCTAAAAGGTGGCTGTGACTTAACTTCTGAATTTCCCTTTTGTATACTAATCTTTGCCTGATGTAATTTTTAAAAAATTGTGTTTTGGAGGCTGAAATTAATTTTTGGAATTGATTGCTGTTTTTCAAAGTGGTCTATTTATAATTCCACTTCTTTAAAATGGTGCAAATATTTGAAAGTGTAGAGTATGAAAGCTTTTTTTAATATGTGTCCATTTAAAAATTACCTTGCACAGCTATGTTTATTTTTAAAGGATAACTTTCAAGTTCAGATATCCTTATTTAGACATTGGTTTATCTAGCTCTGAATTGATTTCATTTTTATCAAAAATACTCAGCCCAATTTTCTGCCTAGGATGGCCTAAAGATTGAGTTTGAATCTGCTCAATATTTTCTAGCATATTCTATGGAACTAGAAAATTCAGACTGCCTTAAAGCCGTGTAATTCCTGAAATATATGTCTGTTTTCTTTGCAGCATGCGGCGTGGGTTTTTCCTCTCCCCGGCTGCACACGGCTCTTGGGAGCCCGGCTGAGGCGTAGCTTCCACGTGCTGCCGGGGTTTGCTGCTGTGGGTTCCCGGACATGGCTCCGTGTCTCAGGCGCATGGGCTGGCCAGCCTCTGTTACCGTGCGCTAGGGATCCGGTAAAGAGGAAAGGAATTTGTCCATTTACTCCGTGCTTGGCAGGAACGGTTTATTGGTCACGCATGGCGCGGTTCGATGGAAAGACGCGACCGCTCCCGGCACTCGCATGGGAGAAAATGGCGTCTGCGTGCCGGCGGGATAGGGTTTTATGGAGGGGTGAGGCGAGAGGATCCACGGCCTGCCGGCCAATAGGGGCGGCTGCCGTGGCGGTGATGTCAGCAACAGCGACCAACCAGAGAACCCCGCAGGGGCGGGCACCGAGCCGTGGGCTGAGCGGATCGTGTGGCCAGCACGGGGTTTCCCGGGGCCGGACGGCAGGGTGGTTACAGGCGCGGCAGAGGGGTAAGGTCCGGCAACAGGCAACATGGGGGCAGAAACCGCGGGGGGGAACAACACAGGGGAAACGCGGGATTACAGAACTTGACTTATTTTAACATAAATTAAAAACCCTCATCTAAACCCAAACTCCGGTATGCAACAGCAGCATAATAGTTGTTCATAATGTACTTTGTTTTCCCCGGTGTTATTTCATGTATAGCAGCATCCCCTTGGATGGTCTATTATTCTGATCATCTGCAGTGCCTAAGGAAAGAAAAGAGCAAAGAAAAATATTTGCTGGATCACCAGGAATATTTGGCTGCACTTTTCAATTTGCTATCACAAGCACTTGCAGCAGCATCCTGCCAAAGACTATCAGCCAAGGAATCTAACATAATTTTGGAGTATGATGTGCATGATTGCAAAGAAAGAAGACAGCCTCTTAAGGAGTTTGTCTTGGAAGAGTGTGTCTTGTTATGCTTGTTGGTGTAGTGGGTCACTGCAGAAGATATTTGGAAGAGCATGGTGTCTTTGAGTAGAATTTTCTCAGACTATAACCAAAGACATTGACTGTCAAGACTTGTGTTAGCAGTGAAGAACCACATACACCCTGTGTACAGCAGAAATTATTCATAGATTTCCTAATTAAGAAAACCCTGCTGAATTGTAAAGACTACAATGACAATGCACCTCTCTATGAATGTGATCTGTTTAGTGTGAAAATTTCAGCCAGAGATTGGACAATACCTTGGAGATCATTTAGTCCAGCCATTAACCTAACATGCAAGGACTGGTCTGATGCTGCAGAAACCAGTTTTCCCAGCATCACAAGGAATGCCAGATTGCTATTACCTCTTATATTGCTTCTGCTAACTTCAGAAAGGTCATAAGATTAATATGACCTTTTCTACCATTTTATTGATATTATATTTTCTACTATTTCCATGCTTTGCTCAATAAATTATTCAATTAGCCCTGGGTGTCCATGCCTTCTTGAGATCCAAAAGGGAACAGTTTATCCTCAGTGCAAAGGAAGGAGTGTCTTACAAGCAAATTATATAAGCAAATTCCTATGTTTCTATGTCAGTAAAATCAGTATTAAATCACCATTTTTCCTGTGTGAAACTAAAACTTCTTCCCTTTAGATTTGAAGCTAATTATTCTTCTTTTCTGTGTAGACAAACTGTCATATACCAATTGTATGAGTTTGCTATACAGAACATATGAGCATTACCACGTAATGATGGATTAAAAAAAAAAAAAAAAAACGTGAAGGAAAACTATACAGCACTAAGACTTTTTGACTATGTTCTCTGTGATGTTGACAAAACAGATCAGATTGATTATGAGCCAATTGATAAGAGGGCCTCAGGCAAAAACTGTATCAAAAAGACACTTTACCGTGACAAGCTTCTACATATAAATTAAAGGGGAAATAGGAATACATGTGAACATGATGTAGATTAACCATGGATTTTTTTACTTTTTTTCCCCCTACAGCTGTAAACACATCAATAAAACAGTTTCTGACTTTTACTCATGATGGTTATTTTGTAGTATGGTTGTTATTACTAGGAAGTGATTACAGTGCTAGCATAGAGAGCAAGTTTAACAATTTCACCACAACAGAGGTTTTGGCACCAGTTTACTTAATCTAAAATTATGACGTCTGTTCAAACCACAATATTTCATTTCTGGAAAATTCAGGTAGCTAAAAATGTTAAAAAGGTTTGCTTCATAAATAATTCTGCCCATTTCAAGAATTATTACAAATTTTCTGAAGTAACCTAAAGGGAGAAAGTTGAGATTTGTATGACTGGTCTAGAAAACACTTTAGCTGAATATAGGTTCTCTCTTATTTTTTAAATTTTTTGATCAATGATATTAAAGTGCAAGGTTTCACAAAATAGATTACATGGAAAATGAGAATGAAATCCAAAGCCTTATTAAAAAAAAAAGTCAAATAGAAACATTTAGAGTTTTGTTCTACTTTGGAGGTTTAGATATATGCATAAGTTATGAAGTACCATTAGTTCAGTTACTGGCCATGGGTCTAAAAATATCAGGCAAGTACTCGCTTTTGTTATAAAGTCAGTTATCACCAGGAGAAATCTCAGTTTCTGTTGCTTTCCTTTTCCCCCTGTCCAGCATATGTACAAATACAGTTACTATAGAGGAGACATGTAGTAAGTCACCCTGGAGCAACAATTTAAATGCACTGGAGCCCTAAGAAGTGCTTACAAAATAGGTAGATTTGTAAATATCTGTTGTTTTTTAACTAGGTCTACAAAGCCCTGTATCTTGGAAGGAATTAATTTGGTTTCATTGTTTAATAAATTTGAATCCATTACCACCAACTCCATCTTATTACCTTCCAGTGTGTTAAGGCTTCTCTATGTGAGAGATTACTCTGGTACAGCTGTTTTTCAGCTGATTCTCCTGATTCACTCTTTTGTGGGAAACCTTCAGTTTTGGAATAAGAGAGACAACTGGAATGAGACATTTTCTGGAATTAGAGAAATTGCAGATGAATCTAATCAAGATGACTTAAGTCAGTTTAAATTGACAGCTTACCCTATTCCAAATAAGTTTGCAAGCATAGGGATTATGAACATTAAGTGTCAATTTGAAAGCAATGGATTTACACTGAACTTGGGTGAAAAAATTTCCTCCCTCATAAGAATGTTCAAGAAATTTTGATTATTTTTGTTAATATTTTTCTCTACTGTAATTATTAGTCTTCTCCCAAAAGGAAAAAGAAAACCCAAAAATCTTTAACTAGAAAATACAATAATAAAATGCTGTTAGTGGAAACTTGCACTAAAAGGTGATGACCTATAAAAGAGAATAATTTCCAATTAATTGTTACTACTAAAAATTCCCATCTGTGTCAAAGGTTAATTATACTACAGCAGAGGTTCATTATCTGAGAAGAAACCTGTTATTATGCTTACCTCCAACATTTAGTATTCCAAACTACTATCAGAGAATATTCAGGGTTTTTATATGTATAACCAAATTAGAGATGTTAAACAAATTACAAAGCCTTTATTCCAAAACAGACTACTTATTTCAGCTACATCCATTATATCTAAAGTTTTGGTATTGGAATGGGCTGCCCAGGGAGGTGGTGGAGTCACCATCCTTGGAAGAGTCGATGAGTCAACCAGACGTGGCACTGAGTGCTATGGTTTAATTGACATGCTGGTGTTTGGTCAACAGTTTGGCTCGATAGTCTTGGAGGTCTTTTTCAAACTTAATGAGTCTATGATTCTATGATCTATGGAATGCTTTATTGTATATTCACAGAAGGGGTTAGGTTGGCAGGGATCTCCATGGGTCATCTGATCCAACCTCCCTGCAGTCTCCTAGAGCACATCACTCAGGACTTATCCAAACAACTTTTGAATACTTCCAGTGAGGGAGACTGCACAGCTTCTCTGGGCAATCTGTTCCAGTGCTCTGTCACCTGCACAGTAAACAAGTTCATATTCCTGTGTATCAGTTTCTATGTATTTCCTTTTGTCTTATTTCTCTGCACCCCTGAGAAGAGCCATCCTCTTGATACTCTCCCTTCAGATACTTATAGACTTTGATGAGGTCCCCTCCCTGATCCCTTCTCCAGGTTAAAGAGGCCCAGATAATCCAGCCTTTCCTCCTAAGCGAGGAGCTCCAGTTCCTTGATCATCTTCATAGCTCTCTTCTGATCTCATTCCAATAGTTTCAGGGATCTCTTGTACTGAAGAAGCCAGAACTGGACACAGAACTCCTGGTGAGGCATCATCAGGGCTGAATAGAGGAGCAGGATCAGCTCCCTTGTCTATTGACAATGGTCTTCCTAATGCAGTCTAGATTTAGATCCCTTATTCCAGTTTAACCTACCTTCATGATATTTTTATAGACATTAAACTTTCTAAATATTCAACATGTTGTACAAGAACTAGAACTTGTCCTTTCATAACATTGGCTATGTTTTCCATCATTAGTTAATTCATAACCTTGTACAATCTCCTCAATTAAACCTGTGTTTACCTCTTGGTATTGCTGACTAAAGAGACTGTTTAGAATATTACTTTCCTGTGAAAAGTTTATTTTACCAAAATACATTGTTTGTGTTTACAGAAAGCTGACTGTTTAATAAAGAGGTTTGAAAATGAACCAAAAATGTTAAAAATTTACTTTGAAAATCATGTAGACAGTGTTGACTGAGAGAAGTGAAACTACAATAAAGTGGATGGATTGTGAAATGAGGACTCAGGCTAGTTCCCAGAATGTTTTTTATTGATGTCCATGGCTTTTGAATCAAACCTCCTTTATAAATGTCTTTTTGTATGAGGTAGAATTCTTGGGGATACACCTCTTCATATTTAGAAAGACACAGTTTGCTGCCTTCCTTCCCCAATTCTTCTTGAAAAAGATGCAAACTGATACTCAGGATGTTTCTGACTTCCTCTTATATGTGAAAGCAGTTCTTAAAATGTGGATCTCTGCTACTCCCTATCTTATTTATTTAAGGGGAAGAAGAGAGAGAAGAGGAAGGGGGTGGGAGAAGAGAAAGCAAGTCAATGAGTGTTAAGTGAAGCAAAACCACAGTTGTTTTGACAAATTATGAAAAAGCTGTTAGGATGAGAAAAGGGAAGAATGCAATGTCCATCCTGTTATCTATCTTTGATCTACTTTTACAGTCAATTTAGCTGAGCTAGTGCTGACCACAATATTACTGTATAACTAGTAATAACAATCCATGGTCAGAATGCATTCAATTGTCTGAGATTAATTCCAGACCAGTTCACATAAACTGATTTCTGAAATCTGTTTGCTGAAACAGTGAATTTCAAATGTGCATATAAATCTTGCCAGATATTTAACAGTAGATTTTAAGAGAAGCTCAGTTTTCATATGGGATCCTCAAAGGAATTTTTGAGAAATGATGAGTGTTATGAAGGATTGAAATCTACATAGTAAGCACCAAAGCAGAAAACTTCTTTAAAAGAAAGGTATCTTTCCATTAAAAAAAAAGGGAATTGTAAACTTCACATTAATTCATTATTCATATTTGACTCAATCTTTGAAAATTAAAGCTAAAAAGATGCAAGAAAAAATAAGTTTTTTCTTTTCTGTCTGATAATTTATATAGTCATTTACTTTGCTCAAAGTGTAACAAAACATGCTATCTCAGAGTATTAGCATTCCTAAAGGCTTTAATGAATAATAAACATATATGCTAACTACAAATCAGTAGAGGATTAGAACTCAAACCTCTGATACCAATAAAATAAGGAAATTACAGGAAAATATCAGTAAAAGACATTGAACTACTCTAGGGAGGAGCCTGACAAATAAAGTGTAACAAGTGTGCTGAAACCAGAAATTTCTAGGACTTATATAGTAAATGTAATTTAATGCTCCTGAAATAATCAATGAAAATTCTAGAAACCTGAAAATGCTTAGAAGCACAAATCTAGATAAAAATAGCACAACACTGATTCCCATTTTCCTATTCAAAATAAATGACATTTGTACAATTGTCAGTTTTACAGTAAATAAAATTTTAGAACCCATTTTGAGGCATTCTTAGCATGCTCCATTCCATGTACAATTGTAGGGGAAATTTTGACTTTTTTCTGCCCAGAGTTAAGAAAAAAATTACTAAAGGATATAATATAAAATATTTCACATTTTGAAATATCCTTTCTTCACAGGCACATTGTCTCCTGGCTGTCTGTTCCTTGAAACTTTGAGGGACCTGTGAGATTTGCTGTGGCAAAAGGTTATCCAAGAACCCTATGAAAGATGTAAACATTTTTTTGTTTTTCAGGCACTACATTCAGGCACATAATTTTCTATCACAACAAACAAAGCTCCTCTATTTTTCACTGGACAAGGCAGCTATATTTAATCAGAATCTGTTTTCCCAAAGACTTCCTGAAATTCTGAGAAAAGGAAAGCCTTTTCCCCATGGAAATGTACAAAATAATCTCTTAAGTGTCTCTTTTGAAAATGGTCTGAAATTACAAAAGGTATGGGATTTTTTCTACCCATCTTTGTTATTTCATATAGTTAGAGGGTACCTGCACAGCTAGGGAGCAATAAAACCACATCATGTTACAATGGCTTTATGCAATCAATATAATTATCCAGCTTAATAATGCTGGCAGTTGGGATGGCAGTAAAAAAAAAAAAAGCTCTGTATCTTTGTGCAACAGAACCATTAAAGCACACATTGATTTCAGTCAATAACTTTTAGGGACTTACATTGTCAAGGAATATTGCTTTTCTTTTTCCTTTATAAACCAGTTCATTTTTATATCTTAGGCTAAAATTGGCATTGGGTTTTATGTATATGGCAACATTTTGCACTTATCTCCAAGGTGCGGTTCCAGCTGTTGCAGCTTCTAGAGAGAATTAGTATCCATAGGAAGCTATAATGCTTTGCTTGTCCTTTACCAAACTAATTTGTAAATCATAAGCCTTTTTTCAGGTGCAGAAAAATCAGTCTTACATAAAACTTTGCCTGTTTTACACTGTCTCCCTTGTGCTGTTTTAAATGCTACAAAAATACATACCAAATGCTATTAATTCTGCGATACAATGCTTGAAATAAATAAACAAGAATGTAGCGGCATAAGAAAAAAAAGTCTGACATTATGCTGCATATCTTTTCAAACAATTAAAATGCCATTTTAAAATGCTAATTAAAGATTTTGTGGAAATCTAATTTTTTTTTCCAAGGCAGTATAAGGAAACCCTAAAAAAAAAAATGTTAATCTAGGGCTTTCAATAAAGTAATAAAAATAAGGTTAGCTATTAGTAAGTAGTCCAAGGCTATAGACCATTGCTTGGTGATCTGCAAGTGCTCAGTCAGGCCTTGTAATGACTGGTAACTAAAGATTATGACTCTGTGATAAATCTGAAAAAACAGATTTAATTTTGTCACATTCATGCAATCATAATTTTCTGGTTGTTTTCCTAAGGAGAGACTCTGAAAAAAGATTTTTTTTTTTTACATGCTGAAAAAAGTTGATTTATTATATCTTAGAGAAAAAAGAAACAGATTA
Source organism: Vidua chalybeata (assembly GCF_026979565.1). Classification (NCBI taxonomy): domain Eukaryota; kingdom Metazoa; phylum Chordata; class Aves; order Passeriformes; family Viduidae; genus Vidua; species Vidua chalybeata. Next base: position 126,934,745 of record NC_071530.1, on the reverse strand, counting down.
CTTTATATTAAAGATTGTTCATTCAATTAACTGTAAAGGAAGCAATAGTTTCATATGGGGGTCCCACCACTTTAGATGAAAAGCCAATAGAAGAATCTAATGAGTCATTACGAATTGTTTATGACAAGTTGGTGTTTTCATTACAAGGCAACAGGTAGTTGTTAGTTTAGTTTTCCATAACTGAGGAAAGGTAGAGCAACTTTGAAAATAAATTATTCTATTGCAATATAATGATTTCCTGATATTCTCAGATATTCAGATTCACTGTTTTCCCCAAACAGTAGTAACTAAATATTGAAATAAAACTATACAGTTTTGGGAGCATTCTCAGTATGTAAATTAGCATGAGTCAAAGATTCTTTTATATCACAAGTATTATTATTAATGAATCAACAAATTTTACTTATATACATGCCTGTTATATACATATAAGAGCAAACTGTTCCATAGGTATTTTTGGAAAAATCTCCTTCCTTGTTAATTCAGGAATATAAGGTCATATAGAAATCTTAGTCCATTAATTTTTTTTCATTAATACAACCAGATTTTGTCCTTAAAAAGTCCTTGTTGGTGATCCTAGACTTTAAAAGATGATGACTAAAATATAACAATTGCAAGTGCAAATAGTGTAAGTAACACATATGTAATCCATAGGTGCATAGAGTTCCTGACAGATGTGTCTGCTTCAACAGCTTTTAACCACTCTTTATACATTTTCCTAGATATTTAGTGTAAGAATATTAGGTATTTCTATGCAAACCAAGACACTGGTTTGAGAAACAGAGATCAGTTGTTTGTAACCATTATAAATGGATTTTTTATTTCAGTGGGCAAACAAGCCAAAACAAAACATCCCCCTTTACTCTCAATTGTGAGATATAAACTGCTTTTATTTATAAATCTTTTGCCAAAAGTAACAAACCTTCATTTCACTGCCATTTCCCCCCACAATTAAACAAATATAAGTAAAGTGAAACAGTCGACTCTTTCACATACTAAACACTATGTTTCTTTTCAGGTTCTCTGAGAAATTTAGAGAAAAATATAAGGTTATATTCACAAAGCAGCCAGAAGAGGATGAAAAGAAATTTTATACTCCTTTTTTATCAACTGCTTACAAGTAAAAGTACTCCAACTGAATTTTCTTTCTCTAGTGTTTGAACTCTAGCTCTCACTTCCCAGGAGGCCCAACAAGTCAAAAACACATTGGGAAACCAAGAGAGAAAGTCTCCCTAATCTCCCATATCTAGTCTCTTCTGTCTTGTATAAATAATTGAATATTCATTATGTTTAGGAACAAGGGCCTCTTCTTTCCAAAAGCATCAGCCTGGACTCATTCTCGCTTTCTCATTCTGTATTCCAGTGACTGTTTATAAATTTTATCTGAAAGACAAAACATTCAGAAGGAGCAAAGTAGGAGATTTACTGGCTAGCATAACTTATGTAAGAAATGGACAAGAAATTGACAGATTTAAGAGTTAATAAAACATAATTCAAGCTTTTATTATGACAAAAAAATAATTGAAGTATATGTGTTCCATGGGCTCTATAGAGGTCAGTACTCTACATAAACCCATTTTTTATCTGAAGGTAATAACTGTATAAATTACAGGTAAAAACTGAGTTATTTTAAAGGAAAGAATGTATTTATTTAGTGAAGTAATACAGGACTCCGTGGCAAGGAGAAAATTCAAAGTAAATTATCTAAGAATTTTGGATTTGGATTAGCCTCATATCTATAGCCTATAACATAAAATAATAAGAAGAATAACAATATTCTGACTATCAGACATATGGCAAAACAGCTGATAGATTACCTATGGGAATTAACAAGTGGGAGAACATAAGAGCAAGAATTGCACCGTAGATAGTAAACTGACTGAAAAGCAGCTGGTGACTGACATACCTGAGAAGGGAATAATCAAGCCAGGATAAACTACCGAAAGAGTTAGTCAAGGATTAGTCATGGTAGAGATCCTGTTTCCTATTTTCATTACATTTCATGCAGACACCAAAGTAAATGCTAGCTGATAAACTTTATCAAGCAAATAAAACAATATCAAGCAAACCACAGTATAGTACAGAAATCAGTAATACAGGATTTTATAACACTAAAGGAGAAGCAAACATTAAAGAAGGAACAAAAGTAGGTTCTGATCTCAACAGCTGGAAGAGAAAAAACATTGTGGAGCAGCTGGGTGATTGTTGACAACAATGTGTGCCATCCATCAAATAGCAAATGCAATTCTAAGATGTATGTGATGAGGTCCCCAGAGTATTCAAAGGAATATGAAATAAGACAAAAAGGTCTTGTCTTGTTTAATTTAGTAAAATGAACTGGGATGTGATAAGATTGCTCTACATAAATATATGGAGTGGTTAAGCATAAACACAAAAGAGGAAAAGGTATTTAAAAATAAGGAACAATGTTGACCTAATAAAAAATATTTCTAGATGGGCAATGAATACATTTGGGTTGGAAATTCAAAGTTGTAATCATCAGAGCCAGAATACTCTGTAACAACTTTCCAAAAGGAGTAGCAAGGGCAATAAACCAAACTAGTTTTAAGATGAAGCATGCTTCAGAAATAAAAATGTTATATATAAACATCTGTTTCAATACTTGCCAAAACACAGACAAGTATCCAATAAAACCTTGCCTAGTATTCTTGCCAAATTGCCCAGTGAGTTGCAGGAGAACAGAGATTTTTAGGATCTTTGAATGAGATGACTCGTCTCTGACAACTCTTTTGTAACTAGGGACTTCAGAAGCATTGAGAGTTAGAGATGTTTATCTGCTTTTCAGAATTCAAGAGCAAGCTGGTATTTCAGGCAGTTTGATGTTGCAGGAAAAATAAAAAAGGCATTTTCTAAGTTATGAAAATAAAGATCATAATTATTTGTTTTAAGCATCAGACCCTGAAAGTTACCCTCTTCTACCTCTCTTAACAGAAGCTGAGTTTCTGTTATCATGCGCAAGAAGATTCCTCCACTTGACTTCCACTCAAAGTGTAATAGAACAGGCTGCAGCAGTTTAGATTTGGCAACTAAAAGAAAGCCCTACACAGAGCAATAACATTTGGCTAAATTTTTTGTGCCTGACAGAAATTATATCAGTTGAAATGTCTACAAAAGTTTGCAGGTAGTAAAAATATACAGACATTGAGCAAACCTTTAAACTCTTCAGCAAAGCCCATTGCAGAACTGACCATGGTCCCAAGGGACAACAGGAACAAAATGCTTATACAATCAGGTCTGAATATATTGGCAGTCTAGAGCTCCTCTAAAGGAAAAGCAGCAGAACTTTGTTACATTGGAATTAGGTCTTCGCTGACATAAGACACTGATCAGTCTTAGTTGACAGGATCTGTTTTAGCAACTATGTAATATGCAACAGCATACTAGAGAAAAGGGTGAGCTTAATAAGACTTGAAATTTGAAATCTGAACAGGTCTAAAATTCTGATCAAACCTATTAGGCCAATGAATCTGCCAGATGGTCTAGAAGATGGTAACATACATTTAGAAAAAAAAATCTTCATGTGTGAAATGTTAGTTTTATATAAAACACCACAATATGTATTTGTCTTGCTTCAGTTTATCTAATTAGTATGGAGAAAAAAATTGCATTATAGAAAGCATTATCAATGCAATGGTAAATAAAAGTCAATAATCTAAAAATTGCAGAGATATTCAAATATTCTTCTCTTTCTACGAATTAATAAGAAAAATTTTGTTAGACAATTTAGCATCTTTTCATAGCAAACCTTCATCACTATTGTCTGATGATGAGAATATGAAGTTAGGGATATGAATAATACAATGAATCATAAAATAAATTTAAGTTATTTTTTACAGTGGACAGAAACGCAGGCTAATTTTGTATACTTTCTTCAAGTGCAATTAACCATGTGTCAAACGCTGTTAGACACTATTTATATTCTTCAAATTCAGAGGTAGATGAAAACCTCAATGGAGTGAGGAATATCAGAGCACCATACACCTTAATCCATGTCACATGAGATAGTGTGTGTATGATATCAGCCAGTATTGAGACAGAGGAAAGACAGAGTACTCTCTCTACTCTTTGTTTTTTCTCCAGTAAATATTCATCTGAAAATATTGAAAACAAAGTCTCTGTCCCACAGGCTTTGGGATAACCTCCAGCACAGTGACAGGTCAATGCCATGTATTATGGAGCAAGTCTGCATAGAATTCTTTGATATGAGAAAAGCTTGCAAAGTTTAACCATTAATTATTAGGCCTTGCCATCTTTGAGAAAACTGGCCTATTATTCCCCCTCCACTGCTGCTTTGAGATCTCTTTCTGGGACTCCAAACAAATCTGAAATTTCCTACATTGCATAGAAAACACACTGTGGCATAAAATTCAGAAAAATACAAAAACAGGACTGTTTATATTAAAGACAGGAAGAATGTAAGGGAAGATTTGTCATTTTTTATCTTTTCCCCTTGTCTTCCATAACCTTGAGAAGAGGAAGACCTAGGTTAAACTGTTTGATTAAAGTCAGCTATATGGACTGAGAAAAGTCACCTCTTTTAAGTTTCTCCCATCTGTGTGAATGAATGGGCATGCCAAGAAGGAAAGCCTCACTGCATACCTAGAGTGTCATCAGCATCAGTATCCTCATTTTGACAGCTGTTGCAGTGGCACCTGAGTCTGTGGAAAGAACCTGAAGGAGAACACTGGCATTACCAGAGGGTACAATCCCATGAAGCTGGCCTATAGCAATGCTCCTCATGCTACAAACCTGATTGATAAATAAAGGTTTTTATATTTAACACAACAGCTGCAGAAAAATACTCTACTCTAAAAGAAAAGGTTAATGTATGTATTCATACACACACACATGTATTCACACACAAATGTATATTCTGGGCATTTAAGATATTTCACTTGAGATGATTGCACTGCTCCAAATGTTTCTGTTCCACAAGAAAATGGGTCATGAATTTCTGGCTTAGTGCCTGAGAATATTCAAATGTTAATTTACTTCCATATTTTGAGCTATAAGTACAAGAGATCTATTAATCTTATAAGTCTTTATTATTTATCTTGGAAATTTAATTTCATGTGTTCAAAAAAGGGCACCAACCATGCATTAGATCTTTATAGTTTTACTTTTAATTGAGATTTTTATAAATTTTCCCATACTTTTCTACTTTTCTTGATGATATATCCTATAAATATTATTATAATAGAACAAATTACTTTGAGAAAAGATTATGTAGTTTGACCTTCTGAATACTGCAGGATATTGCTACAGTATTTTTTTTTTTTTGGAGAGGAACAAATTAACTTCATTTGCACTGCGTAGCAGTGTGTAGATGCACCTCTGATATAATGAAACCAGAGGACAGAAATCAACTTATAAAAAATCATACCTTCTGTTAAGAAACATACCTTTTTTGATTATCAGTTCATCCAAGTGCAACAAAGCGCAATTTTTAGAAATGCTAAATTTTATTGAACAAAGGGTCATATTGCAGTCCTGTATCCCATCTTGGTTCATTGACAATTTCCCCCACGTGCTGATCCACACCTTAATTTGTGAGAATGGATTGGAAAAGCAAGAGTTTAAAGAAAAAAAGTACCTGCATGCAAGGCAACATGGCATATGAGAAGCGCTCTGAGGCACTACCCCCAAGGACAGTACTATTCCCACTCTGCAATTAGTGTTATCGAATCTGATCTGGGCACTGCATACAGCATTATAAAATTTAAATTCCACATCTACTTTACAGAGCAGAAGTGGCCTACAGGCTTAGTTTGAAATTAAATTTACCAACTGTCAACTTTGCTTAGCAAGTAGCCATCCTAAAAGCTGGCTCTGGATAATCTATACTGAACGACCCAATAAGAGGAAGGAAAAGGGAGTTGTATGGCTTACATTTCAGAATACTCTCAGATATACATACACATTGAGAATACACAGGAACCCCAGAATTCCACCTGACCATGCTGTCTCATGGGCCACATACCTTTAACAATTTGTTTGTAACAAGATTGCATGCCTATTTGTAACAAGTCTGCATGACTTCTCAACAAAGAGCCCTGCGGTGTTTCCTCAAAAGCAAAAGACAATCAAGACATTAAGATAGTTAGGCATCCTATATTAAGTATTTTAAGTTTTTCAAAATATTTTAAAATGTGTTTTGATTGCCTACAGAAATTTTACTTTTTTTTTTTTTCCTATTATTTTGGTCCAAAACAGAACCTCTTCTTCACAGAAACGATGAGATTTAGTTAGCTGCAATAATAGCCCCTAAAACATATCACACTTCAGAAGGAACCTGTTCCTCCTACTCACCTTTATCATTCACGCCTAGGTGTTTCCAGATAAGCTTACACTTTGGAGGAATGCAGCAGGCACACGCTGCCTCCAGCTCAGACAGGCTCTTCAGTTACTGTATTTGTGTGGCATTTCTGGGATCCACAAGATCTTCTTAGTATCCCAGCCACTGTGAAGTAAACAGTGTGGAGTTGTGTTTTTAGGTTCCACTGTATGTGTGTTCAAGATGGTTTATCCCTCTGTACTCCCCCTTGTGCCTTTTTGGTTCATCCCAGGTTTTCCCATCAGCACCTGTGTGTCCATCAATCCCAAAAACCCTGACTCAGGCCCCTGACCCCTCCCAGGTGACTTGTCCATCCTTCCCCTCTGTCTGGAGGCTTCTGCCAGGGTCGCTGGGTGACGGGACAATGGCCTGGGGTCCCTCCCCTCTTCCCTGCTAAGTGGATACCCCGGGTGTCTTCCCTCGGAGGGCCACTCCCATGTCTTCTCCCTTTGGCTGATCGGGTTTCCACCCATCCTATATCAGGGCCTGCTCGAGGCCCAGAGCTCGCTCTCTTCTGGGACCTCTTCGAGTGCTGTTGGGCTCTGGGGTTCTCCTCAGAGTCACAATAAATCTTGGACCTACCCCCAGAAGAGTGTCACCTCCTTCCTTGCTGGTGGGATCAGCGATGTCCTCAGAGCCACGAAGGCACTCTCTAAAGCCCAGCTGGGTTCAGCAGGGAGTGCCTCTCGCTGCCCTGTCACCCCGAAAAGAGCTAGCCAGGGCTAGCAAGAGATCTGCTCTTGCAAACTGGGGACGAGATGCGGCAAACAGCATTCAGCTTCTGCACGCAGCTCACCCTCCCAGCTCCATGTTGTATCCAGCTACAGAGACATGCCCTTTTTTTTTGGATATGTCTTTTGTTTTCTTTTTGGTTTTTTTTCTGTTCTTGGGACTCCTTTTGTTGCCATTGTTACAGCTGTCTTCTCAGGCCTTAATTGTTTTACAAGAAGTGATGTGGTTGCCATACACTATGGCTATTCATATGGGCCGTGCTTCTGCAAATAGCAAAATTCCAGCAAATTCCAGACCCAGAATTTCAAATATTGGAAACAGATATGAGCATATCTTGCATGCAAATATAGCTTTACTATAAAAAGTCCTAAGCTTTTGCCTGGTCTGTAGCACATCTTTCATAAAACTATACAGTCCTGATATGAACAGTCTAGTTCTTATACATTATGCAATTCACCAGTTCTCTGAAAAAATTGCTCCAATTTACTTATCTTTGTAATTAAAATCTGCTTAATTTTCTCCACATATTTTAGATTTAATTTTCAATATTTGAATCAAATCTTCCCTGAATGATGTTTGTGTGACCAGTTAAGGTATTATCTTCATTCACAAATCTGTTTTTCATGCAAGTTTTTAATTGGTCCAGTGGTTTGATGTTTGAATAAACTCATTAGTTCAAAATTCCTAACACCCAATATAAGGCATACAGGTCAGAAGGTAGGAATGTTTGCAAACAGGTTACACTGGGGTTTGGGTTGTTGGCATTTTTGGAGTTTTTTAGGGATGTGGGCATAGGGGAGAAGCCTTATAATTTATTGATAACCTTTTGAAACTAATAATTCCCCAAATGAAAAAAAAATGTAAATCATCAATAATTTTTATAATTGCTATCTATTTTAGGTGTTTCTGTGACTGTGCTTTTGGTCATACAGTCAAGGACTCTCTGCTGTTCCTGCTGGGACCTGATACGGAACTGAATGTCTGAGTTTTCCATATTGTTCTAGCAGTTTCTATTTATCAGGATACACTCTTTCATTTCATGTTTTATGCTCTTTACAGCAGATACATTGGATTATTGGATGCTCAGGGCTTCTAAAACATATAAACTCACTTCAATGCACAATACAGACTGGTTTTAATTATTGATTTATGTCCTGTATTGTTAATTATTTCTTCAATATATGGCATCTTAAAGTTTAAGAAAGAATATTTTTTTTTTCTTTTTGATAGACAAAAAGTGCCTGGATAAACTCACCTGGAAATTTCTGGCAAAAAGAGTAAAAAAAAAAAAAAAACCCGCCACAAGTAAACTGCTGAATTTCCAAAATTTTATTGAACTTATCCTCATCCCCAGTGGTAGTGCCACAGGTGCTTTGACTTTTCAGTAAATATTATGTAATCCTGAATTAATAAATCTTACAATGCTCTTATTTCACCTAGCTTTACTTCTGTGTAACAAGAAAAGCAAAACACACAAAAGCATATTGAAAGAAATTTTCTGAAAGAAAAAAGATATAGAAGAATGTATATGCGTTACAAAAATACATTTCCTTTATACACTTCAGTTAAATCATTAATTCAGCATTAAGTCTTTTTCTGTCAGGAAGCTACAGTATCTATGGGGTTACTGTAAAGTTATAACAATAGTAAATGGCAATATCAACCAACTACTGTGAAATTATGATGTGTTTAAGTATAAGCCTTTTCTAAAGAAAGTAAACAGATGTTCCTAACAAAAAAAAAAAAAAAAAAGAAAAGAAGTAACATATTTCTACAGTACTGAGATTTTTTTCTCTTGGAGGCAGAACCATTTCATTAACAATACACAAATCTTGAGTTCCAAAGCTTTCCAAATTCTTTCCCTGCTTCCCACCACAACTGTCAATGTCCACAGTGACGAAGAAGACTGTTAAACCTATTGTAATCCACAAACAAGCCTGTAAACTGGCACAAACTTGTTTAATTCAAGGTTAATTTAAACCTGTGACATAAAAAGATCTCGTTCAATACTTATAAGACATTTTAGGTTCCCTTTGTGTGAACAGTGATTATAAATATTTGCCTATCAATATAATTCTGATTTATTCCATCACATTTTTTATGTCATTGGAAAAATAGTCATTGTATAATTCTGCTGGAAATACTTGCAGCTCCTTATCTTTTTAGTTATTTCACTGATCAAACAAGGCTATCACTACTACTACTAATTTTTATTAGATCACTACTTATAAAACTCATTGAACAGATGTAGAAAAAGCTGGAAATATATTATGTAATTCCAGCTTCTCTAATTCAAACTCTAAAGCTGTGAACATAGATGACATTCTAATGAGCCTATGCTAACCTACAGTAGCTGTATCCTAAATTTCACAATAATTTTTTTTTCCCATAGAAGGAAGAAATAAAACCTAACAAAATTCATTGACACAGATCAAAATGAATTGCTGGCCTAGTTTTGCTATAGAGTGAGGTAAAGCATCCATCAAACCAGTTCAAATAATCACCTAACTCAGGTTTAGCACACTTCCTCTACAGCAAAAACAGCTTTGTGTTTTTGGCTACCACAAAATAAGAAAATGTTATCTAAGTTCTCAAGGTTCAGAGAATGAGAATGTTTTGGATGACAAAATATCTTTTCTAAAATATCTTGGAAGACTAAAGAGGAAAAAGACAAAATTGTAATTGCTTTTCACAGAATGAAAGCCTTTAGCTTACCACTATTTCTGTTCCTCTAAAATTAGGGGGGATTTATCATTGTCTTTAATGGGAGAAGAGATGAGATAAGGCTTAGCAAGTCTGAAAACTCAACCTATAATCTTGTTTCATGGTCTAAATTACATTCTAACAGCTGGTACAGAGAGAAGAAAATTCAGGCTGAACTGAATGTGATGATGCCAATAAAGAGGAATATTTTGAGAATCAATAGAGAAACCCTCCCTAGAACCAGGGAAACCATCAATGTTGGGATATAAATGGCTGGGAAAGATATAAAAGTTATGAAAAGAAACATTCAAGAAAATATAAACTGTCAGAAAAAAAAAAAAAAAAACAAAAAACCATGTTAAAGTACAACATTATCGTTTGTGAAAATGATACAATATACAAATTAAAGCAAAAGTTGATAGAATGGACACTTAAAGAGAGTACTTTAAGCTTTCGTTTCATAATTCTTGAGTGAACAAGCTAACAAACACACAGAAAATGACCTCTGATACCACAGTCAGAATTTTTTTTCAGGTAAATACAATTATATTTTGATCTCCTCCTGAGAAAGTGTCTAAAACCAAAACCAGAATTTTCTAAACAAGTGTAATTCCTGTCACCTAACGTAATAGTGTAGCTAGTTTATGCTCATTTTTTTAGCTCTTCTTATAGTCAATATCTAGAAGAGAGCATTGTGAGGAAGTGATTCATTCATCACATCCATATCTAACTTAGAGGGTTTTCTTGGACTAAGGGGGTTCTTAGCTCTGCCCCCCAGTCTGATGCCTCTGAGCAATAAAGATGGTCTAGACAACAATGCTATTATTCAAAATGTACTTTGACTAAGTGAAGGGTAGGTGAGATTAACCTAATTCTGTTCCAAATTTTTACTTTCAAGAAATTACAATCAGATCTCCTGACATGATATTTTACAAATCAAACTATTAAAGAAGGACTAAAAAGAAGGAGTGGAAATTCATGGTCAGAGCCAAAATTCAAAACCACATTTTAAATTACTCTGGATGTGAAGCAGATACTAGCTCTATTATTTTTAATCTTCAAAAATGTTTTATATAAGAATTCCTAGTTTAACTTGTCTTAGATTTTGTCCAATTAAGAATGGAGCTGAGTTTAATCTCAAGTGAAGATTTCAAAAACAAAAAGTAACTAGTAATCTCAGATAAGAAAGAAATAGAAAAAAGTAAAAGAAATAGAAAAAGAAATAACATTTTCATTTCCTTATTGGCTTACAGAAATTTTGCCAGTATCTCCATGAAAATCTATTTCATCAAATTATGATCTCTTCATTGTATTACAGTTGGTTTATCTTCAAAGTGATCAAAAATAAAACTATTATAATTTGTAACTCCTTATGGTTAATTTTACATGCCTCTATACGTCTATTTGCCTAAATGTTTATTCAGTTATTATCGAGGATTTTTCACTGACTTTTAATGGATATCTTAAAACAATAATAGACTACATATATTTAACACATTTTTCATATTAAATATGTGAAATTTATAGCTATCCTCAACTTATTAAAAGACAAGTTTAAGGCATACAAAAATGGAGCAAAAGGTCTTCTGCTGTTCTATATCATAGATTTTCCCATTGTACAGATTTTTTTTCATTCAACTTAGTGAGTATCTCTAGAGTTGTGGAAGGAATGAGCAGCATGAAAAACAGTGACCAAGGGATTTGTTATACTAAATTAACTAAAAAATTACTACAAAGAAGACAATATGGAAAATGAGGTATATATAAATATTATTATTTATTTCTTATATATCCTGTATATTTTAACACAATCCTAAAATACCGCCAAAAATAATTTACTTCAAAATATATGACATCAAAAATACAAGATATGGTCATAAGACAAATCATAGCCTCATTGAATATGCTGAGTTGGAAGGGACCCATTAGGTTCATCCAGCACAGCTCCTGGTCCTGTGCGGGACAGGTCAAGTATCACACAAGGGGGCCCCAGAGTGTTGTCCAAATACTTAAAAAATATTATTACCAGAGTGTTTCTTAGGACATCTCATATAATTTACCTTCCTTTCAAGCCTACATGGATAAAAAGCTGTATAACTCGGCTTTGTGAGTTATATATATGTATTTATGTACATGCACACATATGAACCGCCACAAATATTGTAAAAGTCTTTGTTAGTTCCCAAACCTTTACATAAATGTTCTGCTAATATATAAGCCAGTTTTATTCTGCCCATGTGGCTATGACTAAGCTTGACTCATGACAGTGACAAATATTTCCATAAAAAAGATCAGAGTTTGAAATGGGAAGATGATAAAACCATGAAAAAAGTTTATCCAATCCAACAACTTGACAAAATAAACAACAACGTGACAGAATGTTCATTTGCTTCATATAATTCACTGAATCCTGATTTGGCAGCTCTTGTCAACCCAGCAGAAATGGCATACAACCATTCCCAAGCTTTTTTATCAGTGAGATTTAAGTAGTCAGAGTGGGATTTTTTCACTCTTGTCTGGACATCAGTTGGTGTTTCTCACATTGCATCATATTCTGGGGCAAAAGAGGCTGGATGTTGAAATTCAAACAATGGCGCACAATGACAAGTCTTTTTCAAATCTTTTAGACCTACCAGAGGGCTCATAGAACAAAACAAAACAAAACCAGTAAAGATAACCTGAATTAGTATGTGGTTTGGAGGATGAAATAAGCAGCGGGATAACACTTCTAAACACAGAAAGTTTTCTGTGCTTACAGCAGAGACTTTTCAAGGTCTCAGTCAAAGTCAATTTCCCAGGTTTCCCAGAGCTCGGTCTTGATTCCTCACTCCGAGGTCCCAGTGCCATGTTCCTTCAGATGAGACTTGAGTCTAGAGTTGAAGTGCAATATCTTCTCCTACCATTGTCTTTGCTTCCTTCTCTCTCAAGAAGAGAGAAGAGGATAATGCAGATCTAGAGAAAATCAGTTCCCATACCGACTGCAGATCCATCTTACACCACTAGTTCAGATATAGCTATAAGGACCCTTCTACCTCTTGTCAGTTTTCCAAGCAGAGCAGGACCTCATTCCCTTGGAAATGCAGTGACCTCTGAGCAGTTGTGTGCAGTGGGAAAGAAAGCAGATCACTGGTGAGCCACTCAGAACTTTTTATTTGTACTTATGAATGTGTTGAGGTGCTTCTGAACAGTCTGTGTTGTCCTTCCATCTGAAGGAAAAGGTGGCTGTATTACCAAGTTCTCGTTTTGGAAAAGCAGACACCATGGCCATTGCATTTATTTTATACTCAGATATTTTCAGTGAAAATATTTCTCACAAAGTAAAGGCTGTCTGACCTTTCCTCTAATAATCCTTACTAAGCCTGTCCAAATATCAAGATCTGGTATCTGTTCAGGGAAAATTTTTTGGACATGGGAAGGGGGAGTTGAAACATTTCAGACTGAATGAAATTACAATTACTGAACAAAACTCTTCAATATCATATATTTCACTGCCACGTTTTGCAAACACCTAGCAGAATTTGCTGTATCTAGGATACTAAAATTTGGCAGAGACAAGCTACTTATAGGGGTGCTTTTCATCATGCTAGTAAAGAAGGTCTGCTTTGGTCATAAAGAACTATCTAAATATAAACTGGCATATGCAAAATAGATTTAAATCTGGAATTTTTTATAATAACTACTTCTCTTGGATATCAAAGTGAAGATTTTACCCAATAAATGTCAAATACAACAGGAGTTTATACATGAGAAGTGTCAGACTGACTGTTGCATGAAACCATGTACAGAAAGTGTCTTTGTTAAATCTCCCACATTCTATTTAATAATTTTGACTGCAGTCTTGTATATAAATAACAGAATCTAACACTGATAATATTTTAAGATCTTAACATATGCTGTGTAAAAATAGCAGTTCTTTCAAATAATACAGTAATTCTCATCTCTAGTGACAGAAAAGATTTCCTGAAGTGTAAGTACTGACTGGTGTGGATGCTGCCAGCAGCTGTTACGTACCCAGATCCTTTCTTCTCACCATCTACAGCTGTGCCTTTGTTGCCATTGCCCAGTGAGCAACACATATGTTGCCTGAGAACTTTGAGAGGAAATAGAAAGCTGATTCCAACAACAAATGCAATTTATCATTTAATCACAGAGTGATTGAGGTTAGAAGGGGCCTCTGGAGGTCATCTTGTCCACCCCATCTGCTGAAACAGGATCATTTAGAGCAGAGTGCCCAGAGCATTGTCCAGACACTCTTGAAAATCTCCAAGATGAAAACTGTACAGCCTAGGCAACATATGACTGTGCTCAGAAAACCTCACAGAAAAAAAAAAAAAAGACATTAAATACATTTAATATATTTTAATTTTGAAAGGGAGGGGGGTTTACTTCTTTATGTTGAAGTGCTTTGTCTGAGAGTTAAAGGATCGGTTGGTTTTGGAAAGAGATCAAGGACAATCTCTAGTTTCAGAGACTGACTCAACAGATGACACTTTAAAATACCAGTTTAACAATTGTTTTGGGAATTTTTTTGGGATTTATTTTAGTGGTAAAATGTACTCAGTTTTCATACACAATGAATATAGGGTTTCAGTTATAGTTTAGCCTAAATTTAATGCATCGTTATTTTAATTTCACTGATAATTATATAACACTAAATTGAATTAATATATGCAGCCTCTCATTGGTATTAGACCCCAGGGAAAGCATTTCTGAGGAAGCTATAAAGAAACCCAAGTTTCCCACTGTGATCTATCTGTATTCTGCTCTTCTTACAGGTGTTCCCAGACTCTTATGGCCTGGGGTTCCCGGGGTTTATCTGACCCTGGCTGCTGTAGGTGTCCCAGATAGCACTGGGCTGATAAGCACAACCTGTCCCGGTCCCTCAGGCAAGCTCCCAGCCGCAGGCAATCTTAGCAAGCAGCTCAGCTCTTAAGTGAGATCAGCTCTTCGGTGAAATCAGCTCTTTAGTGATTTCAGCTCTTTGCTGGCTAAGTGTCTCACAGACATATAGGGAGGGAGAGAGGAGAAGGCTGTATGAGGTTCCACAACGGTGTCTTTATTGGCAGCTCCTGCAAAGGGTTTCAGTGACAGCTTTACTGCTGAACTGGGCAGAAATGGGGTTTTATATAGGGTACAGAGGTTTTAGGAAATGGTCCAATAGTACCATTGGTCAAGGCAAATATGACCTATGGTTTTACAGAGAGATAACAAGGGTCTGAAGGTGGAAGAGGGGCTTCTTTGATCCAGTCATCATGACTAGGCATTTCTTATCTTAGGCAAGGGACTGCCAGGGAGGCCTTGTAGGGCCTCTGGCTGCTACACCAGACAATAGCTCATACTTGCTGAAACAAAGTTCTAGTGCCATATAGTAATACTCAGCCTAAATTTGTACAGAAATTACATGCTCAACCATTACAGAGATGTTAACCATTAAAATACCTACATTAGATGTTAATTTTTTATCGCCCATGCTTAATGCCAAAGAAATGAAAAAAAAAAAGACATGATCTCCTGTTGATTTTATTATGTCTTGAATAATAATAACACAGCTTTTAGGTCTGCATCATAATGTGTACAGTGACATCCTCATAGAAGACAATACAATATAAATTTTCTAATGAAATGTATATAACCCAGAAACATTTCATTATTCACAGCACCACATCAACTAAAATCCTGTAATGAAATTCCTATGCATTTCAGCGAAATTATGTCCACGCTCTTAGTGAATTTTTGGATGCTGGACTCTTAACAAGTTTAGCTTGTATCTAACCTACTTAGTTACCTTCCCATGTTCTGTGACACAAAATACAAGTCCAGAATAATGCCTAGCAGATAAATATTAGGTTAACGTTTACCATTGAAGGGTCTTGAGAATGCAATTTGTTATCTTGTTGGAACTGAAATTATACTTTCAAATATAGGTATCAATTATATATGCAGATATACACAGATAGATCTTAGAATGGAATAAAAATTCTTGCTCTGTGCCATGTTTGTAAAACCATAAATGTTAGTTTTGGGATAAGTAATTTGCAATAACTAACTTAGTAGATTTCTACTACCTATGTGACAGTCTCATCTTCAAGGCCAATTTAAACCTATAGACATATAAAGTAAGCATGTATGAAACACAGACTGCAGTATGTTTAATTCAAGCTGACAACAAGTATTATTGTGGATAATAAGTGAATGAATCCTGATTTTAGGATTTTAACCAAGAATCAGCATAGCACAGAGGCCAAATAAGTTTGGTCTTTTTCTTGGGGAAATATAGGGGATTTCTTTCTAAAAGGGCTCTGAGCTAAAAAATTGAAACACAGGAAGGCAGAGGAAAAAGCAGACACAACAAATTATATGATGACTGGCAACAGTGTTTTAATTCACTTATGTAATAGGGTGAAGGGTACTTAGAGCTAGTTGAAGATAGACTGAAAGAAAAGGGAAAAGGCAATGAGGCGAAATGAAAGCAATGAAAAAGGCTAAAAGGACAAATGTGGAAAATAAATTCTGCATGACATGAAGATTAGAGCAAACAGCCAAATCAGAGCAAATGAAAGTCTAGTCAGAACTACGCAGGGCTTTGAATGAATAAAAGTCCAAGCTTTGTCTGAGTCTGCAGCTAATATTAATAAAGTTCCTGAGTGATCTTCACAGCTGCCATCAAGATCAGTGATAATACACTATTTTGGTACATTAAGACCTGGACAATTTTCAAGATTCATCTTCATTTAGCAGGTGTTCTCTAAACAATTATTAGATGTCTGTCCTTCCATTTTGTTGAAAGGTGTCATGAATTCCAATGTAACAGGGTATTGAAAAATTACATGAAGGTGCCCATAGCCACATTGTACTACATGACACATTTTTATTAACAGTAATGGCCTTTCACAGATGAACAATCAGAAATTTACCAGGTAAGCATTACATGAGCGGTTGTCTTAATTATCTTTTTTTCCCTCTCCAGAATACATAACAGAATATTTTTATGCTTTTGGATAATCAAATATGTGATTAATGTTGCAACAGATTAAGTTAGCAGTTGTGAAAATTTATCACTGCATTTTCACATTCTCGAATTCTGCATATTGTCTTAGGAATAATCCTTTACTTGAATAAGCAGAATGTCTTTTTATTGTTATTGTTGCTGTTATTATTATTAGAATTACTATTTCTGTTCTTAAAATACAAGAAACTAAATATTACCTGGACAAACAGCAATGTTTGAAATGCTACAGGCAGAAACACATACACATATTTGTCAGAAGGAAAAAATGTGTTTCATGGAATACTTATAACTTCTGAGAGCTGGTGAACAGAGGCTGGCAGTTCTTTGTTTTTCCCAGGCAGAAGGTTTAGAACATGATTCAGTTTGCACTTAGACAAGCAGCATCCTTTAGATCCCATGGTAGAAGTGAATACTAGATTGCAGAATGCCCTGTACTCTAGTGTTGGTATTTTCAAGTATTACCCTGTATTCATTGCAGCACAAGCAACTCTTCCTCTTAAACTATCCTCTTTGCTGAGAAAGGTCAGGAAGGAGCATGTGTTCTCTTCCCCAAAATATATCTTGTTGCTCTTGTGGAGTGTTTTAAAATACTATTTCCTTTAAATTGCCTCACTATTTATTTTTATATATACTGGTAGTACTAAAAGTTTATCCCTTTTTTATCAAACTGCATAATTGTTTCAAGCCTCTCCAAGCTCTTTGGATCCAATCACTGGTTTCAAATAGTCTGTAAATATTTTCTTCAGCTTCTTTAAAAAATAATCTTATGCTCTGCCAAAAGTTTTAGAATAGTACTATTAAAGAACATATACAGAGGCAGGAGAGAGCAGTTGCTTTCTCAGATTGAAATTGTTTCTGAAAGTTTTCAGTCAAAGTATTTATATAAGCTGTGTTATGCTGGGAATTTTTTCAAATTCCTGTAAATTGCTATATACCAAGTGCTAGGGAGTTTCTAAAATACTGCTTCAGCTGCACCTTCTGTGTAGCTGCCAGATAAAAACTCAAGCCTCTGTGGTTCTATGTTCCCAAAGATGTTGATGAATGAGAGCTTTTCTGCAAGGAGACTGATAGGATGCTGCTGGGAATACAGGAAAGAGTCTGGGAGGGAAAAATGTTACCTGTCTATTATTTCTTTTTATAGGCCATTGAAATAAATTGGAATACTAACAGATGTGTAGAATAAACAGCCACCAAACAGGTAAGTATGTTGAAGAAAAATATTATTTTTGACATATGATTTTGTTCGGCTTCTGTTTTCTTAGGAGAGCACTGGAGCCTTGCAGAATGTATTTTATTTTGATTCATGAGAAACTGAATTAAGCAATGGGTCTATTTCCTTAAATTGGTATGTTTCTACTACATTTTTTATTTTTATATACTGAAAAATATATTATTAATTTGATTCCTCAAAAATGTATTCCAGACTTACAAGTATCATTTAGTGACTTACCTTAGTCAATTTTAGTATTCTATATACAGAATAAGCTTAATCTTTCTAGTGATTTTGAGTTCCTTATTTTTAAATTCTAATCAAAAATATGTGCCATTTTCAATATATTCAACCTTTGTTCTCTCTAGTGTTCCTTTTAGTCATAACTAAGAACTAGAGAGAGTATTTTATGTGGCACTAACAAAAAATTACAAGGAAAATTAAAACTAGTATTCAAGTCATGAATATGTAAATATTTAAAAAACTCAATTTAACAACCACAGAGAAGAGCCCATTGAAAATTAGGTCTCTTTCCTGAGAAATTTTGAGACTTCAGTAAAGTTTCTTTCTGTTAAAGATCAAAATGAAAAGAAAAAGAAATAGGTGAATTAATTGCAAGTATTTCATTTCTCTTGCTGCAAAAATTTCATTATGTTATTTTAAAATTTTATATACAATTAGACAGTACTTAAAAGTTTTATTATGACAGGAGAATTTTTCATTGAAATAAGTCTGAAAAATGTAACCTAACTGGGACATTTTGAACGAGGACCTGCTGCTCGCCAAGGCCAAGACCATCAGCAATAGCAATAGTGCTCTGGGGTAGCAGATTTAAGAAACGGAAGAAGTTGCTGCATTTCAATTTCCACAGCATTTGCAGGTGAAGAAAGGAGTGAGAATACGTGAGAACAGTACTTTGCTGACACCAAGGTCAGTTAAGGAGAGAAATTCCTCCAGGCACTACAGCTGAGATTCCCCTGCAGCTCCTGGTGCAGTCCATGGTGAGGCAGCTGTGCCCTGCAGCCCATGGAGAACCCCACTTTAGAGTGGGTGGATGCCCAAATGAGTCTGTGACCCTGTGGAAAGTCTGCACTGTAGCAGGTTTGATGGCAGGACTTGTGACCCTATGCGAGACTCACACGGCAGCCTGTTCCTGAAGGAGTGCACCTTATGGAAGGGACTCCACAATGGAACAGTTTATGAAGATCTGCAGTCTGTGGGAAGGACTCACCTTGGAGAAGTTAATGGATCACTGTCTCCCATGGTGAGGACCCTACAGTGAAGCAGGGGCAGAGTGTGAGGAGTTCTCTCCCAGAAGAGAAAGGAGAAGCAGAGACAACATGTGGATGAACTGACTGCATCTCCATTCTCCATACTCCTGTGCCACTGTCAGGGAGGAGGAGTTAAACCCCAGAAGAAGCGGGGTGGAGTCGAGAGAGGGAGAATGGTGCTTTTAAGATTTGGTTTTGTTTTCCATTATCCTTCTCTGATTTCATTGGTAATAAATTAAAATAATTTCCCCAAGTAGAGTCTGTTTTGCCCATAATGGCAACTGGTGAGTGAACTCTTCTTGCCCTTAACTCAACCCACGAGTCTTTCATTATATTTTCCCCTGTCCAGCTAAGGAAGGCAGTGGTAGCAGCTTTAGTGGGCCTTTAGCCCCTGGGCTTCCAACCAGGGTCAACCTAACACAATATGTTATCAAAAACTTATGAGTAGACTTATAAAATATTACAACTCTGGTGTTAAAAACCGGAATTCCCAATGAAAGATCCAAGATGAATATGCTGAGCATCACTAAAATCAAAGTCCTTCCTTATCACTAAAATCAAAGTCCTTTCCTTACTGTTTATGGTCAGAAACATGACATCAATATCTTCCTGATATAAAAACAAAAAGACAAACCTTACTTTTTACCAAGCACCTTTATTTCTGAGACATTGGCACCAATCCAGTATTCACTGGTCTAATTTTTCTTACTGCAGACCCATTCATTTTGTTCAATGTTCACTTCATCTAATCTGACAATCAAACTTCTCTCCAAGGGACAGCAGAGAATTAACTTTCTAACTCAGTAAGGGTGAACATTGTGAGCTGTAAGGAAAAAAATAAGTGCTAGTTAGAGGATGTGTCATGAAAACTTCCCAAAAAAAACAGGCAATACTCCCATGGCCTGCTATCTGAGGAAGTCTAAGAGCAGTATTTTGTCAAATAGAGCAGCAAGTGTAAAAAATATCACAGAATCAGAGAAGAAGCTTAATTGAAAGGGACCCATAATGATCACCAAGTCCAACTCATGGCCCTGCACAGCACCATTCCAAAGAGTGCCTGTGAGTATTGTCCAAATACCCCTTTCGGGTCTGGCAGACTTGATGCTGTGACCACATTCCTGGGGACCCTGTTCCAGTGCTCAACCACCCTCTGGCTGAAGAACCTTTTTCTAATATCTAAACTAAACCTCACTGTTACATCCCGGTTCAGATTAGGGGTTCTGATATATGTTAGTTAGCCAGTTCTGTGTACCCCTGTGTACCTCCATGTTCCCCCCGCGGTGGTTCGCTCCGGGTCACTTACCATTGGAGTATCATCATGCCAGTCCTGTAACCACCCCCCTGTCCACTCCTGAGAGTTCTGTGTCTGTTACCCCGTCCCTGCATTCCCGTTTGTCCCGGAACCCTGTACACACCCCTGTCGTGTCCCCATTGGTTGCCGCAGTCTGCGTCACTCCCCCGTTGCCTGTCCCCATTGGGTGAGGAGGGCTTCTGCCCGCGTCTGCCCGCCCCCTATAAAACCCCCATGCATTCCTTTGTTCATCGCCATTTTGTCCATGCAGCCGAGCTGGGGGCAGATGCTGCTCTCCACCGCAGCACCACGCAACAATAAACCTTCTCCAGCCAACCGCAAGGACAGGTGTGCCTCCTTTGGCTCTTTGCCTTGTCCCAGTGCCGGTTACAGAGCGCGGCCAGCCCCACGCCGGTGCGCTGAACGCCACAGCGCCCAGAGCACGCGGCACCCCAATCCGGCTGAGAAGCAGCGCCTTTAGCCGGGCTCCCCAGAGCTGCCCGATACCGGGGAAAGGAACGCAACGCCGCACCTCACCAGACACAGCTTAAGGTTTTTCCCTCAGGTCCTGTCCCTGGTCACCAGAAAGAAGAGATCAGTGTCTGCCCCTCCTTTTCCCATCACAAGGAAGTTGGAGACTGCAATGAGGTCTCCCCTCAGTCTCCTCCAGGTTGAACAGGCCAAGTGACCTCAGTTGCTCTTCATTCAGCCTCCTGTCAAGGCTGTTCATCATCTTCATTGTCCTCTTTTGGAAAGTCTCTAATTGCTTAATATCTTTCTTATATTGTAGTGCCCAGAACTGCCCATAGGACTCAAGGTGAGGCCACCCCAGTGCAGAGCAGAGTGGGACAATCCCCTCCCTTGCCCAGCTGGTGACACTGTGCCTGATGCCCCCAGGACAGGGTTGCCCCTCCTGGCTGCCAGGGCACTGCTGACTCACATTCAACTTGCCATGGACCAGGACCCCCAGGTCCCTTTCCCCTGCACTGTTTTCCAGGATCTCATTCCCCACGCTGTCTGTAGGTCCAGGGTTGCCTCATCCCAGGTGCAGAATCTGGCACTTTCCCTTGTTTAACTTCATATGATTGGTGATGTCCCAGCCCTCTGATTTACTGAGGTCTCTCTGCAGGGCCTCCCTGCCTTTAAGGGAGTCAACAGCTCCTCCCAGTTTTGTATCTGTAAACTTGCTCAGTGTCCCTTCCAGTCATACATCCAGGTCATTTATGAAGATCTTAAAGAGAACCCTGTGTAACCCCCCAGTGACAGGTCCCCAGTCTGATGTCACCCCATTCCCTGTAACCCTTTGTGCCTGACCTGTGAGCCAGTTGCTCGCCCATCACAGGATGGGTTTATCCAGCTGTGAGCTGGATACTTTATCCAGAAGGATTCCATGAGACAGCATTGGAAGCTTTACTGAAATCCAAAAAGATCAACAGGCTTCCCTTGAGAAACCAGGTGGGTTACCTTGTCGTAAAAGGAAATAAAGTTTGACAAGGATTGTCCTTTAATGAAGCTGTACTGGTTGTGGCCAAAGACTGCATTTTCTTTTAGGTGACTTTCAATACCTCCCAGAATAATCTTCTCCATAACTTTACCAGGCACTGAAGGGAGACTGACAAGCCTGTAGTATCTATCCAGGGTCCTCCTTCTTGCTGTTCTTGAAAATCAGCACAACATTTGTCAGTTTCCAATCAGCTAGGACCTTTCTGGATTTCTAAGACCGCTCAAAAATCATCAAGAGAGGTTTTGTGATGATATCAGCCAGCTCTTTGGGGATTCTTGGATGAATCCCATCAGGCCCTATAGATTTGTAGCAATTCAGAGGGAGCAGCAGATCCTGCACAATTTTGGGATTGACTGTGAGTTGATCATATGCCACAAAATGTACACAAAAAGATGTACTCAGTGCTCCTGTCATCCATTCTTCAAACACAACTAGAATTTCATCTGTATGTCTGTGATGATAGATATAACTATTTTCTAGAATAAATATTACATTTTGAAACCCCTGTCCTGTGCTCATTTTTTCTTTCAGTATTTTAACATGTGGCACACACCTCTCAATGCTTCAAAGGAGATTATTATGTAGCAATGATTTTCACCTTTCCCTTCTCTACAGAGAAAATCAGCTAAGTCTAACCATGAAGAGACAGGCAAATATAAACTTAATCTATGACCTCTTAAGAGTTTTTTTTTTATTTCTCATTTGTTAGTGTTGCTTAAGTGAGCATCCATCAGAAAAGGACTTTGTTAGTGGTACTGCTCTGAGTAGCTCCAGCATAAAAAACATGATCAGAAGCTCTGGGAAGACTCTTTGCACCATCTGCCATCAGCTTCAGTCCATAGAAAATCACCACTCTTAATCTGTGATCCCTCTGTGGACATCATTGTGTATGTCAGCCTTCTCTATCTCTTACCATTCCTGGTTTGTGACACAAAGGTGAGGAGTGAATGCACAGCACTACACAGACTCTACCATCCAGTGCTGGACAATTATAGAAAGCAGCAACTGCTGGTGCCCACAGAATCACAGTGGGAATGGGTATCTGATAGCAGGGGCAATCCTCCTCTGAAGCAGCTTGAACTGGAACAAGGAAGGGGGCATTTAAGTTGTTAAAGAATCAAGGAAATGTTCTCACACAATTAGAAACTGTCTCAATTACCCAGTACCAGCTAGCATCTGAGAAGCGGTAAGATCCCTCTTAGCTCTAAATGACTGCTTCAAAGCGAAGTAAAGCATGTTGTCTCAAACTACCTACAGTGGCGGTTTGAACTAATGTTTAATTTTGCCATGAAATGGACTGTGAGTGCTCAAAGAGCCAGGAAACAGCTGAGAAGCAGTTCAAAAAGCTGTTCAGGCCATTTATCCTCTGTGCCTCTCAGCAGTCAGTTACTGTCTGCTGATTCAGAAGTGGCATGCGAGTGCTACCCATATAAATGAATTTAATATGGGTAAACATGTCAAATCTATGACAAGTTTGGGATTAAGCTAATTATATAATCACTGGAGATCAAGCCAAATTTTCACTGGAAAAATCCAGTTCACTCAACCTTTAATAATCATTCTTAAATAATTTACATTTAGGAAACCTTTGCGAAAAAAAACAGGTTAATGAAATCTGTAGCAGAACACGGCCTAGTAAGGCCTAGAGTAACTCATATTTCATAAAAGTTTTTAACAGCATAGAAAAAGTCACCATATCCATCTTCCCAGATTCATTTTTTTATGCAGTTATGTCTGTCCCATTCAGCAAAGAGAAATGCCAAAAAGCAAATAAATAAATACATTCCAAAAGGAAAACCAAAATGTATTTGCCCTAAAGTTTCTAAAAAGCAAATAACTTCATATAAGTGCTCTGTAGAGCAGTAAATTAAACCTTTTGACAGAAATGACATAATATTCTGTGATGGGTTTACCTGGGCTGGCTGCCAGAAGTTCACCTACCTGCTCTATCTCTCTCTACCTTCTCAAAAGGAAAGGGGGAGGAATTAAGATGGAAAAGGTCATAGGTTGAGATAAAGACAAGAAAATAATTTACTACTGGCTACCAACATGAAAAAATCAGCCTTTTCTTGGGGAAAAAAAAATAATTTGATTTATTGTCAATTAAAAACTTAAACCAGCATTCCTTCAAGCCCTCTCTCCTTCCTTTCAAGGCTCAACTTCTTTTCTTCATTTCTCATTCCATCAACCCTACTTGGAGGGATATGGGAAATGGGATCTGTCCGTAACAGTTCTCCCTTGCTTCTTCCCCTGCTCTAGCATGGGCTGCAATCCTTTAGGACAACCCAAGACCAGCATGGGTTCTCCATGGGCCTCAGCCCCTGCAAGAAATATCCAGCCATTCCAGTACAGGGTCCACTACAGGCTGCAGTGTAAATATCTGCTATGCTATGCCATCTCCATGGGCTGCTGGGCAACCTCTGTTAGGCTGCCTGGAGAAATTCCTTCCCATTATTTTTTTTTTTGGCCTTGGTGCTCACATTGTTATTTTTCACTTTTTTTCCTTACTCCTCATTGCTTGCTCTGCATTTTGCTCTTAAGTACATTTTCCTGGAGAAGCCCACCATGTCCCAATTGGATCTGGTTGGTTGCAGCACCAGATAGCCCTGACTTGCCCTCATAGAGGCTGCCCCTCAGCCCCCCTGCCAGTACCTGGGCACCAGCACCACAGTACAACATCACAGAAGACTTACAATTTCACCCCTACTCTTCACACCTCACAAAACTGTAATCAGCATCCAAGTGTGCCATCCAACGTGGGTAGTTTAAAGAGAAATGCTGGCCAGCTCCATCTCACAAAACACAAGGTACTTTCATGGCCTCATGGGGTTAATTTGCAGTTTGAGGGAAAAGAAGGGATTCTGAAAAGAAGAATCTGAAACTGTTCCATGTTTTACTTGCTCTGCTGATCAACTGTCCCATTAAGAACATAGAGAGACCACCTTCTCCAGTGATTGTGTCTTCATAAAGGGACTTTTTTTTTAAGTGTGGACAGGATAATCTGTGTTATTCTGCTGAAAGTTCAGGTGCTCTAAGACTCAAATGGGGGGGTTTTCTAAGGCAGAAATCAGACATCCATTGCTAAGTCGATGACCAAAATAAGTGGTCCAAATAAATATAAGAAGAGGACAAAGTTTTAAGTAATTCTTGACTTAATTAATCACTAAATCATTTAATAATTGCATCTAGACTGTGGTGAAAATGAAAAGTGTAAACATGGTTGTAGTGTGATGCTGGTTTGGGTTTTGCCTTTTTTCCTTTATGTGTTCTCTGTATTCTTTGCACATACATTTGTAGCTTTGTAGCCTATTGTAAAAGTGGCTAGTTTTCCCAGTACTTTTTCATGGTCTTTCCCTAGGCAGAAAGCCAAAAGAAATTCCAAGCCCCGGGGTGTACAAAGCCCCAGTTCTGTCTTGGTTCTTGCTGAGAACCAAGGCCAAGAACAATTCTTTGAGATACATTTACATGGGCAAAGTACAGCCAGTGCCGAGGGGGAGACTCCAGAGAAGGGGCTTGACCTGGGGGAATTGCATCACCACTTGTCCTCCTAATTGGTGCTTTTAATAAGTTACGCTAATTTCCTAAAACCTATAAATATGTACTCATCTCTGGAGGGAGTGGGCTTTTATGGACATCTTTCCATAACTGCCTCTGAAGGCCTTCAAATAAGGATCCCCTCTTACCTCCTTACTGAAATTATCTCGAATTTCATTTCCAGGTTAGGAAAAAGGCAACAGTGCCTATGAAAGATGATGGTCACCTTAGTAATAGTTTGTTTAATCTCAACACCTCTGTTTTTTCATGTTTTTTCAAGAAAAGCAGAATCCAGCTTCTAGTCTCACTTGTTCTATAAATAAATATTGGGCAATGAGGCAATTTATTTACTTATATGCCATGCACTAAATGTACTCTCAGTAGTTCTATATGTATTTGGTCCTTGAAATTTTTTGACTCTCAATAGGTTGATTGCATTAGACCCCCCACCACTGACTCTCTTAGGTGTTCATTAAAAAAAAAAAAAAAGCTCCAAGAAGCCCACAAACCTAAACAAGTTTACAAAAACCCAGAAAACAAACAATAAAATCGGAAGCAGAGCAAAATAAAACAAAACAAACCCTCCGCCCCCCCCAAACAATATAATTTTAGCCATTGAATTTAAGTTTAAAAATTGAAGGTTTTAAGGCTGGAATACACCACGTTGGTGTAAGTGGGACATTTGTACTTCCATTATATATACCATTTGAAGACTGTGATAGCTTCCCATGCAAATTAATTTGTTTCTAAAAGCAACAGGAAAAAGGCTCTAATGTTTCCAGGTCATTTATGGGAATCTAGCAAGAAGATATAACATGAGAACAACAACAACAAAAATAATAATAGTGTGAGTGCCAGGTCTTTCACAGGAAAGAAATTATACTTTTACTTGAAAAATATCTAGTTTTCAATAAATAGAAATATAATCAATCCAAAAGCCAGAAAATAGATATTCTATATATGCAATACCTGTTTTCTATGTGAGTAAAGAAATAATCAGTTGTTGGGTATAGCTGTTATTTTCTAAAATTCATTGTGTTACACATATTTAGAAAATGAAACACACTTTTTTACTTGGATCAACACCAAATGTCAGTATCAAAATACAGAGGGGGAAGAATGAGTTTTTAATGCTTCCTTGCTATTTCATGGAAAGATTGCTAATCAGATTAATAATGTCCTTAACAGAAAGCAGCAATGCACTACATCATTACTGACAGGAGTTCTTTTTAAAAACTTAGAACAGTGAGAATGCAAAAATCTAATATTGGTAGTTTTTCAGTTTTGTGACAACCAGCTGAAATCTATGTTGTCATTTGTTTGATTTCTCTGGCAACCACAATCTGATATATTATTACAACTAAACTCCTACTCTATATTACTTTCAGTTACATTACACTAATATTCTCTTTCAAAGTAATGGAAATTCTTTGAATATGGATCTAGCAGGCAATGGCTTAGCTGAAAGTAGAGGAAGCTGAAATTAAATATGTGAATTTTAAAATTTAATTAAAATAGAGAGACCAATCTGACACTGAAACAAATTTGTTAAAGGGTACGAAAAGTGACTTAGCACTTTTGAGGAGCACTGAAATCTCTTTAATAGAAAATATGTTTGGTGCAACCACTTGTTCTTGGCCATGATGCTGAAATAATAATAAAAAAATACTGAGACTTTTACATAGGAAGCTAGCCAAACATACTTAGGCTTAAGTAGCTCTCAAACCAAAATTACTCGTTGCAGTTTCCATGGGGTTAATATTTGCCCACAAATATTCTATCAGAAAAGAAGATCACCACATTTAACTTAGGATTACTGTCATTATTTACAGAACTACTGTGGCTTTTACTTCCATAAGTGGGTATGCATATGAGAGCAATTGTGCTATATGCTCTCATGGAAATCAGGATACTCCAGGTAAATTTGCAAGCTATAATTTGCATAATGAATGTGCAGGATCAGGTCTTTGATGAGGAGGTTTTTTTGCTCGTTTTTTTTACCATTTAATCACACTGATGTGCATGAGCAGGTGAGATTAATTCTAAGTGAAATCAATGGATTTGTATGCATATCCTCTATGGTCCAGTATGTCCATTCTCTTCACAATATTGACTAAAGTAAAGGCAGCTTCCCCACACATAAATATATATACTTAATGCTGTTACAGGTTGAGAAAGTCAAAATTGTCAAAATACCCGACAAAAATTTGCAACCATTTCTAACTGATGACCAAATTCAGCAGAATAGTTGTATTTAAGCAGTTGTCTAATGCATCAAGATTATCCTATTTTTTTATACCAAACCTTTTATGTTCCAAGTATATGTTGCACATATACTTCCCATATAGTAAATTATTAGTCAACAAAAACAACAGAAAAGGAAGTATTATTGTAATGAGAACATTTATATGATAAAAATTGTGCTAGGGGAAATTCTAGTTTTTTTATATATTGGGATGGCAGAGATTCTATGTCTGTTGCTACATATTTCAGTGGTTCCTTTTTTAAGAAAGGAGAGGACCCCTTCCACAGTCCTAACATAACAAGGTGACCTAACATAGTATCAAAGGTAGAAAAGCTATTGAAGGAAAAATCTGATCAGAAAAGAATAGAAATGAAAGATGAACATTGGAACTGATAACAAAACCTTTTTTTCCTCAAAGTGAAAGAGTCTCATTAAATTCTAGTTTCCAACCATTATGGAGATGAAACAGGAGGAAAAAAACACCTGACATTTCAAATTATTGCCCACAAAAAAATTCAAAAAATTTCAACTGAATTAGAATGGCATTAGTAGTGCCCTGGCCACATCTCCCATACTAAGAATTCAGGGGTACTAAGTCACATAAATAATGACCTAGAAAATAGAAAATTTAGGGAAAGAGATTCCACTCTGCTTTTCCTGTGAATTTATAACCTGAGAAAGGAATAAGACAAACATTTCTTACTGAATATCCAAGACAGATGAAAGAACCTCAGCTCAAAACACAGAGACTCAAGAACCTTTAAATACTTAAGAATGAGGTTACCAACAATCAAGTTTTCAGTCTTTAAATTTATGTTCCCAGGCATCTACAGCTAGTTGTCAGCTTTAACATCACAGTGCAAATAAATGCAATTTTCAGCCATAAACACCTTTAAGATTTGCAAAATATCATTACATTTCATCTACACTGAGAAGCTTAAATCCAGTAGGTAACCTCAAACCACAGTGACTTGACTCCATTCCACACAAAATACCATTGCAGTTGCTCTCTTCAGCCATTCACCACTGTCGTTACCCAGCTGATCACCAGTCATAAAAAAGTCCTTTAATTCCATCCAGTTAATGCTGAACCTGATAAAATACATCAAATTATAATATACCTCCAGAATAAAAGTCTCCAGACTTGAATAGGAAAACGAAAAATTTTTCTTTAATATGGTGTCTTTTCATTTATTCTTTGTGTGTAAAAAGAAAAAAAGAAAGTGTTTTATTCATCATTACAATTCATCTGGCTTCTGCTTCTAGCTCTTTTGCTTTCTTCACTTGATTAATGTATCTTTTTTATTCAATTCTTGTATGGGGACATGAAGATACAAAAATTCATACACCTCTGGTCCTTTCTAAAATCAAGAATAAGAAAGTTACAGGAAAACGTATTCTACCAATAAGCAGAGTGACAATAATTATTTCCTCAGTTCCTAGCCCTCAGTCTGAAACGATCAAAAACTCCGTCTTGTTTTCATTTCCCAAATGTTGGTACAAGAGCCTGAAAGAAGACACAAAGAATCACATTATTGATGTCTCCCTAGGGATCATCTCCATTGACATGGAGACTGGTAAAATTACCCAAAAGACAAAGAAGTTAAAAAGACAACAAAGAATGGAATGGAATGGAAAAAGCATCAGAATAAATACAAACATGTAGAAATTAATTAATTTTACAAAGAGAATAATTTGAAATACTGACAAAAAGGCCAATCATGTCCTTTACATTGAAAAAATATTACTGCTATCAAAATATAATTCATCTCCAGTAAAACAGACAAGTGAGAGAAAACAGTCTTAGTCTGGGTAGAATGGAGATGATATTCAAATGAAATTTACAGATTTGTCATTGCCCAAGGTCCCACAAAATTCAACTTCTTCAGCAATACTTTTAAGAGATATTTAACTAAATATGTGTCTTAAAAATCTGGATGCACAGATACCTAGACTACCTTAAGACCTTGAGAAGTATTAATAATTGTTAAAAAAAAAGAAAGTGAGGAAAAGCACCAGATAGATAAGATTCAAATTTAACTGTATTGTACATGAAAGTGTGAGCTTATGATTTCTGTATAGAATTTGGAATCAAGTAACTTCCTAATCAGGAAATGTTTGCTTACTGATCAAAAGAAAATGAAACTTAATAACAAGAGTAGGCTATGACTTTTCTGTGTGCTGAGCTGGTTCAATATCCAGAGAAATACGTCTACAATAAAAATAATGTGGTGGTAAAACTGCCCCCAAAGTAATGAATGCAATTCTTTTACATTTCTTATAAGACCATTTCCTCTATAAATGTATTATTATCAAACTGTTGAGTATTTAAATTTCATCTTATCTGCAGAAGCATTTCATAGTGGAGATAAACTCAAACCTAAATACTCAATATTTCAAAACTGTTGACTTGAGGATTTTTCTTAGTTATCTTTAACTGTATTATGAATCCAAATCATCAAAGAAAACCAGAACATGCCTGAAGAAGTACATGTATTTGTAAATAGAATTTGATAAGAAAATCTTATTTATAATGTATGATTTACCATGTCAGTTAGAGGAAACCTTATGTCATTACACATTTCCATCCAAACTAACATAATAGAAAGAGGACCAAATAAATACTATCTGTGTATGGATCAGATAGTTTTTTTAAAGAGCTCAATTCTGATAATTTTCATTTAACTGCCAAATATGTGACCATCTTTTCAGATAAGCCTGTCTCCAGCACTTCTTCTGTACTTTCCCAGTTAGAAGCTCCCTGGGGGAGCCATTAAGGAGCTGTGATTTCTGCAAAACACCCCACTCTCCGTTGCTCACAGCAATAGCCACAATGTGCTCATTTTTCTGCACAAAGGGGTGGGCCTCAACCTGAAAAGGTCACATGTCCAGAGCAGATGCATGTCAAAAGTACACAGAAATTGAGGAAAAGACAAGATGTGGAAGACATTTACACCAACTAATTGCAATTTGTTTGGACACTGGAACTGACAATCTAGGGTTCAGCTTATGCTTTGCTCAGACTGGGTTTAAACCTAAAATTTGACTCTTCTAGACTTCTGATTTGACAGTCATGCAACCATTCAAGGAGGTCTCACACAACACACAGTAGTTAACAACCTCAAAGGTAGATCTTCCTTTCTACCTTTGGTGAGCCAGGAAAATTTTTTTCAGTGGAAAATACATACTGTTAACTCTCTCTTAGATGGAGCTGGAGAAGAAAGCTTCAGCTAGTCCTGCCCTAAGCTCCTGCTTCCCAGCTGAATCCAGAGCCCAAACTACAGCAGCGTGAGTTGGGGTTTTTTGCCTTTCCGAAAGGCAGAACCAATCAATAGTAACCATAGTAATTCCATGTGTCTCCATTCAATAATTCATTCTCATCTCATCCATAAACTGATAACTAGCATCAAGGAATGCTCAGAAGCAGTTTACTCATTAGTCCTTCAGTCTCCTGATTTAGAGAACAAAGCCTTTTAAAAGTGCACATGCCTGAACTGGCACTCATCATCAGACTAGCTGTGTCAATACAACACTTATGAGACTCGAGGGATGGTGACTGGCTTAATCTTTATTACGAACTATTCCTTTTGCAGATTTTTTTTAACTTCGATAATTTCAGTAACCTTGCTTACAATGGGATCCATATGCAATTATAGTAGCACAACTGAGTGAACAATGAAATGCAGCATGTGGCAAGAGCTTTTTTAATCAGCTTTGTCATCCAACTAGCACACTGAGAAACTCAGCTGTGACTCATCTTCTTTCTGAACAGCATATTAATGTTCAGCATCTTAGCACTTCTGATTGCAGGTCCCCCCCTACAGATCTGAGTTCTACCTGAAGAGGCATTGTTAAGGATGGAAGTGTTACTACAGTGAGTGAACCTAGGGTGCCTGATGAATTTCAATCAGGAAAAAACACCTAATTTCTTCATCTTATACCAATGAGTGAACCTGAAATTGCAAGTATGTAAATATTCGTGATATTTAGTTGGACTTTTCCAGAAAACAGAATCCCGCATGCCCTATAAAAGTTCTTTCTATCTTAATTTGAAAAAGAGATGCTCAGAAATTATGGATATAATATTGGTCATCATAACATGAGTCATCACTTGTTTAAATGGTACAGGATTTCCCCCTATCTCCTTAAAGTTCATTTTTTGTCAAAGTACTATTTAACTACTTGGCATCAGCTACATATGTACATGTAGCTGTTCTGCAGAATATCATATCATCCTAATATCAACCAATTGAAAATAAGTCATTACAGTCTACTATCACTAGGTTAAATTAATTACTAGTGAAGAATTCAATAAAAAACTTACTCCAATTGAGTATACTGTAATAATATTTTACTTTTATACAGCACTTTACATTTAGTGTTTGACCAATTAGGCTGAGAGAGCCATGCTAAATCCCAGCAGGCCCCTTGGAAAAAGGGCAGCAGCTAACTGTCAAATTCTTCTACTTCACAGTGGGGAATTTCTCACAATAACAGTGGGCAAAGTCCTATTCTCACATCATGCAACAGACATTTTTCAGATTTTGAAGAAAAACAACATGACTCCAGGATTATATTCATATCCATTCTCTTCACTAGTCTGAGTATTTTATCCATTATGGTGGGGTTCTTTTTGTCTAAATACAGCCTAGAACACCTACAATGAGGCTAAAATACAAACTGTATGGCTTAAATTTGAAGGGACCCTAAATACTTCAAACCTGTTTTTTAAAATAGTTACACATCTCCAATAGAATACAAAGATTTTTGTGGCTGCACTCTGTCATAGGTTTTTTTTTAATCCCTCAAAAAAAGACTGTGTCTTCAAAAAATATATCCCCTCCCATTTTTTCTTTATTAAATCTTTGAGGCTTTTCCTATGCACTCAGCAAAAAGTAGCAAAGTTTAGAATCTAGTTATAAAAAAAAAAAAAATCACCTTCAATCTCAATCTGTAGATACGTGTGCTCACTTTATGTCCATTTAACTGAGAAATGACAGTCATGGTTTTAAGATCTGTCATCAACACAAAATAATGTGTTTTATTCTATTATGGGATTGGTAAATGGTAAAGGTATTTGAGAAATTGTTTTGTCAACAAAGCATATTCTCTACCAGGAATATATGGAAGACAATAAAAGAACCACCCCATTTCATTTTCCTTTCTTCTTTTTCTTTTTATTTCTAAGTCACACAAGTACTCAATGAATTCAGCTAAATTGGAAAGAGTTAATTTCTATGGTCAGTAAACTGAAGCCACTGCAGGTGTGAGATTTAATTGAAAGGCAGATGCACAAAGACAGCAGGTAGAGATTAAAATTAGGTTAGGAAAGGAACAGGACAAAGTGAATGCAGAAATCTGAAACCTAAATAAAACCATACACATTTAAACAGTGTTTTTCTGTGGTCCATTCATTGTAAATTATGTCAGGTGGTTTTTATTTGGGAAGAAAGTAATGATTTTGCAGTACCTGTTCCCTAATAGCAATTATTCTTCTCCAAATATTCACCTTGTTTGGAAAAAAAAAAAAAACCAACTTTTTCTTATGAGTATATTTTCATTTAAAGCTGCTGTTTGGCATACATAAGGGGGTATTTTTATTTGCCCCCTACAAGAATTAATGATGCTATATGTTACTGGCTAACTTCTATCAAGAAATATATCCTATTGCTCACATATTGTTAAAATTAATCATCTAAAAGGAAAGGCCAATTGCTTCAATCACAACTACTTCTAAAAGCAATTTTACAGTGTACATTTTCAGGGGAAAAAAGTTACGTTAATAGGAAGATCTGCAGTCATAACATCATGAGATGCCTGGGGTTAAGACTATTGTTGCAGCACTGCTGAGCCCTAGTGGTAGGACACAGCTTGTACTGGGAGCCAAAAGACAACATTTGGCCAAGATTTTCACAGAATCAGAGAATGTGCTGAGCTGGAAAGGAGTCACAAGGATTATTGAATCTAACTCCCTGCCCTGCACAGGAGACCCCAAGAGTCACACCATTGTGGTTGAGATTATTGTCCAGTCAGGCTTATGCAGCATCAAAAAAGTGTGATTTAAATCAATGCCCTCTCTGGAAAGTTTTAATGCATGCTAATGTGGACCACTAAAAGTATGCATACCAAATTAAAAGCAAAATTGTTTCTTAAAATATATGTATACAAAGAAGCTATTTTGTTGCTTGACTAGTTCTTTCAATCTTTGTTTCAGCTGGTCTTCAGTTTGGAGTAGACATCCGTAGACAATATTTTCCTACATTTTCAAAGTTGAAAAGGCACAGAGATTAAAAAATTCCTGAAATGCTGCTCACTGTAGCATGATGTTACATGGACCCTGAAAATATTGTTAGATTATGTGATAAGAGTCTTGCACTGCACATGTTAAGGATTCCAAACAACAAAACAGAATGTGGGGAAAACCCCAGTTACCCAGTCAGAGAAATAACACTTTGCCTCTGCTGCTCATAGGTCTGTCAAAGGAGAGACATCAGCTCTGTAGGGTGGAAGTCATACCCTCAGTGAGAAGATTTCTATTTTGTGAACGTGTGTGAGTGTCTGAGTACTGCAGTCATGGGTCAGAAGGGGCATGTGTGAATGTCTCTCTGGCGTGCCAGCAACTGAAGTGTGGAGTGACATGCACCCAAACTAGCTACTGAGTGGGACAAGCATCATGGAAGCCAAGTGTCCAAGTGGCTGTAGGTCAGGGAATAATACATCTGTAAGTGTCTGTGACTGTGTAGGATGTGTCATTGAATTGCCCTGCATCATGCATCATCCTTGTGTAGAGAAGAAGACATGATCTTTAAGGAAGCTTGAAAATGCTTTGAGAGCCAGGAAAAAAATGGAGAGTGTTGTAGTAATGTCCTTTCCTTCAGCTACCCTGCAAATTAAAATTTTATTCTTCTTTTTCACCATGATTATTAATAATTTATAACTGATTGTAATCACAAACCAAAATTAATGACCTTCCCACTTTAAAAAGAGTATCTGATGGATAGTACTAACACAGGAATGCTATTATGAGCACTTTTTATTGCTAAAAGTTATGTGCAGCTGAGAGCCTGAAAAATAACCACAGGCATCCTTTGTAGAGCTTACTTCTCTGTGATATAAAGCATATGTGTGTGGAAATCCTATAACTGTAATACAAAAAAGTTCTCTTTGATCAATGATGCTGACCACGAACATCTACATCTTACTCTGTTTCACTGACTCATTTGAGCAATCGCATGTCTCAAAACTACAGAAGCCTTTATAAAACATTACAATTAACTTACCCAATAAAATAATTGTAGAGATCAAATTATGGGTGAAAAGGATGATGATTTCTAATAAGGTTATATTGCATATCCTCTATAGAAATTATAAGGCATTTATTAAAAATGTATTTTCTTACCTAATCATTCAGACTCTGAATGTACACACATATAGGGATTTTGATAACCATCATGAGCAACATTTAAAACTATGCATAGGAGAATAGGCATTTTTAATAGCAAATTTATCAAAATCTTCTGATAAGATTGCTGCTTTCTCATTTGGGGGCAAATTATAAATATAATTCATTGCAGCACAAGCTGATTAAAAGCTTCTTTCAGTTTTCATATGAACTTAATAGATTCCAATCTTACCTAATTATGTCTATATTGAACTCTTAAACAGAGTAAGAATGAGAAATAATTGAAAAATAGTGTAAGAGAACAAACACATTAATCCTTCATCAATTATGTATAACCTATTATTTTACTCTAGATGTTCACAAAACTGACTTTGTTTTGTGAATTTACAGCCTAACCAAAAAATAAAATGAGACTAACTGACCATGGCTTGCAGGAAACTGTCTCCATTGCAAATGAGGTGCTAACTGGAGTATATACAGCTGTGCTTGGCCCTGATAACATGAGCAATTCTGAATTAATTCTTCCTTAGCAACTCCTGAACTCTTAGCAACTTCCAGAAAAATGTTCAAACAGCAATATTAGACAACATAAAAAACATATAAAAGGAAACATGGCAAAGAAACAGAAAACAGCTAGGATAACAAAGAATAAAGAAAATACATTTGCTTTTTAAAACTTCTGTGTAGCAAAGAAAGTTTTCATAGCTATTAATTTTATCTTTAAAAAGTTTACTACAGCATAATTAAATCTACTAAAAGTAGTAAATACAACCTGAGGAATGCCTATTTGATATTAATATTCCTAATTGTGAAATTCTTTGGGGCCATTTTTCTTGGTGAATAAAAGAATATTCTAAAATCCTGTTTCTGCTGCAGAAATTAAATACAAAAGCCAGTTTTTTGTAATTTTCAGCATAGTGCTACTGATCCTTTGAAGTATTAAGGTTTTCTTTAGCAAATCAAGTACAGCTGACCTATGCAGCTATAAGATGATACTTAGAAGTATCAACAAAATGTCCTTCTGTGCTCTTTAAATAATATCTTACCACAGCATAAAATGTCTGAATACTGAGATCTTTCAAAAAAGACAGTACAATCTATGATACCCCAGAACCACCTGTTCTATTTCCTTCACTCATTACCTTACCTTTTAGCACACAACAACTTACCTTACTCAAGAGAGAAAACTTATCCAAAAATATTTGGTAGAACATATAGGAAGAAAGAATCTGGAAAAACAAAGTTTTAAAGAGCATAATGACCTTCTCAAATAAACCTTGGCCCATCATTTCTATCATCAATATAAAATTCATATTCATGTAACTTGGAAATCCAGCAACAGCTGGTTTTAAACTTTCCTTCTTTAGAAATTAATCTATTACCAATTCAAAACTTTATTTTATAGGAATATATGGCTGTTCCAAGTTTACTGACAAAATTTTTAACTTATTCAATCACTGTTAAAATCTGCACTGGGCACTCTACTGAATAATAGCCATCATTGGGAAACTTATGGTGTCTCTTCTAGGTTTCTGAGCACTTTTAGAAGATCATAGTCACCCTCTGTACATAGAGAAATACAAAATAATATGGGAAATCCAAGTCCTGGAAAATTCCCTGGTGCAATCTTGACAAGTCAGCCTGTGCACTTTCCTGGGACTCACCGGAGAAACACCTACTGATGGAATCTGGTCAGAACAGAGCAGCTCATCTGAGTCTCAGCAGTAGCTGCAGCTACAAGACTTTCAGTAGTCATGTTTCCATGAGCATTTACGTACATGACTTGCATAGCCACTTAATCTTAGTCATATCTCTTAGAACTAATCAGAAACTGAGAAACTAGGTTCTCTTTTTCTGAGCTGTCACATTTTCAAGTATCCTTGTGGAGACATAAAGCCTAGTGGAAAGTATCATATTTTTGCACAAAAACCCAAGACATATAATGTGTACTTGTACGAAATTTCCCGTGTTAGCAATTGTTATTTTCTGGTTATTGGTCTTATATTTGAACATGGTGAACATTTGGACTGTGCAATAATTCCTCTTATTGCTAAGAGGACTATATTCCTGTTAATAATTGAAAGGGCTACAATGACACATAGATTTTTTGCAGTTTTAGTGGTTTTATATTTTATTTTCCAAGGGGCTTTCATCTTGAGGATTCTGAAGAGCTTTGAACCTTGATCTGAAAACCTGAAACTTATGTTCTGTATTGCGGCACACCAGTTCAAATCCCTAATAAAATGTCAATGTAAACATAACTCAAATTCCTGGACAAAATTTTTCCTGGATGCTTTTTCTCTAGCCTCCCATTTCAAAAATTCCTACTTTCTTCTAGCTCTTCCTGCTTCACTGCAATTTCATTCCATGTACACCTTCTTCTGGCACTAGTGGCAGCACAAATTCTAATGGGACCTTAGAGATACACAGTTAATTAACTGGGATAAAAAAAAAAAAAAAAAGTTGGAAGAAAAAAGAGGAAAGGGGGAAAGGGGAGAAGTAGACATGGGAAGAAAAAAGAGGAAGGGTCTCTAACCTTGCTGACAAGGTGCATGAAACTATATTCTAAATCAGAAAGTTCACAAGTTCAAATTTAGCTGAGGAATGAAAAACTAGCAAAACCTTTCAGCCAGCCTTTTTTAGCACTCAATAAAAATTAATTTTTCATGTCATTTGATTAGCCACAGGTAGGCACATTACTACTAATTTTCAGTTTAGGTTAAAACTCCACAGAGACTCTCAGGTTTTCAGTGCCTGAACTGGCATCTGACAATTTGTGAGGTGTCAGGTGAGTACTGATGAGGTTGAGAACTAGGTGCTGTCTTGTTAATGCACTTGGCAGGGAAGCAGAACAAATTCACAGCAGGAAAAGCCTGTAGTAACTCATGACTGAGGATACACCTCAGACTGGATGATGTATTTTAGAGGTCTGAATGCAGCAGTTTAAAATGGGATTTGGACTTTTAACATTATGAGGAAGGAAAGTCATTATTGCAATTTCAGATTTTGAAGTGGGTTTAAACAGTACACAGTGTAATGTAATTAAAAAATACCTTTTTTTACACACTTAAGATGTGTGGCTTAAGTCTGAGACTATAACTGGAAATAAAAAAATATATAATTTATGTTACAGATATTTCAGCTTACAAATGAACTATAAAAAAGAAAAAAATTACAAAGAGGCTCTAAACTCATAGTATTACTAGAGTTTGCATCTTTCACTCTCAGATAATCTGAGCAGGAAATTTAAAGAATTTTACAGCTCTCTGTAATAATTGATAACTGGATACTATGCACTTTTGACAGGAGCATTCCACAACAGCTTCCTTGCGCAAGTCACCAGAAATCAATAAAACAATAAATATAACAATGGTAAATTCTCTGCTCGCCTATTTAATAAACTAATAGATATCTTTTGTGCGACCATTTGCATGGATTATTTTGTATGCAGCCAAATATTTTAATGCAGTTGTCTGTGCTGATTCTTGATGTATTTTGATTTTGCAAAACACAGACAAACTGTGCTCTTTGTCAATGACTGATATTTAATGCATTAAACATGTAATCATGTGGTAATTAAGGATAGTGAAATTAGAATAGTATGATAATGAAGTTCATTTTGAAACAGTATTTGATAAACAACCTCTGTTCAGGATCTCATAGGAAATATTTTTGATTGTCTCTTTTGTTTAAAAGAATTTCATTGCTGGAAGATCGTAGGAAGGTGTTTGTGAAAGACAGACATTATCAAAGACACCAGAGAGGATGTGTCCAAACCAAGGATTATGTACATCACAGAATTTTGTCAGTTTATATAGATTCATAGAACCATCTAGTTTGTAAAGGATCCTTAAGATCATCAGGCCCAACCATCAAACCTAACACTGCCAAGTCCACTATTAAACCATGTCCCTAAATGCCACATCTACATATCATTTGAATACCTTTAGGGATATTGACTACACCATTTATATGGGCAGTCGATTACAATGCTTTAGCACTGTTTTGATGAAAAAAAATTCTTCTAATATCCAATCTAAACCTGCTCTGGAACAACCTGAGGCCATTTTCTCTCATCCTTTCATTTGGGACAGGGCATCATCTCTCTCCATTCCCTTGTCAGGTGGTCGGTGAGAGTTATAAGGTCCCCTCTGAGCATCCTTTTCTTCAGTCTAAACACTTCCAGTTCTCTCAGTGACTCTTCATAGAACTTGTACTCCAGACCCTTTACCAGCTCCATTGCCCTTCTCTGGGCAGTGCTCCAGCACCTCAATGTCCTTCTTAAACTGACAGTCCCAAAAGTGAACACAGGAGATTCAAGGTGCTGCCTCACTAGTGTTGGGTGCAGAGGGACAATCACTGCCCTAGTCCTGCTGGACACAGTATTTCTGGTCCAGGCCAACCTGTCATTGGCCATGTCTTTCCCCCCTGGGCACATGCTGGCTCATGTCCAGCTGATGTTGACCAGCACACCCAGCTGCTTTCCAGCCACCCTTCCCCCAGCCTGTAATGCTGGGATTTTTGTGACCAAAGTGCAGGGTCTGATTCAAAATCTTGTGAATCTCATACAATTGGCCTCAGTCCATTAGTCCAGGCTGTCCAGATCCCTCAGCAGAGCTACCTTCTAGCTGTTCAACATTCCAACCCAATTTGGTGTCATATGCAAACTAACTGAGGGTGCACTAAATCCCTTTGTCCAGATCATAGATAAAGGGGTAAAGCACAATGCCCCCAACACTGACCCAGTGAAGCAACACTCATGAACAGGTTCCTGTTGGATATAACTCCATTCCTCACCAAGCTCTGGGCCTGGATCTTCAGCCAGTTTTTTAGCAGGGAACAGTACACCTGTTCATGCCATGAGCACCCCATTTCTCCAGAGGATACTGTGGGAAATGTTGTTAAAGGCTTTACTAATGTCCGGGTAGAGGTAGACAACATCCACAGCCTTTCCCTTGTCTACTACATTGGTCACCTTGCCATGAAAAGGGATTGGGTTGGTCAAGCAGGACCTGCCTTTCTTAAACCCATGTTGGCTGGGTTTGATCCTCTGATTGTCCTGCACATTCTCATGATGGCACTAAAGATGATCTGCTCCTTGACCTTCCATGTCATTGAGGTCAGGCTAACAGGCACATAGTTCCTTGGATCCTCCTCTAGCCCTTCTTGTAGATGAGTGTTACATTTGCTAATTTCCAGATAACTGGGACCTCCACAGATAACCAGGATTACTGATAAATGATTGAAAGTGTCTTTGTGAGCACTATCATTTGAATTTATCTGCAACTAAGTAATAAAAGGAAGGTAATAACTACCACTTAATAACCTTCCAATACCTAAAGGGGTTTACATGAAAGGTTGTGTTCAATGTGTTGAATTGGGATAGATTTGAAAATGTGCTCTAGGGAAAGAAATCCCTGCCCATGCCAGGGTGGATGGAACTAGATGATCTTTAAGGTCCCTTCAAACCCAAACTATTCTATGATTCTATGATTCTATGATTTCTGCTTAAATAACAAAGAAACAACCACACACTAAGAACCAGACAGCAAATGTTCAAAAACAGTGCAGCAAAATATTCTAACTTCTATTGAGTTTTTCTGATTCTTTTCTGAATGATAGTCATAGGGCATGTCTCCTCTATAGATATCATGCAGGTGAGGAACAAGCTGTTGAAGATATTCTCCTGAAGATATTTCCCACACACCACAATTCAGTTTTTATGCTAGAGTAGTCTTGAAGAAGTAAACTTTCGCCCTTTTAGATGAAGTTAAATTGGTCACCTGCTCATCAGATTTAACAGAACTTCTCCACAATGCCCTGAAATCCTCATAGTGTAGGTGCTGGGTTTTCAGTCCATTCACTCTACTGATTGGGTTGCATTATGTGCTCTTACATAGTTGGCCATAACAAGATAAAGTAAATTGTATAAGGAAATTTCTGAGAGGTAAAAGTACTGATTAACTCCACTCTATAAATTTTATCCAATTCTATAGCTTTCAGAACTTTTTAGAAAAGCTCAGCACTGGCAAGGATAGGAATCTCCACATATCTTGGTTAGACTTGTCAGATTCTTTTGATGCCAAGATTCTCCTATACATAATCATTTTAAGCTTCACCTTCACAAGCAGTTGTAACATTGAAGCATAACATAGACAACATCTCTAAAAATCTTTGTTCAATTGTTTCTAACAGCATTCTTTGTGGTGCCAATTCAGTGAGACAGCACCTCATCATATATTCATGATTCCAGAAATCAGGAGTGTCAGTACTGTCAGTGTTCTTACACTGCTGTGATATAAGAGAAATAAGCTGGTTGTGAGTTACTGATCTCATTTTTCCCTTATTCCATTTGCTCTATTATAAAAAATAATGTTCAATTAACACATAATTTCAGCAAGCAATATTCAAAGTTTTCTCTGAAATGGAAGGTTCTGTTTCCAATGCTGATTTTGCAAGAACCAGCAACTATTGCATCTCCTTCTAAGTATGAAGATATTTAAATCTATTGAGTGTGAGGAATATTAAAAACTAGAACTGAATAACAACTTTTTTTCTAATTTCTGCTTTCTTTCCCTTATATTTTAAAATCAGATCAAATTCAAAACAACAACAAAATAAAACCACTTGCCAAATCTTTATTTGAAACATTTTCTTTTTAAAGTGTAAATTTTCTTTACATTTCCCAGTTAATTTAATAAATTATTTAAAAATAAAAAAAATATTTTTTATTGACAATTTAAAAAATAGTTTCAAAATAACATGGTGGAAATTCCTCCTAATTATAAATTATGCTTTAAACATATCTACAGTCAGCTAACCAATTTTTTTCTCAGAAATTCAAAACACATACTTTAAAAATGTAAATTTTTTAGAAAAATATATTTTATTTTTTCTTCTATAGCAAAAGCTTTACTATAGAAAAATAACTTACAAAGATGCAGAATTAACTTCCTTATCCTATTAATTAAGTACTAAATATCAACATTAATTATTTAAAGTTTCATAAGCAAGGTATGTAGTTTTGTTTTGCTTCCTATTTCTCATCTATTGACCCAATAATAATGCAGTAAAGTATGAAGAAAGCAATTCCAAACTCACCTATTTTGATATTTGTCTAAGATAGGTAAATTTCAGATATGACAGGACACTGCTTACAAATTTAGCAGGTGGCCACAACAGTTCACAAGCTGTTCTTCAGATGTCCAGTGTAAAAACCAATAAAGGCTGAAATGTTTCTGCTTTTAGTGCCAATAGGAAATCTCCACATTGTGAATCAGACTGAGCATGCATGCAAAACAATCTGACCACAAAACCTGCAGCCAGAAATGCAATTGAGCGTGTGTCAACTGCATGTGAGAGTGAGAGGAAAAGGAAATTTGAATTATATATTTTTTCTAAGAATTTCGGAGGAAACGAATGGAACTAATGTTCTATGTTTACTGATTCAGAGAAACAGAACAAAAATCATTATCTAAAAAATACTTCTTCCCATCTCTCTTTCTCTTTATTAACAAAGCATTTTTTCCTCACCAAAAACAAATGCTTAGCTATTTTCTTCAATTATTTCTAACTATAAGTGAATTAAAATAAAAATATTAAAAGTATTATTAAAAATAATACTAATGACATATTTGATAACATGATCAGTTCCGCATAACTTTTGTGTGGAATACTGAGTACTAAATATTTGCTGTAAATAGCATACAACAAAACCAAAATCAGAAACACTTTAAAAAATATTAATGGAAAATCATTCTTGCAAGAAAGAGGCTTCCTCCCTGCTCACACAGCTAGAGTCATTATTACTGCCTACAATTACTCCACCACATTCTCTGATTTATCCTCAGGAAGGAATGTATGGATTTTTTGTGCTGTGGGAATGTGCATTTTCTGTGACGAGCCAGGGAAGTCCTGTCATACAATTAATGCTACATGCATGCAGTGCCAACAACTTAGGCATGTGCAACAAATCTGTCACTTCCCTGAAGCACCAGTCCCACTGTGTCTTTGCAGATGGATTATAAAAAATCTGGCCAAGATGACCAGAAATGTTACAGTAGATACCACATTATTACAGAAATAGATATAATTTACATCTCCAGCTAAACTTAACTGTTCTCTTTATAGATCTTAATGTTCTGCTTCAGAACTTCGGCCCAGTACTCAGAAAACATAATTTTCCATGCAGAGATATATATTTAGAGTTTTACTAATGGGAATTTATGTAAAAAGTTTTTGAATCTCCAAGTAAAGGTTTTTTTTTTTTTATTCAGTATTTGCTTGGTTATTTTTCTGCACAATGACCCTTAATTTAGTCATATTTTTATTTCACTTTGGAGTTTTCAAGGATTCAAAGGCCTTTCTCAATTTCAAAATCCCCAGAGGGGCCCTTTTCTGAACAAGGAAGTTATGTTGGAAAAAGGAAGTTATCCTCTCCAAGAGGATGTCTTAAAAATTACCTACTATTCTCTGAAACAAAAACATAAATATGTATATATTTACATGTACCTTCCAGGAAAAGGAATGAAATCTTACGATTTCAATGAGGATAAATTGGGCAAGCTTCAGCTCATTTCCCTGCACTTCTTGTCATCCCATCCACTTTTATTGTTTTCACTGTTTTTCAGAATTTTCTCATTCTTTTCACATTTCATTTCTTCAATATGTTCTCCTGTGTCTTTGCTTATCTTTCTTCCCTGATTTTGGGATTTCGATGGGAATAATTTTGGCAAGTTTCGGTGCTTTTCATTGAACCTCATTTCATCTCAGTACATTTGGTTGTAGTCACTCCATTTCCAAATTTCACATTTTTTTTCAATATCATTGGTTTTGGTCATATCTCCTTGCCAGAATGTTTGTTCCACTTTCTTTTCTGATTTCAATATTTCATTCCCTTTCCTGAAAGGAAATAAATATATAGATAGATAGATAGATAGATATAGATATAGATGATATAGCTATAGATATAGATGTAGATAGATATAGATATAGATTTGGAATTAGAAGAGAAAGCTGGGATAATGAAAACTAATATTTTAATAGCAAAATTTATTTAGAAAGTAAATGCAAAACAAAGTGTAACAGGATTTGTTTTGTGAACCTGGACATAGGACAACTGTATTGGAGTAGAAGATACCCACATTTGGTCAAAGCAGAATCTTTAACATTCCAGATGCCCATTCTTTCTTAAAGTATTATCCACCCACATAAGCAGAAAAATTAAATATGCATCTTAAAATGTCCAATATCTTCCTGTCTGCTGCCTTTAGTTTGACTGCAAAAGATCTTGACCTCAATCTCTGCTTCAAGAGATGTTAAAGAAGGGTTGAAACTACTGCCCCAACATCTCAGAAGTGTGAAATGATTACTGAACTACCTACAGCAAATGTGTGAGCATGCTTCCCACAT
This sequence comes from Vidua chalybeata, assembly GCF_026979565.1. Classification (NCBI taxonomy): domain Eukaryota; kingdom Metazoa; phylum Chordata; class Aves; order Passeriformes; family Viduidae; genus Vidua; species Vidua chalybeata. The sequence goes on along the minus strand of NC_071530.1, from coordinate 126,890,078 downwards.
CTCTCTCTTTGTCTCAACTACCTCCTGTGCTAAATGAATCTTAGTGTGCCCTGTGTGATTGGCTCAAGGTTCCAGACTGGCAACAGTTAAATTCCAAGATTCCTTTTTTTTTTACAGATTCTCAAGTCATCTCTTTCATGACACCAGTAACTTGTGATAAACTCAACCAAAACATCTGCTTTCTAAACTTGAACCTTATTTCTGAAATAAGTTCTCTTGGGTGATCTGACCCTTTCTGAGGTGCCATGCTACCACAGACTTTGTTTTTCAAGATCTGGGATGCTGCTTTGAATGGTAAGATGGGTTATAGGGTGTTTCTAGCTAGCTGATGGTCGGCTCTGCTACAATTCACATGATGCTCGCCTTGGTGAGCTTACAACAGTGTGACATACTGATGTCCAACAGCCACTATTTTGCATTCATGTTTGCATTCATGTATAATTCCTGCAATGGTTTCAACAGGCAGGTTCACTCTCAGCCATAGCCCACATCCATGTTGCATTTCTCTCTAGGGCCCACAAAGCTATTTATAGCTCAACCTTATGTGTCCAGTCTAGGTTTCTCTGAGACACTTTCATTCTTATTCTTAGTCATATTTATGATGCATTATTCTTCAAACAGTTCTGTTAATTTCACCAGGGCTGTTGGAGGAACTTGACAATGTTCAGTATAATTAAAGAATTAGGTACCATAAGAATATATGACAAGAAAATGCCAGTTTAATTTATCTTTCTGCTACAGATCAGATATAAATTGTTTATATACTTTAACATCTTTTAAAATATTTTGCTATCCTTGTATCACTGAATTTACTAAAACTTATATAGAATTCTTTCACTATCAAACACATGTTCTGTACCTGAAGAATGAAGCAGGTGAAATTAGAAACATGGTTCCCATGCACAGAAGTTGAGTTGCCATTTGTGTTAATGCCTTAGTCTAGTGCTATTCAAGGGAAATGTTCCTTGATTTTCCTGAACACAGACATAAGAAGATTGAAGAAATAATGTAAGGAAGCATGATTAAAATATACCTGCAATTTTGACAAAGTCTGCTCTACAAATTTGTTGCAACATAGGTCAATAAGCTCAAAATAACTTCCCCTACAGCCTTATAAATACCAAAGGCAAAGTCCCAGGGATAAGATTAACAACCCAGACCTTGCAAACTTACTTCTGTTTGTAAGATTTTGCTTCCAAGATTATCTTAAACCAATAATACTTTTTTTGCTGCTAGTATTTAACCGAATGAGAGGAAAGCTATGGCACACACAGCCATATAACTTGCAATACTATCCTGGCACTATAGCATACATTTGAACCCACTACCATGAAAAAACATAGAAAGCATATACTCATGAGTATTTCACAACAAACCCCTTTTACCATGTCTTAGAAATTAAACTTTTTTTTTTTTCTTAATCTAATAATCTAGGAGTATAAATTAAATAATAAGCAAGTTTTTATCATACAACTATGGAAATTAGTACAGGCAAAAACCACAAGGCACAAAGTACTGTTGGTGAATTGCAGCTAGCACACATAACTATACCAAAGGCAAAGTACATTACTGTTTTGGGAAGGACCACACATCTCATGCAACAACATATTAAGGCTGCTAAGTATATCATTGCAAGCATAATTTGACTTCATCAGGGATTTGAGTTTTGATAGAAATAGTAAAGGTTAGAGAGCTCTCATGGGCTTCAGGAAGAATGCTATTTAAGTGGAGTTCTTAATAATTAATTAAATAATTAACTTGCCTCCTTATCCTCAACAGTTTCTCACTAAATGGGACTACTACAGATGCAACTTGCCTTGAATGGCAGTACCTTCCTTGAAAGTCTAAACCACAGGGAGCAGGTACATATTACTCCATGACAGCATCACCTTACTAAAAAGGAGCAGTTATGAGAATGAAACAGTTGTCATACTTGTTATCAAGTACATTCATTTATTATTTCAGACAACATCATTAAACAATGATTTAATACAACTCCTCAAATAGAATAATCAAACATCTGCTGCAAGGTAATTTGATTCAGAATTTTCAAATTATTTTTTGCCTCGGTCTTCACTGACAAGTGCACCAGTACAACTGTCCATGTCACAGAGACAAAGGCAGAGATGGGACAATGAAGACCCACCCACCATAGGAGAAAATCTGCTTCACAAACATCTAAGGAACCTGAAGTTGCACCAGACTATGCATAAGACTTGATAAGATGCATCTGTAGGTCCTGAGGGAATCGGCAAGAGTGTCTAAGCCACCATGCATCATATTTGAAAACTCATGGCAGTCCATGAAATTCCTTCTGATGGGAAAAGGGCAAACATAACTCCTGCAGGGGAACTGCAAACCTGTCAGTCTCTCTTCTGGGCTTTTTGAGAGCATGGAGTGAATTCCCCTGGAAACTTTATTAAGACACATGGAAAATAAGGAGGTGACCAATAACAGCCACCTGACTTCACTAAGGGTAAATTGCACCTGAAAAATTTAGTGTCCTCCTTCTACAAGGAGGTTACAGCATTAGTCTATGAAGAAGGAGCAACTGACATCTTCTTTCCAAAGCTGGGCAAAGCATTTGACACTGTTCCAGATGACATTCTTGGTCTAAACTGGAGAGAGACATGGATTTGATGACTGACCACTCAGTGGATAAGGAATTGGCTGGATGTTCACACTCAAATATTTGCAGTCAACAGCCTGATATCCAAATAGAGATCAGTGATACATGGCATTCCTCAGGGATTGGTAGTGCGACTGACACTTATTAACATCTTTTTCATCAACATGGACAGTGGGATTGAGCTCACCCTCAGCAAGTTTCCTGACAGCACCAAGCTGTGTGATGTGCTCGACATGCTGGAGGGAAGAGAAGCCATCCACAAGGACCTTAAGAGCCTTGAAAGGCAGGACTGTGCAAACCCCATGAAGTTCAACAGAGCAAGAGGCAAGGTGCTGCACCTGGGTCAGGGCAATTTGAAGTACAAAAAAAAAAGACGGATGGAGAATGGATTGAGAGCAGTCCTGATAGAATGGATTGGGGGTGTAGAGACTCAACATGACCTGTCAATGGTCTCTCTCAGCCCAGAAAACCAAATGTATCCTGGCTGCATCAAAAGAAACCTGATCAACAGGTTGAGGAAGGTGATTCTTTCCCTCTACTTAGATCTTGTGCGACTCCACCTAGAATATTGTGTCCAGCTCTGGGGGTCCCCATGGATTTCTGAGTGAGTCCAGAGAATAGTCACAAAGATGATCAGAGGGCTGGACCGCCTCTCCTATGAGGAAAGGCTAAAAGAATTGTGATTGCTCAGCCTGGAGAAGAGAAGGCTCTAGGAGACCTTCTAGCAGTCTTCCAGTACCTAAAAAGATGAAGAGGGACTTTTTTACAAGGACAGGTAGTTATGGCTTTAGTCTCAAAGAAGGTAGGTTTAGTTTAAATATTAGGATGAAATTCTTTACTGTGAGGGAGGTGAGACACTGGAACAGGTTACCCAAAGAAGTGGTGGGTTCCTGTCCCTGGAAGTGTTCAAGGCCAGGCTGGATGGGGCTCTGAGCAGTCTGGTCTAGTAGAAAGTGTACTTGTCCAAGTCAGGGGGACTGGACCTGTACATTCTTTTAGGTCCCTTTCAACCTGACCCATTTTATGATTCTATGATTTAAGAGAATATGTTGGAAGAAAATGAAGTACACATTATGTATAAATGAAAACATAATAAAAAAATGATGATATTTCCCTTTAGCAAACACCAGCTTCTGTTTTAAATCTTGTATAGTTTTATTATCTGTAGACAGGAAAATAAGTGAATTACACATTATTTTTTTCTTTTTGCATTGTAAAATATCACAAAAATATGGTGTAACAGAAGAAACAAGAGAAATTCCCATAAGGAAAAGAATCCCTTAGGAATAATAGAAAATCCTCTTTAATAGCATAGGATATAAACAAGACATTTGAAAAAGTCTTCAAACTGAAATTACTTAGTGAGCACAGGTTTTGGTTCCTGCATTGACTTTTCACTGACATGGTAGTAACAAAATGGAGTTGATGGACTATGTACAAAGGAAATTCTTCCTTTATTGTTTTATTAAAGAACATCAGTAAACTGGTTTAATACATGCTAATAAAATTTAACATTTTAATATATTTAACACTGGAACGAGTAAGTAGATTCAATACACAGTAATGCTTTCAGCCTCCCTTAAAAAATATATGTGAACAGTTCCATGGTTATGTTTACTTTATAATGGAGGAAAATTACAAAGACTTTCAGAATATTTGGCAACACATGCTCACACGTTATAGGCTATAGAGGAGTTTTAAACCATATGGATCCAGATGGTTATTGTATTTCCTCTACCCTGTGGGGATATAGAAACTGGACATGGTAAATATGCCTGGAAGAGTCACCCTTACAACAGGTAATAGCTGTTGTGAAATGTATGAAATAGTCATTCTTCTGTAGCTACCTTTCTCTTGTGCATGGAGAGTAAGAAAATGTATCTATATAGTTATCTATCTAGATCTCAGACATTTATTATTTAAACTATTAATTTCTGGTTAACATGTTCCTTTTCAACTTTTCTGTGGGGAAGAAACAATGAATTCCATTCCCTGGGATTTGGGGAAGACTCTCTGGAAAGCTGCTTGGCAGAACATGACCTGGGAGTGCTGCTCATAGGCAGCTGAACATGAGCCAGGGTGTGCTCAAGTGGCCAAGAAGGCCAATGGCATCCTGGCCTGTATCAACAGTAGCGTGGCCAGCAGGACCAGCGCAGTGACTGTCACCTTGTACTCGGCAATGGTGAGGCCTCGGTCAAATCCTCTGCTCAGTTATGGACCCTTCACAACAAGACAGACATTGAAGGTCTGTAGCAGGTCCAGAGAAAGACAATGGAAGTGGTAAATGCTCTGGAGCAAAGGAGGAGTATTGAATGAGCTGCAGTTGTCTGAAAGTTGTTACAATTTTCTGATCTGGGCCAGCCATGGTTTTGGGGACCTCTACCTCAGTCCAGAGATGTTATTCAGGTTAGGATTCAGATGATCCCTCTTTATGCATACTCATGTAAACAAAAATAAAATCTATATCTAGAAACTTGCAATATAGCAGGAGAAATAAAAATTGTTCCTGCTGAAGAAGAGCAAAGGTATCGCTTTCCTATCTTTTGATAGATTTAAAAGGTGAAGCAAAATAAAACCCCAAACACACCAATGCTACTGCCCCTTTTCTTTTGAATAAAGAGTTCACAAAGTATACCTTATTTTCAAATTCAGTCATTTCTAAGTGTGTTTGTTTTACATAGCTTCAAAATATAATGACAAAGATAAATTTGAGATTATCAGAGTTCACCCAAAGGCAGAACCACTTATATGTAGTGCTTTAAGATTTGTTCTTGTAGAGCTAATGAATTTATTGTTTAGTTCTATTGTTGAATTTCCAGTGTCTAGCAGATCTGCAGTACTTCACAAAAATTATTTTCTGTTCCTTTCTTCCTGTTTTTTTTTACCTTATCAAACATATATTTAGGCACCATGTAGCAGCTGTGCTTGTGCCACCATATAATTATTGCGCATATTAAATCGAAGAGTGCCACCAGAGGAAAAGGGCAGTTCTTAATAATGTAATAATGATTTTTTATCATATCTCCTCCAACACTGAGAACTAAAATTGACTCTGTATAATGCTGCCTTCATTTCTATATAAAAACCCCACTTACTTAAACACATGTATCCTCAAAGTCATCTAGAAGGGAATGTACCCCCTTTTCAAATCTGAAGTACATTGGACTTTACGGAGAAGAATTAATACAGCCCCAGGAAATGGAATTCAGCTACCTCCTCTAAGCTATTGGTATAGAGCTAATTTTGTTTCTCCACAGAGACTTTCTTTCCTGAAGGCTAGAGCAGATGTCAAATCTAACGTCCTGGCTCTCCAAGTCCTCTGCCTCCTGCAGCTCACCCTGCCCAGACCCAGCACATCAGGGAAAGTCTGCGGTGCCACGCCTGTGTACCATGTGGCACAAGGCGAGTGAACCACTAAGGTTTTGATGCTCCAGACATCTCTGAAGCCTTGAGGCTAGAATACATTTCTCCCTCTTATATGGAAATAGATTTCCAACTGCTCAGCAGGTGCATAAATTTTATTATGGCGTTCAGCCCACTGCCATAACACAGACATAGCTTCAATCTACTGTTTATCTTGGCTGATGCATTAAAATTATATCCTTAATCACCTTTCATGCACTTGAATTTCATTCAATTACATAAGCTTATAATATGGCATTGAAATTATAAATTTATCCACAATGTATGCAAGTGTTGCCAGTGCTGAGTGTGCAGACATCAGAAAGAAGAAATTCGTGCTTGGATTTCTCAATAATTTTACTCGAAGCATGCAACCTGCTCAAACTGAAGAGCTCCAAAGAGATACAAAGTTTATTAAACACACATACTGCTTGTGTTGAATCATTGCTTAAATTTATGAAATAGAACAAGCCAAGTGTCTATCTGCACTTCATATTATAAGAAATAGAAAACCAAAATATTAGCAGTTAAATAGCTTGAACTTCATCCATGTGATTTCATAAATATGAAATTTACTTCATTGCATATCCTGAATTTGAAATACTCACAGCTGGAAATAGCATCAATAACATCCATTTCCTGCCAGAAAAATCCAATTAGTTGTATGTGGCTAAATCCTTTAAATTCAAAATATGATGGAAAGTCCCTAAAAAAGTGAATATTTAAGAATTGGACTCAATGATGTTTTGGATCCCTTCCAACTCAGACTATCCTGCGATTCTGTGAATGATTCTTCCTGATTGTTAGATGTGAGATGCATACAAGGACTAGGAGATTTGTATTAATTTTACATTTTCAATATAAATTATGTCCCAGTGTTGGCATATAAATTTAAATAACTCTTAGAACAATCAATATTTCTGCAGCGAGATTTTCTGCAGATTAAAAAATAAAATTTTTGCCTTGCTTTTTTGTCATTCCCCTGTATAGAAGATCTTTTGTCTAATCACTATGTTTGTATGAAAGGTATTTCTAAAAATAGAAGCAAATTAAATGATTTGTCTTCACGGCTCATCAGCTTTTATCTAATCAGAGTGCCTTTGATATTGATTTCCATTTTAGTTCATCTATTTATATTTCATTTGCTTTTTTTTTTTTTTTCCTTTTTTCCATTTTTTTCCTTGGCCACATGTTTGCTATTACCAGTGATGGTTTTATTTAAACAGAGATTGTGCTTTTCTCTCTCATGGCTCTTCTTGATAGATGAGACAAATATACCATAGAACTAAGAGCCATAAACTACAGAAAAGCAGAAACATGGCCCCTACTGAATTCCTGAAGACTGGAGTTAAAGCATCTAGGAATTGATCAGATCAATACCTAGACCCACAAAAAGTAATAAAGCTAGATTTATGAATCCTCACAATTTTTATTTTTTTAAAAAAAGTTATAACACAGAGCTCCCCTTTTTATGCAGGGTGTGGAGAGGGGGAAGGAGAGAAGTTTCAGTCAAAGATTGTTTAAACAGCACACAGGATACAGAAAATGGCAAGGCAAAGAAATTGCTTCTGTATCGATGCTGGGTTGTTTGTTTTTTTTTTTTTTTTCAAGTGTATTTCTATAGAATGTTGTTCTTTAAGATTTGTAAGAATTTTTGCCACAAGCATCCATCATCAGGAGATCATAGAAGAATATAAGAATTTTCTTGAGGACAAAACACAGTAGACAAGATACTTCCATACTTAGAACTGCATCAGGAGGGAAATTTCTCATGAGAACATGGAAATATGAATGCCATTACAGTATAATTGCATGGCACAATTGTATTGCCTAGCAATTCCAGTTAAAGCAATCTGAAGGGGAAGTAGGGGATTCTGAAGAGACTGCTCTAAAGAGAAAAAAACTTGTGTGGTTGGCTGACCTTGTCTGGCTTCCAGGTATCCATCAAGCCTCCCCTTTCTCAACAGGACAGAAGGAATTATTAGGAAAATCTTGTAGGCAAATATAAGGACAGGGAAAAATCACTTATCAATTACTGTCATGAACAAAATGAACTCAGGAATATCAACTGAATTTACTGCCAATAAATAATATAGTGATAAAGTGAGAAATAAACATAAAACTAAAACCACCTTCCCCACACATATATTCACCCTGCCTCTTCTTCCCAAACTCATCTCATTCCTAACTCTTCTGCCTCCTCCCCTCAAGTGGAGCAAAGGGTGAGAAATGTGGGTTGTGATCAGTCCAATAGCCTTAATCTCTGCTGCTCTTTCTTCCTCACACTCTTCCCTGGTTCCAGCCTGGGGTCCTTCACACAGGAGACCTGTACAATGCAGTTCAGTGTGGCCTGGAGTTCATGAACTGCTCCAGCATTTTCCATGGGGTGCAGTCTTTCAGGAACAGATTTCTTCAGTGACAGATTTCTTAGTCAACTAAGAACTGAAAAATATAAGGAAATTTTTCCTTTTATTTTCTATAACCCAATGTTCATTCTAGCAGGAAATTAGCACATTTCTTTATTGTCATTTCTTTTAAGGTTCTCAGTTGAGGAATTTATGATTTTTCTTGACATCAGTCAAACAATGTTAAGTAAGTAGCTGTAAACTTAAGGGCCAGTCCTTAAATAAATAGGCTCAGAAAACCAGCAGTCATTGGTGACTAAGTAATAGACAACTAATGTTTGCTGGATGGAGTGGATTGCACAACATTTCACACTGTGTGAATTAAAAAGCAAAAAGATCAAAATTATCATCAAACATACAAAGAAAGGGTTTTTAAAATAATCCCAAGAGATAATTTGAATACTGCCTCTAATCTGCAAAAAAAAAAATCTGATTTTGAATGGACTGGGTAAAAAGTAAAAGATAATTGATCCTGTCTCCTTGTCATTCTCCTTAAGGTGAACTGTTTTATATTGGTGAGAAGGCATCAAGAAATTAGAATGTACCCTTTTGTGAGACACTAAATCTCAGTCTTGAAGGCATTTAGAACTCATTGTTTGTTTCGATGAGACAAGATATGTTAGTGACAATAATGCTTAACGTGGTTGAAGGAATGCTTAACAGCATCAGTTCCAGCAGGTTGATGTAAGCTCATTGTAAATGACAAAGCCATTCACACAAAATTGAATGACTTCTCAAACTTCCAAATGTCAGTAAGAGCTATTCAGAATACACAACAGCAGGGACAGGAATTCCAATTTCCACAAATCATCTTATATTACCCAGTCAGTAATTGCTGGGTGTTCAATTAATCATCCATGTTAGTGCTTATAAGCAGCCCACAACCACTTGTTTAGCGGGAAGCAGATTATTTCCCAGAATGAACAGGCTAAAATATAGTAGTAGTCTTTCCTAAATTATAAACAGAGGTTAAGGTTAAATATGCAGCTACATGCTTTATGTAAAACATTATAGTAAGTAACTACAGAAGTAAATATCATTGGCCTTTTTTTATTTTGAAAATTAAATAGAAAATGCAGAAAAATAAAACTTGAAATTACTGGATTAGGTGTTTAGTAAGATACTAGATCTTTTAATTAAAGTGGTAAAAAAACAAAATTTATGAATAGCCTTAAAAAAATTACATGAGCTTTTTTTTTTTTTTTTCTAAAAAGGGTTAACACAAAGACTCCTTTGCTGTTGCCAAGGTATGGCAGCTAGATATTTGAGGATTAATTTTAAAGGGTAATGAAAAGCTTTTATATTGACATTTGTACTCAGAGATTTCAAAGTCAGCAATATTATGTTCAATTTCACAGATGGAAAAATTCTTTAAACATGATTGAACAAAATACAAGCTTAAAGTACCTTCATTATATAAAGCTTTACTTTTTTTCCACTTTGCAAGGGCTGATAAGAAGCATTAACAAATCTCAACCTTGCTTTTATAAAGTAGTCCATATTAAGCAGATAGGGAATAAGATTTTTATTCCAGTTTTATTGCAGACAACTGGAGTAAGGATTTTTATGTTGCAGACAACAAGATATATACATCTTTTCATAATTCTCATTAAAACAATAGTTATTATGTAATTGTGTTTATATAGCTGGGTATCACCATATACCTTTGATCAAAGGAAGGTTCTCAACATTTAAGTGGATGACTTGAAATCATACAAGCAAGTTAAATATCAACCTGATGTAGTGCAGTTGCTTTTTAACAAAGATTTGAGGCTAAAATATTTTCATACTCTTGCATTGGACAATTGGACACAAGATTTTAAGAAAAGTACTACCTACTCTACTACTAAGATTTTCAAAGTATTTGGTTTTGCTATAATTTGTACCTAACTAGATAAATCCTTTACTGAGCCCTGAGCAGACTGAGGAGATATCTCCACAGGAATCAACGTTTTCTTTCAAATTATTCTTCTATAAAGTGTTCTTTAATATTTATAGGAGAGTTCAAATATTTCATAAAAACATTAGTTTTCAACTACTGGAATAAAACAGAGTGTAGCTCCTCAAGGTTTTATGGACAGACTTATTAGATACTATCTTAAATCATTTAACATCAATTAATAGTTCTGCAGTGTAATCACTGGAACAATTTATACATAAATTAATGTGATTTTTTTATGGTTTAAATTCCTATCATAGACAAAAGTGCAAGCAAAAAATTGATATTACAAGCTAAGCACTTAATGTGAGAAATATGCCTGTTTGGACTTTTTATTTAAGAAAAGCTTATTTCGGGTAATTTATTAAAGCTGGTAAATCATATGAAGAGCATCTATAAATAATTTGGGTGTGGTAAAATTTAGGAACACTTTAAAAAGTACTTTTAAACAGTTTGTACTTTTATCTAGGTCACACAGTCTAGTGTTACTTGACCATGCACATGCTGAATTGAGGTAATTTCAAATGTGCATGACCAAGCACTAAGTACTCCATGATTTCAGAAAATTTTTGTTGATGTCTTTCCTACCACAGATGTTTGAAAGTCCCTGCTTTAAATAATTCTGAATGATTCAAGGCAGAACAACTTTCCAAAATCTTTGTAATCCCTGTCTTTACAAAATGGTGTGATAAATAGTATTTTAGGTTATCCCTCAGATGATCTTCAAAGGATCCTTTAGGTTACACTGCCCATTCACAGTTTTAACGAGTTACAACTTGCCTCAGCAACAGAAAGCATTTTTGCAATCTCATGGCCTGATTGGCTGACAATGACATCTGGAAATATATATATAAAGTATTCATCCTCACTTCTATTTTCTTGACTCTATTAATGTGTACAGGAGTTATTCCTCCTACATTTTCACTGCACCAAGTCCTACAAGACCATAGACCATACACATTGGGTCATGTATGTACATACATGGACCATATACAAGGCCATATACTTTAGGATTTTAAACAAGTGTGTTTATTAAAAAGCATTGACCACTGAGTGTGATGGTAGAAAAGATTATTTGTGAACAAAAACAAGCCTGAATTCTTTGTTTTTTATAAAAGCAACTGTTCCTCTTGGCAGTGTAAATCACAGGTATAGTTATGGCGTGGGTTAGTGCCAGTAGCATTTTAGCTCTTCACTGTGAGTTTTATCTCAGTTCCACTCAGTACAGTAGTTTCAATCCCACGTGCCATATTTCTTTGTCCTCTTTATCATTTTAGTTCATCAAAAAGTTTCTATTCATTAATCTTACCTTTAGTCATTCATTAATCTTTTCTCAGGAATTAAAAAATCTCACTTTTTCACACAAGCCAAGCCCATCAGAAGCTGGATTCACTCTTTTTTTTCTCCAAAATTTCCACTGTTTTGTCAGCATTTTTGACAGTGAAATCACCCAACTGAAATTATCTGAGGATTCCTGGGGGGGTTTCTGGAGTTTGGATCAAGAATTACATAATAATTTATATAAAATAAATAACATATGGTCCAAAGCTACAGCCCACAATCAGCCCTGACAGACATAAATTACTGGCTGCTTCATCATAGGCAACTCTAGGTATTTTTACAGCACTGTATTTGCACAAGTCTTTTGGGACCTTATCCCTTTATCTATTGAAGTCGAAGGAAGAACTGTATTTCATTTAGTGCTCACAATAATACTCCCCTGAATTGAAAATAGCTGATTTATTTGTCTCAAAGGTAGTTGGAGGTAAATGAATGTTGAAACCCTTGTTACAGAATATATTGTGGTGTATAAGACAAATAATATGTCACTTTCTTAATCTGTCCTCCAAAATAATCTTTAGAGACTAAAAACTTACTTGATTTGTATTATTTGAAAAAGTCTATTTTTCTTACTATTCAATGAATTTATTGTTTATTTCCAGATCATAGGATCACATTTGACTAAAAGTGAAAATATTATTTGGGTGTGAGAAAACCTAATCTGCAAGGCATAAAGTAGCAATGAGTCATAAAAATCAACTTTTTTCTGTCTCATTTCTTCATGATCAGCAGTTTTCGCTTCCATGTTACACCATTTAATAATTCTGAATTAGCTATTATAAAAATCAATAAAGCCCCCTGTCTAACATAACATGGATGCCCTAGTGACCAAGATATATAGGGTAATTCTCAACTAAGTTTTTCATTCTTTCTCAAATGTGAATGCCACATCAAGAAGCTGATTTTCATGATTATCACTTGAGTTATGAGCTATGACTTTACATCTGTGCTTCTCATTATCACTGTAACATTATGCAAATGTAGTGCCTGCCAGCTCACATCTTAGTTCAGTCTGCTTGATAATTACATTGCAATGCTGTAATGTAAGTACCTCCACCTCAAGTTTCACATTTTGATTTGTATAATAACTTTAAACATATTATTGCAAACATTTAACAAAATATATGAAAGCTAAATGCATATATATATATATATAAAAAGTAACAAAGTCCCATGGCTGAAACTGTAAATCCCTCATGCCATCACTGACGTTGAGCCCCCATGGCCCCTATTTTAATTCATGGGCTAGTAGAGTCATGGAAGACAAGAAAAAACCTGCTACATTCTACATATTGCCACAGTGAAATATATTCTGTAATTCGACCAGCAATGTCAGAAGCATCATTTTGTCTACAGAAATCATGATTAATTTGCATATTCTAGACAGTACTTCATTTTGGAGTCACAGGAAGCAGATTTATTACCAATGGTATCTATTGTTTACAGCTCTATTGTCTCGAGGAAGCTTGCTTTCAAAACTGGAACAAAACCAAGAAACATGGGTTAACTTTTCTCATTTCAACTTTATTTTATGTAGTAAAATAGCATAGTGACCACATCTGTAAAGAGATTCTATTTCATCTTATGTCCTGTCAGACCAATGCTACCAATGGAGTATATAGCATTGGTGATTATTGCTGTGATGAAGGATAATCCCAAGAAACTTGCTCTTACTTTGTATTTTACATCAAAATTGTCCCCTTACTAGAATACATCATCATAGCAATAGCTCTTTATGGCATCCATCACCTCAGCAATGCTGCCTGGTGTTATTCATCATAAGAAAGGGACACTTATAAGGCATGCATCATCAGAATGATGGTCCTCCATGTACAAGGCAAAAGAGCCTTTCTTGATATTGCAGATGTGGTAGAGAATTTATGGGAAACCTTCTCATGATTTTTAAAGAAAATAATTTGTTAAAAAAACCTGCACTGCCTAATGATATGTAATATGCAGAGATTTGATAGCACAGTATTAATTTATGAAATAAACCAAAATGGCTCTTCCAAGTTTCTTTGTAACTAACAGGGCACTTCTAAGGGTAAAAAATAAAAAATATTTTTATAGCATAGTTGGGAGTGGAAGCCATGTCACAAGATAGGACAGGAAAAGAAAACCACAAAGCTAAGGCTCCGTCAGTGAGTCAACCAACTTCACTTATCAGAATTCAGAGCTCTGAGCAGTGTTTCCTATTTTTAGTCTTTAACTGTGCCTCTGAATTAGCAGCTTTTCTGAAAGAACATTTCTTGAAAAAAGACTGTGCAAATATCTTTTATTCAGTCTAACAGAGGTATCTTACACTGCAAAGACATTCCTTTCCAGAATTCTTATCTATGGTGAACCTCTTAAGAATATGAAAATGAAATTTTTCTTCTTAAAGAACATTACATTTACCTTTGATAGTATCTTCAGCTCCACTTTTGGAGAGAAGAATACACTTTGGTTTTTTTTCAGAATATAACTCTAACAAAAGACATCATACACAAATGAGACAGAGCACAACTGTTTCAACACCTGCAAAATCTTCATACTGTTGTTTTGTCACCTGATAGTTGTGCTGCTATCTTAGTGACATCTATACTGCTACCTGTGCTTCCCTTTCCTGGCATTTGTTGATGGTATGCATGCTGAGGTCGTTCCATTCTGCATTAGAAAGTTGAACAATTATGTCAGGAATAAATTTCATTATTGTGTACACTATCTTATGCCTTTTAGATGTTATTTGAAAAGATTTGCAAAATAAGCTATTAACACCTTTGAATACATGCACCATTTGAAAAGTTCAAATGTATTTTATTTTGTGACAGTGATTTCTAATATGTTCATTTCTTCTTCTGGAGCCAAATTCAACTTCGAAGAACCATTACTTCAACCTTAGAGGTTTATGCCATTTTAACTCGCTTTTTCCAGTTAACACTACATTTTGTACTAAGCCTAGCAAGTACAATTTACGTGAGTTCTACCCTGCAAGTTTGTGGCCATGAACCATATAATTTATGCAATCCTACAAACTTGATATTAAGTCCCTGTATGTTACACAAGCAACATAGTTTACTTACTTAGCATGGTAATTAGAGTGTCTGAAAGTTGTTCTGTCAAATCTAGTACTTAAATCATGGGTCATTCTTGGAGTGTTACCTATGTATTTGTAATCACTACATTCACTATTGGCTTTCCCAGCTTTAGTCTTCTTGAAACACTCAGCTGAGGCAGTTCCAGAGTGATAATAAGCACTGCAAAACTGATCACAGAGTTTTACCTTGGGCAGTTTCCAGATTCTTAAAATAACAGTGCTCTTCTTTAACAGACGATCCAAATAAAGTTTAATGCTTTTAAGCCGCAAATATATAATGTCCTGGGAAGTAAAATAATTTCAGATGCTTAAACTGAAAAGCTATTTCAGATGTTTTTAATGCTATTGAGCAGGAACTCAGCCATTTTCTTGAGAGAAGGTTGTATAAAACAGGTTATGGAATTCGAAGTGTACATTTAAGTGTCTACCAAGTGTACATTTAAGTGTCTAACATGAGAGACATTATCAAGGCTCTTTACAGAAAAAGGAACCCATTTGTTTTCATTATTATTTAACTCCCAGCACAGCAAGAGAGCAGCAGACTATTGCAATAATATTTAGTTACATCATCTTTATTATAGAATTTGAACATAAAGCTTGTGGTTATGCATGTGCTGGCACTTAGTGACCAGTGTCTGCTCTGAATCTCTGAATATTAAAAAGAAATTTCCCTCATGTTCTTTTTTTTTTGTTGTTGTTGTTTTTTGTTTTTGTTTGTTTGTTTGTTTGTTTTTTTGTTTTGTTTTTTGTTTTTTTTGTTTTTTTTTTTTTGGTTTTTTTTTTTTTTTAACAAAAATGTGGTTTCTCATAATTACAGAGGCAGAGACCCTGCTAAAGCACATTCACCTAGAGTGGGTTGCACAGGATCACATCCAGGAGGGTTTTGCATATCCTTAGAAAAGGGGATTCAGGGGAGATCCTATCATACTCTACAGCAGCCTCAAAGGAAATTGTGGTAAGGCAGGAGTCAGTCTGACTTCTCATAGGTAACAACTGGTAGGACAAGATAAAATAGCCTCAAGTTGCACCAGGGGAGGTTTAGATTTGATATTAGAAGAAATTTCTGAAAGGGTGTTCAAACTGTCTGCAAAAGGGGTGGAATTATCATCTCTGGAAGTGTCCAAAAGGAGTGTGGATGCAGATCTGGGGGATGTGGTTTAGTGGTGAACAGGGTGGGGCTGGGTTAATAGTTTAATTCAATGATCTTAGAGGTCTTTTCCAAACTAAATGATTCTATGATTCTACAAGTGTCATTTACCTAACCCAAACCTCCTTGATCAAGGGAAAGTCTTTTTTTTCTGCAGACTTGCCTCCAGTGTCTGGGGTTCCTAGGGCTGGCCTTAGCAATAAAGACTGAAGCAAAGAAGAAATTCAGTAACTCTGCCTTTTCTGTATTCTTCATCACCAGGTACCCACCTGATTCATCATCAGGTCCACATTTTCTTTAATCTTCCTTTTGATACTGATATACTTGTGTTGTCCTTGACATCGCTTACAACATTTAATTCCACATGAACCTTAGCCTTCCTCATCACATTTCTGCATAATCTGACAATGTTCCCATACTCATTCTAAGTAGCCCATCTCCTTTTCCATATTCTTTACACTTCTTTCTTCTCTTGATTTTTGCCAGAAGCTCCTTGCTTATACATGCAGTTCTCCTAGCCCCTCTTCTAGATTTCTTCCTCATGGGGATACATTGCTCTTGAGCCTGGAGGAGAAAAGCCTTGCATGTTAATCAGCTTTCTTGGCCCCTCTTCCCTCCAGGGCTTATTTTCATGGTATTCTCCCAAGCAGATCACTAAAAAGGATAAGCCCTGGTCTCCTGAAGTCTAGGAGAGTAAGTTTGCTGTGGAAACCTCCTCGCTGCTCTAACGATCCTTTCAAGGTACCTGCAGCCCAGGCTGCCCTTGAGCTCCCACCAGAGCTTCTTAGTTGATGATAACAAGGTCCAGCATAGCTCCTCACTTTGTTGGCTCCTTTATCACTTGGAGAAGGAATTTAGCAGCAATGCATTCCAGGAACATCATGGATTTCTTATGTCTTTCTGTTTTGTTCCTCCAGCAGATATTGAGGTGGTTGAAGGACTCCATGAGAACTAGTGAGTGTGAGGCTGGCCCTATCAGTCCCCAAAGGGCCTCGTCCCACTGGCCCACCTGGTCAGGCAGACTGTAATTAACAGACCCTATTATAGTGTCAGCTGTTCCTGTCCTCTCTACATTAAGTATTATTCTGTAAGAATGAATAGTGTAATGTGAAAAGAATGTCCATCACTGGTACAAAGTATTCTGCTTGTTCATTAATTGTGAAAAAATTAAGAATAAAATACAAGAAAATACTTGGCTGCAGCTTGTTTTCAGCTATATACAACTTGGAATGTCAAGATAAAAGTTCAAAGACATTTCCTCTGATATTCCAATAGGCACCAGAAGTAGCTCTATGCAACATATGAAATACAAATAATGTGTTTAATTAAACCCTCTTATGCTTTAATGTAATACCTATGTAACATCACTTAGAACATTCAGGAAGTGGAATTTTATATGAAGCAGATAGGGAATATAAAATAGATACTTTGTAAAGTAGAACTACTATATTAATGAGGGAATATTTACTCATTTAGAACAATGTTCTTAAATTATGTGAGGGAAGGAAACAGTGTTTTTAAAGTTACATTCATTTTATTATAGCTTTAGTGGGCCTAGAAGAATTATCTTTTATTTTCTGGTATGAAAATTGTGGGAAAATTCAGGTATAGCCATAATCAGTATTCAGCTATTGTTCCAATTCCCCCATGTACAGCACTTACTTAGGTATCAAAAGAACTTTCCTGGCTAGTAACCAGGCAATTATTCATGTTCAAAGAACATAGTTCTACTGCCACTAAGATAAGACTATTGTGTAGATGTCTAGCCCACATGAAACAAATTACAAATCCCAGTTCTGGCTTCCGTATTTCTTCTCTGAGTATAATTAAAGATTTAAGAATAAAAGGTCTAAGGTAAACCAGGTAACTAAAATTTATTTAGACATTTTTAAAGCTCTTAATAGAAGTTCCTTACTAAATATGAGACACTGAAAAATAACTGATTAATACTGTAAACTGTTATAATGAATAAATCAAAGACTAGGAATTTAAGAATTGGAAATAAATAAGGAAAAATATTACTTTCTCTCAGAGTGAAGACTGTCCTGTTTCAAGAACAGTTTCCTGAGGTTTATAATGTGTATCTCTCAGAATGAAAGTCATTTAATAGTGCAATTATTTCAGGGATCAGGACTGTTAAGTTTAAACACTTGTTTGAAAGCAGTGAATAAAGAAAGTTGCAAAGGAAGCTGTTGGTGATTACATATTCCTGGTGTTGAATGCTGCAGGCCCTGAGATTGCAAAAAAATTAATAAAAATGTCTAGTACTATAACAAAATCAACAAAGGCAAGGAAAATTACATGGAAGTGATTATTTTGGTCTCCTTATACTCCCTGATAGCTTCTCAGGCTGAAAACATTGTGGAAAGAGAGCTAAAGAGCTTTAGGTAGAAACCAATTAATAGTCTGATGAAACATCGAACAGTCGTAACCATAAATAGCATTCTATGATAGATAGAATCAGAAAGGGACTAATAAACATTATATGTAATTGTCTTCACTGCAGTTGTGGGATGACTGTGTGTGATCATGACATTAAGGCTAAAAGACTTTTCACGCTTCACAATCAAGTATTTTCTCTTCCTATACTGTCTGTGGATCTACTTTAATCTCAGGACCTTCCTTGTGCAAGTGATGTTCAAGCAAGAATGTACTGGAATAGTAGAGCCATTTAGACAGTATTAGTTCCCTGCCTTTGAGAAAACATCTGCAGCTGAGTATGAAACCCAGCAACCTAGCTATCCTGAAGGGCCCTCAGTACTGTGATCAGCAAAGCTGATGAATTCCAAGATATTTATAATGCTTTTGGGAAAAGCATATTGGCCCGTATGCACATTGGGAGGAGTAAAACAGTGTCATATCTGTTCTCTAGGTTACCTGGCAGCAGAGGTAGAAATATTTTTTTCTTTGGTCTGTTGGTTTTAACTGGCATTAAAAAAATGCTTAAGGATTGAAATGAACTTTACAATCTGGCTCTGAATAATGTTTTCCTTCAAAAGAAACTAGTCATGAAATTTGGACAACATTTCCAGCCTATTTTCCTGAACAGTTCTTTTCAACACAAATAATCTTAGGATAGTAACAATAAATCAAATTGAAGACATACACAGAGTTATGGTATGCTGAATAAAATAATTATTTTATTGAAATAAGTAGCTAACAATATCATGAAAGCTAATGGCAAAAAAAAAAAGGCAGCAAAAATGTAGCTTCTCTATAGTAAACCATGTAAAAATTTTAAGTATAATTATTTTCCATGACTAAAACTTAGATAAAATATCTTTCAAAACTGGTATCCCCTTTCTTGTTTTTCTTTGACCAGATTGTGTCCTGTGCAACTTCATTTATTTCATATCTTTGCTAAATTAATTTTGACAATAAAACAAAAGTCTAAGAAGATATCTTTCAGAGAAGTTGTCACTGCCTACAAGGATGCCTTACAAGTTCCTATTTAGAAAAGCCCTTATTTTCAGACAAATTACTTGCAAGGCTGTAGATGAGTACACATAGTACACAGCATCAGTGCTGGATATTATATCACAAGGCAGTGCTTCCTTTTGCATAATAAGTCTTCATGTTTACTTTAAAGAATGCCAATCATTCTGTATTCAGACTGCCTGTCAGTTAGACAGCTGCAATGAAAGACTGTTTAAATACTTCCCAGCAATTATTGCAGATTAAAAATGTTGCTCTTTTTTTTTAACATACTCCCCTTCACAAAAACTAAAAAGTAAATGATCCTCCCTTCTTCATGAAGAACTGCCAATCTCACTGACTTTGGTGGAAAAGTCAGATTTCCAAATTGCTGGCAGTGCAGGTTAAAATAGCCAAACTTCACACTTGAAGTGTGTGCAAGCGTGCACAACACATCTCCTATATCCTGACCATGCCAAGAAGAACCATGCAAGCAATGCAAAGATGATTCACTTGCATGCAGTAGTACTATTTTTCTGGGGTCCTGTCTGCCAAGCTTTGTGTGTACAGTTCAGTTTTGTTAGCTTTTGTTTCCCTGTCTTGCTGAGTACTCTGAAAAGATTCAGAACAAGAGGATCATAGCCTCAAAGTATGTCTGACAGCAAGCTTGGTTCTATTTACTAGTGGTTTACAGCTTCTAACTCACATAAAATAAACAATAATATTTCTTTACTTCTATCAAAAACTACACAGAAGTTGAATTTATACTTTAGAAACTTCCCCGTATATGAGCTAGACTCAGCTGCAATGTCTTTTTTATTTCCATTGCCCAAGAGAAGATATTTCTCTCCTAAATCTCTGTGGCTTTACTGAGATTGCTACAATCGTTTTCCTGAACCCATTCCCTCTTGCTCCCTGGAATTAAGTATTGTAAACTGTGTGCTGTGGCAAGCATGAACACCTGCTAGCGTGCAGTCTGTGAACCTGATTGTGTGACCCACTGTTGCCTTTTCAGCCTTTTTTTACACATAGTTATTTTGGTAACTGGTTTCCTAGTGTTCTCTAAACTTTTCCCTTAATCTTACAGTTAAGAGAGGCTTTTCTTATCTACTTCCTTTTCAACATTTAGAATTTTTGGAACAAGCAGTTTTTTCCATATTCATAGCTATTGTGTATTGACCTAATCCTAATATTACAGCTGCCTGACCATATCCTGTTCTATTCTTAGGAGATGTCTCAAAAATTGCATACCAAAATGATACTTAGCATAAAATACTTTTCTTTAAGGAGAATACTGTTTCACACATTAAAGATCAGTGTGCAACAATGAGAGATACGCTCCATATAAAAAGCACCACCAAGCTTTCTGAAGCTCTAAAACTAGAAAGTATTTTCACTCTGCAGCTTATCTTCAAGAAAAAGTCAGCCACAGCTTCACACTAAGCGCATACTAAGAATTGTGCATTGCTGTAACCATTACTACCACATGACATAAAGTACAGATTCAACAGCTAGTCAAGAGAATCAGATTTTCTTTTCAGGTTAATCTTACCATGGCCATTTAGTTATGCAGAAATACAGGAAGGAACTCTGGCTTAAGGAATTCATTTGAATAGCATTAAGTGTTCACTGATACATGTGAGCTATCTTATTACCTGGCTACAATGACACTGGGTTGTTCATAAAGTGAAGCAAGATATTTTCACTGAATTAGAATGTTCAAATCAATTGCTAAAATTACTTTTCGTTAGTAGGTAAGTAAAGGTTATTCTATAATAATAATGCATTTATGGTAATATGATAATAAGTAGGGATATAATTTTGCTAATAGTGATCTGTGCTATCAATAATAATTACATTCTCCAGTGTTAACCATTGTGATTAAGAAATGATTAGAAAATGAATATTTAAAGTAGAGTGTAAAATTCATGTACACAGAATATTTTCTTGGAGCTTCATTTATTAGTTTTGGACATCAGCTAAGCTTCTGCTAAATAATCTTAAGCTAAACAATATAAATAGCATAAACTATTTTGATTTTAATCACAAAGGGTGATCCTTTCTCCTTATTCCATATGTCTGGCATGAAATGAACCTAGAAAATATTTTTTCTTATTAATGTTTAGGCCTTCCACGATTTTAGATTTTTCAAATGTGATTCACAGATCCTGACAGATCTGTGCCACTGATAAATCCAGTCCTCAAAGCATCTGTCCATCTCCCATAGTGTAAATACCTGCCTACCTTTAAGAGCCAGTGCCTGTTACTCTGAAGCAGATCTGTAGCCAGATGCGTTCACATCTGTATTCTAAAGAATTTTTGACTAAATTAAACTGAGCATAGCATTTTATAATGTTTATGGTACAAGACTGAAAATTTGTCCAGCCTTACATATTTCCCCACCTGTGAGACAAACTCCTTCCTCTTGTGAAACAATAAATCCTAGAAATGCTGAAGATTTTTTTCATAGAGCTATGACACACACACTCAAATCTTGCTTTATCTGTTTCCATAGTAAGTCACTATGGGCCACAGGCTGAATTGGTTTATACAGGATAGAGATCAAAGGACTGTCCAGAAACAAGATTTACAGCCAGCACTGGAAGCACTGAAGTACAACCTGCTGTGAAATCAGACACTAGCTGTTCCTAATCCTTTTCCAATAAACCAGTGATTTGGGAAAGACATATAATAATTTTACTTTCAGAGTGGGACTTAGGTAATTCAAAGATTGTTAAAGGGAAACTATCATAACAAACTAAGGAATAAAATAAATGCTGTGTATCCATTTCTAGACAGTGCTGGAATCCCATTAATAGCTTGGTCCTGTCAGCAGATTTGTCAGACCCTGCAATTTAAATATGCAAATGACTCACAGCTTTCTCTCATTTCTCTCCCAGTGCTAAGACTCCATAGATGATTTTGCATTTAATGTGATACCAACTGTACATCAAAGAATTAAATCTGCCTCTTAGGTTACTTTGTATTTTATATGGCTTCAAACAAATCTGCCTTACTCTCAGCTGCAAGATTTACAAGGTACAGGACTTACAGGTTATCGAGGACTGCATACCTCACCTGATTTATAAACTGCCCATTCTTGGATGAGAGGAGGGATTTAAGAATAACCCAGGGGACTGTGAGGACACATGAAACACAAACATCTATCTTCAGGAACACAAGGCCACCTTGAAATCACTCAAATCTTGCTGCATTACAGTGAACAGAGAACTGGCTTTTGGTTCCTATACTCCAGGCCACGAGACAAATTGAGAGGGAATTGCATGTGACAGGGAAAAAAAAAAAAAAAAAAAGAATGCTGCCAGGCTTTCAGGGCCAGGAGTTTATCAGCATATAGCCAGGCAAAACTAAGCCCTAAATGTTATAAAGAGGAATGAACAAATGACAAATTCACACTAATCATAGATCTCTCCTTAATCACTGGGTTATTCCTAATGGTTTCCTCAAACCCTCAAGATTCCTTTCACAGACTGGACTTTAAAAGGCCACTTGGGTTAAGCAGAGAGACAAAAGTAATTCAAAAATCTGCCCATCATTTTGTTTTACTTAGCACTGAGACTCCAGGTCACTGTTAAGAAAAACCATTAAGAAATAAATTCCCAGAGGTTTCACTTCTTCACTGAACAGCTAAAGGTATGAAATTTTCTCTACAATGGAATATAGTAATGTGTCTTTGCCTTTTACCATTTTATCTTTCAGCTAGCCACTACACTTTCTCCCCCAAATTAACAAGGTCATCAACAATTAAAGAAAAAAAAGAACTAGCCAATCACTTGTAAAATGTGGAAATATGAAAGCAGAATGCCACACTACTCAATTTTTGAGAATAGTTGGCATATTAATATTGTGAAGCATCATTTTTGTGGCAAAACTTGTAGCACCAATTTTATGTTGTTCTCTATTTTATTTAAGAGATCTATTTTTGGAACAACTGCTTTCTATGGGGCTGTTGCTATGGTAAAGGGCCATTTTGGAGGTAATAGTTCCAAAATTTTATTTCAGTACAAAGCCCTGTAAATAGTGTGCTTTTATGGGGAAAAAAATGTCTGTTTTCTAATGCAAACCTTCAAAGTCTAGCAAATTAAAAAATAGGACTTCTTTTTACAGAAGAATGATATGCATAGATATACGTCTAACACCAAATCTGTATAATACGGAGAGAATTTATCCCAGATGTGCCCCAAAACAAAAATCTTTTGGCCCCTCAGTTTGCTGTATACTCCAAGCACCAATTTTTATTGGGTTGGGGTCTTTTTGTAGCAGCAAATTTTGGAATTTCAATTCCCTGCTACTGTAATTTCCTTCAGTGAAAGCAAAACTAAACAATACCAAACTTTACTTATAACAAACTGATGAAGAAAAGGTATGGCAGTAGAATTGGTAAATTTTAATTGTAAGTGCATGGGAAAAAACTATTATTTGTAGACCCCTTTAATCTTTAAACACTATTCTAATGCCATATTTATGTATAATCACATTTTGAAAAGTTATCATAATTTATGTGCTTGCAAGAAAAAAACAACTTCTTCCTAAAAGCTGAGAGAAAACAATCATGTCAATCAATCAAATTTAATCAGTCATTAGAAAAGAAAAATGCAAAACAGAGGTTTCTTAGTAAATAAGAATAAAATCATTGCCAAAAATATGTTCAATTTTTTCAGGGGATGATTTATAAACTGTTTGAGCAATACAAAAGTAAAGGACTTGGATTCTTCTGTGACTCACCGAGGATCTCAACCAGAAAATGAGTGCCTGTTTCCTAGCAGTTTTTGGTGCAAGAGGGCTGTCATGCCTCTGAGAATGTGCTTTTTCCAATTTAAAGTGATCTTCAGACTTGGAATACTTTCAATAGCATTTAACCAAGAATAAAAAAGCTTGTCATCTTAGTGATATGTAAGTTGGTACTGTGTTCTCTGAATGCAAAGGTAAAAATGGCAAAAAATATTTGAGTTGTATCAGGGAAAAATATACTTTCAAGTGCTTAGGTTCTGAGATGGACAATTCACAACCAATTTTTAGATATCAGAGGTCTATCAGTTTATTATGTGTTAATAGCTAGAAGAAGACAGTTTTTGTTTTTTTATTTTTGTTTTCCAGAAAGAATGGATTATGGAGCCTGAAAGAAGAAAAGTGAAATATCCTATGTCCTGTGAAGGAAAGTTAACCTGAAAACATTTCTAGAGAGAAATTGCAATGAGAAACTTATTTTCAGGAATCTGAGAGCACAAATGGGGTGCAAACCTTATCAGTTTATCTTGAGTACCATAGCTCTTTATTCCAGATGCTGCTCAAGTCTGAAGGCTTCTCTGATAGTGAAATTCAGTTGCAGTAAAACCCTAAGGTATCCATTTACCCAATTAAAGCTTTTTATAATGATTGAAGAGGCACAGATGCAGGTACAGGGAGTGCTTGAGTTTAAACTTTCCCTATAATCTGATGGATCTCTGCTGTGAAAATGCTTCACAGTCCTTGGGTTAGAGATTAAAGCTACATCTCTTTCTTTTGGATATAGAATTTTCACCTGTTACTCAGAAATAACACCTGACAGCATAAATACATACATGTTCTTCCTGTCCACTTTCAGATGCCATTAGTTTGCAAAAGATATGAATCAAAAAGCTTAGCAGAAATCAAATAGCCTTGCACAAGTCCTTTTTGGAGCCCATGGTATCACTCAGATTTCATGGCCTGTCTGGTTGTTTCTTGTTGGAACTCCTCTGCAGTCCCTCCCAAGGCTCTAAAGGCTAACAGTACAGTCTGAAGCTTTTGCAGCTCATCTGTCTTAAGGTTCTAGACATTATTTCAAGTTCCTTTCAAAATATACTGTGTTGCTTTATTTTTGAAAAGTATCTTCATAAAGAGGTAACTTGAGCCTAAAAAAATGAAGTACCTCAGACTCTCAATTCAAATTCAAATTGAGGGAAAGCCTTTCTGAAAGCTGTAAAGAAACTGACTCACAAATTATTCCCCAGCACACATATACTTCTCTGGCTTTCCCAGCTTATTCTCTTTTGATGACATTCAAAAGGAAAGAAGATCTATTACCGCAGAATGTCATTCTAATGGTACAAATGTTGAAAATCCTAAGCTTCCTCTGGTGACATTTGCCACAAGATTCATAGTGTAAAAAGATTGTGAATAAGAGAATATAGACTCCATTGCTCTCTAAAAGTCACTCTTAAGACAGACTACGTAGAATATTCATTTATTTCATTAATGCTACGTTTCTCTTGCTGATGATACCATGCTAACTGCATGTCCTACATTTGCAAAGAGATTTGCAATCATCCTTAATGTTAAGAGACACACTTCAGTTTGAATAAATATAGTATTCTCAGTTTCCATCAATTTTAATTTACTTGAAGTTTGTTCAGTTGCTACTGGAAACTGGACAACACACAGAAGTAAAAACTGAAGAATAATACTGGGGTATGGCACATGCTGCATTATCCAGTGAATGAATGAATTAGAAAAAAAATATTCATTATAAATTAGATTTTGCCACTGGTATTCTTTAAGTATTTTTTTAACAGAAATAATTTAAATACATATTTGGATTTACTGACCTGCCTCTTTTAGTTCTGGTGTCCTACTCATTTACTATCTTGCCTAGCATAATTATAACCATCAATAAGAAATATTAATATAGCTCTCCAGGCCAAATGTAGCAAAACTGAATAGGGTGAATAGGTGAAGTGGGAGAATTGGCAATTTAGAAAATAAGAATTTCTTTTTCTCACAGATGAAAACAGATATCTTTCATAAGAGTTATGTTCATATTTTGATGGTGTTCTACATTAAAATAATTAAAATAATTATTTTCAGTGCTAGTGGCCAAAATGCATTTAAAAGGTCTAGAAACTTTAAGCAAAGTTTAAACAAAATCACCTGCATTCCCTCTGTGCACAATTGCATCACACTATTCAATTACTTAAGCAAAAAAAAAAGCATTCAGGGACACATATCACTTTTTAGGTTGGGTCAGAACATGTGTGCTGCCTTCATTGTTTGCTCCTGTCTCTGTCATTGGAAAAGTTAATAAACAATTAAAGACCATGCCTGTCTAACTGAAAAAGGAAAAGAAGAAAGGAAGAAAAGGGAAATTTATTACTTTTCTTATGTTTGTTAGCAAGTCTGTAGATTATATAATAGAAATTAAGATTCTTACTTACTTTCTTACTTACCTTACTTACCAGTCTGAAATAGGAGACAAGCAAGGCAGAAACAAATATATGATGCAGAAATTGCATCAAGCAGAGAAAAATCCATTATTTATATTTTGTTTCCTATCACACTTCCAAAGAAATAAAAATCATACTGATTTATTGTCTTTTCACCAAAATTATTTAAAAAACATCACTGTACCTCCTTGGTGTTTCCTTAGCAGCAAATAATTCCAGCTGGTGAGCAGTGTACCAAGCACTGTGTTCTCTAATATCAGAACACCCGAGGGAAATACCAAGAAAGATGAATATGTCAGATATGCAATACCCAAAACTGTTTTATGAGCTCAGAAACAGAGAGTACCACATTTTGGAACCTCTCAAGTATGAAATGGCTTTTTTATTTGGATCCTCATGAGAAGGTTTTTGTTTCAAAAATTATAGAAATATAATTAAAATTTTAAAAACTTCTTCCTTCTGAGCAGGTTTTTCAAGTGTACAGTGTGTCATATACCCAATGATTTAAAAAAAAGGAAGAGCTTTAATACGCTTCACAACTTGTGTGCCATGCTGCTTAAAGACAAGGTAGGTGATCCCCAAAGCTGGGGCAGGCATGGAGGGGAATGGGCAGAGGGATGGCTGGAACCAGCTATCACTGACTTTCAAATGGGAGTTGGAAACTAATTGTACCTCTCTGTATGTCTTTCTGACTACAATTCACTATCATACCATATGCTGCCTCATACTATATGCATTCCAATTCAACTTTCTTATAAAGGACAGAAACCTGGGGCAGCAACGCATCTTAAACTTCTAAAAGAGAAAATGTAGAAAGACAGAAACTTAATGAAAATAGAATAAAATATGGAGTGAAAAGACAAAATATTTATATACAAAAGTATGACTGATAAAAATAGAAGTAAATCGATTTCAGAAAAACAATTATACAAATTATTTTGCATTCAAAATAGCACAAAGCAAAATTATTCATTAGAAAATTAAAAAGCAAAGATGAGTAAAAAGACAAACGTAAAAACACATAGTTGATAAGTGAATAAAATAAACATACTGCTATCCTGCTATCTTTATATAACAAGGTAAAAAATTTATAGTATCTTGTTTATATTCATTTTTTTTTTCTTGCAATTCTTTTTAAGAAACAATACAGCCAGGATCTTGCCCCCAGGCAGAGATGCTGGGTATGCACTGGTAGGCTGCAGTTTGGATCAAGAGTGCAGCTTCTCTGTGCAGTCCCTGCTCTCAGTGGGCACAGTGCCTTCGTACGGCTCATGGCCTTCTGGTTCAGCTCAGTAGCTTGACTTTCCCCTGCATCTATCCCTTTGCTCTTCCAGTCAAGCTGTTGTGGTACTGTTTTCCAGAGCTTCTTGGCAGTACTTTTCCCCATGGAGCTCATGTTGTCGCTGTTATGGCCTTTACCTCTTAAATCCCAATATTATTCCTACAGCTAGTTCTCAGGGCTAGTTCTCACAGCATTCTCACATAAGAATCACTCCTTCTTTCTTCTCTTTTCTGCCCTTGGATTTTATCTTTTGCAGTAGGGTTTACATTTATTTTACTTTACCCAATAAAATGCATACAAAAAATTTAAAACCCAATCTTTACGTAACTATCCCAAATAAAATGTGCTCTAATCAGTGTTGACAGCACTATAAACAGCTCCCCTCCCCCCTAAAAAAAATTCACCTCCTCAAAATCTAAACAATACTAAAACAAGCAAACAAACAAAACAAAACAAAACAAACAGACAAAAACTCCACAACCCCACCCAAAAACAAAACAAAACAAAAAAAAAAAAAAAAAAAAAAAAAAAAAAAAAAAAAAAACAAACAAAAAAAAAAAAAAAGCCAAAGAATTATTGGATTACCTTGCTGCACTGGAGAGGATGCCCAGGGAATTTGTTTGCCTTGGGAGCCCTCCACCACTTCCTTTCCGGGATATCCACTTAGGAGAGTTATCTCTTTCCCTCCCCCTCTCTCTGTCACTCTGTCTCCTTTTTCAATTGACCTCCAGAAGTACCTTTCTCTGTTTGAATCAATGTGTGACATCAGTTATGTACCCCATGAAGGAATCTTCATGAACATGAACATTTTCCACCATCCCTTCTTCCAGGTTGAGTGCAATTTGGAGTGCATGAAATAGATTACTTTCAAAAGAAACTAATCTGGAACAGGAGTGCACCTAATACATGCCGCGTGGTTGCTCAGTCCATGGGACTAGATTAGAATTAGAGCAATAAATAAATAAATAAATAAATAAAATTTTTTTTTTTTTTCTTTACAAAAACATGGGCACTGAAAAATGGGTAGTGGAGTAGCAGGGCCTCAGCAACAGTTGCATCACTACACAGATTGGTCTGAACTCCTTGCCAGTCCAGACATAACCACTGAATCTAATTGCCAATGATAAAATAAAGGAAGGGTTCAAGGAAGGCAAGGACTCATGAAGCCTGGAGTTGAGGTTTCCAACTGAGAAATTTTTTACAAAAGGGGAGACTGAGGAATTGTCTCTAACTGGTTTACCACTGTAAGAGGATTTAGAACAAGCTGAATAGTGACAAACTGCCAGAAGCAGATGGTATTCACTCAAGAGCTCTATAAGAACTCAGATGTGAAATTGCTGCAGTGTACAGCTTATCATTTAAGTCATTCTCCATACCAAGAGTTAGCAAATGGGACACAATATGATAAAAATCTTCTAGGATATATCAAAGAAAGATAGCCCAGAAAGGCTAACCTTCATACCAGGCAGATCAATGTCTAAAGAATAAAATTAGGAGATATGTGTATAAACAAAGTATTCTGGGAAATATTTCCCTAAGAGAAGAATAGTCTTGCCTCATATATTTTTACTCTGAGAATAGGTATATGAAGACGTTGTGATCTATGAAATGTACTTGGGTTTCAAAGACCTTTCAAAATTTTGTTTCACTAGAAGCTCATAAGAAATAAAACCATGGCAAGATAAGAATAAAGTCCTCTTGAATTCACAGCACAGGGGAAAAAACGGAAAACTGTGCTTTGAAATTAGACCAATGAGGCATTGCATTCTTCTCCCCGGTCTCAGGTGGCTGGGGAGCCCGGCTAGGCTCTGCCCCTTCGGACGGACCGGGGCTGCCGCTGGTTCGGAGGCTCTGGCGCCGAGCCTCCGTGTGGGTTAGCCGCGTTCTGTAACCGGCACTGGGAGGAGGTAAAGAGGCAAAGGAATGGCACACCTTGCCTTGCAGTTTGCTGAAGAGGGTGCATTGCCGCGTGGCCGCCGCGGTGGAGAGCAGCATCCGCTCCTAGTGCCCACGTGGACAAGATGGCGACGAAACAAAGGATGCATGGGGTTTTATAGGGGGCAGGCAGACACGGGTGGAAGCCCCCCTCGCCCAATGGGGAGAGGCAACGGGAGTGACATGGACAACGGCAACCAACGGGAACACGACAGGGGTGGATACAGGGTTCCGGGATGAATGGGATTGAGGGGATGGGGTGACTGACACAGAAGTTTCAGGAATGAACAGGGGGGTGGTTACAAGATTGACATGGGAAAGCTCCAATGGTAAGTGACCCAGAGCCAACCATCACGGGGGGAACATGGGGGTACACAGAACCGGCTAACTAACAGTTATTAAAATCCCTAACTGAACCCAGCCCAGGATGCAGCATACCAATGAGAGGTGTGCCCAAAGGGACGCACGCAGTCTGGGTACAGTCTGTGGAATGAGTGATCTTTGAGAAGGGGTTGAAAGTGAAATAACTAAGTTTGCTGATGATGTGAATATATATTCCATATCTCTAAATAGAAAATAATGCAGACAAAAAATAAATCTGACTATTCAATCACAATAACACTGAATAAATTAACAACAAACACTTAGGAAAGAGATTTTTAGAACTGCTTACCAGAAGCATAACTACTGATGATAAAACTTTTTCAAAACCAGAGATATATGAAACTGCTTAGAACTTTGGAAGTATTAGTAAAGAATCATAGAGAAAATATCTTCTCTGCAAGCCACAGATGGGAGCTAGGCAGTGGCTAAAACACAAATAAGAAACTAAAAATTGTTCAAATAGCCATTGAAAATAAGGCAGGAAGTATTACAGTACCACTGTACAAAGTCACGGTTTATCCACATCCTGAATTCAGTAAAGAGTTTTATCAGGAAGACAAAGGTAAACCAATAAATATAACATAAGGGAGACAAAGCAAATAGAGCTATAAATAGGTTTCTGACATGTTTTTAGCAGGCTAGGTATTTAATTTGAGCAAATATTTTTATATATATAAAATAAAGCACTATTAGAGTGTATTCATTGGTGATCACTTATCTACTATTACCCACTAGTCCGTGTATACCAAGACTAGAAGTGGAATAAAAAAAGATGGATTGTGTTTTTTACAATGTTATTAAGTTGTGGAATTAATCTCTACAGAAAAGAATGGAGAGCAAAAATATGAGTTCCAAGAAGTATTAGATTAAGCAGTGTCCATCATTTTCTTTTCAAAAATTATATTGACAAACAAACAGGAATGAGACCTACAAAACCAGAGCTTTCAGTTCTCTTTCAAGAATAAGATAAGATATACAGGCATTTGGCTCAGACATTGTCCTAGGGTGACTGTATGATGCTTGTTCTGTTTATGCTGGATACTAAGTTCTGCACCTTTAGGACTGGTTCTGAGAGCAAAGGGGGAAAAGAAGCTCGCTGTTTGTTGTCAGAAACTGCATTTGCTCCTCGCAATTCTCTCTCACAGATTGTGTTGTCTGCAGCATGGACAGATGGCGGGACAGAGCTCTCCTTTGCTTTTTAGTTGTTTTTTTTTTAAGCCGGCTGAGGCAGAGAAGTTCCACAGACTGTGGTTTTTCTTTTTCTTGGAATTGATTGGCCCTGCTCTGGATTGAAAATTCAGAAAAACACTGGAAGCTCATGCCTGTGGTCCACCAGGGCCTGGGACACTGCATTCCAGTGCCAGAGGGTGCCATATGGACTGATAACAGACTGAATATGCCAAGCTACACCCCATGACAAGGACTTTCTGAATTTGCCATCTCTTCAGAACAGCGAGAGGTTTTATTGTTAAATATTATTAATTTTTTCACGTTTGCAAGTACTTTGCTTGTTAAATAAACATTTTTTTTTCATTTTTTCTCCAAAAAAATCTTTCCCAAACCAGTGGGAGGGAAGGGCCACTTGAATTTGATTTCTAGAAGAACCCCAGTCAGAAGTTTCCTTCCAAATTTGCCCTAAACCAGGACAGACATCTAAATTGCACAAAACATAATAGTGTAGACAAGGTATTTGTTCTCTAAGGACCATCTTGAATGAAAAAAAATCCTCAGTGAAAACGTTGTCAGATGTCCAACTCTTCTACTACAAAAAGAAACAAAAAAACCAGCAACAACATCATATTAAAGCCACATTAAACTGTGTTTGTAAAGCAACCAACTTTTTCCTAGGTTGTATCTTTAATTTTAAATATAGTATATGGTTGTCTTCTCTACCTATTTGCTCTCTATACTGACATAAATTCAAAAGAGAGAAATTCTTATACCTTGAGAATAATTAACAGTGGAAAAATCACTAAATTTTTATGATCTTTCAATCAGCTGGAGCTCCCTAAGGTAAATAATTTGCTTTATAGTTTTTCAAGTCTATAAACTGAGCTGTCCCACATCATCTGGTGTGGGACGGTGATTACACAACACAGCTGAGCAATGAAACCTTAAATTAAGTAGCTGAAAATAATAAGTGAGAAGCTTCTCAATATACATGCAAGAAACTTAGAAAAGAGATTGGAAAGATATAAATATACAAATATTTGCACCAAGATTTTAAAAATTTTGAGGAAAAGTGGCAGACCCCTGGATTGTAGTAGGGATTGTGAAGATCAAAGCACACCGAGAAGCCTATGGAAATCAGAGCAAGAAAAATCATTAAAGTATTTTTTTAATTAATTTTTTTCTAGATCTGCAAATGTCTTGTACTGGCCAAAATAACAAGTGATTACAAAACCCTTATATAATCTATGTGTTTCTTAGCTACTGCCTGAAGAGATGAACTTCTACCTAGGTTGAAATTTCTACAAAGGGATTTAAGACAGAGCACACAACCAGCTGAAACAACTGAAAAGGACAGGGCTCTAAAATTAAAAATGAGACCTGGCAGAGCAAATGATTTGACATCTCACAGGGAGATTGGACAGTTCATAGGGAGACTTGCCAGGGCTCTAGGAGACAGCAAAAGTATATCAAAAGTATATTTGATCACAAGTCATCATGTAACTAATAAGTATAAATTTTGATGGGTAAAGGCTTTCTAAAATTGTCTTGATGCAGAACAGCCATTAAACCCTTGTCAACAGACATTAAACCTAAGCTCTCTTAAAGAAAATAATACATTATGTTTAAATACTAACATATAATATAGTTTATAGAAGAAAAAAAAAACTCCCCTATGAAAAAGATATTCAAAATACCAAATCCCACTCTTGGAAATTCTTTATGGAATTTGCAAAGATTTCACAAATTATATTCAATTCAGTTTATTAGTTTACCTTGACGTTATACTAAGGGCAATGGCATGAAAGTATAAGCTTTAACTAATGAAGCATATCTATCTCAGTTCTCACTTGTGACATCATCTGCATTCACAAAACAAAGATTTCTAATGTCACAGGAGAGGTGATTTTCCATTAGAATTGAGTGTTCAAGGGTAAATATAAGACCTGCCCTGTATCTCTGGTTTCTTAGTAATATCTTACACATCCACAATTTCTTCTGAAACAAATTCTTGAAGCATTGTGTGAACCTGTGATGTATTGATCCTGGCTGGATGTCAAGTGCCCACCAAAGCTCCTCTGTCACTTCCCTTCTAAGCCGGAGAGGGGAGAGAGTGAAAGGCCCAGGGGTCAAGGATAAGGAGAGATCACTTACCATTTCCTGCCACGGGCAAAATAAACTCCTCTTGGGGAATACAAATTTAATTTATTACCCAAACCAATCAAAGTAGGATAAAGAGAAACACAACCAAACCTTCAAAACAACTTTCTCTCACCCTTCCCTTTTCCTCTGTTTCAACATCACTCCCAGTTTTTTCTACCTCCTCCCCCACAGTGGCCCATAGGCATGGGAGGTGTTAATCACATTTTTTCTGCTGCTCTTTCCTCTTCAGAGAGAGAATTCTGCTCCAGCATGGGATCTCTTCCAAGAAAACCAATCCTCTATGAACTTCTCCAATGTGAGTCCTTCTCATGGGCTGCAGTTTTCATGAGCTACTCCTTGTGTGGGTCACCCATCTGCTCACAGGTGTTGCCAGCAAACCTGCTCCAGAATGGAGTCCTCTCTCTAGGGGATCACAGGTCCTGCCAGGAACCTGCTCCAGCATGGGCTTCTCACTGTGTCACAGCCACCTTCAGGCATCTACCTGCTCTGACATGGAGTCCTCCAGGGTCTGCCAGTGGTTACCTTCACTGGACTGCAGGGTGACAGACTGCACAGGAATCTCTGCTCTGGTGCCTGGAACACATCATCCCCCTTCTTCTTCAGTGATCTTCGTGTCTGCAGAAGTATTTCACATATTGTCACTCAGCTCTCAGCCGGCAATTGTGGAGGGTTTTTTTCCCCTTCTTAAATCTGTTATGCCAGATTTGTCACTGTTTCCACCACTCCTGATTGGTGCGGCCTTGGTGAGTGACAGGTCTGTCTTGGAGCTGGCTGATACTGACTTTCTCAGACATAGGAGAAGCCTCTGGCAGCTTTCACAGAAGCTACCCCTGTAGGACCCTCTGCTACCCTCTGCAAAACGTTGCCATGCAAACCCAATAGACATATTAGTCAAATGGAAAAAAAGGGTGGCTTTGATCAGCTGATACAGAAATGGAAAAAAAAAGTTTTCAAAATGGTACAGTTAGGTAACAATTTTCAGACATCTTATTTCAATGAAAAGATTCTCATGCCACAATGAAACTTTTATCCTATCTAGTTATATATAAAGCATCTCCAATAATGGAGACTGCAGCCTCTTCAGACAACCTGTGCCAGTGCTTGGTCACCCTCACAGTGAAAATATGCTTACCTATGTTCAGATGGAGTCTCCTGTTTCAGTTCATGCTACTGCCTTTCACTGGGCATTGCTGAAAAGAACCTGGCTCCATCCTCTTTGCACCCTCCCTTTAGATATTGATATATTCTCAAGCCTTCTCTTCTCCAGGTTAAACAATTCAACCTCTCAGCCTTTCCTCACAGCAGAGATGCACCAGTCCTGGTGATCTGCAGTAACATCAGAGACCATAATGAAGTAACATAAGTGTTTTATCAGACAATGTCTACTCAAGCTAGGGAAAATTGTAAAAATCACAAGCAACAGATTAATGCAAACCCTCATGTATTTTTGGAAATTTTAGTAACTGGGAATAATACCTCTTCAATATCAGTGGAGGAAAGACCAAACAAAACATTTGCAGGATCAAAAAGTTAATATATTACAGTGCTCATTCAAGGTCCAGTTTTGTTTTATCTGGGGCTTAAAATGCTATGAGGCTTCAGTAGGGTCACTACTACCACTAGAAAAGGGGGCAGAACTGTCTCAATTCTACAGACACACCCCTGAGCTATAGGTTTATCGAAACCTCTCATTTTGGAGACCAAGTCTGAAATGAATGAAATACTTATAAACTCCTGCTTACAGATGCCATGGTTTCATTCAGCCATGGGAGGGAAGATGTTAATAGTAATTTAGGCACACTCCTGAGATCTGAATTTTATAAAGAAAAAAAAAAATGACAGCACTTCTGTAGTGCATAGAAATACTCTGGGATCACTAAACATTTTTCACAGAATAATGAACTAAATGTCAATCTCTATGTGAACCACAGAAAATAGCTTCTTGCCCCAAACTTTTCAGCAAATGTGTGGAAGAGGAGGGAACCATAACTGCAAATGCCAACATTTCTGCACAGAGAAAAACTATATAAGGAGTGTGTATAAAAAGTATGGAATTTATACAGTCAGACCACATCCAAGAACACTTAAAGCCTAATAGCATGTTTGAAAAATAGTTTTACAATGCAAAATGAACATAAAAATAGGTCAATCCATTTTTGAGATTTCAAAAGCCACATATTATAACAGAGTAGCAAGAAAAGGCCTGATTTGTGAAGTATATTTCAATCACACTTTGAATTTTACATTAATTCCTGAGCCCCTGCTGTGACATGAGTCAACTAAAACAAAAATAAAATAAAGACAGCTTAGAATTTAGATCAGAGCAGAACTTGCCATTTTGCAATAATACTATCTCAGTTAGTGTACAGCCTATTTCATCAATCAATCTCTAAGCCCTTTTCCAAAGGGTAGTTCTCTGACTGTTTATGTTTAACATAAAGACCAGTGGTATAATCCCAATTTTATGGGTCCTTCTGAGCTGGTTTGATACTTAAAGACTTCCCTACTTTTCTGTAGGGAAAATATTCCATATGGAACTCAAGATGCGAACCAGTGAAAACTACACAAAGCTGCAGAAGCGTTATAGGTTGCTTGTTTGGGTTTTTTGTTTGTTTGTTTGTTTTTTATTTGTTTGGTTTTTTTTTTCTTTTCTGGAATTAGAAAAGCTAAGCTTTGCTTATGCATACACAGATGATACTGTTCCATCTTCAGATAGATAATTGCTATTAATTATTAATTATATTCAGTGGCAAACTGAGCCTTGTCCCAAACTTTCTCTGTGCTCAATAGGGATTTTTTCATAGGACAATCACAGCTGATGCAAACCTGATGATGAGTCCTGGACTATGGGCACACACAATATCTTTTAGCAATATCTGCTCAGGCCTTTAAAAAGTATAAATAAGGATAGGGAAAAAAATGTGGATAACCATTTCTTCTATAAATTAAGGCTATCACCGTGACTGCTTCATGCAATGAGAAAATGCCTCCCTCTCTGTTTTTAGAGTGCCTGGATTAAAGACGTTACAGTATATGAGACTTTATTCTGGAAGTCAGTCTGCAACAATGTGGATGTGTACACATACACACACAGAGATAGATTAGATAGATAGATAGATAGGTAGCTATCTAAACAGATAGATGGATGGATAGATAGATGTAAACTAAAAATTAAGAAAAAAGGTCAGAAAATATTAAGTGGAAAACAGAATTGGTTATATAAAAATGGAGATCAGCTGAGGCCAGAACTGAAATTAAAAAACATCAGCATGTTGGAGATTTTTTCCCTCCAAATAATGGAATATGATAAAACTGCACAATAAATATTAAGATAGAAGTGCTTTTGGTTGGTAAAAGAAATCGCATTTCACGTTCATGTTTGATAGAACTAGATCTTTCAAGTAGCGTAGAGTTGTAATATGCCAACTATGCAGCAAGATTATATGAAAACTAGGATGGCTTCACTTGGATGTATAAAAAACAGTAGTAATGAGCAAAAAAAAAAGGAACTTAAATTTCATTACTGTATTATAAGTAGCATGAGTTCAATATAAAGATATTTCTAGGTACTTCTGTAGGTATTGACAATTAATTTTTATTATTACATTCTATCATATGAAATGCAGTCAATAGCACGTAATTAATTCTCTATTTTTTTCCTGTTCATACTTCTTGAATTGGACAGAAGTTAGGATATATCACAAAGTCCTAAGATTACTAACATCTGGATCATTCATTGAGTTGAAGGCTTTTTGTGGAAACTTAACACATCTGCACTTTGAGGACAAGCACACATGAGAGCAGCTGAGTAGTGTCTGACCTCTGAGACTTAAATGGAGAATTCTCTGGGTGCTACAAAGGCTGCCTTATCATACTGTGCCTACCTTGAGCCCACCTTGAGCTCAGTGTCAGGATCTATATACCAGTTATTTTCAGGTTGAAAATATTCATTGTAAAAATCTCATTGCTTGATGGGAATTTACCTTTTGATTCAGTCCACAAACATCGAGGAAAGTAGATTATCTTCCATGGTTTAATCATATTATCTGAAACCTGTATTTGCTACAGTAGATAACTCTTTTGCTTTTCATGTACTTATTGGAAAAGAATAAAAAATGAACTCTAATCCTACCTTGTAGATAGTCAGCAAAGTCTCACTAGGGATTCACTGCTCTTGATTGCTGAAACATAGATGTGACCTGCTCACATTGCAAATCAATCTAAATTGCACCTGATAATATAAGACTATTTTCCAACACTGTTTGGAATTAAGACAGAAAGCTACCATCAGCAACATTTTGACACCTCCTGAATCCAAAGTCTTGGATTCATTAACTTTAAGGCCATCCTTTGACAGGTACAGAGTGGAAGAGGGAGCCTGGGAAATAGCAGCAAACCTCCCACTATTCCAAAGGGAGGAACGATCTGCATTAAACAATTTAACTGAGGGATAAGTTACAGCTAGCTATAAGAAAAGATAAGAAAAAAAAAAGCAGCTTTACTGACTGAAGCAAAGTTGACATGGAGTAAGTTTAGTTTTGCTGAGGAAGAACAAAAGAGATCAAACAAGCATAGAAACTAAATTTAAGAAAAGTTCAGTTCTCATTTGGTATGTGTACACCACAGCCACACTTCAGCAGGAATTACGTACACAGTCACAGATGTACACCTGTTTAAGAAATCAAGTAATGAAATCAATATCAAAGTCAAGAAATCAGTATTGAATCTACAAGAAATAAAGGCCTGAATAAAAGTCCACTGGGATCCATGGAAATAGTCCATTGACATTAGAGGTCCAGAGAGCAATTCTGCTTGATACAGATAGGGAATTATAGAATCATATAAGATATATAATATCATATATCATAATATATCATATCATAGCATATATAATAATATAATATAATAATATAATATAATATAATATAATATAATATAATATAATATAATATCAAAATATGCTGAGTTGGAAGGGACCTACAAGGACCATCAAAGTCCAACTCCTGCCCCTGCTCAGGACACCCCAAGAGTCACACCACATCCCAGAGAGCATTGTTGAGAA
This sequence comes from Vidua chalybeata, assembly GCF_026979565.1. NCBI lineage: Eukaryota > Metazoa > Chordata > Aves > Passeriformes > Viduidae > Vidua > Vidua chalybeata. The sequence continues at coordinate 126,851,527 of NC_071530.1, read as the reverse complement.
ACTTTCTGAACTCTGCCAGCCTTGGGGCTGTGACCACTTCTGGGAAAGTCTGTCCCAGTTACCAACAAGTCTTTGGGTGAGAAATCTTTTCTTTTCATCTAACCTCTATTTCCCCTGACTCAGCCTCATGCCTCAGATCCTATCACTGGTCACCAGAGAGAAGAGATCAGTGCTGCCCCTCCACATACCTCATAAGGAATTTGCAGACTTCTGTGATGTCTCCCCACATTCTCTTCTGAGTATTATTATACTCAGTCCAAAAAATTACAGCTACATACTATTTATTTTCAGAAGAGAGACAAAAACATTCAGGTATTCATCCTTTTTGTTGTATCTATTTCAAAAACATATCTATTTCATAAATGTTTTTGGAAACTGAAATTTACAGTACTATTACTCACACCCCAGAAGTTCATGTTTTTTTTCTTTTTCCTTGCAGTCAAATTATTCTTGAATCATCACCTTTCTCTTCTGCCTTATCAATGTGAGGTATTCCAAATTAAAAGCATCTCATAAAAATCTTCCCAGCATGAAAAATGTATAATCACTTAAGTGATTTTCAGACCCTCAGATACTCAAAAGTACTCAGCACATCTCCTTAGAAATTTTAACGATTATCATTAGGGCAGTACTTAGTCTAGTACATGCTCTGCAGTCTGGGAAATGTTGAATGAGGAGTTTATGATCCTTGTTAGACTTCTGTTGTAGGTTGGGTTGATTTATTCAGGAGTTTTATTAATGTTAGTTAGGTTTGTTCCTTGTACTCCCCTATTTCCCTCTCACAGTGGTTTGCTCCAAGTTGTTTACCCCAAAAATTCCTGCCACTGAGATCCACAGTCATCTGTCAATCTCCTCACCTCTCCCAGTTTTTTTCTAATTTGGTTCTGTCAGTCAGGGGTTGTCACTCCCTGTTGGGGTGTCAATCTTGTAACCACCCCCAGCTTCTTCATGAAAGTTCTGTATCAATCACCACCTTAGCCTTTCTATTTGTCCCAGAACGCTGTACCCACCTCTGTTATGTTACCATTGGTTGTTATAACCTATGTAATTTCTCTGTCATTTGTCTCCATTGGGTGAGCCAGGTTTCCACCCCTGTCCGCCCAGCCCCTACTTAATCTGTTGTCGTTCTCTGTTCTCCAGCGTTTTGCATTGCATTGCTCAGAGAGCGTTTTGTTCTGACCACGCATGGGGGAATAAAAGTTTTTAGGGCTCGCAAGCAAAGTGTCCTTCTCTTGTCCTTTCGTCTCCTCTCAGGGTATGAAGCCACCAAAGCTGCGTGACCCACGCCACAGCGCTCAGCATTACCAGGCTGGCAGACACCATAACCCTGGAGTGCCCGCTCTCACGTGGCGGCCACCCAGCCTCACACGGGCAGTGCTAGCCGGCGCTTCTCGACTGCTTGAGGTCGTGGCAGGTAGCCACTGCAGACTTCAGCACATTTTTCTTCTTGCAATTTCCATAACCTTAGAACGGGCCTGAAAAGTAGCTCAACAGGTCAATGGTTAACCTAGTAACCTAGCAAAAGATGAAACCTGTGTTTAGACTTAATTGTCCTCAGGTATTCTTATTTTTTATATAGATTTTACATATGCTTAGTATGTATTTCTTAAGGAAAGATGCTCTCTTCAAATAATCTGAGGGACTTTTCTCAAAAAGTTAGAGGTTTCTTTCTCAAAAAACATTTCCATATTGTAAATAGTTTAGAAGTAGATACTGTATTGTTACCAGAAAATATTTTATCTTACTCTATGTTCAGTTTTGCTGCAATAATATGCTTTTACACATATGCTTTGGCTTTGAGAGCAGCTTTTTATATTTAGCCCAGTAAGATTCTGTATCTAGCATTCTGTTTAAGACTGCACAATAAATGTCACCTTTTCTTTCAGATTCTAATTTCACCAACTTAAAGTTCTTTTCAGAGTGATTAGGGAAAGTAGTTCCTTACAAACCACGTAAGTAATAATTATCAAATAGCTAGAAAAATACAACTTTTTTTTTTCATCATGATTAACAAATATTTTCTAAGGAGAATTTTCATCATTAAGGGAGCTAATTAACAACTATAGATTACTGTGGTTTTATTTCATGTGATTGGCAAAGGTTCCTAGTTCTCCTGTTCTTTTACAACTTGATTTTTCAGTAATTTTTCATCACAAAATTCTAACTAATGAAATACTTAAGCACACTAATACACTTTTGAATCTTTACCCATGCCCATGAAATTAATTTAGGCTATGTGCATAAACATTCGCTACACCAGACTTTTATACTCTTTCACATACATTATTGTCTTCCTTGGGAGGCGGTTGGTATTCCAAGCTGGTTAGTGTTTAAGAAATGTTTGACCAATGCCCTTAATAAAATGCTTTAATTTTTGGTCAGCCCTGAATTGGTCAGTCTGTTGAACAAGATGATCTCTGTAGGTTCCTTCCAGCTGGAATTATTCTGTTCTGTGTTATTCTATCCTAATTTAGCACTAACTGAAAATCTTCCTGAGTGCCACTGTGGTATCTCATTAATGCAACAAATAGGGAGGAGCAAACTGCGACAGTTTGGCTCTTGTTAAAGAAAGTATCAGATAGCTATTTTATTTACAGAAAAAATATTTTGTACAAAAACTAGTGATTAAGATTTTTTTTCTTAAATCAGCATAAACTGAAAATCATATTTAACAGACCAGAACAAGTGTGCATATACACAGCTTGCCATGTTACTATATAATTTCAAAAGCCTTTTTCTGATGTCAAAAACCAAGGAAAAATTTAAGCCTATTTCCACAGATACAGAAAGCTTTCAGTCTAAGAGCTTTTCAGCCCTGAAGATGTCTTTTTATGGGACACTGTGAAGGAGAAACCCCTCAGCTGAAAGATGATTTAAATTCACTGCTTCGATCCATATTGCATACAACATTATCTGTGTTTTTCTCACTGATACCAGAGGCATCTAGACTTGCCCATGTGCTGTAAAGAAACCTCTGCAAAAATTTAATTTCTCCAGGTCATCGCAACAGTGTCAAAGTACCCATCTGTAGGTCTTTAGGGGTAACCCAATATATGGGAAACCCCTTAAAACTTACATCTGAAAAACCTGACATTTGATTTATATTTAATTTTGATTCACAAGATTTATTGGGGTATGTGGTGAGGTATTATCTGTGAGTTTTTCCCCCTCCGTTATAGTACTTGTGTGTAGGCTCTGTCCTATATCAGCACTGATTTTTCAATAACACATTTGTGCTATCACTACTATCATCTGGTAATTGACTTGATCTTCTTTGACTAGCAATTTTGAAATACTTAAAAAATGTGGCTTTTATTTACCTAGCTCTAAGCCAAGACCTGGGAAAAAAAAATGAGACCCACAATCTTGCAAATCATTTGGCCTCCTGCTCTTGGGCTCTGATTCACAGCTATAGGACACAATTTTGAACACTGAGCAACCATGTCAATGCTTTTCTATACCTAGATCAGATTAATTTAGTGTTCCACTCAGCAACATAACAAGCTGAAGGAAAGGGTCTCCATAAATATATGTTACAACTGGAGTAGAGGTAAATGTTTTTTCAGTGGTTCCTGTCCATGGCTGTGCTGTGGAATCTTTCTGGCAGGACCCAAAGGCTTATGCTTTTCACTACACAAGTGTGGATGCACAAGGACTCCATTCGGGTCTGCTAGTGCCCTGGTAGCCTCCTGCCAGAGCTATCCTTACTCAAGAAAAACACATGGACAGACAACAGCACAGAGACCAAACTAAAGTGCCTGGCTAAAGCCAAGTGACCGGGATTGTCTGTGCATCCCTGTTGAGCACATAATGGTTACTGGGGTGTTTCCCTCCCGGTCCTTTCGTTTTTAGATTGTTCTGGCTCTTCTTATCTCATTTACAATAAAATGTTTGGTCCACTCACCCATGTTAGAGCTAGTACAAATGCTGGCAGACAATTATGATAATCAAAAACTTGGAATTCGGCTGTCTCTTACATGAAAAGTATAAAATTAAGCAAAGATGACTATGCAAAGATAGAAGATAACTTGCCACTTATATTTTGGTAGGATCTTCTGAAGCCCATTTCCACCTCCAGAACAAGTTTTTTGGAGCAGAATTGTGGAGGAAGGGGCACTGATTAATCTTTACTGGAACATTTATATGGCAATTTTAATAGAAAAGAATGAAGATTCATTACATCATATGTATACAATAGTGATCAAATCAGGCCTCACTTAAATAATCACCAGTATACCAAGATTAAAGTGAAAAACATTTGGATTATATTGAGGAGGAAAAATACTCATTATAAAACTGTGTTATAGACAATAAATAGCAGAAAGGATTACACTTTCAATGACTTACATCTGCATTTTTTTTTAAATTGAAGAATTTTTATAATTTCACCAATTATACAAAAAAATCATAAAGTCAAGCAGATACCAATCTATTTAGAGGAAATTTTAATTTCAGGACTGATTTTCCTTAGACCATAGAAATAATAGAGACTGGAAGGACTTTAGGGTTCACCTGATAAAATTTTAAGAAGGGACTCCATTTTCACAAGGCTTTAGCTCCCAGACGGACCTGATAATAAATGGCAGACACTCAGAATTGTTTAGCATCCAGTGGCATTAATCTCCAGAATTTCAACAACTCACTAACTAATGCAGAGAGCTCTCTGAGAATTTAAGCATTTATCTGTCACCCAAATGGGAATAGAACATGTTAAAAAAGCCTGGCCTTTGCTGACTGCACTGAATGCCTCTGCAATCTTGTCATTATTGCTTTTATTAGGATCAGGGCTTTGAACTCTGCTTTGAAGTGAGTGCAAAGCCAGCATGGCCTCAAAGTAAATGTTCATATCAGTCGTTGTTGCTAATGAGGTGTGTTTTGTATGCTAAAACAGCTTGAGATTTTTTGTAGCTGTTGCCTTCAAACACAGGTAAATTAAATTAAAGAAATGGAGGCTGAAATTGACATTTACAAAAACCAACAACAAAGCCCCCAGTTAAACCATTAAAAGACCCAAAACAAAATAAAAAATCCCAAACAAAGCAAACAAAAAGCCCAATAAAAAAAAAATCTAACCAATGAAACAAAGCCTTCAATGATTAAAACCGAGCAGAAGAACAATATTCACACTTGCTGAAAATAGCTGTCTCCAATACAGTGTTAATATTGGGCAATTGTTCTTACAAAACAGAATTTTGTACAGTGAATCAAAAAATCAATTATTTTGGAAAATTTTGTCGGAACAATTTTTGTTATACCCAGAAAAAGATTCCTCTGAAACACACTCCTTCTCTCTTACACTAGGGAGGGAGATATATGAAGAAATGTTACCTCTTAAAGTAGTCTATACCCATTAGAGGGAGGAAATATTCTATTTTGTTCTGAACTGAAATTGTCCCTGTAGTACCCTAGACAGCAAGCAGTAGTAGTGTATAATTTGTAATCTTGAAAAACAAAGTTGCTTCAGGATTTTTAATGTGGCTCAGTGTAGGAAAACATTTGGAAAAGGAAAACACTGTATTCCCAACTATTGACAACACTTGTTATTGAGCAAAACTATTATTAAATTAGAGCAAACAAAATGTCTGAATATTTTATGTAAGAGCTGTAGTAGACAAAGCATAATTTCTGAAAGGTAAAGAGCAAATTTATCATCCTGACACAAACAATTCTGGGTTTAGTTGTCACCATTGACAAAGTGTTTTGCAGTCTCTAAGAAACTGCAGAGGTATTTCTGATATTAACAAACCATAAACCCAGCAATGAGAAAATTGACAAAGTACTTCACATTTTTGTGTGCCAAATAACTTCTTTTTCCAGAAGAAGTGTGCAAAATATAATGAATTACTAGTTTTGTAATACAAGATCATATTAATTAACATTATTTTAGTTTATATAGGATCTTACTGATCATTTTTCTTCCATTTGCAAATTTTACTTTTTGGAAATACTGTTGAGCCCTACAGCAATTAAGCATAGAATTATAATACTTTATAGGTGTGGGAGTTTTTTTCATATAAATCACATAATGTATAATTTATACTTCATGATATTTCATCCTGGTTGAAAAGTGGCAAAAATCACAACTCTCTTTTTTTCCAAGTCACATGAGCAAAGAAATTTTCATTCTGAAATTTCAGCAATGCTCCAAATAAAGCATTATTAATACAGAGAAAAAGAAACACGCAGAACACAATGGACAACGTCTGAGTATGAGCTCTGTAATTATCAAGATTAAATATTCTGTCATGTCTTCTGTGTATATATATAACTGCATACCAATGCCAGTGATATCCAAATAATTTCTATTTTCGGAATAATATACAATCAATGAATCAATGATAATGATTAAACAACAAAGTTTTTGGATTGAAATACAAGTATTTTTAACATTAAAATGTTGAGTTGATATGGCTTTCCTGTTTTTAGTGTGACAATAATCCCCACTGTGGTGTCACAATTCTCATAGAATAATAAAGGAGTAGAAGAAAAAAAATTAATTAATCCAAGTGTCTGTCAAAGCCCTGTTTCTTCAAAATCTAAACTTTCTCTGTTAGATTGTCTGAATTTGTTGCTTGAAAAATTCAGAGGTGGAATTTCTTCCTTCAGTCTCCACAAAAAAATATTTATTGGGATATTGGACACATCCTCTTCTGTCAGTTTAAAGTTTTTCCACAATGTGCAACCTAAATCATTCTGGCTGCAGTTAAAGCTTAGTATATGTTATTCTAAGAACAATAGCCATGGATAATTAACTATTTCCTCCATCTATGAAGTTCCATTTTACATGTTTTAAGACACATCATGTCTTTCCACATTTCTTTTCTAAAGGGTAAACAAAACCACTTGGTGAATTTTTTTAAAAATTCAATTCCATTGGACCATTCTCAATCTAGTTTATATGACACCCAAACCAAGTATCTCTGACTCACTGAGGGAGAGGATCAATCTTTGTCCTGAGGGTACAAACTGCCCTGGGCAGAACTCTTCAAGTCAACTTTAATGTAAAGGCATGTAAATTAACAGTAATGAAATCCCCACAGCTGATTTCCAGGCACTTAAATGACTAGTCTGACCTCAGCAACCTGGTCACAATCATTTCAATAATAATATTTCCAGTAGGAAATGGCAAATGTATTTACAATGAGATAATGTTTGATGTATTATGTAATAAAATGCTTTTATAGAAAACAGAAAATTAAGTTCATTGAGAAAAAAAGTAAAAACCACAAAACAGTGGTGGATTTATACTTCAAAGTCAAGCATATAAAGAAATCCAGATAATACCTATCATTACTATGAGCTGCTAATGCTGTAGCAAGATATAGTTCTGAAATTGGAAACATTCACTTCAAAACAGCATATAGACTATTCAGAATATCAGCTGTAGAGTGGCTCTATTCCTGAGGATGGTGCTTCATGGTGATATTTCCCATTTATTAGAAAATCAGTGGGGTTTAGGATATATTATGAAAATATAAACCCATCAGAGCAAATATCTTGCATCAGTAAATATTGTGTACAATAGATAAAAGAGCCAGCATTGCCCAGCACCAGGAAATTAATCCTTGAAATTGAGTTTGGTACCTAAATGAGAAAAGTTAATTTAAATGTACTGCCATTAAATTAAACTTCCATTTCACAAGAAACTGCTCTTTCTCTCTTCTAATGTCTTAGGTTAAATTGGTGTCACAGCTGAATCCTAGCTCGTGGTTAGGAATCATTGGGTAGAACACTACTACCCTAAGGTTGATCTATTCGTTTCTGTGTCTGGTCTTTATCTCCAGTTAGAAGAGATATCTCTATTTATTGTTCTGCTGTGGAGGGTATAAAGCAGTGCAGAAATAATGTGTTATAAAGCAACTTAAATCCATACTGAACAAAGGAACTGTTGCTTCTAAATGTGCTGGGACAGGACACATTTCTACTATACACATATGTTCACACACAGCCATCTGAACTGGAAGGCTTTTTGAGTCCATTAGGGAGAGAATGCCATTCCCAGGGCATTCATTCAAAGGAGATCCTAAAAAACAAATGTAGGTTCAACAGAAACTTCACTGAGACAGGCTGTTGTAAAAGGATAGCTCACTTAAGCAAGGCAATTCCGCATAACTGCCTTCAGTGTTGACTCAGATAGATCTTGAGAAGTTCATCCTTGCAGAACCACTTGTTACAGTACCTGCCATAGAATTAACTGCCTCACTTTGCCAATATAACTATTTGGGAAGTTGTGCTGTAAACTGAATTTACTTTGGGTTAAAACTGTCTTCAATTGGTTTCTCAATGACCAAGAATAATCCAACATTTCCTATTTGATAAGAAGATTCTTGATACAAAGATTCTTTAAAACATTTTTTTTTTTAGAAATTCACTAGATAGGCCCTCTCAGTGTTCTGATTTATGGTGTGATATTTTACCTGAGTTTTTGAAATGTCTGGACAAAAAAAAATTCTGTATCTCTATGAAATAATCAGTTATCTAATATTATTGAGTTCAGATTCTGCTGAGAGAAATTAAGAGTCTCTGTGGTATCTTAGAGTTTCCTATTAAAATCTGTTTTAATTATATTTAAATCTAAATTTCTTCCTTTCAATATTTGATCCCAGCTCTATACATCTGTGGAAGACCCACTAAAGGATGATTCCATTAATTATAAATTTGGTTGATTTACTTATTTTTTGTATATTTCAGAAGGCAAAATTATATTCCAAAATTGTCTGAGTCTGAAGTTGTCTTTCTTGGCTGCAGGACTTCTGTCATTGTAGAGTTTAGTCAGGTTACAGTTTGTCACATTCTTCAGTCTTGTCAAAGACAAGAATAGCAGCCCTGGCTTCAAGAGTATTGACTGCATCCTCCTCGTGTGGCCTCACCTGCATTTTGACAGGTATGCTTTCTTTCTCCTTCTCCAGGATGATACTGATTAATGAGGCTAAACAGAAAATAAGGAACTGATTTCTCTCAATAGATTCTGACTTTTTTTTTCTTCTTCCACCTCTGGTAATTCCTCACTTTCTTGAACCCCGACTCTGGGCATAAAAGGATAAAAACCCTGGCTGGTGAAGAGTTAGGTTAAAGGACATCTGCCATTTCAGCCACTATTGTGATTGTGACTAATACACCCGCCTCATCCAGTAGTACCCTCCATTTCCCTTATGTTCATTATGATAATATTGTGGCCCCTGATTTCCTTTGCTAGTTTTATCTCCAGTTGGTGTTTGATTTTCCAGTACTTTTCCCATATGACAATGTTTCTTTATTCTTCATTCATAGCCCATTCTCACTTGCATCTCATATATGTATATATTTGCACATATATTCATACATACATATATATATATACACACACACACACACACATATATATAATATATTTAACCTTTTTGAATGGAATCTCCCTTGAGGCTTGCCTGCTTAGGCAAGTTTTTTCCTTATATCATCTTGTTTTCCTTTGTACAGGATAGACCTATACTTGTTCTGCTTAGAGGAAGCTGTCCATAAAAGACCTGAGATTTTTTCCCTTTAGAACTGCCTGCTCACAAGAAGTAACCTAATTCTCTTTATAAGCCAAAATCTGTTTTCCAGAAGTCCGAAGTACGTACTCTGCTAATTTATTTTCTGATTTACAGGACCTTGAAATCCCCAATTTCTGTGTCACTACCTTTAAAAGACACCTATATTCTGTGGAGAGAGAAGACATTTAATACAGAAAACCTTATAGAAGATTTTAGCTTATCCAACTACATTTCCCTAGTAGCAAATGGCATGTTCATCTCCAAGACAAATATTTCAAAGCCAGACTCAATCTGAACACAAATTCACAGTCCATAAGGATACTCAGGTTCACTTAGTAGCCAGCCATGAAGATGAATGGAACTTGGATGATCACCTGAATTTTTAATGATCAACAAGCTCACGTCCTCATCTCTGTGAGTTTACCACAGCTGGTCTGTTCCAATTTAATGGGGCATCTGCATTTTAAAATCTTGGAGCATGACTCAATGAGAAAAAGTGAACATATAAGAGGTTTGCCTATAGGTCAAAAAATGAAAAAGTCTCTTATAACTGACAATAAGTGGTTCACTGAAAACTGAAGAAGTAAATGAATATATTGTTTAACTCTTTGTGCATTGGTTATGAAAAAGAAAGCAGGAAACATTGTATTTGGACCACTTCACACACGTGATGAGAAGAAATGATTTTCAGTCAGACAAGTAGGATTTAGCATTGGGAAAAAGCTTATGGGTACCTGAAGTTCCACCAGAAACAATGAAAATCAGTCAGAGTTGTCATCAGGTGTGCTCTGTGGAGTCCTTCAGATGACTAGCCAGTTAGTGCCTGTCTTAGGATGACCTGCAATCATCATCTTGGCCCTGAGTGGATGGCTAAAAGCTAAGCCATATGCAAATGCCTGAGCTGTTTTAATTGCAGAGTGAATGCCGCAGAAGTAAATATACTTCGTAGAAGTACTTACTAAGGACTTACAACATTAGTTGTGTAAGGAAAATGAAGGGAAATGTCTTCTGTTTTAAAGTGTCACATCACTGCGCTTTCCCATTGCATATGTCAATACAGCTTCTGTTCTCTCTTCTCAGAGAAAAAGATAACAAAAACGCCCAAACCAACAAAAAAAACCACACAGCCCCCCCCACTAAACCCCACAGAAACAGCCCACTCCAAGCAAATTAGTGAGATGCCTTTGTTAGTTGCAGATTAAACTGCCTTAGTTATCCACATGAAGGAATGAGGAAAAAAATGTGACAAAAAGGCATCTGCATTCAAGGCAATCAAGAGAAAAGGGAGCAAGTATCATCTGAGTTTCAACTACTACTACATGGAGAATCACTCAGGATGACATACTGCTGAGGCTGGTAGGGATTTTAGGCAGTTGTCTAGTCTACCTCATGATGCTCAAAGCAGGGACAACTATATGAGATAACAGAGAGCCATATCCAATCAAGTTGGGAAAGCCTCCAAGGATAGGGACTCTTGGAAAAGGCTCAGGTGTTTGGTCATCCTCATTTACTTAAATTTAAATATCATTTTCTGGTTTCAGTTTGTGCTCATTGCCACATGTCCTTTACCTGGATACCATTGAGAGGCATATGACTCCAATCTTCTTTACCCTCACATGAGGTACTTATAGATATTGATAAAATCCCTGCCTGAGCCTTCTCTTATCCACACTGGATGCAGCTGGGATCCAGAGAGATCCCAGTTCTCTCACCCTCTTCTCATAGGAAAGATGCTTCAGTCAATTAATCATATTTGTGCCCTACACTGGATTTGCTTCAGTAAGTCCATGGCTTTCCTGCAGTGGGGAGCCCAGAACTGGACCCAGTGCTTTAGATGTGATCGCCCCAGTGCTGAGGAGAGAGGAGATATCACCTCCAATGACCTGCTGCTCTTCCTAACACAGCCCAGGATATTGTTGGATTTTTTTATCCTGGTTCATATTTAACTTCTTGTCTACTCACATCCCCTGGTCCTCTTCTGCAAAGTTGCTTTGCAGACATTTGGCTCCCAGCCTGTACTGTTGCATGGGGTTATTTTTATACATTTCCTGTATTAAACTTCATGCACTTCCCATTTCTCCAGTCTATCAAAATCCCTTCAAATGGCAATGCATCCATTTGGTAAATCAGTCACTTCTCCAGGTTTTGTATCATCTGCAAATTTGCTGAGGATGCACTCTGCCCCACCACCCAGGTCATTAATGAAGATGTTAAAAAGTGTTGATACAGTATTGATCCTTGAGGTACACCATTAGCAATTGGCCTCCATCTGGATTTCACTCTGCTGATCACAGCAGTTCAGTCAGTTTACATTCCACATCACTGTTGATTTGTTTAGTCCATACTTCACCAGATTGCCAAGGAGGGTGTTACAGGAGACAGGATCAAAAGCCTTACTCATTTTGAATTACTGTTTGAAAAATCTAATTATTTAAATAGAAAAAAAAATCATGCAGTCAAAAATTCAAGAAATACAAGAACTTTTTTTTTAGTTCCACTTGCTCATCAGGGTGTACTCTCTAAGTTCTGAAGGAAAATATCTGAGTGTAACGTGCATATTACAGCGCACGCGTAGACAATATTTTTGTTTTCTGTCCATCACATAGTACAAAAAAAAATCTTGAGTTATTAAAGATCCGTTTCATTAATGGGCAATAAAAAGAAAGAAATTTAACAATATCCATCTGTTTGTCTCAGAAAAAAACCTACAGTAAAATGTGTATATTTCTGTTATCCTGGGAATAGCTAAAATTTTTATCAAGTAAGAAAAATTATGCATATAAAGAGAAAAGACATTTGTGACAGTATAAAAAATTCAACATGCAATATGAAGAAACTATCTCACCTAGGACTTCTTTTCAGATTGACAAACAAGAATGCAGTATCTCAGTTCTATTGATGGAAGACATGCAGTAAAAAGAGAAATTCTCAAACAGAAAAGAGAAATGAAAATATTGAAAAAATCTGAAGACTGTGATTTTAAGTAACATTTTCAAATAAAAAGATCCAAAATATATTTTCATCTAGAGAAAACTAGTTAATGCTGCATCAATAGAGTAACTATAGCCAACATATAAGACTCTAGGGTTTTTGTCTAAGATATCCCAATATCTAAGATTTCCCAGTATCCTATCTGTCCATTACTAGTGCAAAGAAGAGCTTTTTGTACGTATCCAAAAGCAAATACATTAGAGTTGGGATCAATAAGCCTAAACAACAAAGAATCAGATTATTAAACCTGACTATATGCAGATAAATGAGGAAAACTTCTATTAAACATTACTTAAGTACATTAATTCATATCAAGGAAGGTAAGCTTTTTCCAAGCTTATGTCTTTGTCCTGGTTTGACATTGCATATGACGTTGATAACGAATATGCAAAACCCCATTCAAAAATCACTGCATGTATGGGTCATCTTAACCACAGAACATGTTAAGTTGGATGAGATACACAAGGATCAACATGTCCAGCTCCTGTTCTGCATAGGAACATCCCCAAGAGTCACACCATGTGCTTGAGAGTATTGTCCAAATGCTTGAAAACCCTTCAGGCTTGGAGATGTTACCACCTCCTTTGTGTCTGACCTGTGAGATGGTTGCACACCCATCACAGGATGTGTTTATCCAGCTATGTGCTGGATATTTTGTCCAGAAGGATTCTGTAAGACACAGTATTGAAAGCTTTGCTGAAATCCAAAAATGTCCCATCAACAGGCTTCCCTTGATAACTGGATGGGATACCTTGCTACAAAAAGAAATCAGGTTTGACAAGCAGGACATTTCCTCTCATGAAGTCATGCTGGCTGGGACCAGTGACTGCATTATCTTCAAGGTGTTTTGCAATACTTGACAGAATAATCCTCTCCATAACTTTGCCAAGCACAGAAGTGAAACTCACAGGCCCTGTAGTTTCCAGGGTCCTCCTTCTTGCTTTTTGTGAAAACCAGGACATTAGCCAATTTCCAGTCAGCTGGGACCTTTCTGGGTTCCCATGACCACACAAAAAAAAACATTGAGAGAGATTTTTTTGATGACATTAGATAGATCCTTGAGGATTCTTGAATGAATCCCATCAGGCCCCATATATTCATAGAGATACAGCTGAAGCAGCAGATCCTTCACAATTTCAGGGCCAACTGGGAGCCTTGTACGTATCTATTTTGTCTTACATATAGTTGACTTTACCAGAATTAATATATTGATCATTTGGTATTTGCCACCTTTCCATGCATTTGTAGCAACACTGGCACACATTTTTAAACTGATTACTATACATACTATTCTGTACAAACCCAGCTTGGGCAAATCAAATAATGGCCCCTAGTTTTGTTGCCTCCATCTGCATCAGCTTCACCAGTGTTATCCAATGTTACCAAGCATTGCTCAGCACAGGAGTAACCCTCCAGCAGAGGGGTGCTTACCTGATACTTACCTTGACTTTATAAGTGGTCTGTCACAGGCCTAGAAAAAGGTCTCAGATAAGGCCAAGAACAAGTTTGATTTACTTATATTTGGAGAGGTAGCTGTAGAAAAGTTAACTACATCTTGAAAACATAGCCAATTAGATTACAGTAAAATTACCTCTAATTAACTCTCTTTGAATGTGTGAGTTATTTACCAGCAGTTAAAATGGCATTCAAAATAAATCCCTCTCTGCTTTCAAAAAAATGAAGCAAACATCAGCAGTAATAAATGCATTTCTAAACTTGTACCTATACATGAAAGCCATGTTGATCAGTTTAAGATTAGAGACATTAACTTTTAGATAAAGAAATATGTGTCTCTAAATGTCAAATGAGATCTCAAGTTCCGACCAAAGCTGCCAAATATTTAACACATCTGATATAAATATATACATAAAGCAAATTTCACCCCTGCATTATACAGGTAGTTTAAAACATTCATTTACCCCTTCTGGTTTTTTTTCCCCTCATCAGCTAGTCAATTTTCTAAGTTGAAAATCAACCAGTATTCCAATTCAAAATTCCTCCAAGCTAGAGCCCATGTGTGACCGAGGATACCAACAAGGCAAGACCAGCAGTTGCTGTGAAAATACACAGCAATTGAAGGGACCCAGAAACTCCTGTAGGCCAATCAAGCACAACAAACTGATCATCTCCTTGGCATATTCCACTGCAAGTTTTCAAGAAAGTGTAATGGAAAACAAAAAACCTGTTCTTCACAATTGAGAAAGCATATTTAATTAACTCAACTGTTATTTACTGCCATTTCCTGAAAAAAAACCTTAATTGTATTGGTTAGCAGCCTGTTGCAGCATCAAGGAACTACAAAAAAAAATTACGTAAGCACCAACAGAAGTTTGGACAGTACCCAGGGTTTATTAAATTGCCTATCCCTACCCTCTCTCACTTAAGCAAGCCACCCTTTCAGTTTTCCTTGTTTAGTCTTTGCACAATTTTTCCTTTCTTTAGTGGCCCAGTACCAAAAAACAGAGAAAATGGTGAAACTTTTCCCCTTAGCATCTCTCCCAGGCTGGTGGTTTCTGATTGTGCTGGGGATCTGGAAACTGTGGTCCAGACTTCCTCAGCCTAAATGTAATAAACGTGTGCTTCTCATTTCCTCAACTGAGTGTTCAAGTCACAAGGCAACCCCTAATTACAACTCTGTCTCTTCTCTCATTCCAAATGAAGAGTAGTCAGAGTCATACACTAGAGAGACAGCTTGGGCACTCAAATCTAGGACTGGCATTTCAGTCAAGAATCCAGCCTTGAAGAAAGACTTTTATTGCCAAATGCAGGTCAGAGCTTACTTTAGCAACGATGCTTTTGTGTTACTTGTTGGCTGATGTGAGCAACCGAACTTCATATGCTCATAGTCATACATCTGATTTGAAAAGTTAAAGTAACAATTGCTATTATTCTAAATTGATTGTTTTCATATTTCATGCATTCCAATGTTGGTATATTTTACAAAATGGAAAAACAGAGGGTCTGAATCAGTATATAGTTTGTCTTTATAACAGTGTGGCTGATTATATAAAGCAAAAAAAAAAAATCTTAGTCCCAAACCAGCTTTTTCACTGAGTTGCATCATGATCCTGTGCATATCACTTAACACCTGAGACAGAATTTCTTTACTGATGAAGTGGAAATTGCTATATTTACATGCTAAACCACACTGTGAGTAGTTTTGGTTGGAACACCCTTGTAGTGTATAGCATTTCAAAAAAATGAACCTGTTTTTGAGAAGATGATTTGCAAAAAAAAAAAAAAATAGCAAGTTTGATGAAAGAGAAAGGAAGAACGCACTGATTATTAAAGGAACTAGAGGCAAAATCCTTTGCTTGCCTGATTCAACATGTTTTAGCAGGAGAAAATCTGTTTTGGTTCACATAGAACAATGTAATTGAAGCTGGATTTCCCCTGTGCCAGGCCAGTTCCCTAATCACATCCACATGTTTTGATACATAAACATTTATTTTGATAATTCCATTTCTGCTGAAGTGTTCCAAAAGGTTTTGGTCTTGTTCCAAGGTGGAATGAAAACAAATGTTATAGTTTCTATGGAATGGAATTGCTCTAACTGTGACACACAGCATAATACATGCTAACAAAGTATATTATGCATAAACATTAGTTAAAGGTGCTTGTGTACTACAGTATGTAGGTGCTCTACATAGCTGTAAAAACAATTTAGACCAAAATATAAGTTGTAGATACTAGCTTGATGTGATGTCTGTGGAAAAAAAAAAAAAAAAAGACTGCTTTGATACCTCCACACTTTTGTTAAAATCTACTTTGCATTCTACTTAGCAACATGTCAGTTCTCACTGGTATTCTCTGGCAAATATAACGACAAGCAGGATTCAAAGAATCTTGTCCATGAATTAGATCATTAGAGTAGTAAACAAACATCAGCTAGGTACATCTGTTCCTGGATATACCTGAATAGGAAATTTTTCCAGAATAATAAAACATTGTTATTGTTAAGTCTGGTAGTGGACAATGGTATTGGAAAAGGGCAAAAGAGGAGGAAGTATGAAGATGTGGTTGTTGTCCCATTGTTGTCACGACTTATGTATCCACCTACAAGACCAGTCCATGAAAAGCAGGAAAATTTTCAAACATTTTGGAGGAATAGTTAAGATGTTCACACAGTTAAACAGAAATACATTTCAGGGTGTCCTGATTTTAGGTCCCAGTGATGTTTTTTCTAGTCCCTGTTGCCTCAAATTAGTCTGCTCTGTTCAATGCCATTTTTCCCCATCTAGCAGTTTTTTCAACCTGGATGCATTCTCTTTCAGGTTTTCTGCAGAAAATCTTGGTCTCAACTCACACCAATACAGGGTTGTATGTAATCTCAGTACAAAGAGTCCATTGAGAACTGGAACTTAGCAAGGGCAGATAGAGCATTTCTGGATGTGTCTGTGATGAACTGTAATATTTTGGTATAATGACAGCTCTTGTCAAAGCTTGCAGTAAAGCAGGTCTCATTCAACTATCTCCAGGAGGCCCTACTCTGAGACAAGGTGACAGTCTGGTGCAAAAAAAAAAAAAGCCTTTTAAGGAAATTAAGTGAGTTGTAACGTTTGTCCATATGAAATATCTAATGACAAAGAAAAATTATGACATATATACAAGATTCATTACTATTTAAAGAATAAGAGAACTACCTAGCCATTTATAAGTACTGGTGTGGGCATATGAACTTGCTTTCTCTCATAAGAATTTTCTTTTACTTTTAGGGCTTTGTGTAAAACCATAGTTTAAACCATCTTTACATTTGTCTTTGAATGAATAAAGTCTTTTCTTTTGTGGCACATCTGTTTTGTTGTTCTTAAAGTTGATTTCTTCTAGAGCAAAACCATAATTATTGAGAAGTAATGTTCTTGTACATTAAACTATATATCACACACTCAACAGCTCAGTGCATAAAATCTTAATCTTAGGAAAGACAGTTAAATAAATCTCTATTTTGCCTATATATGCTGCAATTTTTACTGTAGTCTAACATAGAAACTGGACCTTCTTGAGAGCAGAGGGGAGAGAATGGAAAGTGGAAAATGAGAAATTGTAAAGAGAGGAAGTTTTGTATTTTTGTAATAAGTACCCTACACTACTCTTGAATTTGAAAAAAAAATTGTAAAAATCCAGTTTATAAGGACATACTTGATTTTAGAAAAAGAATTTTTCTAAGTTTCTACACTCTTCTTGAAATAAAAAATATGTATGAAGATAACAAATTGCTATCCAGGAAATTATCTGGGTTTTTTTCTGTAGACTCTTCAGTTCTTAGCAAGCCACCACCCTGAATTTATAAATGTGCTTGAGAAATAGAGCAGAATCAGTGGAAACTGGACTGAAATACATTCATATTTATTTTTTCCACTGACCTAAGCATGATTAAGACACAAGTGTCTACATTTATTTTCTCTTCCATCAGTAACCATTAATATCCTATAGGTTCTGAACAGATAATCAGTAACTGAAGTGGAACATCTACATCTGTCATTGAAAGTTATCACCTGTAATTACAGAAAAAGCTTCCAAATTAGATATTATTCTCTTCATATTTTAGCTAAAAACTTAGCAGCCAGGAAAGAGTTCACTTTGGAATGATGTAGTATTACTCCTTTTCTACAGGTGGGAATGATAGAAGACTTGGATTTTCATAGAGTCACCAAGTAGACCAGAATTAGAGCTGGTGACAGAAAGTGATTCTCTTCAATATGAATGGTCAAGTGCTGTACCCATAAAGTCACACTGAATTTAAACAAGAAGAGAGGAGTGTGTTGTTTGTAAACTGTGACTATCAGACCAAGTCTGGAGGGTTTCTTGGCACCCTTGAAACAGAAAGTTCAGAGGCAGACTAGAAGATATCGGAGGACTTGTCTTTTTTGTCTGCTTTGAATTAGGCACATTTATTTAAATTCAAATGAATCTCAGATTAACTTTTTACTATAGTTGGTAGGAAATGTGACTTCTACAGGAATCTCATGAGAAAGAG
The DNA here is from genome assembly GCF_026979565.1 of Vidua chalybeata. NCBI lineage: Eukaryota > Metazoa > Chordata > Aves > Passeriformes > Viduidae > Vidua > Vidua chalybeata. Next base: position 126,833,047 of record NC_071530.1, on the reverse strand, counting down.
CATTCCTGCTATCCTGGTTCCACTATGTCTTGATCAGGAAATACCTTATCATTGCACTGAAGAGAGCATAGCCTTCAAGAACTAGAAAGCAAGTGGTTGAAAGTTCAGATATTTCCTTAATTTTGCAAAAAAAAAAAAAAAAAAAGCTTAAAGAATACCATCAGGTCTTCTATGCAAAATTACTTTGGAAAGTGATAGTAAACATTATTGCTGTGTTATCCTGAGATTGGTAAAAATTCCATCAGCTAAACATTTATATCAAAATCAGTTTCAAGCCGTAAAAAAACTTTCACTGACCACAGCAGAGTTTCAATCAAATCTGTACTCTGAGTTTCAGAATCCAAATTAATTGATAATTTTAGTCAAATATCTAACTACAAAAGGCATACACTCCAGTATTTATCAAGCTGACCAGGACTTTGCTTCTAGCATCAGAATGTCATGTAAGGAGCACAAATTTATATTTATGAAAAGTAACCTAACCCTAATGATGTTTAGTTTAATGGAAGTGAGTTAATTTTCTGATTAGCTTTCTATATAGGTGTGTTTGTTTGTACTTATACATAGCTATAGGCACATACATCTGCAACATACAGTGGCCAATGCCACATAATAGTGTAGCACTTGCCAGAACATCAAACATGCATACTGACATTTTTTATGAAGCAAGCTGCAAGTAATTTAACTAAGTTTTGTACTAGGAATGGTATATTTGTATAAGAAGGCTCCTAAATGTCAAATTTGGTTCATGTTGTATATTCATAAAAAATATTACAATACATAATATTACTCAGATTCAAAATTCTAAACACTATTAACTCTTACTCTTTTGTCAACAGTCTAACACTATTTGCTATAAATAGGTAGAAGCTCAGCTCTCAGAAGGCAAGTGAATGAGTATTTTCTTTCTGTCCTATTATGGACACTCACAAAACCCCTAGTTCATCAGTTTTGGTGAAAAGCTTACAAATGAAACATAAATGACAAAATGTTTTGTGATAGGAGCAAAATAAATATGTGTAAATAAAGAAAACAAAATTCTATTTTTGACTTACTAATGTCACCAAGAAGAGTTTTAAAAATCTGGGACTGACAAACCAGAGCATTCCAAAATTCCTAGTGTTTTTATTTTTACAGCTTTATTGGAAATCTGTGTTAGAAATTGATCATAATTACATTATTATGAGTATGGCTTATATCTATATTTGAAGCAGTAATCCTACTTTTAGAGCTGAGAGAGAGAATTTCTCTTATCTGAATAATCAGATTTTATAAGTTTTATCTTTTCCATATGCTCATGGACAGGAAAAACATGAAGTCATTTGTGGAAAGATTTCTTAATCCTTTGCCTTTCTGCTTTTTCTTGTATTAAATTTTGATCTTTTAATACTCTTGAACTTATAATTTAATTTCATATTCTAATTGCACCATTAAGTTTCTTATAGTGTAATGTATTCCCATGAAGATTTAGGGCTAATATATACAGAAATTGTTGATCATCCTTTGTCAACACCCAGAAAATTCTCACAGGAAGGTTCATAGATGCATGCTTAGGCCATACAGCTAAAAAGTGTTTTTTTCAGACTGAATTTGTATCCAGAGACATCTTTGTTGCCAAACATTTGCCAAGTGAAAATCAAACAAAAACAAAGCTGTTTCTGCCACAAAATGAGTAGTTGGTGACATAAAAATTACTCATCATTTTGAATTCACGATATAGTAGTACATACTTTTTTTTTGAATGTACTTTTTAGACAATATTTTCAGAATTTTTAACAGAAAAAATATCCATTTTTAAATGTAAAGCCTTTAAATGTATTCTACTCAAAGAAACACATTCCTGTCTAAAAGCAAAGAGAGAATATGTAAAAACTTCCTTTCTTTAGATTTTAAAAGTGAAAAAAATTAAACTGTCAAACCAGAAGAAACTTAACATCAACGAAAAAGCATCCATCTGTATATACAAATCAAGTCAGGTTCAGGTATCCTTGTCAATCTCCCCTGACAGCATCCAAATACAAACCTACTCTTCTAGATAAAAGATCAGGGAGGAAGATCAGACACTGAAGCTCTAACTACCCATGTGACCTGGAAATTAACCCACCCCTGACCCTGGTCTGGACTGCTGCAGGCAACAATTTCCAATAAAATTTTTCTACAGCTACCAGTTATCAGGCTAAGAGTTAATCAGTGCCGATATTAGCTCATGGTCCACATTTTCTGTTTAGTAATATGGACGTAGGCAGGGTCTTCCCCTGCAGGCCAGTTACAGTTCTGAGCAGGAACACATATTCTGAGTGCATACAGGCTGAAGGACCATTTTTCTGGTCATGAAGTATTTGAGTACTACACTAATAAGCACTAGAAGACAGAAAGAGGAATTACAGTCTATACTATTGCTCAAAAAGTCTGGGCCATGCACTCCACTCTAGAATTCACATTTGTGAAATACAGTCCTTTAAAGCCAGCGTTTTGAAGTGTGTCTCAGTCATTCACTGAGGCATAAATGAGTTTTCTATGTATTATATATTACCAGAAAAGGGGGAATAATTTGTTATTTGATGTGTGTACAGAATGAAAAGCAGTTATGAGCAGGGATGAATGAGATTAAGTTCCTCAGCCACTGGAGATGGCAGTTCCTTGCACTACATAGGCCATTCAGAGCTGAGCTCACTCCACTCACACTGATTAACCTACATTATGTCCATTATCACGGCTACAGCTCAATCCTGGTTTTGTGTCAGACCATAATCCTACAAGTGCAAAAAAGTTATAGGATACCTTAAGCCATATTTGCAAATGCACTTTTAGGCTGCAGATGAAACTGAAAACTCTGGTACAGTTTAATATATGGTATCCTGCTGCTAATTGTGTAAGGCTTCTAATCAGCCACATCAGCAAGTCCTTGTGTATCAAAGACTGCAGATCATCTGTACCCTCCAGCATTAACCTGCTTGTAACTTTGGGTGACAGAACATTTGTATCTGGAGACCTGCCAGATGAAAAGCATCCTCTCATCTGACTGATGGAAAGGATTTTCAACCATTTTCATGACACCATTAATACATGCATAGCAGTCAAATACCTTAGTTTGATGTAAGCTCCTCCTTTCATGCGTTAAAATGTTCTTTCCCATCAGTGCAATTCAGTTGTGTTGAAACTTGGTGGCATGCTAAAAACTAGAACAATAGATATTTCTTTTTGTAAATCAAGTACAATATGAAACCAAAACTTGCACAAGCAACTGTGTTGATTTTATTGCTCATTCTCTAGGCACTAAGGATAAAATGAACAGTCTAATTACAATATAGATCACATTCATATTTCTATTCATAGTTTGATAAATGGATTATGTAGCACAAGTCACCCAAGACATTCAACTCTTTCTGAAACTGTTTTCATTTGTTAAGCTTTATTTTTTAAAATTGTTGTCGCTTTCTTAAAAGTCTTGATATCATCAAATTTCCCCTCTGCCCTTAGAAGCACTGATAATAATGAGGATCTTATGCAGAAATAATTGCCAGAAACCAGTAAAATAAAACAATATATGAGTAGGAGGACAAGAATAATTTCATGTCTTTATGTATAAATTGACAAAAGTTCTTGTAATGAATGTAGAACTGGAAGAATATTATAATGAGACACAGGTTTTATCTGAAGCTGTGTTTCATCTGTCTCTACAAGCAGAGCAATGGAAACGATAAATCTTCCTGCTCTATAAGACACTCACAGCCCTTTCCTGAGGACAGTGTCAAGATCTCTTGACTATAAAATAATAGACCAATTCTGTATATATTTAGAGTGCACTACTTTTATGTTTTTTCCACTGAATTTTTTTAGATGCATTCTGCCAAATAGTCACATACATGGCATTTGTAAAGTGAGGAGAGAGGGAGAAGGGAAAGTGGATAAGAGAAAGGGAGAGCTCAGGGCTTCTTTCCATAACAGAAAAAAAGGTGTCATGTGCAGATGGGGACAATAGATGTAGAAATATTTAATATTCCAGCACTAAGCAAATGACTTAATCTAATAGCCTTATTATAGGAAACTACAAAGCTGTGAAAATGCTTTTATCTGCAAACACACACAATCCTAAGCAATATAGGATTCTGGCTGTGCCAAAACCTATTGTGATAAATTAGAAGAGATGTTAAATCTCTTGAAAGGAGATATGCTGAAGAGATTTTAGGCTTTCTGTGGCTAGTGATTAAAAAACCCATGATATTTCATAATGAAGCTGAACTGTGAAAATCTTCAGAATAAATTTAAAAACTAGAAATATTTAGAGTTTACTGCAAGTCTGCCTGTGCACAAAGGGATTGCAAGCCTTTTGTATGCTTTAGCCTCAAATAGACAGTAAGATTTTCTCTGTTGAAGCTTTAAAACCCAATAGAGTTAGCAATTTGCTCAAGGGTCCATACTTGTGAATCCAATTGTAGTGTCAGGAATTATTCTTGCTCTCACATTACCTACCCCAACAAATTGTGATGCTAAGCAAGAGGTTAATCATAGCTTTTTATCAAAGATATACCTGAGTTGCATTAGACAATATTATAGTGATTATAGTATGTCAAACTCATCTTATATGCTGGCAAGGGTCAGTAGAAAAATAGCATTATATATAATCAAGATACTATGATACTATATAACAAAACTGTTCACAAGAGGTAATTGCTAAAATTTGAGAAAATGCTCAGTTCTCAGTCCAATGAATTTTGATTTTACAATGCAATATTGATTCTGTATTAATATAAATCCCCAATCCCACTTGCTGCTGTAATCTCTTTTTCTCTCTCCAGTGAACAAGTCACAACCCTAGCAGAATAGTCAGACAAAAAAAAAAAAAAAGAAAAAAAAAAAAAAAAAAAGCAGTGAATACTGTTACTTATCCTGCTTCCTCTGCTTTAAACCAATTTAACAGGAGACCATAACTACAGATTAAAATGTAAACCAATTTTAGCTGCTTTGCTAAAATTTGCTTAGTTCCTGTTCCTTTTCATGCATAAGCAGTAAATATTCTAGGTAATATTAGAAGTAATGGCTTATTGGTTTCATAGAAAGTAAAAGCCCAAAGCATTACTTAATTAATATGCAATTAGAAGACTTAGACAGGCAGTTACATATTTGTTACAGCCATTCTTACACAAGAACACTGAGTTAAGAATAATTTGGAAATTACTTTTATTTTTATACATTCTTCACTGAAGAACCCCTTAATAAATTTGAGTTAGCATTTTCCAACATTGGCAGCTTTAACTCTGGTTTTAGCATAGATACAGATTAAACTTTCAAGCATAATAAAGCATGTTCATGTCCTTGCAACATAAGGCAATTCAAGCATCAAGACATTAGAAAACAAAATATTAGGTGGCCTTGATTCAAGGTTTTTTATGCAAAATCAAATTTAAAGGTAACTAATGTCATGAAGATTTTCAGTTTTTATATAACATTATTTTCACAGAACCTTTTATTTCATTCAGTATTTAGTAGGCAGGCTGCTTAAAATATCTTGTTTTGTGACCACTCAGTGATTGCCCACCCATGTGTTGTTTGCAACACCTCCACATTCTGCAATGGAACATAAGATTACAATTTCTTTTTAAGCATTGCTATAATACATTTATTATGTATATGCTTCACAAGTACTAAATATGTTTTGAAACCTGTTCTTATAAATTCCTATCTCTGTAGCTGTTTAGGGCATTCTCTGTTTTGCTATTTACCTGAAACCTTTGGTATGGTATGGTCTTCATCCATCCCCAGTAGTTCTTCATTCTGTCTCATCACTCACTATTTCATATTCTACAGTCATGAATTTGACTCTTTTAGAAGGCATACAGCAGAACAATAAATTTAATTTATTAATTTATCATTAATTGTTTTCACTTCTTTACAGCTGCAGTTCATTATAAAATACCATTGCCTATTAATCAGTGTCCATGGGTAGGTTGTATAAATGAAGCAAGGAACACGGATGGACTTAGAGCAGCCTTGTCTAGTGAAAGATGGTCCTGCCCAAAGCAGGGGGTTGGATTTTTAAGGTTCCTTCCAACCCAAACCATTCTGTGATTCTATTTCTGTATTGATATTTTAAATTCAATAAAACAAAAACAGAGAAAATCGAATGACTGAGCTCTGGATACAACCAACCAATAAAAAAGAACACAGGTTTCTGTGAAATGGCATAATTATTTAAATAATGAACTAAGAGTAACAAATTTTTCAAATAAAAGAGAAAGGGAGACTTCCCTTTCATTATTTCATAAACTCACAAGGGCCTGTTTTTATTAGACTGGAAGACTGTGTGTATATATACATAAAAATCCCTTTCTTTTCCTTAAGACACCAATAAAAAGCCATGCATAGTATAACCAAAATGCATCATTTCTGGTTATTGGCCTATGTCTTCTACATCTGGAAGCATTTAAATATATTATTTTCTGTTTCTTAGAACACCAACAGCTTTCACTCTGAATGAAGAGACGTGTCAGTGGATATGAGAAAAAGAAGCTTCATAAACAGAGAAGCAAAACTTTAAAAATTTTAGAAAAATATTATATGGCACTAAAAAAGGAGAGGGCAAATCTGTATCTAATACTTGCTTGCTTTCCTCCTTGACATATTCTCTCACCAGGGATGAGATGAAATACAGTAGAGCTGATTGACTCAGACAGGATAAAAGTGAGTCTACTACTGCTTGAGAGACTTATGGAAAAAAGGTGCACATCAGGTCAATCTGTGCTGCTGACTGCTAGCAAGGCTAATGACACCTGAATATTTTTTTATTTACCACCTCTGAAATTCTAGTTCTGAATGTGATGTTTTGATGTTTCCTGCTGAACTGTTTGATCTGATATGAGGCAGAGCATTTTGATCCTCTGCTCTCTTAGGAAGAGAGATGCTCACCAAGGAGAAGAACAATCACAGCAAACAAACCTAATTTCCTTATATATAGGAATGGAACAATTATCATATATCTTACCTTTAAAAAACATTTCTCTTGTGTTGAACACAAGGTGAGAAGAATTGTCTCTATGGTATGTGTATACAAAATTACTTGAATAACATCCACAGAAACTCATCAGCATTTGTCAGCACTCCTTTAAAGCACTGCAGATTCTTTGAGGTTAAACAGGGATATACAAGGAGAAATTTGATTAATCAGTATAAGTCCAAATTTTGGTATTTCCTTCACTGAAGACAGTATCAAAATGAAAAGAATGTAAAGGAGAGTTCATTCTCTTTGGCAAGCATAGTGAGAATCCTTGTCTGGGCTAGCTTTTTGGATATGGCTTGTTCTTTCTTCCCTTATAATGGTAAATTGTGCATACACTGTGCAAGAGTTAAGGTATTAGGCGAAATGATGTGACTTCCACCAGGTTCAATTTAATAGAGTTAACAGAACTGTGACACACTCCCATTTCTTCCTTCACTAAGAAATACACATAGATGGGTAGAGATGATGTCTAAAAATTATTAGTCACTCAGTTACAATTCCAGTTTTACTAAAGTCAAGAAAATACTAAACAAAAAGAAATAGAACACTGTGAAAAGCAAGTTTAGATTCTGTAAGGATGCTGATTGAATGTTGTTAATATTTTTGAATATTAAATTCCATTTATTCAAAACTGAAGAAGAAATAAAAAGGACAAAATTAAAACTAAACAAAATTAAGAAAATTGGCAGTAAATTAATAAGGCCATAGTTTTTAATAGCTGGGGTTGTTAATCCAGCTTTGTGACTTTAAAGCTAAAAAAAAGCAAATTGGAAAGATTCCATGATAGAGGTTACAAGAATAATTAAGAGTTTAGAAGAATAACCTCTTAAGGAAGTTGAAGAACTTTGTTTAGTCTAGAAAAGAGAAGACCGAGGAAGGAAGGACATTGATAACAATCTTCTAATAACTAAGCTGCCATTAAGACAGAGACAATCAATTGTTTTCCAGGTGTCTGGAAGCAGAATGAGAAAGAATCAGCATAATTTGTAGTAAAAATTATTTACATTAGATAGTTTGGACATTTTTTCCCTCCCTGAAACATACCAATAGTGGCATCTCACTTTTGAGGTTTTAGGAGAAGGCCACCACCTTCACTGCCTGCATTAAGTATACTTAATCCTGCCATTTGCAATAAACTGCATCACCTCTTGAAGTTTTTCTCTGGTTTATTTTTTTATCATTCTTCAAAAGGCTAGCACAGAAAACAAACAGAAACTACATACTTACCCCTACTTTTCAAGTGCTCAGGGGCAAGACTAAGAAAGTGTCACAAAAAACAACCATTGATTTTGCCTACAAGTAACAACATAGGATCTCCTGCTTGAGGTGAATCCACTGTCAGTTGGAAATAGGAACAGAAAGCTACCCCTTTCTTTCTCAGAAAGCACTCAGAGGAAGACAAAAGTGGGATTTAAACATGTACAGTAGGCCTTCTGGCTCTTCTACACGAAAATAAATTTCCTCCAGTCTATAAAATCATAGCATTCTTTCTCAATTAGAAAACATATTGAAAACAATCAAACAAATAAACAAAACCCACCAAAAAAAAAAAAAAAAGAGAAAGATGGGAATTAGAAATATTGTCACTTACCTTAACGTCAAATAAATAAATGTTTGCTGGAAGTTACCTTTAGGCTTAGATCATCCCAGAAGCTATTACTGGGAAGTCATTAGTACACAGTTGCCTGCAACTTCATTATGGCTTTGATTTTGCAAGAAATTATTTTGAGAGTGACCACAAATATGCAACAAAGCATATTGACTCCTTGTGTTTTAAATCTTTTATGCAGTAATTACTTTGACTGAGTTTAAGAATAGAGACAACGACCTAAGAGCAGAAAGAAAAACAACTAAAAATGGATAAAATCAAACAGATTTCCTTTCATGTGTTTTGAGGTGTATCAGACATCAAGTAAATCTAACAAAGCATCTTCAGGAATTAAGGCAGTAGTTAAGCATTCCAACTTACTATGTTACTAAAACTACGTGCTATTCATGACTGTAACAAATAATGGTTAAAATGTTAATGTGATTCTGGAGATAATATTTGACTAAGAAAATTTAGTTTTTGACTGAGATATTTGCATAAATACATACAAGAGCTTTAGGGACAGAATTTGTGAATTCATCTAAGTGAAATACAGTATTTTGACATATGAAGGTCAACTAAAAATTGAACTTAAACTAAATGAACATAAAAATGCTCAGCTGACATTAGACACAAAATTATTGTGAGCTTTTTTTGAAAATGCATGTTTATCAACTCATCCAAACCAGAAAACTAAGCAAGAATCTTCTTCCCAGCCCATAACCCTGTGAGTTGGTCAGTGTTGTAGGGGGATCCAACAGGTACCTGTATTTTTGCTTCTCACGAAACCACTGAATTCACACCATACTGTATTCCCTTTGTCTTTAACAGACTGGAGAAAACTCTATAGCAAGACCCCAGTTAGCCCCTAGTCTAGGCAGATGCATAACAAAATGTATAACTGAGGACATTTGAAATGCCATCACTCATAGAAGGAGGCAGGCACATGAGGATTCTGCTGAACTAGGGACCTTGGCATGGGGAGATTGTGCTGGAAGATGTCTGATAGTTTTTCTTATTAGGAAAAGACTAAGGTGTATGGACTAAAATGTTTTAATATGTTTTCAGTAATTTACACTAAGCAATGTAGCAGCTTGATTTATTTAGAAAAATAAATCAAAGGTTTGGATTGTGGTTTTGATTTTTTGTTGGGCTTTTTTTTTTACAAAATGCGTTCTTCTGTGCTATTTCAGTAGAGTATTTGAAAATATGAGTCTAATAAGCAATATTCAACACTGAAGTTCATTATAAAAAGTGTTCAAGAGGCATCTGGATTTGGCACTTGCAGATATGATTTAGAAGTGATAAGGATGGTGCTGGGTTGATTATTGGACTAGATGACCTTGAAGATCTTCCAGTCTTGATGATCCTATAATTTTGTGAAGTGCAAAACTGTCATGGATTGAGAAATATATGAATAACAGAACATGAACAACACTAAGAAAAAAACCATCCAGCCCTGGCTGCACAGTGACAATAAAGATACTCCCCAAGCCATAAAGAAGTACAGAACTGGGGAACAAGACTAGGACAAAACACAAAAAATGCTCATGCTTGGACAAAACAACCAGCCTTCAAACTACTGACTTGGATATGCCTTTCAAAGAGAGCAAGTGCTGTAGATCAAAGCATCAACCCCCTGGACTGTGTTGTCAGCATAAAATTAAGAAAAATCCAAATCTCTGCATAGGAAGGAAAAATTTTATTGCTATAAGTAAATTTTAAGGATATGTATATATTAAATGGAAAAATCCTCTCTTCTTTAGCTCTTAAAATGAAACTGTTATACTTACATAGCTTTGAGATTTATCAGACTGCATCTCTAAGAGACCACTTTTCTTTCTCCATGCTTCATTGCTGTTTTCATATTCTCTTGTTTTGTGCCCCTTAAAGACTGAATGCCCAAACCACCATGAACTTGTGAGATCATAGACTTAGATCTGTTCTGACTTTAATGAATTTCATTTAGTGAAGTGATATTATTCGGTTTCCAAGATCATTTTGTGAGAACATCAGATAAATTTTCAAGATGTTAGCTAGGTGTCCTCTGCTGCAGCTAGCCTTCATTCTTATTAAGAACCAGCTACTCCATCAAATATTATTAATTCTGTTCACTATCTAAGCCTTTCCTCGAATATAATTTAGTTTATTAGTGTTTATTGGAAAATAAATAGCATATTTATTCTTTTACTGAATCACGCAAGACTACCACTGAGCAGTACATCAATATGGGTGTTTTTTCCTTCTTTTATATTTTTGATTACAAAACTTGTTCAAAGACACTTTTGAAATGGAAAACTGCAATATGAATGAGATTTCTATTAATTTCTTTAGATTATACTAATCTAGAAAAATAGCATCTGGGAAAAGCTTGTAAATGCAACAGGTATAAAAATAATAAAAATACTTTAATAAGAAAAGCCTTTTTCAAACTTCTAACAAAAAGTATCTAGGACAAGAGTAATTGCATTAAAAAGACATGGCTTAGAACTAATTACACAAATACAGAGTAAAATTATGGGTACTGATCAGATATAAAAAGCTTCAACAAATTTATTCAGGAGACTATAATATAGGGTATTAAAGACCTAATTTTGCTGTGAATAATTCCCCAGAATTTCCTATAACTAAGCAGTAAGAACCAAGTAAATGTTGAATCCCATTGCTTTTATTTGCATTTCCTAAGATATTCATGAAATATAGTAATGATAGAATAGACACATAAACTTAAAAATCTAACCTACTCTGGACTTTTGCAATCATTCCTATCTCATGGGATCAGGAATTTAACAGTGCAAACAGGAAAGGCTGAGATAACTCATGCCAGGTAACAGTTCTGACAGTGGAAAAATTGAAGACTTGCCTCACAGAAAAGTTTTAGAAAATGTTACAAGGATCAGTTCTATACATTTGTATAGAAACATATTTTTACAAATGCTGGCTAAGAAGTTTTGATTTTTTCTACTCTTTCCAAATGTTGTGTTTATTGAACACTGGCTTCGAGAAGACTGATACTCCGGTCTCTCTTTGAAAATCATAATTTTCAAAATTCTATTTTAGTTCAAATACCCCAAAATAACCAGCTATTCATTGCAAATCTCAATTTAGTTAGGTTATGGTCATTATAGAATATTGTTGCCATTATTTCTCTGCCCTCCAAGCAGACAAAATATCATGTAAATGAATTTTTTTTCCAAAAAAAGGTTGCATTTTCTGACTTGGGTTATGACAACCAAAGGAAATACAAGAGAAGAGAAAGAGCAGTGCAGTCATATCTATCAGTCATTTCTGACTACCTGTGTAATATATTAAACTGAGATTGGCCAACAGATTTAAAACTTATCAGGAGAAAACAAAGGCACAGAATTCATTACCACAAGCATTGCTTTTTTCTTGAAAGTTCAGCTGAAAATAAAATCATACATTTTAGTTACAGTACAATGTGATGGTTCCAAAAGGAAAAATAATATTTAGCTAGGAGATGTAATAATTTGATGCTTACTGGTACATTTTTCTCTGCTTTTAATAAACTGAGTGGTTCCATACTGGTATGGAAACCCATCCTATCTAGAAATAAATGAAAAAGGCCTTTTGTTCAAATCGTCATGCCAAAGCATCATGATTTTCACTGCAGTACATTTTTTTAAAGACAGTGTTATTGGGAAAAACAGATAGAGGCTACTTTGTCAAAATTATTTGGGCTTTTTATATCCAGTGATGTTTTGTGATACTAACTAATCTACAAAAACTAATCTCCAGGAAACTCATTAGCATTCTTATTTCACTATGTAGAGTAGAAAAACATAATGGAAAGAAAAAGTTTCCCTTCCACACATTTAAGAAAGATTATCAAAGAGCATAGTCTGAATGGAAAGAAATATTGCAAACACCCCTTTGAAGCCTTACTCAGAGACCAGACACAATACATGGAAACAAATGTACATACTATATATTGTACACTGGATGTCTCAACATGACACAGCTGGGAAGCCTTGGAAAAGAAGTTCACTTGTTGAGTGTTAACTCTTCACACAGAAATAAGTCTCTTAATGAAGAGTAACTAATAAAGTATTCACTCTCAATAAGAGTTAACTCTCCAATTTCTGAAACATTGAATTGCTTTTCCATCAAACCCGAACCAGAAAAATAAGGAAAGCTGTCATAGTTTGACAGGGAAGTGAATTTTCTCAGGAAGTTGGGGTCAAACCAATCAGTGGTTTTATTTGGATATTGGCACTTGGAGTGACCACTGAAGGCATGGACACACCTCTGAGAACACAGGGGGTTAAAAGCAGAGAACTCCCAGGGGAACTGTCTCTTTGGTTCCAGTCAGAGTGCAGTGCAGACCTCCCCTGCCCAGCCACGGGCTGCGTGGGGGAGGGGAAGCCAAGCGGCCTGGGAGAGGTAGGCCAGGGGCTGAAGGGGTTGGAACCGGTTCAGCCCTGCGGATGGAAGAGTGGAGAGAAACTGAGATTTCTTTGCTCCCCCCACCCCAGAGAGAGAGAGAGAGAAACAGAGAGCCTGAAGGCACCTGGAAATTTGATATCATGTGCCGGCAGTATGCCGGCAGAGGATAAAGTGAAGCAGAGAGAGGGGGGAAGGTGCCCAGCCGTGGGAGTTGGAGTTCTGGGCAGTCAAGATTCCAGCCGTCCTGGGAGCCCGAGACTTTTAACCCTTTCCCAGAAAAAGAAAGCTTTGCAAAATGCTACTCCTCCTTGATTTGAAAGAGAAGAGAGACAGTCTGGGACCTGACATGTTAGAAGAAGAAATCCTAGGTGGGAGGAGATGATGGAGTGGCCTTGGCTGGACTTTTTCTTGTATAGCCATAGGCTGAACCAATTCCTCCTGCAACAGAGACTGCATTTTAGGGGGATGCAATTACTTGAGCCAAGAGATCTGCTTCAGCGACTGCTATCACAGGAGCAGAGTGAACAGAGGAAAGTTGAGGAGGGCGTGGTGATGCCCTCTGTCTCCCGGAAGAAGATCTCTGTTCTTGAGATCCTCGGCCCCAGGGGAGGAGAAAATGGGGGGGACTGTTGTCCCTAAAATGAGAAACTGAACTGTTGTTCTTTTGGTCCTTGGCAAAGCATCCTTAAAGGAGCCCTATGAGCAGTTTTGGTCCATGCACGGTGGTGAGAGCACTGTGACATGGAATGGAGAGTGTCACACTGGCAGATTTTCTCCAGGCGGTGCCATGTGTGACATGGAAATGCAGGAGGTCACAACTGTGTTTCCTGGGGGGTCTATGGTGCAAGAGAGACTCCTTTCTCCCTTGATGGACTGAGTATTGATTATCTGAAGGGTGGTAACTGGATTGAGGGTCCAAGATGTGTCTCACTGTGTTTTGGTGGAAATTGGGTGGGGGAAGGAGGAGTGTTTTGGAGGGTTTTCATTCTGGATTTAGTGTGTGTCTTTTATCATAGTAGTAGGGTAATAAAGTTTTTCCCTTTGTTTTTAAGCTTGGGCCTGCTCTGCTCTATTCCTGATCACATCTCACAGCATTTATTTGGGGAAGGTGCATTTTCATGGGAGTGCTGGCATTGCGCCATGACAAACCATGACAAACATCAACCCATGACAAAAGCAACTCTTACAACTTAGATAGCTGTTCTGTTAAAGAGCAAGGGTTAACTACATCATTTGAGCAATAAGAATATACTCCAAAGAGGACTAAAATAATGTCTTTGCAGATAGGAAATTTTCAAAGATGGAAGTATATTGAAAAATAACACAACCTGTAAGATAAAAACATAAAGACAGCCAAAATCTTCTTCCAACTTAACAGGAGCTGCAGGAGATTAAATACCAAATGAAATGCATTTAGGAATGTTGCCAGAACATATATGAGAAACAAAGCTAGTTCACCCTGCTTAGATATGGTCTTGAAGTAAAGGCCCCATATCCACAATACATATACACAAATCTAACAACACACTGAAACATGGGAAAAACAGTGCAACACAGATGAAAAAGTAAAATTCTCAAGCATAGAAGCAGTGCCATTTAGCGACAGAGCTTTTGTTGAGGGTTTTTTGGGGGAGTTGTTTTTTTCTGTAGAGTGGGAATTTCAAAGTATAAGTCATTTTTATAATAAAAATATTTGAGGGAGTACAGATTAAAGCAAATCTCTGCCATATAGAGGCCACACTACTCCTTTAATAAAGGTCATGATGACCTAAAATGCTGTATTGTATTGGATGAAAAGAAAAAGGCAAAGTGGAAGACATTGAAAATAGATTCATACACAGAATGTATTGCTATCCTTGATGGAGCTGAACTTGAGGTGCGCTGTATTTGCTTTCTTCCACTCAGATGCAGGATAAAAATGACCACTGAAAACTCCTGTTTCAATGGACTGTGCATTGAGGACTGTTTTTCTCCCACCAAAACATTTTCCTTAAAATCATCAGTCCTTGTTCTTCGTTGAGAATTTTTGATACAGTTGTCTAAATTATATTAAGAAATATCCCCTCTATTTCATATTATTTGCTCAGAGAATCACACAGCTATTTCTGTCACTTCTGGTTGCAACCAGAAATTGAGGGTCAAACAGGTGCTCCTGGTTGAATACAGACATAATCAAAAAATGCAAGTGAGAATAAGGTTGTGTCTGCCACACTTCCAACTGGTTTATTATCCAGCATAGAAACAAAAACTAGAACATGTAGAGCTTTGCCTTTTTTCATCATCTATTTATTTCTATTTTTCTGTATGTCTTCACCAAATAACTGCAAAATGTTTGTTTAATACTCAAAAGCCAAGTTTTGTATGCCTAAGATAGTTTTTGTGGCTTTTGCTAGATTCCCTGCAGCCAGCCTCCCTTTCTTCAACAGCAGCACTCAAAAATGAGCACAGTATCTCAGCTTAGAAGATCACTCATAAGTTATTTTTCTACTTATGCTTTCTGTTCTCTAGCATCTTTCAAAATCATAATTTGCTGACTCTTGCTTACTCTATAGTTCTCTGTATCTTTAAACACTTTCAGAAAAGCTATTACTCATACCAGTCTCATTCTGTAATTCCATAATAGTTTATGAGAGTAATTATTTCTGTCATCTTCCAGCCAAGCAATTAAACACCAGATATAACACCTATTGGCCAGAAAATTATGCTCTAGTGGTTACAGATAGGAGCACTAGGCTAGGCTGCTAGAGGGTGACAGGTATTCCATGGGTAAAACAATTATTAACAAAACAAAGCTATGCATGCTATTAATGAGTAAACTAAAGGGGAAAGGAGCACTATTTATACTTGCCTCTTGTTTCCCTGGAGGGACACAAAGTGCTGCAAACTGAGTCATCTGTGTTTGCTACTGCTGCTGACAGTACAAGCCTGAAGACATGTGAACTGACCCAAAGAACAGAGCAAAAGTTTCTGAGAACTATGATTCCCATATTTTTTTTTTCTTTTAAGATGGATTTCTTTTTCTAACAAGAGTTCTGAAGCAAAAACAGTCCACTTCGACTTTACCAGCTTCAGCTAGCTAGAAAATGAAAGGACAGAGCTTCCTTTTGCTTGACCTTCCCAGATCCCCTGAACTTTGGCGTTCCATTTAGTGCTCCTGTATAGGAGGCAGGAAGCCCTCTATCTGGCTTCCTGCAGGGTATACCTCTATTATCATCCCTGAGCAAATAGACTGAAAGTTGTTTTGATGGAGCCCCAAGGACAACAAAATCTCACTGGGTTGTGCACACACAGGCAGGCCCAGAGTTCTACTGGGAAAATAATTTAGAAATATTGGCATTGGAATCAACCTCCATGAGTTGCCAGAAGTATGCTGATAGTAAACAATCAAAACAAGAAGAAATAATCAAAAATTTAATCCTATGCTTTTGAAAACACAAAGAAAAAAAGCCTGAAATAGCTGACAAGATGAATAAATTAAAAGAGATCAAGACATTGGTGGATAAACAAAAGTCATGGATGGGGTGAAAATAGATGACCTCTTGAGAAAAGATTTTTTTACAGAACCATAAAGATTACTTTCTGGAGCCTTGTTAGGGTTTTTGTGTTGGCTTTTTTTCTGAAAAACAAAACCACACACGGCAAGGGGCATATAGTCACTAACAGTGTTTAGTGATTACACAACAGTGCCATCATATGTTCAAAGTTCACGCATTTCAAAATGTCATTTGAGAATCAAAGTGAGACAAATTAGCAGAAAAAATAATTACTATGTTTTAAGTACATGAATGGTATAGTGCGAAGAGATTTTGTGCAATCAAAAGTTATAAATTTGGTTATGGAAACAGTTCTGCTGGGTCAGTAATAACATTCAATTTCTGTTTAGCTCAAAAAGCTCATAGGAGACTCAGAACTGAAGATCTGTGTGCACAGAAGCATGATGAGCACGGTCTCTGGAGAGAAATCCCCTATGCATGCAACCTAGAAATAATAGAAACAAACCAGCCAAGGAACAATCGCTCCACAAATACTTTGTATTCTTCTCTTTGTAATTGTTCTTTGTGTTATTACTAGAGCTGAGAAATTTGGTAGGTGTTCTGATTCCAAGCATTCCTGAAGCAAACAACCCCACACTGGGCTCTGTTGTCACTTTCCCTAAAGAGAATCATTTACAGCCAAACTTTTGGCCACAAAGAGAAGCATCCCCAATGCAACTGAGACCTCTCAATTCTACCAATTCTGGGAAAACTTCACAGCAGTCTAAGATCTATTAAGGAAAAGAGGATTCTCTTTAAATGAGTTTGAGCATAAAAAATCAAACCAGCAGATAAACCTTAATCTTTTATTTGGTTGGTTTTAGACTCTTCCTGGCATATTCAACCTTAGATCTTCCATAAGGTTTTTATAATTGATAAAGTTTGCTGTTTCATAAAAGCTGCTAGGGGAAATTGAAGATTTTCTCAGTAGGATATTGGGCAGCTGGACTTTTTGGCACTTGAAAAAGCAAGGAAAGCAGCTTGCAATTGAGAGATAAGCATGCTAGTTGGATTCTTCTGCTCAAACATTTGGAATAGAAATTGTAAGCAAGAGTGACATTTCTCTTGTCATTATGAAGTTCCAGAACAGCTACACAGTACAGCAACAGAAACCACTCACACATTTAATGTTTTAGGGTTGAGGTGGGTTTGGTTTTTTTCCAAATTCAAGAAGTCATTACTGGTCCAGTAATGGTGGTTCCGATTTTTGTTTTCGCTTCTTGATATTTTCAAAATTATAATTCTTGACCAGTTGTTCTGGAACAGAGGCATTTAAAACTAAGGGAGTCAACTGCATATACTAGGGAATACTTAAATATTTAGGTTTCATTCAAACCCAACCTATCCAACCCAACGTCTGTTGAATACTCAGTTCCCCACATTAAGTGATTCTTAAACTGAAAATGTAAAACTAGCAACTGTAAAAAATAAAATTTGATATAAGGCATGGCAAGTAACAAATGACAAAATTTTCACCACAACTTGTGATAAAATACTAGAAACTTATTTACAAAGAAAGACAAGTACATGTTGTGTTCTGCATATAGTCTAGTAGTGTT
Source organism: Vidua chalybeata (assembly GCF_026979565.1). NCBI lineage: Eukaryota > Metazoa > Chordata > Aves > Passeriformes > Viduidae > Vidua > Vidua chalybeata. Next base: position 126,814,963 of record NC_071530.1, on the reverse strand, counting down.
TATAACTTTTATTTAATGGTATTATTATTATTATTACTATTATTATTATTTATTATCTGAGCACCCAGTGCCAATATATATTTTCTACAGGGCTGCAAAGATAAATTAATAAGATTAATTATCTTCAGCTTGATAGCAGTTCCGTATTATGTGGTGGACTTACTATGACTTACATTAGATAAGAAAAGTAACAAGCAGCATAACTCATCTGTGTATAAATTCTGATAAATGAATAAATTTAAACACTACTTCATGCAATTTGCTCAGTTGAAGATAAACTATGTTGGAAAGTTTATCCAACAACACATTTGGCACATGCTTTGCTACAATGATGTTAGAGCATTGTTAATGAAAACTTGTAACTAGTTCAGTAATTAAGGGATAAAAAAATTCAAAGACTAATCTTAATCTTCAAAAGATACTGAAATAAAACATAGGTTGATGTAAATTTTCTAAATAGTAAAGATTATACAAAATTACTGCTCTGCCTACAGTTTCATGAGGTATCTTGTCCACTTGTATCTAACTTGCTAAAGTCAGAATTCTGCCTAACAATTCAAACATGATGTCAGAGAAACAAAAAGGAAATAAACAGGCATTTGTACAAGTATCTCAGCAGAATGTCATGTTGTGTGTTGGGTTAAAAAAATAAGAAGTGGTGATGATGAGGAAATAATAATTCTACTTCTACTATAAGCTTTTGCTTTTCCAATGATTGCCTTCAAAATATTTATGCTTCCTGGTGCAAAGAAGACAGGACTTTTATATATGGGATTGCACACATAGTTGCATTGTTATGTGTTTGCTAGACAGATTAGGTGTTTCCAGAAGAGTAAGGGATCCACAGTATCTCAGAGGTCAAGAAACACTGCTTTGATAGTTCTAATCACCAGCAGCTGGATTTAGCTAGTCAAGCCAGTTGCTACTCTCATTTGTCCCACTATCCAAAGAGGAATAGTTATTATTATGGAATAATGGAATGTAAAATTTTAATATTAGGGAGAAGAATGCTTTAAATTGGTGAACTTCATAAACATTATGAACATTTTTCCTACTCTCTACCATATACTGAACCAACCAAATTGCACAGGGTTACTCTAATAAGAAAACCTGATTTATATTACAAGGCCAGATATATAAGTCAGTATACTGCTATGGTATTTTGATTTTCATTTACTGCTTAAACTGGTTTTTAGGATCAATCTATATGGCAACAATTTAATAGGCAAGGTTATCTATCATCTCAAAGCCACAGCTCCAGTAACATTCCTATAAAAGTATCAAGCCTGTATTATAATTTCACACAGTAGGAAACAACTAGATTTCTATGATTCATGGTATCATTAATTATTACTCTCAAAAATGTAAAATATAAGCTTTTACTTCAGCAAATAAGAAAGAGTTTTTAGGGGTAAAAGATCATGGCAAACTGAACTTGTGTTGTGGAAAAAAAACTTTGAGTTAAACACATCCAATAGTAGGGACCAGAGACAGACTTTGAACAAATTATATCTAAGCAATCAAAGTAGATTATAAAAGTAGCATTTAATCTCATTTCAGAAATTAGCATGTAATTGTCTATTTCCAGAACTTTTTTTCTCAGATAACACAAATGCCTTCATCTTATCCCCACTCATGTGAGGCAGCATATGCTCATCTCATGAGAATTGCACCTACTAAAGGCCTGGATTCTCACCTATGCTACAAAATTTAGTATGACCAGCTAAGATTTAGTATCACAGAAAGATGTTTTCCTTTCAAATACTTTTATTTTTTTCATCATGCTTTTGGTTTTGTGCATTGAGGGTTTACGTACTTTCACAAAGACTCAAATTACAACCTCTAAGCGTGAATTCACTCTGTTATGTAAGCTTTTTTTCAGCAATGCTGTTAGATAACTTTTGAAGAAGTGAAATTTGATCTAAAGGCTTTGCTGATGTGGAAAGGTTTTGCTAATACACCCTGTGGGAACAGCTGACTACTGCCTGGGTTGTGGGAATGACTGTGATTTTTGGATGGCACTCTTCAGAATGACTCCATCCTGAACATTCTGGTATCTCAAGCTACTAAACTTATCCAGAAAAACAATTCAGAAATGTGTAAAATATTTTTTTACCTCTTCTCATATAGCAGATGACCTATGTCCCCCAGGTTTTCCACAAGTTTTGGTGTGATTGTTTGCTCATTTGTTTTGGTGTTTTTTCCAGGCTAGAGGTTAATATACTTTGGGACATTTTTTTCTTTTTATGAGAAGAAGCTAAGTTTTCTAACATTTGGAAAACTAGATATAGCTAAGGGACTATACACACAGATTCACGCATGTAAATTCTTAGGTTTATAATCATGCTGGCAAAAAGGTTTAGTCAAAAATAAAAATCATCTAGAAAATCATATACATTTAATTTTAAAAAAGGGCGTAAAAGTATCAGTGTTGATGTATTGAAGAGCTGTTCTGAACATTGGGGTGCATAAGACAGGATTTTTACAAGAAATGAAGCGCCTGACAGTGACTGGGAAAAAGGTTCATGGGAGAAGCAAACACAGATTAACTCTAAAGAAGCCAGAAGAATGAAGTTATTAACCACTGAAAAGACTTTCATTACTTCTTTTTTCTTATATTATTTAGAAACTTACTGAATTTATTAGGCCACTGGCAAGGTTAAAGACTATACATTTTTTTCCTAGACATGTTAATGATTGCAGTGTTACCAAATTTTCACTTCAGTATCACCAACTATGGTAACCACTATGAATTCCTACTAATGTTCTTTATGTTTAACCATAATCAGATATTTAATGTATTTTAGAATAAAGGTCAAAGAGCCCACTCGGTACTTTTTTGTCATGATTGGAAAGGTGAATTTAGAAGACTAAGACATCACTTCAGAAAAAAATATTGAAAGAACATTTTCAAACACAGTTCTATAAAAGGTTTTTAAATAGACAATTTTTCTAAGGCCTTCAGAAAAATTAATTTCCATATTAGTTCTGCAGCTGTCTGCACTATTCCCAAAACGATTTTTACTAAAATAGGATGTTAAGAAAAGCAACGTAATTTAAAAGAGCTATGGAAATAAAAGACATGAATTTCAATAATTATCACATAACACCGATAAACTCAACCCATCTTTAAACAGAATAGGGTTCAAGAACAAACAAAAAATAATTTTATAATTTATACTGCATTAGGTGAGGAAACACCTTTCCACAGGAACACGAAAATTATTGTATTAGCCATGCAAGGAAGGTTGGCCTCAATATATAGAGAAATCGGCTCACAGGAACATCATGAAGTGTTGCATTCCAGGTTTGGGTTCAGATTAGGGGTTCTGATATATGTTAGTTAGCTGGTACTGTGTACCCCTTTGTACACCCCTGTTCCCCCTGCGATGGTTCACTCCAGGCTGCCTGCCATTGGGGCTTACCCACGTCACTCCTGTAACCACCCCCTGTCCACTCCTGAGAGTTCTGTGTCTGTTACCCCATCCCCGAATTTCCTATTCATCCTGGAACCCTGTGCACACCTCTGTCGTGTCCCCATTGGTTGCCGCAGTCTGCGTCACTTGTTGCATCCTGGGTTTGGGTTCAGATCAGGGGTTCTGCTCTATGTTAGCTAGCCAAGTTCTGTGTACCCCAGTGCACCCCCTGTGTTTCCCCCCCCCCCCCCCCGCAGTAGTTGGCTCCAGGTCTCTTACTATTGGAGCTAGCCAACGCCACTCCTGTAAACACTCCCCTATCCACTCCTGAGAATTCTGTGTCGGTCACCCCATTCCCGCAACCCCATTCTCCCCAGAGACCCGTGTCCACCCCTGCTGCGTTCCCGTTGGTCGCCTAGTCCACGTCACAACCACGGTGCCTGTCCCCATTGGGAGGGAGGGCTCCTGCCCTCCCTGTCCTGCCCCCTATATCATCCCACGCCTCCCTGGTCTCAGGGCCATTTTCCCTCACACGGGCGCTGGGAGCGCGGGTCGCAGTTTCTCTGCCGCAGCTCACCGCGGCCATTAAAGCCTTTTAGCCTCCCTCATGGGTGAATTGGACATTCTTTCACCTCTTTACCAATATCCCTTGCGCATGGCGGTAGAAAGCATGGCCGGCCCACCTCGCCAGAGTGCGCAGCACCCGGAAACAAGCGGCAAACCCAGTCTCCAGATGGAAGCGGTGCTGCTCCAGGCACTGGAGCTGCCCGGAGCCGGGAGAAACAACAGAGAGCTGCAGTCACTCCCCCGTTCTGTCCCCATTGGGTGAGGGGGGCTTCTGCCCCCGTTGGCCCCCCCTATAAAACCCCATGTGCCCGTGGTCCCGTTGCCATTTTGTCCACACGGCGCTAGGGAGTGGCTGTGGTTCTCCGTTGCAGCTCCACGCGACAATAACAGCTCCCCAGCCAACCGCATGGACAGACTGGACATTCCTTCGCCTCTTTGTCTTGCCCTAGCGCCAGCTACATAGCACAGCCAGCCCCACCTCCAGTGCGCTGAACGCAACAGCGCCCAGAACACACGGCAGCTGCGGTCCCACTGAGAAACAGTGCCTTAGCCAGGCTCTCCAGAGCTGCCCAGGACCGGGGAAAACAAAGCAACGCCGCAATGAAGTTCAATGAAGTGCGAAGTCCTGCTCCTGGGGAGGAAAAATGCACCAACATGTGCTCAGAGCAATCCAGCTGGAAAGCAACTTGGCAGAACAGGGCCTGGGGCTCCTGGTGTGCATCAAGCTGAACATGAGCCACAAACCTCCCCTTGCACCAGAAAGTGAGTGATGCCCAGAGCTGCTTTAGACAAAGAACTGCCTATAGAAAGTGATCCTGCCCCTCTGCTCGCCACTGGTGAAACCACACCTGGAGTCCTGTGCTCAGATCTGGGCTTTTCAATATGAGAGAGACATGGAGATATTGGAGGGAGTCTTACAAAGGGCTACAGAGGTGATTAATGATCTGGAACATCTGTCCTGTGAGAAAAGGTAAGAGAACTGAGCCTCTTTAGCCTGGAGAGGAGAAGGGTCTCAAATGGTTACAAATACTCAAGGGATGGTCTACAGAGACAAGCTCTGTTGAGTGCTGTTTTCAGTCAGTTTAGGAAAGTTTAAAATCTGTTCTTACAGGTTTAAAAGAAAAGAAAATAGTGGGGAGAAAGGGAACTCTTTCTATCACTATGGAACTGCCCTAAACAACGTATCAACATTAGAACTTTTTTTTTTTCATATAATAATGAAGAATATGCTTGAATATTCCATAATTTAATCATTTACTCAGCCTAGCCAATTTACAAAGAGATCTAGCCTCTGTTTGGAGGTGATTTCTAAGTCTCAGATGTTTTGCGGCTTTTATATGGACCTAATTATCTGTTGTGTAACTAGTAGATTTGCAGCTGAGGAACTTGAAACTATAACAAGAAAGAGCCTTTTCAGAGAGATCAAGAAGTCTTTTGACACTGCATTTCCACTAAAAGTTTTACTTGGGAGGTCAGAAACTGAGACAGTCTAGAACCGTGGGAGTTCAGAAGAATCTTAGTGTTGGGATGCCCACAAACATGAAAATAATTAGCTGTTTCAAGAGGATTGTTTTTTGGGGGAGAGAATGGGTTTGTGTAATCCCCTTTTTACTAGTTCCATTGAAGCAATTTTTAGAAGCTCCACATATATTCATTTACCAAAGGAAGCCAGAAGAAAAAAGGATAAATATCACCAGAAAGTAATACTGTAAGATCAAAGGATAATATACACAAGGGGAAACCCTGAAGTTGTTATTCATCCTTCTGTTCAGGGAAGTCAGAAAGCCACATGTTGAGCAGAATTTGCAGATGACAATTTTTTTTTTTTTAATAATGAGTGCAATTTTATGAAAACATTACTGTCTCAAGCTATTCTTCTGATTCTTCTGAAAGGAAGGTTTTCCAGAAGCACTTAACATAATTTCTCTTTGCTTCAGCTGAAATTAGTAAAAAAGCAGAGGCAGGTCAACAGTGAAGAACTCTGAAAAAATTCCTTCCCATAACTTCAATGGATTCTATTTCACATGCTGTAGTAAGGAATACCAACCAGAGCTGGGTGAGAGAATGCCCAGGATCCCACAGTAAAATTACTATGGAATTCCTTTCTGTAACTTACTCTTTTTTGTAACTTATAAGAGCACCAAAAAGGCACTGGAGAATTTTCATTTTTTCTTTGGTTTAGACTTTATTAGAACAAAAGACTGTAGCTCTCAGTAAGATAATTGTATGAATTCACAAGATTAATCAGAGTAATTAATTTTTGTTATACATTATACTGACTGTGAATCAATTGTGGAACTTTATTTTTTTGTTTGCTTTGTTATTTTAAAAACTGCACATACAAAACCTGGTTTTACCACTCATAAAAAAATATCTGTGGGAAGATGACTAGGGAAAGAAACTGAGGTAGAAATTACATTCCCACAAATGCCTACACAAATATTTCTGGTGGGAACAAGGATAAACAGGGTAGAGACCAGCCTGCTTTTTTACTTACACATCTGTGCCCCATGAATTTTCTAAAGAAAGTAAAGATTACTGAAGAAAATAATGAATTTTCTGGGTAAAAAAGGGAACTTCAGAGATCCCAAATTAATCATCAATTTGGATTTATTTAGGTAATGATTTCAGTGGTGGAAAAAATTAAATGCAGGTATAATGTTATTACCATCAGAGATTTCTGAGCGAGAGAAAATTTTAGTTAAAAATATCTTCTTGCATGTTTTGCACCAAAACAATATTTTTTGTTCAAAATAGGAAATAAATTTAAAATAAATTTTTATCTTATAATCAAAAAATATATCCTTTTTGGCCAATGGAAGAATTTCAAGTGGCATTTCTTAAATACACTTTTTTTCTTTTTAAATATAATGTTTATCTCTGAAAAATATCCAAATTCTCTAACACCAGATTTTAAAAAAATTCCCAGGTTTACTAGTCAGAGGGCAGCTGGACCAACACAGTATATGTTCTGGTGAAACTGATCCATGCCAGGGTCACCTAGTGCCATTAAAATGGCCTTGCATTGCTGTTTCAGGGAAAAATGGAATTTTCTTACATAGGGAGTTCTTTCCTATCCTTAATTTGCATTTGAACCTGAGTCTGGCCTGCAACACTGGCTCTGCCTTCAAATTACACATGCATATGGTCCATCCTCACCAAAGTAGGTTGTCTGTCTCTCTCTTCTGCACAAATAGGGCAGGAAAATCTCAAAATAATCTTTGAAAGAGAGAAAGAAAGGCAATGAAATGCATCAGCTTACAGACAACAAAACAATAATCTGCTGGCTAAGGGGAAGCATCCCTCAGTCCCCTGGGACTGTCAGCAGCATCTACAGCCACAGAGGTGGCACATACACCAACAAAGACATCTTGCCTTCTCCCAGCCACTAGGAATTTCTGAACCAGAGTGTCACCCATCCTTTCTGCATCCATCATGACCAGAGTCTGAACTCCCAACTCTTGGTATTCCTGGCACTCATTCTTTGGAGGAGTTCCTTGAAAAAGCCTTGTGTCATCTTGCTACAGGAAGATAATGATCTTCGTTTTTGTCATACTCATAGAGAAAGTTGAAGTAAAAGGAAATTTTTTTCCTCTTTTCCCTCAAAGAGTCTGAAACAAGGGAGGTACAAGGGAGATTGACATGGGGAATGACACAGGAACTGGCAGGAAATGAGGAGTAAACAACTTCAGAGCAAGACCGTTGGGAAAACTGAACGGGGTATATGGAACAAACCACTATAAACTGGCAATAAGAAACACTTTAAATTTACAACAACAAAGAAAAAAAAGAACACACTACCACAGCAAAATAGCTTTTCACAGCCACAAATATTATAGAGCCATGCTTTTGATCATCTTCATTATCAGGAAACTCATTTTTATATACTGTGTTTGGCTGCATAAAGAAATTATACCAGAAAAATTATTTCTTCCACTAATGTAGACTGTGATCATTGATTTCTTCCACTGTGTTAAGACTTGGAAATGGCAGATTAACATTGTGCCAGTTTTATTATCAGTTGCAATGCAGGGCTAGAATTCTAGATGTCATAAAAGAGAGACACTAAACAGGAAAGAACTAGTCAAACTTTTTTCTCTCCAAAATAAAAATACTAAAATCATGTGGCTGTTTGTGCTTGGGATACCAGGGAACTCCAGAGAAGTGTTTTTTCTTACTTCCATCAACCTACAGTGAATACATTCAAGGATGAAAACCGCCAGCTGCCTGAACAGATTTAAAATCAGGACCACCACAATCAGAGTTTCTATGCTTTCCCTTGTTAATCAGGGATACAGCAATAAGGTGATTTGAGAAGTCATATGTTCAAAAAGCCATTTTTAGAATAGAATTTTTTTAAACAAATTACTTCTCTGAACTTGGTTGCCATCATCATCTCACAAGAACACTGTCCCAGGTGTAGGGGAAGAAGCAGCATGAGTGCTGAAGTTGTAGTTTAGATTAGATTAAAATGATTTACAGTTATATCCTAGATCCAGAGCTTTGCACGTACTTTAAGCAAGCAATCCTTTTGTGAAGAGCTCACTCTAGTCTTGGCTGTTAAGCTCTTCTCTGCACTATCCTTTCCCTTACAGCAAGGCATGAGTTTGCATCAGTTTGGTAAACTTGATCCAGATTAGAAATACCGTAGATCAGCTCTTTAGCTCCACATCATTGCCACACAGATGTTCGTGCTGACAGGAAGGGAGGGAAGTGAGCTGAGGGTGAGATTGTGTCTTCCAGAACATGACAGCATGTTTGGAGAAACTGTGAGCTGTCACTGAGCAGGGTGGTCTCTTCCCTAGTCCCAGCTGCTGTTTCATTTCCGTGCATGAGATGTAACTAATCCACAGCTGCAGGATGAGTCACTTTAGCAACCTAATCTAATGGAAAACTAATTTTTTGTTTGCTTTGGGTTTATTCCTTTAGTGGTAGGCTAAATTTCTGTCATTGGATCTGGCTCAAGGGAAATACTGGACACATACAGCCAAAAGCAGGAGCAGAGAGGAGAAGGAGTTTCTTTTAACACAGCTCACATCTACACCACATTAGGGATAATGTACTATCTGATACTGAAAGGCAGAAAGTATCTGTTGACTACTCCATGCTGTCCAGTAAATTTCGGGCAAGCTGAACTCAATGATAGCTTTTTACTTAACTTGTTATAAATATGGAATTCTGGTGTTACTGAGGAGTGGCATCATCTCCAATAATTTCCATTTTCCCTTTTTTTTGGAATGCAACAGTCTGTTTATATCAAAGATATAAGATATTTCAAAAATATATCAAAGATATTTCTCAGCAACAAAGAGGTTTGTATTATTATCACCTTTCACTCATTGTCAGCTCTTTGCTCCCACACTTCTCTCCTGCCGGTTATGTAGACACAACTGTTTAACCCTTCCCTAAGGCCTATGAAATTATCTAGATTAAGGAAAACAAACACTGCTTTAAAACACCTCAAAACTAAGTAAATACTCGTTTCCTTCTAGACAGATTATTTTTATATTCATTTGAATAAGCAATTCAATATGTACTTGTGTCAGCAGAAGTGTGGGGATAGAAATCTCCAGCAGAGTTACAGAAATACTGAGGGGAAGAAGGCAAAGGACATCTTTGATCCCATTTGTTTTTGGTTCCAAAAGAATCATTCATATGACCTGAATGTGACTTTTATTACTAAAGCTGTATAAATACAAACCACCTTTCTAACCACTTATAAAATGACTGAGTATTTATACCACTTATTTTTTAGTGACAAAGTTAAGAAATATGACTTCTTAGGCAATCCTGTCTAACCCACAGGACTCTGACAGCTGTGATGAAGTTATAAGAAAGGAAAAAATACTATTGCCTTGTACTTTGTTCTCTTCATCAACCAACAAGTCAAATCTACTTGTGATATATTAAAATATATTAAATAATAAAATATTAAATATTAAGTCAGATATTATAAATTCAAAGTTCCACTCACAATGTCAATAACACAATCTCCCCCATGATTCCCACCTCCTTACAAAATCACACACACAAAGCTCAACACAGACACAGACTGGTAAACAACAGTGGCAACAGCACTGTCTGACATCTCTGGAGGACAGATTAATCATCATCTTGGAATAAGCAGTACATCATGACTATGAGCATGAAAACAAGAACAATTTAGCTATTTAAATGGAAAATATTTTGAAAGTAAAAACAGCTACTTAAAGTGATAGAACTGTCAGTTACATCAAACATTTGGCTTATACTGTGTATAATATAGTAGGATGTCTTAGGACTCCATAGACTAGAAAAAAATGGGCCAACCAGAATAGGGAAAGCAAACAGCCAAATTAATCTGTTTCTAGTACAAGGACAATATAGTCAAAATGTTAAATTTAATTTGAGTCAGTAGAATCACTGTTATAAGAAATAGACGATGTCCTAACAATAGTCGTTAATGGATCAGTTCTTCAGCACAGAGAAATTCAATAATGTTAAGTTAAAAAAAAAATCTGCATTAAACATTCAGTTTTTCCAGTAGCATGCTTTTTCTAAAGGTAGAAATCACTTAGAATAATAAAATATGCACTTCTAGTGCAGTCTAAGTATCAGCTTTTCCTTTGTTTTTTTTTTTTTATTGGTGACACTAAGAGAGTGTATACTGCACTGATAGGTGTGAATTCAAGATAATTCTTTCTAAATAATTTGCAGCCTAAAGACATAATCAGAGCAAGATGAGGAACTGATAAAAAAAGGAAGGTAATTTCTGAAGATTACAAGTCATGTTCCACATGTTATTATTATGCTTTTGTTATGTTTGGAATTTCCCCTTAGATCCATTTAAAAATCTTTTTCTTCCTTAAAAATCAGTGGCAAAAGTTATTTTTGAACCTAATACATAAAATTTCTCAAATATTATTATTAAGATGTCTATATGGCCCTTTTCCTAAAAGGACTCATAATCAGCTTTTAAACATCTCCGATCTTCTTAAGGTAAGTATGTGTATCATAAACGTACATCTGCACATTGACCAGATGATTTTGGTGTGCTAAAACATAAAAGGCAGCTTTAGAAATGAGTTTCCTGCACCTAAGAAAATACAGCTGTACACTGTTCAGGCCACTAAAGGCCTTCTGTTTTAAACTTCTTTTAACTCTTTAAACTCTTTTTTAAAACTTTAATTTAAAGTGTATAAGTAACTCTAATACTATATAAAAAAAATGAAAGGAAAATATCATTAGTGAATGAAAGAGATGTATATTTAGAAAGGGTTGCCTGCATTTTGGTAAGAAATCTAATTTCTTTAGCTTGCCAGCAATTTGAAATACAAGAAAAGGTTGTCTCTCCAGTGAGTACAACAGTGGAACAAAATTGTCCAACTTTTGCCCAAAGTTACTTTTTCTATTCCAGAAATAGCTCACAGGTAAGCTTTTTCGCTTAGAATGTCATGGAGCTCATGTTTGGGCTTAAAAAATAAGTTCAACAATTTGAATTTAAAGTATTAATAGTTTGTTAACTACATTCTTTTAGAAATTAAATTGACTACCTTATAAAAAAAGATTTTACTATTGATTCTTATTCAGAGCTTGCCTAATTGGTATTCTCCTCTAGCCATTGTAACAAAATGACACATCTGTTTTAATTTTTATATAACTACAATTATGTTCATTGTGGGTTGGTTCTTGGTTTTTTTTCCTGTTGACACTGTGTGGCAAAAGAAAAGATTTGGCTTTAAGCTATATTTGGATCACATGGCTTGCTACACAGTAGACCTCACAGATCCTCAGCTATTCAGGGCTCCATCATACCTTCAGGCATCCTGCATAAAAAGACACCAATCATTTTACATACCAGAACAACCCACCACTCAGGCAGCCTGAAAGAACGTCTTAGTGGAGAACAGTATATCAATTTTATGTTTTTAGACTCTAAAATGTGTCTTTGTTGAAGTCTTATAGCAACTTTTTTATTCCTTCTATGTGCTCCTTCAAGATGAGTCTTGGAGAGTTTATAAAAAATATTACCCACATATTGTGTTCTGGGAAGAAATTTTCAGAGCTTCTAGAACTTATAATTTAGGTGAATTTCACAGCCTAATGATTCATTGCGTCAAAGACAACTAGTAAAAGTGACCAGCTCTGAATTGTTCATAAGACTGATGAAGACATGGGATTATTGGACACTGAGAACCTTGTGATATATGAATTACAGGTAACAGTAACTGTAAAATCCAGGTCTGAGTTTAAGTTTCACTTACAATTTTTGAGGTGTGAGTACACACATCTAATTCAGGGTTTTACTGAAAGCAGAAAAAAGTTGGAATTTTGCACAGCATATGCTAAAATTGATTATTCTTCAGATTTAGGTGCTGTTCATTCATAGGTCTGAATCTACATTGAATCTACATCACCCTGGGTCCTGAGCTGAAAAACCCAGTGCAGTGTGTCCCCAAGCCATCATGTGGCATCCAGGCTGCACTGTATAATTGATGACAGAGGCCTCTAGGAAACAGAATGAACCTTAGCACCTGTGGGAGGGGTCCCCGCCCTCCCTTGGGAGGCAACTTCAATATAGCCAAAAGTTGTCAATCACATGCTGTTTCCCTCCCCAGTTGAGGCTGTCTGTCAAAGCTTAACACACTCCCCAGTTCTAGAAAGTTCTTCTCTTCTGTTAATCCCATTGGACCATGTTAGAATGCCACTCCTCTCCTGTATCCCGATTGGTTCATTACATGTCACCCCATCCCGTCTCCTCCCCTCTACCCTTTACCCATTGGTTGGTTTGTGCCCTAGCCACTCCTATCCCTCTGCCCTTATATTCTCGGTCCCGCCCGAGTGCTGTGCTCCCGAAGTCAGCTCTTCCTTCGGGAGGTTGCTGCTCCTGGCAATAAACTTCTCGGATCCTGCTGCTCGGGAGACGTCTCGTCTTTATTTGGTGGAGCTTTCCGGGTTACATCTACCCCTCCCTGCGGACCGGTCAGCCGAGGATCACTCCCCGGACTGGCTGGGAACCCAGGGAACCCCCGGAGGACCTAATTTTATACAATTGGCGCCGCGAACACGGTGATCGCTGCCCCGGTTTCCGACGAGCGTCTCCTGCCGCGTGAGGATCTGTGACCCTGCGCTGCGGGACTAAAGCGCCGTTCGCCGCCAATCCCAGGAGTAGCTGTTCTTCTGTTTTAAGAAGACTCCTATCTCCTGGATCTGCTGACAAGTCGTGGACATCCGATTCTGCAGCTTCAAGGGAAGCCCTGGATTCCACGACACCAGCAGAGCTCCACTACCCCGCCTCAGCCTTTTCTTTTCGCCGCGTCGTAGTTGGGTGAGTGCAGCTGCTCGAGGAGAGCAGCCGACGCAGGCTCTTATCTTTTCCTTTCCTTTTCCTTTGCTCTGGTGGGGATTCTCTTCTGCAGTGAGGAGATGGGTAACCGCCTCTCCCCTGCAAGACGAGACTTTTATTGCCAAGTTAAAGCTACCCTTCAGTTGGGGAATGTTTCTTTTAATAAGCGGGTCCTTAAATCTTTTGTTATTTTCATTTTTGATCATTTTCCAGATGCCTCTACTGAGGATGTTCTTTCTATTTCATTCTGGGGAAAAGTTGGGCGTTATATTTATGATTTACAAGTTTCTGGGAATTTTAGGGTCGGGAGATTTTATCCTATTTATGATATTATTTTTAATTTAGTTAAACAAAAAGGGGAAAGTTCGGGTCCCAGTTTTCCTACCCCTTATTCCGCCCCCCTCGCTCCTAACCCCATTTCCCCTAAGGGTGGATCGGGAGATAGATCCTGCCAAAATAAGGCACAGGGTTGCTACCGTCTCCCTGCTGCCTCCCGTTCCACTCTGTCCTTCTCTTGTGCTGGGACTGGCCACCCCAGCACGAGCCCTATCCATTCCCTCGATCCTCATGCCCCCAACCCCAGTTTTACTCCCAGTTCCAGTTCTGTTTTAATAACACCTCAAAATGGCGGCGGCCTCGTGGCCGATTGCCCTGAGACACAAAATGGCGCCTCCTCCTCCTCAACCCCTCCGGTTCCCGCCACTTTACCATCTCCACCCCCTTCGTCGGTTGCCGCCCCCGCGTCGGGTCCCGCCCCCCATCATGCGTCGATCTCGGTGACGTCGGGACCCTCCCACCCTGCCTCCCTAGCCACACCCCTGGGCGGGCCCCTGGTGGGTGGGACAGGCCTACCAGAAGGCCACGCCCCAGTGGGTGGGTCAGGCCACGCCCCAGTGGGTGGGTCAGGCCACGCCCCCTCTCTTGCCACTTCCGGTTCCCACGCTACCGGAACCGGAAGTAGGACTTGCCGGAAGCAGGCCATCTTGGCCTGCAGGGTCTCTCATAACCAGGACCCACCGGCAAGGGAGAGGCTTCGAGCCCTAGCCTGTCCTGCCTCATCCTCGGAAGAGGATGAGGACAGTGACGACCCCCGGCCAACAACCAAGCCAGGGGAGGGCTGGGCCCAGATAAGGGCCAAGGCAATTAGGGATGGGGACCTAGATCTCGCCAGGGATCTAGGCCCAATCGTGGCACCGGTTAGGCTCAAGAGGGGGAAGGAACCACGGTGGGAGCAGCTGCCATATACGGAGGTGAAGGAATTGAGGAAGGCAGCCAAGGACTATGGGAGAAATTCCCCGTTTTTTAAAAACATATTGGACCTTACGTTTACTGGACATACTTTGGTGCAGCATGACATTCGATATATAGCAAAGGCTCTGCTGTCCCCCACAGAATTTCTTCTGTGGGAAATACATTGGAAAAAGCTATTAAAACCTATTCTAACCAAATACGACCTTAAGGAGGTGCTGGGAGATGGTGCCGAGGGCCTGGAGGCGCTGGCAGGGGAAGGGGAATTTAGTAAACCAGAAGATCAGATCCTCCTTCCCGACAACTTGCTAAATGACATCCGAGAAGCTGGGAAGGAGGCCCTACTAAAAATACCTGATGGAACCACCCCTCTCCAGAACTTCACGTCCATCCTCCAGGGCCCTGATGAGACTTTTATTAAGTATATTGACAGGTTAAAGGAGGCTATAGACCGGCAGATTGAGAACGTCGAGGCTCGAGAAGAACTGCTGCGTAAGATGGCCTTGACCAACGCTAACCCGGAGACAAAGAAGATCCTGCGAGCTCTCCCCCAGGATCCGGAGCCGACCATCGCCAAGATGGTCGAGGCGTGCACAAAAGCGGCATCGATGGAGCAGACTGTGGTGCTTGCGGTGAGCAGGGGTGTGGGGGAGGCAATGGTGGACCTCATGAACACGCGCTGCTTCGGCTGCGGCCAGCTGGGTCATATACAAGCCAATTGCCCACACTGGCCACCAGAGAGGTCCTACCCTCATTATAACCCCTCCCCGAGACCACCTTACAGGAATCCTCGTTATCATCGGCCGGGAAACGGGAGGCGGAGCGCGCTGAGGGGCCGCGCTACGACAACAAATGGCCCGTCCCAACGCCCTGCGCTGCCATCGCTCCCGGAAAACCACTGCCCCAACGGCACGTTTCTCCGGACATCCGCAGCCAGGAGGACGGGCTCCGGCTCCTCAGACGGACTCAACAACTGAACAGCGCCCGCCGCCAAGTCCTCCGGAGTTCCATCCACATTATGTTTCCGGATGAGGACTTGGTCCGTGTCCCGGTAGGATTCCTGCCGCCACCATACTGTGACCACCCCGTCACAGTGCTGTTCATCGGGGACTCCATCAGCACGCCGGACGACCTCACCATCATCCCGGAGGTCGTCTACTTCGAGCCAGGGGCAGAGCTCAACGTCTCCGTGGTGTGCCATCATCCTCCGTTCTCTCTGCCGAGAGGGTCTCCTTTAGCTCTGTGCTACATCTTACATATGCACTACAAGGACACTGGCTACATCTCACATAAGCACTTCAATGACACTGGCTGCAACATTATATCAGACTTTCCTATGGATCAAGACCCTTCTGCTTTCTTCATTCAGAACGTTAGCAGACAAAGACCAATTATTAAAACTACTTTTGTCTTTCAGGGGAAAAACATTTCGTTGGACCTGATGGCAGACACCAGTGCGGACGTTACCATCGTCCCTCAGGCAGAGTGGCCGCGCGACTGGGAGTTAGTGTCCCCTTGTGGCACAATCTCCGGCGTGGGAGGAGCCGTCAATTCCCGACGCAGTAAGCACCTCGTGTGTGTAGAGGGGCCGGAGGGCCAGGTTGCCACAATTCGGCCTTTTGTGGTTGCATCTAACATCAAATTATTAGGCAGGGATGTATTGTCCCAATGGGGTGCCCGTCTCGACATCCCTAGCCCTGCGTGGGATTTTTAGTCTGGGCCACTGCGGAGCGCACCTCCCCACCGCTTAATTGGAAAACTGATACACCGGTGTGGGTGGACCAGTGGCCCTTGCCAATCGAAAAACTTAATGCGCTCAACGAACTAGTAGAGGAGCAGGTGCGCCTGGGGCATTTAATACCCTCCACCAGCCCTTGGAACACACCTGTCTTTGTTATTAAAAAACCCGGCAAGGACAGGTGGCGCCTGCTCCAAGACCTACGCAGGGTTAATGATGTTATTGAAGATATGGGACCTTTGCAACCGGGCCTTCCCTCTCCCTCTATGCTGCCCCGGGATTGGCAGCTCGCAATCCTTGATATCAAGGATTGTTTCTTCAACATCCCGTTATACCCCGGAGATGCTCCCAGGTTCGCGTTTTCGGTTCCGTCTATCAACCGAGGTGAGCCGTACAAACGGTATCAATGGACCACTCTGCCCCAGGGAATGAAGAATTCTCCGGTGCTCTACCAAACCTTTGTGGCACAGGTCCTTTCCCCAGTTCGTCGCCTTTTCCCAGAGGCCATCATCCTTCACTATATGGATGATATTTTGATTTGTGCTGCTAACTCAACATATCTACAAGCAGCCTTAGACAGGACAGTTAAAGCCATCAAAGATGCGGGCTTTCAAATTGCGGAAGACAAGATCCAGCTGTCGTCCCCCTGGAAATACCTGGGTTTCCTGATTACGGGAAGGACCGTCGCGCCCCAGTCTCTTGTCATCAAGGACGACCCACGGACCCTGCGGGATTTGCAGCAGCTTTGCGGTACCATCACCTGGATCCGACCTCTCCTGGGACTCACCACAGAGGAGCTGTCGCCGCTTTTCCACCTGCTGAAAGGCGACGGCGACCTGGCATCCCCACGACATCTCACACCGGATGCCCGTGAGGCCTTGGAGAGAGTCGCAGCTGCTATCAAGTCCCGCCAGGCGCATCGGGTCGCGCGGTCCCTCCCAATCCAGTGTGCCATCCTGGGTAAGTCTCCCAACTTACATGCCCTGCTATTCCAGTGGGACGACAGCCAGAGAGACCCACTCCTTATCATCGAGTGGCTGTTCCTCCCCCACCAACCCGCCAAAACAGTAACAACATTTCCTGAAATCATGGCTAAACTAATCATTAAGGCCCGCCAGCGCCTCCGGACCCTCGCAGGGTGTGACCCAGCATGCATCTATTTACCATTAAATTTGGACCAATTGGATTTCCTCTTACAAACAAATGAAAATTTGCAGATTTCAGTAGACAGCTATCCTGGTCAAATTCGGATACACTACCCCAAGCACAAATTATTTAAAGACACTTTATATCTGGCCCCAAAAATTTTTAAAAGCAAAATACCATTAAAAAATGCTCTCACAGTGTTCACTGATGGGTCAGGAAGATCCCACAAATCAGTGATCACTTGGAAGGACCCGGACAGTCAGAAGTGGGAATCTGACGTCCAAATAGTTCAGGGATCCCCCCAAATCGCTGAACTTGCAGCGGTTGTGAGAGCCTTCAGAAAATTCCAGCAACCTTTCAATTTGGTCACTGATTCGGCATATGTAGCCGGGATAGCAGAGCGGGCCGAACATGCCCTGCTCAAAGAAATTCAAAACAAAACGCTCTATAGCTTGCTCTCAGAACTAATTTGGCTGATCTCCCACAGAGAGCAACCTTATCATATTTTGCATGTTAGGTCACACACAGACCTGCCAGGAGACATCACCGAGGGCAACCGGAGAGCGGACACTCTGGCTATGTTAGTGAACACTGCAAACTCAGCAGCTTTGGCACCCACCCTGCCAGATGTTCATATGCAGGCTAAGATGAGCCACGCCTTTTACCATCAGAATGCTCCAGCTCTATGCCGCCAATTTAAGATCTCTAAGGAGCAGGCGCGAGCCATCTTAGCCACCTGCCCCAACTGCCAGTCCCACGCATTACCATCAGTAGCGACGGGGGTTAACCCCCGGGGACTGGGAGCATTGGACATCTGGCAGACAGACATTACTCATTTTCCTTCCTTTGGGCGGCTCAAATATCTCCACGTGTCGGTGGACACATTCTCGGGGGCAGTGTTCGCCTCCACACATACGGGGGAAAAAACCAAAGACATTATAAAACACCTATATATGGCTTTCTCCACTCTGGGTGTCCCAAAAACTATAAAGACTGATAACGGACCAGGGTTTGTGTCCAAACAGTTCATGGAATTTGTGCAACTATGGGGCATTGACCATGTTACTGGAATTCCACACAACCCTACAGGGCAGTCAATCGTGGAACGGAAACACCAGGAAATTAAGAAATTATTAGAACAACAAAACGATTCGGCCATCACCACGAGCCCTGTAGAGAGGTTGTGCAAGGCCCTGTACGTTCTCAATTTCATGAACTGTTCAGACCGTGAGCCAAATCCCCCGATCCTGCACCATTTCCATAATAACACCAGGGCGCAGTTGAAGGAGAGGCCTCCTGTGCTCATAAAAGACCCTGAGTCTAAAGTTATCAAAGGTCCATACCCTCTAATAACGTGGGGGAGAGGGTATGGATGTGTTTCAACAGAACAGGGCCCCAGGTGGATCCCCGGAAAATTCATCAAACCATACCGGGAAGACATCTCTACAGAAAGCCAACCCCCGGAACACTCCCCCGAGACGCCAGCTCCATCAGAAACCGCCGTCGCGTGGAGTCGAAGAAAAAGGAAGACGACTAGACCAGCCAATATCGCCGTCAGGACTTTAATAACGAACCTGCATTTCCCGCCCACTTGGACTGTTTACCCTCTGACCCCATCCCCTACCATCCCTCACCCTTTTCCGTCCTACCACTTTCCTCACCGTTTCTTCCCTCATACCTGACCTGATTTTGTTTTCTGTTTTGTTACTATTTCGATTTACACGGGGGAGGATGGGGATTCAAAGGGGTCACTATTCTTATTTCCGTTATATGTCTATTTATTAGACTTTGGTCCACCCAGAATGGCAGTCGCAGCAGCCAGAACACCCTGCAGTGACCGGCTTCCTGCAGCAGTCACCTAGTAGGAAGCTGGATCGTACCACAGCCCAAAGAGAACGTCTGGGTCACGCTGGCAAAGTCCAGCATCCAGCGGATCCAGGCGTTAGTGAAGGACTTAAAGACTGAAACTGGGGCTGTGGACGCTGTGAACAAGATCTTTTCTCAATGGGGTGTTCCTGGGTGGGCCATTCCAATTGTTAAAGGTTTAGTTTGGGTTTTAATCATAATTTTCTTAATTTCTGTTGCGTTAACCATCTTTAAGAAATTGTTAACTAGGACAATGGGAAATGTTTTTTTAATAAACCAAAAAGGGGGAGTTGTGGGAGGGGTCCCCGCCCTCCCTTGGGAGGCAACTTCAATATAGCCAAAAGTTGTCAATCACATGCTGTTTCCCTCCCCAGTTGAGGCTGTCTGTCAAAGCTTAACACACTCCCCAGTTCTAGAAAGTTCTTCTCTTCTGTTAATCCCATTGGACCATGTTAGAATGCCACTCCTCTCCTGTATCCCGATTGGTTCATTACATGTCACCCCATCCCGTCTCCTCCCCTCTACCCTTTACCCATTGGTTGGTTTGTGCCCTAGCCACTCCTATCCCTCTGCCCTTATATTCTCGGTCCCGCCCGAGTGCTGTGCTCCCGAAGTCAGCTCTTCCTTCGGGAGGTTGCTGCTCCTGGCAATAAACTTCTCGGATCCTGCTGCTCGGGAGACGTCTCGTCTTTATTTGGTGGAGCTTTCCGGGTTACATCTACCCCTCCCTGCGGACCGGTCAGCCGAGGATCACTCCCCGGACTGGCTGGGAACCCAGGGAACCCCCGGAGGACCTAATTTTATACAAGCACCCACTCTCACATTTTGCATAAATTGACTATTGAACTGAGTCCTTTCCTTGTAGTTAGAATTTTCATCTTTCTGTATGTCAGTGGCTACTCAATAAACCCCTCCCACAGGGACTTCTCAAGCGCATCACATTCTTCAGACAACAAAGTTTGATTCCTCAGGTATTTGTTGCATCCCAGGTTGCGTTCAGATTAGGGATTTTATAATGTTAGTTAGCTGGTTCTGTGTACCCCCATTTCCCCCCACGATGGTTCGCTCCAGGTTGTCTGCCATTGGAGCTTCCCCATATCAGTCTTGTAACCACCCCCTGTTCATTCCTGAAACTTCCGTGTCAGTTACCCCATCCCCGCATCCCTGTTCGTCCTGGGACCCTGTATCCACCCCTGTCACGTTCCCATTGGTTACCATGGCCCATGTCACCGCCACATTGCCTGTCCCCATTGGGCAGGAGGGCTTCCCTCCTGTCTGCCCACCCCCTATAAAACCCCCATGAGTTCCTTTGTTCGCGGCCATCTTGTCCACACGGGCGCTCGGAGCGGTCGCTGCTCTCCACCGCAGCACCAAGCGTCAATAAAACCTTCTCCAGCCAACCACAAGGACAGGGTGTGCCTCCTTTGCCTCTTTACCTCATCCCAGCCTCGGTTACAGAGCGTGGCCAGCCCACACCAGTGCACTAAGCCAGAGCGCCCAGGCCACGTGGCAACCCCGGTCCGGCTGAGAAGCAGTGCCTTTAGCCGGGCTCCCAAGCTGCCCTGGACCGAGGAGAGAGAACGCAAAGCCACAGATATTTGTTCTTTTTCCATTTGCATAGAAATATTGAGAATAACTCCCTGCAAATCAAAGTGAACTCCCTCAATTTTATATTTTAGCACTGCAAATTAAAACCCATCATTAGTCAAGGCCTAAGGGTCTCATCCAGGATCCATCACCAATGTGCTATCAAAGCACATTGCAAAAGTTACTGTTACTTAAAGATCTGATTGCATGACATTTCCCAGAACTGTGAAGAGAATGCATCATACACAGAAACTTTCTACTTGGAATGGAGTGAGTTTTCTTCATAATAGATAGCATGGTGCTTTGTTTTGGGTTTGCAGCCAAAATAGTGTTGAGAGGGCAGGGAAGTTTTGGTTACTGCTGAGCAGTGCTTATACAGCACTGGGGCGAGGAGGATGAGGCTGCACAAGGTTGGGCAGAGGACACAGCCCTGACAACTAGCCCCACAGACCAGACGGATGTTTCACACCATATAAGATCATACTTCATAATAAAAACTACAGGAAAGAAGGGGGAACATAAGGAATTCTAGTGTTTGTCTTCACAAGTAAAAGCTACACATGATGAAGACCTGCTTTCCTGGAAATGACTATGAACCTACCTGCCAATGGGAAGTAGCGAATAAATTCCTGATTTTACTTGGCTTGTGCACACAGTTTTCTTTCCCTATTAAACTGGGTTTTTTTCAGCCTGCAGATTTTCACACCTTTAGTGTACAAATTCACCCCTGAGGAGGTGTGAGTGAGCAGCTGGAGGAGGCCTGACTCCTCACCCACAAGGGGGTAACCTGCAAGGGTATTTTCTGTTGTCATTGAACTCTATTAGGTGACATAATGACTTGTGAATCTAATTCTTTTCACGTATCACTACCACATTTTACCATTCCCCCATTTTTGAAATTCTGAAATATTTCCTTTTTATTTAAAACAAACATTCATTTCATCTAAGACACTGTATAACCTTTGCAATACATAAAAATATGTACTTTGCTATAACAAGGTTAAAAAATTGAGCATTATTTTATGAGCTAAACATCATTGCTTACAGTTTTGCAGTATTAATAATGTGCTTCATTAAGTCCTAAATTTAACAAAAGGAAGTTAAAACCATGTGTTTTGTCACTTGCCCACAGGAAGAAGCAAATTAGAGCAACAGAAAGAAGGAAGTTGTTAAAAAAATATAGACTCCTGATTAATTTAAAAAAATAAAGAAGACAGTCTAAAATTATCAAATGGAATTTTACAGGGAAGCTGCTTTCTGTAAGAGTTTATAGTAGTTTTAAATGATACATTTCTGGCTTGCAGAATGCCAAACAAGCAAGACACTATAACACCAAAATGATGTATTTTAATTCAAGCCCCAAAGAGAACATGATGCAAGTTTGTCTATTGTTTTTCTCCTTACTGTTTCCCACAGCCTTATAAGACAATAGACCACTAAAAAGGAGACTTAAAGTTTCTCTTTGGTAAATTTAACCTCCACAGATTTTCTTAAAGTTTCGCTCCCTTCTGCTTTTTTCTACTGGCATTGTATAACTGTCACTTCTTTATCCTATATAACCTGAATATGAATCTAAAAAAAGGCACTGACTAGACAGAAATAAAGAAATTTAATTAGGTAATTATATACCCAGCCTGGCTCTTCTATTATACCCCCTCTCCTTCATTTTTATTTTGGCCATGACCATTACCTTGCCAGGTTTTACAAACCACAGACCAAACTAGCTCCTCCCTTAGAGAGTCTGTTTGCGCTCACTTGGGAAATAAATCTGTTCCCACATTATTTATTTCTTATATTACTGCTCTTCATCTTCTTTAAAAGAGAGAAAAAAGAAGATTAATTAAGCCCAGTGGTGCCAATACAATTTGTGTTTCACTTGATATAGATACACCAGAGGAAGCTATTTGCACATACATGAAAAATGAAATAACCACACAGGAAAATAAAAGGTTGCAGCATGCTGAACAGAAGTTATAGATGCCTCAGGAAGAGGCAGCAGTATTTTTAAGATATCAGTTAAATTAAACAGTGACACAAAGTCATTGATGGTAGGGAAATTATCATCTATTGACACTATAGCCATGTCAGGATTTAATTTAGCCTTCAATATAGTGCCTTCATCAGTTTTGCAATTCTTAATAATAAAATATATGCCAACAGTTCTGATATAAGTATAGTGGTATAGCTCCCAACTCAATGTTTATTTTGGTTCTAAAATATTTCTTCCTTGTATTTAGTTTGAATTTACCTTCTATTAATTTAAAACAGTTACCATTTGCCTTACAGCAATAGGTCCTATTAAAAAGTTTTCCTCCATCTTTCCTATAGCCCCCTTTAAATAGTCAAAGACACCCAGACACTTCTCCAGGCTGAACAATTCCAAATCTCAGCCTTTCCTCATAGGAGAGGTGCTCCATCCTTTGGATCATCTTTTTGTCCTCCTCTGGTCATGCTAAAACAGATCCTTATCTTTCGCATACTGAGGACCCCAGAGGTGGATGTGGATATTCCAGATGGGATCTAAAAAGAACACAGTGGAAGGGCAGAATCACTTCCCTTGAACTACTGGTCACAGTCCTTTTGATGCAGCCTAGGATGCAGCTGGCTTTTCAGATGTGGGTGCACATTGTAGCCTTAGACAGAGATTGTAATTTACAAAAATTAGACTAAAATAAACTTTTTAATTCCCTCCCCTTACCCACATACAAGGATCCCAGATTTCAAAAATGGCCTTGTATTTCTTCCTCAGGAGTCAGATTTGTGCAGCATGGTTTTCGATTCCCCTTCCAAAACACCTCAGGTTAAACATGACAGTCACAGTGTGCTTTAAAAGTTGTGATCTACCACCAACTGCAAATGGTTGAAACCAGTTTTGCATGGATAGCCAAGAGACAGTCTGTTATGGAAATCTTGTCTGTCAAAACAGTGCACTGTCAACTCCTGAGTGTCCAGAGTCATGTTACACCTCTTTTGTTCTCATGGCTGTTTGCTCCAAGTGGCTTGGAGAAATAACTATGAATATGAGAAAACTGGAGGACATTGCTACTAGTAACAGGGACTAAAATCAGAGCAGAAGATCAGCAAGGAGAATTAATAGTGAGCCTTACAAAATAACTATATATTCATTTCACAAAATAAATACATAAAGTGCTTGGCAAGGATCTTATCTCTGTATTGCAATAGTTTTGTGTCCTTTTCACTAGAAAATGAAATATTTGGTACGTGAAAGATAAGAAAGGTGGGAAAGTGGGTAAACAGGGATAAGTGAGTGAATACAAACATCAACATTTGGATGTTGTCACTAACATTCAAACAAGAAAAGCTGCTAGCAGCAGTTAGAGTCTAGATGTCAGAAATGTTTGTTTTTCACTCTTGTAAAGGGCTCTTTCTGTGAAATTTAATTACACAATTAAAGTCATAAGTGTTTTCTGCACATGTAAGATCCACAATCTGCTGAGCAGAGCAGCTCTGTTTTGCAGCTTTATACTCAACAAACTCTGCTGTAGATATTGTCTCAAGCTAAGCCAAATGAAATGCTTCTATCTGACTCGGGCCTCTAATGGCTAGTAAATAAAGACCCTCCTTTTACAAATACCACAGCATAAATGGTGTGTACTGGGAAATATACACACATTCCGTGATACATCCACAGCAAATGTGTTAAGTTTGCATAACAAAATCACATTAACACCACTGCTAAGGCAAGATTCACTTGGGAGAAAAGCAAACTGTGGCACTTGCATATGAGATGAGGATAATTCTCCAAATGCTATCAGAAAGAATGAGAATTTAATTTATTAAATATAAATTTAACTCTATTTAACTCTATGTCATTCTAGTACCAGGAGTTTTCCTGCACAGTTGCATCAAGTGTGATGCTGTGTACATGAGAAATGGAGCAGTAATAACGTGAGTAAAGATCTACAAATCAATATATAGATCTGAAGATTTTGCTGCCTATCATATTACATCATCATAGTTTACATGCAAATACAAAGGTCAGCTGCACTTAAAAAAAATTATTAAAGACAGAGATCCCAGTAGGAAAACAGCTCAAAGGGCTGCACATGCAGGGAGTATAGGAACAAAAGTGAGAAGACAAAGATGTTTCTAAGTAGTTTGCAAAAGTGGCAACAGTTTAACATAAATTGATGTATAGATTCACATTTAAATTTAGAATTGCTTATGTCTCTTAAACTTGGACTTACATTCAAGTCCACTTAAACCAGCCCAGGATAACCTTCTGTATTCCACTTGGTAGTAAGCATTATTTTTTAAAGAGTCTCAAGACAAAACTTCTAACAGCACAGATTTTATGCTGACAAGCATATTTTTTTTCTGAAAGTCTAATTTAACTTTCTAACATTTGGGAAGCATCATTGTAGACTAGGAGATCATTTGACTACATCTATTTCATTTTGATTAAACAGATAGCAATATAGATATTTGTTTAAAAGAAGCAACTTCTACAGCTGTGCACAGACTTGCACAGTGCAAAACTGTGATTTTCCAGCTAACCAAAAAGACTTAAACCAGTCCAAAACCTTTATCAGAACAAAAGTTGATTTTGTTGACATAGCACTCAACTAGTGTCTGCAAATTGCAGTGATGAACATTAACCAGCTGTTAGTGTCCTACTCTGAGGAATGCTGTTTAATAAAGCTGTCGTCCTTATGAAACTGTTTTACTGGTACCTTTGATGCTGCTTTTGAGAAAATGTGTCAAGAGTTTAAAAACTGCCAAAACACAAGAGGCAACTTGAAAAAAAAGGCATAGAGTCAGTTTCCCAAACCCATTATTTCTAGTCTTTCAGATTCATTAAATTTTCTATATCTTTTATTCCAAAAATTCAAGTGGTTTTAACTGAATTGCAATCTGTCCTTTTCATGATTTTTTTTTTTAATTTTTTTTTTTTTTTATGTAGGGCATTTGAAAAACAACAACCAAACTTGGGTTTTTTTTTAATGAAAAAAGGGCTGTATAAACATTTTCCCTGTAATGGGGAAACCTCTCTTCCACTCTTGCATAATATGTGACTGGTTTCTGCCTTCATCTACAATGAGCTGCTCTCCCTTTCGCAGTTTGAGAAACTTTATTAAAGCATAGTCTTTATGTTATGTTTATTCTTTAGAGTGTAAAACTTTGAATTTTGTTTGATTAAGAAGACTGGTGTGGTTTTTTATTTTTAGTATTTGATCATTGTCATTAGGATAATTTACATTCCTCAGAGAAAATTAGAAGAAATAAATAGCATTGCTACTTCCCAATTCCCCTTCCATCTGACAGGATACTCCACCAAACAATAAACAAATCATGTATACCTTTATTTATTCATTATACCCTGTATTTAATATGCCTATAAACTTTTTAGCTTATTCATCTTCTGTTCACTTGTAAACTGAACCACACAGGATGTACAAAAATGATTTAATAGATTATTCAGAATATATTTCAAAGAGATCTTTCAATGCATCAGGAAGAGTAAAGTCTTCTGCTTCAAAATATATGCATATATTTTTCTTCTGTCTGAATCTTGGACAAAATCATCACTGCTTATACTCTTTTTCTCTTGTAAGGAAATAAGTAACAGTGCCTGGAGTGCTGTCATTTATTGAATATCTTCCTGAAAGGAAAGGGATTGACTGACTATGACAGCTACAAAATTCCATAACTGTAAATACTAGAATAGATTATATTCCAAATAATAAATTTCCATAAAGTAATTAATTCTGTCTGACAGTCATCTCCCTCCGAGATATGTTAGCTCAAGGCTATTGACTGGGCTGATTACTGCTAAATATATAATACATACTGAATGCTCGTTAAGAATAAAAATTGAGAACAGTTTTGATGCCGTGTTCTCTGTATCTGCCAATATATCTTAGAATGTTAAAAGTGCCAAAGTAACACCAGATTTTAAAACTTTCCTTGTAGGAGACTGAAGTTGCAGGTTTTAAGCAAATTTTCTACCTTTACATTCCTGCCTTAGGGTCTTCCCATTGCAATAATCAACTCCACACAATTGTAAAAAATGAGTAAATTCATAGGGGTAAGCTTGCGTTTTTCTTGGTCAAGATACAAGACATGAGCTTAACTGGGACCTTAGATAGTGTATAAATGAAGGTTTTTTTCTCTTGATGAAAAACAGTATGGCCAGCAGTACTAGGGCAGAGATCATCCCCCTGTATTCAGCACAGGTACAGGATGCACCTCAAATCCTGTGTTCAGTTTTGGGCCCCTCACTACAAGAAAGACATTGAGGTGTTGGGAGTGTGTCCAGAGAAGGGCAACAAAGCTGGTGAAGGATCTGGAGCACAAGTCTTATGAGGAGCAGCTGAGGGAGCTGGGTGTGTTTAGCCTGGAGAAAAGGATACTCAGGGGTGACCTTATTGCCCTCTACAACTCCCTGAAAGGAGGCTGTAACCAAATGGTGGTCAGCCTCCTCACCCGCAACAAGTGACAGGACAAGACGAAATCAACTCGAGTTGTCACAGGGGAGGTTAAATTGGATATTGGGAAAATTTTCTTCAATTGTCAAGCATTGGAACAGACTGGTCTGGAAAGGGGTTGGGTCACTAACTTTTGAGGTATTTAAAAGACATGTAGATGTGACACTAAAGAACATGGTTTATGCATTAATCGTTAGATCCAATGATCTTATAGGTCTATCTCAGCCTAAATGATGCTTTAATTCTATAACTCTTTGACGTCTCCTGCATTTGGACTACTTAAACATCCTCAGATATACACTTAAGTCATCGGATCTGAAGATACGCTGATGTAATTGGGAATATTATTGAAGATGACAGAATTCCAAAAGACTTGGAAGAATAGTCACACCTTCTTTCTTTCTTTCTTTCTTTCTTTCTTTCTTTCTTTCTTTCTTTCTTTCTTTCTTTCTTTCTTTCTTTCTTTCTTTCTTTCTTTCTTTAAAACTTATAAACCATAACTATTATAGGCCATATGCCCATTCCTCAGCATTCAAAGATTCTTTCTTTCTTCAAGCTGGAGACCAAGACATTGAACAATTGATCCAGGTTGAACCCTGGCCAGGCTGTACTGCTGGCTGTGGCTTGCACTTAGTGGAAGTTGTAATGATAAAAATTCCCATCTTCATTGCATGCTGCAATACTACTTAAGAAGCCCCAGAGTATCAAATCTTTTTACTGTTCTCACATGCCATATTTGTATGAGAATCTGTATGACTCAACCCAAATAATTATTAGTAGCAGAAAGAACACTAGAGGTCAGGAAAATATGCTGTGCCATCCAGTGCACATTCCAAACTGCAAGCATAGGGACCAATAAGAATTTAGCCATGATAAGTGTGCACAGTTCCATGATGAATGATGAAGACTGCCAAGCCATTCTCCACCCTACATGATAATGGCAGAGTCTGCCTTCCAAGTCTTTATTCAGTAGACTTAAAACACACTTGTTGACTGGGCTGATGTGGATGATCAGTGAGACACCAAAGACACTAATCTGAAATTAGCTAGAAAGCCCGGGTGAAAGGAGGGGATGAGGGAGAGAAAACTCACATGGGAACTCCCAAGACACTGGACTCCTGGTGTTTGGCCAGGGTCAGTTGAAGAGAATTGGGTTAAAAAACTTCATTTGCTGCAGTCAAATGAAGTGAAACAGCAGCTCCAAAAACACAATCAAGAGTACTACATCCCAAAATACCATGTAAACTACAGAATGGAAGAAAGATAGAAAATAATTTCAGAAATCTCTCTTCGCAGATGCATGCCATAATCACAAGAAGACTACATAAGAGAAATCACTTCTTTTTTTCTATCTTTAAATCATCTCCAGAAAGAAAGGATTGATGGATGTATGTCTATTAAAGAGAAGTCTTCAGATTCACAGTTTTGGTGCCTTTCCTGGAATTAAATGCCTAAATACTGACTACAGCAAAAACCTCCAAACCCTTTGAAAGTGTAAAATGATGACATTTGCAGCTCTTCAGGCCTTCTAGTGGACTATTTGTTTGACATATTGAGTGTGATTTCTCATTTTCACATTTAATCTGGGTTTTCAAATTAGTGAATTAGCATTTTCTAACTCCATCTAAGTACCTTAGCAGTTTTTTTTTCCTTTCCTCACGCTGTTGCAGCATCCCCCACCAGGTTAACTGTGAGATTTAGTTCACTGGTTTTCCCTTAATCTTGACCTGTCTTGTGACAGAGTTTTTTCACAACATGGGGACCAAAACGGACCTTTAACAAGTCTGTTGTAGAGAACGAACTGAATTATGCATGAAAAAATAACAGTATTACGTTGCCCACTGACTTTCAAACTGCTTTTTTGGTATATTTGAAGTGCAGCTTTCAAAGAATGCCCTTCTTAGGATCCCAGGGTTGATCTCCATCCTTTCTCATGTGTCATATAGTGATTTATTAAGTGAGATACTGTGCTGGTCATACTTTTGTTGCAGTAATTCTATATGCTGCATATACACATTTTAGAAATCAAAGGCAGAACACAACAGTACTTTAAAAAAAATGTTCATATGATCATACAGAAATTTGTAGGAAGAGGAAATGTTTGGACAGGAAATCTTCTGGACATTTTGCTTCCATAATACAGGGAAGAGACCTTCCCAAAATAAGCAGTAGCAAATTATTCTAAGTTGGGTGCAGTTTGCATGTAATTAAGACCTCGCATTCTAACTTCAACAACCCCAGAAAAAAACAATCATACATTGCCTCAAAATCTGAATTCAGTATCAGGAAAAATCTAAATCTGCAAAGTTCAAGACTGCTTTGTTCAGTGCTGTTGCTCCAGGGCTTTTGTCTATAATCTAGCAATTACAACATTTGACTACTACTATGAACAATTCCCTATACAGCACTCTGCAGCTCAGCCTGATGCAAACAAGCTTAAGTCTCTATGTCAGATTTTCCCTTCAAATGAGAATTTTTTCACAGGTTTGAATCCCCATCTCTGTCAGCATTAACAAGAATAAGGTAGAGAAAGAAACAGAGAAAGCCTGTCACTAACCTTCTGTAATTAAAATAATAAAATATGAAATAAAATAATAAAATGAAATACATTTGAGAAAGCTAATACTGTGAGGATGAAAGTTACAGTGCTTAATTTAAAATGTGTTAACACAGCTATTTCACACCTTGAGGTTTTATAAGAGAATCACATTCAGCAAGATTTGTAGCTCTCCTTGGAAGGCTGTGAATGTGCAAATCAGGGTATAATTTGATCAATGGCCTAAAAATATAGGGGTTTTCTTTTCACACAAACTGTAGCTGTATAATCTTCTTTTCACTTGTGTTTTATAGACTGCTCTTTCTGTGGGAAAACATGAATGGGCATTAAAAAAAAAGGGAGCAGAGCTAGAAATAATTCATCATTAAATTAAGATATCAAAGACAATTTTTATTTTTTTAATTAAAAAATAAGGAATCACAGTTAACTTTTAAGACAGAATAATCAGCATCTATGAACAGTGATTAATCAAATCAGATTTTTATACAGCAGTCTGAAGAATAATTGAAATAAAAATTAAAAGGATACTTTCACATGAAGTTTTTTACCATATTTTCTAAACAAAACTGAAAATTTTGGCAAAAAAAAATTCTAGATGTATCTTACAGAAGGTAATTAGATGTTTGCCTGTGGTTCAATTACTCAAAAGCATACTACATTTTTTATTAGCAACTAACAGAAGTATTTATTAAAAATAAGTCTTAATTGTAAATGGTTACAGAATATTTTCAGAATTCATCTTCGACACATCTTTACAGCAGGCACACTTGTAGACTAAGTGTTAAGTATAATATATTCCTGAGGCATCTTTTCTTCACTGATATGTTAATACAAATTTAAATGTCCCCTTTAGTCCAGACTCACTACTGAATTTCAGAAATACACTCCCAAGTATCCATATTATTTTCTGTATGTGAAGAATACAAGAAAATTCACTTTTATCACTTGGTTAAAAAATTCATAAATTTTTCCTCTTTGAAAAATCTGATTTTAAAGGAAAATTGTTAATCATTCTTATGTACAAGACAGTAGTGTACTGTGTAGGAAAGAAGGGGAAAAATCAAACTAGAGGTAGAAGTCAACACCACTTAGTAGACCACATGCAAAGTAATGCTTGTCAAGGGTTACAACACAGGTGCAAAATATGATGTGACTAGACTGATGTACTTTCTCGTCTGCTATGTTCTTTCTATACAGCTCAAATTTTTGCAAACAAAATTCAATAAATAAAAGAAGCCACACTTTAATCCAACACAGAAATTCAGCATCATGCTGAGAAGTGGGCATGTATAACCAAAGTTTTTGAAAGGTTGGACAAATGAACATCTCAGCAATGAACAGATGTTTCTGCTCATGCAGAAAATGAATTTACTACTAGCTACTCATCTTTGTCTCCTCCAGCTGCTCAGTAGTAAAGCTTGACCTGATAATATCTTAGGTTCTTCCTTTGTAATATCCCTCAAGAACATCAAGAAAAGAAAGAAAAAGAATATCCCACTAAAAAAAAAGAAAGAAAAAGATCAAAAGGATTTTTATAGCCTTTTGAGATGTGCTTCAGTAATTCTTGGCAAGACATTATTTTCTTGCTAGAACACTTTAGGATAAAGTTGAGTAAACTTTTACTTAGCTCCGTGCATGTACTTTTTTTAGAAGTTTGTTTCTCCAGAGGAAATAAAACTACTATCTTAAGACTGGAGTTCTCATAAGAATATTAAGTAGTTGACAAAAATCTTTCAAAAATAGCCTTTACAGAGCACCAACGAGTTCAGGACGAACAGTATTCATCTCTCATTCAAGTGTGTATAGAAAGTGTTAGTCTCGTCTGTGGACATCTATAAACCATGAAAAAATTGTGGTGTCCTGCTAGGGTACAAACACACAGAAGACCGTCAGCTGTCAGCAGTACAATTCCACAGTTGTTCTATGCCATACACTCCCAGCAGGTGGGCAGTGAAATAACCTTGAGAAAGTAATGAAAAAAAACTGAAAACCAGTGATGGATGTTACAAAGGAACTACTAGATGGCAGTTCTAGGCCTAAAAGGGAGGGAAGATTCTGCCATTATAGTTGATTCTGAAATAAATTTTTGAGCTTCCCAGAAACATTGTCTTTTTCCTCATTTCTCCAGTCAGCCTAACAAGAAACACTGAGCTATTTCCTCTGTTATGTTTTACAGATATCTTTTTTGTAATTATCTCTCAAAAGAGGTAGCACTTTATAATATAATAAACAGACAAGCACAATCTCTATGCATTATTAAGATAATAAGTAAATTTATTCAACTACTAAAATAAAAAAGTTATGCTCATAATAAAAAAATCATAACTTAGTATCAAACATGTTAGATATAAAAACAGTCCAGAAAAGAGCATATTTGATTGAAAGAGAAAAGGGAAATGAAAATCTATACCTTCTACTTAAAGAAAAAAAAAAAAAAAGAAAAAAAAAACAACAAAACAAAAAAAACTAAGTAACTAACAAGCAAACAAAACGTTTCATATCCTTTCAACTGATTTCAAAAACATCTTAATGTGTCCATAGCTGAATTATTTCATCTAGGTCCTATCTTGAATAAATTTTTATTGGAATTATTGAAAAAAAAAGGTCCTAAGATGTTCCAAATTAAAAGGTTATTGCCATCAATAAATTACTCAGACACAGTTTAAAATTCACACTTTATAAAACAGAAACTCTGCTAGTAAGAGTAGTTGCAGGAATTTAGCTCAAGTATCAATCTACTCTCCAATACAGTTATGTTGTTAGGAATTCACAGGAAAGTAGTTTTAAGGTACCAGGCACAGCTGTGGATTTTAGTTTTCTTTGCTCTACGAATATTTGAAAACTACATTCTGCAATAACTATCATAAACACAATAATTAATTATACCTTTTTCCCCATCTGAGAAGCTTGTTAATAAAGAAAATTCAAAATTTTGTACTCAAGACTGGGCAATTGTTCTCATAAACATTGCCAATTTGATGTTTCCCCTGGCAAAACATGAAGTAGCCATTTTTCTTTCAGAAAAAGTAGAATCAAATATGCAAGCTCTGCATGAAATATGTGAATGTGAATTAGTTTATGAACTAACTCAGTCTACACTGCAAATTTCATAAATATATTATACAATTCTCTTCAATCTGCCTGATTGTTATACCGACAGACCTATCACATCCTGTACAATGATCAGTGAATATCTGTGGCTGCTCTGGCTCTCTATATGAGGGACTCCTCAGAGACAGTGAAAATAACAAGTGTGTTGAACCAAAAGAAAGACGTCTGTGCCATAAGAGGCATGCATTACTGATTAAAAATAATTTTGTGCTTACAGTTTCTGTTGGGAGGCTTTTTTGATTGGCTGGCTTGTTGGTTTGATGTGGGCTTTTTGTGCATTTTTGATTTTTTTCCTTTTTTTTCTTTTTGCTTAAGGAAAAGAAAACAACTTATCTCCATGCAAATGGTAAAAGAATAAAACTGGTGAGGATGTGTTTGTTGTGTAGCTGTTAGTCGCTTCTTATCCCCAATTCCCCCCACTAATTATCTGAAGGATCATGGGACTACTTTATGAAAAGTAAGATGTTTGGAGAGCTGTTGGCATGCCTCTAAACATGGCATTAATTAATGCATGAGGTGTTTTTTATATTCTCAGATGAACCAAAAAAAAAGGTATTTAGAATTCCAGATTTTTGCTAGCATCATGCTAAATTGCAGAGCTACTTTCATACCATCTTTTGTGCCATGTATTCTGTGGTAATGGTAACCTTGGGTCACATTAGGCAGACTACATTCTGTATCTTCTAAGCTGAAAAACAATGAATAAAAAGAAAGTTTCATAGATGGCTATATTACAAATTTTCCAACAGTGTAATTCCCACAATTTTTTGTGGGCAGATCTCTCATGTAAGAGTTCATATTAAAGTAAAAAAAAAAAAATCAAGCAGGAATTCCACTTCAGCAGAGAGAATATTTGCTTTTCTGTTGGACAACATACTTGTATATTGCAGTTATATCTAAACATTGCACTGGCGAGGTCATTTCATAAAATTCACTTTCCCCATTCCCAGTATTTTGTTATCTAGATTTTCTGATGCCAGGAGGACTAACAGATTTTAGCAGAAAGAGAAATTCACACATATCTTCAGTATGAGGGTTCAGGGTAAAATCTACATGGCATGGTAGCAATAACTGAAGCGTGATCCATAGGAGAGGTATGCATGTCATGCTGGAGTTGACATGCAGGGTTTCCTTGGAATCCAACGTAGCACGTGGAAAGGATTCGTGGTTTTATGGTGTCCTGGTTCCAGTAAGGAGAGGGTTAATTTTTGCAGTGGCCAGGTGAATAATAAATAATGTCTGCGGAGAAGGGGTTCCTTCCAGTTGAGTAAGGGTGGGGGAGGGAGAGATTGGGTAACACCAGTTCTGAGCATCCACATTTGAAGCCTGTGCCTCTCTTGTTATTAATATTGTAGCTGTTACGGTTCATTTTCTTATCTCATTGCTGTTTCCAGTAAACTCTTCTTATCCCAGTCTATGATTTTTACCTTTTGTGTCTCCAATTCTCCTCTCCAGCCCACCACAGGGAAGGGAGAGGGAGACCAAGGGAACAGCACATGGTTTCAGTGGCAACAATAATTTGGGGAATAACATTCCTAAACCACAACATATGGACACCTAAAAAAGAAAATAAAGTTGGACATAAAGTTGCATTTCTTAGTACAAGACATCCTTCCAAGCAAACTGCTCACACTTTTTCCTAAGTATCCTAACAAATGGCCAGAGAGAGGATTGATATTAGCAATCAGTTTAACCTGCATGTGCCTGGACAGCTGTTCTAACACATTTTTTATATATTTACACATAGGAAAATAATCAAAATTAGTCTCATTTACAAAGAATTTCCAGAGTGTGAACAGGATGAATGTACATGTTTATCTAACTCCATTGTTGCTGCTGTTTTAATCTGCATTTTGCTATTTATGAGAGTTCAGGAAGAAGTGCATATATTTCTTGA
Organism: Vidua chalybeata; assembly: GCF_026979565.1. NCBI lineage: Eukaryota > Metazoa > Chordata > Aves > Passeriformes > Viduidae > Vidua > Vidua chalybeata. Next base: position 126,780,056 of record NC_071530.1, on the reverse strand, counting down.
GACTCAGAAACTGAGAATCCCTATTTGGCTTCCTGAAGGGAAAAATACTGTAATAACACAAACCAGAAAGCATTACTACTTGAAGAAAAAAATTTACATCTGTCCTATTAAGTGCTGTCTATTTTAGTTGATCTTATATAAAATAAAAATCCATCAAGTTAAAAATGAGATACCTTTTCTCTGAGTAGATTATTCTGCTAATGGATTGCTGATTTTCAGAGTGAAAAAGCCACCCTGAATATTCATGTAATAAACCATACTCATAGAAAGGTTCAGGTAAGAAGGGATGTTTAAAGATCATCTAGTTCCAACCCTCATGCCATAGGTAGGGACACCATGCAGCGATTAGGTTGCTCAAAGCCCCATCTAGCCTCATGTTGAAGACTCCCACAAATGGGGCATCTACAACTTCTCTGGGCAACCTGTACCACTGTCTCACTACCTTCATTATAAAAAAAATACTTCCTGATGTCTACAGGCCATGGATAGTACAAAAAAAAAAAAAAAAAGTCTCTCCATCTTTCTTTTAAACCTCCTTTAAATATTGAAAGACCATAATAGTATGTTCCTAGAGTGTTCTCTTCTCCAGGCTGAAAGATTCCAGCTCTCTCAGCTGTTCTTCTCAAGCAAAGTGTTTAACAGGTCCATGCCTTTCTTATGCTGGGGACCCTGAGCTGGATGCAGCATTGCAGGTGGGGTCTCACCACAGCAAAGGGGAGGGGCAGAATTCCATCCCTTGACCTGCTGGCCACACTGCTTTGGATGGAGCCCCAGATACAATTGGACTGAAAGCACATATTGATGGCTCAGGTCCTGTTTTTCATGTACCAGTATCTCCAAGTCCTACTCTGCAGGGCCTCTCTCAATGCCTGAATTCCTCAGCCTTTACTGATATTGGGGATTTTCTCATCCCAGCTGCAGCAAAAATTTGGATGATATTCCAGTTCCTACCACTCTTGTACCACTGGAGTTCTATTAAAGGCATAATAATGTTGAAGATAGGGAGAAAACAAGTGTGTTGGTTTTGCATTGGAGCCAATCATGGAAATGATTTTTTCTAGGAGAAGCTGTTTAGAACATCCTCTGTGCCTAGTAAAACAAATAGCTGGCTAGCTCTGAGAATTGACAACCGATTAAACTATTAAGAAAGCTAGATCTGCTTCTGTGAGATTCACATTTTAAAGACGGGCAAGCCTGGGAAAAGCTCGTTTTCTTCCAGCCAGGGAACAGGTAAGAGGACGTTGGCCCCACCAGGCCCCACTCTCCTGTGGCCCACGTAGCCTGGCAGGACCAGGCCAGGCCCTGGAGCCTGTTGGGCAGGGGGAGGGGAGGCCATCGGCCCCAGTGTGCTGCAGCTGAGCCCCAGCCTGACTGATAAGATCCTAACCTCCACCATAAACAGCTTTGGGGCTGGCTGGGCAGCGGCGCAGGCTGCTGAGTCATCTTCCTGAGGGGCTGTCCCAGAGTGGCGGGAGATCATGCAGCTGAAACAAGATGAACACAGAAGGGGCCAGGCCCTTTCTCTGGGAGCCTGCCAGGCCCCGGGAGTGGCACCGGGCCTCCTGAGATTCTGACACAGCACCCTCAGCGCAGCCCGAAACTCCATCACCGTGAGTGCTCTGGCCACCAGCCGGCAAAAATCACATGAACATATGCAGGCTCAGGCAAGATTAACCCTTTCAGCGCTGTAAACCTCCCCAAAACAGATGAGACTTGGAGACGTCAATCCTCTCTTGAGTGAGAGAAAAGGACAGAGTGAAGACACGTAGAGAAACAACATAAAGACACCAAGGTCAGTAAAGAAGGAGTCAAGTCCCATATGGGAAAATGAGGAGACATTTTAGCCTTAGGCTGAAATTCTTTTGGTAGGGCTATGGTGATGGACTGTGATACACTAGAATATCCCTTTAATTCATGAAAAAGTGTGGGGAGATGGAGCATTCAAAGTGTAGACATGAGCAAAAGCATCCATACTGAGGCAAGCAGATGTTGAAGTAGTTGTGATCCAAATGAGAAGCTTGAACAGAGAGAGATAAGAGTGATGAAGACCCTTTGCATCCCGGCAAAGAAGAAGACCTCTGTTCCCAGAGATAAAGATGATCTCAGAAATAGAACCTTTGCTTTTGAATACTCATCCTTAAAATAGTACTTCATAGGTTTAACATGGCCCATGAATGCAGCTGTGAGAAGGCTGGAAAAGATAGGAGGAACTTCACGATTGCAGATTTCTGGGCGGATGCTATTCGTGGAAATTAAAAGTCACGAGAAAACTGTTTCTTGTGGAGAAGTCTCCATGGCACGGCAAGAGAGACTCCTTTCCCTACAAGAACTGATGAAAGACTATTTTAGAGGTGGTAAACTGACAGAAAATCCCAGGTTTTGTCTCTACGTTGTCAGTGGGAAAGAGGGTATGGGAGCGAGAAGCGTTCTAAAGGTTTTATTCTTCTTATATTATTCTTTTAGTTCTGTTAATAAAGTTTTCTTTATACCCTTTAAAGTTTTGAGCCTGCTTTGCTCTTCTCCTAATCCTATCTTGCAGCAGAAAAGGAGTAAATCTAGTGGGTGCATAGGCATTTGGACAGAACTAAACCTACTACAAGGATCAGTTGAAAGTGCTTATGAAAACAAAAAAAAGAAGTTTGCAAGAGTATGAACATATAAGACTGGAAAACACATTTATTTTTACTATATATCAGACTTATCTTTTAGAATTATCTTAGAAGTATCTTAACACCAAATTTAGAATAATTCTGAATATGACTGGAGATTGCTGGAAAATGACAGCACATATGCCTAACAGCAGTTGCTACAACTTCATACCCACCTTTCCTGCCTACCTTCATCTCTTGGATTTCTCACTAGTCTCCTTGCTGGGCTTAGGTATAAATGTTTAGATGTCTCTTCTTCTATTAATTCAATCTTTATTCTTGCTGCTGATCACGACCTGCTTATCTTGGAGAAATATGGTTATGATACCTTTAGTATGCTAGTCAGTCACAGCAATGTGAAAGTTATTTCACACTTTTGCATAATGCAATCTCTCTGCTTAATATGCCTTAAATCCTATTTTTAATTAGAAAATCAAAATCTTCAATTTAAAATTTTTGGATTGCTTCATGTCAATAGAAAAAGAAAGTGATTTACATGATATTGATCTCATCCAGAAATCAGAAAAGTAACTCATTGCACATGCAAACAAGCGAGCTTTGGCATAATAAATGAAATTGCTGCATTAATCAAGGGCTATGCCTGAGATTCTTCATGTTTACAAACCTTGACAATCTAAGACTTCTATTTTTCTTGTAAGGACAGAATTCTGTGTACTTGTGTTGTTTTACAAGACCATATCACATTAAAGCATTTCATACAAAACACATCTATATGTGCGCAGGACTAAAGACGTGATATCTTTATTAATACAGTGAGTTAATATTTGTTAACACTAGATTCATTAGTAGCACAGATTTGATCATCATGAGAGTTTTTTCTCAAGAAAATATTGTCAAGTAATTGAATCTGTAAAAATATTTATTGATATGACACACCCTGACTTGCACACTATTTTTATCATGGTTGCCATTCTAAGCAGTGTTAAACTAACTTGCAATGTGTAATGGAAGAGATTATCTTATCCTAAATAACATTGAAGACTTTTATGAGTATTAGAGAAGTGAAGAAATATATTTGTCCGCTTGAATACATGTCAGTTTTGAAAAGCTGTCCTATTTATTAGTGTTTCTCAGTATAAATACCCCCAGCCTCAAAATTAAAATTGTAACACAGTAACACAGGTGGATTAAGAAACTGAAAGCAGAATTCATCCAAATGAGTACTCCACAACAAAGCAAATCTACTGGAAGCTCAGGTGTGGGTTGATGTCCAGCCCTGAAATGGCACCTGCAAAGTATGTCCTGGTTTGGTGGCTTTGCATATCTGATTTCCCTGTAACTTAGCTCATAACAGTCTAGACTGGAACCATACAGTTTCAACATACTAATCTTGGCAAAGAAACAGATCAAAAATCCCCATCTTTCTTGATCTCATCCCTGTTTCTGCCCATATGTTGCTTTCTGTGCTTTTTTTCAGAAAGTTGTCTTTTAGTTTAGATCAGCCTAGTGATTCAGTTTTTACTGAAGACAGAAAAAGCCTGACAGCACAGCCAAGGAAATTGTGAAATCTTACAGAGGGATGAGAAGAAGAAGTAGGAGAAACTGTTTCATAAATTACTTCATAAGCTACCTTTGCTGTTAAAACCAACACATCCTTAAGCACAGTCCAAGCAGAGAACACAAGAGAAGCAACACAGAAGCTAAGGCAGACCTATCGAGGTCATCGATCTACAGCATTCATAGTTCTGCTAAGGTGCATTGCATGTGGCTGCAAAAAATAAGGAAGCACGACATTCTGGCATTCCAGGAGCTGAGTGAACAGACCAGGAACATAATAGCTTTCATTCACTTATGGCTGAAAGCTTTTCAAGACTACAGCCAAACAAGCAAATACAGGTAAAATAAAAGTAAATCCTCGAACAACTGAATCCAAACTCAAATGTTTATAGAACACAGCAGGCAGACCAGAGGTATTTAAATCTCTTGCAATTTAGATGATACTATCACTCTTCACAGCCTGATAGCATAAAGCTCTTCTCTTTCTGCCATTAGAACAGCTTTTCATGGACTGCTGAGCCCAAAATGTGCAAGAGTGTAGTGAAAGGCCTTAAAATAAAAAAAAAGGCTGTCATTTTCTAAGCCCAAAAAGAGCTGCTTTGTCTCCTTCTGCTCAGTGCTGCTCACAGAGAATGGTACAGACCCCACTGGGATGTTCTTGATTCCAAGATGATAAAGTGAAAAAGCTAATATCCCCAAACAGATACCACTTTTTATTTTGTATTTTTAGATAATGATAATTTTGCCTTGGTACACATTAAATCTTAATGGGAAGATAGAGTTGTCTACAAATTAATCAGCAATGACAGATGCCACAGTCTAATTATAGCACTAAAATGTGCAAAGAACTGCAATGAAAACTGATTACTAGCCACATAATTCCTACAATTTTAATTATAATAAATACTTTAAATTACTAATTACATAAGTAAGTCACATTTGCCTACTCCATTTCTTATTATAAAATTTCTACAGCAATGGAGTTGCTATACTATATATTTTTATTCCATTAGTTTACTTATTCCTTTATGACCTATTTCAAATGTTTTTTTTCTGAATCAGAAAATTTAATTTGCATGTTATTTCTGTAAGAAGATGCTTAAAGAAGTAACAGAATATTTAGTTAGTATTTAAGCCACAAATAATACAGAAGAAGAAATGTATCTTTGACATAACATTGAATGGACAAGACGAAATGGCTTCAAGTTGAAGATTTAAATAAGGTAGTAGGACCAATTCCTTCACTAAAGGATGGTCTGACAAAGCTTGGTCAGAAAAGTGGTCAAGTAGTTCCAGAGACTATTTCCAACGGTCTCTGGAAATGTTCATAAATTTGAAGATGTGGCACTCAGGGGCATGGTGCAGTTGTGAACATAGTGGTGTTAACAGTTGGGCTTGGTTATCTTAAAGGCCTTGTCCAACCACATTCTATGATTCTATCTTCTCACTTTACAGGTAGAAACAGTCAATAAACTATCTAAGGTAAACACCCTGCAAAAAAATTCCCTCTTTCTAGAAGCCTAAGAATATCTGGCAAGTCCTGATATATGTCTGCCATGAAGGGCTGATTTCAGGCTATGTGAGAGCAAATACGTGAGAGAGGGAGTTGCAGAACTCAGGAACTCTTCATGAAAGTGGTAAGAAGCATCTTCTATGCTATCTTCAGTTAAAACACTTAAGGATGATGATAGATAAAGGAAGTGGGGCTAAGAAGGCCTGGAAAAGCTCTGAAAAGAGCAAAATATGTACCAAACAAACAAACAAACAAAAAAAACCCTCCAGATGTATAGAATTTCCCTCCAAAAGAGGAATATTATCGCCTGCAAAGATAGAGTTGAAAGAGCCATACTCACATGGCTACTGAAGTTCTAATTTGAGTTCAGAACTCCCATTACACCTTTAAGTAGGACACTCAAGCAAACAAACCAATCTCTGGTGAAAAGAGTGGTATATAAAAACTCTCTTGTGCATCTTAGCATCTTAGTATACTGCCTTAAGAGTTAGTTTCATGATAATTGTGGAGAAAATGGTTGGATAGAATCCCAAGAGGACACCGAGTTCCTTATGAGATACTAAATAAATTTTAACAAAACCAAATTTAAATAGAAGCAGAACTCTTAATACACAAAGGGCAAGGCATGCAAACAATACCTATGTAAGTGCAAGTGCGTGCACACACACACATACACACATATAGAGCTAATTTTTGTCAAATATAACATTTTCCCTCCATGCTTTTGGATATATCATGTAAGAATATCAATCACTTCTGCAGCCCTCCTCTAAGAGTAGTTGTACCCTCACTGTGCATATGCACACCCTCACATTCAAGAAATTTGTGTGTACATGCTAATTGAAGCCTATACAAAAATAGCATTATAGTGGTGGTGCCTCTAGCTTTCATAGGCTGGCCTACAAATCTTTATTTCTTGATAAAACATGCACTTCAGCAAGACAGGCTTTGCACATAGTTGAATATGTGTCTCCTTTGAAAACTACCCTGAATATCCTCCAGTGTTCAAGTCACTTTTTTGAGATCCATTCACATTGAACTATATTCTGCATATGCTAACACCTGTTCTGGAACTGAAAGACAGAATAATGTTCTGATGAGATAGGGAGAAGGGTGGGGAGAGATGCAAAATATTTAAGGCAAAATTTCTGAAAACATAAAAATCTAAATTGGCCCAGATGCTTAACTGCCTTGAGTGTCCCTGGGCATAGAGCTTGTGCCTAATGAAGCAGCATTAGTTTAGCCTTTGGATGTAAGCAACACATTCAGTTGCCCCTGATGCATCACTGAAAATAATTGGACCATGCTAAAGGATATCAGATGAGTGCCAGAGATATATGTCATTCAACATATAAATGTCATAATTATTTCAACTAGGAGAAGAAATGCCCAAAATAAAGCATTTATAAAGGCTGGCAAAATAAAGTGTTTTCTCATTTTGAATATAAATGAATTTAAAAATAAAACTGTTTATTTTCTTTTTAGACTTGCAGTGCTCCCTGGTTTTATCCATAATTTACTGTCATTCATTACTTAAATTACTTTAATTCTGGTAAATTAGTTTCATTTTCTAAGCCTTCTTAGCAAGTCAGTTAAACAGATGGAAAACTGTCAATATTAGAAATATTCTTCACTCTTCAGGGATTTTCATGTGTTTTCCAAACAAAAATGGATGGAACAATGTCCTTCTTTTACAAGATGATGCTTGACCTAGAAAGGAGCAGTAGGCACTTGACAGTATTAAAAATAAAATGTTGAGGGTAAAATCTCATCTCTCCTCTTGCTGGTGAACTGGATGCAAGTTTTGTCATATACACAAAGAAGTCTTAATCTGATTATTTCAAAGTAACTGTGGAACTTCAGCTCATAAAAATTCTTCTTCCTCAGCACTCTTCACTGCAGCCAGGTCAACTCTGCCTGATGCTCCATCTAAGAACAGCAAGGAGACTACTTCAGCCTTGAAAAATGTGGGTGCAACAACTTAGCAGGTGCAACACCTTAGCACAAGCAGTAGCTGTTGATTATTCTAGGTGTAAACTTTTCAGATCCTCCCAGACAGTGAGATTCCTGTGCATTTTACTTCATCAGGGTGCATGGGTGGAGCATGAGAGACAACAGGCATAACTTGAAACAAGGAGGTTCAGACAGGAGATAAGCAGTATCTTTTTCCCTCTGACATTGCTTGGAGCAGAAGGTTGGATAGACTAGAGTATTCTTGAGGTCCCTTCCAACCTGAATCATGGTTCTGAATATGCCAAAGAAATAGCAATATGGTTGTTAGTAGGACTTGCTTTGTGCATTTGAATGAATCAATACAGCAATAGCTACTGCTTCTCCATCTGAAACAGTGACTACATCCCTTTTTGCTAAACATTCTGATAAAAGCTGATATTCTAGCACACAAGGATTTTTTTTTAAATTTTATATAAATTTTTAGACTTCATGAAAATAAAGATCATCACACAGAGTAAAACATACGTATGCCTTGCACAAACCTGAATTGCTACTATTTCTTCAATAGCCATAAAAGTATTTCAGGCTATTTGAAGGAATATTACATCAGGGAAATCAGACCTTGAAATATCTTTGGTTTTAAAGGAAACTAATTAAATTAGAGTCCACCATCATATTAAGTACTATATATTGTTTGAGTCTCAAGCCAAGACATCATTAAGGTGGGGGTTTTGTGGTTTGGTTTGGTTTGGTTTTCTTCCAAATGTAAAAGTTTGTCTCTCTTTCCCACTTCTGTTTCAATGATTTGAACAAATATTGAGATAAACTAGCTATAGTGATCAGTCAATGTGCCACAAATATATAATGAACTTGGAATAGGTAAAAGATAATTATTTTCTTGCTCTCTTGACTATTATTAGAAAAATCCATGCTGTTAAAAAATCAATTTTTTAAAAGACAAGGAACAACATAAGAAGGAATGTGATTTTAAAGTTAACAAATCCCCTAAATGGTCTGATAGCATCATATTTGTGTGTTAGAAATAACTTGATAAGAGAAAGATAATTTTCTTAAAAGGAACTGTTGACTCAGATTCCTAGAAGTATTTCTTTTGAAGCAAGTGTGTATCTTCAATCCTATTTAGCATCTGGAAGTCAGTTTGGCTAGGACACTAAATGCTTACTTTGAGCACATAGATTTTCAGCTTGTGTTAGAAAAGAATCAATCTAGTGTTTCATGCTGCAGTCCTCAACACTGGACTGGGGCGTAAGAGGCCACAATGCCGGTGTTGGGGCCTTTATCTCATACCCATTGCTCAATGTGACATCAATGGATGTGCAGTGAGGGGAATGAGTGGGAAGAAGATCCAGGCTCTGACTGCAGTCTGAGATGTCAGAACCTGCAGCAAAAAGCATACAACAGGTAGTAGGATTTCAGTCTGGGGGGAGTGCAGCGTGATGAGGTGTTGAAATGTAAATATATGTATTTTCTTAGCCTAGAAGGCATGGGCTGATTTGTTGCATAGTGACACACTTCCAAAGAATAGCATGTGCTCCAGGGCATTCTTCAAGTAAGGGCAAATATGGGTGGAAATATCACAAGCAGAAACAAGCTTCAAACTGGGTCTGTCACATATAAATCAGATTTTAACATCCTGGAGATTCATGATGACTCTCAGCTAAATCACCAGAACTGAACCCTAGACATTGTCATCAGAAGGTTGTGAGGTAGGGTAGAACACTGCCTCCAAACTAATCAAAGGCCTCAAAATAAAGATATCAAGACTACAGACTAACAGTGGTATTAGGACAAAATAATTTTAGAAGGATCCATTATTAAGCTGTTAAAAAAAATCCAAGCAGGCATTTTGCTGCCATACAAGATTTAAAATCTTCACATGATAAACTGTTCATGAGTAAAAAAAAGACAAGTTGTGACAGCCATTGCCTGTTTAAATCTTCACAAGGATCAAAGACCTCTTTGTCTTTTGCTTTATGCTTCTGGAATTGGTTTCAGACATTGTCAACACAAATGAAGATGATGAATTTATTGTTTTCAATCCATACTAGTGATCAAAACATTTCTATTCTTGACAAAGATTTCTCAAGAAGCAAAACTAAACCACTTACATATTCTAGACAGTCAAAGAGAAGGCCAAGGTCTCAGCAGAGTATTCTGAGGACGGAGATGAATGAAAGCACATGCTTCCAATTACAAATGCTGAAACAAGTAAGTGAAATCCTAGAAGCTGTATTAACTGATGTTATTCTAAAGCATTTTCTTTTCACAGATTGAACATATCATAGTTACAAACTGGTAGCTAATGGGAATCAGTGTCTTGACATGCAGTTTCTCCTTTGGAACTACAATAGGCGGGCCCCCTGAGGTTCCCCCTAAAATTACAGGAGTGGAGGGGAGGGATTGTTATTCAGAGCAACCTATTCCCAGTTTTACCATCTGCTATCTCATGTTTAATATTTACATAAAGCTTAGAGAAAAAAGTAATTATGCATCCAGTAAGAAAACATGCATAAACATTTTTCATAGCATTATTTTACCAGTTTCTTCTCAGAAGTCAGTAACAGAAGAAAGAAGCTTGAAGCCAGGAATATGCTAATTGAGGTGCACAGATATTAATCAAGAAACTTAAGAAGAAGAGAGAAAGGAAAGGATTTGGTTTCCTGCAGTGGAAGATGATATCCTGGTGCTAATTCACAGGAAATTACAGGAAATAAACAAGAAAGAGAAAAGCAGATAGTATCATCTGGGACGGAAGAAGAAAAGACTTGCCCCAAACCTTAACACGAATGACTTCAATAAATGCTTTCCAAAACAGAAGTCAGGCAATTTTAGTTTCAAGAGATATACCAGTGCCTAAATTATTTTTTTTGGCCTGTTAGTCAGGTTTGAAGGGCTGGCATAGACACAGGAACTACTAGGGAGAATCTTATTGTTAAAGACATTTAAGTAATTTCTTTATAATCTTTTTAATGCATTTGATTAATTCTTCTACATCTAAAATATTTAATTTTAAATCCTGCTACATGCAACATGACTGAATAAACAAGGCATTCCTTCATATTGAGTAGATAATTTTGGAAAACATCCTGCATCACCTTCTTCTGTTTCCCCCACGTACCAAGCTTTAATAAGATTTCCTAACTCCCAGCTGCACAGTCAGGCTCTGTACAGGTCCAACCACTTCCAGGGCTGAAGGATCAGCAAGGAAAGCTATTGCTTGTAACAAAGCATGACAGGGAAGATGGAGACTTACTAGATTTCATTTTGAAAAGTTCAAGGTAGAAAGTAGTACTTCTGGGAAAAACTGAGGGAAGAAGTGTCTCTTCACTACCCCATAAAAACACCTAATATATAAACACTGAAAGAATAAGTGTTTAATAAATAAAATGCTGCAGATCTGTTGTCCTTTGCTACAGAGAGCTGTGGGAGTGGGGCAGGAGCCTCATTATAACTGACACTGAGCAGCACCAAGATTTCCAGTTTTGCCAGCAAAACTTCCTCAACTTTCTAAACTTCCAGGTGCAAGTCAGCCAATAAAATGCTTGTCTGGCCTTGTAATCTTTACACATCATTAATCCCTACTCACACAAGAGTCTTAGCTCTTACCTCTCTTATTTCTGAACAAAGAGTAGTTCTGGAAAAGTAAAGAAAGAGAGCAGAGAAGCTGAGATCATAGTTGGGCCAATTAACGTGAAGTTTTAATTTCCATCGAAGTGCCAATTGCGTGTTGCTAACAATTGGAACCTCATTCTCCTATTTGTGTCTTTTTCTTCCCTCTCTCCTACCTTAGTCTTTATTATGTGCAATCCACAAAGCTTCCCCCATATTTTTCAACCATAATGTATTTCTTAATTGGACTTCATCCTAAAAAATTATATTCTTCTGTGATATCTAGGAATACTGTGCTAAAATGTTTGTGATGAAGACAAATACTTTACGCACATTATTGCAGGATGGATTCAGGGTCTGAACATTTCACTTGAAAGGCCTTACAGAGTCTCAGTGTTACCACGGAACACCTTCTCCCACTTCACAGCCCAGAATCCTTCACTGGACATCTCCTAGGATATCAGGAGCAGAAAAGGTTTTACTTTTAAATCCTAAAGAAAATAATTCCCCTTTTTGGACGCAAGCTTAATAACAGTGTTTTTATGCATACACTTAGAAAAGTGTACCTTTTTTCGTAGTATTTTCCAGGTAAAGGATGTAAATGACTAAACAAACATTGAAGAACGCACTTAGGTATGTAAGCTCTGGACCTTAACCAGAGATTAAATGAAACTGAGGTTCATTTAAAAATAAAGTATTTGTTTGCATTATTTGTGTGCATTTTTTGAGTCTTTATTAAATCTCAGTGTACATTGGAAGTTTAAGTGTCAGAATCTTAGTAAAAATATCAACACAAATTTTTCAGTTTTAACATTTTGAATTCAGATTTAAGCCACAGGAATCTCAGTTTATGGGAAGGACTGAGGAATGGCCTAATTAAAATCTAATTAGCTCCACAAAGGAGGCTGCTATGGATGAACAAAAGAGACTCCTTGATGTCAGGCACAATAAAATATAGATTAGTTTGGAAAGTTTAGATATTTTCTTTAGATATTTTGAATTATAAGATATCCTACATATGAAAGATAAACATTAATTTGTAGAAAACAGTTTCAGCAGAGGGTGAATAACAGTGCAATTATGGAGCTGCAGAAATCGAAATCTCTTCATCTATTGCTCTAGAATGTATGCACTATAAAATTGTACCAGTTATGTTTAATAGAAGCCCAAAGCTATTGCTATCAGAGGGCAACTTAATCTTTTCCAAAGCAGCCTATTATAAATGTAATTACTAGAAGAGTGGAAAAAAATTATAGGCTGGCTTTGTCGGGGAGGGCATTATGGTCTGTGTGTGTCTTTTGTTTGAGGCTTTGGAAAGGAGTGTTGCATGATATCAGGATAATTAAATTGATCCAATAAATGGTGAAGTTTTTTGGACAAATTTTGATTCATTAAGAATGTTTTCATTCTGTGTTTGTTTGTAAGTCTGACATTCACAGTCATCAGAATAGCCTCAAGCCAGAAATGTTCACTTTTTTGTTTTCTGTAGTATCTCATGATCAGGAAGGCAGAGCTTCTGCATGGGTAAAGAAGATAATGCTGGAGATATTATCCTGTGAAGGAGAAATATATAGGAGGTACACACTGCCTAAGAAGAAGCTATAAATCTCATAAATTAATGCAAGAGGAATAGAGGAGAAATCTGGATAAAATAGAATTAGGTACTGTCTTTTCAGCTCATGCAGCTTCAGGCTTCCAACACCTTTTTCACTGTGTCAGCCATAAAAAAGTATTACCCTGGACTTTTACTAACATTTCAGAAGATTAAACTGAAGAATGATCACAAATACCTTATCATTGAATACCAAAACACTTTGGTATAATCTAAAAGCACCTTCTAAAATATACTAATATATCTCAAAAATTTAACAATAGCTCTGTGACTCGTGTTGCATTTTGACAGAATAAATATTCTATAGACACTCTTAATAATAGCTATTAAAATTTTGAAAGCAAGTGCACTTAAGCAAGCATGTTACTATGCTAATTATCTTAGTAAAGTAGCTACCTCAGTCAAAGATAGCTTACAGTTACAAGGTAAGGTCACAAGTATATTCATAAGTCCATAAATAAATTTAGCAGATAATCAAGCTAAATGTTGAGTTTCATGCTACAAGACAAGGCATCCTGCATGCTCCTTTGCAGTGTTCAGTTTTCCATCTACTCTGCTTCAGGGACCACCTTTTTACCTTGGATTAATCAAGCAAATGTAAACGTTTGAAAAAAAAAAAACAACTAAAAAAACCAGCACAAAACAAGCAAAAGGATCTTCTGCAAATCCAAATCCTCTTATGGTATAAAATTTGTTCCACAGATTAATTATAAGAAGTTTCATCACTTCAAAAAAAAAAATCAATTAAACCAATATAGATTACGAAAGATTTAGAGACTATAAAATTTGAAACATAGCTAGAATATATTCTTACAAAACACACCTACACTTTCTAGTTGACTTTAGCAATCAAGTCAGTAGCACTAGTTTGATTAAAAAAATACTTTAATGAATGCATTTTCTCTGCAAGTTTTGGGCATGACTTTTAATGTGTTTTCAGAATTTCCCAATATGATCTGGACTTCTGACTGATAAATTAAGGGCAATAACAGCAACGAATTCAATACTTCTCAGGGTGGCATGTGTTCTGAAAATATAAGCTGCCTTTTATATTTTATTAAAGCAAAGTCTATGCAAAAACAATTAAAGTTCTCCCAGATTTAGATCATATTGGATTCAAGTCTCACAAGGGTTACATTAGCACAAGAGTGACATACGGAATACTATCAGCAACTGGAGAATTTCAGAGGGAGGAAAACTGTGGAAAAGTGTCCCTTGGATAACAGAAAAGAGAGATGACATTCTCATTATAAGCAGAAACAAGCTGAACAGCTGTCGACCCCAGAGAACTAACTTTGAGAGACAGAGAAACCAGGACATGGTTTAAAGAACATGTATTTCATGAATCCAAAAAATGGTATCTTACCGACAGATAAATAGAAAATTCATCAGAAGCAAAATTACAACAAAAGAAAAATCCTCAATACTGCAAAAAAAAACCCCACATAAATTATGACTATATTTATTTATCATTAATTATTTCATTTCTTTCAAGTGTTTCAGGTTATTTTACAAGCCTTTGTAAATAACCAACCTCCTGAAAAGAATATCTTTAAAATAAGAAAATTGAGGGAGCCTAAAAAGTATTTGTTTATTTGGCGAGACAAAAATTAAACCTTGTGTGCAATTCTTTGTATGTCAGATGAAGACTTGTCCCATAATACAAAAGTTATTACAGATTTGCCTGCTTACTATGCTTTCAGGCCAGAGAGCAAGAATGAACAAAATTACTCTCGCTGTGCTGAATAAAAGTTGTGTAAGATTATAATTTACACACACACACACACACACACACACACACACACACACATATATATATATATATATATATATATATATATATATATATATATATGAGACCTTTGTGTGGCACTTTGACACTGACAGCCAAGGAAGCTGTCCAGATATACATTGGAGTTTAATATTATCAGCACATTAATTAGAAGGTCTAAATAACATTAATTTATCCCCCTTCTACTGGACAGACTTTCTGTGACAAACAGGTATCAGAATGATTTTTTTTAAGGAGCTTCCAAGAGAAGCTGTTGTTTTTACAATAATGAACTCTTAAAGTGTGCAAGCAACGTGATCTTCAAGGTCCCTTCTAACCCATATAATTCTATGGCTGTACGATTTCTTTCCCCCCTGGCCTAGTGACACATACCCCATAAAATTTGACAGAGGCTGATAGTTGTCTAGAAGAGCTAAAACTCTTAGTTGCACAGCTAAAGTTCTAGATTCTGATGTGGGTGTGATAGAAAATGTAAGGTTCATCAGGTCTGTAAGTGGAAGTTTCCTACCCAACAACTCCTTCCTAGGTGTGACACCAGCAAGGCAGTAATCCCTGGGGTCAGCCTTTACACAGTGGTTTCTCATTGCTGAACTTGCTTCATGCCTTATAGCTTAAAGCTACTTCTCACCTGTGTCTTTCATGATACAAAAATGAGATCTTAGAGGCAATATTGGTATAGAAACTCTTTTATACCTTGCTGAAGATGGGGGACTAACCTAGAAGAGAAATTTGAAATTTACATGGTTATGTACAACTAGTAAGAGCCTGACAGACTCTGTAGCTCTAAAAAACTATCTTAGACTCCAGTGCATACTTGCGTTTTGCTCTTTAATTGAAAAATATAAACTTATCACGTAATATCTTGTAATCTGTGTATTTCAATCAGATACTTCAAAGTATAACCTTGTCTCTTTATCAAAAGAAAAAGTATGAAACAAAAGATTTTTTTTAATGTAGGTCTTTTAGATTGTCTGCAGGAATTAACAGAGAAGTTCACTGCAAAACATAATTATGCACATTTTGAACATCCTGATCATGCAAAATGTCAAACTCCTATGTAGTTATGAGGAAACAGACCAATTACTTATCCACTCTTCTATCTATAAACACTGAATTTTTTTCATTAAAAGCAAGCAAACATAACTGGAATGAAGATGTGTCAGGAGCTTTAGGCTAGAAATTAAGAAAAGGTTCTTCACTCAGGGGGTTGTTGGGCAATAGAACAGGCTCCTCGGGGAAGTGATCACAGCACCAAGCCTGACAGAGTTGAAGAAGTGTTTGGACAACACTCTCAGGCATATGGTGAGATTCTTGGGGATGGTGTTGTGCAGGGCCAGGAGGTGGACTTTGATGATCCTTGTTGGTCCCTTCCAACTCCAGATATTCTATGATTCTATGATGTTTAATCCATATCAACCTTTGCTTGAATTGTATATGGACACAAAATTCTTACTGCTTAATACATTGCATTTTTGCTCATAATTATTTTTTAAAGGGTAATTCCTTAGGATTTCAAGTTCCAACTTTTTATTGGAATAATTAGATCAAATTTGAAAGGGTTCCCTTCTCATAATGATACTCTGATCCAGTGAATAAAAAATGAAAATCAAAATTTGATCTTGAGAAGATAGAAAAATCGATAAACATGTTTTTTTTACAAAACTAGAATTCATCTTTTAAAATTGGTTCCCACTGTGCTGTGTGTGGCAGTACAGATCAAGATGGCATTTACAAATTTTGGAAAGCAGAATGCCAGTAGATCGTGAATTTTTATAGACATGCTTGACTGACTAGAAAGAAAGATGAATTTATAATTCATAATTTATAACAAGGATCCTTTCCCTAGATTTATTCTTCAAAGGTAACTGTGGAGTATAACATGTATAACATACAGGAATAGTTTTCAGCGGAGCAGTGAAGCTGTCTAAGCATCATTTTAAGAGCAAAATTGAAGTGTTTCATGGCAAAAGACTCTAAATGTTTTATGCTCCCTTAGAAGCTTTTCCAACATTATAAAAACAATGCATAGACATTTTTCTATACGAAAATGTACTAAGGCATAAAGTCTCCTTCAAAAGATTTCTGAAGGTGCTTCATTTAAAGTCGAATAGTTTAGTCTAAACAGAGAAGCTATTTAAAAAACTGGAAAAAATCTGATTTACCTTTCTGTCTTACTACTTTGCAATAGAATGAACAGTCAAAAGCTGTCATGTAGATGAAAGATGTGTTGAAAAATGCATTTTTTCATGAAGAAGTTCTTTAATGAATATCATATTTTTGTGCATATGGTAATCCTGTAGTTTAAGCATAGTAACAATTACTTGGGGCACACAATTTTATTTCACATTTTAAAATGTTAGTTATTTCAACTTATAAATTATTCATCGTGAATATTTTACTGCTTCATTAAGCTGGTGGAATTTGGAAAGAATATTTTTTTCATCATAAAACTTTCTATCACATACTCAGCACCACCTTAAATAACTTTATGATAGATTCCATTATTTTTTAAGGCATGGCCAGACCTTGCCTCAGTGTCTCCAAACTGATAATGAAACTGCTCTCCATTGCTTTATTGTTATTGTGATTTTTAAGTCAGAGTATAGAGTGATAATGTGGGAAAAATAATCTAAACATGTAGGGAAAAAAAAGGTAGAGAAATTATCTAGAAGATATAGTGCTTGTACATAAAAAAATAATATATCCTTTCTTGCACTGCATTCTATGAAATGTTATTATCCAGCCATGATACTCTCAGAAAATCTTAGAAATTTTCACTGGAGCTGAGACTATGCAAGTTATACTCACATAAACCAGGGCCAGGCTTCCATTAAAGGGTAACTTTATTCAGTATTACTAACCTGGTGAAGAGCTGTGGAGGTGACTATTTTAAATGCACACACACACACACACCCTCTTTTTGTTTTTCTCAGTTTTATAATATCTCGCTTATAAAATGCAAGGAGTCTTGACAACAAAAAATATTTCTATAAGGGGCTCCCATCAAGCAGGGAAGCAGCATTAGTTTTGAAATTTAAGGATACAGGACTTATAGGATCTCTATATTGAGATCCTATATCCAGTGGGAAGTTCATTTTGATATTTCCAGGACAGGATTTTAAAAATAGTTTTGAAGCAGATGAAATTTCCTTCAGAAGCACAATAAAAATGATACAAAAATACCCTGACTGCCAAAGATCACTGTTTGGTTATTTCTAACCTTGTGCATAGACAAATTTCATTGAAAATCAGTGTGGCAGAAGGAGAATTCAAACACCCATCAAAGGGCATTTGGGATAGGTTGTCTGCTTTTACTGAATAACATACCCCATTGCTTTATATGAGATCCTGCCATTAAATTTCAGTTGTCACCAGCCAAAAAAATAAATAGAATGTGGGGCTTGTGCAATTACCTTCATTTTACCAGATTTCTATTCTTGGACATTTTTATGGTCTCAAAGAATTCCTGTTCACTTATTGGTTTTCATCAGAAGGAATGAAATAACAATGAGGGCACGGTTGTGTTTTGGAGGTTTTTTTCCTTCTTTTGTGTGCAACAAATACATTTCCACAAATAAGTATCTCAAAAGCACCATTCACAACTGGCTTTCATCATGAAACAGCACAACACACAAAACATGTTGGAACATTAGTCTGTTTTCATACAGTGCTTTTCAAATGTTGTGATAAAAGGTCTTTTCCAAACCAAAGACTAAATGATGGAAGCATATTGACTTGAAGGAAAGATCTGTCTTTTCTGTTATTCCATGTGTCATTACAAGCTTTAGACATTAGAACAAGTTTTATATAAATTATGCACTCTGCAAGAACAGCCTTTACTCTAAGAAAAATATCAGAAGTCAGATAAGATAGCTACTTAAAAAGCAGTCTAATGTAAAATCTGTCAGAAATAGAGAGCTCCCTGGTGAAATACTCTGTGACAAGGTATTAGATATGCAATCACATCCAAACCACAACTTCTGTATACAAGTAACAGCTTCAACCCAGTTGCTTTTATAGCCCCTTATTTATGCCAGAATTGAATTATATCTACTAAAGAGCAAGCTTTATCACTGGCTGTGGCTGAAGAAGCAAGTGCTGCTGGGCTGTACAGAGACTTAACCAAGACAGTAACCAGGACAATTCACCTTTAGTGTTCACCCGGCAGAGGCAGCAGAATACTGTAATCAAAACCAATACAATTACACCAGCAATTAGGACTACGGAGTTAGATTCTCTGCTATGCTATACACAGTAGATCTGTTCATCTACAGAATGTCTACATGGGGAATTTTAAATAAGATCTGAATTGTGGCATTTTATTTTGTGGTCTAATGCATAAGAAGCATATCACTTGTAGAAACAGTATTCCCTTTTTTACAGCCTTCCTGAATGATAAATCTGGTCTCCTGGTTGAACACTTTGCATCACAAAGTCCAGTTCCCTGTTAACACAGATACCTACCACTCTCTCACTTGTGTGTAGCGCCATCTGCAAAGCAGCTCGTCTCTTTTGTCCAGTGCTGTGATCTAAGACAGTTCCAGAACTTCCCTGTTGTTGCAAGTCCAAGGTTTTTTGTGGCCAGTCTACACTAACATGAAGTAAGATAATGCAAAAAAGCAAAGACTTTCATGATGATGATGATGATGATGATGATGATGATGATGATGATTATTATTATTATTATTATTATTATACTTAACAAATATGTGTTATAAACAAAAATCTTTTTTGAAGCAATCACATAAAACTCCAGGTTTTATTTGAGGTTCACTAATGACTGGTATAAGTCCTTCTGCTCTTTCATGTTGGTATCTTATCAAGTGGATACCAGAGCCAAGAAGCTTTCTCTTCTATTCTGTTGTAGAACAGAAGTATTTTTCTTCTGTCATGGAGAAAGGCAATCATTTCAATGATAGACTAGAGGACACAGACTAAATCAGCAGCAAAGGTAAGGTGAGCTCTCCAGTATTCACAGCCATTCCTGTTTGACTGTAAGCTCTGGAAATCCCCACCAAAGTGCAAATTCCTCATAAACTCTAACCTGTGGGAAGTACTAGGGTGCTGGAGAAGGAGACATCTTGTTCTTTCAAAATCACCAGAATTCTCTCACAAAATCTAAGTGTACCTTTAATCATAAAACTTGTCCTACCTCAGATTTCTCATCCATCCTCAGATTTCTCATCTCATTTTCTGCTGAACGCAGAAATTGTATGAAAATTATTTGTATATCTGCCCAGTTAGAACAGTTGCCTGAGACCTAAGAATTATCCTTACACAAAGAGCAACATCTCAAAGTATAACACTATATTTTAAAACAGAACAAAGTCTGTAAGTATGGGAAAATTCAAATCTTCTTCACTTGTGAAGACAAAAGAGAAGTCTTAATGATTTTCCATGATGATTTATTTTCGGGGAAAATATAAAATGTATATAAAATGAAAGTGATGATGAGATTCATGACAATTTAATTTGTACACTTAAGCTGGTATGCATTCAAAGTCATCTGACCTGCTTTAGGAGTTGAAATGGCCTGTAAATACACTTTTTTCTTTATTTTGATTCCCATCAGAAGGAGCTGATACAGTAATCTAAGACTTAGACATTCAGGTTTTAAATGTCTAAGCTCTAAGACATGACTCATGGTCAAGATGCTGTCACTCAGATGAAGAGAATGGTAGAATTCAGCCTGTCCTTATCCATTTACTTTCTTCTCAGGTGCCCTTCTAAAGCTAACAGTAACAGTGCCTCAAATGTTACACATTTGAAGCCAACTATCAAAAGGCACATCAGTGAATTGAAGGCTTATGAAAATAAACACCAAATGCAGTATTAAAACAGATTTATTTATTTCGTCATTTGATTCTCCACATTCTCCAGCTGGTCTACAGACTTCTTCGTTCTGCTGTCCCCAAGACTTTTTACAGGTCTGAGGACTTTAGTTCAGATGTTTCTCCCAAGTTTCACCAGTATTCAAGTGGCAAAAATCCATGTTAATCCTGGGCCTAAAATTCAAGTATCTGGAGACCACAGAATTCTGTGCTAAGTTTTGTAGCAATCCCACATTGTCATCACTGTCAGTGTTGGACAGTGGAGAAAACAAGACCCTACTGTCTTCAATATTGTGATTCCACCCTCAAATCTAATAGCACTGGTACTGTAATTCTTTTATTTTAAGACAGACAATAAACCATAAACCAGGATCATGGCACTGGAAAGTGGAGTGAAAGGAGACCACAGAGCTTAAGTAGGATCTCCCTCTTTCCTGTTCTGGACAAGATTGTGCTATGTCCCTGTACTTTCCCCACATAAATTACTGAATTTATTCCACCAGAGCAAAGGAAAACAAGGAAGAAGAAGGCTAACCCCACTGTAATCAGATAACACCTTTTTACATTTTTTTTTACAAAATTTCTAAGACAATCCAGATCCCAGCATCCAAATCCAAGAAATGCCATAGACGTTGAGAAGGATCAAGCAACATGCATAGCCATGTAATAGTCCCAGTGCACTTTGAATTAATTATAAACCCAGCAGGAACTCATAAAGCATTGCACAGAACAGCAACAACAATTATTCTTAACTGTAGGCCCAGCTGGCTCCCAATCTTAAACCAGCACGAGTTTTGCTAATAACCATGGCAATACCAGAAAAATAAATACCTTTGCTTAACACAATCATTATTTACTTGCATCCACCCCACTGATGTAATTTAACTTGGACTCCTTATTCTATCTGCTCTCCTCATGTCTCCGAACCAGGGTATCTAGGACATGTGACACTAAAGTATATGCTGAACAACTGCATTGTTCCCACACTGCAGAAAATCCACCAGCTAGAGCTGGGAGCACTGAGATGAAAAGTAACATAGAAAAATCTGTATAGGTCTCTCTTATTTAATTAGTTTACTTCATAGACTGAATATAATCTCATGTATAATGTAAGGAATATCATCAGTGATGACAGCATTGGGGACTGTGATTTGTGTCAGGAAAGATGATCTCATAGCAGGTATCTAGAATTTAATTTTTATAGAATGAATAAAAAATACAGTTTGCTACTCATAACCCTAAAGTTTTCAAGGAATGGGAGGAAAAAAGAATCCCAAAACTGATTCAGAATATGAAATTTTCATGTCTCCAGGCTGTTAATTCAAGAGAAGGTGTAGATTGGTAATTGCTAGAAATCAAATGAAAAGTAAGTTGTGACATTCTGTCAAATTTCACATGCAAGTGCAAAATACTGATAAAAATAAACTCAGCTCATTTCACAATGCATCAAAAATAGAAGATTGAGGTTACTTTCTCAGTGTAATAAAAATGAATCTCTTTAATAGATCCAAACCAAAAAACATGTTTTGTAATTCTAACTACAGTATTAATCACACTTCCTACATTCAGGAATGCAGAGTAACATTTTCAAAAACATCCAAGATTTTTCACTGACCAGACTTTAAGTTCTCCTTAAAAATTTGGGTTTCGATCAAAGGAAATGTGCACAACAGCAGTTCCGAGCCATCACTGGTCCTTAAGTAACAATTCTGAGAAAGCAGCATTTTTGTAGCAGCTCTGCATTGGGTCCTTCCATGTTCAATTTTAAGTTTTCAGTTGCCTCTGAATGTGAGCAATATCACAGAATCATAGACAGCATTTCCCCTCAATGTACAAACTGGCCTTGAATCAGCTTCAAGAGAAACAAAGGAAGTTAGTCATGTCAGTTTTACTAAAGATATTTTAGACCACTAGAGCTTTACTTTTTAGTGTATGTATTCATTGTTTATACCTAGTCATCCAAGGTGATACATGAAGATGGGCTCTAATTCTTCCATGGAACCCTACCAATTTCTGTGAAGCTTTTTTCAAGGATCTAGTCAGATGAATAACACAGACTTACAGCTCTTTGTTCCTCATTCTTTCTGAAACAAAAACAGATAGGAAAGTACCATTTCTCTCTATATTTGCCTTTTATTGGCTCCAATATAACAACATTTCTCTTAAGATTCATTGTACTACCTTATGTTTGTTTACATGTTTAATATAACGGAATTTTTTAAGATAAACACCAACATGCTTCTCTTCACATAACACTTATTTAACTCACTCTTGATCATCCTTTGTGCTTTTTTCTTTAAAGTTTTGCAATGACACATTTAAATTTTTTGTATAATTATTTGGCAGAATGCCATTGTAGTGACTTCTGCAATCTGTGCAAGATTTTAGGAAAATATTATTAGTTCTGGAAAACAGGACTTTTTGTGACCCAGAGGAGTGAAGATCTCTGGCTTGTTTAAAAGTAAAAAAGTTTTTTTGAGGAAAAAATATTGCACTTTCAGACAAAAGGGAATGGGGACAAAGAGAAAGGAGGTTTTTGAAATTTCCATCAGATGGTATACACTTTTCAGCCATTTCTGGTGAGATGGTAGTACACAAATCAATTCTTCTAAGATAAATTATGACTCTCCCCTCTCTACCTGAGATTTACTGCTGTAATCTTTCTGTTGTAAGTATAATGCTTTACTGGACAGAATATGGGTGCATGTCTTTTCATGTATCTCACATGTTATTATACGCTTATAGTAGGGGAAGAGGAATTGAGATGAGGGAGTGGATTAGTTTACTTACTGCGCCAACTTTAAATCAGTATAAATTTCCAGTGTAGGCAGTACCTTACCTGTCTTCAGCAATCACACTGTAGTGTGTAGGAGCCTTTCACACAGAAGTAAGAGCCAGACTGCTCTAAACTTTTGCAAGCCCTGAGAAGGATTGGGAAAACTGGGACTGAGAAAACACAGCAATGAGCAACACATGAGCTTTGTGAGCAACCAGCAAATTCCTGAGTGCAGAAGACCAGTTAGTAGAAGTAGATTACCCAGCTAAAATGCCTAGAAGGACTTGGTTTTGTGTGTAAGAAGAGTAAAATCTATTTTCATGCTTAAAAAAAAATGTAAATGCATTAAAGTGGCTTATATCCAAAACCAGAAAGTTTTTCCTTTACAATACAAGATCAGTGCTGCAGCTGACCTATATTCCTAAAGGATGATTAGATCAAATGTCAAATTTAAGTGACATAAATCTCCATGGATGATGCAGACTGTCAGAACTGCACCACTGAACAAGGAATATATCCTGATCATGCTAAATTGATGTGAAATTAGGCTGGCAAGCATTCACTACTATTCAATTTCTTTCAGATAATCTATTAAATCGCTTGTAAATAGCAATCCACCTACCCTCAGAAGGAAAACTGAGAATTAAAAAGTACATCGAAACACTCCAAAATAAAGAAATTATAGAATTAAGATTGCCCATAAAATCTTGATAGGCTTCCCTGTGTATGGTGATAAGATCCTTTGGTCCTCAGGACATCTCTCTCATTCATTCCTAAAAGGAGACTACTAATTAATAGAAAGAGCATATATACTATGCCTTGTTTTGCCATAAATGCAATTTTTTTCTAGTTATTTTTAATTTGATAACTGTAAGGACTTAAAAATCACAGATGCCTGTCTCATGCACTGTTAAAACCACAGAAGAACTTTGCAGAATGGAGCAGCAAGGTGGCACTGGTTGCAGACAAGGGTTCCCTCTATGGCAAACTGGGTGGAACAGCAGCTGCTCGTACTCATATCACTGGTATCACCCCAAGTTATGGGACTAATGGCATCTGTGACCACCAAAGCCCCCCCCCCCCACACACACACACACTCACTCCTGCTCCCAAATATGCCTCCGTGGATTGCTGGAACCTGGACTATAAATGAAGCCACCTGACAGGAGCATGAGAGAAGATAAAGGTGCTACTATTGACCAAACCTTTTGTGATTTAAGCCCAGCCAGCAACCAAGCCCCAGGCAGCAACTTGTGGGGAGCTGTTGCCTGTAGGATGAACTCACATTGGAGAAGTTCCTGGAGCACCATTTCCTGTGGAAGGGCCCCCCCACCGGAGCAGGGCAAAGACACTTCTCCCTGGGTAGCAGCAAAAAAACATGTGATGAACTGACTATAACACCCATTCCCTGTGCCCCTGTACTGCTGTTGGGGAGCAGGTAGAGTTGAGAAGGAAGGAGATGTAAGGGAGAGGTGCGGTTTTTAAAGTCGTATTTTACTTGTCATTATCCTGCTCTGATTTTGTTAGCAAAAAACTCAATTAATATCTCTAATTCTAGCCTGTCTTACCTGTGCTGGTAATACCTGTGCTGGTGAGTGATGTCTCCCAGTCATTATCTAAACTCATGAACTCTTGTTATATTTTCTCCCCCCTCTTCAGCAGTGAGGGAGCAACTTTGTAGGATGGCTTTGTAGGATGCCAGGCAGCCAGCCAGGGTCAACCCACTACATGATTTTGGCATATGGTCTTGTCTATACCTAAATTCAGGTAGAAGCATCTCTCAATAACTGGATCATCACACTAACCTTAAAGCTGTTCTCTGAAAGGCATGATTAAATTCTTCTACTCATCCCCTGGTGCTCTTCCTTCTAACAGGTGTCTGAGAACTGATACTTTTTTTCCTTAAACTTTCCTTGTCTGACAATGACTGAGGATAATCGCCATTTTACAAATAGAGAAGGCAATGAGATGTCCCAGCCAAATCTCACCAATTCCATACACTTGGTGATGTCCTAAATACTTGACTCCTCTCCTAGGGGTTTCGCTGAACACTTCCCCACACAATGCACAGGTCTTAGAGGATGACAAGCATCTGCAAACTACTGTTCAAGGCCTTTAGTCAGGCCCGAGGAGACAAAATATGAGACATTTGAGGATCAAAATAAGACTGGTTTTAGTGGCTTGCCTACTATCAAAAGGAGCTCTGTGAACCAGGCAGAAGCAGCAGTCACTTCTTCAAGGTGAATGCGTATCATTTGGACGAAGGCTTGGCTTGCAATGCCATCTTATTCTATACTTTAACTGAGGTGGGAAACCACAAACTGCAGGGTCCTTCACAGACACTACAAACCTGAATCATGATTACACTGGTCACAACCCAACACTACATCCTGAATAATTAAAAAGCAATCTTAATCCAAACCTATTTTGATTTACAGCTGTGTAGCATTATAATTCCCAAATTTAAAAGTTCAAATGTGAATAAAAAAAAAAATAAACAAAAAGCCAGAACAGACAAATCTCACTCTGTGACACCCCACACAGCCTTTTGGCAGTGTTTTGGAGAGGCATCAGGACTTTCAAAAAATCCTGCATTAAAGCATTGCTTGCTTCAAATCAGCCTATTATATCATTCAGAATCTCTCACTGTACAGCATCCAATTTTCTAAAATATATGTAGAGATGCTGTATGTAAGTTTTTAATTGATATAGAATTGTCTAGTTGAGGAAATGTGAGCATTTTTAGTTGCTCTAAGCAGGCTTGGATTTAAGACTTTAAGGATTCATAGTCTTAAGAAACAAGTCTCCCAAACTTTTCTGGTCATTTCTAAGATCTATTTAGAGACAAGTAACAGAGAGAATAATTTGAAATGGTCTCACCACAACCTCAAGTTACTCCCCTAAAATATCCCTCAAATATTTTCTCTAAATCTGGCCTCTAAGCCTCTGACCATAAGAATGCCTTTGAAGCTCCATAGCAGGAATTGTGGAGTCTCTTGCTGGTGTTACTCAGAAATCCAGTAATTTGAGGAGCAGATCTTGAAAAAAACTCAGTAAAACTCCAGACAGCTGCTTTGTTTTCTCCCAGAGCAGCTTTATCAGACTTGTTTGTTGCTCATGGATTTTGCATGTTCTGTCCTAGTTTTAGGACTAGATGAAAGAACTTGGGACAATTAATTATTTCAGGTGATCCACAGAGGTGCAGGAATACTTTCTTTCACACAGTAGACAGCTATCATCATAAACATTTCCCAGATCCCCTGCACAATACTGAATGACAGACAAGTCGCACCCACACAGCCTTCTGCCTAAAGATGCCAACACATAATAGAGATGGTTAAATTTCTTTTCAGAATGTTCTTCCTCAACCTTTTAAGATAAGATCTCCTGAAAGAACTGGTAGAAAGCTATATAGAAATGCAAAAGAGCAGGTATCTTGTCCAAAAGTCAAATTAATTTGAGTCAAGAGTAACTCTGTACCAATAAATGGAATTAATTTGCTTTATGTATTAGTACATGGTGTTGGTTTGGTACCATGCAGGATCATGTATTTTGCATAGTTTATAGATGTCTGTCTCTTCGTCATGGCATCCTTGACAAAAACCATGTCCCGCACCAGGCTGACAATTATCTGAAGAAGTGGCAATAGAAAATGAATTGATGAAATGTTGTTTCTGATTCTTTTTGAGGAATCATATCTGTCTCAAATTATGTTAATATAAATTACTGTGGCAAATGTGACATCTCTGTCTGAGAGCATGTTAATGTAATCTACTATAGTGAATATCACATCTCCATCTGCTAAAGCAATCTGTTAAAATTCACTAAGATTATTATCTTCAAGAGGAAGAGGTTTTTAATCTTTCAGGTTGTTGTTTTTAAGTTTCTTCTGATGGAAATATTATCTATCATGTGATGCTGACAGACAGCCTTTGATTAAATTAAAAATGGAGTATGTAAATTCCTAGCTCTTACCAGATCACAGTAAAACAGCAGCTGGTAGAAAGTTAAAGCCAGAATTTCAATAGCCCAAAACATTTAATTTGAGACAGGACTTCTTCATGAGTGGTAGAGAGACACCAGTGCTATGAGAGTAATATGATAAATTTTACATTTGCCTAAATTGCATCAATTTTTCACAAGTCTGTGCTTGGTATCAGAGACCAGAAAAATTCCAAAGCAAAATTTCTACCTCAATAGGCTACACAAAAATAAAAAAAAAAAAAAATAGTGAAACAATGTAATGGATATGACTATTTCATTACTAGAGTTATGCAGTGTTTAAAACATAAGGATAAATCTTGCAGGCCCTACCACTTTGGAAATCAGGAATAAAAAGTCTGAAATATGTCAAGGAACCACGTATCTTTCCTGAGAGCTACCCAATCTGTGCTCATTATGCCTAATCTATAATAATATGGCAAGAAAGATGTTTTTACTACTAACTGAAGAGATTTCAAAGCTGAGTCTAGAAGGACATAATGTAACTCCACAAAATATTACAAGAATCTATTTCACAAGTCGAATATGGGTAAAAAAAAAGCATATACTTAAATTCTAAAATTTTTTGTTGAAAACAAATTTTACTTCAGATTGTTTTTTTATTTTAGCAACTAACAGGTATCACGGAAAACATCCAACAGTATGGATTAAAAGGAGAAAAATATATAGGATGCAATAGCACATCAACAGCTTTGGTTAAAGTACATTGCACTGATCAAAATCACCAAGTATCTCACTTTTAGCTGCTTTTCCACTGTTTAGCTCTGGATTTGGCTAGAATGGATAGGGAGCACAGAGGGGCTTGAAGACTGAAGTCAGAAACCACAAAGCTTTGCAGTTCTGGGAATGGAGAATGAAAATGCTAGGATCAGTAAGAAAAGAAACTAAGAGGTACCTACTATGGGAATGGAGGGTTTGCTTAATTTCCCTCTCCTCTTTCCCCTCAGAAGATGGCTTCCTTTACGGTGGTGACAAAGCACTTCACAAAGTCAACTTTCAAAGTGAGACATCCAAAATACTTACACCCCGGTTCCAGCCACTTTCTGAGTGGATCTGGCTGCTGGGCATCTTCACTTTGGGGTATTGACACCTGCTGGCCGACATAAAAATAGCAAACTGGTTTTTTTCTCAGGAACACAGTCCCAGTGCTGGGTGCATATGGTTTCATGTTCTCTCTCTGCCATATGTTAGAAACTTTCTGATTCAAACTGGTTGAATGTAAAAATCATAATTTTAAAAATATCTTTAAAAAATATCTAGTTTGGATTTTGTTTTCCTACAAATGCCAAAATACCCTGGAAATGCCCTGATACAATGGAAACATTACCAAGTCTCTCCAAATTCTCTAGTATGACATAAACAACAAAATTATTCCTTAGTTTCTGATTTTCACGGATTCCAATAAATCCAAAGAACCACATGCTCCAAATTTTGCTGGAAGATAAGCTGAAATGAAAGAAAAGGTCTATATACTGACTTTTATATTTCCGCTCTTCTTATGTTTATGAAAACCTTCACTTCTTCAAATGTTTTATGTTTATTTAGTTTTAGTATCTAAATGAAGGACAACATCCTTTTAAACACATACACAAGTTAAATGTTTTCAGTGAAAGGCTGGAAAGATTCATGAGGGAAAACCACCAAGGGTCAGTAATTGCACAGGAATTACATTTGGCTAAATTTTTTTAAAGTTTAGAATCTTAGATATCATCAGAGGAAATATTGATGTTGTTTCTGCTTTCACTCTTCGTACAAGTTTTCCTGGGCATCCTCTTGTGGTTATTCTCAATGGCAGGATTTGGGTTAAATTGCCATACGGGTATGGTCCCATATGAACATTCTTAACTACTGAAAAATATCTATTAACAAATACCTGATAAATGCCCTGACCAGTGTCCTACATATTGTAAGTTTGGGGTTAAGGAGTAATTGATGTACATTCCTCTATAATCCCACTGAAATCTAAAACTCATAAGAATTTTCTCCTAAACTCTATGTCAGATAATCGCCCTGAAAGTGTTATTCCAAATTCTAAAAATAAAGCTTTTCACTAGGTATCCTATTATTGATAATCACTCACTTCTATTTTACAGACTGAATGTTAAATATTCAAAACAGTAAGACAAACACATCAAGGGTGCAAATTCTGTTCTCATCTTTAGTGTACATTAAATCCCTATACAAATATCTTCATTTATGAGATTGAAGAGTAAAATGGTTTAAATTAAATGCAGAATAATTCTTAGAGCATTGACACTGCCTTCAAGATTTTCATAAATTTTCTTCAACATTTCTAAATGTTCCTTTTTAATAATAAAAAAAAAAGAAGAAAAGAAACGTAAGTGTTTCTCTTTTCTCTTTGTTTCTTTTGATTTTTATCTTGGATAAACTATTGTTTTCAGAGAATATAAAAGTTAATTAGCCATGTTGCTGAGGAAGAATGTAAGATGATTTTCATCATATTTTCACTGCAGGCAAGATGGAACTACTCATTTTCACCATTTCAGCTCACTTTAGCTCATCCAAACATTCTGAGCTACTGCAAACTGAAATGTCATGATGCATGACTGAAGGGACATTGCAGCACAGTAAATTTTTAACGCCAGCTTTTTTACATTTAAATTTATACAGAATTTTCTCCACCTCTTCTAGCATTAGCAGACTAGTTTTGTACTCTCTTTCAGGAGAAGAAAGAGAAGGAATTATAGCTGCTCCTAGACAATGAGAGGCAGGAATTGAAACATTGATCAGAATGAGATAAAAGAGGAGATGAAAGACAATTTACTTTCAACCTTCATAAATGATAATAAAATGTTCAAATAATCAAACAATTTAAATCCAGACTGTGGAAAAATAGAAGTGTCTTGATGCTCATTGTTAAAAACTCATAGTCTAAAACAGGATGGGACAAGTAAAAATCAATAGTATATATGGAATATTAATAAGGTGAAGGACAGAAGAATCCTAAGAAGGAAGAGTGGAGTGGTCAGGAGTGGTACACTGGCCATCAGCAACCTGAATAATCAAAACCACTGTGTATTTTGGCAGACTTTTGTAGATGGAAGAAACATCCTTTTAATACTCCACAGGCATTGAATAAGTTTCTTCTTCATCAACATCAAGATGATCTGCCCATTAAAATGCTGTTAAAAATAAATTGATAAATAAAGCCCAGAAACAAACATATCCCTTGCCATACAAAACACTGGTGAATGGCTTAGCAAAAATACAGACATGAAGGGATGGCTGGCTTTGAAAAATAAACACAAACATGGCATTTGCTAAAAATTACTGGAAACCACTGTCACTGGAAAGATAAGTAGTAACTGATATGAATGATTCTGATGTTCACGATGCTCTTCTCACTTGTCATAAATTAATTTGCAATTCTTTTACTACGTGGTTCAAAATATAGCACTGTTTCACCCTCGTCAATGGTGTCAGGTTCCAGGTCTTGCTGAAACCAACCAGAATTGTCAGAAGGGAGCTAAGGAGAAGTAAATGCATAACCATGACATCTGGGGAGTTTGCTGAATTTTCAGTCTGGTGTTAGAAACTCTCTGAACAGCCAAATGCTCTTGGTTATCTTTCCTTGCTTCTTAGCTGAAGTGTTCTTGCAATAAATGGAAAGAAATGGCATTTGGTCGTGTGTCATAGCTGGAACAATCCCAGATGATGGTTAAATATTCATTGCTTAGAAGAAGAGAGTTCTGGTAACACTGTTGATTTGCTAATATTTTTATCATCCCTGTTACCCTTACTGAGACAAAGAAACAAGGAGTGAGAAAACATGAATTTAATACACTTATCTAATTCAAACTTGATATACCACTTGAAAGATGGTAGTTTTCCACCTCAGTTTGCATAATGTATTTCTACAACACTCTTTCACAATTGGAGAATACTATTCCTTACATTATTCTTCATATTCCTAAGGATGATAGAAAGCAGCTGCACTGTTTGTAACTAAAAAATCCTCAACATATTAAGTACTGAGTGAAAATTCACTGGTATGAGAGCAACTACATGAAAAAAATGCAAACTACTAACATCATACCTTAGGAAAATTCTGAATACCTTAAGCTTTGCTAATGTTTATGGTCCACACCTTTGGTTTTCTATCTGCTGACAGATGTGCCCTCTCTTTCACATGCAGGCTTTTTGGGTATTCAAAAGCTTGCTATCCCAGCCCTATAGAAATGTTAAGTTTCAGCTGTCCCCATTAAATATATGGATGTAAGAGAAAAAAGTGCTGCCAACATGATATCCTTACCAGAGCCTTCCTCTATAGAGCAGGACACCTGATCTTTCCAGATATCAGAGACTTGTCACCCACCAGACAAGTGAGGCTAGGGTACTTCCACCACTCCCAAAAGAATGATGTGGTTACCAAACTGTTCTCACGAGTACATGGGAACTTTGTTCAGTAAGTGCTTGGTTTAAAATGCATAAAATATCCTGATGAGCAAGGAATTTGGAGAGGCTATAGCCCTTTCGCCATTATGCACCCTAACATTAATGCAAAAGCATGCTCCCTAATGCATGTCTTCTTATCCTGCCCCTTGAGTCTTGTGTTCCCAACTGCATAATTGTTCAGACTTTCCAAAAGATGGGAAAACTACCATTTCTGCCTACCCTGTCTGTACTGGTGCTCTTCCATAACACAGTAGATGTGCCTAGAACACACAGTACCAAGGAGTGCACAGACCTTAAAACAACTGCTTTGCTGGGTTCCAATGAACTCTAACATGCTAAGAATAATATCACGTTGGTTTGCATTAAAGGAGCCAGGGATGATCCAGACAGTCCTGGCCAAATGCATTTCCTCAGTAATGAAATTCAAGTAAGGCAGAATTTCAGCAAGGTCCTTCAGTGTGACACAAGCTGTTGGCCTATTTAGGCACCTGGCCCTTGGCATGTGCTTGTGAGTCTCAGGGTAGATCCTGTGACGGCATGTGCGTCGCAGTATTTAAATGTCTTTTTCTATCTGAACTTCTGAAATATTAACCAATATCTACTTAGCTGTATCATCAAGTTCTTTTAAAAATATTAATTTTAACTGTTTTGTCCCATAATAGACTCTGAAATATCTTGCTTCAGCAGTTCAGAATTTTACAACTTGGTTTTAATTACCCTTCAATTATAATTTTCATATCTTCTCTAATGTTAATAATTTGAAGAGATAAAAGACTGCCAGAGGGGAGAAAAGAAAATAATGTATTTACAAATACAGTAATAAGACAGCTTATAAATCAAGAAGGGTCCTGTGTTTAATTTGTATTTTGTGTTTGATTGCTCATCTATCTGCATGCAGGCTTTGCTTTTTACCTTTCTGAATTTCCAGGAGAATTTTGTTAATATACACATTGACCCTTTTGCAAATTATGTAGGGAGAAAGGGGGAAACATCTAATCAGTTCAATATAAATTCCAATCACTTCAAATGTTTCATGCATCCCACAAAATATATATCTTAAAATGAAGGTTGCTAGTCTATATTGGTGATGTGAGGTGTAATACAATAGCTATCTATAAGCCTAATTTGCAGAATGTGGGGTTATAAGCACTGTTTCTGTATTCCCTGATAAAATGACTTTGTGAAAGAGAAGATTTTCCTATTCATTTGGAGTTTCTGCTTTTTGAAGCATTTTGCATGTAGTAAGGGAGTGAAGAGAAACCTGAAGTTTACTTCTCATGTTTTTGTGGGTTAAGATAACTAACTTATTTTGCAAAACAGTATAAAGAGATTCCTGATGGCCTTTGCCATGTAGCTCTTGGCTTTGAGAGTGTCATGGGAGGCATAGTTCAGTATTCACAATATGGCTGCATGTACCTCTAGCTAGCAGTCACTGAAAAAATGCACAAAATCTGTGTATGAAGATTTGGGATAATGTTTTCAATTGCAAGGAAGTCTTACTTGGAGTAGTACCTTACATTTATTGTATTCTGACAACATACAAAATCTTATGCTTCTGGCAATGACATTTTAGTGTTTTTGAACTCTGGTTAAATTACTTGGTTTAACCAGGATATTTGATCTTTCTTTGCAAATGATGCAGGACAGAATTACAATTATGTAATTTTCTTGGATAAGTATTTCATACTTTTACAGAGCTGGATCTAAATTCGTTCCTCCCACTGAACTCTGTGGATAAACAATATTTGGCTTCCTAGCAACCTCATTTGTCCACATTCATTCAGACAAAGTATTGCAACTAAGTTTTAAAACAGTATAATTTGAAATTATAAAAAATACCTGTGTTGCGGATGGACAATTTCTGTTACTGCAAAATTCGTGCACTGTGCTATAGAAACAGGCAGGAAGAGATACTTTACGCATCCTACTCTGTTAATTTCTCTCCTGCTCTTTACCTTCAGTAAGAGGAAGTTGGAAGCATACCCAGGGGAAAAAAAAATAAAGCAACATCCCTTGCCCTTGTGAATAACAGAGACTTTAGGAAGGATACACAGAAGTGACAGTGAAATGAGCTCAGCAGAGGCAAGACAGATGGACAGTGGGCTGAAGTCCATGGCATGCAGAGTGAAGCTGAGAGACAGGTTTATTCAGTTTTCAGGAGAAGGCAAATGGTGACCTAGCTGGACATGCTGCCCAACAAGGCAGCAGGATGATGGAGTCAGACAGTCCTTGGTGGTGCACAGCAAGAAGTGATGGGTGATAGACACAGGTATTAGGAAAAAAATCACAATGTAGGTGATCAGCCACAAGAACAGCTTACCCAGCTGATTAATGTTCCTCCTTGAAGGTATTCAAAACTTTACTGAACAAGCTCATGAGCCAATGCCTTAGGCTATCCCAGATTCGAGTAGGAATTGGATGAGATAACCTAAAGAAGCTCCATAGTTATTCTATAATTCCAGCTTTTGAACATGCTACTCTATCTGAAACAGCTGTGTTTTAATAACATGGATGTTTTAGACTATGCCTATTGTACAGAGCAGGTCCCTCACGCTGAACATCAGAAGAGTCAGTTTGGGGTTCTGCATGTGACTTCAGCAAAAGCAGACGCTAGTTTCTGTCTCAAAAATTTGCATTTATTCACTGACGCAAGTTTACAACATCTGATGCTCATAAAGAAATGCTTGAAGTTGTTTACTAACTTGATTACTAGCTTGAAGTTGTTTACCTACTTGATTTAAGGTATATGCAACAGCAAAGTAATCCAAATTCAAGTGACTTGAATTTGCTGTTAATCTCTCTCCACGATGAAATTGTTTTTTATATCTCAAAACTCATTTAATTGCTTTGCTTTTCTGTCCTGCATTTGCCTCCATCCCTACACTTCATTTTTTTTCCCATGGTTTTTCTCTGACACTTCAAAGATGGAAAATAGAGCATGCAGTATAAAGCAGAATGCCATGGTACCTGCATTTAAAAAAAAACAGAACTAGTACTGAATTTCATAGTTTCCATGGCTGCTACTATCCTACTGAGATCAATACCTCAAGAGAACTCTTATAGAAACTCCAAGAAACAGTCAAACACAGGAGTCTGTGTACTTTGAAGTCTGGATTTACAACATTTGCTATTGCAATACTTCAGTTATGTGTTGTCATTGTTTTATGTAGATATGCCTCAAACCTTACTCAGACTTAAAATGACCTTTGGCAAGACCCACAGAATTTAGAAACTCAAGTTTTTATGTCACTTTTTTACATCTTTTTGAAGTCCTTCACTCCACTGAGATATAAAAAAGAGCAAAAAATTTAGATTGCAATGACACAAAAAGACCAGAATTTCTCCCAACAAATATACACCAGGCAGAGGAGAACAAAAATATGTGCATAGCACATAAAGCACAGAAGCATTCCCCAGACATAATCTGATAATCAGAAACAGTATCAGTTTAGATGGAGTGAGTTGTTGCAGCACCTATAAGTCAATGAAAATATGACCAATTGCTTTAAGAAGAGGGAAA
Source organism: Vidua chalybeata (assembly GCF_026979565.1). NCBI lineage: Eukaryota > Metazoa > Chordata > Aves > Passeriformes > Viduidae > Vidua > Vidua chalybeata. The sequence goes on along the minus strand of NC_071530.1, from coordinate 126,744,845 downwards.
AGTGACATGGTAACACTGGTGGTGTTGCATTCCCATGTAAGGAGCATCCACTTTGTTTCAATAGATTTCCAAAGTAACATGTACATAATTCAAAGTGTAATTCAAAGTCAGCTTTTGTTTCAGCCTAGTACTATTTTCAATCAGAAGATGTTAATAGATAAGGCATTTCTGAATGTGTTAATGACATTAAGTGGCAGCTAATTTGTTTCTGGATCACTGAATCATATTTGTTTGAAATTTGCATTACACAATTTCACATTAGTTCCCCAAAAATGATACTTTAAGAATATATTTGTAAACATTTTTTCAGTACTGCTAAACGTCATAATTTCTTGGCATTTATACGCAAACACAGGTGTAACCATGAGTAGAGCTCTGACTAAGCAATTACTGTACTGCTGCCAAGGACAAAGACATGATGGAAACCAGATGAGATGGAGCTTTTTGACACCAGGTGAACAAGTGTGCTTTATGGGTGCACATCCAGAGGAATATTCAAGGCAGAAGATTGCAGTTGTCTCTGCATCCATGTTTGCTGCAGCAAAAACTGCTAAATTTTACTGCATTCAATAACTTACCTAGCCTTATTCCACCATAGATATTCTGAATATTACTATATTGCTGTGGACAGATCTCAGCTTACTAAGTTTTCTGCAGCTGGACCACATGCTATTGGGGTAGAGACAAGAAAATTCAGTTGTAAGGATGAAAGTTTTACTACTGTTTCTACTCACCCAAACCTATTTCTGCACTGTGCAGAGCTCAGGCAGAAAAGAGAACCTGACAGAAAATAGAACATTAAATACTTTTCTAGTGATAACTGTATTTTTAATGGTGACAAATCAGAAATATACAGATATTTTCAGATGAGGAAGCAGAGCAATTACCCTATTCACATAACACAGGGAATACTGAGAAACCGATCTGAAACTCCGAATGCTGAGGTACACAGTTTAAATGCAAGACTACTACACTTCTCACATTAAAAAATGGTGATAACCATTTTTCAAAGAGAGTTGCTGGAGAGACCAAGGGAAAGCTGTCTGCAATCTTAGCAGGACTATTTTTTTCCTGATCTTACATTCTATTTCTCTCACCAAAATAAGTGAGAAAACTTTTTATGTCTATTTGCCATCCTTTGAATCTCAGTATGCAGGGCGGCACATCTCACCTTTAAATGCTCTGAACACTAGAAACTGAAACCACTAATAACTGCCTTCTGTAAGTGTCATTTTCAGAATGTGACCAGGGTATTTATTCTATTGACTGCACTCTTTGAAGTGCATAGAGAGATATCCTGCAGAGACTAAAGCAACTATATATACTTCCCATGGGTAAAACTGCTGTCATCTTCCTCCTATTGCCACTAACTGGCCTGATTATCCTCACAATGGAGCCAATTTTGCACTGGAACTATTCCACTATCTTCAAAGAAGGTTGTCTTCATTTAAATTTAATCTGAGAAGGAGTGTCAGGCTCCAAATATGATTTAATCCACACAAAATCATAAGAAAGTTGAAGTAAGTCTGTTTAAATCTTAAGCTATTTGATTTCATCTCTTTTAAAAGAAAGAAATCTAGCACTGAAGAAGCAAAGTCAAGAGTTTTACCCATCATAATCATTTGAGCTACATAGGCTGTTTTCTCCGCCCTATACTCCAGTGTTACTAAGTTCCTCCAGTTTTCTGCTTTTTTACTCTACATCAAGGGAAATGAAGTTACCACTGAAGGAAATTTGTATTTTTCAGGCTTGAGGTCTCAAACACAAAGCATTTTGAACACTCGGCAGAAATTCTCTAGAGTTATAACAGAACTACAGAAGTTCATCAAGGCAGAACTTAAAAATAACTGGCAAGGATCACTCAAAATAAATTAATGAAACATGAACTCCAGTACTGGGATGTACCTTATATTATATGTATTTATTAGTCTTTCAGGGCTTCCTTTTCTGTTTCCAAAATGTTGATGTGACTTTGTAAGTAGAATCAGTATGGTTCTGAGCTTTGACAACACAGCACTTGCTTCAAAGCCCAAATTACTACAAAATGATGAAAATCCTAAAGATAAGCCTAAATAGATTTTTTTTTTTTTTTTTTTTTTTTTTTTTTTTTTTTTTTTTTTTTTTTTTTGTTGGGTTGGGTTGGGGGGGTGGGGAGATAGTAAAGAAGAATGTAGCCATCACTTGCATTCAAAATTATTTCCTAAGGAGAATAGGAAACCTCAGTGATCACAGAGTGTGTGTAACACAGCACCTCTCCCAGGGAGCAAAAATATCATATTTTGCTTTCATCCTCTAGATTCCAGACCTGTCCTGCCTCCTGCCCAAGCACTTTGATGAAGCAAAATCCACCATGCAGTCAGTTGATTCAGAACTATGGACATAACAATATTGTTCATAGATTTCTTGGCTGGCTGATTTCCATTTGATCAGCTCACTGTTAACATCTACCTGCACCATCAGCAGGAACATAAATTCAGACCTCTCTCTAATATCCTAAGAGGTTTATACCTTTAAGTTTTTGTCAGATTTGTCTACACAGGCCAACACAAAAAAAATTACTGTGGTGAGCTAAAGACAGGCAACATGTCCCTATAAGCCTGATATTATCAAAAAGTTAGGCTAAAAGCATTATCACTTTGTTATTGCAATCAATGCTGTTCTGTTATACTTTGTCTCATTTGTACTGGGTAGCTGAAAAACTGAAAAATTACAGAAATTCTGAATGAATATATCCTGTAAATCCCAACAAAACACTGTTTATCATCCCCTTAAAGTACTTTCCTCTTCTGATTCTGGGAAAACTTTTCATGATGTTCTAACAGCTTAATGCAATGGTCCCTGTAACCTAAGCCTTAAATTAAAGCAGAACAATGGAAATGCTATGTTTGTAGCATTATTTATTTGACCTGAGATTGCCTTGGGGTTTTATTGTAAGTTTGGAGGCTGCAGAGCTCTGAAAGAAGCTTTTAGCAATTAGCGAATTTACTGTCTTTGGACATATCCTGAAAGGTAGAGATACACAACTCATTTTTATTTCTTAGCTCAGACTTGGACTCTTATGCTTACATTGGCAAACACAAAATCATTTATAAGCAGAATAAATAACAACTTTTCAAGAAAGTAGTGAGGCTCAAAAATGAAAGGACTGCAGCCGTTAGCTAGAAAAGATTGTATGTAGGACTATTATTACTTAATTTCACAATGAGTGATACCTTCAGAAAAAAAACCAAAACATTATCGTTCAGTATTAGGAAATAGAATAGAACACATCAAGAATTGTTTATATCTGTGGAGAAAGGAGCACTAAAAGCTATTCTAACATAAAGTATTATCCACCTTATCCATGAGCATGTCTAATGGGCACCTGGCACATATTTCCCACAGACAAAGCTTCCATCATCCCTTTATCAATTCAAGTTCTGTGGTTGAGGCTACTTTTCTTAAAATTCCTCATAACTCAAGGAGATTAACCCACTTGAAAGAAAATACGAAGCTGATCCTGACATAACCTCTTTGCCATTCAGGTCTCACTTCTACTGATTTTTTTTAATTTAAAAAAGTCATCCCTTGATTAAATAATATTTCCTGTCAGATTTTGCATTGCTTTTTCAGGAAAAGTTCCATTTTGTTGAAGCAACACATTCTCATGTACAAAGCCTTTCCTGTGGAAAATTCCACACTAACACTAATCCAATTCTCTTCCTTGAGGTCCTAACAAGATTCCTTCTTGCTATGCTTTCACCATAATTTTAAACTGGTCATGCTGCTGTCCTAGAAGTCCTGAGTTCCTTAAATGTCTGTCCCAGAGGTACTTTGCCCATCTAAAAGACAGGTAAAGCTGAAGTTTTAGCCCTCCCTGTGTTAAAACTCCTGTTCTTGAAACTGATGTGAGCAGCAGCCACATGGCTGCTGCAAGAAGTTTTAAAGCACTCAGAATTCTCAGATGTCCTTCATGCCACCTCCTACCCTGCAGCACATGTACAACTGTGCAGAGCTGCACAGGGTCTCCCAGCAGCTCCCCCTGCTCTCCTCAGCCCTGAGACCGCAGAGCAGCACCAGTGGGGCTGATCAGACAAGGTTCAGCTTCTTGCGATCTGTCCTCAGCTGTGGTGCCTCTTCCAATCTCGCTGAGCCATCCTATGGATTTGGGAGAAGTCACAGCAATGAATTCCTCCTCACCAATACATGCAAGGCAGGTGTTCTTATATCAGTAGTTGCTGCAAGGCACAGGTAAAAATTATTTTAAAAGGCACATGTTTTTTTCTTGCAAGCCTTTTTTTCCTCCTACACTGCTTCATTACAGCCTAATTCTGATTTTGTGCCATTGCAAGTTCCAACAGGTTTGTGCTGCCCATATAAACTAGGAGGTCTACAAGCCCCTTGAGATGCAGCAAAGATGGAAGATGACCAAGCTTGTCTCTTCAAATTTGTGACATAGTTATAAGGAAGAGTTCTACAAAACATTTGTTCAAATTAATATTTTTCCATTGTTTCTTATTGAAAAAAATAGCCAAAAAAGTCTACCATGAAACTGAATTGAGACATACCACTATCCAAGTTCAATCAAAAAGAAAAGAAATTCAGCACTCAATGAGTGGCATTCCAACAATTTGCTTTGTTGGCAGATGTAAACCACTGAAAATATAGTATTCAATATATATGGCATGTCAATACAATGCCATGTGAAAGCTTATGTATCTGACAGTGGCCTTAACGATAAATAAAATGGACTTGACAAGGGCAGAATTAATGATGTGGCTCTTCATTCAAACGACTTTTCTGTCTCAGGACAATGGATAAGAATTCATCCATTCCTAAATGGGTCCTTCTACTAAGAACTCCTATTAATTTCTTGTGAACCTTTTTTAAACTGAAGAGTATTGAAAATGTTCTAAACCAGTAAATGGTGAAAATGTGAAATAAATATTGCAGAAACACAAATCCACTGAGATTTGTGCTTTGAAATTTTTCACTTTTCATGGATTTGAAGGCAAGGACTTTTTTTCCTTCACAAGAGGTATAATTTGAGTGATTGGTTGCATAGTTGAAAATTAAATTAAGTATTTTTGAAATATGCATTTTTTAAGACCCTAATATATTTAAGCCTGCTTCTGTTTATAGCTCAGTAACTGCTCCACTATCTTGCTTTCAAAAATGCAGCAATTTTTTCCTTCTCCTTATTGTCAATTTCTCTAGAAAACTATGTATCTTGTTTAATTATTTTCTTTGCAAAATATCTTTCAAGTAATTTAAAACTTTTTCTCTTGAACAAAAAAAGTATATGAAGAAATGCTATAAAAATTCTTATCCCATGGGACTGCAAGACTTATGTTCCTATCCAAATACAAATTCTCATCACAGATACAGTAGAGTCCCTGATTCACAAATCCTAAGGGATTATTGGAAAACATTAAAAATATATATACACAGTCAATAAAAACACTAAGAGAAAAAATATATAGAACAGAGAAAGGACACAACTCCTGAGTTTATGGCTTCATAGAATGAAATGTAATCCACAGAGAAATAAAGTGTTTTATTTTTTTAATTTGTTTTTATTCCCAGGAAGACATTTACTGAACAATTAAACAAACTCCAAAACAATGTGAGAGCCCACTCACCATGGGTCTAAACCACAGCAGAAATGGAGGGATGTTTTTTAAATTTAACATGTATTCCAGGATTAAGATGCCCCTGTAAGCAAGTGAGAAGATGAAGTAAGTTATTCCTCTTTTACTCACCAGCAGACTTTATAGCATCTGGATCCATCATGACTCTGACATCAAGTCACATTTACCTGTTTGTCCTAAAGTGCAGCCATGTATAACCATCATGTTGTCTATGGAACTTTCTCTATAGAAAATACTTTTTTCACAATATATAAATGTCTCATTATTTTTACCTTCAAAATCCTGTGCAAATTGCTCTCTTGTCTTAGACTTTTTTTCATACTGAACATCCAAATAGCCTCTTGGCTCTTCCAGTCTTTGCAGTCTCATTTCCAATTGCTTATTTTATTGCAACTTCTATTCCCATTTAATCATTCTTACTATGTTCAACTCAGGCATGGAACATAACATATTCTCTTCGACTAAGTCTCTGTTAAATTCAAGTGAGAACACTTCATTAATTTTTCTACATATGTGCATATTTCTTGAATTTATAACAATACCCTGCCTCTTTGACTACTTTTTATACCATTAACTCTTTTTAGCAGACACCATGCTTAATTTGTCTATTCAGAAGCTGAATAAATATTTGTACAACCTGTAAAATCATAATGTCCTTTATATAAGTTGGATTATATACTGCACTTTCTGATCACAAGCATTTCAGGTAGTTTTCAGTTTCCAGTACATATTTGGCACATTTGTTAGGAAGTGTGGGTCTGTTAAAAGATATGGTGGCTTTTGAGTAGCTGGTCAAATGAGAAGATAAATGACATAACATTCACAGCCTGCATATTACGGGGATATGTCACAAACAATCATATTTTGGGAGTCTAAGGCAGGCAGCCAATTGAGAGACACATAAGCAAAAGAGGCAGTCATCTAAGATGGCATGACACTGTCAGTTACCCTTCCCCCACCAAGCTGTCCTGATTTCTGCACCTGAGGAAGTAACAAGGATGTATGTCAGTTCCTAATAGGAGCAAGGAGAGAGAATGTCCCAGAAATAGCCTCAACCCTTCTAGCTGTCCATGATGCAAGACCATCAAACTCAATCATCTAATGTGCTCTCAATCCTAACCCACAGCCTTGCCATCATAACATGGAATCAATCCACCTCCTTGAAGCACTAAAATTCATTTTAAATAAATTTCCTGATAGATCATAATCCAACATTTTCCCCTCATTTTTATTGCATATACCCAGTAACCATGCCTGGTATCCAGAGTATAATAATGGTGGAGTTGTGTTTTTAGGTTCCACTGCATGTATATTCAAAATGGTTTATCCCTCTGTACCCCCCTTGTGCCTTTTTGGTTCATCCCAGGTTTTCCCATCAGCACCTGTGTGTCCATCAATCCCAAAAACCCTGACTCAGGCCCCTGACCCCTCCCAGGTGACTTGTCCATCCTTCCCCTCTGCCTGGAGGCTTCTGCCAGGGTCGCTGGGTGATGGACAATGGCCTGGGGTCCCTCCCCTCTTCCCTGCTAAGTGGATACCCCAGGTGTCCTTCCCTCGGAGGGCCACTCCCATGTCTTCTCCCTTTGGCTGATCGGGTTTCCGCCCATCCTATATCAGGGCCTGCTCGAGGCCCAGAGCTCGCTCTCTTCTGGGACCTCTTCGAGTGCTGTTGGGCTCTGGGGCTCTCCCCAGAGTCACAATAAATCTTGGACCTACCCCCAGAAGAGTGTCACCTCCTTCCTTGCCGGTGGGATCAGCGGTGTCCTCGGACCCACAAAGACACTCTCTAAAGCCCAGCTGGGTTCAGCAGGGAGTGCCTCTCGCTGCCCTGTCACCCCGAAAAGAGCTAGCCAGGGCTAGCAAGAGATCTGCTCTTGTGAATTGGGGACAAGACGCGGCAAATAATTCTTTAGATCAATTTAATATCCAAAGTTAGCAGCCATTTTTGGATTTTTTTTTTCTGTCTACATTAGGAAAGGGAAACCCAGGGAACTACAGGCTGGTCAGTCTGACCTCCATGTCCATCAAGTTTATGGAGCAGACTGTCCTTGAAACTATGCCAAGGCAGATGGGAAGTCAGGAAGTGACTGGTGACAGCACCTCTAAGGTGCTGACAAAATTTGTTCCTGACAAATTTAGTGACATTCTATGATGGAATTGTGGATTTGGTGGATAAGGGAAAAGCAATGGATGTCACCTACCTGGACTTGTGTAAAGAATTTGACAGTGTCCTACAGTGTCAAATTTTCTTGTCTCTAAACTGGAAAAACGTGAATTTAAATTTGATTAATTGACCAGCTGCTGGATAAGGAACTGACTGGATGGTCACTTTCAAAGAGTTGTGGTCAACAGCTCAATGTCCAAGCAGAGATTGGTGATGAATGGCTGTGTGAGTTGACAACAGGAAGCCACAACCATAAAATCACAGCTGAAATGTAAACAGTACATTTATTTCCTTACCTCGTTAACCAGAGGATCCTTAAGCAGCACCCAGGCAGAGACACACAAGAGGGAATGCAGGTCCCACCAGGCTTAGTCCATCCTAGCAAAAGGAGGGGCTGCTCTTCGCACCAGTTTATCAAGGGCCCATGCACTCATAATTTGCCAACATGCTGTGACCTCCCCTGTGCTTTTTATGATCTCTGAGCTTTGATCTTCTTCCTCCCAGAATAGGGAGCTCAAGTGTCGCTGTTGAGGCAGGATGGGAACGAAGAACTCCAGTTTAGAAGGCAAGAAGAAAAACTCTTTATTTCAAATGCACCACTCTATTTACAGAGAACATGGTGCAGACTATTTTCATTGGTCTTAAAGTAAAAACATCTCACACCATTAGTGCAGAACACACCTATAAACAATGTGAACAAGAGAGATAGTGAATATTTACATTCTTTTCCAGTTCTCTCCCTGGCCCAGCCTGGTAGAAATGTCTCCTTTTCTCTCTGACTGAACTGAGAATATCCACACTCAAGCATGTCCATAAGACTGCCTCCAAGTCTTTCCAAACACCTACATTATCTCTACACAGAAATTCTACTTCTCAAAACAGAGGAGAAACAGCAATAGGCATAAAATACGTGCTTTCCCACACAAGGCTTATTCCCAGCTGCATGGCCACTCATCCAAATGTAGCATCCGTCTAGCATGCTCTAGCAAAACTAGCATCACCATTCTTCCACTTTTAACCCTTTTCTCCCAAAAGTGGTATTCCTCAAGGGTTGGTGTTCGGACCTACAACATCTTTGTCAGGAACACAGTCAATGGGATTGAATGCACCCTCAGCAAGTTTGCCAAAAACACCAAGTTGAAAGGTGAGATCAACACCCCGAAAGGAAGGGATGCATCCAGAGGACTTTGACAGGCTTGAGACGTGGGCCTGTGAGAATCCAATGAAGTTCAACAAGACCAAGGTAGGGTCTGGACTGGCGCAATTCCAATCAGAAATACGAGCTGGGTGAGGAATGGATTGAGATCAGACCTGGGCAAAAGGACTGGGAGATGTTGGTTGAATAGAAGCTTGACATGCCTTGGCATCACATGCTTGAGCCCAGAAAGCCAGCTGTACCCTGCACCAAAAGAAATGTGACCAGCAGGATGTGGACTGGCTGCAGCAAGTCCAGATGAGAGCCATGAAGATGGTCAGACAGATGGAACACTGGAACAAGTTGACCAGAGATGCTGTGGATGTCCCATTCCTGGAAGTGTTTAAGACCAAGTTGGAGGGGCTTTGAGCGAGCTGGCCTAGTGGAAGATGTCCCTGTCCATGGCAGGGGATTGGAATTATATGACTGTTACCTTTCCTTCCAACCCAGGCCATTCTGTGATTCTATGATTAATAGTCCATCTTTTCACAAATCAAAGTAGGGGAAAAACATAGACACCTCACCCCAACCACCCCTCTGAGTTATTCTTTTAATTACCTTTGCAAAGACAGCAAAATATTGAAGAGCAACTGTGGTCTTCCATTTTACAGAAAGGATAAGACATAAAAAGAATGTGCAGGAGATCTCTATAATGGAAATTATGCTAAGAGCAGGACTTGGTGACTCAGTCCAGAACCCAAAAACCTGTGCATCCTCCAAGATGAGACAGAAATAGAGAAGGACACTCTCATCCCTAAGTGCTACTGCAGTTTCATGCCTTCTGTGCTATGACATTATAGAGTTAACATGCATCACTGAACAAAATTTGCCCATCTGTTAGAGAAGAAATCTCTATATTTAAATTCTTGTGGCTTTGCTACAAGACTGCTAAGAGACCATGTCAGACACTCACCTGCATTGTCCAACTCCAGAATTCATTTGTCCTGATGCCTTTCATAATGTTGTGAGAAGAAAGGCATAAACAAGCCTAATCTCCCTTCAGGAGGCCTACTGCTCCCCCTTCAGATAGTTGGGACGAATCTCAGTCCCTGCACTTCAAGACAAGGCAAAGAAATGAGAATAAACTTGTTACATTTAGATGACCATACAGAGTTGTTTTTTTTTAATACGGTGTTTATTGTCAAATAAAATTATTTTCCACTTTTTCATTTTTAAATTCGTTGGGCAGGTGTGTGACAAAGAGTAAATCAATATAAATAGAGCAAATAAAATATAAAACCAGATTAAGAAACAATTAATAAAACAAAAAGAGTTGGCAAGAAAGTGATTTGGAGCCTGATATTTACCAAAGGCTAAAGCATAGTAGGTGGCTGAGGTTATTGTATTTTTGTATAAAGAAATAACAGTTTTCTGTCAGATTCTGTAGGCAGTAAGCATCTCAAAGCCATTTTTAGCTTTGCATGCAATTAGGCTGCTGAATTTAATGGGGATGCATAAACTCCCCTGTGTGGCTCATCTTGTAGGATGTATTTATCTCATGTTTTTGTGTTACATAGCAGCACAGTAAAACCTGCTTGATCCTATTAAAAAAAACCTTAGGAAACATCTATATTGAAATGCTTACATATTCTGTATGAAATACTTTTTTCATACAGAAACCACAAAATGTAATTTTCAGTCCATGTTAAAAGAAACTGTAAAGACATTTCATTATCTTAACAAACAGGCTGCTTCTCCTATGAATCCAGGATCATATTTGCCCATGGAAAATGTTTGGGATTTTTTTACCTCTTTTTGTCTATCAAAATAGAGACAGCTGAGAGTATATGAAAAAAGTACAGTCTTGTCCAGCTGACAGTGGTGCAATTATCTGACAATTTTCCCATCACTTGTGCTTGAGGACACCCCTAAAGCAGGAGCAGTGCTGAAAGCAGAGATTGGTTATTTGTAAAAAATAGCAGGACAAATCCGTAATTTAACTACAGGCTACATAGCTTTTTAGAAAAACCTTGAGATGGGAGAGTGTAAACCTAAAGTTTTACTAATGCCTAAGATGAAGTTTGATTAATTTCCAGAAGACTGCAATACATACCCATAAACTTTAATAAGGAAGCAAAACCTTGATGACACAAGACGTGCTTTCTCATACAACATTACCTACTAAAATAAATTACTACATGAAGAGTTTGAAGCAGAAGAGTAGAGGCTGCAGCAGGAAGTTCTAAATCTGTAGCATTTGGTTGTAAATTCAGCAGACCTGGTCCCTAAGCATTCAGGATTACAATCATGAAAGGTATTTCTGTGTACCTTATACTGTAATAGTCATTCAGTATTTATTGATCTAAAAGGGAGGTAAGCAATGAAACCTCTTTGCAGATCTAACACTTAGCTCTTATCAAATAGAGCACTCTAAATTACTGACATGGAAAGGTTGTACTCAGTCTTTTGCTGGGCTGCAGCACTACCTTTAAAACTGCTCAATGTGTGTATTATTAAATAGCAGGACTTTTCAACTCATGGTCTACAAACAAGTTTTGCGCAATTATGAGAAAAAACATATCTGTCCACAAGACCATTGTCACCCCTTGCATGTCTAAATAAACTTCTTATCCAAAAACGTAGTTGAAGAGCTCCGACTGTGATTTGCTTTGTGTATTAGTGGTGCAAGAAGCTCCACTTATTATTAGAATTTGCTGCTGTTCTTGCTAATAGAGCACTAGTGGATAGCCCAAAAAAGCACAACCATCAGCTGTACAGGCTGCTTTGTGTCTGACAGATTTAACAGACCAAAAGTAAAAAGGTTATAGAAGATCAACAGAAAATAAATTAGAGTGAGGAAGCTGGTGAAGGAGATCTGCTGTAACACCTGGTGTGATTTTTCAGCAGGACGCAGCATTGGAGCTCTGACAGGAGGAGCAGGTTCAGTGGTCTCAGAACAAAGTGATCCTGGATCTCAGGATTCTTTGGCACTGGCATGGCAGGAACCAACATGAAATACCGAAGGAAGAATATAATGTTTATGGATTTTAAACAAGCTGAAGAGGGAAATGAGAAAATTTAGGGGACATTTTGCAAAATGAAAATGAGAAAAAAAAAGAAAATTCAGATTGTTATGCAAGTAAAAATTAATAACTAATTGATATAACTAACTTGATAGCAAGACTCATGAGTTTTCTGGGTTGACACTAAGTTGGGGGTGAGAAGGGGGAAGTTTTGGTAATCTAGTGAAGAAACATGTTTCTCACAATACAAAGGTGCTGAGGATGCAAAAGACATGGGTAACTGGAGGTATGAGTGGATGCCATCCTCCATGTTCTTCTTATACATGCACATGAAAGAAGTAGAAGAATAGGATTGCCCTGGAGCTCACAGTTTCTAGCTCCTCTCTATCAGTCAGGTGCCCTTAAAAATATGAGGTCTTTGCTAAAGACCAAACAGGGATTTATAAACAAACAGGAAAATTATAACTAAGAACTTTTCCAGGATTTCATCTGAAGGAAAAGCAACTACTGGTCTGCTGCTTTATAACTGGAAAACCTATCATTTTAAAGAGAAATATAAATCTTCTCTCTCCTTGATAAGATTTACTGGTCTTCATAAACTGCTTAATCATGAACTTACTAGTGTTTTTGATTAATGGCTGGGGAGAGAAAAAAAAGTCGTATTTTATCTGAATAAGAAATGGCAGTTTTGTGAGAGCCATAACCAAGCTAAATCTATAACAGAAAGGAAATGGCTTCTTTCCAGCTTGTACAGCACTGATTGAGCTTTTAAATACTAAATAAATCTATTTGCCTAAACTGGAAGAACTTTCATTTTTCCAATAACAAGCTTAAACCTGATATCAAATATATTAGCAGTCTAATGCAAGAAGAGAGAAAAGACATGCACTATTTTATTCCTTTCAGTTCTTCAGGTGTTCTTTAAAAGTTTTTTTTTCCTCCTTAAATAGAAGTACTAGTGACTTAGAAAAGCAAATATTTTACTGCATTTTACCACCAAACATGCTATATCACCTTTAGAATCTCTTTACCTAGGTTTCTGTGCAGCACACACTAGTGCAGTCTAAAAACGTTCACATATAGCTCCTAACACTTAAGACGCAGCTTTTTCAAATACTTATGGACATGGTGAACTTTAAACAGAAAACTAATTAAATCTTTTTTTTTTTTTCATTTACAACTTCAGTGAAGGAATTCACCTTTTTTAAAATTATTCATGTGCACATATGCCAGGAGAACAGAATCAAAAAGCATGACAGATGATGGCAAGTAGAAAAATCACTAGCGCAAGTAACTGTCTTTCACAACTGTTGTATACCCACAAGAACCATTCCAGTGGAATGTAGGGACACAGGAGACAGACTGATGTTTCAAATGGGTGCAAACTTACTTCAGCACACTGAGTTAAAGAAAGTTAAACTACACTTCTCCTTAAATTATCTGACAGCTGTGTAGAGGTAACCTTAAAACTAATGAAAGGTGCTTTTGGGGGGAAGTTAGAATATTGAGATTAAAGAGATAATGAACTAAAATGAAAAGAAATCAGGTAATTTTTAAAATACTGTTGTGGTTAGCAGGCCCCAATAGATGTAGAATTTTCTTATCTGTAGGATAAAAATGTCAGAATTTGATGACTTATTTTTCATTAGGAGAGGATGTGCAAGTAACAACCTATCAATTTAAAATTTGCAAATAAAGAACACCTTTTCATTCACACTGTCCACAAAAAGTATTAGTAAAATGGGAATATGAATTCTTCATAGCATTACCTAAACATAAGTAACCCCTTCCATCAAACATAAAGTTAATAGAATAGGTCAACCAAGCCAATAAATGACTTTTTTTTTTTCTCCATGCAATACCCTTCTTTTCAAATCTATCTCACTGTATAATGGGAGTTTCTCTAGCAACATTAGCCTCTACTGCTTCCCTTGGAACTAATAAAATTTTACCAATGTTATACTTATATATAATCAATGTTATAAAATCTTATATGTTATATATTATATGTTACATACTTATATATTTAGATGTTATATAATCATATCTGTTATAGTTATATAATCAATGTTATACTTATAAAAGAGAGGTCCAGGAGATACTAGAAATGGAGTCTGGCTTGCTTATGGAGTCATTATTCTTCTGCCTTTTATTACTGCATCAAATGAGTCTCTAAATCAAGTCCATCATTAACAGCAGATCCTCTTGAACTGCAGGCCAGTCAGGTCATGACTATTTTAGAGTCAAGGCTTATTAAAATAATTTTCCATTTGATTTTCACTCCTGCAAGTTTTATGTATTTTATCCAGTAAGTGAAAATGAAATTATTTACATAAAATTTCCCATCTTTACAAGGGAAGTTACCAGTCTGCTCTACACTTCCCAAATGATGGAAGTGCAGGGCTAACACTAGCTCTGGCTCTCCTTCTAATCTTCGACTTATAACAGATACAGCTATACTGATTCAACAGCAGATGTTGAGGATAGTTATTTTCATCTTTACCAAAGGTCAGCCTAGTATTACAGAAGAGTGGGAACCATGAATATGAATCCCTTCTTGTCAGAGGTCAGAACTAAAGGCAGGCCCTGGATTTAAACTTATGATAGAATTCACTAGAAAATCGCATTAAAATATTCTCAATGCTCCCTTTTAAAAGAAGATGAAAAGAGAAAGCAGAAGCCAGTACAGCATTTGGAACAGTATAATTATATTAGACACTACTTTTCTGAGCCAAGCTACTTACCCAAAGAGTTAATATTTCCTAATGTGAATGTTTTCATACTGCACTATCTCATCAGAGGAAACTGTAGTGTTAAGTACCATTAATAATGAATTAAAAATAATAAGAATTCCTATTCCTTCCATCAGAGGTTTCGCCATCCAAACAACTTATTTGTCAATCATGACAACTCTAAAAGTTGCAAAAAAAGGGCTAGAATTAAAAAAAAAAATGCATTAGTCTTGATCTCTGCATGACAGGAAAAGCCTCCTCAGACAGTAATTACTTTTAAGGAGAGGAAAGCACACAAAGTAAAATGCAAATGTTTGATGGACTAACTGAAACTGGAGTAAGTCCCAGTTCAGTGCTTTATCAGTTATATTGAACTACTTCCATGTTTAAGGTGCTGGGTTTTTTTCTCTGCTAAGGCACTGCTTTTTGCAGTATTCAGTTTGCAGTTTGTTACCATGTTGTTGACTAGATGAGGTAGTTTGTGTTGGTGGCATGCTTTAAATATTTATGTTAGCAGAAACAGAAGGCTTAGCACCACTGCAGTGGGAATAGGATGCTCTGAGGGTACATAGAAAATATGATGTGTTTAGAGGAATACATTACACACTTCTGAGAGTTTTTCTTCTTTTGATAGCACAATGAATTTCAGCTTTCCAGAAGAGATGCAATTTATAACCAAATTTCTATTTCCATTTCCCTCAGATAGAAGTGTTAATATAAACAAGTGTTAATATTGCTGGCATGAAAGACCCTAAGTGTATAACCCTCTATTCCTCCCCTCCCCACAGTGATCATTTGCTTGCAAGACAGAACAGTGGCCACAGATGTTTTTCCTTCACACTTATTTCTGCTCTTCCCCACAGGTACCTGTCTTGCACCTCTGGGTCCTTTTTCATCTAAATTAAGCCATGTCATCATCTCCACAGTCCCTCTTCAAGAAAGTATGTCAAGCTCTTATAACTAAAGAAACTGAGAAGTAAAGTAGTCTTAAGAAAAAAAAAAAAAATAGGGGCACTGCATCACTTAAGTTATCACATTCGCTTCTGTTTCTTAAAATTCTCATTTTTATTAGAAAGGGAACCTTCAAAACACTACAGATATTGAACATGAAATTGCAATTCTGTCCTGATCACCTTCAGATAATTTTCAGTGTAAGAAACTATTTCCTTCTCTCTTCCTCCCCAATCCCACTTTATTTTTATAAGAGAATATAATTGCAAAATGTTGAGATGATATTGGACAGAAACCTGGCACCAAGAATGAGATTATATATTGCAAATATTCTGAGCAAAGGACACTTATTTCATTGGTTTGATTTGTTTTTTGTGTTCGGTTGGTTGGTTGGCTTTGGATATTTTGTTTTTTTGTTGTGATTTTTTAAAGAAAAGAATCCTTTTTTTAAATGGGGACTCCTTTTCACCTCATATTAGATGGTTCTGAATTCCAAAATGAAGGATTTAGACTTAAACCCTATGAAAATTTGAGATCCAGGTGTTCAAGAATATCTCTTCTTCCCATGTACGATGAATTTTACTTTTCCTGATGCACTCACACACATGAAAGACAAACTTACCCAATGTTTTCTTAGAGTTTTATTTAAGGGAAAGAATTTATTTTCTACCACTCTTCCGTGCTTGTTATTCATGGTATTCTACATAAGAGAAGCAATGAACAGTGGTTAAATAAGTAAATGATAACCAGCTAGTCTGGTGTGAAATTATAGTTAAATACATAAATATAGTTACTAGAGAATAACCCTTGCATTTTTCTTTTGAGTATAAAAATACATGTAAAACAGTAGTTCTGAAACCAATATTACAATATCAAAATTTTTAACAACAGGAAGCATTCCAGATTAATGCTATTTTATAAGGCTTGAAAACAAAGCAGCAGAAACACATTTTTTGGGAGTCTTGCCATTTTACTAAAATTTTTGACAGCCTATTATTTTGGTATATGCTTTCAGGGTTCAGAGATCTTACTGCTCTTACCAGCATTTGAGGGAAAATAATTTTACCAATGTGACTTAGTTTTCTAATTCCTGATGTAAATACCCTTCAGGTAGAAAAAAGACAACTTGTCCAGTAGTTTTCAGTAGAAGTTTTTAAATTTGGTGCAAAGGCAGTTCATGCAGCCCCACGCTGAAATGCAGGCTCCAGTTCAGGAGTCAGACCTTTCAAAGGAAAAGGTTGTATCCCCTCCCTGTTTTCCTCCCAGGGCTTCCTACTGAAGACATTCAGCAAAGGAGCTCTTGTCAACTTTCCTACTGTAAAGAGGTGCAGTATGTATAAAATTTAACAGAATTTGTTTTAGCTCATCTCACATTGTTGTTAGAGAGACAAGGGTTTCTTGTACAGTTTCTAGCACTGTTTAATTTTGTACCTGTAACATAATGGCATGGTTTCAGCAGAGGCCAGTGTTCATTTTTGCCTTTGGGAAAACCAAACCAGGCACTGTCTTCAGCAGATGCTTTTGTTTGTTTGGTGGTAAATACCCTTTTGTGGATAGAACACTCTCCTTTGTACACTCTTTTATTCATATGGTTGCAGTTATTGCGATTTTTTAGCAAATTTTGATTCCACCTTCTACTGTTTTTAAGTGTTTCATCCACTACTGGATAGGAGGAAAGGGGAGCAGCTTGAGTGGGTCTAGTGGGTTTAAAACTGGGTTTTAAACCAGCACAAGCATATTTTTAAAAACTCTAGCACTTGAACTTCATATTTTGAACTACTTCAGTTTCCCTTGAAGTGACTTATACACAGAGGGTTTCCCCTGGGAAATGTCCAGCAAACCACATACAGGCAATTTCCCATCCAAATGTTGTGATAGAGAATATATTTCCTTTTATAGCAATCTATTGTTCTTCATGGAGAAGAAAAATAGGAAAAGAAAGGGGACTATGACCTCAGCAGTATAAGGTTACTAAATGACTGAATGTGGCATGAGACCACTCTTTTTTGGGTTTTGTTTGCTTCTGAAATGAGAGTGACCTCTTTCACATTCCAAACAAGTACTGTGTACCCATGAAGGTACTTGAGGAGACCCTAACTTGCTGGTTTGAGATTATGTGGTCTACTTGAGGGGCTGCAGGACACCTCATTCTTTCAGTGATGTAGCCCTGGCTCAGAATCCTCCAAGCAGTTTTTGCAGCTACCTTTCTGGAGGGTCTGCTCCTTTTTGGTTCCAAGTTCATAGACTAATTTTGGATACTCATTTAAGTAAGACACTTCTGAGCTCTAGCTTAGCAGATAAAGCTTTCTCATGTGATGAGTCACATTTTAGGCAGTGACAGTGATGTTACTAAAGAAATTCTGCCCATAAGGACATGTAAGAAATACAGACATAAACAGCTATTTATGGTGTCTGGGTTTGTGTTTTGTTTTTTTTTTTTTGGTGTTTTTTTTTTTTTTTTTTTTTTTTTTTTTTTTTTTTTTTTTTTTTTTTCTGAGGGAAAAAAGAGATTCCAAAAAGACAGGAAAAAAATAAAAGAAAAAGCCAGACATGCTAGGGGAAGTGTACCTTCTACTAGTAGACAAGAACCTTTCCTCAGCTTTTATTATGCCTGCAGATGAATGTCATAACTAAACATAAAGAGGTTTGCATTTTTCTTGTGTCTTACATCCCACTCCTTTAACTCACATGTCATTCTCATTAAAAGAGGTCACTAGCAAAAAGTGGCATCAGCCATTATAATTTTGGCAGGCTGACAGTCAATTTTATCACCTCCTACAACCCACACATCACATTACAGCATGATTCGATGATCATATTCAAAGCTAGCCGGGATCTGGTGCAGGCTCTAGAAAATGAGCCTTTAGGATATGGCTCTCAACTTAACTAAGCAATTTTATATAGAGGACTGTGAAAAGGAATAGGAAATAACAACATTGTCTTTTTTCAGTATATTGCCGAAGAAGTGTTCCAATCTCTTTTTTGTTGTAAGCTAAATAAATCCTATGATCAGATTTTACAAATAAAACTGAATTTAAAAGGAAAGTCTGCATTCCTTGAAGTCCAAATAATCAAGATTATTACAAATTTTCAGATTCCTCCAAACCATAAGATCTATTACTGCATCAAATTTAGGATGCAAAAGATTTGTGACAGCATATAAACTGCAACATGTGAAAAGCCTTATAAATCAGTGCAAAATTAGATATAGTAAAATGGTGAAGGAATCATCCTGTAAGAAATCTTTGTAATTTCTTTAGATGCCTCACTGAATACTAAAGTTGTAACGCATACATCTGGCTACGACTATGATAATATTCTTAAAAGAATATATTTCCACTGAAAGCATGAATTCATTTTCTTTATTAAGGTAGAGTTAGTTAGAAGATATTATCACCTTTGTTTAAAAAAGGAGACAATAAGTAGATATGAATAATCTGAGCTCCAAAAACAATTTTAATCTGAGGAAAACATAAACAGTCTTTTAACAAAAACCCCAGCATTAAGGAAGACAGGTCAATTACTGTTATAATTTTTATTAATCCACACAAATAGTGAAAATTTTCAAATACTGCACTGTGAAGAAGCAAAAATTATGAAAAGTGATAGATTCAGCTTTTGTCTGACTACTATTACAGAGCTGTAAAGAAAGATGTGCTACTCTTAGCTGTCAAGATCCTTAAATCACAAAGATAAAGTGAAGAAAGATACCTATGAAAAACATCTGCACACTACATTTTGCATCTAGAGAATATCTGAACAGAAGTGAAACCCAGGCATTGATCTTTTTAAAATGTTACACATGAGTTAATACGAAATAAAAATTTCAAGTAATATCTATTGATCTGTACATTCAAACAAATTGAGCAACTGACATTACCTTTGGAGGAATGAAAATCAGTCCTTGGAATTCACTCTGTGCCTATTAACTACACTGGGAGTTAAATCTGTGCTCACAGTGCTTTCAAACATTTTATTACAAGTCCCAGGCAAAAAAAAAAAAAAAAAAGAAACCAATAAAAACCAAACCACCTCAAAAAATAGTCTTGAAAAATAGGAATCTCTTCCTGTTAACAACTCTCCTAATTATTCAGAAAAAGAAGTCACACTTCCTTTTGTATATTCTTATTATTTAAGTACTGCACTCTTTAAGATTAAAAATAAAATCCTTTGAATAAAAATTCTTATGGAAAGTTTGAAAAGCCAATGCATATGTCACATTTTTTACTGGAAGACAAATATTTCCTTGAGGAAATCAAAAAAAGGGATAGGAGGTAAATCAATAATAGATATAGAATATAGTCATCCTGTAGCTAGAGAATATATGAGAGAGGCTTGAAATCTCTGTATCCTCTGGGGTTTGCCATAAATACAACATCTAGTAAGCCCTGGTCAAAGCCAATGTAGCTAAGAAGCTAACTGCACGTAGTCTATCTTCTTTTCTGCAGCACTCATAATCTTCTTACTTAAAAGTGCATCACAGTATTCAATTCCCTGATGTTTTAGCATGTTCAAAGTGTGGTAAAAATACCTAAATAGGCATTGCACATAGAAGAAAATGGATACATTGAAGCAGATTAGTCATTTTACCAGGGTCAGACATGAATTTATATCTCTATTGGTATCAAAATACAAATTTTGTTGTAATGTGCTTATTCCTTACAAAATCAGATCATATGAAGGGGTTTTGAACATTCGTTTAATTAGTCACAGACTGAGCAAATATTCATTAACTGTGGATGTCCATAGTATGCACATCTTCCCAATGGCACTTTCCTTTTAATGTCTGCTACATTCCTTTTGCATGCCTCTAAATTATAAATTATATGCCAGCATAAACATTTAAACATATTGCTTCACATTTTTGAAAAGCAAACTGGGCATAATTTTGCAGAAATTCTTAAGAGAGATACATATTTTCTTATGAGAGTTTACATATGAATGCTACATATTTTCATTGCATTATGTTTTTTTATGCAGAACATTACCATTTTTAATAAACAAGGAACAAAATTACCTGTTCTAAAAGAATTTAGAAATTAAGAATTTTTTTAAATGAGAAAATGGTTACTCTCAAAAAGGCTCAGTATTCAAATACGGTTTGGATGTGGCTATTGTTTAAAGTTTCCTGAACTGGTCAATTTAATCCACTGAGATTTCACAAAAGAAATTAAAAACAAACTTTTTTTCTAAGATTCTTCTGTTATGAGGCAATGTAAAATTTCACATCCAGAAGAAAAGAAGCTACCTATTGTCCAGACCTACATAAATAACTGAAAATACTTTCAATATTAATTTATAATTTACTCACTCAAACACTAATTTTAAAAATAATGTGAAAGATTAGCAAGAATTGCATTGCTTTTAAAGTAAATCAGTTCACAGAGGCTAAAACGGAAGGTTCTAAGCTCTTGCTGTATCTAACAACTATGAAGTAATCATGCCCAGGGGGAGGTTCTGAGTTAAAAAACTGAAATCTGGCCAACGATTACAATATTTGCTTCATAAGTTCCATTGGAGGGAAAAAGCTTGCAAACTAATGAATATTGTTGGTTCATTCTTACAGTTACTACTATGGTAGAATAAGGATTAAAGACCATTCTTGCCAGATGATAAACCCCAAGGAGGGACATTTTCAATACTTCGATGTAATTGCTAAATATGTAATTTAAGGGATAGCTCAGAGGAGTAGGTTTCTGTACTTCTTGACGCCTTGATGATCAACATAAATCAATTGCAAGCTGTTAGCTCAAATTTAAAGCTCAAAGTGAAGGCATAAACTGGTAATACATGAAGTGAAATTAAGGATAAAAAGAGACAATTAATTTGAAAAGATCCTTGCCAACAGGAGCTTAATCTACATGGCATTAGAGATACTTGAAACTGAATATACCTATAGACTAAACCATACCCGATTTATATAGGATGACCCAAAGCCTGTAGAATCTCAATATCATGTCCCAGATGTAAACTATATTTTACTAATTTACAGGATATTCACTCACCTAACACTTATTTTCATCAAAATTCTAGCTAAGACAGCAAAAAGTTGTATTGCCTGTAAACACATTAGAAAATGAAAGATAATTTTTTTTCCATGTTTTCAAATATGAAGAACGAGACAAGGTATAAAGTTGCCAAAACAAACCCCAAGAGAAGACCCTTTATTGTCATTCACTCAAAAATAAGTTCAGAACTGCAAAGAGATTAAACCTTTCAAGGCATCAGGTATTGTATTGTTGGTTATCTATTAATTAAATATTTTCATTTCCTGGTTAAACTACAGATACTCTAGTAACTTAAACCTTATCTCTAAATATAAATTAAATGCTTAATATCCAATACCTAAAAGATTAAACGCTATTTTATTCTAAAAAGAAAAAAAAATCACTCTCCCCTGACTTTTTGCATGAAAAGTGGAACTGTACATGGTGCAACTGTCAAGACTAAAAATAACTTACAAATAACTTATTCTACAAGATAAAAAGAAAAACTGCTAATGCTGACCAAAAAAATGTCACTGAAATAGACTGTGTAAGAAATTTCTCTAAGGCACTAATCAGACCTAAACCTGATTAGCTGTCTAATTGGCTTGATTAGTGATGGCAAGAAAACATGTGCTATAAACCTGTTCATGGTAAAAGAGTCATAGAGGCTTCAGGGGAGTTGAAGAGGCAATATGTTTAGAAAACTAAAATCAGTATTTTCTAGACCAAAATTAGCACCTGAGATAGCAGATTGCAAGAATGAAAGTGCCCCTCCACCACCAAAGGCATCAACAGGCCAGGTATGATTTTTCTTGTCTATTATAGACTCGTTAATACTATCTTTTTTGTTTAGAAGGTATTTATGTAAGTAAATACCAAAGGTTAGAATTTCAAATATCCTTACTGAATATGGTATCAATCTTTATTTAGAAAAATGAAATAAATGTCTTTATTCTCCTCCACCCTACCATCTTTTCTTTATGAAAAAAAATATAATTTTCTCCTTTTGAAAGCTGCTTTCTGAATAGGGCTAACCTGAAATAGTACAGGCTTATGAGAGGTCGTGATCAACATTGCAAATGGAGAATTAGAGATACAGGTACTGCTGTTTTACATATGATGATATATTTTATGCATCTTGTTTCCTTCTGGCAGGAAATGTCAGTGTGTCCTTTCTGAATATTAGAATGTCATGCAGGCATATATCAGCGTGCTTCCTGATAACCACTGAAAAGGCAAAGTAATTTAGTAGCTTTTTAAAGAAGTCTTCTTTTCAGCTTGGTTTTGATAATGTAAATCCTCTTGGAAAAATACAGTTAGCCATGTTAGTCTACAGTCTATTTTTATAAAGTATTTCTTCACTGTAAAAGTTAATTCATTCTTTTCTATTTAATAAATGAAATATTTTAAACTAAAGCAAAAGGATAAGTTCTTTTTCTCTTGTTGCCTTTGAATTGTTATCTTTTTTCAATAATTTCCCAAAAAATATTTTTGTTTTTTCCAGCTTAACATAATCAAAACTTTACAAAATAAATGGCAACAATTTATGGCTTCACTAAATAATTAGGGAAGTGACAAAGGTTCATTAGTATTAGCCTAAGCTATTCATGCCTATTGAAACCCCTCCATTATAAAGTAAATTTTAAGTAAGTGGGCTTATCCATACTGTCATCCACAAAAAATGGCAATAATGTCTATGTTCAATAACCTTTATATACTGCAGATCTACAGGAATTGTTCATGCTTCTTTTACAGTTCAGTATTCTTGTGTCAATAAAATAATGTTTAAAAAGAAGAAAACTCCTGAATACTGACAGGTTAGTTCTGTGCAGTTGATACCTCATGAGGCAAAGTGCTCTAGTAAAACAGATATATTTAGATTTCACTGGAGACAAGGATTACTCTTTTGGTGAGAATAATTTCATACATCAGTGCAACATTCAGGTTGTATCACCATCAGCCTACACTCTTCAAAACACTGCTAAAATGGAGGCACATGAATGGATTAGGGATTAAGATATTTCCTGCCTGCAAGGAGATATCATCTAATGGGTAAAGAAGAAAAAGAAGACAGTACATAATATCTGATAAATGGTTACTATACTAATTAATGCACTAATTTATGTACTTATGCTAGTAGGGGTGAGCCTGAAACAAAGAAAACAGCATTTACAACAAAACATCATGCAAGAACCTTAAGTATGCACAGACATTGATTGAAATTTTAATATACAATTATGTATATAAATATATATGTCAAATTTATTATTTAGTTCTCTATACATATGTATATTAGAACTTCAGTGCCTGGTTCTCTGAATAAAAACAGACAGGAGAACACAAATATTTTCATAGGAAAAAAACCCAACAATTTATTCTCAGAAACACAAAGAAGATCACTGACCTAGGAAAGGAAAAAAAAGTGCATGAAGACCTGAAAGCTCCTAATGTCAAATAATTTTTCCATATATATCCTTCTGTATTAATAAGCATGCTGCACACTAGGAAAACTTATTCTATATGGGATAACAACTGCTGATGGGCTTGATTAACACAATGCTGTTACATAGTATTGTGAACGCCTAGGACTCCCCATACACATCTCCGTCCTTCCTTCAAAGGCCACTCTGATAAAACTGAGTTGAGTCAAGGTACAGGTACACAAGGATTTGGTTAATGGATCTCGGTCAGCAAGTGTGGGAGGAAGTTAATTTTTTGCAGTGAAAGTTGATACCATCTCAGTATTTTGTAGAGATCGAGATCTATCATTGTGGTAAGGTTGCTCAAAATATACCAGGTGTGTTAGCCCAACAGAAGGTTTAGGCAGAATCATGACTAACTCAGAGATGCACATTGGCTTGTGAGAGGCAGCACTAAACAAGACAGCTCTGTGAACTCTAAGCTAAGCAGCTGGGTTTGCACTGAGGATGTGAAGATATCAGTGTTCGATTTCAATATCCATCACAAGTCCTTTGGTAAATCCATCTGGAAACACACAGAATGCCCAGGAACAGTGGTCAGTGTGTGGCAGCTTAATCAATTTCCTACAAAAATGTTGCAAACATCAAACCACCCAATGACAATCTACAGTTTCTAATCTTGTGTATTTTTTTAAGGATGAAAATAAAACAACAAATGAACCACAGAAAGCAGAGGCCAATAATAAAGCAGAGCCTATACCAAAGCAACAAGGTCAGTAATAAGCTATTTATGAGTTTTCAAAGATTATCTGGACATAATATGTATATACTCTATAGGATTGTAAATTAAACTGTTGTTCTTCCTAATGCTCTATCAGGAGCTCTTATTTTTCATTTGTGGAAGAAATGAAGATCTCCGAATTGTCATTGACCCTAGGCCAATGATTTGTTACAAATATAGGAACAGTATCCAGCAATAACAAAAGGCAACAAGTTTTCAAGCACACAGTGCCTTCACGAGTTTGCCCCCTCTGATCAGCTAGTCTAGGAAGCTCTATTTCCTCTTACTGCAATTTGACTCCATAGAAATTTTAAAATAAAGGTATTTAGTGGCTTAAGGAAAAAAAAAAAAAAAGAGCATATTTTTAATGTTTCTTTTAGTCAACATGTGCCAGAAAAGACAAGACAGACTTTAAACTATCTGACATTGAAATATTTCACTGGACATCCATTCCAAATTTAAAATAATAATAATAATAATAATAATAATAATAATTACAAAAAAAAAAAAAAACAAAAAAAAAACAATGCTGGTAAAAATATTTGCCATCCCCATTCAGAAGCTATTCAGGCCCCTACCCGGGAACATAGGACTCAGGGCAGTAAAACAAAGTAATTTTTTGCCTAAGCAGCTGGTTTCCGGAGACAGAGGCCAGTGCTCATGGCTATCCTGCCCCCCTCTTCCCCCACCTCCAGTAGCCAAGCCTGTTTTGTGTATACCAGAGCCTAAATGACTGCTTAAACCTGCTACCAAAGTAGAGGCTCAGGATGGGAGAAGCAACAGCTACTGCTGGGCCATATCTCCTCCTCCCTCCCTCACAGAATGAGTGGTGCAGCCCTTTCCTTTTCCATCCTCTACTTCCAAGAGCAGAGAAAAAGAGAGTCCATTTTTCCTGTCACCTCATGCTTTTCCTTTAGGAGAGCAGTTCATGTTCATTTCACTGAAGCAGCAAAGCAAAGACTGAGGAATCTCCAGCTTTCTGTAATAAAAAATAACTAAGAGTGAAGCAACTGGAAAAAGATTCTAAGGAAACTTTCACAATTCTGACTTGTGTTTGTGTAAACATAGCAAGTGTCACAATTTGTTTCCTCGTATAATGAAACTTTAAACAAAGTCCATTTAATGTAATTGTCTTGTTATGTAATGGCTGTAGCATGACCATGTTACAGACCAAAGTCTGACCTGAATTAACTGTAGCAGCAATGGAAAAAAATAAATTTCATTGGCTAATAAATTAGCTTTGTAGCAACACTAAGTCACAGATACTATCCCATGACAGAATGGAGTATCAGAAATTCTTTTTGTTTCCATAAAAAACTTAATCTAATTTTACAGATAAATATAACTCATTAAGATATATTTTGGCATAATAAACTATTTTTTTCCTTCTAAAATATAACTGGTGGTATAGTTACACTGGTGGTATACTACACCATTAGTTACTTCAGGAAATTATACTAATAGAGTTAGGGTCCATGTGTTTTGGGGGTATTTTTAAATCTACCATTTTTTTGGAAGGTACTTCAAGTCTCATTTTCAAACAGCTGCAACAAGACACTAAGAGTATTAATGAGCTAGATAGAGAATGGCTATACAAGCCAGAAAATTCACAGGGACCACTCCTCAGGAGAAGCTTATGATTTTCACCACCCTGAATGTAAGTCCCTATCATCTGAGCCAAATAAGGAACTTCTTTATCTCTGGACAGAAAATCGAAGCTAGCCTAAAGCAGTTCACAGGAGGGTCTAGATAAACTTCTGAAAATTTTTGTGAACTTTGTGTCAGACCTAAAATTGTGTGGTTATCTTCTGGAAGAAGAAAATGAGAATTTGTGTGGGTAACCAGAGGATGAGAGACTAGAGAAAGCACTTTATGCTGTATGTACAAATATGGAGTACAGCCAGACCTCAAACAACATTAGTTAAGGCAGATCAGCTAAATGAAGAACTTCAAATGTGTTAGGGAAAAGCCTTTCCAAGGTCTCTTGTTACTTTCTCTGGTATAATCAAAATAAAATAGACCAGAAAACCCTTAATCATAGTATCAGTTTGCAATTTCATAGTGCTAAATACAAATCAACAGACTGAGTCGAGCTTATCTTCACCCCCTTCTTTTCGCATCACCAAAACCAGCCATTACCTTCTTCCTTTTTCTATGTACTTCACAAAGCAGCACAATATTTCCAGCATGCATGAGAAACCAGCAGGAGGTACCATTGGAGCCTGTTTGATTAAAACTTGGCCACTTAGGTCAGTCAGGAACACCTGGTACTTTTGGCTTCTTTGCTGGCTACTCATTGCCCTATCTCCACCTCCTCAGTTGCCCTCTCTATCACTAACTTGCTTTGTGATTAATTCTCTGCATAATTACTTCACTCTGTAATTAATTCTCTGTGCTTAGTCAGTTTGTTCCATAATGGATTCATTTTTTAAATTTATTCCCTGCATCTTTTTGTGTACTTAACAAAGTGTGATTCACCTAATTACAGGTTCTCCATGATATTGAATCCAATTGCTATAATTTCTTTGCATATTTATCACCTCCTGTAATTGACTGGCTATACAAATGCTTCCCTTGTTTTACCCACTGCTGTTCAATAGCTCTGTTGGTGGTTATGCTCTTTAGAAGGGCATATCCAGCCTCCACCTGCTAGCTGGTGACTGTATTATCATTCTCTGTTTTATAATTTCTTTCATCCTCCTGACATATAATTCCAGTTTGATTATTTCCAACTACATTTTAGTATTTCTCTGAAGTCTGTTCTCATCTTTACATTTTTCCCTTACTAGAAACTAGTCTGTTTCCAATATTCTGGATTTTGATCTTCTACTAAATCAACAAGTGTCTCAAAGATGTTTTCCAAAGACACAGTCAAATTTATTCAGCTTTTATTAAAGTGCATATTAACATTGCTTTGTTCTTGGTAGGACTTGAATGAGAAAGCTAAAGTAAAACTACCATAGGTATTTCTACACATGCTGGAATTGCACTTCTAGATCACAAAGTAGACAGAACCTCCCTTCTGGGAGATTACCATGTTAATGTTCAGTGATGTTTACTATATTAAGAGTCTAGATGCTTTGGAAAGTATATCAAGTAAGCAGCACCACAGAGGAAGAGGTACTCAAAAGGAACTTTAATTCACTCCAGACTCCCTCTTCTGTTCAGGTACTTCAGGAACAGTCACTTTTCCACTAAGAAAACAAGTAAAAGTAGAAGCTGTTGATAGCTGCCCCCTCTGATATATTAGCCTACCTGTTATACCTTGCCTCTTTCATAATATGAGGGTTCAAACCCATATCTCTCCCACTACTGTAGGTTTGCCTAACTACCTGTGTAAAACCTAGACTAGAGAGGAGTGACAGGAAGTTCCATAACCTTCCTAGCCTCTGGCCCATCGTGCAGAAAATAATGCAAAACATTATGGAATCTGAGAAGTTAGAATGAAGCATGTAACTGACCAACACATGGATCATGGAATGAACCTAGAAATTAAACAAAACAGTAACCATGCATGAAGAATGAAGGACTTTTATTTCAGTATGTATTTATATTACAATTATTGAATCTTTTAAAAAGGGGGGAAAAATCCTCCCAACATGTGCTTGACCCTATTGCAAATAAATGAGGGCCAGTGCCAAGAGAAGAGTCTTTATCACTAGCTATTATACAGAATTTGGTTGCTCTCCCTTCCTGGAGGTAGAAATAAAGCAGATGTATTTACTGAGGGTACCAAAATCCTATGCTGTAAAAACTTGGCTAATTCTGGTTAATTAGGTACCAACTAACTCTGCATGGACTACAACTGAGTTAAAGCCCTGAGAAGGGTGATTTGAATTAAATGTGAAATTTTGCGAAAACCTCTGTTTGGCCTGTTATGAATTTGACTCTTAAGTTGCCCTTAAGCAGCAAGACAAGACCTGTCCCTTAGCACCAGGAAATCCAGAGTTAAGTAAGTCATTTTCATTTCAAAAAATACAAATGAAATATATGATTTTATAAGCTGCAGCCCAATAGACTAAACCTGCCAATCCAAAGAGACTTTGAAATAATCTTATTCCTTATCGCCTTATCCTTCATGCTCGTCACGGGCACTCAGAAAACAGGCAGCTATTATTCCCATAAAATAATATTAAAAAATAAAATATTTTTTCAAAGATTACCAAGGATTTGAATATGTTGAATCAGCTTTAATCACTCCTGCTGATGTGAAGTCTTTTAACTCCTCTCAGATCTTCATTTTTCACATGAGCGACATGTCTAAATGTTAGGAAAACAAACTCAACTTCTTCATAGAATTTTTCTTTCATAGAAAATAAACGTAAATAATATTTTTGTTAGCCAGTGAGCTTGAGGGTTAAGATGGACCTAACTAACTAAACCTAACTAACTAAACCTAACTAACTGATTTTTTATTTCACTGCTGCTGATTTCTGAACTTTTTTTCCCTGCACATAGTATTTGTTCAAGAACTGTTGCTTCAAGAAATGCCATACTTGCAGCAGCATTTCAATGCTCTAATTGTTCATATCAGAAGATTACAAATGTGTGCACTTTGTCATGTCAGAGCTGAAGTCTTTTCTCTCCTTCATCCATAGGTTTCTTGCGTTGTTTTTTTTTTTTCTTGAGATCTTCATGACCCTATAGCCATTTTTAGATATTTTGGATAGCTCAAGAACACCTCTGTGAAGCAAGAACAATCAGGCAAATGACTAACTAAGTCAGAAATATCACGGAGAGTTTGAAGACTGGTTCTCTTATTCCCATTCCATTGCTCCAAATGCAAAGTTAGTTTTTACTCCAGCTATTCAAGAGAACCTACTCTCTATGCTATTTTGCAGGCAATACCACTTAAAAGCCACTTTGAGCCTTCTAAAATATTTTGAAATGTTTAACACTTTGTAAAAAGTGGAAATGTCCCCAAAAAATCACTGATTTTAAGTGATTAAAAATCACTGCTTAAAATTATGTTTCTAAGGCATATATGTCACTGCTAAAAAGAACAGATTACTCAAGCATTAGTCACTCTGCCTCCTACTAGCGGACTCTACCCATGTCTTTATACACCTTTTCCTGTTTCAAACAATGCTGTCTACCCTCGAATCTTTCCATGCACCATTAAAATGGACACCATTGTTTATATATTAACTAAATTAATTTTATCATGTAAGCATGTTGAAGTTTAACCCCAGCCAGCAACCAAGCCCCACACAGCCTCTTACTAACTACCTGACCAGCAAATTCGAGGAGAGAATCAGAAGGATAAAAGCTAGAAAACTTGTGGTTTGAGATATTTTATCAGTTTATTAGGGAAGGCAAAAGCCATGCACACAAGCAAAGCAAAACAAGGAATTAATTCACTTCCCATTGACAGGTAGGTGTTCAGCCATCTCCAGGAAAGCAGCGTTCCAGTCATGTGCAACAGTTACTTGGGAAGATAGATACCATCACTCCCAACTTCCTTCCTACTTCTTTCCCCCACTTTATATACTGAGCATGGTCAGTATATAAAGTGTCATATGGCCTGGAATATCTCCTTGTTCAGTTAGGGTCAGCTGTTCCATCTATGTCTTTCCCAGGCTTCCATGCATCCCCAGTCTCCTCACCAGTGTGGCAGTGTAAGCAGCAGAGAAGGTTTTGGCTCTGTGCAAGCCCTGCCTAGCAATAACAAAAAATATCTCTGTATTATCAGCCCTTTGTTTGGCACAAATCCAGACACAGCCCTAGTAGCAGCCACTGTGAAGAAAATTAACTCTAGCTCAGCTGAAAACAGCACAGAGCATGAACATCAAGCTACACAAAGTTTCCAAGTAACCATCAAATATATATTCAACAGAAGAAATATAAAATATTCCTTTATGTTTGTATTTTTGTCTACCATGACTAATTCTCTTCCGTGTTTCTGCCAAGTATTGGAAAACAGGTCAAGATAGTTCAGGGAAATCAGATTTGCAGGATTATTTTTCATTACTGAAGGAACAAAAAAGAACATTAAATGTTCTTTAAATCAACATTGCTTACACTAATCCTGGTAATAAACATCAGAATTGAGTGGTAACATTTACAACTGTATTACATACCATAGCAACTCAATTAATTATAATTAGTACTATATTATGATTGTGCAATCATATAGTAGCTTTTAAGCATCAGTGTATTTTAAAATGACTATATTTTTGTAAAAGTCACTAAGAAGTTAACAGTAAAAGGAAGTAGTTGTCCATATATATTTAATTAATATAAAATACACATTATGTGTGGGTGTTCTGATGGAAATACTACTTCCACAGAAGAAAAAGAAGATAAAAGCGAATCAATGTTTTGTGAATCGCCCTATAAAACATTATATTGTGGATTCAAATTAAATAAGATTATGTCAGTTGATGATTAAATTGAACTAAAATGTGCTTTTGAACAGCCAAAAGAAGAAACCCAGGAAACTCTTTGCTCTTTATATTAGTAACAGTTAGCCATGACAAGTTCTACTTTTATGTATATCCAACCAATAGAGATGGGAGGGGAAGCATAGATGTGATACAAGTCAGACTGCTAGTGCAAGGCAGTGGAGTTGGCTGGGAGTTCTAGGAAAGAAATTCTTCCCTTCCTGAACTATAGCAAAGCAAAAGCACTTTTTCTGTTCTGTACTCAGACTTCTACTATCCAGCTGTTTACATTTATTCATATCTTAATATCTAAAAACTTATCTAAGAGAAGTAAATAAATAGGTTTTATAAATTGCATCTTGTTCCTTGCTGCTTGGGATCCTAGGCTTATAAATTTAATCAGATTTATTTGGAGGGATTCCATTAAGCAGTGTTTTTCCCACTAAATGATACTTCCACAACTGTCACTTTCCCCTTCCATCTTAAAACAGAACCAGCAACATTTATCCCAATACAGTTTTAAAATGTACTATCCTTGCTGGAAGGCCAAATATCTAGAATGTGTAGACACCAGTGGGCTTCATATCTCAACTCCCACTACAATGCATCGGGAACTTCATCCACCTATATGCCAGTACAATGGGAATGATAATAATTCAGAAAAATTCAAACCCATTATTTTGTTGAGTTAGCGTGGATCTGTATGTTTTGAAAATTGTGCTCATTGTTGATGCCTTGGCATGGTTTTGCCTTTTTTCTCACTCATGATTTCACCCCCATGACCAAACTTAAGCAAAGCTGTCCTGCAAGCCTGCCACCTTCCTGCTGGATCACTGTTTATTCTGATCCTGCTGGATCACTGTTTATTCTGGAAACCAACAGTTGTAGTCTAAATTTTCCCTAAAATGACTATCACACTGTTCTTAAGGGCATTCCTTTGGGCCTGGTTTCACGAGTTAGAAGACTACAAGCTAGATTCAAGCAGTGAAGAGCAAAGGGTTTGGTTTTTTTTTAAATATGACTATGCAGACAGCCCTCTCAATTTCACACAGAAAGAAAAAACTCAAATTTGACACACATGCCAGTAGTGGTGCTAGGCCCTGATATCCTAATATTAATGCAAATAATCCCTGCTAGAAATTTATGAATCCTTGTATGTGAAAATTTGGAATATTCATGGGATTGCAAGGTTTTCCTTCAGTCTGAATGCAATCAGCATTTAATGGTCAGCGGGGGTTCAGACATCAGACTGAATACCTTGAGAATATCTATCAAGCTTAGAAGTTATTATCCTCTGCACAGGACTGTTTATGTGCAAGCACCATATATTTTTATACTTTGTGCTTTTTGCTTCTCATACATGTTGTCATCCCAAAGATGGATTGTCTTATTCAGGAGCCTGTTACACTAAACAGTGTAACTACACTGGCATTTGTTTCAATGAAGAATGCCCTTCTAGCAAAACCCTCTTGATTGTCCCCCGAATGCCTCTTTTTTTTTTTTTTTTTTTTCCCCAAAAAAGCCCCAAAATCCTTTAGGAACTCATAACTGGATTCCTTTAGAATGAAACCAAACCAGAATAATAACCCCATGAGTCAAACTACTTTATTCAAGCTGCTGATTGTCACTAATTTCAGTGGATCACAATACACCTCATTGGAAATTTATCTGCCAGATATGCCAGTATTTATGTCTGACAGATATAAATTCAATGCCATGCTTTCAGCACCATTTCACTGCTCTAATTGTTCATATCAGATTGTATCCTATGCTAATATAGATACATCTAGGAGTGACTGCTATAGGAAAGAAAATTCCCAAAGTGAGATGATTACAGAAATGTTGATATTAGCTTTGCTATCACTCTAGATTGAGTAATTAGCTTTTTGGGTTGTGGGGTCAAGGCAGGGAGAACTGGGATACTACAAACCTTGAATTCAAAAGGGAGCAGAAGCTACAAGTGCTGGAAGTTTTTGTTTCTTTTAAAGGAATAACTGTCTAAATATGAAGTTTAACTATCAGAAAAGTAACTTTACACTATCCATGTAAAATATTCAAAGTGGGATTGTCTTTGAGCTGTCTCAAACTTAAAATACAGCACATATAACAGGCTCCTGATTTATTTTTTGCCATGTTTTGCTGCCAAGTTTTTCCTCTATTGTCATATTACTTAAAGTATTTGTGAAGGCTGAGCTTGTTCCTCCATTATGCAAAGTGTCAGATTGATGACAGCTATCAAATTACTTTTCAACATGAAAGTTTAAAAAAAGATATGGGAGTAATTATAAGAAAGCATCACTTAAGGCCACTTAAATGGCAAGAGACCACACCATTTGCTTCAAACTCTATGAACTTCCTACTTAGATGACTTTGAAAAAGTTACTAGTAACAGAAATTAAGAAATAGACTAGACAAAGTACAACATACTGTCTTGGTTTGGAAAGACAGGTATCTGCTAAGGAAGGCAGGAGCCTCCCCTGAAATGGAAAAAATGTAGACCCCTTCCCTCCAAATTGTTATAAATTTGAAATTAAGGGGGGCTCTCAGGCAAAAATATGGGAGCAGGAATAACAGTTCTTTATCAGGGAAGAAAATTAAAAAGATAAAATAAACAATGCAGTGAACCAAAACAACACTGACAGAGTCAGAACACAACCTGACACCCTGTTAGTCGGGGTGTTGGCAGCAGTCCAATTGGGAATTATGGCTGCAGTCCTCCTGGAGTGTCAGGTGTGGTTCTGTTGGAGCAGTGATCCTGTAGAAAAGGGTGTAGCCTTCCTGCAGTGGAAGAGGCAGCTGTTCCTCTGGGAAATCCAGCGCAAGAAAAGCTGTGCTGGTGTTCCAGGAACTCAAGATTATATCCAGGTAGAAATGCTTGGCTCCTCCCTCTGGGTGGAGCATCTCACAATGGGATGTTATGGTTCTTGTCAGTCATGCAGTGACATTCAATGGCCCATTATCAGCAGATGTCTCCCCTGAGAGAGGATTGGTTGTGGAAGAGATAAGGAAAAATGCCCACTTAACAGAAGACAACTGCCATTCAGATGGCAAATGGTCTTGCCTTTCAGTGTGGGGCATACTCACATCCTTAATGATATATTTCAATCATAATTTACTCATCAATGAACAGTACTGTCATGGCAGCTGAAGCAACATCTTTGATGCAGTACAAACAATGAAGCATAGATAGTTTTATTAACATTTCTATTTGTTAGAAAATTAGGTACTCTTCACTTTTCTTCCAGTATTTCACAAGGCATTTCTGGACAGACCTATCTGTCCTCTACCTTGCTGCATCACTTCTTGTCCCTCATAAATACAGAAGAGATCTGAATTGACCATTGTTGAGCTGGCTACTGATGAATCTATTTCAAAACCACAAGTAAATTACATATTCTAACAGGTGAACTTATCATAAACATGCTGGGTACGGTTGGCACTGAAACAGAGTTATGCAGGAAATTGTTCAGAGGTCAGGTCCCAGAAGTTGTGTCTTTTAGTGGTTATCTACTAAAGAAATAATGTCACACAGACTGTGATTCTTTCAAAAGTATTATTAGAATTATTTTTAAATTAATTTTCAAAACTTAAAAACTTTTTTCTAGATACAGAATCAGCAAAAGCACCTGAGCCTTCAAAACCTGAAAACTCAACTGAACCAGCTAAGACAACTCAACAGGAAGAGCATGAACTCAAAGATGGGAAAGAAGATGCTAAGTGAGTAAATTCAATTAAAAATTTTGAAGATTCTACCTGACGTCCTGACTAAACATTTCTGTGTGCCATATATCCGTTCTTTAAAAGTCCCTCCTGTAAGGATCTGAAGAGTTTTATATCAGTTTCAAGGTTGCATATATATGAGGCATTCATTTATTATGTGCTTTTGATAGTTTGTTGTGTACATCATCCTAAATTGCAGGAATGAGGAAAAGGACTTGCTCAACTACAGTTATATGCAAATTTTAGCAGTTCTGCTGCTTAATTATTACTATATCTTAGCAAAGAAAAAATTCCCAGAATGCTGCCCTGAATACATGGAATGTTTGTCATATCATTTCGACTTGAAACTTTTTATCCTGCACATAACATTAAATCAGCATTAGTTTCCACAATCAGAAGATTAGTACTATCTCTTGCTGAGAAGAGATAAATAAATAAAACAGTAGTATTCCTTCAGGGGAGAATCTGGGGTCATTCAACCTTTGTAAAAAGCTGAGGTGACTGTTTTGCAAAAATAAAAATAAATATGAAGTCTAGAAAACAATATGCTTTGAATAGTTTATAGTAATTTCAGAAGCAGAGATTCATAGATTCATGGAATCATAGAATTCTTTGGGTTGATAGGGACTTTTAAAGGTCATCAAGCCCCACCCCTATGTAATGAGCAGGGACAGCTATAAGTGGATCAGGTTGCTCAAAGCCCCATCCCAGCTGACCTTGAATGTTTCCAGGGATTGGGGTATCTGCCACCTCTCTGCCTAACAGGTGCCAGTGTTCCACCAGTCGCACTGTAAAAATTTCTTCCTTATGTCTAATCTAAGTCTGCCCTCTCTATGTTTAAAAATGTTAAATCTTGTAATGTTACAACCCCTGCTAAAATGTTTGCCCACATCTTTCTACAGGCCCCCTTCAAATACTAAAATGCATCTCCCTGAAGCCTTCTCTTCCCCAGGCTGAAAAACCTCAACTCTCTCAGCCTTTCCTCATAGGAGAGCTGCCCCAAACTTCTGATCATATTTTTGGCTCTCCTTTCAGCTTGCAGATGACACCACTCAGCTTGGGGTCATCTGCAAACTTGCTGAGTGTGCACTTGATGACACTTGCTGTGTCGCTATGGAAAATAAAGGTCTTGAAAGAACAGCTGAGGTTGGAAGGGTTCTCCAGAAGGAATGAGGTCCAAACTCCTGCTAAAAATATTTAGAGGTTAGACCTAACTCCCAGGTTAGATCAAGGCAGCCAAAATTTTTTCAGCATAATTGTGAATCTATATCATTAAGAATGGAATTTCCATAGTTTCTCTGGGCCATCTGGTCCACCCTTTGACCACCCTTATTATGAAAACTAAATGGAATTAAATTTTCCTTTGCTTTAACTTGCTTCTTTTCTCTCTCATACTCTTGCTGTGCACCTCTGTTGCTCTTTCTAAATCAGAATGGGTAGTTAGCCCTCATTACTGGCTAGAACACAGTGTGGATTCATGTTCAATTTGTTGTCCACCAGGACACCCAGATCCTTTTATGCAAAGCTGTTATCTAGTCAGTCAGCTCCAAGTCTTTACTCTCACATGGCCTATTGCTATGCATAATGAAGTTTCTGCCTTTTGAGATCATTTTGAATGGAGAAAAACAGAGACACTCAATACAGAACTGGATAGAAACTCCTGCTTGTTTTTGCCTTCTATTATTTTGATTGTCCTAATAACACAAAAAAAAAATCTTTCCCTGACATGGAGTTAATTTATAGAGAAGATAGATTAACTACCTACTTCCTCCCCTTTACTTCTCGGGGTCTGCAGATCGAGGTGACCCCGAGAATGTAAAAGTCTTTGTTTCCCAGCTTGTGCAGCCAAAGAAGAAGTCTGAATGCGTAGGGTCGGCTTCTCAAGGTTGTTTATTTTCTCTTATCTATAACATTCTTTATCTGACCTGCTGTCTAGCAAGTTGTCCATGGTGTTCTGTCTGCCTTCTAGGGTGGTGTTCACATTTTATACTAAAAACTACGTTTACTATGTTTACAATAACATGCCAATATCTATCATTTATGTTGGACAGTGTGTCTCTACCTTAAACCAATAGAAAAGTGTCACCATCACAGCAAGATATGGAGGGCAAGAAGAAGGAGAAGAAGGTCAGGACATGCCCAAATACCTCCATCTTGTCCCCTCGAACCCCATCCTAAAAAGCCCCAAAATTCTACTTTTTCACCCTGTGTTACTTCAACTACTACACTACTCAAATCCTTGTGGCTTGTAATTCCTCATACAAAGTTGGCAGCTTTTTCCACGGGCTAAAATCAAAACCACAGGTGTTTTTGACTTCATGCCAAGGTCTCCAAGCCCCCTGCCAGGGTCTTGAGACAGCCAGAGCAACCAGAGGGATGTCCCAGGTTCCCACATTTACTAAGACTTCGTGTCTGGAAATAATCAAGCAAAATGCTACTGCACATGCCTCTATAAAATAATAGATGCAATTAAAAATAACTCTGACTAGAAAGAATGGAAAAGTTATTTATAACTTAGTCACTTCAATGTGAATCAGTAGGTCAAAAATGAAAACCTAGATAAGAATCTCCTTTTTTTTGTCATCATACAATATGTTATTCAATGCTTACAGTTCCACTGGTAAATCTTGTAACCATGGTTAACATAATTATGTGCTTATGAAACAAAAGGGTATGTTTCTTATTAGTAGAAACAAAATCTGTCTGTTAAAAGAAATTAAAAATATTTACATTAAACATTGCTTTCTCAGAGGTGTTCTGATTCAGTGTCACATGTCTATCCAGATATACCTAGTCAGTCTAATTTGAGCAACAGCTTCTAAAAATGCAGTAAATAGTTGGTAAAGTCTACTGCCAAAACAGTTACTAAATTCTGCAGTAGAGTCTGAAGTCATAGCACTGGTGTCATTGCACTGGCATGAAACTAAACTAACCAGATCTGTTCTATGACTGTCAGAGCTGAAGGGA
Organism: Vidua chalybeata; assembly: GCF_026979565.1. Classification (NCBI taxonomy): domain Eukaryota; kingdom Metazoa; phylum Chordata; class Aves; order Passeriformes; family Viduidae; genus Vidua; species Vidua chalybeata. The sequence continues at coordinate 126,706,952 of NC_071530.1, read as the reverse complement.
GAATGATTTTTAAAATGTGCATTTGAGAGAATTTCATTCATTGCTTCTTAAGGTTCATGGAAGTCTATTAAGACACCATTCCTGATAAATTACTGCCTTATTGAGTCTATGTGTTCAAATTTGCTCACTAAAATATTTTTAGGGAAACCAACTGCCTTTATCACATTGAGAAAAGCTGAGCATTTTAGTCAAATAGATACATGTAATCTACAAAAGTAATAGTAAATGAAACATGCTCAAACCACTGTTTAGCACTGAGGCCAACTAGAACAATAAAATATGCTTCCCAAAGAGTTTGATCATTGCTAATTTCTAGGTATTACCATACCTGGGAGTTATTTGAAAAAGTGCTAGTTTTATTAGTCAAAGCCATTTCAAGGACTGTTAGGACAGTCGGGATAGTCAGCTAAGAGTCCAATTGTCCAGGAGTTTTCTCTGTTACTGTTTAATCCATATTTAGATACTGCTCAAATAGAGATTAGTAACAAGTGCTATCCCTTGGGCAACACCAAACTGTGTGGTGCAGCCTACAAAATGGAGGGAATGGATGCCATCCAGAGGGACCTTGACAGGCTTGAGAGGTGGGCCTACACAAACCTCATGGAGCTCAAAAAGACCAAGTGCAATGTTCTGCACATGGGTCACGCTAATCCCCACTATCCAAACAGCCTGCAGTATGAACAGATTGAGAGCAGACCTGCAGAGAAGGACTTGGAGATATATTGGTGAATCAAAAATTAGCCCTGGGATGGCAATATGTGCTTAGAACTCAGAGACCCATGTGTATCCCAGGCTGCATCAAAAAACATGTGGCCAGCATGTCGAGGGAGGTGATTCATCCTTGTCCACTCCGGCTTGCTGAGATTCCTCCAGAAGTGCTGCATACAGCTCTGGAGTCCTCAGTACAGGAAAGACACTGACCTGGTCTAGAGAGAGCCACAAAAATAATCAGAAGGTGGAGCACGTCTCCTAGGAGGAAAGGCTGAGAGAATTGTGATTGTTCTTGCAAGTTTACAGGGGGTAATGATTTTAAAGAAGGTAGATTTAGATTAGATATAAGGATGAAATCTTTTGTGATGAGAGTGGTAAGACACTGTTTTTTCAGAGAAGTTTTGGATGGCTCAATGTTGGAAGTTGCTCAAGGTCAGGATGGACATAGCTCTGAGCAACTTAATGCAGTGGACAATGTCCCTACTCAAAGCAGATGGGATGGACTAAACAATCTTTAAATCAAACAATTCTATTATTCCGTTATATTGTTATGGAAATCAAAATTGGATAAATCACTGGTAGAATTTTCTTAACTGGAATTTCAGACTTTGCCCAGATATATTTCAGGTTGCTGTCTCTATCAACAGGCTCCATCAACAAGGTGGACCAGGTTTAGAGTCCATCCAGGGAGTCCAGTCAGGAGCAAAAAAGATAGGGTCAGAGACAGGGCTGGAGACAAGGCTACAAGACAGGTCCAAAGTCTGTCTAAGAGACAGGCACAGAGACAGAATTGGAGGTAGACACACCTAAACGTAGCTCAGGCAGCGACCAAGGCCTGACCTGAAGTAGGCAACAAAGATCCATGGGCATAGAGTGTGGTTGGAAGTCCCGCTGAGAGTCCCAGGGCAATTAATTTAGGTAGACAATTTTCTTATGCTAATCATTTCAAGAGTCAAAGTTTAATCAAAAGTCACCTGATTTGCAAGAAATCATTGGTATGCCCATATGCCTGAGTAATATACATAATGAAATAAGGTTCATGGATATAAGTTTTTTTCACAAATCATATGCATCCAGAGCTCATCAACTTTAATGGAAATGGTAATAGAAAAGTTTTCACCTTATCTGCTGTTACTGTGACATTTAATTTTTTAAAATGCATCTGTGCATTGTCAGATATATAGAATAAGGAAGAGGGGAGGAAGGCAATTTTAGTGTTTGGAGCAGTACATTTTTTAATTTCCTCTAAAAGAGCAATTTTTTTTTTTTTTTTTTTTTGCTTGCTAAGTGAATGACAATTTTGACAAACACTGCATTTCCTCCTGAAAATTCCCATCGATTTTTTTTGTCCATGAAAAAAAAATTTAAAAAAGTAAAAAAAGAAAAACAATCTGCCTTTCCCACTCTGCACATCCTCATTTTTTAAAATATTCCAGTACATGGTGTTGGACATTGATAAAGAGTAGACAGACACAGCACTGGTCTCAGCCACCTGCACACTATGTCTGAAAGAAGAAACCCACAAGAATGGAATATGTACCAAACAATGAATTACAGCCTATTGACTGAAACATTCAATATCTGTTTCCTAATGGCTTGGATAGAATTGCACACAAATTAGCTCGGTCTGCCAATATATTTTTTCTCCCTTCTATCTTTATTGATAATGTAACAGAGCAACAGGTAATTTTCATTAATAGCTAATTGCTGAGCAATAATAATCTCTGAAAGGGTGGGATAAGACTACCCTGTCTCTTCACAGCAAGAAATAAGGCAGCAGAAGAACACTCAACACTTCATTTGCACTCTAATAGAAGACAGGGGAGTCTTATTAACAAGAAACTAGCACAAAGCTTCAAGGTATGAGACAAAGTTGCATCAAATCCTGGAAAAGACAGAGTATGGAAGAAGGTAAACAAAGCATCTGAGAGCAGAGACCAGAGAAAATGGAGGGACACAAAGTCCTTCAATGACCTCTTCTCTCCTCTGCGTCTTTTAAAAGCCTTTAAGCCCTGTTGAATTTGTAAGAGTGTTTCATCTTCCCAGATTACCAAAGAGATTACTATGTACTATTTATACTAAGGCAGTTCACTGAAACCCCAGTCAAAGATCATGAACCCTGCCGTGCAAAATACTGCATAATAATCATATTTGGAGTCTAAATAGTCAAGACCACAGAAAGGAAAAAAATTGCAGTAGGTAACTGGAACTTCCTATGCTTTTAGATTTCATCTCAAAATCTTACACATTCTCAGTTATGTTTAGAGAGGAAAAAAAATTGTATCTGATATGCCACCTTCAGAATCCAGCTATTAAAAACAAAATATAAAAAATATAAAATGCATTAAATAAATTTTAATAAAATGTTAAATTTATTTTTAAAATATCATTCCCACCCAGTAAGGATACTCGTGTGTTTTTGCTTTTTCAAATGCAGAAACACTGCTTTCAACGTTTTCAATAAAAAAGGAACTCCAGTACTGCAAACTTCCATATGACCATGGGTAGTTCAGGCAAACTGAACTTCATGCTTGTGGTTTGACTTTTTCATAGCCACATCCTATTACTTAATAGACTCTACCAGTCTTTCTATAAAGAAGATTTTTTTTCCCTCTTTAATTTGCCTAATAGCAAGAAAAGAAAACAAAACAAAGATTAAGAGGCAATTTGCTATGTGGTGCATGGCCAGGTAATAAAGAGAACTCCTGCTGGTAGCATGTTCTTAGTGAGTAATGCACTTCATTTACCTTGAACAAGAAAATTACTGTGCTTATTAGTGCTTGCCATCCACTAGTTACAACACATCAATTCACGGAGTAGATGCACCTTAGAGAAACTATGGCCTATCACAAGTACAAAATCTCAGCACATTAGTGAAACAGACCCAGTATTAACCCTCTGAAGAGTCTCTAGAAATCCTTGATTACTGTAGAACACCAGGGATGTACGAAAATGACAGTCATGGCAATAAACTCCATTCGAATTTAGAGGAAGTAAAATACGGCCAATGCTGGGCCTTATGAAAATCCCAGTTTAAACACAGTTCCAATTTTATGGAGAGGCCAATACATTTCCTTAGTTGTTTACAGCTAGTCACAGCAGTACTTGAAATCGTAAACAGATGGAATGCATCTAGTATATTTATTAAGCCTGACTGAAAAGACATTAATGTGTTAAAAAAATAAAAATACTTTTCTTAGCACTTATATTCCTTCTGCTTAGGCCTTTTTTTTCAGATTCTTTCACTTCTACTTCTTGGATTTGAGTTTCTGAAATGACTATATTGAGAACCTGCAAATTAAATAGAAAGGTGATGGTGTGCTGTCTGTACCAAAATGGATTAAACTTTCTGTAATCTTTGCTGAGATGTATTTTCCCAGAGCCTTTAAATTCTATCTGATCTGCAGGATGCAGTTACCCTTGCTATTTAATTTCACTCATTCTGCATGGCAATCAAGTAGGTAGCCTGAAATTAAAAAGTAGTGGATTCATAAGTTCTTCATTGAAGAATAAATTAAGTGAGGAAAGGATAGGAATGTCATTATATAGATTGAAATGCAGGGGGTTTTACCCTTGCACTGTTTCAAATCATGCATTCATACATATTTTTGCTAACTGTATCAATGGAAGAAATTGGGTTTTTTTGAATATGTAACAAAGTAAGGGTATAGTTTGTCATAATTTCCTGCTGATTGATTTCTTTGATTAAAGGCAATTTCTGTGCATTTTGTGTAAATCCTCCATTCACTTAATATTTTTTAAAGCAAGAAGAAACCTTTTTGTAAAGGGAAAAAGTATAATTTATTCAAAATATTATCTCTGCTATTATATGTTGAGTCATTTTCAGGGGAAAAAAAGCAAAGCAATGAGCATTATGACAGGTACACTACTATGTGTAATATAAAACATTTATATTTAAATTGCATTTCTATTTAAATCACATTTGTACAAAACGTTTGCAAATGTATCAGGGCCTTTCTTGATAAATCTAAGAGGCATATAAATCTAAGACGTAATGCTTATCATTTAGTAAAAGAAAACTGATTATTACTTAATGACAAGTGTAAGTCTTCATGCCTGTGTTTAATCTTGTCCAACATATTTTATTAAAACACCCTGTCTCCAGTTATTTACTCTTTTTCCAAATCTTAGCAATTTAGGATGAAAACATCCCATATTGTACAGCCCAAGAGAGGAACAGAGGAAAGAGTGCCAGGTGGAGATATGAGGATCAGATGAGAAGTCAAACACATCTGGCAGCCCAGTTTTATTCAGTACCCTGAGTAAATGATACTCAGGAGGAGAATTGTGATGAGAAGGGAACACGCCTACTCTGCTGCTGTGTTTGGAAAGGAATGTGTCACGGTCTTGCAGAAAGGGAAAGGATGGTCTTAAATAGCAGTAATTGGAAGTCATCTCAGAGGAATAGGTTCTTTCCCTCCAAGTTTCTTTGTGATCTTGGGAAAGATACACGTAGTAAGCTCCTACACAGGTTTCTGTACAACAGTTTACCCTAATGAAGGTAGATTTGCAACAAGATGATCACACTAAGGTAATTTTATATAATTAGCATAGGCAACAATGGCCCATGGCATGAAGTTTGGGAACACACACAGAATTATAGAATTAATTGACATTCTTAGTCATCATACAATTATTACCCTTGTACCAAATCCTTTTCATTTGGAAAAAAAAAAAAAAAGAAGTGAAAAAATTAAAATGTGCAGATGGACAAAAAGTGAGATAAAAAAGAAGGGACCATAAATTTTACCCCTTGTTCAAAATGCATAGGACAAATTGTACCAAAAGATATTTACATTGAGAAAAAAGAAATTGTAAAATTAAGCTAGTGAAGCACAGAAATAAATTCTTCATTAAAGTTATGGAATAGCCATGACTAGACATATTTCAGAAAAGGTTAGATAAGAATCTTTCAGGTGGACCTCATCCTGCTTTGAGCTGTGAGGACAGGAATATCTCAAACTTCTCTACAGCCTTATGGTTGTATGATTATTTTAGGGACCCTATGAAAACACATGACAAATTAAAGCATCTATTGGAAATTAAGTTTTTCAAATTTGCGATTTTTTTCCTACCTTTGAAAACATTCACAGTGGGAAAATTTATGGCATTTTTATTTTAGTTTTTAATTCCCTGCATATTAAGAAAAAATGAAAGATAGAAAATTGGATGTATTTGTGCTGTGCTCATGAACTCTGTACAGCACTGTATCACACTCTGATTAAATTATTTTACATAACCATAAATTCAAGGCTTATGTAAAAAAGATATGTGCTTGTATTTAAATGTTTAAATGTTAAAATGTTAAAAATTCCTGATAAGTGGCAGATGCCCCAGACAGGTTTAACTACTTAAAGATAAGATAGCCCCAATGACAAAACAGCACCAGATAAGGAAATAAATGATAATTACTTCCTTAGACGATTATACCTTTGTTCTAAAGCAATTAGTATTAGAAATTATTCTTTCCTTATTTCTCATCTCATAGTAAATAGTGCAATTAAAAAAATGTATATCACCAATTATCTTAAGGAAAGGTGATTTTTTTCATAGCTAATTGATAATTTAAACATTCTTACTACTTTCTTTCTAATACCTTTATAGTTCCTACTGCAGAATTTTTAATTAAAATAAAACCTTATTCACATTTTAATCTGGTACCGCAGTGAGAGTTCCATGTGTTCCGCATTGAGAGAGACTTCTCCTTAGAGACTACGGTAAAGAAGATTAGAGGATTCACAGATTGTTGTGACTAAATAACTAGGAGGATTGTCAAAGAAGCTGTTGTGGAAAAAAAAATGAGCAAAAAAGCAGGAATATCTGCAGCGTAGATTATGAGATTTTAGTCTGCATTGCATAAAGTTTATTCCGAGTTCAATACTGAGTTCAGTACTAGTCTAAAAGATAGTGCCTTCCTTGAACACTGTTGCTTCCATATCTGTTTTGCTTTATGAACACAACATGAGGTCTGGGAAATGGATGATCTATGCATTTTTTCTTAAGACCATTTGCTTAAGGCCCAAACAAGCATGATCTCTGTACAAAGATTCTAAACTAAGGGAAATTCATTAATTCCAATGGAAAGATATTCTTATATGTTGTCTGCATGAAGCTCGTAAATGCCTATGGCCCATTTTTGCTTATACGTACATAAAACCAAAATCAACCCAAATATTACGGTATCACTATGTTTAAATTAATGAAACAGGTAATAAAATATATAGTAAGACAAAGGAACATCCGTTTAAAATAAAATTGTGTTGTGAAGAACAACTCAATCCTAAAATGAAATTAAATAAAATGTGATTTATTCTGTTTTATTGTAAAGAGAAGTCAATATAATGCCAGTACACCAAATTGCAGCAAATAGAAAAGGACATCATCTTCTGTATCAGTAAAGATAGGTCTTTATCAGACACTTTCCCTTGCTAGGAGTGGTTCAGATTAGATATTAAGAAAAAAGTCATCAGTGAAAGGGTGGAAAGGCATTGGAATAAACTGTCCAGGCAAGCATCTGGATGTGGCACTTGATTTAGGGATAATTATGATGGTGCTGGGTTGACTGTTGGACTAGATGATCTTGTCGTTCTCTTCCGACTTTGATTCTGTGATTAAAGGAAAAGATGATGGGTCAGAGGAAGACACTTGTTTCAAGACGTTTAAGGAGAATTAAAATTTAATTAAGAGCTTTTTGAAAGTCTATGGAATCTAATGTGTGAACACCTTGTTCCAAGACTTCAAGATAATCTATTTATCTTAGAAACTTGCTTTCATAGCACTTGAGCTGTTAAGATTTTTGGAAGAAGTAGGTGGTAAATATACAGGTTGAATCACTTATCCATTTGCCAAACCTTTCTATATTTCCAGTTTGTTTGCTGAAAAGGTTGTCATGCTGCATACATTCTTTTGATTTCTTGGGAATCACAGCCTACAATAGTCTTCATGATCTTAGCTAATATAATCTTGAAGTCTATCACAGTTGTCTCAACTGCTCCTCTCTCATAATGAAAGCTGCCTAGAATTCTGGTCATTAAAGGCTTAGAAACTTTCTTCAGATGTTTAACTCATGATAATTCACTGTTCCTCTATTCACATTTCTTCTCACAATACTTTTTTTCAGCTCAAATACCTATTTTCCCATGGTTCAGCACCAAAATTTGGTCTCATAGATCTTATTATGTCTCAGTCTAGTTTTTTTGTCCTTTTCAAAGTCATGTTCCTAGTAACCTTGGCCCCTTGGCCATTCTAAGAGGCTTTCTAGTGTCTTAGACTATGGGAATGCACCTTTTGAGTATAGTTGGTCAGAATAATTCTCACATTGGCCTATATCCCAATATTAATATTTACTTCCTTGGCAGTATGTAATATGCATTCTACAGTTATGTTTGCACCAGTGTTTTTCATAGCCAGATTATGAATGGCTCATAGGCAACTTCCCTTTGAATTAACACTTGGACATTTAGCCTTTTGTCACCTGCAACTAATGATCTCAGCATTTACAAATGAAATTCTTAAAATTTGATTCTAAGTATGTGTCTGTAGTAAGGGGCATTAGATTTTTCCTCATTTCTATTACTTGGACTAAATAACTCAAATTTTCCTGCATAGGAATCATTCCTACTTTTTAATCTTCCAAATCCAATGTCCTATTAAACATCATTAGTATACTACTACATTTTGTACCAAAATCATGACAGAGACTATTAAAGCTCACTCCTAAAACCCCATCAGCATCTTGTGCAGATAAAGGAGAAAAATAGTCTCTCTTCATAGGCAATTCAGAGCAGAAACCTATCTCAGTCATTCTGAACCTCTCCTCAGGGAAGCCTTCTTTGGACTATCGAGACAGTATAATAAAAATAGGGGAATTTAACTTTATGGAATACCTCTCTTTCTGTACCAAGCAAGTGACTAATATATTGGATTTTCTTCTATTACTATATTTCTTAGTAATTTAGGATGATTGCTCTTAGGCTTGGAACTCAGGGCTTCTATGATATTACTCACACTGGGATTGTCAGCAAAAATTGAGGATGTGTTTTTGAATCAATACATTTCATGACGCCTGGAATTACATTTTTCTGTCTCTCCAAAATCTTTCTCGTCTGTGCCATCATGTTTTGTGTATTATCATATCCTTCTGAAAACTGATTATCTGAATCAGAGATTCTCCCTAATTTATTAAGAAACAAAATTTTTTTTCAAGACACAGATTGTAAATGCAATCATAAATCACATCAGAGCTCAATAAAAGCATTGGAAGCTCTATGGCAGGACCAAGAACTCTATTTCCATGTAATTAGCAGAAAGTTTCTTAGGTGCTGCAAAAAAAAAAAAAATATAGGGTTATAACTGAAATCAGCAAAAAGTATTATGGATATTTTCCAGGCAGCATACATTTATGAAATACATTTTCTCAGGGGTCGCCTGGTAGATTAAACATGAAATTGAACTCAGGTATTTGGTGTTCATGGCCAGAAACAGGGAGGAATTAAAAACTTAGATTGCAACTTAGAAAAGGGCAAACCTTCTGAACTATTGCATTTCTTATCACTGTTTGTTTGAACTCTTAACACGGAAAACTTTCAAGCCGCAGTACTTAACAGCTGTTGCAAACATTAGTATACTCAATAGTATATTCAATTTACAATAGTATACTCAATTTCCATAGCCTATTTCAAGGTGATATTCTTTAACTATGCTATAGGTGTCTAAATCTTCTCTTGTTGCTTGGGGAGAATAAAGGCACTGCAATTTTATCACTAAACAAACAAGTTTCAATCTACAAGTTACAAAAATAAAATCTAGAATGAAAAATATCAGAAAACTACATTATTATTATATTTCTTATGTTACATATATTGCTATCATTACTGTGTGCATAGTACATGAGTTGGTTGCCATCCTGATTTTCATTTCCTAGGCCACATGAAATTACTTGTACAGGGAATCAGCATTTCCACTCTGTAAAGGACTACATGGAGAGTAAATAATATAGACCTAGGCCTATTGTAACATACTGCACAAAGATCAAAGATAAAATGCGACAGAAGGAGTCAAGTTTAATTAAAAGTAATTTAGTGAAGTTTAAATGGGCTTCATTAGCCCAGGCAATTTAATGTGCATCCCCATACAAAGTACATATACAATAAACATCCTCAAATTAGCAGTGTTCAACATGTAGTCTCTTCCATCTGCATTAACCAAAGAAAATTTAAAGTAAGCATTTCATTGCAAGAAAATAATGGAGTAGGAGGTAATGCAAGCCAAATGAGAAGTAAGGCAAGGAAAATCAATTTCTCATCAACTGCAGGGCAAATAACTTTAAATTAAGTCACATAGATTCTAATCAGTACCAAATGGAAACATGGTTCCTCTGCACTACGTTACACCAGATTCATGATAGAGGAGACACTAACTGTTTTTGGAAAATCTGTGAAATAAGAGGAAAATCTCAAAAAATTTGTAGCTTATTCCTAGCAAGAAGTTAGAAGGGGCCTTTGCATGACACTTGTTGTAAGTGGTGCCTAACTATGAGATTGCTAATGACCTGAGCAAATAAAGCAACAGGAAAGACTAAGTGTTGCATCCTGGAGTTCGGGTTTAGATTAGGGTTTTTAATTTATGTTAAAATAAGTCAAGTTCTGTAATCCCGCGTTTCCCCCGTGTTGTCCCCCCCCTCCGTGGTTTCTGCCCCCATGCAGCCTGCTGCCAGATTCTTACCCCTCTGCCGCTCCTGTAAGCACCCTGCCGTCCAGCCCCGGGAAACCCCGTGCTGGCCACCCCGAGCCACACGATCCCGCTCAGCCCGCGACTCGGTGCCCGCCCCTGCGGGGTTCTCTGGTTGGTCGCTGTTGCTGGCATCACCGCCACGGCAGCCGCCCCTATTGGCCGGCAGGCCGTGGATCCTCTCGCCCCGCCCCTCCATAAAGCCCTATCCCGCCGGCAGTCAGGCGCCATTTTCTCCCATGCGAGTGCCGGGAGCGGTCGCGTCTTTCCATCAAACCGTGCCACATGACCAATAAACCGTTCCTGCCAAGCACGGAGTAAATGGACAAATTCCTTCCTCTTTGCTGGGTCCCTAGCGCATGGTAACAGCGGTTGGCCAGCCCACGCGCCCGAGACACGGAGCTGTGTCCGGGAACCCGTGGCAGCAAACCCCGGCAGCACGTGGAAGCTACGCCACAGCCGGGCTCCCAAGAGCTGTGTGTAGCCGGGGAGAGCAAAAACCCACGCCACAATTGGTGCCCCAACATGGTGCCAAGGCCAGCGCTGAGCTGATCGCGTGAACGGAGGCTCACCGCGGAGCTCCAGGAACAGCGCCGGGAGCCACCGCCCCCGGCCAGGGGCCGCGCCGCTGCCAAGAGGGGGAGCGCCGCCGCCAAGCCAGAGCGGGCAGTGGTCTGCGCCGGACCACAGCTCCGTGCCGGACAGAAACCGAGAGCAGGGGCTCTCCAAAGTACGTCAGTGAAGTCTCCGTCGCCCACGGGGGACCAGACAGTGTGTCCTGTGTGGGACAGGAAGTGCAAACTTTCGCAGCCAAGAGGGCAGAAGAAAGGACACTTTTCGGGACTCCCGGACCCTGGTGGCAGCTTTTCTTTGCAGAGATTTCAGTCTGGTAAGTATTAGTCGTGGAAACGTGTCCAGCTAATACGGGGAGGGCTGGCCGTGTTCCCGAGGTTGGGACGTGCGGCGCGCAGCACGAACGGCAGCCGCTGGAGTCGCCTGCGTTTTTTTGCTTTTTTTTCTTTTTTACTGCCCCAGGGGTGAGGTGGTTTGGGTGGAAGAAGCATGGGGACCATGCTATCTGCCCAACAAAAGGAATTTTATTCCCAAGTTAAGGAAATCCTTTTGGTGAAGGGCCGATACCCAAAAAATTTAGTTAAGAAATTTGTCCGGTGGTTGTTCTTTGCTTTCCCCCGTCTGTCTACCGAGGACGCGCGCAAAACAGAATTTTGGGAGCAAGTGGGAAAAAGGCTAGCAGAGGGGATCAGTAGGGATCCCTCCATAAAAGACTGCTTCCCTAAATTCCGTTTGTTGATCACAGATGTAGTAAAATCAGACCCCGCACGAAACTCGGTTGGGGAAAGGAAAGAACCATCCAGAAAATCTGTTACTCCCTCTGAATCTGTTTCCCCATCCCCTTCTCCTACCCCTTCTTCCCCTAACCCAGGTGAGCGAGGGGGGGCACCCCATCAATCTGAGACACAGGGCAGCTCCACAAACGTGGACCGTGCTCCTGGCTCCCCCAAGCCATCCCGGCATCCCCGCCTTAGCGAGATCGGTCGATTCGCTTAGGCCACGACCCTAAACCCCTTCTCCAATCCCTTTTTCCCAGTTGAAAATCCCAGTTTCGGCGCTACCCCGCGCAGTTCTGTTTCTTTAAACCCCTTTCTTTGTCCCCCTGAGGAGGCCGAGGCCACATGGTCGATCTCTTTGTCTTCCCAAGATGGAGGGCGGCCACATGGCAAGGCTTCCCCTTCCCACGATCCCTTTCTTCCCTTTGTTCCCTATGACCTCACCCCCTCCTGCTTCCTGGTGGGCGCGGGAACCGCTCACTCAAGGCATCGGGTTACCACCCCTCCCCCTGTCCCTCCTCGGGTAGGCGTAGGCGTTCCCTCCTTGCATGTTCTACCTGCCGTGTCAGCAGCCCCGCCCTCTCCCACCCGGGAGGGCTCAGTAGCCTCCTTCCCACCTTCCGAAGAGGAGGATTCTCCCCGCCCTGTCCGTCCTCTCCCTCGCGCTCCGCCCCCGCGTCCTCCCGCTCCTCGGAGACCTGGGGTGGGGGGAGGAGGGGGGGTGCAACGAAGCCCGGTCCATGAAGTCGAGCAGTCGATCCACACTCCAGTCCCCTACACAAGGGGAGGGGAAAACCCTGCGTGGACACCCCTCTCCTACGATTCACTCAAAGAGGTCTGCAAGACATTGCAAAAATTTGGCAGAAAGAGTCCTTTTTTTAAAGGGATTCTAGAAGCCACTTTAACATCTAAAACTGTAGTGCCGGCTGACCTTAAGCGTCTGTTCAACTGCCTGCTTCTCCCTTCTGAATACGACCTGTGGGAGAGGAGGTGGAAAAGGCTAGCGGCAGACCTGCTTCCCGAAATCCACGAGGGGCCTTATGGCCTGGATTTCGCGGAAGAGCAAATCACCCTAGACCATCTTGTGGGCGAGGGAGAATAGAGTGAGGGGCAACTGCAAGCTCGGGGAATTCCCACAGCAGTGTTGGACATGTCCAGGAATGCAGCAGAGCATGCGTTCCTGGGCATGCCCGCCAGGGATCCGGGGATACCCTACACGGCAGTCAAGCAAGCCGTGGGGGAGCCTATGTTAGATTTTGTAGATCGGGTCCGGGCAGCCGTGGAGAGACACATAGAAGTACCTGAACGCCGGGAAGGAATGATCCTAGAAGTGGTGCACATGAATGCCAACGCCATGTGCAAAAGAGTCATCATGTCAATACCGGCCTCACCACCGCCAACCCTCAGCCAGATCATCGAGGAATGCACACTGAAGGCGCACCTGATGGAAGAGGAGGAGGCCCCAAAGAAAAAGGACAAGCAAGTTGCCTCAGCTGCTGCTCCTTCGAGGAACCCAGCACTGAAGCGACTTCCATCCACACGCCGGTGTTACCATTGCCATCAGGAGGGACACTTCCAGGCTCAATGCCCACTTCTAGGGACTGCGCTACCCAGAGTTGCGGGAGGGGGGAGGGGGGATGGGAACCCCGCGGTCCAAAAAAACTGACCCATGAATGCGCACTTGCCGCGCATTCAGACAAAAATGAGGCAAGTCGCGGTGCTGCAAGAGGAGCCGCAATGCACCATCTAGTACCATCAGTAAGCGGCTGCCTCTCAACTAGTGACAACCGGGAGCCTTATCGACTCCGACTCACTAACTCTGTTCATTTCCGTTCCCAGGACTGGCAGTTTTTCATAGCAGATGCAGAGCTTCTATCGCACATCTGCCACTGTGAGACCAGGAAAAAGGAAGATCTCTTAAATTGCAGGTACCTCGTTGTTGGGGACACAAAGAGCACTCCACTGGAGATAGAAGTCCCTCCAGTAATCTCCACCCTCAATCCGAGGCTCTTCTATCTCGCAGCACGCTGTGTCCAACCCCCTCTCTTCCTGTCTAAGGGCCAGGTAATTGCACAAGCAATTCCCATTCCTCGTGCTCTGTGCAATGACCTGGAGCTCTCTGTGTTTTATGCTGGGAAGTTGGTAGTTGCACCCTCGTATGGTGCAAACTCAAATGTGAGGGGCGATCTGTACACCTACAGGGGATGTTAGACACAGGGGCAGACGTGACAGTCATCCCACCACACAAGTGGCCGTCACACTGGGAGCTGCAAAGCGTGGCCACACCAGTCTTAGGACTAGGTGGGCCACAGCCAGCAAGACAATCCAAAAACATTGTCCAAATTCAGGGTCTGAATGGGCTGCTGGCCTCAGTGTGTCCGTTCGTGATCGACTGCAAATTTACATTATGGGGGAGGGATGCCATGTCGCAGTGGGGAGCCAAATTGGAATTTCCGGTCCCCCAGCATTTTTTGGTGCAGCCACTGAAGAGTGCCCCACACAGAAAGTAACATGGCTCACAGATAAGCCCATCTGCGTGGAGCAGTGGCCGCTGAGTAAGCAAAAGCTGCAGGCGCTCACCAAATTAGTTGACGAAGAGCTAGAAAAAGGACACCTTGTAGAAACAAACAGCCCCTGGAACTCTCCTGTGTTTGTAATAAAAAAAACGGGGAGAGACAAGTGGCGACTCCTCCACGATTTGAGAAAAATTAATGAGGCAGTGCAAGATATGGGCTCCCTCCAACCGGGTATGCCATCTCCATCTATGCTACCCCAGAATTACAATTTGGCTGTAATTGACATTAAAGATTGTTTCTTCCAAATCCCACTCCATCCGGATGATGCTCCCCGTTTCGCATTCTCTGTGCCTTCCATCAGCAGAGAAGCCCCAATGAAGCGCTACCACTGGACGGTACTACCACAGGGTTTTAAATGTTACCCTACTATATGCCAGTGGTATGTCGCTAGGGTTCTATCCCCAATGCGTGCCAAGTGGACATCCTGTATTTTCTATCATTACATGGATGATGTGCTGATTTGTGCCCCCTGACAGCGAGATCCTGCAAGTAGCACTGGAGGACACTGTTAGGGCCTTGTCGATGGCCGGATTTGAGTTACAGAAAGAAAAGGTACAGTTGCTGCCACCCTGGAAGTATCTGGGCTTGGAAATTAACAACCGGACGATCAGACCCCAACAGATACAGATAAATGATAACCCCAAGACGCTGAATGATCTCCAGCGCCTATGTGGGTCATTAAATTGGATCAGGCCATGGCTAGGACCCACTACGGGGGAATTATCCCCCCTCTTTGATTTGTTAGCAGAAAGGGAGGGGGATGAGGGTTTAGGTTCCCCGAGAGTCCTGACCTGAGAGGCCAGAGCAGCGCTCGAGAAGGTCCAGAAAACCATCACGAGCAGGCAGGCCCACCGTTGCCAACCAGGGCTGCCTTTCCGATTCATTTTCTTGGGTGAGTTGCCCCATTTGTATGGTGTGATATTTCAGTGGGACAAGGGTCAACGGGACCCCCTCTTAATAATAGAGTGGGTGTTCCTTGGCCACAGGCAGTCCAAGAGTATCACCAGGCCACAGGAGCTGATGGCGCAGCTCATAATACGGGCCAGAGCTCGTCTGCAAGTACTAGCTGGCTGTGACTTTACATGTATCCATTTCCCCATCAAAACATCCACGGGGAAGATGACCAAAGAGGCTTTTGAACACTTGCTAAGGCAGAATGAGAACTTACAGTTCGCTCTAGACAGCTTCTCAGGCCAAATTAAGATTGGACATCCTGGCCATTATTTGTTCAATACTGAATTCAAATTGTTACCCAAAGAATTACAGAGCAAAAAACCCCTCCGAGCACTAACAGTATTCACGGACGGGTCAGGGAAGTCCCACAAGTCAGTGTTGACTTCGAGGGACCCAGAGACTCAGGTGTGGGAATCAGATATTAAGGTAGTAGAAGGTTCCCCACAGGTGGCTGAGTTGGATGCTGTAGTGAGAGCTTTTGAGAGGTTTGAACAACCGTTTAATTTAGTAACAGATTCGGCATACGTAGCTGGAGCAGTGTCTAGAGCTGAACATGCAGTTGTAAAAGAGGTGCCAAATCAGGTCATCTTTGGGTTGCTCTCAAAATTAGTACACCTGGTTTCTAACCGTGAGCATCCCTTTTATGTAGTACGTGTGAGATCACACATGGATCTCCCAGGCTTTATTGCCGAGGGAAACTGCAGAGCAGACGCCTTGGCAGCCCCTGAACACCTAGGAGTCCAGCCGAGCATAGTCGAGCAGGCCAAGCTGAGCCACCAGCAGTTCCATCAGAATGCCCCGGGGCTGGTACGCCAGTTTAATCTGCGGCGTGACCAAGCCAGGGAAATTGTGGCCTCATGCCCCAACTGTCAGGAGGCAGCTTTACCAACACTGGGAGCAGGTGTGAATCCCAGAGGTCTCCGCAGTTGTGAGGTGTGGTAAATGGATGTCACCAAAGTCCCTGAGTTCGGTAAGCTCAAGAATGTCCATGTAACTGTGGACACCTTCTCGGGGGCAGTTTTTGCTTCAGCACACATAGGGGAAAGGGCCACAGACGTCAGGAAACATCTTGTCCAGGCCTTTGCCACCTTAGGGGTCCCAACCACGATTAAAACAGACAATGGTCCAGCCTATACTTCCAAGGTGTTCCGCAGCTTCCTGCAAGATTGGGGGGTTCAGCATAAGACCGGGATTCCCCACTCCCCCACCGGCCAGGCCATAATAGAGAGAAACCACCAGACTCTAAAGCAAGTCCTCAAAAAGCAGCGAAAGGATGTGCGAGTGCTGTCACCGCACGAGAGGCTCTGTAAAGCATTGTTTACCATCAATTTCCTAAACTGTTCCTTTGACAGACCAGAACCTCCAGCCCTGAGACATTTCAAACAACATCAGGAGCTCCAGCCAGAGGAGCAGCCTCCAGTGTTAGTGAGGGATCCAGACTCTAAAGAAATCCAGGGTCCATTTCCACTTTTGACTTGGGGACGGGGATACGCCTGCGTGTCTACGCCTTCAGGAGTCAGGTGGATCCCCAGGAGGCATGTTAAACCCTACACAGCAGAACAGTCAGTGAGTCAGAGTGATACGGTGCCAGTGGATGCAAGCTGTGATCCCACCAACCTAGGGGTTGCATCCAATCGCAGATGCCGCAAGGAAGGGAAAGATTCTACCTCTCTCTAACCAATGCTTCCCTTACAGCTACCTCAGCCCAGTTATACCCCCAATTCCTGTGTTTGTAATAAAGTTGTCCCAGTTTCCCTATCCCTAAACACCCTGAGAAGAACCAGCCCCAGCACCGTCTCCAGGCCCTCTCCACCTGCATAGCAGTCAACGCAGTTGCAGCACCAGAAGAAGCTGGGAGAAGAGGCCACCGCTTGAGAGACTGAATCAACACCACTGCTTTATTTTTATATTTTATTAAGCGGGGAGATGTTGCATCCCGGAGTTTGGGTTTAGATTAGGGTTTTTAATTTATGTTAAAATAAATCAAGTTCTGTAATCCCGCGTTTCCCCCGTGTTGTCCCCCCCACCCCGTGGTTTCTGCCCCCATGCCGCCTGCTGCCAGATTCTTACCCCTCTGCCGCTCCTGTAAGCACCCTGCTGTCCGGCCCCGGGAAACCCCGTGCTGGCCACCCCGAGCCGCACAATCCCGCTCAGCCCGCGACTCGGTGCCCGCTCCTGCGGGGTTCTCCGGTTGGTCGCTGTTGCTGACATCACCGCCACGGCAGCCGCCCCTATTGGCCGGCAGGCCGTGGATCCTCTCGCCCCGCCCCTCCATAAAGCCCTATCCCGCCGGCAGCCAGGCGCCATTTTCTCCCATGCGAGTGCCGGGAGTGGTCGCGTCTTTCCATCAAACCGCGCCACATGACCAATAAACCGTTCCTGCCAAGCACGGAGTAAATGGACAAATTCCTTACCTCTTTGCCGGACCCCTAGCGCACGGTAACAGAGGCTGGCCAGCCCACACGCCCGAGACACGGAGCCGTGTCCGGGAACCCGTGGCAGCAAACCCCGGCAGCACGTGGAAGCTATGCCACAGCCGGGCTCCCAAGAGCTGCGTGCAGCCGGGGAGAGCAAAAACCCACGCCGCAACTAAGAACTATTTTAAATTCTTTACATAGAAGCAAAAAGCTAATAGTGAGATGTTAGCTCAAAAAAAGAAATGCTACATTACAGATGGCCTGAGGAAAGGGACAATGTGACACAAAAGGAGCTGTGATGCAATTACAAAATGTATCGGAACTGTTTTGATTAATCTCCTGTCTGAGCAGTTGTAAGAAATAGACAGTATACAGGGCTTAAAATAGAGGAATGACAAGCATATACTTCCAAACTTTTGCTTCTGTTGCTGCTTCTAAGTGGAGCATATCTCCACTTTATCCAATGGTCTTATTGCTGAAGGATTTTTATATGCTTAAATTATACTTCCTTGGGCACTGTGTTGTGTCTCCAGAAGACTGCTTCTCAAAAAGCTAGACACATCCCACTCTGACACTCTCCTACTCTCCTTTTTTAGCTACAGCTCCTTCTGTTAGAAATTTCAAAGTAGATTTAGGTCTTGAGGAGACATGGTGTTTATTCAAAGAGCACTCTGCAGTGGTGTTCATTTCTTCCCTTCCCAAGATACTGTCATACCACTTTTCCCCTGCTCTCATTTGGGAAGATTTTCTCAAGAATCTGGGCATTTCAAGCATATGTCACTTTTGATCTGCTGCTACTCTTGCTGTAGCCACATCCCTGTGGTACTTGGGACAGAGTTGAACAACTGTTAAGAAAGAAAGCACAATTTCCTGCTGTAGCTCCTATATTGGGCATAGCTTTCAGAATTTCAGTACAGAGTGGCAACTGTGACCTGTGGCAACTGGGAGGAGACCTCAGTCTGCCCTGTGCCAGTCACAGCCATTTCCAGCCATCTCTGATATCCGTGAGTCACATTAGCTGCGAAGGCTTGAGTCAAGGATACAGAAAAAAAAATCCCATGTCCTTGTCTCTACACAGAGGAAGTCCAAGTGTGTGGCACAGCTGCCAGCTGAGTTGCACTCAAAAACAACCCCAGTCTGCAAAATCTGACAGTAGCAAATAATCAAGTGTGAAAATTCAAGTAAGAATAAGCACAGAAGAGTTGATCAAGAATCACTTTCACCTGGATTTTCTATTTGACTGCCCAGCATGAACAAAACCTAATGAAAGCATTAGTTTCAGTGTAGAGTATGAGTCTGCAGGTGTTTGAAAATCAATAGTTCTCAGGTTTGAACAAATGCTGGGAGTACTGGAATATCAGCTTAGTGTTACTATCACCCTGAGCAAACTCTTAGCAGAAAAAGAACAAACCTCAGCAAGAAGACCAGTGCTTTGTTTCCACTGAAGACAGATCCAATTTTTTTACCTCATGTTAGCTATAACAAACATAAAAAATATAGATGAAATAAATTTTCCCAACATTAGAAATTGTAAAGTAAGCATAAGTCCCTCCTCCTCCACCTGCATTTCCTGTCAGCATTAGGATATTGCCATATCACGAGTACATTTTTATACGCAGATGTGAAGAGGATGCCTTGTAACTTAGTGAATACATCAGAAAAGCACTAGGCCTTACACAGCCACAGTAGAACTTGGTGAAAAGCAGCAGTAGGCTAAACAGGTACCCTGACCTCTGCTTGAAATAACACACAGACTGCTGCTGACATGAGCAGGAGGAAAGAGCAGATAACTTAGGTTTCCACTTAGCATGAATTAAGTGATATGAATAAGCAATGTGCTCAGTAAAGATCCAATCTCAATGTCTGACTTTAGTTCAGAACTAGAATTACCACTGTTTCCTTCCATTGATTTCCAGTACGTGAAGCCTTTTTCCTCCTTTTGTTTTAACCAGCACACAGAAGCCAACACGTCCAGGTCCCCAGACAAATGAGTACGCTGATGCCCAGCTTCAAGAGCTTGTCAAAAAATTGCGTGAAAGGGCAAATGTCTATAAGGAAAAGCTGAATGACCCAGTGATATCTTCACCTGAAGCAAGTCCTCCAGCTTGTAAGTGCCTCTAGAAATAGCTGTTCGTTTGTTCAGTTTAAAACTGAAAATAATTTTGTGGTAACAGAAAATAGTGATAATTTTTTTGTAAGTATAGTGTGTTTATCCACTGGAAAGGATCACTTTGTGCCCTATGAAGTCAATTTATCCCTATTTCTCTACAGCACGCCAGAATCCTTAGGTACCATCTCCCTTTGAATTACATCACTGAAGAATTTGGGGAAAAACCTTACAGAGGCAGTATCTAGAATAATTCCTGTCAAGAAGTCTTCTGTATTTTGAAATAGCTCCCAGAGATGTTTATTCATGCAGATAAATCAGAAACATATATCTTATGAGTGGATGTTAGTCACTGATATGAGATCTTCTGTGTAAAAAAAGTAAATAAAATTTTAACCTTGACAGAAATCTGGACACACTGAACTTTAAGTCCATGCTTTAAATAGAACAAACTCATCTGACCTTAATTAATCATTGACTTTTGACAAAATATGAAACATAAATATGAAACATAAATCAGTTTTTCTCCTCTTCAGAGGAAGTTTGACTTTCCTTTTCCTTTCCACAAAGAATTGATTGTGGTGGTTTTACGTTCTGGCACTTTTTAGAAGCTGTTCATTGCATATGTGGTTTTTAAAAAGCTGTAAAAACGGTGCCTGAAAAAAAAACGATACCAACTGATAAAGGAATTTAAAAAAAAATTGGGTTTTTGCTGATCTACCTCTTTTGTTCTCTTTGTAGAACTTATGACCTTTATTTCCTAACTTATTATGGATCTAGTTTGTCAGTTTACTGCTAAGACTGTGTATCCTAATCAGAGGTAAAGCCAGCAGAATTAATAGGACACATGAGCAAACAACATTATCCAGCTCAAAGATGGAAAAACTGGGCTCAAAGGAGTGCTACAAGACTTTTATAAGCCTAGAAATGTAAGAAAAAACCCATAAGCTTCCCACTAGTTTCACCTACTGCATCTTACATATCAGGTCCCAGGAGAGGAGAGAGAACAGTCCATGGCATAGGTATCTTTTCTCACCTCCATCCTCACTGCATTCATTCTTTACAGCAGTCAGGTAAAGGGAAATGCTCAGCTAATGAATTATGAATTAACAATTTTCTTGTCAGTCTTATAAAAGGCATAACTTGTAGCATTGTCCAGGGAAATTCAGCAATATAGATATTGCACTCTGTAACATAAGTGCCCTGTTCAGGATAGCAGATGCACATGTTTACACTAGTGGGGATTTTATTCTTCAAGTGCTTTTCTATGTATTTAATATAATTAATTTAGTCACTGCCTAGTGGTTTTAGAAGATATTTTAGTATGAAGCTTTTGTTCATGTTAAAACAGGGTGAATTAATTGAGCCCTTATTAAATTGCCAATGTTTTTGGTAATCTATGTGTCTAGCACCAAAGAAGCCTCCACCCCCACCAAAAGAAGAAAAAAAAGAAGAAAAAAAAGAAGAAAAAAAAGAAGAAAAAAAAGAAGAAAAGAAAGAGGAGGCAGAAGCAAAGCCAGAGGAGGATCATTACTGTGATATGCTGTGCTGTAAATTCAAAAAACCTCCACTGAAAAAATACATGGAGTATATGAAGCTACCAGATACCATTGACTCATACACAGGTAAATTTAAAGCCATTTAATAGAACGGGGTAAAGTCATGTTGAAGTGACCTGATATTACATGGCACCTGTGAGCCACCACAAGATACACATTCCAGTTTGCAACTCCCAGGGACACAGAGGTCCTGTCCTAAACAACATTTATTCCAAACGGGGAAAAGTGACAACAGTTGTAAAGATGGTATGCAAAAACATTTAATGCAAACTGATGAAATTTAGAACTCAAGTATTCTGTTTCTTGATCTGGAATTTGTACCATTCATTAGGGCCAAATAATTATTTTTTCAGTTATAATATAAATGAGCAAGATGCAATATCTTATATACAATCATTATATTTGATCATATAAGTTTCTTCAGGTGCACTGAATATGTTCTCTTTTTTGCAAATTCCTTGTGTGACTCCTATTTCCAAGCCACATCACTTTAGCAGCATTCCAGTTGCAAAAGGGAGAATGGTAGGTTGGTCTGGGCTGAAGCATTCCCAGAGACTGCAGCAGAATGAATGTGTCTAAAATGGCAATAGGCTCCAAGTTCACACCTCTCCATTCAAAACTTTTCCTTTCAGATCGCCGTTACGTGGCATGGCTCATGCTTGTGACAATTGCCTATAACTGGAACTGCTGGTTCATTCCCCTGCGCTACGTGTTCCCATATCAAACCCCCAGTAACACAATGTACTGGTTTGCCATTGATGTCATGAGTGACATCTGCTACCTGTGTGACTTGATCATTTTCCAGCCCCGAGTGCGGTTTATCAAAGGGGGAGATATAATAGTAAGTATTGGAAGTGGGACTCTCATGGGCAGTAGTGGTGTGTTAGAGTATAGAAATTCATCCAAGCTGACCCTTCTTTTTTATCACTATGTCAAATCTATGTAGCTTTTTTATTTATCAAAGGATACATATATTTTTCATCACTGTCCTTCCATTCTACACTGATGTTCCATTATCCTATATAGGAAGAAACATATCCATTACCTGATTTCTTAAAAATTATAAAAAAAACCAGATTTGAAAGTAACAGATGAGAACAGCTGAAACAGGCATACAACTCTAAACATATTCCTCACTGGAATCAGTGGTCATATGTATTCATGCATATATACATCTGTTTGTATGCTTGGGTGAAACTTTCACCTATTTGCCTTGTACCAGAGTCACAGCTGAAGACAGGGCATATTCTGCTGGGGTTGGACAGGATATGCATGCTTTGTAACAGATTGTGAGATGGTGGCGTTATTTTTTTCCAAAATCAGAACAATTCCCTGTAATTTTAGGATACTTTGAAAATAATTCATTTGAGGTAATCCCTTTTGGGGAAATTTTGATTCTTGCTACAATTTTTGTGTTATCTTTTTTATAGAAAAAAAGTAAAATACAATTTTAAACAGGTATCTGAAAGCTTGCCCTTAACCTACCAAAAGGTATCTAGAATGTTATTTTTTCTTTCATCTTCCCTGCTTTTGATTATTTGACGTCTTATAGAAAAAAAGACACCTAATTCAGAAGAAAAAAAAGTTTTGATAACTTCAGCATGACATTACTGTGACCAACAGACAGAAAATTCAAAGTTATATATCTTCAAATCTAATTTGTAACTAGCTTTACTTCAGTGCTTTTACAAAAAAATTATGCGTCGTACATATACAATATTACTGATACTTTTACAGACCAAGGTGTGCAAATATAATTTCAATAGGTATTAAATGCAGTGCAGTGGAACATATTTTTCCACACCAAGACATTCAGTGACTGGATCTTGCCTAAATCCCACAAAACTCAATTTTTATGAGCAAAGTTAAAATTCTAACATACGAAGCTCAGCTTCTATTTCCCTTGAAGCTGTTTGTTCAATTCACATATTTTAGTGCACAGAAGCCATCTCCTGCCTGATCTCCTGCACTTAGTTTAATGTTTAAACTGATAATAGTGAAAATTGGAAGGGAAATATGATTAAGATCTTAAAGCTATTTTTAAAGTTTCCCTGATATAAATACAGAAAGTATAATAATAGATAAATTTCTTTATATACTTGTGATTATCCTTTCTTATTTTATTAGCATCAGTTCTCATAAAAAATGATTTAAAAATAAAAAGCTAATCATTACTAATGAATGCAGTGTTGATTATGGTAATGCTAGTAATGCTAGCATGTTAATGTTAGCATTCAAAGAGCTAATTTTGTACAGCACCATTAGAAATACTCTGAGTTTTTTTCTTGGAATCACTGCAGATAAATGCATTTTTTTGCCATGAAATTGAAGGGGGTTGGGTTGAACATGAAGTCATACAGATGTCTTGAGAGGGAAGTTTTGTGGAAAAAATGTAATGTACTTTTCTAGACTAACACCCAGATTGGAAGAAATCAGACAAAGCCCAAATCTCAATTTTTCAAGTCATTCTAATAAAATCTGATCCAATGTAAGCTAGTAATGTAAGCTAATAACAGTACTTCTCAGAAATATCTACAGATATTTCTCCATTCATACTTTTAGGCCACCATTAATTTAACTGTCATCACCCCTACTGTACTGTGGAGTAGCAGAGGCTCATCCTTGACATTTTGATCCTGACTATGCCTTTTTCTCCTTTCATTATCACTGTAGTCAGACAGAGCAGAAACTGAGAAATTCTACCGCAGCACTGTGAAGTTTCGGGTAAGTAGAACCTGTGTTACTGATAGCAATATGAAGTTCTGGCTGTTCACAGGATTTTTTTTTCATTCACTGAAAATCACTGTTGGTTTAAGAATATCACCAGAAAGCATTGGCTCAATGGCATATCAGTGCTCACCAGCTGGAGACTGACATCTTCGTAAACAGTCTTTAACTGGAAGAGAGAATATTTATAAATGCAATTCTAAATATTATTTTGGATTATAATAAATTAATAAAATAGAATTTGATTAGTTTTTGTGAGATCATCCCAGCATACACCAAAGACAATAGCTCCACTTGCCAGAGATTCATTAAAAAAAACTAAAACTCCTGAAGAGAGATGATAACTCTTTTCTGTAAACTCTTTTGAAGTACCTTATTGAATGGAATATTTCATCACTCACAGTAGTCAAAAATTCAAACTAAGATGTTTCTTATGCTCATGGCACTTTATAAAAACAAAGACATTTGTTAATGTTGCTCCTAAATTTTGGGGTTATTTTCTCAATGGAACATAGGTAATTTATTGAGTTCCTGATGAACATACAGCTCTGTGACATTAAGCACACATCTCAACTATTGCCCTCTCCTCTTCTCTACTTTTGCACCTGCCTTGTTCTATTTTTTTTTCTCAGTGACTAGTATCATTACTTAAATACTTGATATTAAGCTATCCAAAAGTGCAGGATATACACCATAACGTCAAATGGGTTCAATAGAGTGAAACTTAAAGCAAGAGACCAAAGTTGATTTGTATGGTTTTAAGTTCACACTTGCTGTATGTTTAGGACTCTTGATTTCTGAAAAAAACTAATAAGAGTTGAGTGTTCTCACTACATGCAAAGTATAGATATAATGTGGGGATTTGTTGTTGCATCCTGAGTTTGGGTTCAGATTAGGGGTTCTGATCTTTGTTAGTTTGACAGTTCTGTGTACCCTCGTGCGTCCCCCGTGTCCGCCCCTGCCATGTTCTCATTGGTCGCTGTGGCACACGTCACTGCCACGGCATCTGTATTCATTGGGCAGGAGGAATCCTGCTCTCCCTGTCCCACCCCTATATCATCCCGCTCCCCACCCAGCCTCGCCGCCAGATTTGTCCAAGCGAGGTTGGGAGCGGGCTGCCACTTCTCCATCGTGGCTCTTGCGGCCAGTAAAGCATCCAGCCGCCACGCGGACGGATTTGGATGTTTTCCCTGCCTCTTCGTTTCTTCCCTCACACCAACGGCAACGCGCGGCCAGCCCACCCCCCGGAGCGCAGCAGCAGAAGCGCCGGAAGTAGCGGCCAGCGCGGACCCCGACAAGAAACCGAGGTGCCCAAGCTGGGCGCTCGGGAGCCGACCGGGGCTGGGAAAAGTAACGCACAGCTGCTATTTGTCATATGATTAAGTACTAATTACCAGTTATTGATATTAATGCACTTTTGACTATATTTTCCCTCCTCTTAGACATATGTCTGAGAGTGGGAGAGAAAGAGAGACCATAAGAGGCTGTTTATCTCAATCAATTTTTTGGTTTGCTTTGCACACTGTTCAGGTATTAATTGCCTCTTACCTGCATGGAATATAAGGTCAGTGCTGCAGGCTGGTTGCTGCCAACACGATTTACACCCCTCAGAGCAAAGGCATTTCTGATTTCAGTGAGATGAAGCCCAGAGTTCCACATCCCTCTCTTACTTCCAAGCAATAACAGCAACAAAGCAAGGTATCCAAAGATCTTTAAAAAGGAAAAGATAAATTTGCCACAGCTTTCCTTCTCTTAGAAAAGAATAAAGATACACATAAGAAGAGTAATCACATAGTTGATGGACTGCAGGGAGATGTTGAAAGCCTTAGTGGTATGAGAAGAAGCAGCATACAAATTTAATAGAAGAAAAAATCTATTAAAAAAAAAAAAAAAAAAAAAACAACAACCAACCAACCAACCAAAAAAAAAACCCCAAAAAACAGCCAAATTTATTATCCTACGATGAATCTGTTGTTTGGAACACATGCCTTGTGCAGGTTACAAGCAAGAAATCTAACTCAAATTGCTTTAGGCAGCCTTGTTTTAAAAAGGCTTTTAAGAAGGACTTTTAAGAAGTGCTTGTGTAGAGGCCTCTCCACCTGCACTCACCAGCCCCATGCCAAACATTTTAGTCTGATCAGAACTACAACTGAAAAATCAGAATGTATTAATAATCAAATATATGAGATACTGTTAATAATCCACATGAAACAGATTAAAATCTCAGGCATAAAAGCAGGGCAAAGCCAAGCTGTTGGTGTTTTCAAGGAGATAATCTTACCTGCCAGTACTTAGGAAGCTACATGCTTAGCATGCTGACTATTCAAATATTATCACAGTCATGATTCAGTATAAGCAGGTTTTTGATAGCAAATAAATACATTATGATTACTATGAAGTTTAAATTGACCCCTCTGTTCTTCAACAGCTTGATGTGCTATCAGTGTTTCCATTTGACATTTTATACTTCTTCTTTGGATTTAATCCAGCACTTCGAGCAAACAGGATGCTAAAGGTAAGATCTGTGTTAGTGATGGATGGCTAACCATGCCTAGATGTTTTTGCAAGGCAACAGAAATTTTTTTATAATATTTAGGAATATGAAATTTAGAAACTGTAAAATATCTTTAGGGTAAGGTACAACATAACTTAATAAAGAAACAATAAATACAAGTCATAGTCTAGCCAAATTAAGCCCTTATTTTCTTATTTTTTCTTCTGACTTTATTATTTCCTAATTTCAAAAA
Organism: Vidua chalybeata; assembly: GCF_026979565.1. Classification (NCBI taxonomy): domain Eukaryota; kingdom Metazoa; phylum Chordata; class Aves; order Passeriformes; family Viduidae; genus Vidua; species Vidua chalybeata. The sequence goes on along the minus strand of NC_071530.1, from coordinate 126,680,055 downwards.
AGTATTTTTGATTAAAGCTTGGTTTATCACATTATTTAAGTTAGATTAATCTCAAATTATCTGCTTAGTTTTCAAAGATTAAAAAAATTACTAATAATTGCCAATGTACCTTCCCCTTTTGTTACTTATGTCAGGTGTTTAAAAACATAGGAGGTAATTTTGAGAACAAAAACTATACACAGAATACCTATCAAGCACAAACCTACTTTTGTTATCGACTCCAAAGACCTTGGAGTTGTGTAATGAAAGGTCTGAGAAGGGATTAGAACACAGTACCTAGCAGGCCGCTGTGTGGCTAAATGCATTTCTCTGCACACAATCAACATGTTGACAAAGAATTGGTTTTCATTTAAAGCTGGGGGGAGTACAGAACTCTGACACTCTGACAATAAAATGAAGGTATTCTTATCTTTGGTATTCAATAAAACTTAAAAATTCCTTAAATCAGAACCAAAATAAAATGAAAGAATGAAAAGTTAAATAGTACCTTGTATTAGGCAACCAGCTGTGTATTGAACAAAAACAAAGAAAAAAGCTACATGCAATCACAAATGATCAACTGCAAATACTAAACAGGAAGAATTCAATACAGCTGCCATTGATGCCACAGGGTATCTTTTAGTGTATGGCTGTTGATACATATGAACACTTACTGGAGAATTACTGGAATTTCAGGAAGAGAAAAAAAATACATGTAATTCTTAGTGATCATTTTGCCCAAGCAATTATATATGTATGAGGAACTAGAAGTTGTTCACCTGCAGTACTCTCACCAAAACAGCAAGGTTATTTCTGTAACCACTCAACACCCAGAAAAACACGACTCAAATTTATCTGTGCTTTTCAGCTCATATTTTTGTTAAATGTTTGTCATGATTTAGGAATAGTGTTCTCCGTTTTAGTACTCCCACTAAAACTGTATGCCTGGTCCCTCTCCCCCCTCAGCTGGAGGCACAAAAGGCAAGAATCACAGGTTGAGGTAAGAACAATTTACTGGAAACAACAACGAGACAAGAAAAGAAACACTAACAACAACATTGTCAATGACAGAGACTATAAGAAAAGATGTAATTCACATGGAAAATCTCCCCAGTAATAAACAATACCAGACAGCACCCTCTGCTAGGTTTTCTTAACAGGAAGGAACACCTTTCTTGACTGGAAGAGACAGCCCATTTATTGCACTCCCAGCAATGAGCTGAGGTGGTATAAAATAACATGAGTCCTTGCCAGTCCTTGCCAGTCCCTCCCAGCTACTGCAAAAATTAACCCTGTCCTGGCCAGAACCAATTGAAAGTTTGATTACTGAAAAATCCATTTTCAAAATGTGTATGTGAATTGATGTCAGTACTATTATAAAAAAAATGTGTACTGAAAAATAGTGATTGGATTACTTTCATTTGTTTTCCATTCAGCATAACACGTTCTTTGAGTTTAATGATCGTTTGGAAGCGATTATGGAAAAAGCATACATCTACAGGTATGTGCTGATAAAACTCAAGTAGCATGCAAAGCTTGGCACAGAATGCATTTCAAGCGATTTCATGAGTTGTCAGTTAAGCATTGGGTGGAATATGATACATCTTTAGCTGTTCAATTTAAAGAGTTTTTTTAAAATATCTGCCTTTATAGTAATCATTAAAATAATATATATAAGGCCTCCCTTACATATGAAATCTAGCTCAGTTCAGCTGGCCTGGTTCAGGAAAAATGTTCACCAAACTGAGGCTTCTGCCAAAATCTAATTGATCAGAAGTTTCAGAAAGTTTCTTTAATGAAAGAGCTAAAAACACTTTCTTTAAGTTGCTAATAATGGTTCCAAATCCTCAGAAGCTGTTTATTTGTACTTAATAAGAGTTATGAGCCTGAGCCTGTGTCAACATTTTTCTTCAAATGTGCTCTCCCCATGAACCTGGCATATACAGGAACTTGATCCTTCACTGCACTGACTACAGCTGGAATGAGGATCAATTCAGCACAGTTCACAAATAGTGATTATAAGCCTAGTCTGCTGAACTGTGTTCTCACCTTCTGCACTGACAGAAAGAATTTTGGATCCAACTCAAGTACTCTATGGACATAGCTATGGCAAGTTTCACAGGCCCCTCAGCTGCCAGTGATGTTGCTAAGATCCAATGAACCCATCTGCTTTGTCATCATTATTGTCAATGTCATCAGGCCTAGTTTATCTTATGTAATACCTACACCAACAGATCCTTTTCCCTGTCCCAGTTTTGGGGCATGTATTGTTCCTGTCTGTTGGTGCTGTAGAAATATGTTGGTTACCAACTTATTTAATTTCAGAGATTATTGCACTTAAACACTACACTTGATATTAATACACTCAAATGAGATATTTTATGAGATTTAAAAACAAGATAAATTTAAAAGGAGGTTCAAATATCATCTCTTTCATTTTTTCATGTACCTGTGAAATAAAACAAAGCTTAAAAGTTTGAAAGTTCTACTAAAATATATTTGAGATGCTGACTTTCACAAAACTTATTCTTATATTTACTTTTCACTCATGGAAGACTCCTTTGTAGTTTGATTTGGGTTTTTTGGTTTGGTTTGGTTTTCTGATTTTTTTTCTTTTATTTTTTTTGATTCAAAAGAGGACTGAATTTCTACAAGATGAAGAAATTTCTTGTCAGTTTCTGAATCTCTGCCTTTTCAGTTTCTAATTTCATTTAAAAAAAATGGGCCTTCATCTGCTTATGGTGTTTAACTTTTTCTAATATTGATAAGCCTTAAAATTAATTATTTTAAAATTAATTATTTTCCATATTATATCCTTTGCTTTTTGGAGTCATAATTCAATGCTTTTTCTGTGTCTTCTATAATACTTGCAATGAGTATTGGGAGATGCATTATATATAATATAGACAGTACATAATAATACAGACAATTCTGAATCAAGTCATAAATTTGTATGTAACAATACTGTTGTATGTATATGGATTTCAAAGAAATGGCAAGACATTTAAAACTCATTTTCACCCAAATAAATGTTTTCAAGGGACAGAGTTTCACACTTTTATGAAAATACGGAACGGGAGGTGAATGTACAAAGGACAAATTGTGAAGGGGATGTGTATATCTTTAAGCTAGACCAGCTTTGAAGGATGTGATGTTTATTTACATGTCAAAAACAGGTGCTCATTTAGAAAGGCTACGACACACAAAGCAAGATCTCACTGGTCCTGTAAAATGTATGCAGTAGCAGAGCCAGCTACTCTGCCCTGTCAGAGAGTATTTTAGCGTGATATTGATTAAGAACCACAACTGTGTTGCTTCTTGTGTCTTTGTTTCCTGGACAAAGGCCCACTCAGATTGTCAGTATTAAATGTAAACTGCTTTCAAAGTGAATCTATTCTCTAATTCATACTTCAGAAAACACTGACTCCTGATTTTGCTCATTGACAAATGGAGAACAGAGGTAGCTATACAGAAGAGTACAGGCAGAAGCTAAAAAATCTTTAAAACCCCAGTCTTTTTTGTGCAAACTACTGCATTTAATTTTAATGTTGCAATCTTGCTTTGTCTGAGATTGGTATAACCACACTTTGAGCAATAAGGCACCAATTAACTAGATAATATCAAACTGAGCTTCTACAGCAAGGGGGATTCTCTTCTCAAACTAATTAGTTTGACTTTGTAGGAATAGAGCTAGCATGAGTTACTTACATCTTCTCATTCTGATATATTTAACATATGTCTGGTGAAATATAATACAGCAAAGGTTTCTGGAATCATCACCCGACCTCAGGAGTTCACTTTCATGGATTCGAACTTGAACAGAAGACCTAGCATGGACAATATTGCATCACTACAAGATCACAACAGCTCTCTGCTGTTCTCTGTAGCTTGCAATCATAAACAGAGTTGTCCTGGAAGCACACCAACTTTTAAACAGAGAAATAGCATTCATTTGTGAGCATCATAAAGAAGAAGAGTACACTTAGGTAGATTATCTAACAGTATGGAAAGGCAAAGGAGGGCATAAAAAGTCACCTGAAGAGGCAGGAAAGGAGTGCTTAATGAAGTAACCGCAGAGATATTAGCTTCCATTATCTTTGTTTATAGACCCAGCTTACTTAGATCTTATTAAATTCTCATAAAACCACTTACTCAGTTATTCTGTACTGCATACTGCATTGAATTCTAGCTGTAGCAGATAAACTCATTAACTACCAGCCTGTGTTTAGGCAATTACTGCACTTTTCCTGCTTATTTATCCCCTTCTTGTATGAATATTTCAATAGAGATCTAAATCCAGGAGACGTTTCTTTTGATCCCCATGCACTGAACAGAGGCTATACAACGAGATCATTATTGTATTAACAGAAAGCTGCTTGGTGCTTTAGTAGTTCATCATTGGTATTCTTCAAAGAACTGGCCACAGGCATAAGAACTGGGATCAGGAATGGTATAACTCCTGCTGTAGAGACTAAATCATACTATTTAGAGGATCTGCTGCAGGTTTTATACTACAGGTCTTGTAAAGCAGTTCATTTCTGACCGCAGACATTTCTTGGCTTTGGTTCACAAGTTTAGAGTCTATCTTGGATAGAGTTTGGGAAAGACATTATTTTTTACCCTGTACCCTCATTAATATAGCTTCAAATTTCTGGAAATATTCACAGCTGTATAAAGAAGTAGACTATAAACTCCTCAGGGAACCACAGTTTAAAAATTACCCCATGTCAAATATTCTAGGGAAGATGTTTATTTGACCTTGGACAGAGAGATGGGTAACTGCCAGCTATTTTTTTCATAGACTCAATACAGGTGGGGAACTACTTAGCTTTATGCTTAACATTAACATTGTTAATCCAAAAAAGTAATGGGTTCTATATTAAGAAAAAAAAAAAAAAGGAAAATTTTAAGCTGATTTACAGGACTCTGTTGACTTTTATAGGGTCATTCGAACAACTGGATACTTGCTGTTTATCTTGCACATTAATGCATGCCTGTATTATTGGGCTTCAGACTATGAAGGAATTGGCAGCACTAGATGGGTGTATGATGGCGAAGGAAACATGTAAGTCCTTTTCTTTTACAGGAGATATTTTTTTTTTTTTTTTGCTCATTCCTGCCTCCCCATCCTTCTCCCATGCCACTGCTTACTTTTTTAAGTGCTTGGATAGCAAACTTTTAGTATCATGACTGCTGATTAGCAGCTTTCAATACTGGCACATATTTGGAGGGCAGGTGCAGTGAATAATCAGTTCACCACTTTCAGCTTTTATAGATTTATGAGTCAGTGCTAAGTGTTCACTTAATTAAACATTTAGAAAGCAACAAGGGTCATAAATTAAACTTAATGATTGCATATGCACATGGGAACTGTTAGAAGGATTGTATAGCAGTCCCTCAAAAGAAACACAGGGACAGTTTGGGAGTTTTTTTTGCTGCCACACAGCATTGTGTCATTAAATGCAACATTTTAATCCCTCTATACCATGGTGATTGGTCTGAAAAAATTCCACCAGCTCCCTATGATTTTTTGAGAAGTGGCAGAGTATCTTCAGAGGAAACTACTGGATTTTGGCACAATTTTCCATAAACTCCTTGTGACAGCACTGGTTGGGTACAAAGTAAGGACCATTTATCAAGATGATGGAGAAGAAGTAAAGTGAAAAAAGCAAACTCCTAATATACTCTGTGTGTAGTTTTGTAAAGATATATGTAGTAGGTTCAGTTGTATGAACATTCATTTCTTTCAAAGACTATAATATAGTTAAAGCCACAGAAGTTCAATTTGTTCTCTGATTACATTCCTTACAAAACCACATATAGTATCCTACTGCTGTCATAAATTGCCTTCTAAACAACTTTTCACCCTTCTCTTGGACATGTGCTCCTCTTGTTTGTAGTTTTGTCAGTCTTCACAAGTTTGGTGTCAAGTCACTACCTTGAAGAGCAAAACACACTTTGTGTAAACCCGCACTGATTTTTTATACATAGGGTTATCTCTTAGAAAAAAAAAAAAAAAAGACATATCTGAAGTTTCCACACACCATTAAAATACACAGCTTGAGTACTGCAGTCAGACATGTGCAAACAGGATCATGGAGCTTAGTGGAACCACTTATGTAAGTGAAGTCATAGATGGGTGTTTATTTGCAGGATTGAGGTTTCCAGAAATCTGACAAGAAAAACACAGAAGCAATTTCCATTATAGCTATTTTTTGTTAATGTGATTCTTGGGAATACTTGCCTCATACCCAAAAAGTAAGGTACATAAGAATAAGAAACCTGAAAACTCTGAAAGTAGAGAGTTTACTCAGTCTTCAAGTTTTTAATGCTTCTTCAGAACAGTCTAGAGAATAGGCAAGAAAGAATTACCTGTTTTTCACAGACAAAAATATTTCACATCTTTCTCAGAAAAGCAATTGGTAAAAATTATTTACTGGCTTTACCACAGACAATGCCTTGTGTGTTCACAGTGGCCAAGTTTTTTAATATTTTGTGCTACTTTTTCTATGAGGAGACAAAAAACAGTTCTCAAATGGACTGCAATCGCATGTAATTTAGAGCAGATTTGTTTTATAAACAGTGATAATAAAATGATAATTCTGCATTAAATTGAGATTCTTAAATAAAATGCATGTTTGGGTATCCAAATAGCCAAATACAAGAAAAACATTGATCTGTTGGAATGAGTCCAGATGAAGCCACAAGTTAATCACAGGGTTGGAGCACCTCTCCTGTGAAAACAGGTTGAGAAAATTGGGATTGTTCAGCCTGGAGAAGAGAAGGCATGAGAAGAATTTATAGCACCTTCTACTACCTAAAGGGAAGCCTACAAGAAGGCAGCACAGGGAATTTTTACAAGGGCATGCAGAGACGGATCAAGGGGGAATGGCTTTAAACTGAAAAAGGGCACATTTAAATTAGATATTAGGAAGAAATTCCTTACTGTAAGGGGGGTAAGGCACTGGAACACGTTGCCCAGAGAGGCTGTGGACTCCCAATCCATGAAGGTGTTCAAGGCCAGGCTGGATGAGGCTCTGAGCAACCTGACCTAGTGGAAGGTGTCCCTCCCCATGGCAGGAGGATTGGAACTGAATAATCTTTAAGGTCTCTTCCAACCCAAACCATTCAATGGTTCTATGATATATCCATCTAAACCTCATTAAGATATTAATCCACTTCATCTTGACAATTGTTTGGTGAGTGTATGACTTTATTCTTTTGCCTGTATCTAACTCATACTGGAATATATAGCACCATGAACACCGAATCCCAAAGAGTATTCTACAATGAACTGCATTTCATAAAGTATATCTTTTGTCATCCACTAACAGCAAATGCTGACTGTGTGGAATAGTCATTACCTTAGAGAATTAGGCATGACATAAAATCTAATCATCAAATGTTTGAAGATTTTTTCACACACAGAGTCATCGTGTGAACTTTAGTTATAACTGGAGATGTAAGTGTATTTACACTTATCAGACAAGATACTTCTAGGTATATTCATTTATTAGGAAAGCAGATATAAGAACAATTTGCCAGGAAAAGTGACTAGTACTGTAGCATATATTATGGCACAGCAGTGAACTTATAATTTTTTTTTCACAGAGCGCTCAAACAATATTTGAAGCAAAATATGCCAGTAGTCTCACAAAGAATGGGAACATACTCAGAAAGAATATTAGGGATACATAGCTACTTAGCTAATTTTCAAAAATGACAGTAAGCAGTTTGACAAGTAAACCAAAATTCTCGCTGTCTCAGACTACATTGATCCACAGAAAATGATCTGGCACTGATTTAGTGGCCCTAATGCTTTCTGTGGAATCCCTGCTTTGTCCATAAAATATTGCTAGTTATGGCCAAAACCAGTTCTTAAAAATGTCAACACTCATAGAATTTTTTTCTTTTCCTTTTCCAGGCTAAAAAAGAAGTAACAGACAGCAGTTTCCATTAGTAGTTTGATTACATACATGTTCCTGAATAGGCACACTAGCTGGTGAACTATCTATAAAGCTAAATCTATAACTAACATCTATACACAACACTGAAACCACAAGCAAAATTATCAAAGTAGCTCTTCTGCAAATTTCCGCAAGTTCTATTATTTTCTGGTTCTTGTCCAGGCTGTAAAGTGCTAGTATCAGTCCAAAATTTGATCTCTTTTGCACAGCAGCCTTCAGTCAAAGCTTTTGACTTGAGATGTAAAAGGCAGTCAACTTTACCTCCCTGCAACACACCCAAATTAGCCACACATGACATTTCCAGCACTGAAAGTGCACAGCTTGAGTTAGGCAAGACCTCAGTTTCTCCTAAACTAATGCAACTAATCACTAATGCAACACCAGAGCATCACTAATGCAACACCAGAGTGTAGAGTCTACGCAAGGACAGTAGCAGATATTGAAAAGGTCTCTTAAGTGTACAATTTCAACTATATGTGTTTATTTACAAACTAATTTAACTATCCAAGTAAAAGATCAATCTCCCTAATTCCTGAGGAAAATGGACAAATCTTTTATCAGGGATTCAGCATAATGTCATTGTTCTGAATTGTTCCAAGGAAGTATCTCTCTTTCATGACTGTTCACAGAGAAACTAAAACCAGGGAGCTGAAATTCTCATGCAAACCCTCCAGGTCAGCAGTAAATTTAGGCAAAACAAATCATTTCACTTTGCTCACTCTTCTGCTGTTTGCAAAGAGTCTGCAAAATTATTTGGCAAAGTTAAGACATCTATTTGCATCCCAATTACGTTTCTCTGTAATGTGCTGCCTTCCTGTTCCGGGCACAGACTTAGTGGATATCTGTAAGTCCCAGAAAATGGTCACTGTAAGTGTCTCGAACAAATCCACTCCTTTGGTACACATTGCCCACTGCACAGTGAGACTGGCAAATCTTGAAATGTACCTCGTGGGTTTCAGCTGTGCGTTGCTCTTGCAATAGGTCTGATGTGTCACGATCGCAGTGCTTGCTATGCAAAGACAGTTTTGTGCCTCCAGGCAAGCTCATATGTCAGACTTTCAGTCCTGCTACCCACAGCCATACTTTTTTAAGTAAAAGCTTTATAGTTTGCTCCACTGTGTACGAGATCATCATCATCACAGGCACCTGATGAACACATCACTCTAGAAGAGGTACCAAGAAGGAAGTCATTAGTTTATAAAGGCTGCTGTTTTATTCTGTTTAAACCCATCCTAGCTGTAATCTGAGAAGAGTCAAATGTGATAGTCCTGAAACAATGCTTCCCTGGGCTGAAATGAATATGTGAATACCACCTTAAAATTTGAGACACATGCACAAAGGCCTGATTTACCTGCACTAACCAAAACCATGAAAGAAGTTTAATGTATTCTGAAATGGGCTTTTCTGAAAAAGATATTTCTATTAACATAATATTACAAGGTATCTTATTTGCAGTGTTTCTGAATGTTTTCATACCTAGGATTTTTTAAAGGAAAAATCTAGTACTTCGATTGCCTGAAGGATAAACATACTCCCTATGATGAGCGGAGGCAAAAATCCCTTTCTTGTCTCATGACTGTTGTTTACTTCAACAGTAATTTTATAGCAGGCTGGTAAGCTGTATAGTGAACAGTGATGGTTTCCAGACACATGCTGGTAGGAAGCAGAGCTGCTAATACTGTTGAAATAGGAGTTGTTTTTTCTGGCTTTCCTCAAACAAAATTTACAATCTCATTTCCCCCTTTCTAAGGGAAGAAAAAAGCTGCTCTCTATTTCAACTGTACAACTTCCATTTCAGATTAAAATAAAAACAAAAACGCATAAATGGAGAAAACCTGTTCCAAAGAGATAGAGAATATCATGTGCCTTGCCAATAGAAAATTTCTTTTGAAGTAAAATCACAGAAGAATACAGTATATTAACTAAATCTTAAGAAAGGGTAGAAAGATATTTTGGACATACAACACTGCAAAGAAGAATGTGACCCCTAAATTTCTCTGAGGAGGTGCTTTCATTCTTTGTAGACATTCCCAGAATAAAGATTATATTGTCTATCATGGTGGAGTTTGCAAACTTGGCATGCAGAGCCATTGAGGGTGAGTGATTTGCTTAACTACTTTTTTTTTTCTAAAGTAAGTACCACAGAAGTATTGTTAATTTCTTTACTTTTATATTACCCAGTTATACATGTTTCAAGCACCACAGCATTCTCAGTTATGGCAAATCAATATGATATTAATATCCTTTACATAATTCCCCTCAGCCAAGCTAAAAGCATCATTTTATGCTTAAATCTGTAATTCTTCCAAAACGGACCTCAGTCTTTTTCTTATTATTTGTTTATGCTACAGAAGTCTAAGGAAGAGCTGCCACTGATGCATACTTTGCTGAAAACATGCGTATGTGATTTTTTTTTCCCAGGTGAAAATATTATTGTGGCATAATCCAGCAGTTCATTTTGCATCCCTAACAAGGAAAAATGTTAAAATGGAAAATATGCAATGAATTTTTTATTTAAGGACTCTGAATGAAAATGGCCAGTTCTGACTGTTAACATCTAAAACTAGAAAACTATGGTAAAAGTGATCATTGTTACTGCATTTTCTTAATCTGCAACCAAGAAAAAAGGGACTTTGTAATGAAAAGCAGATATCAATTGCTTGGTAAAGCCTTACATTTTGGGTGAAAAGCTTGAAAATACTTTCAAGTGATTAAAGAAAAAACAAACCTCATTGGAACTAGTTTTTATCATTAGTTTATTTTCTTATATTTGCACAAAACTGACCCTGCAGCTGTATTATTACATGAACCTCTTATTATAGTGTAGCTCATATCTTAAAAAGAGAGGAGTCTGAAATACACCTAATGTCTGCAAGCAGACCAGGTGTCCTCAGGTTCAGAGCAGGCCTGAGAAGATGCATGTGAGACTTTCTATATCAAAACAAACTTATCTCCAAATGTATTTCTTCTGTGTCTTAGTGCTTGGGGGGGGGGGGTGTTTGGTTTTTAATTATTATTTAAAACGCAATAAAATTCAACACACATAAGGAATCATTAGTGCTTCAGAAGCAGTAGTCACAGCTGAAGTAATACAAAATCCCACTTTATAATTAAGATAGATGAAATTCTACTCCTAATCATCAGCAAAACTGAAGTCTGATTGTACAGAAAGTTGGGAAGTCACATTTTAATTAATAGCAGGCTTTTAAAAATATACCTAAACCAATTATTTGTTTGCTCAGAAAAGAAGGAAATTATAGCATTCTCACAACAATGATTTGAACTAGTTATTCCCCAACTGCAATGCTGCATTGCTTGTGGTATCATGTTCTAGAAAGAGATTTAAACCAGAATTTTAGAGATGCCAAGGAACTTTTTAAAGCATTCTGTCCAGGTCCTTTACTGCTTTCATAAACTTGTGTTATCATACTAGTAGAAATACATGACTTGAAGGCAAAAGGCTCCATAGTGAAAAAGGCAAGAAATATTTTGTTAACGTGACAGAAGGATTTGTGGAGACCAGCAGTTAGGAGATATTAATAGAGGAGTCAACCTTTCAGTGCTGAATTAGTGAAGTGGTTTGGAGAAGCTGAATTAACACACAGCTTGTGGAAATATGTAACTTTTTTGACATAACCCAGGAGGTAGAGCTAATGAAGGGTGCTCAAAAGCAGAGTGGGAGGAAGACCAGTATGATAAAAGGAGTAAAAATGGACACAAGAAGAACAATATTGTGTTTGTCATTCCCACCATAAGGCTTTACACTGGGGTCATCACACTAAAGCCATGAAGGGGACCTTCAAGTGTTTGAGCATCTATTATGCTGCTACAGAGGCTCTGGGAAGTCTCCAACACTTTTACACTGCTTTTGACCATCTTCACTGGTAGCATTCTAGCACTGTCATTTCCATCTTGGCAATTTTGTACGCAAGTCTTCTTTAATGCTACCTAGGATTACTAGAGAACAGTAAATTATAGCTGCATTTCCCATATATTCTTAGTTTGCTGTGAGAATATTCAAATCAACCTGACCTATGTAATTATATCATTTATAAATTCATAACCTTTTATAAAATGCTGAAAGTCTTTTGGACTGAAAAGCATCACTGAAAGGCCCAGCTCAAATAGGCATATGCTTAACTTCAAACACATAAGTAGCTACAGTCTAACAAAAATGCTGTTTGTATCCACAGGTACCTGAGGTGCTACTACTGGGCAGTTCGTAGTTTAATCACCATCGGTGGCCTTGCAGAACCACAAACGCTGTTTGAGATAATTTTTCAACTTCTGAATTATTTCATGGGTGTCTTTGTCTTCTCCAGCTTAATTGGTCAGGTACATAAAAAAATCAATAACAAGTTAGATTCAAATTACTGTAATGTAATGATAACATATTCAATTTAATGGACTTTAGTTCTGGGAAAAAGTTTCGTTTCCATCCTCTATTTTAATGTCAAACATACTTATTTTTCTTATAAATACATGTTTTTAATCAGTTCCCTGTTTTGTAGCTCTTTTGCACACAAGCTGATTAAAAGCTAAGACTGCAGGACACAGATGACCCTTGAAATTATGTATAATTCCTTTTTTTTTTCCTTACTCACAGCCAAGGAGACAAATCCTTGATATTCACATTATACTGTTAAATCTGAAATAAAAATTGTGATTGTTGAATAAGTCATGCTCAGTACTACTACTGATAAGATTCTGTTAATGGAAATCCCATTATTTTTGTCAAACTGGAACTCTGATCTCTTCCACAAATTACAATATATTTGTCAATCTGAAAATTAACTGGTTTCTATTTCTCTTGGTTACCATTTGGCATGAGGGAAATAAAAAATCCCATATTGCAGCAAATCAATGAACATAATTGAAATATTTCTGGTTTGTAACTATTAAACTTGGGTTTAGATCATAGATTTTAAAACACATTGCCTACAGAAAAACACATGCTGAGATTTCTGAGTGAGGCTGTGCCTTATCAATTTCTGTAGAAACCATTCCAGATTTTTGATTTGTCTATGCCTGTTATAAAATTAATTATTAAAAAAAAAAACTAAATTAAAACTGAAATTTAATTCTTATTTTGAATACAACATTTGAAAAGTTCAATCCAGCAGCTAGAGAGTGCATATGTCTCTCGCTCTTTGGATCTGCAAGAAGGCCGAACTGTCATGGAAGAGACTCTTCCTTACATGATTTAAAATTCCTCCATAAACCAGAATTACCAAAAATAAAACAATGCATACATATAAAATATTTCTTCTGGAAAATTATTAAATTCAAGTATATATAATTAAACTTCAGAGTTTGCATATTTATAATTTTTCCCTAAATTGTTGCAACTATCAATGAAAGCGTCATTTCCCCAAGAAGATTCTACAGATCACTTTTTGTAACCAGTGTAGTCATTTGCAGTCTCAGACTTTAAACCTTAACATACAAGCTGCTTCATTGCATTTCGTTTGTTATAGTTCCTGTTTACAAAGAACCCTTAAAATTATTGAGTTATTCCTGCTTTAGCACACTTGCCTAAAAGTTGTTACTCCCATTGCAATCAATTGCATCTCTGTAATAAAGAGCAAAACTCAGCCCATGGCACATTAATCCTTGGCAGCTGCCAGCTGAAGCCATTCCACTAAAATCACATCTGAGTATTTATTCTTTTGAAGAAGGAATTATCTATCTACTTTCTAAAAACTGAATCACATTTGAGTTGAAATGTTAAATGATGTACCTGCACTAAAAAATGTAAGGTTACCTTTCAGCTCTCAGAGCTTAGGACTGATCTCAACTACTTAAACAGTGGTACAATCTTAGTTTTAGTAGTGTTAGATGATGCTGTAACAGAAATTCAGCCCAGTTTGCTTTGCTTCTGACTTGCATTGCATGCCAAATACAGAGTAGCTTTACTATGGATTTTTAAGAAAAGTATTATCTATAATTTTCATCCATGTCCAGAAATACAAGACAGAAGAATAAACTAAAACCCAGAAACAATTCTTCTAAAATCATGTTATAATCAGACAATCATATTAAATCTGTAATGTTTCTGAAAAAGTGGATGAAGCACCTATTCAAAGCATGCAGCCGAGTGCATGTTTAATTTCTTATAAAAAAATTAAATGCAAAAAATATGATATTATTTTATTATTTTATAAGTTGCTGACAAGATATTAAAATCAAGACTATTTTTTTCTGAAATGTGTGGTAACAACAATTGACATTTGCAGATGAGAGATGTAATTGGAGCAGCAACAGCAGGGCAGAACTACTTTCGTTCCTGTGTGGACAACACTGTCTCCTATATGAACACCTATTCTATTCCAAAATTGGTGCAAAACCGTGTTCGAACGTGGTATGAATACACATGGGACTCTCAAGGAATGCTGGGTGAGGATTTCCAATTCCAGTTACTTAGCATGTCTGAGTGAGAGCAGTTATAGAGATACAGATATAGGGTGAAATTCACATTTCTCCTTTTCTGAATTGCATGTGCGAAGTCAGAGGAGGCTGCTCAACTTACTTTGGAAAATAAAGAAACTAAAAAGCAATATGATTCTTACTACTTCACAAATTTTATTCATTAATACAGTGGTTTGGTCATAATTTTGGACAAGATTTATTAAGCATCTTAGTAAAAGCATATTAGCTGCTTCCTCACCTGAACTCATAAGTGTTAGAATAACTCCATTAAGTTATTTTTGCTCATTTTTGTGAACATTCCTTAATTTGTCTTTTTTTTGTTTTTCAGATGAATCAGAATTACTGGAGCAGATGCCAACCAAAATGCATTTAGCTGTTGCAATTGACGTGAACTTTGCCATTGTCAACAAAGTGGACTTGTTCAAAGCAAGTAGTTTTACAGGAGAATGCAGAAATATGTGGTACTCCATACAGAAACTTTGTTTTGTGCATCTTGCAACACTTAAGTACATGTTTGTTAGTATGCAAGGCAAAATAAGTCAAAGAACTATCTCAGTGAATGGAGACATCAGAACAAACCCAACTGCCTGCATTTGGATTTCTTTTGTGTCGAGGCAGTGATCTTGAAAGAAACAAATGAGATTAGAACAAAATCCTATTATGACGACATCCTATAGCTGATGGTATGGTCAGACTGTGAGTGAGTTCGGAGTATAACTAATCTCAACAGTCAGAGAATAATCTAATTTTTGACACAATCCACCTTGCTGTGGCTACCCAGATCTGCCTGAGAGATCACCCATGCTCCGTGTTCTGGCAATGTAACATTGGTGTAGAGAAAGCTGCATCATAGTCAGTTTTTGTGTGAAGGAGCTTTCTCTTTACTTACCATGGTAGTTTTCCAGAGCTACACTTTAAATGTGTACTTAAAATTGAATTTCTGGGACAAAAGCAAGAAGACCCCAAGTTTTTAGAAGTCTACACAAAAAAATTTCTTGTCAGGGTATTTGCAAGAAATCACATGATACACCTGTATAAAAATTACATGGTTGTACATTTTTCTCTACATCTGCTGAAGACATAGAATTCATAGATTCATATGAGCATTTGACAGGATCTGTTGTTTTCCCCTGGACTGGTTTAAAAAAAAAAATCCCATAAAATCCCCATAAAAAAACACATAAAGCTATGAACATAACCCTAACTGAGCTTCCTCAGAAAATCTAGACATACAGAAACTCACTTTATAAAAAATGAAAATATATTCAACCCATAGAGAACTTCATACGTGTTTGAAATAACAACTCTTTCAGTCCTTTCTCAGCTCTAGTAGCTGATCTTTATGATGTTTTGAGTTTGCATTCCACTTATAGAATCCCTGGATTATTCCTGTATTGTTGGCTTTTGAGGCACTAATAATCACTTTTAATACTGAATTAGCAGAGTGATCAACTCTATTTTAACAGGGCTGTGATACCCAGATGATATATGACATGCTGCTAAGGTTGAAATCCATTGTATATTTACCTGGTGACTTTGTCTGCAAAAAGGTGAGAATTCTTGTTTTATTCATATAAGAATTATGTTATGTGTTTTATAAACAGAGTTCAGATATCGGTCAACAATGTCCTTTAAATAAACTTAATCCTGACTGAATCAGAAAGCATAAAATTAATTAAGCTACTCTGTGTAATAACAACAAATGTGCTCTCAAATTTCAATCTAGAGCAAGACAATATGGATTTTATTACTTACATTACCAACCATGAAATTATAGTAATGTGGGAAAGTATTTAATGTAAATATGGCTTATCGAATGATACCTCCTGAAATTTTCATATTTAAAAATGGATCAAACATAATGTTGCTATACTTCTATATATACAAACCCAGCCTACAGATCTCAGTCTATGACACTCTGTCTGTGCTTTGTTTGTGTACTCAGACAGACTTAAGTAGAATTATCTAAAAATGTAGAAAATACACTGCTCCGTAAAGCTCCTTCCAGAAGGATCTGCTCTGCCTTCACTCACAGCTCTGAGCCTTCTCCAGGTTTCCAGCTGTCACACTGTCTCTTAGCAAAGATGTTGAACTTGTCTCAGCTTTTTGGCTTAAACCTGGCCAGATGGGTAGTTCACAGGTAAATCTCAGTTTCTGACCAGTGAGCCCAAGTCTCTTTCCAGAAGGCATGTAAGCATAGGGCAAAGTCAGATGCAATCAAAGCTTGGGGGGATTAATAGTAATCCGTACTGCTACTGCTCTGGCAAGTGACCCACAGGTCCCACCACCTACACAAGTGACCATCAGAACCCCTTAACTTGTCTTTAGCCGTTCTGCTCCAACATGCTCATTAAGGTCCTTCTCCCTCCAAGAGTTAAGCATGCAATCCTCCTCCAGAATGCTGGGCTAGTTCCACTGACTCCACTGTGCAGAAGTTAAACATTTGTGAATACACTGAAGGATCAAGTATGTCCTTTCAAAGACCAATCCCAGAATTGCTGTTGGCTAAGAAGAGTGGAAGAGCAGTTTGTTGTG
Organism: Vidua chalybeata; assembly: GCF_026979565.1. Classification (NCBI taxonomy): domain Eukaryota; kingdom Metazoa; phylum Chordata; class Aves; order Passeriformes; family Viduidae; genus Vidua; species Vidua chalybeata. Next base: position 126,663,145 of record NC_071530.1, on the reverse strand, counting down.
TTTGCTTATACAATGCACAGCATGAAAGGATCTTAGACTACAGCTGGGACTCTGACACAACAGAGAGAATAAAGGACAGCAACAGATTCAATGTTTTGATAATGCAATCCGATGCAAACAGTTCTTAACAAAGACAGGTTATTGAGCTATCAACTTATTACAGCTTGATTCAGAGCTAAAAGGCCTCTCCTTTGTATAAGTCTACTATGTGACCAACAACCATAGAAATCTTATTAATGCTGCAGCATGTATGGAAAGTTGGAACCACCTTCCCCCTGGATGTATGTTGGTCTCATCCTACTTCACTGAAGAGATGCTGCATGCAAGCTTGGAGCACCAACAGAAGAGATAGGAAGTACAAGTCCCTTCATTTTCAGTCCTGGCTCTGTTGCTGCTGCTTTTTCACTTTTAAAACTAAATTGCCACTTTACCTCATAATAGTGGTAGACCCTCTGCTCATGAGAGAGTAGAAAGATATTTAAAGAAGGACCTGTAATATGATCTGAATAACAAAAACCATTGCTAAAACAGAGTTCTTTATGTGTTTGTATGCCCAGGGAGAGATTGGCAGAGAGATGTACATCATCAAACAGGGTGAAGTTCAAGTCCTTGGAGGCCCTGATGGTACCAAAGTCCTGGTTACACTAAGAGCAGGAGCTGTATTTGGGGAGATCAGGTAGGTCCATCACAATTTTTAATACTTTTTCTTAGAACTTGTCAAATAATCACCAGTTTTTTTAACTTCTCTGTGGTAAGTGTGACAGTGGGGAGGCAAGAAAGTGGGTAGGATCAACAAAGAGGACACTGAGCAAGGAGAAGCATGTAAGTGAAGGAAAATCTAAGTGAAGTAGCAGTGATTAATAGGGCAAGATCTGAGACCAGTATTTTGATCAATGCACACAGGGATATAGAGAGAAATTTCTTCTTTAGCATTTTAAAGATTTAACACATCTCCCTGTTATGCTGTCTGCAATACAGGAGGACCAAATGCATTTTATTGTCTGTAGAATAAGACTAGATGCCCATAAATGGCAGATGGCAAAGAAGAAAATTAATCTCCAACAAAATAGCTACAAAAATCTAAAATAGCAATTAAAAATAGTTCATTTAAGAGCTGATTAAATTGTTGAAAATCAGACAACCCAATTTGAAAAAGTATTTATTTAAAAGCATACAAAACAAGAAAAAGGTGGATAGACCAGATTTTTTTGTCTGAATTTATCTGGGTTTGAATTTTTTTGCTGGTAGCTACAAATGGTTTTTATATTCTGCATGTACTTTCTATGCAAAATCCATTAACTCTTGTGTGCTAAGTTCCCCAGTTAGTCAATCAAGTGTTAGTTTTTAGGCACTGCATCCCTCTGCTGAGGTTGGCCCAAGGAAAAGTAATAAAATAAATGTGCTGCTGCATGTGATAAACTGGACCCTTGGTTTCTTCCAGCTGCCTTGCTGTTATTGTTAATGCTCTTGCTGGTAGCTTTAATCTGCCTTTTGAAAAGCAATAATCAACTCTGTACAAGATTTACATTTGTCCTCTAGTTATGTCTCCCTTTGTAGTAGGGGAAACATTCCTGTTTTTCCAGTGATGTGCTTACAGAACTTGCTTAGACCTCAAGTGGAAAACATCTTATATATCAAGTTACAGAACTTGTTCATTAAGTGGGAAAGTGAAATTATATCAGTTCTTTGAGAAGGTTATTTGGAAGGTATTTCTCTGTGTGACAATATAATTACCTGAGCAAAGCCTCCAAATGAAAGTAAGTGTATTGTAAGTTATGCAGAAAGACTGAGAATGAACTCATCAATAGGGCTGAATAATGAAAAGACAGAAGAAAAGCTAAAGCAGTCCCCATATGTAACACACACGTGGTTTTCAATTATTTATTAGTCTGGTATTTGAAGTGAGAACTTTGTATTTTAAACTGAGAAATGATAACTATTGGTTTCAAAATACAGAAGGGATTTTTACACTTTTGATCTAACACAGGTGAGCGCTTGTTTCCATGTGAGAACCACACAACGACCTTTAAAGATTAATTTCCCAGTATGTGTTACTCTTTACATAATTGCCAATATGGCCAGCAAAATCTTCAGCAATACTATAACACTAAGTGTAGTGTTCTAGTCTTGTTTTATTCATCACTGACCTACTGCAGCAGCAAATCCATTCAGACACGTGTAATTTGCATATAAAATATCAGGCAGTGGATAAACTCAAGGAGAAAAAAACACAGCAACTGGCAGACACGATGCACTAAGTTTATCAGTAGAGATATGCTCTTCCTAGTGGCAAGGTGCTAGAAAATAATGAGTTTGTATTCTGCCTTTCTATATAAATTTTTCAAGGTCTTCTGAATAGAGCATACCACAGGCAAATGTAAAATAATATTCTTTAATGGATTACGTACTACTTTTTCTAGGACATCCAAGTTTTCCTCTCACTTCATAATGGTTATAACCTGGTATCAGGCTGATTTCTTTCTGATTTCCAATTTAAGATTTGTTTGGAGAAATATGTCAGCTTCCTTCTGAGTGTTTTAGGTTCATGATTTATAAGATGCTTGCTATTTGATCTCACTTTGTTCAAAATGCATGACAATGATGCTTAAAAGTCTCCAGGAGTGAAGGAATTGAAGAAAATAAAAACTGTTTATTGCCAAAAAATTCCCTGAATTATACTAGAAAGCCAAAGCAAGAGTAAAAATCAAACATGTCCCTTGCCAATTTCATCCTTGAAAATTATTACAGAAAGGGATTAAGCAACAGGAGTTCTAATTAACATTTTACCCTCATTGCAACTTTCCTGTACAAATATCAGTTTGGGAAAGTAAAATAATTTCAGAATCAGAAGCAAACAGATTGTTATCTTAATGAAAGCCCATCAGCAAAGACAATTCAGAACAAGAGAAATTCAGTTATAACAACATTTCACTAGCCCAGAGAAAGTTACACTTCAAGCCAGATGTCCTCAGTCATCCATTTACTGGTATTTCACTAGAGCCATATCCTATCAGAAAATGTTAATTCTGGAAAAACTAAAACATTTCTCCATTTTATGTAAATTTTTGACAGGAAGATCTCTAAATGTTTCATCTCAACATCAACTTTCATCTGTTTTGTAATTTTAATCATTATATAAAAAATCCAAACTACAGGGACTATTTAATTTTGTGAACAATGACATTTTCCAGTACTTTGGTCCAGGATTTCCCTCAAAATAGTAGCTGCTGTTTTTGATGGGCTCTGCCCTTTGGAGTTTGACATCCTTATCAGAAGCAAGATCCAGACCTATTTCCCTTTCCTGACCTACCAGTTCTCATATGCACATAGGTGCCCAGCTGAGCCACCACAACCCTGCATGTTCAGCTGATAACACAAGCCATTCCCCAATTTCTATTAACAGCAGCTTCCCACAGAGATCAGCTATAAAAACAATAGATAAACTGAGTCATCACTTTGACAGCTTTATAGCTTGAAATTTAATTTGCTAGCATAGGAATTCTAAGGTTATCAATTTCTACTATTATTACAGCATTTCACGCTCACAACTGGAGTAAAAAATGTTAGGTAAAAAAAGCAGATTTTGTCATTAATATAGATATTGCATTACCACAAAATCCTGCAAGGAAAATGTATCTGTTTTAAAAAATTTGATCATGTAACACTTCACACATTAGCCAAACCAGATTGAATGCTGGAGTACTATAACTTTGTCCTAAGTCAAAGATGATTCTGTTTGAGCAAAGACTGCCTTACTTGTAAAATTCACCTTACATCATCGCCATAATGAAAAAGCTGATCTCTTTAGTCCCTGTCTACCTTGATAAAATGAGCTTTCTGTTAGGAAAGCCTAAAATTGATTGTTCAATGACTTGCTGAGAAGTGACTCATCAGAGCTCAAAAGGTATTTGCAATTTTCTTCAGCAGCTTTTCCTATTGCGCAGAGTTTTATTCTATCTGAGGAATTGTAGAGAATTGTTTAAAAATAAGATGATAAACTGCATTTTTAGCTTCAGCTCATGTATTGATTGCTGTCTTGAGTTGCAGAAAAACACTCTGTGGGCATGTAAAACTAGCCTTGCACACACAGTTGCAGAGGTCTCCTAGTATCCTTTATAAACTAACTATATTATCTATATGATTCAATAGTTAGAAATATGTTTTATAAATATCTTTAATATTAAAACAAATATATATCCTTGATTATTACTTCAGATGGGAATTAATTTCTGTTTACTGTGGTTCAGAGTATCTTTTTAAAATAACTTTTAAATTTAGATAATATTAAATGCTTTCTAAAAATATTAATTCACTGGGAAATCTTTAAAGGACAAATTTTGGGGTTAGATATTGAATAAAGTAATTGAGCAATTTTAGTACTAACAACAAAATGCAAATTCTCTTACTTACCAGCAGAGCTGACAAATGAAGTCTCTTAATTGCTTGGTGCAGGACAAACAATTTATTTTTATTCGTACATCTAATTTTTTCTTACTGTCCTCCCTCCGGCCAGCTACTGCTAGCTAAACTGGTCTAATGCCTTACATTCAAAATAAAATAGCCTTCTTTTTCTGGCAGACACATTTGTAACTGCCAGCCTGAAAGACCTTCCCAAAGTGTATCATTCAACTTGCCAACATTTAAGCATGAGATGTGCTATGTGAGAAAATAAAAAAACTAGAGCCCCACAGAAGTTATTCACTCAGAAAAAAAATCCTTCGGGGAGGAGAATCATTCATTCACTGTAAATAATGCTGCTCTACTACTGATGCAAATAATTTTCAGCAATAAAACTGAGGAAATGACAACTTCATATGAGAACTAAAACAAGTGCAGTCTGAGCTGTGGGTATCTCTATTAGCAAAACTTTCCACAGTCCTTAGCATCTACATATGCCTGACCACCAGTGACAGTTTGCCTTCCTGAGATAGAATTTCTAATCCCATCTGCACAGGGCCTTTACAGAACACTGGATAGAAAAGCCAGCTCTGTAAGAGAGCTTTGCAATGACTTTAATGGAGAAGCACCAGCAGAGAGATCCCTCACTAGGGCAAGTAACGCTGTGACTGATGATGTTTATTTTCATTCCAGCCTACTAGCTGCAGGTGGAGGAAATCGAAGGACTGCCAATGTCGTGGCTCATGGTTTTGCCAACCTTTTCATTCTGGACAAGAAAACACTCAATGAAATCTTGGTGAACTATCCTGACTCAGAAAAACTTCTCATGAAGAAAGCAAAGTATGTCCTAATAACAGTTTTTAAATCATATAATTTAGCTGCAGGATGGACAGTTGTGGCTTATAGATGATTTGCATTCCTTTCTTGGAAAAGTAACAGTTGTAAACACATTTGGTGTTAGGGGTCAGATTTGCCTGGTATTTTCTAATTGAAAGCATGGTCTTGGAAGGAATCCCAGGGGTTATGGAAATGTGGTAAGTAGAATGAAATCCTGAATGTAGTTGCCTTATGCATTATATTTAAGGTAACATTAAAAAAAATAGGAGATTAGGATACATATCAGCACTTTTTACATCATCAAGAAAGAAACTGCAGGACAGATATCGGTTAAGGAATAGGTTTTCAACGAAGCAACAAAACACTTGCAATTAATTCTACAGAGATATGCTTCAATGCATCCACAGACTTGTATGCGTTTCCAAAACCTTAAGCAGCAGTTAGGAATGGATTTAAAGTAAGGCCTGACAAGATAGAACTACACAGATTAGATACCTGTGCATTTTATTCAAAAGCATTCTGAAATGGGATTTGAAACCAAGACTGCTTTTCACCTTCCTTTGACTAGCTTGCTAGGATCACTGTTTTCACAGTGAAAGGGCAAAGTATTGTCAGATTTTGTCATAAAATTATGACAAAATGAGTACCTTGCTATCTTGTTAAAGGTCCAAATATTTGAAACAGTTTGTCATTTTTAGTATACTTCAGCACCCCTACTGATCTCTATTGTTACCTCGAATTTCTATCAAAGGTGGAATGTTGGTTGCAGACTTGAAATTCCCCCAGAGAAGACTAAACATAGCACAGGAGAGACATTTTGTTTTTCAGAAGTGCTAGCAAATGGCTGCATTCATCATGTTGTAACAGCACTGGTAGTCAAACAACAGTATCTTGAGAATCATGATGCCCCTGAGAAACAAGGAAACCAGACACAGAATGGGCTAACTGCTCAGTTTTCAAAACTAGCATTAACAGCTAGAAAAGGGGAAAAAATGCATGGACCAATGATCTCCAGCAACAATCACTCCTGACTTTTTTCCAGCTTCTAGCTAAACAGTAGTATGACCTTGTTATTCCTGTCTCTCTGTCCTACGCTGTCTCTTCTGCTTTCTTGCCCACCCTAGACATATTCTGCCCATCCATTTAATTCTGCTTCCTCCAGACAGCCTTTCTCAACTGTGGAGCTTAATCATACACCTTTTGTATCTGCATTCCCATTGGAGCTCAAAGACCTCTCTAAATATCAGACTAAAACCAAGATATGCTGTTTAATTTTAAAGATATGCAGTACCTGCACTGTGCAGGAGGCCATGTTGCTTACCAGTCTAGGCATCCACAAATTCTGCCAAAACTAGGCACAAAGAGGAAATTTGTGCACTGTTTTCATAAAGATTGTGGTTATGTTCAGTTTTGGAATGAAGTTACCAGTTGCTCTGCCCTAGAAGGTTTACATTAGATTCCTTTTTGGTCATGTGACACCCTTAAAGGGCTCCTTGAAATAAACTGAAAGGATTTATTCAATAAAGAAATTTGTTCTATTATCACCTACCAATAACCTCTGTGTGTTTTTTGTATAATAAAGCCATGCAAGCTCCTAAAGTATACATTTTTTAATTTGTGGAAATGAAATTAAACAAAACAAAACAAACAAACAAAAAGGAGTAAACCCTTCACTTCTGAAATTCCCAGTGTACAAGATGCTGGAGAAAATGACAGTATTATGGGATTTACTGTACTTCAGACTGTGAATATAGTCCTCACTCATAAATAGCCTTAAGTCAGGGCTTTTGCAAAGATAGAAAACTGGGCTTGAAATCTGTACAGTAATCTAACAGAAACTGAATGCATGAGAACCCTCTGCTTTTTACTGGTCCCATCTATCTCGGATCTTTCATCTAATTTTTACTCTCATTATTCATTTTCAGTTCTTGTCATTATGGGTGCAAATCAGTACAGCTACAGAATGGTGTGAAAATCTACTCTGCCACAAGGCTGGCAGTAGTGTTTGTATTGTCAGGGTGTCTTTTTCTACTGAAGAGGACCAAAAATAAGTACCACTGTCTAACCTGACCTGTGAGAGATGACCCATGCTGGAAGTTGGTTTGGTAAAGTATTTCCTCCAAAAGTGCCAACTGGAGTCCTGGTGGAGCACCAAATGCTCTCTGAATGTGCATCCAGAAGGCCAGATAAGAGACTGATACCTCAGGATGGGGCACCCACCCCCCTCCACACCTCTTCTTTCCTTATCTTTCTCTTTGATTTGTTTTGTGACACCTTAATTTGAGCCAGCCCTTGTCTATACTCCAGGGTATAGGTAAGCAACTCCAGATTTGAACAGTTGCATCCATCTCTACTAACTGTTTCCAATTTTGCTCTTGTCACTTGACCTGGGAACCAAGCAAGAGCCATCAGATCTTCATGCATAATTGTGGTATTTCAGCTTTGCAGGAACTTCACTCAGTTTCACAGCACTGCTGTATGTTCTTATCCCCTTTTTTCTTTAGGGTGCTGCTGAAGCAGAAGGGGAAACCTCCTCCGGGACCACCAGTGCAACAACCACGGGGCTTGGCCAGTCTCTTTGGGCAGAAACAGGAAACTCCAAAGTTGTTTAAAGCAGTGCTTGGAGGAAAAGGAAAAGAAGGCCTTGCTAAGCTGCTGCAGCTGAAGAAACAACAAGAAACTCAGGTAAAGCCACAGAAAACAGAGTAGATTAAAATTTAGCCTTGCTGCAATCAACAGCAAAAACTCCCAGTAGCTGAGATAGAACCACTTTTCCTAACCTCTGTAAACACTAATTCTAAAATTTGGCTTGATCTTTCTGAACCTGGACTTTATGCAGACCAGAGAAAACAAAAGCAAGGGAAAAAAAGTAAGCAAACAAAAAATCCTCTAAGAAAGTAAGGATAAATGGATTTTACAAAGGCCTTAAGGGCATCTGATCTTCTAATTTTATGTAAACAACAGTAAATAGAGAAATACCTAAACACAGTAATCTGAGCCAGCTGACTCGGGCACATGGCGAACTTTCCAATTCAGTGTCATCTCTGGTTGTTAAAAATCCTGAAGACAAAATATAAAGTGTAGCCCACACAGCAAAAACTGATTAAATCTCTAATATCTTGCACTTACGAGAAATCTGTTGTTTTAACTGATGAAAATAATTCCCACATAATACTCTGTTCTGAGAAACATTAATGGTAATAAGAACCTGCTCACTTCTACATATTTACCCAAAGGTGGCAGAATTCTTTTTTTTATAGCTAAAACAGCTGTGGTTATATTTAAGTTAAATAAAGAACTTTGCACTTTGCTCACACAAATGACTATAAGGATATGATTGGAGCAGAAATACTGCTCATTCTAGTGTGTATTTGTGAACTATATGGACAGCAAATAGGCTTGGCCAAGGAATGGGGGCAGTGTGAAGTATGTCAAGGTTTATGTAACACTTTTCTTTCTCCACTAGTTTAAGGACATAAAGGAAGGCAAGACCTAAGGAAAGGTTCTATGCCCCAAAACGGGTCTGTTTCATCCCCCTATATTAGTAAGAAGCAGATATTATTAATATCCACAAGTGTTTCCTAAGTTTTATATTGATATTCTGATTCTGAAATTGCATTTTTTATTTAGAAACCAATTTTCAGCATCTGAATAGAAATTTACATGTGTTGCATACCCTTAATACAGTTGTCATGCTGTGCCTTTCCATGTCAATATACAGAATAGAACTAGTTCCTGAATTTCTTTTGCAGAATTGGAAAACATTAAACTTCTTGTTTCTAGGAAACTCAAGCTGAAACACAGACCAAGCCTAAAGAAGAAGAGAAGAAACCTGTGGCACCTGCAGCCCCCTCTGCACCCCCTGCTCAGAAGGAAAAGCCACAGGCAGATGCTAAGCCTGCAGTTATGCAGAGAGCAACCAGTAAGGAGTCTCTGATCATTAGTATGACTCCATCCCCCAGAGCAGGAGAAGGAGAGATCCTTAAAGTTGAAATTAAAGAGAAAGAAAAGAAATAGATGGTGCTTTGGGGTGTGGCCCCATCTATTTGTCTTGCTACATTCAGAGGGCTGGCCAGACTTTGCTTTTGGGTATAGAACATAAAAGTAGAGACTACACATGAGAAAAATCTACTCCAGCTCCTCGTCTTCCTGCCCTCCTCTACTGGCACAACTGCACAAATTATTTATGTTCTTAACCTTGATACTGAAGAGAGAACTTTTGGTGTATTAGAAATTACGGCTCGGATTGTATTTCACAACCATTTGTTTCTTGCTGTATTCATGCTCTCCCTTTTCTCTTACTCTGTCTTGCTCCTACTTCTCCTCTTCCCTCTCCTCTTTATCCTTGCTTTCTTCCTGTTGTTCCTGTTGCTCAGTTTGCTCTTAGCTTTTGTGTGTATTCTTTTCTGTTTTCTCCTCTGCCTTCCCATAGTTATCCTTTTCCTTGCTACTGCCCTACTGTTGCTAAGATTCCTTATGTTTCTCTCTATCCTTCTCCCTCCTCCCCTTATACTACTAATCGGTGACCTGGGTTTGTGACCAACGTGGCTCAGAGCAGTCAGCAGGTGCTATGTGTTGGGATATTTTACCTTGGGACAGAGGGCAACATAACAAAACCATTGTCAAAAAATAAATCCCAAAATCTGCAAGAGGGGAAACAGATTATAGAATTATTGTCAGCCCTCTGAAAGCATAAACATCTGCTCCAGCTGTCTTTGATTCTGACAAACTAACTAAAGACAGTTCATCCTCCAGAAGTGACGTGTAATTTTGGGCTGCTGATTTATTTGCTTGATCTTGTCAAGGGGTTGGGCATGCTCTCTGTTACATCTCATCAAGTAAGCACTTGATACAGCTGTCTGAAGAACCTTAGTATCTAAACCAGCTACTTCAAAAATAAAGGCTATTTTATAAAAAGCAGGATTTACACTTTCTGGCTCTGCATTGCTAAGTTACAACTAATGTTCCAATTGTTCATCTACGCCATAGACTTAGACTAATGGTGCAAAGAGAAACCTGTGTCTCTGTGTCTTAGCTACATCACACTTGTGAACTACAGTAAATCCTTCGTGAGTGCCACAGCTGAGGGATGCAGCCTCCCATGCAGGAGCTCCCATACTGCCAACCTTCTGCATCAACTCTTCAGTCTCAGATGCAGTATTACACAAAAGCTTGAAGCTGTGTTTTAAGCTAACCTCCCAACTACTTTCTTTTCTTCTATGGGTTTGCATCTCCTCGATCTCTGGATGAACAGTTTTGTAAACTAAAAACATTATGCAGAGGCCAAGCCAAGAAGTGGCAAAGGCAGGCTTCACAGCTCCTTGGCTGACCAGCTAACCAAGGCACCATGCTAAAATAAAACACTCACTTTGCAGGCTATATATGACTCTACAGGGTATGCATTCTATAGGCCTGTTCTTTAAAGCTTTTCAACTTCTGTAATCACAGGCAAAACTGGAAGTCTAACCGGAATCAGTGGGAAGTTTGCCCAAATAAAAGCTGGATGACTGAATTCCATATGTTGCATATTCCACAATCCTCTGATGAGACCAAAACCGTAATCTCTATCAAAAGAAAGTTCTGCTGCATTAGCAGTGAGGTGAAGGTTCAACTGCTTTGTGGAGAGAACCATCTTTATTTGTATACTACTTGTTATTTGATATGTAAGAAAAAATGACATCACAACAGAGGGAAAAAAATTTTAAATTGTTTCATATAGAATTATTCATCTATTGCACATCCGAGACTGTCTCAATGAAATCTCAAGATTAGAAATACTGCTGAGCTGTTCCATGAATGAGACCTTCTATGAATAATAATACTCTATGAATTACAATATATAGTTTCACATCCTTTTTTTTTTTTTTTTTGAGAGAGTTGTCAAAGTATTATGGAAGGGGGAAAAACATTCCCCATATTTTAACATTTTTATATGAACGAGTAAAGCTCGCTGTCATTGAAAAGAACTAATTCCCTTCTGCCTACGCAAATGCTACCAGGTAATTTTGAACATTTTCTCTGTGGGCATATTTAAGTTCATCAATCACATACTGACACAAATTACAAAGTAAAGGCTAAGACTGCAGCACCAAGTGCTTCACTGCAGTGACAGAGCTTCCCACAAATTGCTGCTTTGCTAAAGCTCGTAACAGCCCAGGTTTGCAGAAAAGTTTGACAGTTCTGCCTGCAAGACTACTGTTATGCACAGCTTTTGAGTTCCTTAGATCCAAAACAAACTAGGGGAAGTAGCAGTGCAGAAGACAGTGGCCACACATAAATAACCATCTGGTTTTCTGTGATGTCCTACTTTTCCATTGTTGGGGTATTTTCCTCTTCCCACAGTTCCTCCATTCTTAGGGTTGGCAGGCACAAGAAGGCTGCACAAATCGAAGCTGCAACTATTTGTATGGTCTTCAGCAGACAGAACGTTATGAGAAAGGTGCTTATTTACTACAGGTGTTTCTTTATTACATCTTACAAGATGTAAGATGCAATAAATTATTTCAGGAACTAATTCTACCTTGTAGACGCTTGATTAGTGAAGAAGCAGAATTAACTGCTCTGGTGCACTTAGAAGATGCAGTTTTCAGTATGACAGTTGTCTCTGTGTGGCATCACATTCCACTGCAACACTGTCTCCTGTATCTTAGTGTCCTAATTGAGTCCCTCAGACTTGACTACACTTGAATGTAAAGAAGCTGAAGAGTAGAGTAGGATAATGTATTTGAAAATGACAAGTAACCATCTCTCTATGCCTCTCTAACTAAAATGCAGAGATTGTTCTGGGAAAAAAAATTTGGAAAACCTGATAATAATTGTATGCATGGGAGAACTCTAATGTGGCACAGAGCATGAAACAGTCACAGTTATAACTCTCCAACTTCAGAATATCTTCTTGCTAGAAGTCTGTTTAAGATGCTTTATGAAGGATAAACTGCAGAGTCACTATCACTAAGTGGAAAGGCATTTTTCCTCTCCCTTTTACACTTGTTATAAATCTGTGGCATACTCACCATAGGAATCATTGCAGCATTTAGCATTACACAGGATAAGCTGAATACAAAAGCACCACAGAACAGTATACTGAAATGATCATTTTAATGCACAGGTATTGTAAATCAGTTAACTTCATCTGAACTGAAATACATATAAAAGTAAAAAATTCTGGTTACAGGTGAGCTCTCTGCTGTACATATGTATATATTATGACCAATACACATCAAAAAGCATCTGATGACAAAGACTGCCATACATGACTTTTATCACAAGGTGGTGCCAGTGACCTACGAGCATATTCACTTTACAAAACTTGGACAATATTTTGCTTTGTCACTTGCAGACTATTAGGGCATTTTTTTACATGTAAAAATAAACAAAAAATGGCAAAACAGCACAGTAACTCCCCTTTCCCTTGACTCACAATCTGCTGCATTTCTTCACTCAGAATATCACTTCAGCCTACCTTGGAAGTTTTCAACAGTCATCAGCTGTATACCTCTAAGTTATACAGTTCTTGCCATGGTCCTGTCTGAAACATTTCTTTTACAAAGAATAGGGCACATTGAGAATTGGGTGTCGTTGATATGTTATTTAACTCCCTAAGCTTGAGGAACATGGGAGCAAATCTTCAATAAGAGATAATAAAGCCTCTACTGTAGGAACTCAGAATTTATGTATAGAATACAGACAAAACAACGTTTTTTTTTTACATGCAGTAGATACTTAGTATAATAATACATACTAACATATTTAAATGCACTTCTATGGCAACTTAGAATTGGTAACACATAACTCAGGCGCAGCATTGTATTTTTGGCAGACAGCTCAGAGGAACTTCAGTAGTAACCTGTACTCCTATCAGTAGCACTCATCCACTACAATTAATGCAGACCAAGCATTAATACTGCATCCAGTTCTCTCTGTATATGAAGCAGGTAGCTGTGAAACAGCTTACTCTTCCAAAGTCATACACTCTCAATTTGAAGCAGTGTTATTTAGGTTTATTATAGTAGCTTCTTTGATTCAGTATTTTGAGTTGCATATCTGATATGACACTTCATTGTAATTTATACATAAAGTAGTAACAGATTTTCACTACACTGATAAAAAGATGATTACAGAATTTTTTTTTTACATAAATATATGAATTACATTTAAAAAAAAACCAAAGAGCTTGGCTTAACATGAAACAAACTGTCTTCCTTAACATTCCACTACTTGATAGTATTTAGGATCCCCTTCCACTGAGAAAAATGGAGTGGAGATAATATATCCATTTATGATTGATTGATAACTGTCAACTGTCTACAAAGCATTTGGTATGTCTTGTGTAAGATAATCTCAATAGATACATCCTTCATCCATCAATATTAATGTGAATTCAGACTTTCAACAGGATTACACATGTAAAATTAAAAACAAAAAAAACACCCCCCCAAAAAAAAAAAAAAAAACAACAACAACAAAAAAAAACAAAAAAAAAAAACCAAAAAAAAACCAAAAACAACATAAAAAACCCCACCAGCCAAAGGCACACTAAGCAGCTCCAGTAACTGAAAGTCAAACACACTATGACCTGGTGAAATCTTGAGTGTCCAAGTGTGCTAAATTTAGCATTAGCCCATTCTGTTCTTACATACTACAGCCAGATCACCCACATGAAATAAGTTGGATGTCTAACTCTAAACCACTTCAAAGGTGAAACAGCAAAATTAATGTTCAAGATTGGCATTTCAGAAGTGATAAATGTGACCTTTCCATCCACTTAAGTTACACACAGTGACAGGATCGGAAGAGATCCTCAGCAAGCAGTATGCAGCTGGGGGTCAAGAAACCTTCATTTGTCCACCATGCAAACATGATTTACACTTGGTATAAAAGGTGAAGGGAAAACTCAACCCAAGTAGATAAATCAGAAATTTTTTGCTCCAAAGAAATGCAGTATGATTATAGGATTAGGTCTTGAGAGACTTGACTTTCTTATGTCTTCCTAAAGGGAGAGAATATAGGGAGGAAATATAGCTTGTTTTGCAGGCACTTTTCATTAGTGGGCTCCTGGAAAAGCAGCATGATTCAAAGTATGACAAAAGTAAATACAAGTAGAAATTTGAAGAACTTACTTTACCTCAAAATATGCAGTTCTAAATCAGAGAAAACTTTTAAACTAAAAACCAAATTCCTACTTCACATAAAGCCCTTTAAAGATCAATAGTCATGACTGTTTTATTGGGGGGGGGGATGGAACCCCAAAACAAAACCCCTACCAAAACAAATCTGGAATTTCCATTTTCCACTACACTGCACATTGGAACACATCTTATAGCCTTTACTGGCCTCATAGGCGAGTAGCACTATTCTGAGATGTCAGAGGTTTACCTTGATTCACCCTAGTAATTCCCATACTACCTTAAGAGAAGGCATACTATAAAAGAATATATACTTTAATGACTTCTTTGGCTTTTGTTTACACAGCCCTGAATCCCAGGCATTGCCCAAAGGCACTGAAGTGGCAAACAAGAAGCAGCTGTGCAAGGAGGGCCTTCACACTCTGCGGCATTTATCTGCATATGAAACACCTGTATCAAAATTTTGTTATGTTGGCTTAATAGAAACTCTCTTTTCCACTCTTTTAAAAATCAAACACATCCATGTAAGCACGATTTCTCAAATCAACATCAAACCTAAACACCATTACAATTTTGGCCCTTAAAAGGCACACTTGGCAAAGTGATTCGTAGGCAAAAGCTAACAGACATTATGATACAGAGGCATGTGTACACATATACAGAAGTATATCGAGAACCAAAGTCTATAGATACAGCAAGTAAAGCAAGCACAAATTCTTTCTTCTGCTCAGCCCATCATTTTGCAGCAGGATTCTTAGGAGGCTGAAGTTTGTAGGTGCTGAAGTAGTTCACCACTTGCTGAGGGACTTCTGCAAGGACACACTGAGCCAGAGCTTCTTTGGGAGACTTATAAAAAAAAAACACCAAGCTTCAGTTTCCATCAACTGCTAATGAAGATTCTGAGGCAAGTAATAAGCACCTCCTCTAGAAGGTCAAAATAAAGTCTAACAAAAAATTTTACAGAGGACTTTACACAGTGCCCTTGTGTGACAGACAGATGGAAGCTTCCCTGTCAGCTTTACCTTCTTATTCTTGTTATCATGAATCAGATGGCTGTCTGGTGCCACTGAAATAACAGGAGCTGAGTGCACAAAGGGCTGCCATGTCTGAAGACACCTTTTGTCACATAAAATACATAGTGTAGATATCAAATTTTAGCCACATAAACATACTTCCACTATCTGCTTAAGATGACCCTTCAGGGATTTGTCTAAATCATATGCAGTCTTTTGCACCAAATCTCATCCACAATAACAGTATTTCTACGGAGCAGCTCTTCTGTAGATACTGTTTTTACTGTAAGACTAAGTATCCAGAAGAAAAAAAAAAATCTCTTTCTAGAAACTGAAAAGCATTTGAATATATAATCTTATACTGAGCATTGACCCTAGTTAATCTACATCTAAGTGCATTACTTGATAAGCATATTCTGTATTGATTTTGCTCTTTCATTTCAGTATGCCTGAGTTACTCTGAGATTAAACAAAGAATTTGCATGAAAAGTAAAAACATAAAAGCAAAATAAGAAGTTGTAAGGAGTATTATTAACAAGTTAATACTAAGACATGAAACAAAATTAGAATATATTAGGATGGAAATAAAAATATTGATCTTATTTGCCCATCCTGAGGAAATTTTGGTGGTTTTTATTTAAGTCAACACTTTTCAACATTATGACACTTAAAAGTTGACTTCCATTAACCTACACATACTTTATTGGATTTTACAGAAATTAAAAAATATCAGGATTTCATGCTTTCATTACCTTTTTTTGTATTTACTTTTATGAAAATGAAAACTATCACCACTACTTTCAGCACACAGTTTCTACTGATTTTGACCTCCCTAATTATAACTTAGCCTTGAATTTTAATACTGCACTAAATCATGAGACTAATCCACATTCATAAATGGGCACCACAATAAAAAGAAAAATTACCATAAGAAAAAAGCCATAGTAAGTTTTTCCTCACAAATAAAACCCCCCATCCATTTGTTTAATCAAGTCTGAGAGAGTTTTACAAAGGTCATTCAGCTGCAGCAACTAGCCAGAAATGTAGTGCTGGATCTAGAAACTGAGGGATTTGTGGGTTTTTTTTAGCATTTGATAAAGACTTGTCTTAAGAGTACATATTGGATACACCACACAAAAGCTTAGGACTAGATGTAGACATCCTAGTAAGCCCAGCATACCTCTGGAATATTTATTAAGCATATCAGTAAGATTACTTACGTTTTGGAACTTCCTGAATGGCACAAATTGAACAATGTCTCTGACAGCTGGTTCTCCTGACGAGGACCTAAGAACTCCATCGTCACCATCAAGAAACTCCATGGCATCAAAGTCTGCTCCTCCCACACCAACAATGATAATGGACATGGGCAACTTTGAAGCATTAACTATGGCAGTTCGAGTTTGATCAAGGTCTGTTATCACACCATCCGTTATGATCAGAAGTATAAAGTATTGCTGTCAAATCAATAAACACTGTGTTATGACAAAGAAATAGCAAACATTTAGCCATGTACACTTAGAAAAACTTGCATGCAGACAACACAGTGTTGTCACTTTGGCATGTTCAGTGTGCTCACTGAATTTTACAATCAAACATCTAATTTGTAGTCAGGCTTCATCTGTACAGTCTGAAAAAGCTTATAAGGACAACACAATCTTTTAAAAGAAGTCATCAATAAACAGCCACCATCCAAAACTTCAGTAGTATCACCCTTATTTCCTCCAAAATCCCCAAACCAACAGTTAACCTATTTCCCATTATTTGTTCTGCAATAGAAGGCAGTTTACTGAGGTTTTGGAAAGGTAACACCTTTAAAACTTGCATTTTTCCTTTCTGGTTAATCAATACCTTTATGAAACACTACCCTTTATTTCATTCATTGTATCCAGAAAATCCTAAATCACACCTTTTAGTGTTGAAACACACAGCCCTTTTCAAATTCCTTTAATTACGTTTTCTAGCTGCTTCATGAAGTTAATTACCAAGGTGTCTGAGACTACTTTGTAGTACATCAGTAACTTAAGTTCTACCTAAGTTGCTTCCACTATTCTGTCGGGGCTTCTAAAAGTTGGCATCTTAGTTTCTGCTCTGGATTGAAGCAGCAAAAATGAGCTAGAAGTACCAAGTCTGGAAATTATCAAGTTCTTTTTGAATTTCCAGTCTTCCCTCACTTCATTTCAGATGATTACTGAATAACATAAATTCAAGTCTCAAAGATACTCCCAGTATTCTTAGAAGTCTCTATTCACTACTTTCTTTCCCATCTGCCTTTATCTACCTTCAAATAATTGTTCTTCCCTTATCTTGTCTGTTTAGGTACCACCTTTTCTCCCTGCTCTCTGCTAGCCTGTTCCCCCCCCACTCCAGCAAGAACATCTATAAAACAGTTATGACCACAGAAAGCTATAAGCAACTGCAGTAGGATAGCACATCACACCAGATTTATTTCTCTCTTCTCATACTTCCTCCATACTGGAAAAAAAACAGCATCAGAATCAAAAGCCAACCCAAAATGACTACGATATGTATTAAATGTCAAGGTAGCAAATTGTCTTCAATACATCCTTTCAGGCAGGAAAAATAAATTGCTTGCTAGGCATACTACATAAAATAAAAGTTAAAAAAACCCAAACAAAAACAAAAACAAAAGCAACAAGAGGTTTGCTCCTTTCCTAAGATATAGACATACATACATATTTATATTTTTATAGCTAGTAGCGAAAGACTACCAAGGCAAAACCTTACCAGCCTCATGGCATATGAAAATCCATAGCTCTTTTTCAATTTGGTTTCTACAGATATGTTTACATGCAAAAATAGCTAATTTTATTTTCTGATTTTACATGACATCAAATACACCAGTATTTGCTGTCATCAGTGATTTAGAATTTTCTGAAATTCCATGCATTATCAACATGACTAAATACTCAAGACTTGTTCTTCAGAATTTCTATTTTTAATATGATCAACAACTCACGTATAAAATTTTAATACTGAGAAGGGCACAGCCCATACAGCACCTAAACCTTTAAAGTACAGTTAATTATCTGTGTTGGTACCTAGGGTCAGGAGCTATACCATCCACTTCTTCACTACCTTAGTTAATCCTCTCTCCCAGCTATCTGATGTGGAACAAGGGCTAGATGAATTTTTTTTCCCAGCTGAGGTTAAATCACTCTCTTAGATATAACGGCCTAAATTTGACTTTAGCAACTGTATAGCACTACAAGAGCTTTCAACAGAAGATACAATAAAGGTGTTGTGTACTTTCAAGTTTCTGTTTCAAATCTGAAGAGTTTAGTTAATTGATGAAGAGGACTGTTATGTACAATCTGCAAAAAAATAGTTTTTCTCTTGTTTTAAGGGTAACAAACATTTATTCACAAGGTAAAGGGCCAACTGTCAAATGAATACACTTACAAGTTAAAATGAGAAAAAAGTATTTATAAACAAGAAGGAAAGAACTTACAGATGCTGTTTGCTGCTGAGTAGCTGCAGCAGCAAATCTTGCCACATGATTTATAATTGGAGAAAAATTTGTTGGCCCATATAACTTCACTTGAGGAAGACAGGCTCGATATGCATCAACAATGCCTTGGATCCCTAGAGAACAGACATAGATATTTTTTTTTTTAATATTAGGTTTAGGATATTTTGAAGCACCCGATTTTCCTAAAGATGTATAAATCCGTTACTTGAGGTGATGATGCAAAGATTTAAAACTAACCACGGTGGAAAAAAGAAATTATTCACGAGCAATAGAAGCTTTCAGTTTGACCAATGCTTAAGGTACATACATAACATGATTTGCCTTGTGTGAACAGAAAGGCCAAATGCTCTATGCTCAAGGGCATGAAACTGAACTTACAGTAGTTCTCTTCACCTGGTAGCTTGTGGTGGCTGGTAGTCTGATCAGAGAGGCCATATTGAACAGACATTAGCACCACCACAGTCAAACCAGGGAACTCCACACCAACAGTAAAGTAGCATAAAGTGTCTTGAGAACACAAGAGAACTCTTCCTAGCCCTGTGCCCTGGCTGTTTAAACCACGTCTAACAAACCATTACAGAAGACAGATGCAATGCTATTTCTCCTAAGTAAGAAACTGGTTGTAAAATTTTTCCTGCTACAGGACTAAACTAATTATTTAATTAGGACATGCTTCAGTTCACTTTTCAAGTGTCTTTATGACTTCAACTTCGGCATTTTACTCTTTAGGTCTGATGTTACTTTCTCAGACTTACCATTACAGAATGGGTTTGAAGGGTTAAAATTTATTGGGAACTCATGAGATACCTGTGAAGACACAGATAACATGGTTAGGACTGCATGTACAATCTTCTCATGAAGTAAGTGCTCTCAGCTGTCTTAAGTACTGCATTTACACATTCCATTACCTGAAAGGAAGGAGGAATTTGTGCACCAAATCCAAAGGCTGGAAACATCTTATCTCTAAAGAAGCAATTTTAAAGAAAATAAAGTCAGTGCCTTCCACTAAAAGCTGACATAGTTCAGTAAGGTTAGTTATCAGGTTAGTGTAGCTTTTATAATTAAAAATGCTATTTAAGAGGCAAAATTAAATGGAAGTTCCCCACTGTAATTGTTTCTGGGACCAAAACTAGTCTTTAACACCAAACTGGCAAGAATGCAAGCATATATTTAAATCAATGCTGCTTTTTTCATCCATTATGAAAAGCCCTGCTTGTCTGCAGTAAACACAAACTTATACTTGCAATTATATATGATGGTGCAGTGATTATTATTTTTTAGTTCTATAACTTAGCTCAGAAGTTTCATTCCAGTATATCTGCAGGCATATTCAACACTGGTTTAAAAAGCTACCACAAGTGCCTATACATATCTAAAAAAAGGATCCAAATAAAAATCTAACACTTACGTATCATAATCCTGAATGACCATCCCGACAGACCAAATGGCTGTTAGGTATTCATTAACTCCATTAGGGCTGAGGTAATGCAGAGAGTCCGGAGAGCGAGGGTCTCCATTGGAGCCTGTAAAGTCTATCCCCACCTGTCAAATGCAGCATTTATATCTGATTGCTCTTAAAGGTTAAATTATGCTTCTTATCTCTGGCAAAGCCAAAGCGAAAACCATGAAAGAGTAGTAAACAGGACATCTACAAGTCTAACAGACTTGGATGCAGGTTCCTTGGAATATTAACACTCTTAAAATAATGTCACTACAAAACCCTCAAAAACTCTGCATCTCTCCAGAAGGGCAGAAATTACTTTCATCTGAATCACAGAATGGTTTGGCTTAGAAGAGGCCTTAAAGATCACCTAGTTCCAACCTCCCTGCCATGGGCAGGGACAGCTTTCACATGGTCAGGTTGTTGAAAGCCCCTTCCAACTTGGCCTTGAACACTTTCAGAGATGGGGCATCTACAGCTTCTCTGGGCATGCTGTCAGGTTTTCTCTGTGTTGACTTTCAGTTACTATTCACAGCAGCTCTTCAAATTCTGGCAAATTAATTTCATTCTGTATCTTGCTACACTCACACACCTTTCTTCTCAGAAGTATAACTAGTCAGCCTCCACAGAAGCCTAGAGAGCTTTTTCTCTGACTTCAATAGGTCTTCTTTGCTTTGGTGATGAAGCATGTTACTAAGGTGACGACATCTTACTGTTACTTGTGCTGCATTTGGTTCACAAATTACATAACTAAAGGGTTCTAACCCATATGATGACCTCTATGTGTTGCTTTCAAAGAATAGTAAATTTCTCATTGGTTTCCATCCACACAACTTAGCTAGCTCCTAATGGACACAACCAGAGGTTCAGAACCATTTGCCAAGAGTAAATACTATTTTTTTCTGAACAAACTAGAAGCATTCTGGCAAAATAACTTCCTGCTCCATGCTACAGAACAAAAACTAAGTCGACAAGAAAAAAAATATATAACAATCTAATAAAGAGCACAGCCAATCAATTCTATACTTCAATTTGCTCCAAAACTCAAAGTATTCATATAAATTATTTAACTTACAGTGAAATTCAGCTGACACCCACCCATGATGTAATCAAGGAATGTGCATTCTACAATGATCTAAAAATAGAAGACAGAAATTGTGGGTTTTTTTTAATGGAAAAAAAACCAGCTAATATTATTGTAGCAACTTCTAGGGTTCCAAATAAGTTGTCTTTACCCATTAAAAGAAATAGTTTTGCCCTAGAGCTATCCCACCCACCCACTGCAACCAGGATATTTGCAACATATGCTACCATACAGTCAGTGCATCAGAATCAGGCCTCTAGCAAAACTACAGACAGACACCAAAGTAGCTCCAAAACAACTTTCATTTATAAAATAACACATTATGACAGAGTTTTTCACTTTGCCATAAAAGAGCGAGTTGGGAAATGCAGTGGTTCAGAAATGACTTAAACTTGTACACGACCTTTCTCTTCAAGAGAATGTGAAGGGATGGGGAACACAGGTATGTGATTCAGACCTCAATTTGTCTTATATGAATCAGAGTCCCTTAAATATTTATTATGTCTGGAACTTTCAGACATTTTAAAGTTGCTTACAGTTTAAGGATGAAGATATACTAAATGAGAATTGTTATGCCTTAACACTTAAAACCAGAACCATACCAGAATATATTACTGACCTCACAATGCTTAACGCTCACAATGCCAGAGTTTTTATAGTTCTTTTTCTTCTGTCTTTTCTTTTCATTGATGCACTCAAATTCAACCTGCATGAATGCAAACAAAGCCAAAAGAAATATTATAATTTATGCAACAAATTTAATAATCCTTTATTTCAGAACTGATATTTTGGGCTTATATTAAAAATTAAGTTCATTTCATAATCCAGCAAAATTAAACCTAGTCTGCTCAATATCAGCAAGAACAAAAAACACATTCTCAAGACAGAAATCCTCTCTTGCCCATAAGTCTACAAACGCAATTTGTTTTGACAACTCTATTTCAAAAAGAGAAATTCTGTACCATTCTCCATCTGAGGATTCTGCTAACAATTCTTTTTTTTTGTAAAGATATAGCAATTCAAACAAAGAATCAGTGTTTCCAGAAGCTGTATCTGGAATTATTTTTATTATTTAGAACAAATACAACACTCAAAATATTAGGAAAGTACAAGCATGCACTCTTGTATATAGATCCCAGTATTTTTAATGCAGAAATAGTTCTGGAGGTTTTACAGGACTAAAGGAAACTATGGTAAAACATCTTGATAACACAGATATCCATAAAACAAATACTTTTATGTTATGTTTGCTATGCCAACTTTTGTCTGCTACATGTAAACCCTGCATATTAAAAGATTTCGAAACTATTATAGTTCATAAGATTAGGAAGGGTAATATCACTTTAGAAAAAAGCCACTTAACGTAACATAGCTGCATTTTTGTGCAGTGGCATAAATACTGAATTTTCTCATATTCACTGAAATATACATAATAGTTAATAAGTGCCACATTTTAAAATAAACGATTAAATAATATTTGGAAAAAAAATACTACAAGCTTTGGTCTTTTAACTGTAGTTAAATTTGTCCTGCATTCTGTCTTTTGACAATCCATTTTTTTTTATTTCTGTATTTCTATGATTAGTGAAATTTTTTGTGCTGATGGTGGGGCATTTAGATACATAATAATAATAATAACAGTAACCAAGACATTAATCCTAGGGAAATGGATGTACAATGTAAATGCTGTTTCAGCCTCAACTACAATAGCAATGTCAAGGTGTAGCCTAGCCCAGCTTGGAGGTCACCTGTGGCCAGGCGACCTAGGTTTTGCTGAAATATGAATAACACAGCTTATTAAGAACACACAGGCAGCTTAGACTGTGTAACACTTACAGGTGACGACCGAGATGCTTCCTTCAGTTTTGACATTGTTGTTTGAAAACTTCCTATGAGATCATGAGACCCATCACTATCATAGTCATAGCACTCAACCTAAAATGCAGCATTACTTAGTGTTAGTGACAGAAATGGCCCTACAAAAACAATGAACACTAAAATGGGAAATTTGAACATCCCAAACATTACTGTATCTTTTATACCACAGAGGTTTTCTCACATTGAAGTCTTAGAACTGCATAGGGTTGCACTTAAAACAGATTAAAATTGGGTAGAAGCCACTACACTCCGTTTCAAATTTAATCTTCTACTCAAGTGAAGGAGAGATGAGAATACTAAGTAGCGTCAGGTCTCACAAGAGCAAGTAACATCAATTATATTGAACTATGTTTTGAGAATGATGGGGTGTTGGGAAGAATAGAAAAACAATGTAGGGTTTTTTACATTCATCATGAATCTGAACATCCAGCTAAAAATTCAGTAAATCAGTTATGTAAGAAATCACAAGAGTTTTAGCAACACTTTTATATTACTTCATTAATCCTCAAAATAACACAGAATACATAAGCATATGAAGGTTCAGTCCTAAAGCTAGAAACAATATCTAATTTTTTGTTTTTTAAGATTAGCAAATTTATACAGTGGATCTGTTAAACTATGAGCTACACTTCATGGATCTGAATGTCAACTAAAAATCTCTTTTCCTATAGTGAGAGTTGAATGACAAGCTTTATTATTTAATCAATGTACTCTTTTAACAGGCCAATCTAGCAAAGAAGGCAGGAGTGAAAACAACTTTTTTTTTCTCTTTGAAAATGTGACCAAGCTGCCTTTCTGTATTTAAAAATGGTTATTTATCTATAAAAGCTTATTTTAATTTAATCCACTTGTGATATATTATTTCAGTTCAGCAACACAGACATGATAGCTAACTTAATCAAACCACGTAAAAACATACTAAAATAATTGAATAATGATGATGATAAATAGAAACAATAATAAATCAAGAGTCAAATAGGTATCCCACATTACTTGTAATCAAAATGCAAACTTCAAGAATAATGTTCAGAGTATGTATGGCTTAAGCTGAACAGCTATTTGCATGTCCATCTTTCAAGTCGAAAAATATTGTACCTTATATTTAAGAATCAATTTATCTGATTACTTGAGCATTTAAGTTAGAAATAAAAAAGGAAAACAATTAACTTCAACATACACTCCAGCTTCTGAAAGAAATTAAATTTCTGAAAACAAACAGGAATATTGAAATACAAAATATGATGTGTAGATTGGGAGTTGTACTGCACAGAACATACCTTTATCTTGCAGTTTGCACTACCACAACATTTTGAATTCACTAATAAATAAAAAAATGCATGCACATGCACTGAACATCACCTTAAATTATGCAAGCAGCCAAAGAACCAAGAGGCTAATTTATGTTCATGGCAGATGCTATGTAAATTGTTCTCAATGACATAAATTATGCCAATCAAATACTCAGCCAAGTGCTTCAGTAGCTGAAATTTAAAACTGAACATATTTCCTGACCCAATAGTTCTGATACCTGTTAGCACAGTTGGTAGATGTATTTCCTTTTTATTTCAAAGACATAAAAATTTGTTTTGCTTGCCATGTTTGACCCATTTAAGCCAATTTTTAGTATTTATTCCAGACAAGAGAAAAGCATTTCCTTTTTTTCCATATATGCCCTCCTAGACATGCAATAGCAATAGGGAACAATGTGATTTAACATATTTTTCCCAGCATTAGGCATGCCTGCTCCAGATGAAAGGCTCACATTTGAGACACAGAAAAACTTCACTGACTGCAAACACACTCACATGGAACATAACCATGAATCCAGAAGATAAAGGATCAACTTGGTTTGTGCACTGCTGGGCATACACAAACTAAGCCATTAAAGAGGTGAAAAGCCACTCATAGAAAAATTGCTGGTTTTACTTACTATGCCAAAGAGCCCATTACACATGCAACTGTGTGCATATAAAAGTGTTAAAGGCATTGTTTAATCCTTCAATAACATTCCATATTACAGTCCTGCCTACATTTTAATGTTTGAAGTGATAGGTCCTGCATTGCTAAGTTAAGGCGTAATCGAAGTGTCTGTCTGCAAGTCTGTAACTATTCCAAGTCTATTTCCTCTGGATATAAACCTACACTTCTGAGGTAAGATTTCAAAGAACAGACTTTATTAAAATGGTGACAGAGCTGAGAATAACTGTTCAGAGATACATTTAGCTATAGACAATGGTCTATAGCTTCAGTATGGCTGTTTATTGAAAAGGAGAAATAGAGCATATGGAGATGTAAGAGCTATCACAGCTGTTTTGGGGAAAAGGGAAGCAGAAAGGAATGTGATGGAAAAAAAATAGAAGCAGTAAGGGAAGAAGGTTCTGGCCTTGTGAAGTTGCACATTAGTCTCCTCTATAAATATGTACTTAAATCCATCCAGGTGCTAGTAACACCCAGATCCCCGTGGCTGTTAAGGATTTTCCAGGACTGCCTCAAGTCATATGACTAATGCCCATTACATGCAAATCATGCTCTAAGTTTTCCTTCCCAGACAAAGAACATCAAATATAGCAGTTTGCTGCATTCGGGTTTTCAGGTTTCTTTTTCAAATGCTAAAACACCAGGTTTCTAGCATGATCATAATAGCTTATAAATGGCATTTTGATTGGCTGTTTAGCTTCAGTTCCACTCCTAAAGGCAATTCCTGAAGAACAATATTCAGAAGTTAAACACAATTTATTCAAGATAAAATTGGAAAATAGAAAACATTAAAGCCCTGGTAGAACTACTACTTCACAGGTTTGGTCAACTTTCTGACAAAAAATTCAGTTTTATATGGAGAGAAAAAGTTACCAAAACTGGTTGTATCTGACCCACATCTGTTAGCTAGTATATTAAGTGTAATTTATTTTATTAGGCAGTATAAAAAATTGATTTTACCTGTTGCACCAGTAACAAAGTATTACAAGATCCATCACATAGAACAGAGCATATTCTAGCCTTTAACATGCTTCTTTCACTGCACAGTATCTTTACTACCAGTATTGGCTGATGCCACGCTAGAACTGTACAATAAAAATATGACATTTTTTAAATGTCTTATTTTAAAAATAAGACACTGGACATTTCAAAGATACTTTTATTCAACTGGTTTCCCAGACTTTCAAAGACCAACTTCTACCACACAATGCATTACAAATGTGCAGTGTTTTCCTTTTTTTCCCTAAAACATGCATGCATATCTGTGCCTTTCAAATAAGAAACTTAATATTTACAATTAAATTTGAAACAAAAAACCCACAGTAACTAGAAAAATACGTAACAAGGGGAAGATGTGTTATAACTTCTAATGCATTAATTTATACACACATTTAATATACATTACCTTGATTGACTTATCCATGTCACTGTAGCACAGAGAATTGAGAGAGATTTTAAAGGGCTTCCAAACAGGATTCAGGTTGTTTTTAATAACCTGTTGGAAAAAAAAAAGGCAGAACACCATTGTTCACAAGGGCAGAAAGCAGTCATCATAATGGGTCATACCTTCATACCAAGATTTTTGTAGGCAAAAAACAATTGACTAATACTGATGCTAATGCACTCCAAATCCTAATACATGGGATATAAATAAAACTACTCTTAACATGCCATTGTCCAAAAAGAGATGGTCTCTTTCAGCACCATATTTTGCTATACTTCACTATCACCTACTTTATCCTTCAGCTACTGCACTGCAAAAAAAAAAAAAAGTTTATTATTACAGAAATAAGATACTGGTTGCTTCCTTTAATAAGCACACATACATACATACACACACATATAAAGGCATGCATTACCAAAAATGTGTGGAAAAATATTACATTGGAATTTCTGAATATATCAGCACTCCAGAGATTACAATTCACTCCCACATATTATTTATTCTGAAATGTCATTTATGGAAATATGCTCTCAAGAAATTAATGGTGTAGTAAAGTAAAAAACAATGCACGAGGATAAAAGGCTTCTCAAGCTGAACACTAAAGGATTATTTACAAATAATACTGAAACATCTTCAAAATTTGTCAACTGTTATCTGTAAATATACCAGATACACCAAATAATGATGTAAAAGTAAAAGAAAATACACATAATATGTACTACTTAATTAATAACACCTAACCATAGTAATACTTTCAACACTTTAGGAGTGCTGAGAAAGAAATCTCTCTTGAAAATGAAATCACTAAAAACAGCAGTTGGGAAAAAAAAAGAGGTTTTTTTGAACCTGTAACATAAAGACATTTCTAGGCTGAAACAACAAATTCTGGATTTATTACTGAAGTTGATGACTGAAATCATCATAGAAAAGATGCACCTTAACCAGAAGAACCATCTCATGAGAGAAACTGTAAGTATGAGAAAAAGGATTTATAGTTCTTCAACATCCATACTTCAAAATTAATACAGTCAACACTTCCTATGGGCACAGCACCTCGGCTCTATTGGGGCCCCGAGCTGCCACTACAGTGAGACATTTTGAAACTACTCTTAGTCAGTTGCTGTCACAGGAGCCCTACACCTCCTGGGTGAAAGGCTGCTGCTGCTCAAGCACGTTTTCTCTCACTCTGCATTCTCCTTGGCTTGCCCTTGCTATGCAAGCATTTAGCACCATTACTTTCACTAGTAAAGAGTACAGCCAGGTGACACTTTCCTAAGAACAGCAGAGTCAGGAATGCCCAAGTCCTACCCCAGCACTTGATAAAACTAAGCAAATGTCTGTGTGAATATGAAGGTTTTTTTTTCAAAATATTTGTTTTCTCCTAGATTGCTGAAATCTCCTAGAGGGGAGACTTTTTCCCTCTCCTAGAGGGAAAAAAAAATGTTTTCTTTCCAAACAGAATGGCATGTATCACAATCAGCATAAAGAGAATAAGGTAGATTTCCCAGAAAAGTCAGTGGAAGAGAAGATGCAATTTCTAACTAGTCTGCACATCAACTCCAGGCCAGTCAATTCTTTTTGTAAGGTATTGTATATCTAGTGCTGTGAAATAAAATAACACTGGAAATTAAATAACATTAACTTCTTTGTCCTTAACTGAAAATATCCTACCTCTGTTCTGTGAACCATCACCCAGTTTCCATCTCCAGTCTGTTTGTGGAATTCCAGATAAGGATCTGACTTTCCAAAAAAATCCTGTATTTAAATAACATGCAATTATCTCAAAACAGCCTGTAGTGTGAATATCATTAAATTCCAGTTAACACACACTTAGATTAACAAAAAGCAAATTCAGGGAACAAAAACTTTAGATGATGAAATGCAAATCTGATTATATTACCACCTGTGAAAGAGGAAAAGAAAGTGGGGAATGTCCTTCAATTTAGAAGAAAAATGTCCACATATCAAATACCTAACAGTTCAAGCAAAATACTTATACCTATAAGTTCTACAGTGGATAAACAGGAAACTAAGAATTTCATCCAGTTAAAAGGAAAAATATCATGGAATCAAAAGGTAAAAATAAAAACATTTTTCTATTATTTTTCTAATTTTATTTTTTAAAGTCTCTCTCTAGCCAGCCTTATGGTCAACATAACAAATTCATACACATCAAGTACACTTTTCACCATTTGTTTCAGAGAGGTAATGGGCAACCATTTATACAGCCATTGAAACCAATGGATATACCAAAACTCCCTTTTATTTATGAATAAATGTAAAGATTTACATTTAAATGGGAACATGTTGCTCACAGACTACCCCCGAAATGCATTTATCTTACTTAGAAATACATTACAATACATTTCAAAACAGTCAATGAAGTTACTCTGCAGCAATCTTACTTCAATTTCTTTTTTAGTGTAACTAAAATCTTAATGGATTTTATTTTATAAGCAAAAATGAGAATAAATACTCGAATATTCGTTTCCTTCTTTGACAAGACTCTGATTTACAACTTTATAAAAGAAACAGCAATCACTTAAATACCTTATTGTCCAGTTTCCTTGCTTCTAATTCCAATACAACCACCCTGTTATCCTTTACTTCTTCTGCTGTAATCTAGGTAGGTAAACAAAATACTTAGTTTTTATCCAGGAACTACACAGTTTTCTCATATTCACAGCGTTCCTACGACATGTCCATTAAAAAAGCCCCCATGTTTTCTCACAAATGAAGCATTAAAAAATGAAGGGGGGGGAGGGGTGAGGGGAGGGGGGAGGAACAATTTTATTTGACATTGGGATTCCACTCCATCTATTTACCATAAATGATGGCACTGACAAAGAAATGCCCTGAACAGCAGCCCAGTGGATGCCCTAAAAATGTATGCAATGGGACTTATAATACAGAAGGTGGGCTACTATTGAATGACAAAGATAGATTAGTGGATGAAAAAAATATGCTTTATAGCACTATAGAATAGACTCACTGCCAGTAACTAAAGCCACTAACTAAAAATAAAACCCAGAAACAATTAAGGATGAACTCTGAAGACATTTATTTCTTAACTCTCTTACCGTAATGCTTCCTCTTCCAGCAGGTTTGCCATTTTTAAGTACTAATGGTTTTGTTAGAGTCCTGCTAGAAACTATCTGCCAAGACAAAATTTGAGTATCAAGCATTATTAACACAACTTAATAGATTTTCAAAGGAGTTAAATGAGTTAGTGAGGTATTTTTATTTTAGTAATTTTCCTTTTTTGTGAAGATGACAGCATTACATTTACTTACCATAATCTTCTATAAATAAATAGGTAATACTTTATTCACTTAAAAATTCTAAAACACACATGCAGATGAACATATGCAGAGCTTCAGGAGTAGTAAGAATTGAAATGTTTTCTAGTAACATGGCATGCATTCATGGACAAAGATAATACCTTAGGTTCCAATTTCAAATTGTTCTTTAAGTTTTCTATACGTACCTTTAAAATGCATGCAAAGCATATTTCATAAATGGATTCAGCAAATAGATTTACAAACACAATGTCTGTCACTCAAAAAAATCATCAGCCTTCCCCTGAACAGTTTCCAGCTGATTTTATTTTACCCTGTTCAGGCAATGCTTCCTCAGAAGTTTGTCTACTCCTTCTTTACCTTAAGAATGAATTATTAATTTTTAATTGACACTGAATTTCAGGTCACAATGTCTCTAAGTGCATTATAAGGATAAAGACACAGGGCACGAAAAACCCAAGACAGCTCTTCTGAGAAGTGCCTTTGAAGGATCTACTCAAAAGAATGAGTTAAAAAGAAGCAGCCCAATTGTGATGGCATCAATAGCAGAATATGAGTGGAAAATAGAAGTAAATCTACAGCTGGCAGAGCTAGGATCATTGCTTGCATTGAGTGGAAAGCAGATTACAAGGATAACATAGCCCTTGTGAGCACTCATACATTGTTCTCCACCGATTCTCTTTTTTTGGGAGCATAAAAATAGGAATTCGAGTATTAGAGTAAATAAATAGCAACTACTACAACTTTGTGCTCATTGACAGCCCATTTACTTTTAGATAGCAATCCAACAGTCACCATTCTACAGCACATTTCAGGGCATCATCTCAAGACCTTTTGCAAATAAAATGCATATACACTGAACTGAGGCTTGAAAAAACAAATGAAGAGCATCCTATTCAACTTAAGAGTACTCCAACTACACAAGAACATAGTGATAAATTCAAGGTAAAAGTGGCTAATGATTTTCAGTAACTTAATTCTAAGGGAAATCATCTGCCTACTTACCTGTCCCAGCGTACATTCTAATTCTCCTAAGAAGTCATCATCACTCAGATCATAGGTTTTGTTATCAATGTCATATATTCCAAACTTAAGTTTCTGAACAAGCTCAAAATAATAATCAATTAAGAATTTCTTGGCAAACCTTGGGTTCAAGGAATTCTTAACTCTTTCTGTGCGATCAACCTGCAATTAGAAAGATACCACTTTATCCAGCATTTCACAAGCTAAACCAGCAAGCAAATCAAATACCCTATTATTAAATATACTCAAAAGTTCTAAAAGTACAAAGGAACATCTTCCTATAAACCTTTCATCAAACATAAGTTATATTACAAAATATTATATTTTATATATACACATTATATTTAAAAACCCACTGCTCTAAGCTAGGGATACTTCACCAATTTTTCATCACTCCCTCTAAGATGGGACCTATTCCTGCACAGGGAAGACCAACATAAAATCCTGTATCGTCAAATCCAGGATAAGACCCTAGTTTTGCAGTACTGTATTTATAAAAGCACATTTAAGCACTTAGAAGGCTTCTTCTGTTGGTCCACACATGGCTGGGGAACAGTGCTAAAAATCAGACACTTGTAAGTATTTAATAGCAAATCATTATTAATGTGCTACCTATGTAACTATTTGTGTTGGTTTGACATAGCTTGGTTTTTAATTGGTTTCCTTTAATTAAAGGAAAAATCCAAACCCACTACACTATTAGAGATATAATCTAACAAAAACCATTCAAAAATGCTGGTACAAAATTAAAATATTTTAATGAACAGTGCTGTAGTGTTTTAAAAGGTCCAACAAGTCAGAATTTTTTTTAGCAGATTTGTGAGAAGCATCAGGCTGTACCTCATACCACTGCTGACCACTTGTGTTCTGGAGAAGCACACACAGAGGGTCTGACTTGGAACCAACATCTTTATCCAAAAGATTGGTGCAGGCAATAGTCAGCTCCACCTTTGTCACACACTGTGCTGCCATTTGTTACACTGGAAAGCAGCAACAGAAATCATCATTAAAATGGACTAAAAAGCAAACAACAGGATTGTCACAATGCATTAACTCTTTAACTGATCACAAAAAGTGTTAGCTTGTCAAAAGTGATGATTTGAGGTTACAAATGCAAATTTTACAATTTCTGATGTACCAACATTATAGCATTATTACTGCCACACTCTTGTTTTTTCCACACAGGTATAAAAATTAATTTCAAAATCTGCACATAAAAAAACAAGATCAGGTTTCTGAGAACACCTGAGGAACCAAATGAAAAATGGGATATACCTCAAAGAAGGTACAATAGTTTGAATTGCTAACAATAAAACTTCACAAGCTTTAAATGAAATCCAAAAGCCCCTATGAATGCCAGTATCCATGAACACATTGTATTATATACTCCTCTACCAAACCTTTGTAACAAAATGCTGAAACCATAACCATGACAGAATTGGAAAAGCCATTTGAGCAGGTAACATGTTGTCTTGCTTTAGTAAATCTGAAAAAAAACCCTACAAATTTTAATAATAAGGATAAACACTTTGAAGCCAAGTAATAACTGAGAAATTGGGGAAACTGTTCTTTCTGAAGATCTATTAAAAAAAAAAAAAGAATAACTGAAAGCATCTTTACATTTTCTCTTTAAGTACCTCCATCATTGTCCACTGGACAATGTCCACTAAGACCAGCAGATATCACAAACCTACAGAAACAACTTGGTTATCAGTTATGAATCCCACACTGGCATAACATGCATTTGCAAGCCCAAGTAGGTCTGAGCACCAGATTATTTATATATATATATATATATATATATATAAAATCTCCATAATTATACACTTTAAGGATAGAGTTGATAATTTCCAACAACTCTTAGGGAAGAAAACCTCTACAGTACAATTTTCCTTGACTTAAAGACTAAAACCTCCAAATCTTTCCACAAGCAGCCTACCCTGGAAGCTCCCAAGCCTCGTTAGTTTCAGGTTTGCCTTCTCTCCAGTAAACCCACAGTCTAGACCAAGTATCCTTCTGGATTAATTCATCTTAAAAGTGCGTGAGACACCAAAGAGAACAAGGCAGAAGGAAAGGCATCTGCTTCTATCTGGTCAACTCACTAGCAACATATGCATTCATACTTGAATATGAAACTATACTTAACCCAACCCAGCTCTCTTCCTTTCACTGTATTCATAAGATTTTTCATGAAAAGAAATGATCTTTTAGAGGCAAAAAGGGAAAGGGACGTGGAAAAGACAAAGAACAAACTGAAAATAGGAGAAAGAAAATGTTGTGGGGTCTGAGGGAATTTTCCTCGGGCTTCTTGTATTCCACTAGGGCACAATTCACATGTTGTCTCATCTTCATTTTGCTATCTCAGTGATGAACCTTTTGTAGACTGAAGTACATATAAATTATCTGTAAAAGAAACACTCAAACATCCATGCACATATTTTACGAAGCACGTCAGATTCATAGAAATCCTCATGCACTTCCCAAACACCTAAATGTGATTTCTTCTTTGAGTAACTTTTTGTTCCCATGACTTTCATAAAGTTTAATTCATTGTCCTTGAGAGGAAAACAGTGAAGGTCTAGGTACTAAAATAGTTTTTAAACCAGTGGTTTTTAGGCTTAGAAACCATACCTCTTAAAAGCAGTCTGCCCCTTTTTTCCTGATTCTCTTTTTATACAGGTATTTTCCATTCCCTATTGCTTTCCTGGCTGCCAGGCCAAGCTCATTAACAGTCAGTGCCTTTCCCACAGAATACAGTGCAGACCAGTACATGATTTCTTAATGACAGTTTTCAGAAAAACAACTCTGCTGACAAAATGATGCTCTAACTCCCACTGATACTGCAACAGCAAGTAGAAAGGGTTTGCATGAAACTCAACAGAATTTAAATTTGAATTGAGATGCATTTTCAAACCAGTCAAAATTTTCTTGCTTCAACTTATCTGAAACTCCTCATTATTAAGAGTCCTTGAAAGCACCCATTTCTTTCTTTAAGGTAGTATTTCCAAAATCACTGCTAAATGGATAGGATCGAGTGGTCAGCTTTTTCCTCTTTGTGTGTGTACTCACACTTCTTGTGCATCTCAAGTACTTTCTCACATGAACACATCAATTCTGTTACTTCCTCTCCTCCTCCATGTCACCAACTCTCCCACTAGGCATCTATTGCAGGAAAAGAGCAGATTAAGAAAGAGGTGCTGTGCAAAAAGCATCCTTTAGCATAGAGAAGGGAAGAATAAAAAGGTTGACTCCCTTCCCTGAAATGCACATGCTCATTTGAGATGCAACAACTGTGTCCATATCAGATAAAAGACAACTTGTTACAAGAACATGCATTTATTTAAGTGGAGGACACTCAAAATGCAGATAAAGAGCAAAACTTCAAATCACAAGACCGCCCTTTAATCTTTAACGTTTCCAGTTTTGAAAAATCCAAGATGAAAAATAATGCATAGCATTTTTCTAAAAAGTTTTGAGACTATTAGGAATCTGTATTTCTATAATAGGTTGAAGAGGTCTATAATACTAATACATTTCCAGAAATAATTTTGCTATTTTACTCAAAAAAATATGTTTCTCCATAAAACTGATACATTTTACTGCAAATAGTTATACTGATTTTCAGTAACATTTTAAACGTTAAAAGTTAGTAAAATACTTATTAGCAAGAAAAAGTTATGTCTTATTAACCCAAAGCAGTACTTAAGGTAGTGAAGCTTAGTAAATAAACAAGAGATACCTCTCTTACTACACTGCACACCTTACAGAATTTGCAGAGGGCACACATGCTTCACATGTGTGAAGTCAGGAGTCTTTCTAACAGCATTATCTGCTAGGGTTCTGCTCATGCTGCACAAAATCCTCCTCATCCCAAATGCATGAAAGGGATAATTACGCCAGATCCACCCAATTCTCCTCACGTCTCAAAGCTGAAAAGTTAGCTTTTCAATTAGCTGAAAAGTTCCCAAGGTTTGAGAGGTGGATGGTAGGGTTTCTAAAGATGATAAACATCCTCAAGGATCAGTCACTGCCAGGTAAACAAGCAACCTCTTCTTGAGGACTTGATGTAATAGAGTCTGGCAAACTGCCATATTTTCAGGATGGTGAAAATAAATTATGCATTCACTAGTGCATTACCTCTTGAAATTCTACAACACACACATGACTGGATTACTTAAACATTTGGAATTCTGGAATAACTTAACATGGACGATTTATATTGTTCAGGCTATGGCAGGATAAACCTCGACTGCCAGTAAGTTACAACACATAACAAGAGAATTAGTTGTTTAATTAGTTAGTGTTATTAAAGTAGCTGTGCTCCACATTGATCATATTTAATTAAAACCTTTGCTTTTCTCAAGCTATCAACCTGCCCTCCATGTAGGTTACCATAAAGGGAGGCAAAGCACATCAGAATGTGTGTAGGTGATAGCTCTGTCATCCTTTTTATTGAAATAGCTTTTATAATTGCAGAAGCCAGGCTTTAAAAAGTATATCTGCACAGGAAAAGACTGAAAATTACTATATATACCGTACATCTGAATTGCAGTGATATCCAGTCATAAGGGATCCTCTCCCATGTCTTGGCTGCTCAAGAGCATGATTAGGTCAACTAAGAATATGTCAAGTCTTTCTGCTTGAGCTGTAATTATCAAAGCAAAAATCTATGTCAAGGACTGGTCTTGTCTTGCAGTTTTAAAGATCGGAATGTTCTTTGAACTCTAGTGATGATCCTAATGGAGATAAGTGGTAGACATCAAACAACTGAGTCATGGTCTGTTTTCCAAGGGAAACTGCAAACATGGCATTCTACCTGGAAAGGAACAGATCTATTATCAGAATGATCTAGCAGTGCAGTTGGGAATTGCTAGACCGTAGCAATTCTTTCTGTGCTGCAATGTCAGAGGACAGTATTGGCTTGACCAGATAACCTTGCAGAGCATTACAATGACACATTCCCATGTATAGGTGCATCCAGTCTCATAAGCAGAAATACCCAACTTAAAGACAGAAAGACTTAATGAAGTGGGTTTGGCATCACTGTCTTTAGTCACAAGTCTCAAACCTGTTCTGATGGAAATTATTGCTGTCATTGAACATTTCCTAGCTCCTGTGAACTGCTAATGGCAATAGACCAAAAATCCGTCATTTCTAGATATCTCAGGGCCCAAATTAACACAGAACAGACACAAGAAACTTGCAAATACAGTCTATTTCTGATCAGCTAATCTTCTTGCCATAATGCTATACCAAAGCTTTTTATGTCAGCTGTGTGCCAGACTGAAAAAAAGCAGAAAATGCCATATCTGCTGCAAGAAGCTGACAATGAAATTAGGACAAATGGATCCTCCTTCTCACTGATAGGGCTAGTAGCAACACAATTGCTAGTTATCTTGGGCTACAAGCATATAAATATATATATTTTAAATCTCAAAGTAACCCTTCAGTTCTCAAGGAAACAGATCACAGGAAACAGACATTTCATACAAGGTTACAAAAGCTAAGACTGTTTCACAACCTGATTTCATCACTACAATTGAAAAAAATCCCCAAAAAATAGCTTCTCTAAAAATCCTACCTCCAAATTGTTGCATCCCGGAGTTTGGGTTTAGATTAGGGTTTTTAATTTATGTTAAAATAAGCCAAGTTCTGTAATCCCGCGTTTCCCCCGCGTTGTTCCCCCCCGCGGTTTCTGCCCCCATGTTGCCTGTTGCCGGCTCTTACCCCTGTGCCGCTCCTGTAAGCACCCTGCCGTCCGGCCCCGGGAAACCCCGTGCTGGCCGCCCCGAGCCACACGGTCTCGCTCAGCCCGCTCTGGCTCGGTGCCCGCCCCTGCGGGGTTCTCTGGTTGGTCGCTGTTGCTGGCGTCACCGTCACGGCAGCCGTCCCTATTGGCCGGCAGGCCGTGGATCCTCTCGCCCCGCCCCTCTATAAAGCCTTATCCCGCCGGCAGTCAGGAGCCATTTGCTCCCATGCGAGTGCCGGGAGCGGTCGTGTCTTTCCATCGATCTGCGCCACGTGACCAATAAACCGTTCCTGCCAAGCACGGAGTAAATGGACAAATTCCTTCCTCTTTGCCGGGTCCCTAGCGCACGGTAACAGAGACTGGCCGGCCCACGCGCCCGAGACACGGAGCCGTGTCCGGGAACCCGCGGCAGCAAACCCCGGCAGCACGTGGAAGCTACGCCGCAGCCGGGCTCCCAAGAGCTGCGTGCAGCCGGGGAGAGCGAAAACCCACGCCGCAATTGGCGCCCAACGTGGGGCCGAGGCCAGCGCTGAGCTGATCGCGTGGACGGAGGTTCACCGCGGAGCTCCAGGAACAGCGCCGGGAGCCGTCGCCGCCGGCCAGGGGCCGCGCCGCCACCAAGTGGGGGGCGCCGCCGCCAAGCCAGAGCGGGCAGCGGTCCGCGCCGGACCACAGCTCCGTGCCGGACGGAAACCGAGAGCAGGGGCTCTCCAAAGTACGTCAGTGAAGTCTCCGTCGCCCACGGGGGACCAGACAGTGTGTCCCGCGTGGGACAGGAAGTGCAAACTTTCGCAGCCAGGAGGGCAGAAGAAAGGACACTTCCCGGGACTCCCGGACCCTGGTGGCAGCTTTGCTTTGCAGAGACTTCAGTCTGGTAAGTATTAGTCGTGGAAACGTGTCCAGCTAATACGGGGAGGGCTGGCCGTGTTCCCGAGGTTGGGACGTGCGGCGCGCAGCACGAACGGCAGCCGCTGGAGTCGCCTGCGTTTTTTTGCTTTTTTTTCTCCTTTTTTACTGCCCCAGGGGTGAGGTGGTTTGGGTGGAAGAAGCATGGGGACCGTGCTATCTGCCCAACAAAAGGAATTTTATTCCCAAGTTAAAGAAATCCTTTTGGTGAAGGGCCCCTACCCAAAAAATTTAGTTAAGAAATTTGTTCGGTGGTTGTTCTTTGCTTTCCCCCGTCTGTCTACCGAGGACGCGCGCAAAACAGAATTTTGGGAGCAAGTGGGAAAAAGGCTAGCAGAGGGGATCGGTAGGGATCCCTCCATAGATGACTGCTTCCCTAAATTCCATTTGTTGATCACAGATGTAGTAAAATCAGCCCCCGCGCGAAACTCGATTGGGGAAAGAAAAGAACCATCCGGGAAATCTGTTACTCCCTCTGAATCTGTTTCCCCATCCCCTTCTCCTACCCCTTCTTCCCCTAACCCGGTTGGGCGAGGGGGAGCACCCCGTCGATCTGAGACGCAGGGCAGCTCCACAAATGTGGACCTTGCGCCTGGCTCCCCCAAGCCACCCCGGCGTCCCCGCCTTAGCGAGATCGGTCGATTCGCTGAGGCCACGACCCTAAACCCCTTTTCCAATCCCTTTTTCCCAGTTGAAAATCCCAGTTTCGGCGGTACCCCGCGCAGTTCTGTTTCTTTAAACCCCTTTCTTTGTTCCTCTGAGGAGGCCGAGGCCACGTGGTTGATCCCTTTGTCTTCCCAAGATGGAGGGCGGCCACATGGCAGGGTCTCTTCTTCCCACAACCCCTTTCTGTTCTTTGTTCCCGATGTCCCCGCCTTTGACCCAACCCCCACCTGCCTCCCTGTGGGCGTGGGCGCCGCCCCCTCGGGATGTCAGGTTACTCCCTCACCCATTGTTTTCCCTCGTGTGGGTGTTCCCTCCAGTCCTTTGCATGTCGTCCCTGCTGAGTCATCGACTCCGCCCTCCCCCACCAGGGAGAGCTCTGCCATCTCCACCCCGCTGCCTGAGGGAGGCAGCCCCCGTCCTGTTGCCCGTACCCTGTCCCCATCTTCCCATGGGTCCCGGAGATCCGGGCGGGAGGGAAGGGGGGGGAGGGAGGAGCGGGAACCCCTACCCCCATCTTCCCATGGGCCCCGGAGAGCCGGGCGGGAGGGAAGAGGAGAGGGACGGGGACGGGAACCCCTACCTCCAAGTTCCCATGGGCCCCAGACGTCTGGGCGGGAGGGAAAAGGAGAGGGGGGGGAATCGGAGCCCCTGCCTCTGCAGTCCCATGGTTCCCGGAGACCCGGGAGGGAGGGAAGCAGGGGGATGTGGGTTTCTGAGCATTTTCCAGGTTCCGTGGAATGGGTCGAGCCGACAGATGAGAGGCATGTAGAGGGATCGGAGGTTCAGGACAAGTTTGTCCTGGAAGCGGCATCCATGAACACTGCTGCCTTGGATGCCGTGCCCCCAAAGAACGCTGGTCCGAAGCAGCCTCCAGCAAGACGCCAGTGCTTCCACTGCAATCAGAGAGGACATTTTGTGGTTCAATGTCCGTTTCTGGGCAGGGCACCCCCAGGGACAGTGGGAGGGGGGAGAGGGGGGGAGGGAGATCCCATTCCCCCAAAGAAACTGAAGAAACAACGCGCACCTGCCTCGCGTGAAGCTAAAAGTAAGGCAGGCCACAGCACCTTAAGGGGAGCTGTGAGTTATCAAGTAACTGTGCAGGTGGTAGTTCAGAACATCAGGGTGCCTTTGAGCGTGGCAGATGACCCCACCAATCGGGGGGTTGCATCAAACCGCAGGCGACGCAAAAGAAAAAGGACCCTACAGTCTCCTTAAAAAATGTTTTTCCCCAAAGCCCCAGTCTGTGTGTGTCCCAAATCCCCATGTTTGTAATAAAGTTGCCTCCCAGTTTCCCTATCCCTAAACACCCGGAAAAGAACCAGCCCCAGCACCATCTCCAGGCCCTCTCCACCTGCGTAGCAGTCACCGCAGTTGCGGCAGCAGAAGAAGCTGGGAGAAGAGGCCACCGCTTGAGAGACTGAATCAACACCACTGCTTTCCTTTTATATTTTATTAAGCGGGGAGATGTTGCATCCCGGAGTTTGGGTTTAGATTAGGGTTTTTAATTTATGTTAAAATAAGCCAAGTTCTGTAATCCCGCGTTTCCCCCGCGTTGTTCCCCCCCGCGGTTTCTGCCCCCATGTTGCCTGTTGCCGGCTCTTACCCCTGTGCCGCTCCTGTAAGCACCCTGCCGTCCGGCCCCGGGAAACCCCGTGCTGGCCGCCCCGAGCCACACGGTCTCGCTCAGCCCGCTCTGGCTCGGTGCCCGCCCCTGCGGGGTTCTCTGGTTGGTCGCTGTTGCTGGCGTCACCGTCACGGCAGCCGTCCCTATTGGCCGGCAGGCCGTGGATCCTCTCGCCCCGCCCCTCTATAAAGCCTTATCCCGCCGGCAGTCAGGCGCCATTTTCTCCCATGCGAGTGCCGGGAGCGGTCGCGTCTTTCCATCGATTTGCGCCACGTGACCAATAAACCGTTCCTGCCAAGCACGGAGTAAATGGACAAATTCCTTCCTCTTTGCCGGGTCCCTAGCGCACGGTAACAGAGACTGGCCGGCCCACGCGCCCGAGACACGGAGCCGTGTCCGGGAACCCGCGGCAGCAAACCCCGGCAGCACGTGGAAGCTACGCCGCAGCCGGGCTCCCAAGAGCTGCGTGCAGCCGGGGAGAGCGAAAACCCACGCCGCACCAAATGAAAGTTCTGACTCCTCTTTTCAGTTTGTTTACACGCAATACAGCTGGAAAACTTGTCCAGCTGATGTGCTGACAAGCTAAGTACCAGAAACAGCTTGAGTCATTCTGTATTTGAAGAATCACACAAAATCTTCAGTGTAAGCTTTATCTTCTTCTAGTACTGAGTGCTAGTACCCCTACTTCCTGAGTGATAGCTGTATCTATTTTGGAGGGTAGGAAGGCTCTGCAGAGGGGTCAGGCTGGATCAGTGGGCCAAGGCCAGTTGTATGCGGTTCACTAATGCCAAGTGCCGCATCCTGCACTTGGGTCACAATAACCCCATGCAGCACCACAGGCTTGGGAATGACTGGCTGAAAATCTGCTGAGTGGAAAAGGACTTGGGAGTGCTGGTTAACAGCTGGCTGAACATGAGCCAGTGTGTGTGTCCAGATGGCCAAGAAGTCCAAAATTATCCTGGCTTGTAGCAAAACAAGAGTGGCCAGCAGGACAAGGGCTGTGATTGTCCCACTGCACTGGGCACTGGTGAAGCCAGACCTCAAATCCTGTGTCCACTTCTGGCCTCCTCAGTTCAGGAAGAACATTGAGGTGCTGGAGCATGTTCAGAGAAGGGCAACAGAGCTGGTGAAGGGTCCAAAGAATAAGTCATATGTTGAATGGCTCAGGCAGCTGGGGGTGTTAAGCCTGGAGAAAAGGAGGTTCAAGGATGACCTTACTGCTCTGTACAACTCTCTGAAAGGAGGCTGCAGCCGGGTGGGGCTTGGCCTCATCCCAAGTAACAACTGACAGGACAAGAGAACATAACCTCAATCTGTGCCAGGGGAGGTTCAGTTTGGACATCAGGCAGAATTTCTTCATAGAAAGTGTTGATAAGCATTGGAATGGAATGCCCAGTGAGGTGGTGGTGTCACCACCCTCAGAGTTGTTCAAGAAGCATCGTATTGTGGCACTTAGTGCTATTGTCTAGCTCACAAGATGATGATAGGTCAGATGTTGGACTTGATGATCTTGGACATCTTATTCAACCTAAATCACTCCATGATTCTCATATTCAATATTTAGCATGCAGGAAGGAATTAGAGCATTCTGAACTAAACAAGTAAGATTTGTTTGATAAAACCCTAATGACTACACCACTCATTTTACTGGGGCTTACATCAATCAAAAACACAAGCTAATATTTAATAAATCTGAGGTATATGCATGCATGAGAATGGAAGCATAGTTTTCTGTATGGGAAATGAATCATCTATTTATACAAGCTTTATGACACTCTGTTGGATTGGTAGCACACTGGTATAACAAGTCAGACAACTATTTGCAGGTTGTTTCCATATATAAAAATCTATCAGTAAGTTACATTGCCAAAGAACAAGTTAAGAATTCTATTTTATTTTTTAATCCACTGCAACGAAAATATCAATTTAACTCCTAGGAAAACTGCTCACAAAATTACTTCAAAACAGTTATTTCTAAATATCTTTGTGCTGGTCTTTTTTCAATCCTGTATATATGTGTTTGCCCCTTAGGCACATCTTTAATGCTTAGTTCTTCCCAGCATCTTCCTCACATAAATGTATTTTAGATGATGTTTTAAGTGAACTAAACTATAAAAGGTAATATTGTGCCTTGAACAAGAAAATTAAGAAATACAGATCTCCTGACTTCAAAATTCAATTATTTTAAGCATACAGCAACAAATCAGAGGAACACGTGCCCCTTGCATATATGTTTATATGCTTTATCAGAGTATCTTTATACCGATTATTTAATGTAAAACCATCTATCAACAATGCAATGTGAATAGTATCTTAAACTGTGTGTTCCTCATTGCAATTGCTCCGTGTAGAGCCACTGACTGATTGTCTAATTGTCTACATAATTAACATTACCCATAAAGAAAGAAAAAACTTTTATCTCACTAAAACTTGCAGTACTTTACTGCAGAAACAAGATGCAGGTGAGCACATGCTTTAAATTCTTTCTACAGTTTTTTCCAAGGGATGTTCTGCCTCTTCACTGTTACAAATACTAGTTCTTAAAAATGAGTTACAGTAACCTACCGTAGAGAGCTGCCTCAGGGCCTCTCAGCAAAAGGCTAAAGCTTCAATCAACAGTAGCACTAAAATGTGAAAGGAAAGGAAATTAAAACCAAGAATTGTTATTCCCGCAGATCAATCAAATTAAGAGGTTTGAGGAACTACAGTTCCTCTTAAAATAAATAACCTGTCCAACAATTTTAAGCGTCCATGACAGCAGCACTGTAAGGATTACTCCAGGGTAATCCCTTATAAGAGAAAAATATATACTAAATATTATAAAAGTCCAGCAAGAAAA
Organism: Vidua chalybeata; assembly: GCF_026979565.1. Classification (NCBI taxonomy): domain Eukaryota; kingdom Metazoa; phylum Chordata; class Aves; order Passeriformes; family Viduidae; genus Vidua; species Vidua chalybeata. Next base: position 126,620,349 of record NC_071530.1, on the reverse strand, counting down.
GCCCTTTAAAATTTTAAGAACGTAGACTCAATTACTGGTTTTGTCCTATTCATTAAATTATTTTTTTTCAATAAGGTGACAGTGGATTATAGTAAGTAGATCAAAATCAGTAGCTCCCCATGTTGTTTATGCTCTAACTAACCTGTGCATCCTTACACAGCTAAAGGATGATAAAGAAAAGTCCATTAAATCAGTATTCCACAGTGTTCCAGCACATCTCAGTATAAACACTAACATTTTGAAACCAACAATCACAAAATTGCACTTTACTGTAGCTCAGAGGTATTTCAAACCTTCCTGTATGCAAACCAAGAGCTCTGCAGTCAGCTGCCCTTCAGTTCTGTATCACAGCAGCTACTTGCACTCAGCATTCCCTGTGCCTGGGAGGCATCATTCATTCTCTGCACATCCACAGGCAGGAGCTCCTAAGACAGGCACACAGTAATCATGTTAATTCCTGGAACCATCAGATAATTGCACATATGCTAATTACCTGCCATGAGGAATTTTTAAAAACCCTTCTGGGCAGGGGAAGTACCAGAAGCAAATTGCCAGAACTAGAACTAATTCAGATGCCTCCTAACTGGGCATTTGATAAAGCACTGAATGAAAGTGCACTTGATCCATCTGCAAGATGGAACGGATCTAAAGGATATAGTCTTCCTTCAAGCAGAGAACAAAGTACAATTCAAAACAGTAAAGACTATTCTTTAAACAGAAGCTTTGATCCAGCAACCAGGCCCCTAAAATTCCTCTGTTCATAAATCCTTCAGACACTTAATAATGCCCTTTCAAAATGTCTGAGCAAAAGCATCTCATCTAAAGCAATATTAAAGATAAACCAAATAAATCAAATAGAATCAGAGTTGATGGAAAAGACCTATAAGATTGTAAAAAAACCACAACACAATTCTACTTCCTGCCTACTTGCTTGCACAAGCCATACCACACCTTCAAATGTAATGCCAGTATTAATCTTTGCCTAACTGATCTATGAACAGAAACAATATTCTTGGGTTTAACAGGAACTAATATCTACAAATACTAAGTTGATCATGTATTACTTATGTTGGAAGAGCATTCTGACTTTCACAGGAAAATAAACAGGAAGGAATAGAAGGTATCTTACTCCCTAACTCTGTCCCTGAAGGTAATTCATTTAGGAAAACATATAACATTTGATCCTAAAAATCAAAGAGCATTTGATCCTAAAAAAATTAAATTCCATCCCAGATATGTGTACAGTTGAGATTTTTGTTTTATTACCCCTAACACTATGGCTTCCCTTTAGCATTCAATTCTGGAGAAAAATTTGGCATAAAACAAGACTGTACGAACACTGTGGAAACAATTCTGCTACTCTGGATTTCTGGATGACATTTAATAATAGCTTAGTTATTCAGCCTACCAGAAATAGCTTTTTGCTTTTGTTACCTGAACTGAAATTAATCTAACAGTCACCTCCAATGAATCTGTATAGTTTAAGACATTTAGCATAAACATACTTGTTGCAAAAACACTGCATTCTTCATAACACCACAACAGATAAACAAAAGGACCTCTGTCTCTTACTCCTTTAACATCTTTCCTACTTTTTTTTCCTTCAAATATTCTGCATGCACTTCAGAACATCTTTCCTCTGTAAGTACACACATATAAAGTTAAAATTTAAAGCTCCAACTGAAGAAAAAAAAAAAAAAACTAGCTGGGATTAAGTTTGACTGTATTTACTTTTACTAAACAAACTTTTTGCACCACCAAAGAAATATCTTTAACTCGAACCTTCAGTTCGAGTTTCCTCCAGGAAAATAAATGTAAGTGTTGAAGGCAGAGCAATACATACTACTTTGAGGATACTTAATGTACTTTGAAGATAGGAGTATGTAAGCAAAAGTGAAGAAGTTTCACATTTTAAAACTTTTCCCTAGTGGAAGAGTAAGTTATGACAACATTAACATTACCTAAGATTTGTCTCGTATATATTATGCAATTAGAGTGAAGAAAGAAAACAACCACCCACTCACTCAACCAGCAGCTCAGAAAGAACAGCATGCGGCTTTCAGGAACGATGCTGACTCTCGAAAGCCTCCTCTCCCAGAGGTAAGGGCGCTTCTCAGAGTGGCGTTTACACCGCCACGGAGATGGGCACTACGGACTCAAACCTTCAGGCCTACAGCTTTAACTTCACCGAATTCCACTACCTTCGGGACGGCGAATGGGGCACCGATTCCTCGATCCCCGCAGCAGCCGCAGCTGGCAGCGCGTCCGCGTCCCCCCGCAGGCAGAGGGGCCGCACCTGCGAGGACGTTTCACGCGAGGAAGGGCTAGGAGAGCAGCCGCCCGGAGCCCTGCCCTGCCACCCCAGCCCCGCACAGGTCCCACTGGACGAGGCAGAGGGGCCAGGAGCTCAAACCCCGCAGGACACGGCGGCCCCTGCGGCACGGCCGGGCCGCACCCTCACCTGCAGCGCGGCGCCTCCGGACCCCCGACCCGCGGCGGCCACACCCGCGCCGCCCGACACGCCCCGCCCCGGGGCGCAGGCGCAGAGCTCCCATGCGCGCCCCCCAGCCCCGGCCAGGCCAGGCCAGGCGGCCGCTCGGGCCCGGCTCGGGGCGCGGCCGAGCAATGTCCGGCCCGCGGCACGGCGGGCTGCCCGCTCGGCCGGGCACCCCTTGCCCTTGCGTGCCCCCGAGCCCGGGCAGGGCCGCGGGGCGGAGCGGCTCCTCCGCAGGCGGGGGGCGGTGCCGGCGGCGGCGATGGCGGCGCTCATGGCGGTGCTGGCGGGCCCCTTCCGCCGCGGCCCTGCCCGCCTGGGGACAGCGCTCCGGCGAGAGGCGACGAGCTGCCCCTGCGGCCGGGGGCGGTCGGGGACTCAGGTAGCCAGGGTGCCGCTCGCTGCGGGGAGCGCGGCCGCTTCCAGGGGCTACTTGGAATGCTCTGCCCGGGGGGGTTGGAGAGGTGTTTAAGGGAAAACTGGATGTGGCGCTTAGTGCCGTGCTGTGTTTGACGTGCTGGGGTTCGGCCGTAGGTTGGACTGGGTGATCTCAGAGGCCTCTTCCATCCTAATTCACGCCGACTCCCACGGAGTGTGGCCAGGGCTCGCCTCTGCGGAGCCACCCCGCCCGCATGAGGGAGGTGGGTGGAGGCTCCGGCACCGCGGGGCGTAGCGAAGATCTGGCTTGTTTGTGCGAAAACAGCCCTGGGCTCGTTTGAGCATTACGCATTTGATCTTTCCTTCAAACCTTGTGTTTGCTCCGTACTTACGGTTTATGTCCAGTCTAGTGCTCTGTTCGCGTTTTCAGGTGTAATCGTGAGCTTCTGCTGAATGTACTTCAAATACTCGCTTGATGAAGTGGTGTTTTGTCTTACAAGGATTTTTTAACACTTTAAAGTCTTGTTTTTGCTCAGAATCTGAAATGTAATATACAGACAAGAAAAACCTTTTTAAACTCGGAGTGATAATGTTCATTAATACCTATCTTATGATCCTATACAGGTGCTTAGAAAAAGCCTTCAGAGCGGAGTTGTGCTTTCAACAGGGTCCTTTTTGGTTTATGAAGCTCACAAGCTGATTTCTGGCTTTGCTGAGGTTCATGCAAGCTTCAAAGGTAATATTTTCAAATTTTGAAGTATTTTGCTTGTTCCGATGTGAAACTTAAAATTTTTAGTACCAGAATTATAGAGGGAAATGGTGTAATGTTTTGATTTTTTCCATTAGGACTGCATGCAGTGTCATTTCGTGATAGGATGCTTTTGAATTGGTTATGGGTGGTGTGGTCGCACTTCAACAAGTGATTATTTCAGATATGACTGAAAGCACATTAGTAGCTCATCCTGTCAGGGCTAGAACGCATGCACAAGGTGTATAATAACTAATTTGTTGCCCAATCTTTAATTAACTTATTAAAAAGATATGGGTCTGTTAGGAATGCAGACCAAAACTTAATCTATTTCTAGAAATTTTAGCTAGTTCAGGTTTTCAGTATAAGCACTCTGTGATTTCTGTTTAATCTAGTTGAGCAACACCAACATAGGGCTTCATATAAAATTGAGAAATGTCTTCTATTTCTGTAACACTAAAAAGTGGGAAGCAAAGCCTTGCTTTACCTACTAAAAAACAATTTAACAAGTGGTAAAATGTTTTTTTGTATCCTTTGAGTAAGCCCAGTCGCACTGTGGGAAGGACAGTAACAATATCTTAAAAGGGGATATTGTTGCAGAACTTGTCTGTCTACATAAGGAATGTCAGAGTAAGCCTGACTGAAAGAACGAGCCTAAACTGGATGCATGTTCACTGTGTAGTTGAGGTAGTAGCCAGTTCAGGTAACCTGTTTCTCTGTGTCTTAAAAAGAGGAAGATCTTAGATGTTTATGCAGATAGAAATAAAAATTCAGATAATAAATTTTTGAATGGATAAGGAGCTGTTTCATGTGCAGAAGGAGTATCAATGAGTAGATTTGAAATAGCTACTCTACACAATTAAGAAATAATAATAATGAGGAATAAAGAATTCATCATTTCTCATGAGGAACATAAATAACACTGCTTAGTTGGTCTTTTCAGTACTCCCACATGAATCTGACATTTACATTGCCAAGAAAAGCAATGCTAATGGGCTTTCTATACAAGACATGTAATAAATATGGTGAAAACAAGGGCAAAGTAGAAATACCTAAAAAATACTCTAAAGTAATAAAAGTGCAATAATTTGCATAAAACACCTTGTGGGAAATGCATTCAGAAGTTTTGAGTTCTGCGCATTTGGTCATTAGATATGTTAGTAGCGTTCAGGTCAGCAAGCAAAGATAACTGTTTAGTGAAGATCATACTGAAGATGTACCATGATGCTCCTTTTGGACACTAAAATTCAAAGTCCATGTAAACCGTTATCTTATCTTTGAAAGGGTTGAAAGAAGATCTTTAGAGACAGAAAGGTTAAAAATTATCCAGAATGCATTGATTTATATTCTAGTGTCTTTTTAAGCTGAAGAGGAGGCTTTTGTATTCAGTAGCCTTCAATGTTTTGCTTTCTCTGTAAAGAAAACTATGCTGACTTTAAATGTGGCTTCCGTATTTGGTAGGCAACTTGAAAAAGGAAACCTTATAAACATGATTAATTTTTATGAAAGGGGTTAGAGCATATGTTTTCACTTCTAAGTTTGATCACGGACCCAGGACCAAAGAGACAATAAGCATAATTAAAAGGTCTGTAAAAAATTGGACAAGGCTTTTGACTTAAAAGATATTTTTTCAATGCTTTAATGTTGGCAGAAGAGTAAACTTGAAGTTTGTTCTTCCCCTGTACAGTTATATATGTCAACAAAATTACATCTGCTTCCCTTTGGGGATTTTTCCATCTAATTCTATCTTTTTTCATGCTATAATCCTCTCTAGTGTGGTGTTTGATAGTTCTGTTTCCTGTATGTTGTTGCAAGTACTATATTTATTTATATATTATTATATTCATCCAGTTGTGGAAATTATATTCCCCACCACTATTGTGTTTCAGAGTATTTTCTAGAAAAAGAAAGCATCATAAAAATAATGGTACTTAGTTCATAAATCGATACTCTAGCAAGCCAATTCTGATTTTCAAAATTATTTTTGCTATTAATATCTTGAACATACAGGAGTTTTGGTAAATTAATTGTATTTTTTGGGTTGTATTTGGGAAAAACCTAAGGATTTCAGTCAGAAAACCTTTAAGCAACGTTTTGTTTTGGCATGTGAGTAAATAATGGAACCCACTCAAACTGCAGTTATGTTCTGGCAAAACTGTGGAACCATATTGAGAATGAAGGATATTTTTAAAAGTTGAGATTTTTTTCATTGTTATTGTAAGATTTAAATTCTCTACATATACTAATGAAGGGGTTTTGTTACTCTTAACTCCCTACTGTACTTGCTCTCCTCATCCATTTTCCATACATTTTCCATACATTTTTTTTCTTTGCTGCCATTTTCACAAGTTAAAAAATAACTTTTTTCTAGTAGTGTGATGCACTGAGAAAGACACCTTGGGATCTTAAATCTGTCCAGCAGCCAAAGCTGTCTTGCTGAAAGCTGTTGTAGTCTCACTGGAGAGGCACTGATTGTCATCCTCATTGTGCATTGTACATGTTGCTTAATCAATCCTGCTGTGCTTCTAAGTTTGAAATGATGGCCTAAAAATGAACTAGCAATTTCAGCTAGGTTGTCTTGCTCTAAAATGTTTTGATGATAATGTCTTAATTAACTATCAGTTGTTCTTCTGTTTCCACAATTTTAATTCCTTCATAAGTGGAAGATGTGATAGAACAAGCAGACTACCTGTATGGGAGTGGAGAAACTGAGAAGCTGTATCGGTTGCTGGTTCAGCATAAAAACAGGTACTTCATTGCCTTGAGACGTTACTGTGGCTTCTTTTCTGTGCTTTTCTGTATCAGTTTTTCAACTAATATTCTTATTGTGGAATGCTAGAGAACCTGTTTTTTACACTTATGTAAGTAGGAAATAAGGACTTGTGATCTTTTTCCTTCTAATGGAAAATGAATGAAGAAAGAACTGATAGTTGTAGAAGGTGAGGGTTAACTCTCAAGTTCTTCAGTCATGGTTGTTTATTTTATTACTATAAGAATCCCTAAGAATACACTGCAAAATTCTGAAAGACTCCAAAGTCTCTATTAAATTAGTAAGCCAGAGATAGTTATCTAAAGTATAACAAACTGTAAGCAATGTTCCAAAGCAGTGTGTTAACAAAATAAAACTTAAGATCCATAAGCTTGGACTGTAACCTACAATACACCATTTGTAAAGTGATATAAATAAATACATAAATATACAGGTTTATGTGCTGGTGGTATTGCTTAATCTGTGGTTTTTTCACTGTTCTTCTAGGAAGAATTTAATAATTTAAGTACAATTAGAGGGGAAAAAAACCCCACATAATAATTTAAGTATTCCAAGTAAACATCAGTACAAGTTAGCGGAGTGCTGGAAGAAATACCATCTAGTCAAGAAGAGAGTAGCTCTCCTTTTCTTTCTGGTGTTTTGAGTGGTACCATTGGGGTTTCCTCTATGAGGGAACAAAAACCTTTCCTGCAAATGTTTGCTTTGCAGACCAGAATGGCAGAACAAAGGTATCATCAGACATTGTATAATAGTGGGCTTTCATTTGCTGTTTGTTACCTTGGAATTGTACGTAGCATAGCATGACAGATGATTCACTGTTGTCCTGTCACCCACTTGAGATACACTTTAAAAGACTCCTATTTTGCTTTGTTTCCCTGATTGCTTTAAAACATCAGTGTTTCTGTTCCTAACCAGCGATGATGCAGAGTTGTTATGGCGGCTGGCAAGGTCATCACGGGATCTGGCTCAGCTTGGTAGTACTTCTGCAGAGGAGAAGAAACAACTGACATATGACTCCCTTGAGTATGCAAAAAAGGCACTTGAAAAAAATGAATCAAATTTTGCAGCGCACAAGGTGAGCCATGCAAAATAACTGAAATCTTGTTTGTTGATTTCTACTTACAGAAAACAAATGTCACTGTGCTGTTTTAGGAAACTTCAGCATAATTTAACTTTTGAGTTGAGAATGAATGAGACTTCTGATTCTTCCTAACGTTTTTGGAAGGTCTGAGTTCAGACTTTTCCAGGTAAACTTCCTCTAGGGAAGCAGAAACATTCAGTGTGTGCTGGACCATGGAAAGAAGTGACTGATCAGGGTGATAACAGCTGATGTAATCAGCTCCTCCTGCCCCAATGTAACCTTAAAAATGTTGTATGTCCCACATTCAGCATGCCTTTTATGGGCTCTGTAGAGCTTCACTGGAAAAATTTCAGGCCCTGGCTGCATTCTGCCCCTTTTTTTTTTCTTTTTTTTTTTTTATTTTTGTGCTGCTTTTCTCACAGGCAAAGAGGTAGCATAATGTAAATCACTTGCCTTGGTATCTTGGGTCAGGAGAGGACATTGATTCCCTTTACACATGCAGACCAGCAGCTTGCTCTGATGTTGATTGAGCTGTTCACAACAAATACTTACTGTTTGTGGTGGTGGCAGCTGTTCTAGTTGCAAGTTTTTTAAAATGTACTATTAATACAGTGCTGTATTAAATGTTTTTATTTTTGTTATTTGAATTACAGTGGTATGGAATTTGCCTCAGTGACGTTGGAGACTATGAAGGAATCAAAACTAAAATTGGAAATGCTATTATCATCAAAGAGCATTTCCAGGTAATGCAGTTTTTTGCATATGACAAGATTAATGTATCCAGTATGTAGATTGTGTGACAGCTGATAACTAATTTTTGGTGAAATATTGAAAGCATACTTCTGTTCAGACTTCCTAGTAGCACTTTGTTTTTTGCGTTACTGTGACATATGCTCCAGAAATGCCCCAGAAACAAGGAGTACAAATTCTCTCCTGCAGTAAACCAAGTCAATTTAGAAGGGAGTCTTGAAATAGCTAAAGTGCTTTAGACACCTCTTAGGACTAGATCAGTTGTAACTGTGATATTGAGAAATGGCAGTGTGGCTGCCCTTTTAACTGTGGATTATGTAACAGTAAAGGACAAATACTGGAGAAGATAAAGAACTACTTATTTTATATCACCAGAGATTATATCAAAATCTGAATATGCCAAGTCTCAAATGCAACTTTTAATAACCTACTAAAGAGATGTGCTTAGACATCTGTCAGTGTCATCAGATTTTTGGAGGTGAGCTGATTTAAGTTGTGCACTGAATAGTGTGTTGCCTCGAAATTCTACACACCACAATCTGGCTTAATTAATAGTATGATAACAAGTCTATTTTTAAATGTATTTTAATCCATGTGTCAGAACAACTTCTTTACATATCGTGTTGTTTTTTTTCTCCCCGCACCAGAGAGCCATTGAACTGAATCCAAAAGATGCTACAACAATTCATCTTATAGGGATTTGGTAAGATGTATTTTCAAACTAAAGTTAGCACATGGCACAGAAAAATGCAAGAGTATAAAATAACTTGGATGAATTACAGAACTGCTTGGAATAATTTAGAATGTACTATGAATGAAAACATATTGAACAGATATAGGATGTCATGCCTTGAAAAAGTCTAGCTATTAATTATTATGCAGTTGAAAAAGATGAAAAATAATTGTTCATTTAATTTATTTGTATGGCACTATTAAAAACTCCTTTTGTGGATGTTAACTTTGCTTCATAGAATCCATAGTGGGCATCAGTGATTAGCAAGTAGTAGTAGTAGCTCATTTTCTTCTGGAGTATGAATGGAGTCAAAACTCTGCACTGACTTTACAATGAATTTCAGTGATGGCTGCAACTTAATGCAATCCCTGAAAAGCTATCAAAAATGAGATGTATTCCTAAAATATTTCTGTTACTATCTGTCAGGGTACAGTATTTTAATAATTTAATATTTAATAATATTAAATAAAGGGAGCTTAAAAATGCATATGTATTAGCCAAAAATCATTGAAATTGAATTTACTGCTCAGTGAAAATGATACTAAGAATTACTGTTACATAGCAGGCAAATGGACTGGAAATAGAACTTACCATACTAACCAGGGTATTCTATGCAACTGGTGTGATGGAAAGCAATATCATTTATGTGTTAGTGAGAGATTCCAGACAGCACTTTTGGTTATTTGTCTGAAAAAGACCAAAGGTGTTAGTTACATGGTTTTACCGGAGATCTCTATTGTAAGATTGAGAGATTGAAAATAAAGAAAGGCAATGTATTTTCAGCTTAAAAAAATACTAAAACCCACAGTCAATTGTTTGGTTTTTGGTTTTTTTTTTTTTTTTTTTTTGGATCCTAAGTATCAAAGAAAACAATAATCTACTGCTCCAGAGTTTTTTACTAGTTCAGAAACTTCAGCATCCGCCATTCATTCCCACATGATCTAACAATTGTAGTATTCCAGAGTTTTAAGCAGAATATATTCTACCAACTGACTAAACCTCAAAGTCCATTTTGAGATAGGAAGCTTGTCCTGGAAATCACTTCACACATTGTTTCCAAGGAAAATTAGAAAAGAGGATGAGAAATATTAGATTAATACTGCTTTTGGCTCTAAAATATTCCCATGTTGTATATTTAAATGTGCTCATTACTGAATTCCAGAGCCATCTTGATCTGAAACTGGCATTTAGTATCAGCCAGTTATCTTTGCTCTTTCTAATCTGTCCTGGACTGAATCTCTTTCTGATAAGGCACATCTAATGACAGAATTTCAACTCTGGCTGTGTATTCCATGTCTTGCCTGGCTCTCCTCCAAACATTTACAGTTACTAATTTTTCATGTCCTCTAGAATGCTCTATTTTACACAGTGAATAACAACTGTAATCTCGTTGTAGGAGGCTGCTAAAGTGACTATCATTGTTTAATGTTTGCACCCAGAATGTTCTGTGCACTTGAAATGCTTCAATAAAAATGTTTAATCCTTCCAGCACCAATAAGATAGGTGACTGATTGATTATCTGTATTATTTAGTAGATAGAAAACCAGCATAGCTTGTCTTAGCCTAGAGCACAGTGGTTTGATTCTTGAATTTATTTTCATTCTTATAGATCAGAGTCTCAGGAATGTACTGCAGATCTACTTTATATTAATAATTGAGAAAAGCAAAGTAGTGTTGAGGTAAGGCAATGACATTACTCAGTTATGTTGCTCTTGCAAATTCATTAGAACAAAATACACATAAATCATTAAAATAATTCCAGCTCAAAATCTGTCTCGTGCTTAGTAATTGTCCCAGTGTTAGCTAATGTAGTTAGTTCCCAGTAAAACACACACCAAAACTTCTTTAGCAGCAGCTTCAGACATTCTGCTATTTTCATTTACAGGTGTAAGAACATGCTTATAAAACTTGCAGTGTGTCTGCAGTTTTGACTCTTGGAATCAACAATTAAGACATCCAGTTTTTATGTCCAACAACAATTCTGAGACTGTTGCTCAAAAAGAAGAGAAATGTGAAGTGTAGATCTAAATGTTGATCTTTCCTTCAGGTGTTACTCTTTTGCTGAGATGCCATGGTACCAAAGAAAAATAGCTGCAACGCTGTTTGCCACACCACCAACATCCACATTTCAAGAGGTACAGTATGAAAGTATTTCACAGATTGTTATTCCCCCCACAAAGTTGATGGTACACTTTTTACTTATTTTCCTGACAAAGCTGACCTCTGATTATGGAATACGTATGGAGTTGTGTGTTTACAACTGTCAATAATAAAATGAGAACATGAGAGTGAGAGGTATCTAAAAACATAAAAATCTCTGATTTTCTTCAGCTGTAGGACACACAGAATAATGTAAATTATTTTTGTAGTTTTTGCATGAGAAAATAATAAACTATATGTAACTTAGCTTGTACTTACTCTTGTGCTCTGTTGCAGATAACTGTCTGTACTAGTCCAGTGCTGATTTATATGGTGGTGTTATGCCATATACTTATTTGCTAGTTAATAGAATTTGTCCCCTTATATTAAATGCAAAAAGCAACAGCTCACTTTATTACTTAAGATGAATAAATACCCTTTAATTCTCTGGCCACGTATGGTGTGGGTGTTTTTCAGTTCAAAGTATTTTTGTTCCTCTTTTCTATGAAAATTCCTGCTGTCATACACCCTAAAACATACTATCCAGATGTTTATCCTTTAAAACAGTGTGTCTAAAACTGTGTGTGTCTAAACCAGTGTGCATCTTATTTAAGCACTTGTATAAAAGCTTGACAATTAAATTGATAATAGAAAAGTTTGGTGCAGCTGTTTTAATCTTTGTTTAGAGCAACCAATAACTGTTTTGTTCTCTTAAAGTGGCGGGGGGCAGGCTGCTTGCTGTTACACAGAAAGCAATTTAAGAGCTGTTTGAAAAAGAAATAAAACTCTTAAATGGAATGTCAAGCTTGTAAGTTTTGCTGAAAAACCACTCTCAGAAGAATACAAAGTGTCAGCCAGGGTTTCATATATACTGCCAGAATGATGCCAGTCCCAACATTCAGTTCTGTAGCACTTAAACTCGCAGAAGCAGCAAACTTGTACTGGTATGATTTCTGCAGTTGCAGTACAAAATCTGATTTGTAGATACATCCATACTTTCAAGTTCTGTGAGAGCTTTTTCCCTCCCCCTACTCCATTAAGAAAATGTAGGGATGGACTGAAATTGCGTATGTGCTGGATGGGAAACTTATTGAAAACGTGTAGATATCATAGATGTTTATCCTTATGTAAGAGGCTACTAGCTGGTGCTCTGTGGGAGTCAGTTCTCTCTCAAATATTTATTAATGAACCAAATCTTATGATTTGGTTGTGATTTGGTTCATTAATAAATATTTGAGAGAGAACTGACTCCCACATGTATATATTAAATATATACATGAGAAACAGACGGGAAAAACTGCAAATGTGCTGGATAGTACAAACAAAATTTATCTTGACAGGTTTAATTGGAAAAACACAATCCAGTTCGGTAGGAACAAATAGGAGGTTCTACACTTACAGAAAAAGTGGTAGGGGGATAGTTAGGTAAGTAGTAGTTCTTTTGAGATTATGTCAAATCTAATAGTACATCAGTAGCATGCTGAATTAATAAAAATAAGATCAGGGACAGGAACACCTTCTTCAGGTATGTGCATAAGACTTTAGTTTGACTATTGTGTTGAGTTTATTCTCCATTTTAAAGAAAACAACTTTGTCTTTTACAGGCTCTTCGTTACTTCCACATGGCAGAAGAAGGTAAGACTTGTGGCTTGTTTTGACTGAAAAATATCTTTTAGGATTGAAGACTTCCAGTAAACCTCTAGCTTACCTTAGTAACTGTAGCCACCAAACCCAAAACAGTAGCATGTGATCAGCTGATAAATGTAGTGTGCCAGTCAGTGCACTGGGCTGTTACATTGGAACATTTTATCAGAGATACTTAAAAGTATCTTACACACTTACTAAAGTATGTTACACACCTAGTATACATCACTTACAGTGTAATGTGAAGATTTTTTCAGAGTAATACTAAAGTGAAATTTGTACCTTCCTGAGAATAAAGTACTCTTCCCTAAGGAATTCAACAGGAGTGCAGGGAGGCAGAAGAAATTTAAGAAGGGAATTCTGTGTTACTTTTTCAGAATTTTTCTTAGAGTTCAGAAGTCCTCTGTATTCTAAATAGAAAACAGAAAATGCAGACTTTTTATTATTTCAGAAGGTATTATGCCGATCGGACAGTTAAACTGTACACATGATATAAAATAAAATATGAACATGTTATTTTACCAGGAGTGAAGCCATAAGCAAAACTCACTATCTGAAAGATAAAAGAAGACAGTGTTCTGTGAAAGATTTGTACATAGTTAAATTATTGAAGATTAGAGGAAAGGCTTATAGTATGTCTTCCCGACTGACAAGTAATGCAGCTGTGAACTGGAACAGTGAACTTCATCTCAAAATTTGCCTCCAAAAGACCTCCATATGTTTTGAAACCTGACCTTAAATCCAGCAGTAGAGAAAGCCTGTGCTAAAAGTATGAACAGCAGGCAAGATTAGTCTTTAATAATGAATTTGCTTTATAAAAGCAAAGTTTAAATCTCTCTTTTAAAAATGTTCACTGTGGATACAAATAATTTTGCTTTCTTCTGTGCAGCAAAAATTAACCTGGTATCTGTAAGTGCCAGGAAATATGCCCTATTTCCTCTTGCCTATACCTCCTAAGCTGGTTGCATTGCCTGTTGTACCTACTAGGTCCAGAAAAGCCCAAAACCTGCAAAGCAAAGCTGTTATGCATTAAGCTCACTGCTTTGCTCTTTGTGAGGAATCTAGTGTCGTTTAGTTTGTAGTATGTTTAGTATTAACTAGCAAGCTGATAACTAATATAATTGTTTATGAGACAAAAATCTAGCAAGTGAAAGTCCAAAGCCAAACTATGTTTTCTGAAACAAGTATCAAAGTATAGTATGCTGCTAATTCTCATCTAAAGCTTTTCTCCTGTCTCTATGCAGCTGATCCAAATTTCTACAGCAAAAATTTGCTCTTTTTGGGGAAAACATACTTGAAGTTAAACAATAAGAAGATGGCTCTTCTGTGGTTAAGCAAAGCAAAGGAGTATCCTGCACAGACAGAGGAGGACAAACAGGTAGGAAGCTGAGAACTATAACTGTACAATCATATATCGTATCCAACATGTATGATATCGCGGCAGTGGAATGTTTTATAAAATTAACTCAGGACAACTTGTAGTTCAGCACCTTTAATTCAGAATCACATCAACACCAAAAAATTCTAGTATGTTACTAGCCATCTCTGAAAATAATGGTTGGAAATACTCTGTTTTATTCATAGCAGAGAACTGTTACCCTTTCTTCTTCATGGTAGTTCATACAGCTAACAACGACCCAGCCTTATGTTTCTGAAGTTCACATAGGCACCTGCACTAGCCTGTTTCTATGTGAACACAGAATCACCTTTCATATGCCTGAAATGGGTAAGATAGGAATTACATTTTGGAATAGGTCACAATCATGTGAACATAAGGAAGAAAAAACACCAGATGTACTAAACCTTAACATTGCAGTCCTTTCCAGGCCCCTAGGGAGATATTCAGATGATCTGAATAAAACAAATTAAGGTAATGTATCTTCAACAGCAAATCTCCAGTGCTAAATGTCATGAGTCACTTAATTACCCTTTGAAACTGTGCAGAAAGATTTTGGTTTGGAGGGTAGTCATCTACTTCCTACCTGAACATTCAAAGTACTTCCAAGAGAGTACTTCCATTCGACTTGTTCATACCAGATAATGCATTCAGTATAAACCAAAGCAATTGCAGTTACTTATCAAAAACAATCCTGTTAGCATCAGGACTAACAAAGCCTCATTTCCATTTGATTTTTTATGGTTGATTGAGCTCTATTTCATTTAGCATTAAGCTGCAGTTGAGATGCACATTCTGAATGTCCATACAACACTCTGAATGTCCAAAGTAAGAAATACTTTGGTAGGATTTCGCATTTCATACCTCAGAAAAAACACTACCGAGACAGTGTTTCAGAATCCCTCTGTAGATTTGCTAGTAAGCCTCAGACTGTTTCTTCCAAAAGTGAGTTCCTTTAGTAACATCTTTCAGTGGAAATACAAGTATTACATTCCTTCAGTGCCTTGCACAATGTTTAGGAATTTAATAGCCTAAAGGAGTAGTGGTCTCAGGTGTGTAAGAAATTGGTCAATTCTTCTGAAAGTTACTAGTAGCCAGAGGCACACATGAAAACAGATCACAAAAACTTGTCTTTCTTTACGAACCATTCAAAAAGTATAGTCAGGAATTTTGTGCAATAGCCAAGTTGTTAAACCACTGATTTGCTTCAGCTATTTCTGGCCTTCTGGTACAGACATCTATTTCTTAATCTCTTAGAGGAGTGCAGAGCTGCTGAACTGAGAAAGATGGCATTCTCTCTGTTCTCTGTTTGAATGTGTAAAATGCAAAATTCATTGGGAACCAGACTTGATAGTCCACTATGAAGGAAACTGGCCTGTGCAAAGACATTTGAATTCTTGTCTCAGCATAACTAGGTTTTCTGAACATTTGTTCCTGCAGATACTCAGAGGTATCTGGCTTACACTGTCTGCATGGCTTGCTGTCATTACCATTGTTGGGTTGAGGTTTTTTTATGGTTTGAGGAGGGACGAGAGGGTGTTGAGATTTTTTTGGTGTTCAGTTTGTTATTAGGGGGTGTTTTAATATGAATGTTAGAGACCATATTCAAATTTTACTAGGTTTTAACCAGAAACCTTAGGCAAACAGAGCCTCAGAAATGGTCTGACTTCGTAGTCGCTGTCTGGAGTGTTGAAAAGCCTAGGTTGGTTGGGTATGGTCAGAGGTAGGACAACTTCCTGCATGCTACTACTGGACTGCAGCAAATCAAGAACTAGTATCTGTATTCAACACAAATAAACTTCATTTATAGTAAGTGAATAAGTGTAGTAAGTGAATGACACTGAAGACACTGGCTTAAGTGATTTATTCTGATTCATATTTCAAGTATTGAGCATATTAAACTACAGAAGAAAAATGACTTGTCCTAGGACCGTTCTGAATTTACACAGCTGCAGGGAAATGTTTGGGTGCTTGTGAGGGAAGTTTTGCTAGAAGAGTCTGTAATTACCTGGGTCTGTTATGTTACATTTATTTCTTTCAGGTACAGAAAGAGGCTTTGGAGCTGCTTAATTCTATGTAAGAAGAAACAAGATAATGGGAATTCAGTGCCTCAGGTGTGATCAGCATAGGAAAAAGGCCCCAAATAC
The DNA here is from genome assembly GCF_026979565.1 of Vidua chalybeata. NCBI lineage: Eukaryota > Metazoa > Chordata > Aves > Passeriformes > Viduidae > Vidua > Vidua chalybeata. The sequence continues at coordinate 126,604,069 of NC_071530.1, read as the reverse complement.
TACTTTGGTTTATTGAAGCTGTTACTAAAAGTACACTCAGACCTTGTATCTGCCTCTCATTTCTATTAAAATCTGAACTGGAAGATCTGTTTCATTATGTGATCCTGTCTGTTCATTTACATGGGAGTGAAGGGGGCTTTATTCATAAGCAGGGTCTATAGTTAGACAGAAAAGGCTGGGAGAGTGATAGCCTGGGTTTTTAATTAAGTTTTTTACAGTTCTAAACTACAAGTTATTAATGAGGAATAATGAGAAATGTGACTAGCATATGTTTAAAGAAAAGAGGGATGGGGTCATGACAGAATTATAATCCTGCAGTTTTTTTTTACAGTGTTTTCCTGTGAGATTCAGTGGCCTTCAAGAGTAATGCTTCTACAGATTTATCATTAAGGCTGCACCATCTTAATTCCAATAGTCTTAAATGCTAGTGGTTTGACTTTGCAGAAAGTGTTGTGGTTTAAAATAAAAAATTAAGGAAAAAAGAACAAGAAGGGAACATAATAAAATCCCTTTATGGGTGATATCAGCATGTGCAGTGAGCTTTGTGATGATTTACTGGCTGTAAATGTTTGCTGGGCACACACACTTTACCCTAGACTGTGATAACAGGAGGAATACACACTCCCAGTACATTAGAAAGGAACTACTGTGTGGAAGGACTTCTGTTTGTCAACAGAAACTTTCTTCTTGGTCCTTCTACTGTGTTGGCAGGAATTTTCACCAGAAATACAAAGTAATCTAAGTGTCCAGCCAAACAATATATTCCAATTACCCAAGAGAAAAAGTGGACCAAATAAAGAAGAAATACCAAACATGTGGTATTCTCAGTAGAACAGCCTAGAAAAAAATTGACTAGAAAATACCTAGTGTTTGCTTTACTAGGAAAGGGAATTGCAATTCTAGGAGTAAGATGAAGAACAGCATAAATTGCTTAGACTAACAAACCAAGCCCGAACTAAGTCAGTAGTAAAAGTTCATGGTTGAGAGAGAATTTGGGGCTTGAATTAAAGCCTGATGCCACAAAACTACAGTGGTTTTCCCAACTACCATAAAGTAACTATTATTTTTCTATTAGTAAAGCATCATAATGAAGTCCTCTATGTTACAGTGTCTCCGGGTGGATGACAGTGTTTGAGAGAGAATTTTCTGCGTTCATATTCTACAAAAACATCTGCATAGTTGCTTCTAGTAGCTTTGTGGCAGAGGCATCTTTACTTAGGTGCCTTTTCTGCTGCTGCACAAAGGAAGAATATCCAAAGTAATAGCTGTGAAGCGTGTAGTGAAAAGCAGCTGAGTTGAAGGAAGAAAGGAGACAACAAAACCCATGAACTACACAACAGCTCCTTCAAGTAGTATTACCTCCCTGGTAATACTCAGGTAAAACTCAGATCTCCAACCATTGTTGCCCTTCCCTCTTTTTGCTGTCTTACTCAATCCCCCCCAAGTATAGGTGAAATATGGGGAATTCATGTGGGAAAAGAAAAAATTACAACACAGTCTTACTGAAATTCCCAGAAAATGCAAGTACTGTACACACATGCACACAGGTATCTTAATTTTGCTTTCTTTTCATCCAGAGCCATTCTTTCAGTCAGGCCCTTGACACCAATTCACAGATCATACACATGGACAGAAAGCTACTAAATTTGGTTTTTTTTATGCTTACTAATCCTTACCCCCAGGAAAAACCACTGCAGGTATGAGACAGCTAAAGTTACCAAAACAATAAAACAACTACATTCTTGTGATGTGCTGTCTTTTTTATTTCGTTCAGTTACTCACAGATTCACAAAATTCAGCAGTTGGTAGTGGGTCACCAAGTCATTCATTAGTGCAAATTCATTAACTGTGACATTTAATCCTCCTTGTCTTTTAGGAAAGCGACACACACACTCCTGGTGCCTGGCCTTTGACCTTCTTGGTTTGTTTTCTTAAACTTCCTCCATTCTAACCAGCATAAGTGATAATTTAAGTGGATTTGCACTTCAAATGAATTTAGTGCTATATAAAAATGGTTTTGCAAAAGATATTTGGTGGTGTATGAAAAACTTTCAAAGTGGTGGAAATTTTTGAAGCTCTTACAGAAAAGTTAATGTAAGACAGCAGTCTGGGCCCACTGCACCACTGCTGTGACCAGAGCTCTGTACAGGTACAGCTCCAGGGTAAGCTGTGCATATTGAATACAAAGCCTTGAGACAATCCAATATGTAGAAAAATAAAACTTTCGGCAGAATTCAGCTGCTGCACTGGAAAGATACATGAACAGATATAGCTGATTTTTTCTGCATGTACACTTTTAACAGTGCAATATGATATGTTAACACAAGTGTGTTGAATCGTATTCTAAAATCACTTTCATGTGTGTACAAAATTCTGTGTAATTTAAATGTAATGGAATTTACAAGAATATTTAAAGCATATTACAAATGGTGATTTAAAACACATTTTTACTCTATAATAAGGAAGCACAGTTTGCTAGAAGTAGCATTTAATGTAATTCACATGAATAAGGTGTTAAATTTTAGTATTTTTTTGAACATGTCTTTGCAGTTCAGCAAATATATGCCAATAAAATGCCAATAAAACTAATCTTAAAATGTTTTTATTAACCTGATCTACATAAAAGGATGACAAGTTTTAGATGTACTTTATTCAAATACATCTAAATTTCAGTAAGAATTTTAGAGAAATTAGAATATTTAATACTAAATATTTTTATCTGTGCAAAGCTTTAGTAACTTTAATTTTGAGTTTACTAGATCCAGTATCTGAAACTGAACAAGAACACAGAAAGCAGCAAAATTCACATTACCTTTTGTATACCCTTATAGCTCAGTTTACATTAATACAACTCTACAAAGTTATAAAAAGGACATCACAGATTGAAAAGGGAAACCAAACAAAACAAAACCAAATTAAAAAAAAAAAAAAAAAAAGCCTCCAAGACACCAGACCAAGAAGAGAATGGGTAATATTTTCTCTTTTATTATTTTTTCTTTGAAGATTACCTAACATCTTCGTGTTAATAACCCAAGGTTCTATGTAAACAAATTTCAATGCTGCTCAAATGAATTAAAATACTCTGTTCAGCTCCTGCAGTAAGTCAGAACAGTGGCACTAATTCCTTTCAACATTAAATCACATTCATCTTATGGTACATGACTCTTGTGCAAGTAGTAAAGGCTTTATTCATGACCTTGGCTACATCAGTAAAGAGGGATATATCAGCTATTTATGTATTTAAAAAAATTAAACTGACAGAAGAACAGATTCTGTCATCTCAAAATACCAGCAGCATCTTTCTACATATTTAGGATACGTTTGGCCTAAGCCTTTAACACCTTTTAGAACAGCCATGCAGTAAAACAAACTTGGAGATGTTTCTTTAGAGAACACTGAGCAGTTTAAACATTTTTCTGAATGATAAAGCCAAGATAAAGCAAATCCAGGCCCTTTTAAATGGCTGCAACTTTTCATACACTTAAAGCTCTATAAAACTAGAGCCCATTAGTATATATATTTATATTTTTATATATATATATTTTAAATAAGTCTCTTGTCTGCTTTCAAAATTTATGGAGGGGTTTTTCTGGTCTTTTGAAAGGGCAATAAATAAAAGTAGAAAAGGCTGAACTGTTTTGCATATATTTGTGGAAGAACGGAGAACAATTAAACTTTTAGAGTCCCAGAAAGACCACTGTACAGAACAAAAAGCTTATATACAATTAAGTGTGCAATTTTAGTTGGCTGGGCCTTTTATTATTCAAGATATCCTTTTTGACTAGAAGCCACTTCTACTCTTGTCCAAATCCCTCCGTTTCTTCAATGGCAAAGAGCAACTTCTCTTTTAGTTGTTCATAGCTTTTATATGGTGGCAAATCCAAACGATTAAAACTGAGCAGGAAAAAAACAGAATTTTGTTAATTTTATTTAAATCCCATGTAAAATTCTACAGAACTCAATTGTTATGGTAGAAGTTATAAATGTTCTGATCTAACAATTAGAAAAAAAGAAATAACAATCAGCACAATCTCACCGCCTTGGCATTTCTACAAGAAGGAAAAACAGTCAAAGTTTCAGAGGAATATTTTAAGAAACAAAAGACTATTACCAGATAAAAAAACAGAATGGTGTAAGACTAAAGACTGTCCAAGATACAGGGAACTATAATAATTTGAAAAAATGTAATATAAAAACATTATACTTACAATAATAATTGCTTATAATAGTAATACATAGAAAAGGAAATTTTCAGCATGAATTTTAATGTAATCCTAGTTTGCATCTCCAAATTTCAACAGCATGAAAAAGCTGAACTTTTCTCCTTCCTACACATGCTTGGATATAGGTAGGTGTTTTTTCCCTCTAAACTTTGCCCTAAAAGATTTCTGCCAAAACATTTAATTCCATGTCTTCCTCAAAATTATCCTAGACAAGATATGTTTAACTCTTGCAAACATCACTCAAAACAAAATCCAGTGGAGAAAATATAAAATGGAAGATACCCTTAAGTAGTTTAAAAGTATAATGAATATTGTTGTCACAGGCTGCCAAAGGAAAGTGTGTCCATTTTGCAAAGTCCATATAAAAAACTGATCTGTGTACCTGATGCACCAGTTCAGTACGCACAGGAATGCCAAGCCAATAATGGCCCATATGAAGCCTGGTGGGAAAAAGTATCAGCATTCTTGGCTAAGCAGCCTTCTTTTGAAGGTTTGCTGTTATTTCTTTCATGCTACTTCTTCTTGTGACTATACATTTTATCTTTCATAATGACTCTATCTTACAACTATGTGCCTCCTACTGGCATGATTTGCTCAGTTATTTAATATTCTCTAAAAGAATTAGGAAAGCACCTTTCAGTTCTATACAAGGATGTTCTCCTAATTTTGATAGATCTGACAGTGACAAACTGTTCAGCACAGTTGCAAAATTTAAGAAGAGGGCAACTAGGAAAGTTTTCAATACTGGCATGTCAGGGCAATCAAATGAAGCTGAAGATGGAGATAGAGAACTGATCCAAATTAGATTTCATTTGATTTGGCCAATGCAAGCCTGGAAGAGATAAACCAGTAAAGGTACAGAAAGTTTACACATAACAACTCACCAAGTGTGACTTCTTGGTAACCAGGTTTCCTTACCAACTTTTTCAATGCAGAATTTCTGAGGACCATTACTTCCTAGAAAATAAGATTTTGAAAAGTATAATCTGTTCCTTTTAAATACCATACATGATATATATGTGACATAAGACACAACTCAGACACAGCAGAGTTCATTAGTTACATCAACAAGCTTCTCACAGAAACAAGCTAATTTCCAAATAGTTTATAAACATATTCATGGGATTTATGATATAAAAAGCCCTTCTAGATCCAAGGTGATGAACATAAAGTTCCTCTTATCTGTACAGTTGCAGCATGGTTCATTTGCAAATGAAACAGTGACAATATAAAACAGTTCTGGTCACCTTTTACTTACCCATAAGTTCAGCAAATCCACCCAGTGGTAATCTGCAAGTGCCAGTGACAAACTGCAGAAGTCGCATGCGAACCTCGTTGTCTGTTTCTTTCACAAACTAGGCATAGAAATTCAAGTTACGTAATAAAAAGCTTTAACACAGCTGGACAAAAACAAAAACCCCATGAGATGGTTGAAAGAGTATAATTCCATTTAAAAACACACCACCTTGTTTAGTACCTGTTTGCATTTCTTTACTTTAGCAAAATTGGGTGGAGAGAAAAGGAGTGCTTTCAGATTATATGCACTGTCAGCCACTACAGTGTGAAGGCTGGGAACAGCAAATAAGAAGAATCCTTACCTTGTTTTATTCTACACTAATATATAAATCATGTCAATGCTTTGTATGAAGACTATTGCCATTGTTATTAAACACAGCACTAGTGTAGCTACAGAGTCTGGGTATTTCAAGACTAGGAAAATTTGCATATAAATGTTGGTACTTAGATTTCTGGATTAGCTTCTTTTAGTACCAAGCATTTTAAAAGGATTTATCAACAGATCTTATGATATAAATAAGATAGGAAATAACTGATTTGCACCACTTTCCCAGAAAAACTTAGTCAAAAGCATCTCTAAAATGGTGGTTTTTCAAAAGATAGGAAGACCCTGGTTCTGACTTCTCTTTAGGAAAATTTGTAGAATAGTGCCAGAATAATATTTGAGGGTTTTCCATAGCCAACTTCATTAAAATGTGAGTGAAGATTAGTCAGTGCTAGACTGCAACAGTTAATATGACAAATAATCATAAGTACTAAGTGACATTTTTAGATCACCAAATCAGAATGGTTTGGCTTGAAAGGGACTTTGAAGTTCATCTAGTTTCAACCCCTCTGCCACAGCAGGCACACTTTCCAGTAGACCAGGTTGCTCATAGCTCTATGCAGCCTGGCCTTGAACACCCCCAGGGATGGGGCATCCACAGCTTCTCTGGACAATCTATTCCAGTGCGTTACCACCCTCACATGAAAGAACTTCCTCCTAATATCTAACCTAAAGCTACCCTCTCTTTGAATCCATTTCCCCTTGTCTGTCCCTACATGCTCTAGTAAAAAGTCCCTCTCCATCTTTCTTGTAGGCTCCCTTCAGGTACTGGAAAGTGAAGATGTACAGGTGTACCACCTATAAGAACATTTAGACTGTAGATCACTAAGAATAAAATAAACCTCACTGAATAATCAGTAAGGACAGGATACAGAAGAAAATATTCATAAGCCAGCATCCAAATGTAATGTCTGTATCTGTCTGTCATTTCTCACCCTAAAGTACCCTCCCTAAAGACCAGTAATCCTCCTTTCCTTCTCTGAAAAGAAAAAAGAAAGGAAGCTGTAAGAACCTTCATTTGGACAGCCCACCACTACACATGTCATTTGTGCTACAGATCAAAACAAAACCTACAAAAGTCAGAAATGTTACTCATTAACATACCTGCCAGAACCATATGATCTGCTTGCTATTCCTCGTGTAATGACGATAAACAGTGTTCCTCTGCCAGTCTGCTAAATCTACTTCTTGCATACCACAGAGCATAACCTAGAAAAAGAACAATTTCTTCACATCACACACAAAAATTAAGAGTATTTTCTATTTTGTATGAGACATGGTAACAAAAATGAAAGTTTCTGCTCTGAAAAAAGGACTGGTAATTTTTTCATTTTACTACACAATAAGACTTTCCTTCATCCTAAGTTTACAGTTATCCAAAATTGTGTATGTATATAAGTGGTCTGAAAGATTGAATACCAGAGACTTGGTATCTTCCAACTAATAACTCAGTAATAAAAGCTACTATCTTTCCCGTAAGAGGAATTTTTATATTAAGGAGTATATTACCCTTTCCATTAAATTTTCACTTCATATTCCAAAATGATGATTAAATTGCTGCTACTGCTATTACTAATAAAGATAAAACATACTGCAAAGTATAAGTCTGAAAAGTATTCATTAAAAGAAGCAACCCTGGGTTGCATTCTGAGGATCTGCAAAGTTCCATTTCATACCTTGTTGGTTCCTCCAATCTTCTATCTTTAAATATAAGAACCCTATAACCTGTCTTAGACAGTGTATTTGATACTAAGCAATCACTATACACTACAATCAACTTCTGTGTCATCTGTTACACAGTAATTCTACCCATCTACCACAGAGGGAAAAGTCTATGACTCACAGATCCATCAGTGATCTCATATACTTCCACAGAAACTTTCAAAAATATTTTTTAATGCTGAACACCAAAACAGTGATTCAAGAACAATTTTTATCATTATTTAATCCCACTGCTCCTAATAAATTCTCCATGTTCCAGAAGCTATCAACTGCAGCATGGGCAGACAAGAGATTCAAGCTGACCTATCCATTTAATCTCTCCATACATATTACCTTTGCAAAAGGTAAAAATGCTGAATAAAAAACCTCACCTCCAGTTCCTTTTCATCAAAATAATGTAGCCATTGTAGAGGAACTACTTCATTAAAACCATCAAGAAAAGCTTTGGTTTGTTCTCTAACTCCCCGAGAAAATCGCCACTCTGCCATTAGCCTGGGATAGAACAAAACCAAACATGAATTAAACATAATTAGCATTCAACATGAAGAAGTTCAAACACATAGGATTGTATATGTGTTCCCATCAGGTAAGCATCCCTCAAGTTTGACTTCTTACACTGTTCAATTTCATTAACTATAAGGAGCCTACTATACTGTGTTATCACAAATCTTCAAATTTAAGTAATAGTAAAGTAGCAAGAATGTTACCATTCCAGTTAAAAATAAATATTATTATTAACCTCAATTTATCTATATACTATAGAAACTATTTCTCTGAGAAACTGAAGACCGCTAATTTAAGTGGAAACTTTATGTGCAGCACTGGACATACAGCGTGTCACAGAAAAGGGTCTGTGTACATCTGCTTTTGAGATCACTGAATAGACAGATCAGAAACAGAGATTCAGAAAAAGAAGGGTGTCACCCTGTTCTTTTAAAAGTTTTAAAGTTCTTTTAAAATTTTTCTATGCCTTCTGATGTTTACCTATTTCTACTGAAGTTCTCACACACTGTTCATGTAAATAATGATTGTTTTACATTCTTCTTTGTAGGAGGAGAGAATTGATAAACTGTTAGTTTGACCAGTGTGGTTGGAGAGGTAGCAATTTCATCCTCCAATCCACTGCCACTTTTAGAATTCTGTATATTGTGAGGTCAGAAATAAAGTTACCTCCTTTTGCTCCTTTTCTTCTTTTAAATCTTAGTATAAGTGTGTGAGTTATTTCATGTCATAGTGCAACAGAAGGGCAGTAATAAAATTAGGAAATAAGCAGAAAAGAGTAGTAGAAAGAGTTTAAAAAAAACAGTTGAAATCACAGCATGTTACACACCATTCTGAATTTCAGTTTCCACATTTACACCAAAGTTCTAAACAATTTTAAAATCTTCTGTCAAATAGATATCTTCCCTCTACCTCAATTTGTTACCTGAAGTCACTGAAAATAGGCTTGCTCACTTCAGTTTCACCTGTTCTCTCACTGTACATAAAAGAGCATTACAGATCATCTTCTCTCCACATGGTCTCCTTTTGTACCAAGCAGTTGTGTATCGAGATAGCAACATGTACCAAGGTACCATTTCAATAACAGTCACAAGAATTACATAGTAACATGGGAAGAAAAAGTTAACAACAAAACAAAACCAACAGAAACCAACGTGTCAAAAAAGACTAGAGCAACAGGAGAAACATGGAACACCTTTTCCAGCATCTACACCTTCCTACCCAATATATTCTTCTTTGTTCTCCTCAGTTACCAGGATATTTGAACCTCCTGATTTCAGTTCATGTGAGGTTACTTTCCCTAAGAGCTCCATATCCACACAGAAGTACATTTCCAAGTTACACTCCTCAATGTTATTATCCCTGGATGAAAAGAAAAAAAAAATTGCAATGAATTCTATATAAATTCAAAAAATCCATAAAATATCAAAGACAAAAAAAAAAACAACCAAAAAAGAAAAAGCTCAAAAAACAAACAGACAAAAAAAAAACCTACAAACCTTATCCAAATTAAGGAGTTGTAAAATTCAGTATCAATAGATTCCAGGTCTTTAATAGTAAGCTTTTTGCTCAGCATTCGTTTGTAGAAAGGCAGAGAAAAACCAGTGTCAATAAATTTCCCATGAAACAATGCCTGTTGAACAGAAAAATATGTTTAATTTTTATTGAACTACTGAATTATTGAAGTTTCTGGACTTGAAGTCTTTTTTTTCTTTCTCCTTCAAATAATGAAAAGCTCCAAATAGCAGTAGCAGCTTTATAAAGCTGTATTTATAAAGAACAAAACATTACATTAAATGGGAAGCAAAAAAATGGACAAAATTTATCCAAGCATACGCTATTACAATTTAGAAATTCTTTGATTAAAAATAAAACTTCTCATAAAAGGACTTCATCCGTTCTTCCCTTAATCATGTGAATAGGCATAATTGCCAAGTGTTACTTTATCCTACTTGATCAGAATATTTGATCCTACTTGAGTATTATTGCCATTTTTTACTACACACATACATCCAGCAATATCATCATTTACAGAATGCTACTGCAGCTTGTAAGAAAGAGCTTTGGGAACCACATTTTTTTATAGGTGAGTAACAGACCTGCGGAATTAAGTTCTCCACAACACTAAAAAAAAAACCAAAAACATGGTCACACTTGTCTCACCACACATGCACACAGGGTATAAGCTGAATAATAATAATAATAATAATGATAATAATAATAATAATAATAATACTGAAGCATAGCATTACACACACAGAGTGTTAACCTCTACACTGACTCAGTGCATCTGAGAGCTCACGGAGTACAACCATAACCCTTTCTTCCCCTCAGCTTTATCAAGTACAATTTCTCCACTAAAATAGCTCTTTAAAAAAAAAAACATGCTAAACATAGGTTCATTGCTTCTCTTTCCTCTCAGCTGAAATTCTGTGAGCCGAAGAGCCAAATAACAGCCCATTTCCTCTAGGCTGCATCTTTTTTCCCCACCTAATTTCCCCCTTTTAGGCTTAGTCTATTATGCATTTTCTTCTGCTTAAGGAGACCTTAAAGAGGTTCTCTTAAAGACCTGTATTTATTTGTATATTTTTATATTTATTTAAACTAGTCCTAGTTTCTTCTCATGGGAGTGTGACCTGGTAGAAATTCCATGTCAAGTGCAGCATCTGGGCATATGATTTTCTGCTTTTGCAAAATTAAGGTCTTAAAATCACGTTATTTGATGTGTATGATAATCTTACAGCAAAACATAGAAGTTCCCTCGGCCAACTTCATTTAACAGGTTTTTATTATGAAGCAAGATATGTGTTCTTTATGTTTAATCGTGTTTAAGTTAGAAACAACTATGGCTACTTCAGTACTTAAACTAAAAATCTCACTACTATTTTAGAACTGTGAGAAGAACAGAAACTGCAACTTCATTTTGCAGTTGCATTATTACCTGAGCTATCTTAAGCCACTAGAAGGTATCCCAGGAAGCACTGCAGAAAGTTCCATCCAGTATAAACCATGAAAACTCAAACCTTGCAACAGACCACATCAGGCAGCATTACACGGGTCTCTCTCTTGCCCCGCTTAGAGAATTTAAAATATAAACACATAAATACTTCAGGAAATCAAAGTTTGTCTTTTAACTACATTACTTTAATTAGGTTCTCTAATATGATCTGTACTACTACAAAATAGCTTTCGTAAAGTTAACATTTCTTACAGACAAGATCAAAAATCACCAGCTGAAAGAAACACTGGCTCTAGCACCTAATTGGCTTTATCATACCTTCCTGCTAAGTGGCCCTGTAACTTGCTGAGGACTCTAAAATAAAGAAAAAAGGTGGCAGCCTATTGAAAGTGTAAACCCAATGAGGTAAATTTTCATGACAGCACAAAAATTGTGAACTCAGCCATAAAATGCTTGAAATCAGAGATGTTATTGTCATAGCTGAATACATTTCTTAAGAAGCATCTATAAGAAAAGCAGAACTAAGAAACCACCCAAATCTAATTTAAGTCTGAAAGTATTTTTTCATTTACGTTACACTTGGCTTGTGTTTATTCTAATTTTGTACAAAAAGTCTCTTCAGTATGAAAATGCACTTGTATTTACTCTTTTTGGTTTCAGTATTCACCAGGTTGGGGGATGTTGCTGAGGACTACCTGTAGACATGATGGTTATGTGGAAAGATGACTGTATCACTACATGGAGGGAAAGAAATGTAACAGAACAGGAGTCACTGTAGACCAACTCAGTGATACCAAAGAAATGATACATCATGGCTGATCAGCTTGTAGTTTAAGAGAAATCAGATGGCAGAGAATCAGCTCCCTGACAGCTTCTGGTCTCCTCAGTATCTGACTTTTATATACATTTAAATTAAGGCCCAGTGTACTCTGCAAAACATTCTAACTCATTTTTTCAAATATCCTCAGGTATACCAGGTCCACCTGAGGAGCCTTCTTCACAAAATATTAGTCACATTTTTCAGAGCATCAGTATTCAGACACTCAGACAACAGTTTGCATTAAGTACACACATCCAATTGATGAAAATAAAATATTATATTGCATCATATTAACTTTGATCACTCTCCCAGGAAAACGTGAGTATGCAAGAGACTTAACTCTCAGGGAATTGGCTCAAGAAACTTATATGCCTTAATCTTCCATTTCTATGAGATTAATATAACCTTTAATAACTGTACAAACAAATACTGTTCAGGAGTAAATGTATAGCTACAGCAAATATAAAACCTTAAAAATCTAACCTACCATGGCAATAAAGCGCCCAATGAAACAGAAATATGAAAGATGGTCAGGATTGATTGTTGATGCTGGATTTATCTGCAGGCAATAGTTGCTCTTGCCAGCATATTCAAATAGGCAGTACATAGGGTTCAGTACTTCATGGGAAAGCAAGAAAAACCATTCTCTAAGGAAAAAAAAACATGTATACACATAAAAACCATCAAATACAGATGTTTATCACCATTCCCCTTAGATAACCAGCAAAATGGTCAAAATATATGCAAACTTTGAAAAATAATATAAACAGTGTTGTATTAGAATCACAGAATAATATATGGTATTATATATTTCTTAAATATAGAAAATAAATTATCAGACCCAATCATGTTAGAAAATCATGGTTTCCAAAGTTTAGAAATTATAGTTAAGATTTTCAGCTTGAACACACCCTCACAGCACAGGTTTTAGCTGCCTATCAGCAACATTTTTTCTTACACAGTCCTTGCCTCAACTAGTACACAGCATTTACCCTCCTCATGCCTACTTTACTGCCTACAACTCACATCTTTACTCAAAAAAATCACAGATTATTCCATGCTTATTATAAATAACTTAGATAAAACAAAACAAAACAAACAATTTGAAAGGTCAACACACTTCATTTGCGTTTCCAGTCTGACAAAAAAACATACACTGAGTTACTGTAGTTTAACAAACTACCATGCATTGGTTAAGCCTACATGACACGACAGTGTAAAAGTATCTTTCTGCTGAGGTTAAATTTTTCGCCACCTTAATTTTTTTCAACTCAGAATAATATCAGAATCTGGTATTCAGTGTTCAGATAGGTGATTTTGATAATATTTCTTGCTTTATAATATTTGCATATGGTATTTGCAGAGACCTCACTACAGTCATACATACTCAGGAGCTTTTGTATCAGGCAATAAATGTTTGGTACTAAACAACCAGGCCTAGGGATAACCCATAAAAACAGCTGAAAGTCTGTCCTATAATAACTGTAGGGACTGAATTCCATTCTGACTGCCTTTCAGCTGTCACAGTTAAGAGGCATCTATTTTATCCCTGTATTTACTCAAGATCAAGGAATAGAAATGAGGTTTGCTGTCATGTTTCTCCTAACATTGCCATGAAACCCAAGTCATGGATCATGAGTCACTATGATACACTTGCAACCCAAAGGCCAAGTAGAAAGAGTAAACAGAGAAAGGCAGCCAGGAGCCAATAAACCTAATAGGGTTCCATGTATCTTCCAGTAAGCACTGGAATGTTGTACAGCATTCTAAGCAAGTTTCACACTGAGACAATTACATTAACTACACAGAAGCATCAAATTTAATAGGCATTTAAATTAGAACAAGTCAGATAACAAGGGACAAATAAACTAAATCAGTCATTAACAAGAAGTTGCAGAAGCAATGAATTTTTCACATCAACAGCTAAAACTTGCTACAGGATATAATGTCAGATTGGTCCTGCTACATGCCTGGTAAAAATCTGATGGGAACACTGAGTTTAGTCTGCTGAGGGACAGCTGATCTATATTTGTATTAATGGAGTATTTCGTTAGTCAGTACATGAACGTTTATTTAGTGTCACTTAACTCTCAGTTCAAGTTACAGAGAGATCCTGGCTGGTTCTCAGTTTCACATAAAAAATCTTGGGCAAGACTTAAGAAACTATGAAACTACACTGCTTATGTATTATTTATTTATTTATTTATTATCTACTTTCTTTGATTAAAACACTTCAGTAAAATTATTCTAACATCTTTTCTATGGAAAGATCTATGAACTGTTTCAGTTCCCATCCTAAACCTACAACCCTCACAACAGGGACTCCAACCAAACAAAACCCATGCAAAGCAAAAATTGAATTCCTCCCTGAAATTCAGTTTTAACACAAGAAGCTACATAAAACCAGAAAAAACCAAACCAGAACATCTTTATATATTAAGAAGAAAAAAAAATAAACAAAAAAACCAAAACAATCTAACAAGAAAAATTCTATCACCTATGACCTTTTCCAATTCCCTGAGTGAACAGCAGTACTGAAATTTTTTTTCTTAGCAATAACATTTCATTGAAGTAACTGGCAGCAGTAGTCAGTGGTTGTATTCTCTGTGGTCAAGAAATGAAATCTTGTCTATGATTTTCAGATTTTCTTGTCTATGTTATCAGATTTTTCCTCCCTGAGTTCCACTTCAAATTCTAGAAAAACTTGTAGTCCAGCTCCAGTGGAGCCAACATAGTCTGTCAGTTGTTCCTTCATGCCCGCACTACTCTCCTTTCATCTATTTCCTTTCTGTTCTTATCAGCCCCAATCTGGTGTTTGCTTGCCATTTTTCCAAATAAGCAGAACACTTTATTTTCCCACAGTCCTCGCTTCTAGGAAAATTGAATTTTCTGATAAAAAGTTTCTGAAATAACTCAGACAGAGCAATTAATTTCATTCCAATTTAAACACCACTCTTTGTCAAAGAACTGAAAAACTGAGACCATAGTTTTACCTATGTGAAGGTATAACCTGTGACAATAGCCAGTGCTGCCAGTTCCACCTCCTTAATACATTCAGGGGGACTAAAAAGGTACCTAGGGTCAGGCTGCAAGAGAAATCAAGGCTAGAGTGCTATTAAAAAATAAAAGCCAATTTAAGAAAATTTCTTTTACCTTGCCAAGCCACCATAGTCCAATCCTTCTTCTCCTCTAAATATAACATATAATCTTCTCCTCAAATCATAGGGCTTTAATGCCATAATCTATTAAAAATAAATTAATGTTATAAATTATGCATTGTTGCCACATCACTCATTCAGATTTAATTCATGTTGATACAGAAATTGTATATATGCCAAATGTTACACAAATGTGAAAAGCAAGTAGACCATCTCATGGAACAAGCAATCAATGAACTACACACAAAAATACCAACTTGCACTTCAGATCCTTGAGCAGCAGACTGCTAGTAAGTGGAAGGAATATCTGGGAAGTAATGCTGTATGGATACCCTGTTTTTACACTCCTCCTAAGGCAATTATTATTCAATGAAAACAGGTGAAAAGGCACTTCATCTGAGATATATGTTTTTTTGTTTTAGGGAAATAATTTAAAATAAATAATCCAGACTAAGTTAAATATACTTTCATTTATAATACAATTTTTACTTATAGAGAATCCCTGCCTAGAAGGCTTGTGGTGACAGCAGCAAGAATTTTCATCATTCATTGGCTGCAGACTGTAAGAGCTCAAGGACTGTAAGCTTCAATTACATAGATTTAATCTTTGAAGGACAAAGCAGTTTTAACTGGAGAAAACAACATACTGTAACATATCTAAATACACACAGGAATCAGAAAAGCAAATCCAACGTGGCTGATGCCACACTAGGTTAAGCTATGGAACGCTACCACAGGAGGCTGTAGATGCAAAAAGTTCACAAGAGGAGCACAGACAAGCTCATAGAAGAGAAATCCCTTGAGGATTATTAAAATACTCAGAAACCACTTCAAGCTCAAGAAGCATTTCAACTGTAAACAGCAGGAAAATGAAAGATCATATAGTAAAACTATTATATACAATATTTCTTACAGTCTTCCCTAAGAAACCCCCACTAGCAAATACCAGAGGAAAATTACTGTGCCCGAAGGACCATTAGTCTGAACTAGCTACAGGCATTTTTGTTCTTCTGCTTTGTCTTGATAAACAAACACAATAATTTTTGCAGGCTTACTTGCTGGAAGGAATCCTCAAACAAAGTCTGTCTGGATACATTGATTTTCACATGACTTGGTAGTGCATTGGACTGTAATCATAAGGCAATAACATTACAAGGCAGCACATACATTTGTAAAAACTCATATAGTTTCAATAAATAAATAATTATTAAATCAGTACCTGACACAAGTAACGGAAATGAGCAAGTTTCCACCTAAAGCTACGCTCATAAGCAATCTGTGGCCCTTTATTTCTGTAAGGAAACATATTTGAGATACATTAAACATGCAGACATCAAATAATACTTTCAATGCTGAAGTACTGAAATAGCATGAAGAGTTGAAAAATACACAAAAATTGTTATTATAAGATATGATCAAATGCAGCTGGTGGTTTGGAATGCCAGTCTTCTTTCCACCATCTCTCACCCTTTTTTTTTTTTTTTTTTTTTTTTTGCAAGTCAATTTATCAAGTTTGATAGAAAGACACAAGATCAAGACAGTATCAAATCCCTACGAAACGTGTAAAAACAAGTCACATAAAGGAGAGACATCTAATTTATCATCTTCACTGAGAGAAATACTGCTAAGTTAGGCTTTATAAATTCAGTTGCTTCTGGAACTATGAAGGACTTTCTAGTGCAACATTCTACAGGCTTGTTGAATGATAAGTCATCACTGTGTTGTCAGAAGTAAACCCTACCCTGTACAAAACACATTAAGAAAGCCACTACAGGTTGGGTCAATACTTATAATCAAAATAATTAAAAGAAGATTTGCATGTAAACTTTTTCAGAACTATTTAGAACTACTTTGTTTAGACATTACTGTTGGTAGATAGAGTGTGTATCATTATAAGCAATACTCATAATGACCATTTGCTGCTACATTAAAAATGCAACTATTAGTTATATTAGTTCATTATTCAAATTAACCTCATTGCCCATCTCTATTTATAAAATTATTACAATCTTGGTATTTCAAAAGCATGTAAAAACTACTGAACATCAGAGCAGTACAGCAAAATGTGTCATACATAAAGTCACAAAATTTTAAAATATATTAAATTTGTAACATAAAAACTTGTTCATAATTTAGTGTGCAATTCCAGCTAAAAGTTAGATCATTTTATAGTATGAGAAAACTTCACTATTTAATTATAAAAAGGTAAAACATTCAAAAATATATTTAATTTCTCACTTACACAGAAGATTTCCCAGTACGAGGGTCATTGAAGGTGGTGGTTCTCGTATTGTGATCAACAAAGTATCTGACACCTTCTCTGGTATACCTGATTTCCCAGCCCTCTGGAAGAGGGTCCTCATTTTGTAAACTGCAAAAAAAATTGCAGGCAGTGCTTTTTCCCCCATATCACAATATAAAAGAAATAAGTACAATCTTTTGAATCTGCATAGTCATTATACACACCTACCCTTGAGTTCGAGGGTCCTCCCACTGTGTTGTCTTTGTGTTATGATTTACAAAATACACCCTATCATTTGAATCCACTCTTCTTTCTAAGGGAAAAAAAGAAAAAAATCCACTATACAACAACTGCATTCCAAATTTCTGTAACTGCCATTTCCTGAAAACCACAGCTATTTAACTTACCCCAGCCTGGTGGTAAAGGCCCAAGTGGATCATTTTCTGCTGACAACATCGAAGCCTGTTTAAAAGCGAGAGGACTTTCAGTTAGGCCAAATATTATTCATATTATTTTCTCAGTGTGTTCAAAGATTACCACTAGTCCTGAAGACTATTCATTTTGCAAAAAAACCTTATCATGCCATTTTTAATCTGGTTTTGCAAAGAAACTTAGATTATATGATAATAAGATATTGTTATCAATGCATTGTACCCTCCTTTTCCCTTCCCACAGCAAACTTGAGTGCTCACGCAAAGAGGTGCAGTTTATAAAAGTTTTGAGGAAGCATGTATCAGCAGATAAGCACTAAGTTCTTGTTTAAGAATATGTTTTACCATAATAAACTAAGCACAGTGACTACTGCCAACATAGGGGGTTTTACTTCCTCAATACATGATAACTTCCCTGGATGTTTGGCTATTTTTGAACATTGTAATTTTTTTTTTAAATGCAGCTGCATTCATATGCAGATGGGTAAAATTATACCAACATACAGTAAGGTTAGAAGGGGGAAAAAAGGGATTACATTATTATGTAAACACATGCTAAGCTCATAGTATACTGTAACCATGCAGAAGTCCCCAAGAAGTTCCCAGAAATAAAAAGTATGGGAAAAATAAAAAAAAATAAAAATAAAAATAAAAATAAAAGGCAGAAATCACAGAGACTACAGGATCCATGCTCTGATTAATAATTAAAAGCATCCACCGCTAAAATTTTGTGGACTCTAAATTTTAGTGTGTGTGTGGGTGCAGAATGGAATTTTGATATAGGGAAACTAAGCTGTGTTTTCTAAAGAGTGTCTTAGGAACTAATACTGCTTTATATAGCACTTGCAATACAAAAATATCAAATAAGAGTTTACAGGAGCAAATTCAGGCAAAACAAATCTATGATATTTTTTCTCTGAAAGAGAAATAGATCAAGGATCAGAAGGAAATGCATTAGTTACACTCAAAATCAAGCTGTGTAGTTGCTCCAACCACCAGCTACTACACGTGAACAGAGAATTTATCATTATTTCAGCAGCAAATGCAGTTGTCTTTTCTGCTTTAGGAGACCACACAATCACAATAATCCTCTAACCAAAGACTTCTCTGTGGTGACTGTAGAAAAATAGTGCACAAAAGGAAAAGGCTGTCTGCCAAAGAACTGAATGGTGGCACAGTTCCGATATTTCCAACCGTCTTAATGGGTCCAAGGATTTGCGTGTGGCTGCTGGCCACACAGAGCTGTGTACTTAACAGAACACACTGAAAGACCAGGCAGATTCACTTCCAAAATGCCTACAATAAATTAATCCAGGTAAAAATGAAAGTAATTCAAATAACCATATCCCATCTACTTTTCTTTCTTTACGAAGTTTAGCTTTGACCACTCAAGGTAACTGAAGCACTCTAACTGAAAGTATTCATCCACTTTTTCCCAAAAAATAAAATACAGTCTCACTCAAACTGCTATATAAGCAGGGTCAATTGAGCCAATTCCCTGAGAGGTACGTCACCAGAGCATGAAAAGGTAGCTATAGTTTGACCTTAACTATTCTAGAAGAAAAGTATACAGAAGCACACTAAAGTAAAAAAGAAAACACCACCCTTTCTTCAATAAAATTTCGATTTTCCGCCTCAATAAACTGTGAGTTCTACCTGTATAACAGCTATAATACTTAGAAAACAGAATTCTAAAGAGATGCAAACAGTCGAGTTTTCCTTCAGGTATACTCTGTCTCACTCACAAATCCCCATTTATTGATTCTAAGGTCAGATGAGACATTTTAAGGAATGGGTCTGTGGTTTTCAGTAAGGGTTATCCTTTAAGGAAGGAAGTAATATAATTTAATTTTAAAAATATATTGTTCACTGAAGGATAAATCTAGACACCCCAAAAAAATCTTGGCATCAGAAAAGTGGGAGTTTTCTCAGCTGTCTTATGCAACTGATCAAAGGAGTACACAAGCACACAAAGTTGGTCAAGCAAGAGTTTTTGGCTCTATGTGCTTCAGCTGTGATTCTTGAATTTGCATTAGAAGTTACCAGTGTGTTTAAATACCTGAAGGAGGGTGCAAAATGCATGGAGCCAGGCTTTTCTCACTGGTTCACAGTGGCAAGACCAGAGGCAATGGCACACACTGAAACACAGGGGGTTCCCTCCAAACATCAGGAACACGTTTTACTGGGAGGGTGACCAAGCGCTGGCAGAGGTTTCCCAGAGGGGTTGTGGAGTCTCCATCCTTGAGATATTTACAAGGCATTAGTCCTGCATGGCTAATGGCTAGACATTAGTCCTAGGTGGCCTTTTCTGAGGAGGGACATTGGACCAAATAACCTTAAGAGGCCCCATCTAGCCTTGATCATTCTACTTTTCTCTAATTGCATAAAACAAATTGAATTTGATGCACAGCCCTAGGATTTCAGAAAATTAATGGTGATGCATGTTTATGCTATTGCTAGTGACAAGACATAATGTCTAATTCAATAATGAGAGGTTGAGAATTTTTATATGTAATACTGCAGCATCCTTTACTTCAGAGGGGTGTGTGAATAAAGCCCATCAAATTTAAACTTAGGTATGCACATGCAGAGAGTCCTATTTCAAGGACTATCTAGACTTGTACTTCAAAGGTTTCATCTTTAAAACACTCCAGCTTGTCTGCATATCACTTACAAAGTTTCTGGTCTCAGATAATTTTTTTAAGAAGCCATGCACAATTCTTAAAGTGTTTAGAGTGACAGTGACACACAGGCACCATCATTCCTAACTCTGAAGAAACAACTATTCTACTTATCCAGTCACAGATGGGAAAATCTGACTCAAGAAATATTCTCTATGAAGCTACTCATATTTTCTTCAGGCAGAAGTAAGCAACCATGTAAGATAAATGGAAAACCATGTAGGAAATTCCAGAACTGAACCAGATGTATAACCTTCAAAGCAAAAGAATTGCCACTTGTATTAGTGAAGGAATTCTAATCACCTAAATAGTTTTTAAGGCTATTTAATGCTCAAAATGACCATTTTCAGTTTAAGGGACAGTTTTAGTTGTACCTCTTACTACTGGCATTAAAAATGTTATGTAAAATGCAGTATACAAAGCTGAAGTCAGAAAACAAACTCAGAAGGGAGTACTTTCTGCCTGAAAGTACTTTCTGATTTTCATCCAAAAAAAGGATGATTTTTAACTTTTTTCAAAATAATCAGAATCTAAATTACTGATGCTAAACATCTTTTAACAGATATGGTTGAATAGTTACAAAATCACATTCTTTAAAGTTAAAGAATAAAAAGTATACCTATACCTCTGTACTAATTCCAAATTTTGTATACTTTACCGAATAGAGGTATCGTTGGTTGAATTGTTGCATAGCTCCCTGCAGTTGATTCCGTTGTGATTGCCACTGCTCAAAGTTCCTCACTGACTCCATTGTTGGTCGTTGCCATGTTGTCGTTCTGGTGTTGTGGTCCACATAGTAAACTCTCCCACGATCATCAACTCTTCTTTCCCAGCTTTCAAGAAACACAAATGTTAACAGTTAATTCTTTCAGCAGTGTTACTAACCAAATTTCTCTTTATGCAAAATTCCTAGGTGGTACTTGAACGAACTACTGGAGTAACAGGCATGATTTCAATTTCTAAAGGACACAAAAGCACCTCAACTTAATTGGTAGATGAACAACAAAATGAGTATACACAGACTTCAAGCAATTGCCTGCTCAGCTCTCTGTCACCTCATTTTTAACTTTGCAAACACCTGTGACTGCAAGTAATGTTGGCAGACTTCACAGAGAGCACTTTGCTGGGAAATCTGAGGTTTGGAACCAGTGCACTTAGTGGTGCCACCTAAATGAAGGCGATCAAATATGCATAATTTCATAATTAAGTTTAAAAGGAAGAACAAAATACTTTAGTAGCTGTATTTGAACCAGTGATCAAAACTAGTGACATATCCAATATCAACATTACTATAACAACAGCCGTAATTAATATAATTAAATGAAAGCTAGAATCTCTTAATATATGATAAAGAATACAGTTTTAATGAGCTGTTGTTTGTTTCCAGCAAGAACAAACAAAAATATAGTAAGTTTATCATATTTAATTCAAAAAGTCTACATTACCCAGGAGGTAAGGGCTGTGGTCTTTCCCATGTTGTAGTTCGTGTGTTGTGATCAACATAATAGGTTCTACCATGAGGATCCTTTCTTTGCTCCCACCTTCAAGACAAAGAGACTTGCACGTAAGTGAAGATGCAAGTACTTCCTTGGGACTTCTCACTAAGACAAAAAAGTACCTTGGCATTGAATGAAAATACCATGGTCCAAAACCCATTCTTGAACACCAAAGAAAATTCACAGCAGAATACAGATCAGTTACTTCCTATTTAACTGATATCACCATAAAGATTTCTCTGAAGGATTTAGCACATGATGACCACACATCAGTATTCACAAGCATTTTTCTATTATATTTAAGTTTGGAACAAAGTCAATTAATTATCTGCTCAATGCTTGGATGCTAAAAAACCCTAATTTCAAAAGTGCTTACAGATATGCATTCTTTGTATTTCCAAGTACATGTCTCTCAAAAAATGAGAGTGATTACATTTTGAAGCTCTGTTCCCTATCTCCAACAAACAGCATCATTCAGAGTGAACATAAAGTGTGTGCTATCAGCTGTTTTTCCTCTGTTTCTATTTCCTATCCTGGTGATTCTATATCTGATATCCCTGGGGATTACTTTGTTTTGTGAAACAATCTTACATTGAAGATGGAGCTAGGCCAAAAGCTGAAGTTTCATAATGCTGAGAACTACCATAATGCAATAAAAGTATGTATAAATGGCAAAGAAACCAGGAGAAACATCAGATGAAAAGCTGAAGTCCTCCTCTGCAGTTGATATATATTTGTTTTTCTTACATAAACACTTAATTAGTTCCTAAAAATGTAGGCCTACTACTACTAAAGACTACTAAAGCAATTTCTAACAATCTAGTAAAATAAAAATATTCTAGCTCGTCTTAGCACATACCTACATACACATCAAATCTTATTTTTAACTATAACATTATTGAACTCATTCTTACAAAACAAGCACCTACAAGCATTAATAGACTAATCATTTTCACTTCTTTGTGCTTTGGTCTCTACTACTAAGGAGAAAAGGAATAATGAATTATGGCCCAAATAAGTTTGAAAATATCAAATGTAAAGTCTTCACATCCGTAATGCCCAAGAGTTTGTTGAGATCACAATACCATCTCAGCAAATCAATTATCAGTTGTTACTTTCGGGGACAAAAGTAGCCAGTTATAGCAGCAGGACAAATCTCATTTCAGATCAAATAACCCCATCTCAGCCAGCTGACCTGCATTTGACAATCCCTGTATAGAACTAAGTTTCTGTTTCTTTATATGCACATTTAGATGACACAAAATCATAGCATTAAAGCAAAACAACATACCCTGGTGGCAAAGGTTCTGTACTGGCACTACCAGGCTGCTGCCTTACGGGTTCTGCAGATACACTTGGCGTGGAGGAGGATTCCCTCGGCTTTGCCGCGTCTGCTGCTATGCTGTTTCGAGCATTAGGCTGAGCACACTCTGCTGCAGGTGCAGGTTCTAGTCCAGCAGATACAACAGGCGATGCAGAACTGTGACTTTCAGAACAACTAGTTGCTTCTGTTGCTGACTGAGGTTCTGCTGTATCATTAGTGCAATCTGCTGAAGACACAGGAGCTTCGACTGAACCCATGGGAGCCTCAGAGACAGAGGAATTGCCAGCTTCAGGTGCAGAGGCAGATGACTCACCATTAACTGAGAAATGGGAAATACCATTTGTGTATCAGAATCTGATGAGATTTACTTTTCAAATAACCGACTTCAGGAGTAAATTACTTGAAAGGAATGTATTTAAGCTGCACCTGTATGCCACAAGCACCACTGTTGGCTAAGATGACAGAAAGTCGCAACACACTTGCCTTCAGTTAAAACTTACAGTTTGCAAGCCATTCTTTGTACTTCCTTGTTACACAGGGATACATTTTTATGTATACATATATAAATAAAGTTACTTCTTGGTTTCTTCATGTCTTGGTCAACTCAATGTTGCACCTCAGTCTAGATTAGCATCTGCTTTCCACAAAACTGTATAGCCTTTTTTAGAACTCTGAACTTACATTGAAGTTCAAAAAAGAATCTTGACATGTGACAAGAAAACAAATATTAAGAGATGACTCTATGAGATTTGGAAAACTAAGAGGCATTTCCTACAGATAATTTCTTTTTCAGAGCTGAGATACTAAACCCTACAATTAACCCTAAAGCTGTGCGACCTGGAAAAAAAATCCCCCGCCAAAAGAGGGATTAAAATATAAAAACTATTATTGGCTAACACAACTTACATAGTTCAATGACTGAAGAAAATTACTTCAGAATCACAAAGCAAATCAATTCTATCTTTTCTAGAACAATAAAAATGCCATCAAAGTGAAGCAAGCACAATCTCATAAAAGGTTTAAAGCAGGCATGGATTTAGCAGACAAAGGATGCTAAGAAGGCTTCATTAGTCCCAAGCCCACTTGGCAAACAATACACCAGTCATCTGCAGAGCTTAACCGAACAGTATCTCAGCACATCAAGATCTTGTCTAACTTAGACAAGCCATCAGGTACAGCAGTCTGTAGGACACCCATTAAAAGTCAAGGCCCTATAAAAAGCAGTGCGACATCATTCAGCACTTTCATTTTCTGCACCACTAATCAACATCATACAGTGATAATTCTATTTATACTTAGTAGCTTGTACTTAGTAGTTGCAACAATTTTCTAAGGACTAAGGATATGCAACACATGCTTCAACCAATTTCCTTACCTTACAGTATATTATCACCTTACCATGCTAAGGACTGAAACTAATATAATTCTACATATGCACCACATGAATTTTCTTGATATGCATAATGATGAGCATGATTTTGCAGGCAACAGATTTTTAAGTTCTGTAAAGGCACTACTACTTTTCCAGGTTAACACACACTGCTTCCAGATGGCACAAAAGAAATTAACTTCATTAAGACATATGAAGATTATATATTGTTTCAGCATGGCATGAAAACGATGAACAATTTGATCAAGGTTCCTCAAATTTCTGCTTATACTACCAACAATTTAATTTACGCAAGAAAAAAGCCAACTGAAATTTCAACTTCCATTTAGAAAATTCAACCCATCCACACTAAAGAGTGAATAGGACTACATAATAAAGTTAGAAGCAAAATAATGAAAAAATCATCTGCTCTATTAGTAAGTTCATCTCCAAAACAGATGTATAAAACATTACATCAGATGATTACTTCACCAATTATGCCTAAAACAGTAATTCTGGCAACATCACATAAAATTACAATCCTGCTAAAGCACAATAGAGAGAAAAAAACGTGTCATCAAAAAATGCCAGCAATCCGTTTTATGCCTTGCCTTAAAAACATCTTCACCCACTGTCACAGTAGTTGATTTCTCCTATATCAATGCCTCAGTGCAAGGTCAGTGATGATTTCATCAATACTGCCACTTGAACAAATCAATTATTTTTCAATTACCCTATCCTAATACAGATTTCAAATGGCTCTCTCTCTCTGTTGAAGAAAAAGGGAGCAATGCCCTCTAGCCTTGAGATAAAAAGAGAGGGGAATCAAATTAAAGTTCTCCAAATAGAGAAAAGCTTCAGAGAAGACCTAATTTAATAATTATGTTCTAAAGTTCATAATTCTTTCTGTTATCTTCCAACCATACCAACATTTTCCAGTCTATTACAGAGAGTTTGACAATCTCTGTTCTACCATTTAGTAACAACTTGCCTATTTCTATTTACGGTTTTCTTTTCTCTCTGCTATCACTGTAATCTCTCCCAAACAGCTGAGAAACAAGAAAAGGCTTACAAAGCACAGTCATTATTAGATCCAGAGGAACAAAAACAAAAAAAACCTTTTTTTTTCAAATAAAAAAACTAGTTTCACTGGACCAAAAGTGAACTGTAGTCAAAATCAATGTGTTTGTGTTTAAGAGGAAAACAAAATTCAGTATTTGCCACTACCAGTTTTTAAATGGGATTTTTGAAAAAAACTGAAGGCACAGAATCTGCAACACATCTCAACTCAGAGCACAGCAGTTCCTTGCCTAAATCAGATTTATGTAATGTCAGGAAAAATTTAACCATAGTTACTCAAATTAATTGTGAAAGAAACCTGATTTTTTCCTCTAGACAAACAGCAATATGGTTTCATCATCTGGGACAGAAAAATGGAAGATTTTGGACACTTTAATCTTCCTTCATCAGAGAAAAGAACTTATGATAAAGTGTGAAACTCAATATATTTAAGAATGTGTCTACTGCAAAAAAAAATTTACAGAAGTGGACACACAAGGTTATAAATTCAAGCCACATCCTTTCAGGACTTTTGAATTACAACAAAAAATTTATAGAAAAAGTAGCTCAACTTGAGATACAACTAGATAAAAAAGCCTCGTGGAACATATTCCCGTAACTCTCCCATTCTTACCGGTGCTGTTGACAGGCTGAGCTTCAAGTGGTTTTGGTACTGGTGTATTTTTGGGTCTGGCTGCAACATGATTAGGAGATGGTGTGCTGTCTCCATTAACAGCTTCTACACAGAATGTATTCTGCATTACAGAGCTGGAAGGTACTTGATTGTTTATCCCATTAGAAATGTCACAAGCAGATCTTGGTAAAAATAAAAGATGATTTCAGGTTACTACAAGCTACATGTTAAACACACAACTAAACTAAAAGCTATAGAAATACCATGCTATAGAAACAAAGAAATGGTGGTAGATTCACAACTGTTTATAGCATGGTGTTTGCAGCCTAGATAATTGTTTTGGTCTCACACTTGACTGTTAAGAAAAAGGCAAAAATCAGTTTTGAGGATTTCAGACACTTATAATAGGTAAGAGTTTCCATTTTCACTTTCTCTTTTACTTTTAATGACATATTAGAATTGAAGAGACTGATGCACCTGCTGCATCTTTCAAAATGGCCTTAGGGAACCTTCCAAAGTGCAGCTATGAGCAGGAAAGACTTTTCTCTCAGAAAGCAAGAGGAAGAACTGGTTTTGTTAGTCATATCACTAAAAATATTCATAACATAAGAAAACAACAAAATTCTCCCTCAGTAAAAAGAAAATAAGATTAACTTCTCCATACATTGGCAGGATGGGACATTGTGAGAACAGATATACACAGGCAGCTCTGTGTTTACAAGGCCTCATGGAAATAAATGCACTTTAAGGGTTCGTGAATGGTAAGTTTTGTTCAG
This sequence comes from Vidua chalybeata, assembly GCF_026979565.1. NCBI lineage: Eukaryota > Metazoa > Chordata > Aves > Passeriformes > Viduidae > Vidua > Vidua chalybeata. The sequence continues at coordinate 126,577,053 of NC_071530.1, read as the reverse complement.
TTACAGTAGTACACTGTTTTTTTACTTAAATCTCTTTCAGAATGCTTAAAGCCATCCCCCAGAGACACATAGTTTGAAAATTACACGCAATGCCAACTCCTTATCATCCCAAAGAGTAGAGGTTAAACAGTGAAATTATACAGGTGACAAAAAATGTGAGAACAGTTAGAAATCCAACTTTGTGGAGTAAGAAGGGAAGAAACAGCATTTCTATGCTACCCTACCCAACTCCAGAGGAGCAGTATAAAGAGAATTGAACTATTATCCCTTTTCAACTCTTGATTACAAACTCAATTTACTTCCAAAAGACATGCAGAGAAGCTACCTTAAAACTTTTCTTCATTTCTTAATTTTAAAACTGTAAATCAAAACTGCTGGATAGTTGTGTGGAAAACTGCAGTAAATTAAAATATCAACACCAAGAGCAGGATCCCAGTAAGAGAGATTATCTCCAGTAACAATAGCTAAATGAAAACAAATTATTATTACTACTGTTTCAAAATGGTATGCAGATGTGTTTCAAATCACTTTTAGCAGTCCCAAACCTTTCTAACAAAAAAAAAAAAAAGCAGAAACAATATTTTATTCTCACTCCCTCATCTTGAGCACCCATCAGGGAAGAGACAGACATCCACAAATTCAAAAAAAGAATCAAGTCAAGCATACAAGGACAAATGTGTCCCTGTCACTCAAATGCATAGCAACTGGATGTTTTTTCACTCCAGTTAGTGTCAAAAACAGAAATGGGTTCACACAAGGTAACTGAGCACACCAGTAACATTAAATTGATCTGAATTGACCTATTTGTCTTACTAGAGATGAGGGGGAAAAAAAATCTATTCCTACTTCTCTCCAGCCAGTCCTTGAGCAGATTAGAATGGTAGAGAAGCTAAGAATGAAGCTCTTAACTGGTCTGAATGTCTTTTTCTTGCCACTTCAAGAGGAAACAGGCCTTAGCCTCAGTGTTACAAATACTGCTTGTGAAACTCAATACAAGTATCTTAAGTGCCTGATTATGACCTTAAAAAGGCTGAGGAGGAAGTAATTCAGGCTTTTTTTTCCCTCTTCCTTCCAATCAGGTGTTACATTGCAAAAAGCTGGTAGACATTAATTGAAATGGTTCTTAAGCAGCAAAAGAAAATAAATTGAATAAGTACATAAAAATACACTGACCCACTGCTCCCCTAATTTCTGCTGCAGCATTTTATAGATTTCCAATCAGTTGAACTAAATTATGTAATTATCAAACAAATAATGTTTCTAAAACCTGCAGCAACATAATTTAGACCTCAACAGCTGAAATCTCTCATCTTCTATTTAAAAAAACCCACCAAAGCACAAACAACCCAAACATTTCAACTGATAAATTTGCTGATACACTTCATATCACATAAAACACAAAAATAAATTCCAACCTGGATGAACTTCTTGCTGAAGCATCTCTGCTTTCATGTACAGCCTCGCCATTTTGCTGAACTTCTACTGAATAGTAAGAAATAAATTCAATAAAAATATTCTATTATATCTGTTTGAAATCTTAATCTAAATATTATCATCTGGTTTAATTATTTTAACTTACTGGTTGCTGATGAACTGAGATTTGTAAGAGATTCTTGTTCAACAACCAAACCATCTAGCACAACAGTCAGTTCACCTGTTTGCACCATGCCACTCTTGTTTTCCAAAGAGAGTTTCAATTGTTCTTTCACCTTCTCCACTAAAAATGGAGTTGGGGTTGGTAGGGGACAAGAAGGAAAGAAGGGGTAAAGGAAAAATTAAATTCTAAATAATATCAAAAGAGACCTTCAACACACAAATGTGATATATGCATTTAGTTCTATAAAACTGAACATCAGAGATATTCAAATCAAAGCAGAAATCACCATGGAGATGTGTATATTTACACCGGCTGTGTGTACATGCACACTTTATTTTTAAAAAGAAGTGTCTGTTTACACAGTATATTCTAAAGTTATGCTAAAGAATCCATGTGGATTCAGTACTTTGTTGTTAATGATTTCCCAGGTCTGCCATTTCCATTAAGCCCTTTGAAAATTATGCACTACTTACATAACATGTGATGGCTTAAAGTCAAACAACTTCTGAACCACACATCCATATATTAAAAAGTCACTGTGAACCCTTCATTTTCCAACCACAGCCTATATTCATTTCTCATAGCACCTTCCAAAACTAATTCTAAAAGACCACTGAAAAAAACATCTCTTTGAGGAAGAAATGAATGCAAAGACCCCATAGAGTCCTCCCTCAATTTCAAGACTATTTTAAATGAATCCTTACTAGCATTTTCATAGATTGCAACTCTAAGGATTAAACAGTAAGAGAGGATGCCTCAGGGAACCAAAAGTTAAATCAGATACTATTTTCACCAAATAAAATTTGAGATAACTGATGGTGCAGTAAAATAATTCAATCTGACTGACAAGCAATACACACATTTGTAGTGAGACACATATAATCCACAGGTAAAACATGCGGGGGATGCTATGTAAGTCTCTCTAAATCAACTATTACAAGTAAAACAGTTGAAGGTACATGTCATAAATCCAATCACAGTCAGCTAGGAGTTCACACTAATCAGGTTGAAATGGTTAAGACCTTTTAGTATTTGTGCTCTCAGATTAAAGTATTAGTTTTTAAAGATATACCATCATATTTCCCTCCATATGACAGCATTCCAAGTAAAATCTGAACTGGGCACGTCTATGCATTAAATTAGCGTTTCCTTTTTTTTTTTTTTTTTCATTCTTAGCATGCATCATAAGTGAACAATAAACACAAAAAACAGGGGAGGCTGCTATAATCTATTGCCAGTTACCCCCAAGCTATTACTTAAAAGAGCAGATTTGACAGCGTAGTTGGGCAGCACTTACCAGCAGACACACACTGGTCTGCTGCTAGTACTTTTTTGGAAAAAAGTACTATCTCAAAGAAGAGACAAAACTAACCTACCACTGTATTGTTTAATTAACACACTTAATTTTTGCAAAGGGTGGTTGGTTTAACTTCTGTTATTTTAATAGGTTATCATCCTAAATCAGATCGACTGCTGGCTCTAGCTTAATTGAGCTGGCAAGAAAACTGTGAGGTGTGTGGGCAGCAATTTAATAGTCGTGGTTTAATAGCAATTTAATAGTTTAGCAGAAAAAGTAACCAAATTAATTCTAATGTTTCTGCATTTAGAGGACTTCTCTTTCCATATTCATCAGCAAAGAGCCTTTAAAGTGCTGCATTTTAGAATAGGCATCAATAACTAAATGAATGAAGGACACCAATCAGATTATTCTACCAGTGAATTCTTAGATAATCCAGTAAGTGTCTAACTACTGACTTGCCCAAATTAGAAACATTGTACATAAATTACTTTTGGTGCAATGTACAGCAAACTCAGTCAACTGAAAAAATTTGTCAAGTTGTTAGATCCTACCTCCCCTGGATCTACACTATTAAAATATTAAATATTTTGTTAGAAATTGTTAAAATATTAACTACATTTTTGGTGACTAACATTATTATAACCCAGTTTCTTCTGATACAGTTTTCTTATTTAAAAATAAATTTTTCTGCCTAACTATGAAATTTACTGCCGAATCGTTATAATACTGTTGAAGAAGCCCCACTTAATTTTGGACTCTGTTTCCATTTTCTGTAAAAATCAGAAAAAATTCACTTTTTTTTTTTTTTTTTTGGCTCTCCTTCCCCCCATTGTTCTAAACCGTCACTTCAGGTTTATATATATAACTTATGAAAAAGGTTAAGATTGGTTTAGCTGGAATTCTACTGCCACTCTGGAGTGGAATTTAAAGTGTGGATTCACCACCTTGTTGTATTAAAAAAAAAAAAATTTGAAAAGCAAATAAAATATATTCGATTAAAATATTTAATATTAGAAGTTACATTGAACAATCAATCTCTAATGTAAAAGGAAGATCACAATTGTTTCACTAATCAATGTTTTCTATTGCTCTCTGGGCATCTAAATTATGAGGGACAAGACAAATATCCAGCGTTTCTATTAGTGACTCCAGAGAAGGAAAACATGAAAAATTACACAGCTTTTCTGAAAGTTTAATTTTTTTTTTTTTGGTTACCAAATCTAAAACAGATCTTCTATCAAATTGGTTACTAGCTTGCTACAAAACATTGTATTTAATCATTTCTGCTTTTACTTTCAGCAACTAATACTCTACTGTTTGTTTCAAAAGTATTCCATCCCATTGTTACATTTAAAATGCTCTCAATAGCACAGACATCTCTAGAAGAGAGAAGTAAAGATATCAGCTGAAAGTCAGTCGTAATTACACATATAGTTTGTCTGGCTGCCAGTTTGATATATAGATTAGTAATAATATTTTTACTTTATTAAAAATATCCTTCATGATAACTTACATTTTCTATTGTGTACTTCCAAAGCTTGTCTCAAGTCTACAGTGGCTCTTCCTAATAAAGCATCTGCTTTTAAAGTGTGATGGCTCCACACTCTAAATTCCAGCGTAGTCTGTGGAGTCACATTCCTGCATAAAAAATACATTTTAAAAAATATATACAGATTTTTAAGAATTCATTCTTGTTATTAGGAGCATTTGAACTTTATTCATTTTCTTACTGTATTTCTTGATACTAATGAAGTGCAATTTTGTATTGCAAGGGGAAATTTTTAACTAAGAACTGCAAACACTGTGATATCTACACTTAGGATGAAACTTAATGTGCATTACTATGATAGCCTAAGGAATTTGAGAAGTATCAGAATAACCTACACTCAGCTCAAATCTCAGTTACAGAAAACATATCTTTATTTATGAAAGGCTTAGTTCCCCTATTCCTCCAGAGTTCTAGCTGAAAACTTACATTAATAAATATGGAGAAAAGGTAGGAAGTATATTTTTCTGTCACTGCAAAGAAAAATGCTAAATATTTTTCAAAAAGGAAAAAAGCAACAAAGCATCTATTTTCAAGCAAGAGCCCACTCAACAGCTATCAGCCTGCCATGGATGTGTTGACAAACATTTTTTGTGAATCCACAAATATATAAAAAACCATAAGGCATACTCACAGAAATCAGAGGGGAAAATTCAAATGATTAAGCTAAAGTAAAAACTGGAGGGAAGCAGAAAGCAAAGGACTCAATTGCAGTAATGTTATTACAAGCTTTGGCATTGATCTCTCCCCTGCTCAAGCTATGCTAGGTCCTGGAGAGTAAGTTTTGTAATACAGGGTCTACTACTGCAAAGGTGGTCTTGGCTTTGAAAAACAGGAGTAGAAGCACTTCATTGCAAAAAGTCAAAAGCCACATATCCATCAGTACTGACCTAATATATACAGAAATTTGTATCAGCAATGATGAGAATCATAATAAAAACAAGCCCCACTCTCCCAACAATAGGACTAACTGTACAGTCACTTGAACATGTTGGACAAGGTGGATCTTTTCTGCTGAAACACAAGCAAATATATTTTTGCATTTTGAATAGGCTGCCTTCTAAGGGAGGTCTTAGTAAAAGAGCAGCTCAACAATGTAAAGGAAAAGATCCCCAACAACTACACACGCAGATATATTGCTAACACATAGAAGTGAGGGGAATTTGGTAAGCCAGAGAGGTCACTTAATCTCAAATACCATTCCAATCGCCAGAGGAAGAGGGGGCAAGTATACCTTAAAAATACATACAAAGGTAAGACCCTAGGTAAGCAATACTCATTATGAAATGAGCCTGCCATTACTATGCATTGCAATTTACCCCTTTTCTATCAGATCACCAAATCCTGCCAAAGCAAACCTGCCTCCTCAAGAGAAACTCAGGTCTCTGTGAATATAATGATAGCTCTGTACTTGTTCTAGTTCTTGATCCTGGAAATCATCCTCAGATCCAAGACTACATTATTCTCTTTTGCAACATTGCAAAGGGCTAATATGTTCACTTAACCTGAAATACCAAGAAATGAGGCACAGGAATACCTACTTGCTTCAGACCTGGTCTGGAGTAAGTGTTCCCATGCAAAGAGTTCCCCAAAGACATACTCTCCAGCTCTTATTGGAATCTAGCATGGCTCCTACTGCTAACAAAGCCAGCTATCGCACACAGACATGTCAGATATTGTGAAATGTACTGGCCCAGGCTCAATGCCACTTGACAGGAGCTATGCTGTTCCCAGACCCAAGTCTGAACCAATACAATCTTGCTTGTGAATAAAGCATTCTAACCAAGTACAAGATTGCCAGCTCTTCATGGGATCCTATTCAGGTATATCTACACTCCTAGCATAGTTAAACCAAACTAAACCACAAGAAGATTAAAATGGTCAAATATCAAGGTAAGTGCGAGGTAACTCCGCAGTTTTTGTGTGTATATCCCTTCATTGGGAAATTCAAAGGAAGAAGTGACCTTCCTCATAACTATTACTTATCCAGTTGAGACTTTTTTCCTTCTAAAGTTGAGAATGACATGGTTATAATTAGTAAGTCTTTGTAGCAATGTATGCTAAACACATATCAAGTGCTAACAAATATCAAGGCTGTATCATGTATTGCCACTGTATGCAAGTAATACACTCTGTAGGAAAAAAGCATTCTCAATACATTGTAAGGATTCAGAAAAAAAATAATTTTAGATAAATACCAACTTACGTCTGCATTTAGACATCAACAGCCAGAGCAAACTATGTTGGCAGCCAAGCTTACTAAATATTTGCCTGCAATGTCTGTCTAATAAATAGTATCAAACAACCAAAAAAATCTACTTACACTGTCAGCTGCTCATCCCATTTGGGATTTGAAGAACTACTTGATTTTGCTGTTTTCTTAATTTCTCCATCTGCAGTTAATTCCGTGTAGAAAGTTGTTCCAAACCAATTCTTTTTCCGTTTCAGTTTGGCACTAGAAACTAATAAAATACATTGCTTTATCTATAAAGCAATATAAACACCATACTGTTGCTGAAAAACAGAAAATGTCCTGCCTACACACTGTATGAAATACTTTGCAAGGCAATGTTTTTCCTCACCTACTCTACTTCTGCTGAAGAGAAAGAAGTTAATGCAAAAATTACCATTTTATTTTATTAGTAGCTTTTATTTTCAAAAGCTACTTTGTCAGATAGTTGAAACCAAGTGTCACATACTCTTTTCCCCACATACTGGCAGGACTGGTTGTAGAGACAGCACAATTATTTTAGGGATAAACACTGGAAATAACGTAGGTTATTTTCTCATTGTTCTCCCTATTCTTCCCTTAACTGAAAAATGCATAAATATGATACATCTGATGATGCATCTGAGGGATTATCAGACAGACCTTATTTTTTAGTTATTTATTGTTAGGAAAGTCAATGTAGTTCATGCCTATTTCAAAATGTCCCTGTATAGCAAAGCCTGTATACAGAGCTTCATTTATTTGCCTGTATTACTGCATGGTTGAATTTGTGGGTTTACACATCAGTTTGTAACAATTAAGAAAGCTACTCTAAGATTTCCCCTATTTAAACAGCTTTGCAGATGAACTCAAAGGTTTCAGGTATATATTCAAAAATTAAGAAACATCACTGACTAAAGAAGCTACTTTCACCTCCAAATCAGTGGTGAGTTCCTCTGTGCTCCCTCGTCCATGCCCAGTTGAGAAAGTCACTATAAAAACCAACAGCAGCCTAACTGCCAAGATTTTAAATTCTATTTCTGGCAGATGATGTCTTGAAAAGACCACAAGAATGGACTCTCAACTATATTTATCTGCTGCCTATGCCTTCTCTCTAATTCCTCCCTTGATTCAGTGTGATTCTTGTTCCCTCCACTTGCAAACTAAAAAAAAGGCTGAGTGTTTTCAGCCATTTGGAAAAAAAATCTTCCCTATTCCTTTTCTTTATGGTATTTGCTAACTCAACGTGGAAGTTTACTAAACTGAAAGGGAGACATATTTCTGGATTGCAGTATTCAGAGATGTATACATTAGTCATGTACAAGTTGGTGGGATGCAACCTGTGGGAATCCAGGGCAACCATCCAAGATTCTAAAGGCACAAACCATGAACTTTTATTTGTTTCAAAAAAAAAAAGGTGCAAACTTAACTTCCTCACATTTGAAAAGCCCAGTCTTAGTAATGCATCATGGGTCACAAAAGGCAACTGCAGCCCTGATAATGATGAAAGCTAGATTGTAGAAAACTAAAACTGTAATTCCATGCACAAGTCATATTTTTTCATCTGACATTATGATATATTTTTAAGTTTTGACAACCTCTACTTCTTCCACATTTTCCTCCACAATTTGCTTTCCAAAGGAAAATACAACAATTATTAAAACACAAATATTTAGTAATGATATTCAAGCCTCCTCTTAATTTCCCCTCTTTTATCTGATTATGTTTTGAGTCCCCAAACATAAAAGGAGACCATGATCATCTTTTGGCTAGGACATCTAAAAAAACCTGTGAATAAGTAATAATACCAGCAATACTTCCAAAAGAACTAACAAGACAAGATCTCACCAAGAATATTTGAACAAATACTGATGGCCAAGCATGCCTACAATATGTTAGATCTGTCCAAACTCAAGCAAGTCGCCACTCCATTCAGATTCCTTGTTTGCAAAATGAGTCTATGATACTTGCTGCCTTTATAAAAGTGTTTTTTAAGTGCAGTTCTTGAAATAATTATAGCTTCTACAGCAGCATAAACAAAACTGCACATAAATATGCAGTGTAGGTCAGCAATACTACAGTCCCACACTCCTCTGCCTCCCACTACTGGGAATACCACTGGCATTCATTCCTGTGATCCTGCAATAAAGACTAGGTTTAGAGAACTAAACCTTCAGAAAACCAATCACAAATGTTGTAAAGACTTCTTCCCATTTGAGCCCTGACCCAGATTTCTTGGAGTCAAAAGAAGTCTCAGTACCAGAAAAATACAAAACTATTTACATAAGGAGCATCTCAGCACAGGATAAAAAAATACCATTTCTGTAGACACAGATCTGAATTTAAGGGTCATTTGTGTAAGTCAGTTTACAGTTATATATATACATTCAATCTATAGGTGGCTCCATCTCTGCTATTAGTCATTGCCAGTTTTGATGACTCATCACATTATTGAGTAATGTGCTCCTTACATAAGGTTAATAATTTTTGAGGCTCCTCTCTTATCCAATTTCATAAATTATCCATTTGGGGGACTCTTCAACGATATATTTTTTTCTCAGATAATCTGGCCATCTTTGGATCATCCAGCAAGATGCCTCTTTCTTTAACATGCAGCCTTTATTAAGACATGGTATCTTACTCATGTTTTTCCCAAATTTTGTTCAGGATAGCCTTAATATATTCCTAGCCATGCATCCATATTTACTTCAGCGCTCCCAGATTTCTCAAAATCTCTGGAAAGCTCAAGTTAGTTATCAATGGTGAAATAATACTTATACATGTAAATACACATATATATATATTTATGGTAGGTGTATTTATGTACAATATCTTACCTATGTGCTGGTAACATTTTTAACTGCTGTAATACTGTCACTATTAGCTATCAAACTTGTTTACTTAAATGCACTTTGCTTATCTTCAGACTACAAGGAAGTTTCACTTCTGTTCTGCCACCCCACAGAGAGAGTAGCTAAGACTGACAATTGTCACATCTTTGACCAGTCCTTGTCCATCAGTAGCAAAATGCATAATCTACTTGGCCTGTTCAACATCTATTGAAAAAGTGTCCCCAGCACAATCAGGAATCTCCAGGACTGTTTTCCAGAAATTTCCACGGATACTGGGATGGCTTATTTCTGCCTCAAACTATGACAACTAGCAGAGCAAAAGGAAGAAAGAGACAACATAGCAAATTGCAACTGGATAGAAGGAAAAACATTCAAAGTGACATGGCTTATCACAAGGAAAGCTGGTAATCTACAGACTTTGAGATACTGAAAATTCAACTGGACAATATAATGGGCAACCTGATCCAACTTCAAAGGTAGCCCTGCCTTCATCAGAGTGGACTAGGGAATCACCAAAGGTCCCTTCCAACCTAAGTTATTCCATATGTCTGTTAAGTCTAATCTGTGGCCCTAAGGATATTATATTCTACAAATATTTATCTGATATGTAATCAAAGAATTTAATCTTCTGAAGGGCTAGCAAATTTTGTGATCTCCTCCAGTGTTCCAGCTTCACTAAAACATTTTCAGCTTGGGGTTCACTACAACCACCAACCTTTTTCCTAGAATTTCAGTAATATGTGTTCCCTCTTCAGAATACATGTCATTAACCACTTGTTCCCAAGCAAAACTTCTTTGAGTTGTCTGTACTGTTGTTAGGAATACCTTTTTTATTTTGAAGACATATTAAACCCTATCATGCAACTCACTGTATAATCTCTATTTAGCCTCAAATCACCTACATATATTATAGTCACAATATTAACTGTAACATTCAGATCATTAATTAAGATATTAAACTAGTTCATTTTTACACTCACTTACAGGATTGCTTTTGTAGAATACATATGTTTTCCTATAAAAATCTCTATGATACAAGTCACTACTTGCCTGTTACTTGCATCTGTAATCTTCCATTACAGTTGTGACTTGTATCAGATCTTGGTGAGGCTGTGGCCATGTCAGAGGTTTAGGCTTCAGCCTAAAAAGAGCAAACAGATAGCTTATTAAAAAGTACTTCTCTCTGCATGTCAACTACAGCTATTAAATAAAATGTTCAACTAATCAAGAAGTTACCAAATATTATTTAGGTACAGCAGAACACATTATTTCATAACAGCAGCTAAAAAAAGCAATCACTTTGGAAATTTGTCCCACATTACACCTCTAAGGATGCCAAGACACTTCAGTAACATATATATTAACATAGCTTAGAACAACTGTGTAAGGCAAGAATAGAAATTTCAGCTGTGGTGTATCACAGCTGTGGTATATCTCTCTAGAAGACACACTTATGGTCTGATTTCAGATAAGCTGAGCACCAACAATTGAACAAAACATTTCAAATATTTACATGCTTGAAAATCATGCTGTCACCAGAACAATACACTCGAGCAGTAACGAGAGCGATTCAGACAAACGTTTGCATTCTATCCCTACATTTGCCACCAGCTTCCTGCCCCACTGCTGTCCACCCACAAATCACTTCCCTCATCTATTGAGACAGGAAGCACTTCACAAGGACACCCCACCTCACCACTCAGCAACTAAAACTGAGTGTGTCGGATCCCAGCTGGGACACCCCAGCACAAACACGTGCACACAGCATCACTCGTGTCCTCCCGAATTACTACACCCGACTCACATCTAGAAGGAAAACATTCTGTTTCTATCAGACAACGACTTTTCACAAGAAAAGAATATATACGTGTAAAATAGACTTTCCCTGATCTGGATGAACTTCCATGTATTTGTTTCTGTGAACACAATTGGTTTCAGTAACAATAAGAGAAGAGCTGTCACCAAACCTTTTATAAGTACAAAAATTTTGAGTACATACCCACAATACGCGTGTATTTATTAATAAATTAAATATATCTACCACTTTACCAATACACTCCCGTGTATATTACAACATATAAAATCAGAAATTTAAAAGGATGAGATGAAGATGAAATAAACAGTATTTTAAAATACTTTTTTCTCTTACTAAAAAAAAAAAAGTGTGTTTTTTTTTTTTTGTGAGAGCCATGTGATTGAATATGCTTCAGCATTTTTTAAAATGTTGACTTAGCACTTTGTAATACAGTGATTTCAAGCCTAGTTTTAGATTCAGTTTATTGACTGTCACAACTGGAAAACACAATTTACAAAGATATGCACATCCAAATCAAACTGCATCACTGGCTATACTTTCTAAATCATGACACTCATTTTGCATCTCCACCCACTAATTATGAAAAGGTTTTTCTTGAAATTTGGCCAGTAAACTTCCATCTTCCCTGATATCAATCACTTGTTATTGCAAACCAATGGAAGGTGCATTTTATACTTTTATGAAATTTTAAGATTCTGAAACTCTTATCTGGGAAGACTTTTAAGCAGATAAGGAAATTCTGCTTCCAATTTTAAGTGTACAAATATGGAAGGTTTTACAGATGACACATCTTTTCTGGCAATAAAAATCACACAAGGAAACATTTCAAAACATCCATTTTCAAAATGCTTTCTTCATTGCATCAGTTTATTTCAAAAAGCAATAGGTCTCTTACTTATTAAAATACCATCTTGACCTTCAAGTGAGGGTGTCTTAAGTGTCTTTATTTTTTTGAAAATAACTGATAGTCAGCATACTGCTGACTGTTATCACCAAACAGGTCAGGAAATTCGTAACACTTGTCTTTTTGTGAGATAAAACATGTAATTAATCTTCAAGTTTTACAACTCTTCTAAGCACTTTGCCATGATAACTAGTGATCCTATGCACAGTACACGAGATCTTCCTGGTCACACCCAGTGTCATTATAGATTATGTTAGATACTCTACTATTTAAAGGTTTTGTTTTCATACAATGAACCACAATAATGATATCCTGCAGCACTTTGTGCACTTATGGCTCCAACTTCCTTGTGGCTTGCCTATGCATGATGCAGTGAATGAATTCTCAAGTCGTGCTCAACTTGGAACCTTAGCTAAGAACCTTTTTTACTTTGGTCAAATCAGCCACTCCATCTGTGGTTACTTTTGTACAATTTTTCCATTTAAAAAATGCTGTTATTTAAGAAGACACTATTTAGAATTTATGCTTAAGAATGTCTCTTGCCTGGTACATCTTTCCCTAATGACTTAGTTCTTTGTGAATTTCATTATGGACCCAGAATCTAGCAATTACCATAAGTTGAGCCACACCACAAACACCTATACTTTCATCCAAGTGTCTGTAGAGCAAGCCTCTCCCACTGTGTAATTTTTTCTGATATTTGTTTCTTCAGAACTTTGGCAATGTTTTCCAGACATCTTCCAAGAGTATCTGCTGACAAAAGAATGTGTTTTAGTTTGTGACCACATTGTTTACCATGTATTATTTCAGACATTTATACTACTGCAGGAAGATGAAATGCTTCCCCAACAGTATTTCCGTCTTCTGCTACTGAGAAATCTCAAAACAGGCTTCGAATGATCTATCACTAAGTTTAGCAACATCTTGTAAAGTCTTGGATTACATACAGCATTGACTTCAACATTGCTAGAAAAACCTGTAGATGTTTGTCTTCATGTTTTGGGTGCTTAGTTTTTAAGTGCCTTGCTAATTGTAATGGCTTCATACTATCATCAGGTGATACCTCAAGAAACAATGTTCATCATTTCCAATAGCGGATGTACATCCGTATCTGAAATACCATTCTTGACAAACCAAATTGTTTTGGCTGACTTCTAGTCGCCTGTAATTGCCAATGGTTTTATCTCATAATACACCTGACCAAGAGCTCACGCTAGGAATAGAAGCAGCATCAGCTCTGCCATGTTCTTACTATTCATATTATTAGTATTATCTTCAATCCATGGTCTCTTTGCAGGAATTTTTTTTAAGCCACTTGCCTATTTTATGAGGGTTTGCTTAGTAAAAACTAAGTATTATAGTCCACAAATCCTCCTAACTGGGCACAAGTAAACTGCCTCCAATCACAATACACTGGAAGTGAATGAACAAATGAAGGTGTTACTGTGACCCCATCATACTGTGGAATACTAAATCTGTCTTCAAGACACCTTACAAACCAAATGTGACACAGGACCATCCAACATACAGACCTACAGAAGGTGCCAGTGTCAATACTAAATAAAGCTTAATTTCTTTCTTATTTTTCAGGTAAAATATAAGTCCTAGATTTTCTTCACACAGTCCACTGGATGGTCTTCTACACCTGACTTTGGAGGCCACTGATATGGAAAATGTCATAAAAGCAACACATTCAAGCAACTCAAATAAATTCAAATTCTTTCCAAGAAACTAAGATCTGCAATCTAGTCCTAAACATACATTAAAAAACTAGTTTAGGCATACTTCTGTAATTGACAAATTATGATTTTTTTCTTTCCTTCAACTGTTTAACCTATGTAGATCTAAAATGCTGGGGGAGGGTTGGTTTTTATTTGGTTGGTTGGATGAATTTTGTCCTTTTTTTAACTCTACATCAAGGATGTGCAAAGCAAAATAAATACATAAATAAATAAATAAATAAATAAATAAATAGTGTCAGAATCCTCAAGTAGATAATTCATTGTATAATCTCCTCAGACTTCATGTGTTGATTTATCTGCAAGTAATACCACCTGCCCAAACCTGAGTTTCTGGCTCTGCTAGCTACTAAGCTGCTAACTGCAGTTGGCAAACACGTTTGTCAATCTTCTGATAACAGGGAAGCAAGAATTCACTACACTTAGCTTTGCATCTCTCCTCTTGAAAGAAAAAATTACCACTATGCCTGGGAGAAATTATTGCACTGTGAGGGAATTCTCAACAGCTGATGGAGATGAAACAAAGTTAGGTTTGGGGTTGGCTGAGGGGCTATAACCGCATGACTGCAACCCACAACAACAGGCCCCTGATGTTCTGTTCTGACTCTGTTGAATTAACATCCTATAACAGAAATCTATTTTATATTCTTGCCAGTATGGTACACTTAGGTGCATTTACACCTAAGCAATGATTACAGTTCCACATTTTCAGGATGTTGTTAAACAAAATACTGACATGCATGTCAAATACTATTTAGAAAAACACACTAAAATATAGGAAAGTTCAAAAAAAAACCATTTAAACTTTTAAAAATAAACATAGGTTTTTACCAACAATACATAAAGTTTTCTGTCATAGTTTATATTGAGAAGGGCTTTACTGAACAGAGCAAATTAGTTGAACTGACTGATTCTGATTTCATCATTCTGCAAAGAAGCGAAAAATACTCATTAGGAGGACTGAGTAGTTTTCACATCTAGAGTAATGTCAAAAGTAAAATACCTGTATTTTCTTGATCTAATTTACAAAAAAGTCTCCACAAGAAAGAAAAACAAATGATGAAGAAACACTGAAAGACGAGGATTTTTTAACTAAACAATTTTAGAAGTTGCATTTCAAATAATGCGAGCCCTTACCACTAATGGACAAGGGAACACTGTGTCCTAGGGGCACTATTTACTGTTTTTTTGCATCATGGACAACCTTTTTTTCCCTCATCCCAAAATCCCTTTTTCTTGTCTCTCAAAATAAATGCCCAGTTTGACTCTTGAATATGTCAATTAAGGGTTAAAATCTTTGAGGTTATCTTTACATAATCTTAAAAAGAGGATTACATACAGCAATGTAAGTCACCATCTTTGTAGTTATAATCATCCTGAAAATGAGGGGATTAATTCTGACAGGGCTACAATCACCACACATTCCCAAATATGAACTTGCTACAGCTCTTTATTCAAGCTCTAGATTAAACTTCATTGGTCTGAAGGATGTGAAGCTTTACTTTCAGAACTGTTTCATCAACACATACAAATACCACCCCCAGCCTCAAAATTCCTGGACAACAAAAATTCACTGAGAGACTCTGGAGAGCCCCATGAAGACCACAGTGATCACAACCCTTCTTTCTAAACCACTCCCATCATACATAACTGTTACATCAACTTGAAGAGTACAATCTAGTTATTAACTCCTACAGCTGATATTTTAATATTACTTCAGTTGTATATATTATTTTGGGTAATTACAGATTGATTAAGACAAAATAAGACACAAGTAAAACCATGGAATGGACAACATAGAAGTTTATTAAAAAAATTAAAGGATCATTTCCTAATTCATATGAATCAACAGTTTCATGGAAGCCAGTCTCATTAACAATAACAACATTTATAAAATTTACACTTCTGTGAACAATATTCTCCAAATCTCAAAATGCTATTAAAACATCAGAAATTAAAGGGAACAACAACAGTGAATATTTCATTTATTTATTTTTCATTCAATAGTAGAAAAATTATTTATTCATAGAATTTAAGCAGGTATATTTTAAATCGCATTACTCATTTGGAAATGAGTGCATCTAGTGCAGGTATTTCTTGTAAAGCCAAAAGTTAAGAAGTATCATTGGAGCAGCAAACACACGTTTATAGATTGCCTGATGCTGTGAACCAGTAATTGAGGAGATACTTAATGAAGCATCAATGAAGGCACTCAGATATAAAAGAGTACACCACCAAGAGAGAAAACCATTTCCTTAATCATATGATACCACAAGAATCAAGCTAGGAACAAGACAAACAAAAGTACCAAGAAAGTACGGTCCAATTACCTGTGGTATCATTTCATAACATATGAAAAATCCCATCAAAGAAAACAGTTAATTTTTTTCCCACTTTAATTCATTAATGTAAGAAGATCAATTAATGCTAAAGGTTAGAGAAGTGAACAGTGATTTCAGGAGGCTGTAGGTGTGAGAATTTCTGTACTGTAGCTGTTCTGATCTTCTGAATGTGAGGTATAGGAAGGAAAGATTCTAGGGAAACTCTGCCCATGGTAGAGCATGCAGGGTGACAAAGCAACCCTGTGTGAGCATCTTTCAGGAAAAGACAGTTGTTCCACTTTGTTGGGTAGCATAGAAAATCATCCACACTTCTAGTCTTGCCTCCAGGTGCTCTTCTTCCACCAAAGAAACAAGGCTGGGGTGGCGAGAAGGGAGTTACCACACTGATGAAAATCAGCAAGTATAGGGTCAGAAGCAAGTTTCTTGATGTAAAAATAAGAAGAAAAAAAAAGGAAAAAATGTCTTTTCTTAGGTTAGATGAAAGTAAGTTTCTTAATAATTTTTTTTTCCATTAAGACTTTCAAAATCCAGAATTTTTATTCAACACAATTCTGATTGAAAAGTCCATTTCACTATTTATCAACATTAAAAAGGCTGATGATTTTGTCACAGCTAATTGAACATATGTCTAATTAACTGGGTTTTTTGAAAAAAAGAACCAAAACTGTATTACTTCCAGAGAGAACCAGTAACTCTATTATAATTTTAAAAATGAAGGATTTCTCCTTTTGCCATAGGAAACTTTCAACCTCAGTAATTTGATCTGCACAAAGAGAAGCCAGATCTGAAATAGATCTGGAGAAGTATCTGTAGACCCAAAAATGTGTTGGCCTTTCTTACACTGAGCAGAACAGTAGAGTAATTTCTACAATTCATCTTGCCCTCTACAACACTAACAAAAAAAAATATCTAAGACTTGGCATTCCCTATATGGATAGCTCTAATCATCAAAAGTTAAAACTACAGTAATATTTACACATAGGCAAATAGAGAACTTAAATTTTTCTTTCCTCAAATGCCACAAAACTTACCACAAACCAAATGCCACTCTAAGAAGCAATGGAAATATTTATCAGTAAGAGATGTCTTCCACAAACCCCAGTAGGGCCTTCTGAGAACCACTGAACATTTGCTTCACGTTGAAGACAAAATTAATGTGTTCTTCACAAAAATATCATCTCTCTTCCTCCATTTGAGATGTTCTCTTCCTCTAAGATTTACTATTTCAGGCCAATTCAGAATGTCCACAGTTCTACTCTATTTACTGAACAAATATACAGTAACCAGGAATATACAGTGAAGCCCAATACAAATTTTGATTTAGGTACAATGGACTAGGGATACAGACAAGACATCATGTAGGTATTAGCTTTAATTAATCTAAGCTAATGCTAAGGTATTAGCTTTAATTAATCAGCAATTAATTGGTGTATGGGGGAAGGGGGGGAAGAAAAAACAATCTTATTCCTGTGAATATTAGCTTCCAGTAAAAAGCTATATTCATGGACATCTTATAGACTTAATGAAAATATCTGCTGGTTTGATTCCTTTCAATAGAATGCCAGAACTTAAAATACTCGTAAAGCTGGCAAAATGGTACCTTGACATACTTCAGCCACTTAGAAGAACTCTTTCACATATGCACTCTGTTACACACACTCTTAAGGAACCAAAATTGTTTGAACATAAGAACAAAATTTAAGAAAAAGAAAATATTGCCTAGCTATACTGTTGTTTTAATTATTTCGCATTACACATCTTTCTAGCTAGCAAGGACTTTAAAAAGCGTATACATAGCTGTAAACAAAGATATTGTAATAGTTAAGCAGGCAGTAAGTCCCACTTAAAATTACTAGAAGTTGCAAAAACATTGAAGAGATTTTTTTTCTATGTCAAATAAAAGCCTTAACAAGCTTCAATTAATTGAAATTAAGCAAATTAATTGAACAAGAACTATGGAATAATGAAGCACCATTAAGTAGCAGGTGGGTTTTTTGTCATTCTTACCGATACATTGAAAGAAATGGTTCAGTGGCAAAGCCCAGTAAAGAGTGCTACAATGTGTGACTCCTGCTAGACATATGAGAGAAAAGCGAAGTCCAAATTACACAAACAGCTCTAACCTTTGATTTCTAATCTGGATGTCTTAACCTGAAATTCTTGGATTCTTTCAAGTTAACTTAATAGATCTGTTTATATGACACTGAAATGTTTTTTTTTTTTTTTTTTCACAGACTAAACCAAGTTCCACACCTTCTGGTATTCTGTTTTTGCGCTAAGCAGCCAATTCCCATACCTTTTCATCTGCATGAATTGAAACACTTCCTGTTTTTTAAACCTCTTTCTTTTTGTTGTTTTCACCTTTACTACCTTTAAACTTCAGTCCTATGTATGTTCTTGTCTTTGCATTTTATACCTACATAATTTAAAATTTTTCTGGGAGACATTTTAATTATTCAACACAAAAGAACACATGAAGGCCATATGCTACAAAATGAAAAATATTTAAGAATGGAACAAAGTAGCATGCATGCTTACAATCAGGTCTTCTACCTATGTCTTAAAATCATGCATTAAGCTAAAGAACCTGAAACATTACAAATCCTAACTTATGTGATGGTATGCTCAATGAAGGAAAAATTATTAACTTTCAAAATCCCTGTGAAAACAATTTAAGCAATAGTTCTATGCTCAAAGTGAATGAAACGATGGTACTAAATGTATTCAGAATCATAGAGTAAGTTTAATAATTAGCCAGCGAATTTGTAAGATGCAGTGAGTAGTACTGAACAGTCTCCTCACCTATGAGATACCATTTGTAAAAGTATTATAAGTAGTAGCTTAAGTAATTGTTCGATAGCTTAGAAAATACTAGGAATGGAAATCAGTTTTTTCCTGATCATATAAAATAATGCTAAGAGCACTGATTTTACTTCTCACACAATGGAAACACACAGTGACAGTACTTCTAAGACAGGGTTGTAGTAAAGACCATCATTTGTTGAGCAACAACCTACTGCTAAACTTGAGTCAGACAAATACTGATGGACTGAAATGCAGGTCTCTACCTTAAATAAAAATCTAGGATAGTTTATAAAAATGCAAAGCTAACAACTTGAAACTATTTAACAGAAGAGTTAGCTACTCATCAAGATCATAAGATTCCTTCAGATCCCTTTAGTACTTACTTCTTACTAATAGTTTTTCCAGTTCCTTAGGTATTGATGAGTTTAAAATGTGTATGTTAAAAAAAAAAAAAAAAACCTGTTCCATCGGGCACATAAATATTATCTATACAAACAGACCTGAAACCTTAAAGGACAGTAAAATGTACTGTTCAAAACATCTGTAACTGTAGGACATATGCTATGCTAATAGTGAATATTGGAAACTTTTTTTTTTTTTTTTTTTTTTAAAGAGGTGTTCCAGTGCCTTAATTATCTTGATGGCCTTGAATTAAACTCTCTCCAGCACATCGATGTCTCCTTTGTACTGAGTAGCCCAGTACTGGGCACAGCATTCCAGGTGTGGCCTCATCACCAGTGCTCAATAAAATGGAAGGACCACCTCCCTCAACATGACGGAGATTCTTTGTCTAATACAGCCCAGGAACCAGTCACCCTCTTTGCCCCCATGACATTTTGCTGCATCATGTTCAACTTCATGTCCACCAGGACCCCCAGGTACCTTCTGCCAGCAGAATACTTTGCTTCTCCACTTAAAATTCAATAGTACTACCAAAACCATCTTCAACTTACATATCCCTCACTCCTTTATCTAAGAACAGCTTACAAGCATTCCCCCCAAAAAAAAAAAGAATTACTTGAGAAGTCTGGAAAAGGACCCAAATTTGTTAATTAGTACTCCAACAAATCAAATTAAAAGAAAACTATGAGAATATTCTCATGCTTTCTGTTTTCATCAACATACTTTTGGGAGTAAATCTTCAGACCAGTCAGAACAGTCAGGGATATAGAAGCATTTAACTTCTCATCTTTTTGCCAAGGCCACAGTACATACTGGTGGGTATAGATAAAGTAGTGGCTTCCTTAGCATCTGCTTTCACAGAAGTAGAATTTCAGCTTCAGCACTCTCCTCCTCCAAGGTTTATGAGGCCTTGACAATGAGACAAAGCACTAGTTTTTCCTGACAGTAAACCAACACTTCTCCAGAGATACTTCAATGTCCCTGATACATTGTAAATATTTTGTTACTAAGTTCCAAGTTGCCAACCCTGCAGCAGACAGAGAGAGAACTGAACTGGAAAGCAAACTGTAACTCTTCTTAAAACACAGGACATCCTGAGATGGAAGAAACCCCTGAGGATCATCCTATCCAACTCCTGACTCCACACAGTGCAACATAAAAGTTAAACATCTTTTAACATAAAGCGAAAAGTATCTCAGAGCACTGTCAGAATGCTTCCTGAACAGAATGGACTGGTCAGTTCCCAGGGCTGTGATATTACTGGTGTTTGTAACACTTGGGTGGAGTCCCATGGCTGGAGCACTGGGATGGAGTGTAACAGGCTGTTCAGGAGCAATGGGCAGAGCAGGCAAGGTGGAGGAATTGCTCTGTTTGGGAGCAAGGGTTTGATTGCACAGCCTTACAGTTAGTGATGATATAATTGAGAGCCCCTGAGGGAGGATTAGGGGTATGGAAGAAAAGGAGTTGTTGCAGTGGGTGTCTACAACTGATACCCCAGCCAGGATATAATCATTTACAAATTATTCTCAAGGCAATTTAGGGAAACCCATGAATTTGTAGCCCTTGCCCTTATAAAAGATTTCAATTAATATCAATCAGGAGAACCATACCACTGTGATGAGGAAGTCTTGAAAATTCTTGAAGGCTGTAGGAGGTAACTTCTTGTCACAGGTACTCAGTGAGCCAACTAGAAAAGATGCCCTCCCAAACTTGCTATTTGTGAATACAGAAGGACTCGTAGGGGATGTGACAGTAGGTTGCTGTCTTGGCAGCTGTAATCATGAAATGATCCTGTTTAATTTTATATCCTTCTAGGATAAGGCCACTGACCTTGTGAATGAAGGGAAGGTGGCAGATAATAGTTCTGTCTGAAGGGCAGAGCTCAAAGGGTTGTACCAAATGGGACTACATCTGACTGGTGACCTGTCCCAGTGCTATTCCTCAAGGCTCAGTTCCAGGGCCAGTCCTGTTCAATATTTATATCAATGATCTGGATATTGGAGTTGAATGTACCAGTAGCAAGTCTGCTGACTGGAAACTGGGGAGGGAGGCGCTAATCTCCTCTCCAGGTCATTTAGTGACAGGACATGTAGGAATGCTTCAACGTTGAGTCAGGGGAAGTTCAAACCTGACATAAGAAAGTATTTCTTCACTGAGAAGGTGGTCAAACACAGTAACAGGTTTCTTAGAGAGGTGCTCTATTACCCAGGCCTGTCAGTGTTTAAGAGACATTCAGACAGTGCCCTTAACAACATAGTTTACCTTGCTGTCAGCCCTGAACTGCTCAGGCAGGTGGACTAGATGATCAGATGATCACTGTAGGTCCCTGCCACTTGAAATACTGTACTCTATTTTATTCTTGCAAACTGACAGCTTGGGGCCATGACCAATTCCCTGGGGAGCTTGTTCCAGTGCTTGACCCCACTTTTGAGATCCTTTCCAACATACGCCATTCCATGATTCAGCAGAGAATTTTTTAATAACCAACCAAACCAAAACAGTTTTAAGCAATTCCCTCACCTCCTATCACTGGATACCAGAAGATCAGCACCTCTTTATCTGTTCCCTGTCATAAGGGAGTTGTAAACAGCGATGACGTCACCTCTACATTTCATCTTCTCCAAGTTGAGCAGACATGGTATCCTGAGCTGCTCCTCATAAGTCATGCTCTCTATTCCTCCTTTGGATAAATTCTAACATTCTTCACACTGGGTCTGATATAAATATTATTGTATTTATCCTTCTTAAGCCAAGCTATATGCATTTTCTACCCCTCCACCTCAGAAACCAAATCTTCATCTACTCCTATTGATACAGAGAGCAAGCTATATACAAACAGTATTTTCTGCATTTTTTCAAGTACATTGCTACAAATGACCATACAAATGCTACTGACCATTGTTACAAATGCTGCAGAATTGATCTGTGCATTATCTATAATATATTACCAGCCTCATATAAGGGTCTAAGAAAAAATATAGTACCATTACAGAAGCTTACCAAAAGCTGTATTTCTGAGTGTTATGCAAGAGGCTCAGACAAATGACTATGATTCCACTGCACACATCTGCCTGTCCTGTTCTGCCTTATACTTGGACCTTTTTAGCCTTGTTTTCCCAACCAAACATCACATGCATGATTCATACTGTCCACCTGCCTCTTCCCCCTCTTACTTTCATCTCCTTCCCTCTAAGTGAATCTGTTCACCACTCAGTTAAAATAAACTGAGAAGTAATATCTTCTGAAACAACCCATGAGTTTCACAAAGTTCAACAGCGTAACAAAGAGACACAATTTCATGTGCTCGCTGAGCAAAGGCTGCAGCGTGAGTTCAAGCTCTCTACACTGCCTGACTTAAAAGCTACACAAACACCACAGAAAGCTCTAAATCAGTCTGAGCTGCAGCAGTGCATAATGCCTTTTTTATTACAAGTAAGAAGGGTCTAGAACAGCACACGAAGCAAAGAATAGTAACTGTAAGAAAAGTCTGTATGGAACCTAGCTCCACTGCTACAGAGCAATTTACAGCAAAATATTTACAGTAAGCATTGCTTGTGAATCTTAATCACAATGATGCTTCTAGGTCCTACCACAATGCCAAATAATGAAAAATACCACAACACCTCCTCTGTGTGTCATAGATAAAAAAAACACACACGGTGAAACAAACAGAGTAAACAACTTCCAGGTTTCTTGAACAGAACAATGATAGTTAAAGGCCAACACATATGTCAAGAAATCAGGGAAGAATATTTCCTCCTTAATTCTAATATTTAGCTGAATGATTCTCATATCTGCCAGAACATGTAATATGCTAGCTACACAAGCCTTTCTGGGTTGTCTTCTGTTATGGAGAACCCTAAATTATTGCTCATCAGACTTGCATCAAGAGCAATAAAGCAATATATTAAGATAGACTGTTAAAATATGGGCAGATTTTAGTGTACCTACACTGCAAACAGAAAACTTTAACCCCTAGGTAAAGGTATACAGGTACTTCCCTATTGAACTACATAGGTAACCTATTTTCACCACATGGAAAATGGAGAAGTATGAGCTTCTGAACAGGCAGAGAGCCTGAGCACATACCAAGAGTGCCCAGATAGCTTATAAAATCCACTCACAGGAATTTGTGTCTGTCAGCACCACCTTATTAATTACGATAGCTTTAGCTGGTGTAAACACATCTCTACTGCAGCCATAGCAAAATTAGCAAACATGGAACAACTTTAAAGATGTTAACCAAGAGTGATGCTGTTACTGTTACATCCCCCCCACTATGCTTTTATGGGACATAAAAAAAGGTGACTAAGGAATACCAATAATGGGAAATACATTATTACTGCTCCACAAAATAGCTTCCCACTCTCCCCATTGTTTTGGTAAGTCACAAAAA